>NC_092744.1:27538456-28755016 GCF_047496795.1 Chiloscyllium punctatum | reverse complement strand
ACTTCTTTTGAGGTCTTATTTAGTAATTTACATCTTACTCCCTGCATTTTGCTTATAGGATCTCATCTCTTTTTTTACAATGGTATTGGTATTCATATTTACCATGACCACTGTTTGCCCTCCCCCTTAAGAATGCCTTGCAGCCTCTCTGAGTCCTCACTGACGCTGGCACCAGACAGGCAACTTATAGAGTCATAGAGTCATAGAGATGTACAGCATGGAAACAGACCCTTTGGTCCAACCCGTCCATGCCGACCAGATATCCCAACCCAATCTAGTCCCACCTGCCAGCACCCGGCCCATATCCCTCCAAACCCTTCCTATTCATATACCCATCCAAATGCCTCTTAAATGTTGTAATTGTACCAGCCTCCACCACATCCTCTGGTAGCTCATTCCATACACGTACCACCCTGTGCGTGAAAAAGTTGCCCCTTAGGTCTCTTTTATATCTTTCCCCCCTCATCCTAAACCTATGCCCTCTAGTTCTGGACTCCCCGACCCCAGGGAAAAGACTTTGTCTATTTATCCTATGCATGCCCCTCATAATTTTGTAAACATCGATAAGGTCACCCCTCAGCCTCTGATGTTCCAGGGAAACAGCCCCAGCCTGTTCAGCCTCTCCCTGTAGCTCAGATCCTCCAACCCTGGCAACTTCCTTGTAAATCTTTTCTGAACCCTTTAAAGTCTCACAACATCTTTCTGATAGGAAGGAGACCAGAATTGCAATATTCCAACAGGGGCCTAACCAATGTCCTGTACAACCGCAACATGACCTCCCAACTCCTGCACTCAATACTCTGACCAATAAAGGAAAGCCTTCTTCACTATCCTATCTACCTGCGACTCCACTTTCAAGGAGCTATGAATCTGCACTCCAAGGTCTTTTTGTTCAGCAACACTCCCTAGGACCTTACCATTAAGTATAAGTCCTGCTAAGATTTGCTTTCCCAAATGCAGCACCTCGCATTTATCTGATTTAAACTCCATCTGTCACTTCTCAGCCCATTGGCCCATCTGGTCCAGATCTTGTTGTAATCTGAGGTGACCCTTTTTGCTGTCCACTACACCTCCAATTTTGGTGTCATCTGCAAACTTACTAACTGTACCTCTTATGCTCGCATCCAAATCATTTATGTAAATAACAAAAAGTAGTGGACCCAGCACCGATCCTTGTGGCACTCCACTGGTCACAGGCCTCCAGTCTGAAAAACAACCCTCCACCTCTGTCTTCTACCTTTGAGCCAGTTCTGTATCCAAATGGCTAGTTCTCCCTGTATTCCATGAGATCTAACCTTGCTAATCAGCCTCCCATGGGGAACCTTGTTGAACGCCTTACTGAAGTCCATATAGATTACATCTACTGCTCTACCCTCATTAATCTTCTTTGTTACTTCTTCAAAAAACTCAATCAAGTTTGTGAGACATGATTTCCCATGTTCAAAGCCATGTTGGCTATCCCGAATCAGTCCTTGCCTTTCCAAATACATGTACATCCTGTCCCTCAGGATTCCCTACAACAACTTGCCTACCACTGAGGTCAGGCTCACCGGTCTATAGTTCCTTGGCTTGTCCTTACCGCCCTTCTTAAACAGTGGCACCACGTTTACCAACCTCCAGTCTTCCGGCACCTCACCTGTGACTATCAATGATACAAATATCTCAGCAAGAGGCCCAGCAATCACTTCTCTAGCTTTTCACAGAGTTTTCGGGTACACCTGATCAGGTCCTGGGGATTTATCCACCTTTAACCATTTCAAGACATCCAGCACTTCCTCCTCTGTAATCTGGACATTTTGCAAGATGTCACCATCTATTTCCATATCCTTTTCCACAGTAAATACTGTTGCAAAATATTCATTTACTATCTCCCCCATTTTTTTGTGGCTCCACACAAAGGCCACCTTGCTGATCTGTGGGGGACCCTATTCTCTCCTTAGTTAGCCTTTTGTCCTTAATATATTTGTAAAAACCCTTTGGATTCTCCTTATTTCTATTTGCCAAAGCTATCTCATGTCCCAGTTTTGCCCTCCTGATTTCCCTCTTAAGTATACTCCTACTTTCTTTATACTCTTCTAAGGATTCACTCGATCTATCCTGTCTATACCTGACATATGCTTCCTTCTTTTTCTTAACCAAACCCTCAATTTCTTTAGTCATCCAGCATTCCCAAGACCTACTAGCCTTCCCTTTCACCCTGACAGGAATATACTTTCACTGGATTCTTGTTATCTCATTTCTGAAGGCTTCCCATTTTCCAGCCGTCCCTTTACCTGCGAACATCTGCCTCCAATCACCTTTCAAACGTTCTTGCCTAATACCGTCAAAATTGGCCTTTCTCCAATTCAGAAATTCAACTTTTAGATCTGGTCTATCCTTTTCTGTCACTATTTTAAAACGAATAGAATTATGGTTGCTGGCCCCAAAGTGCTCCCCCACTGACACCTCAGTCACTTGCCCTGCCTTATTTCCCAAGAGTAGGTCAAGTTTTGCACCTTCTCTAGTAGGTGCATCCACATACTGAATCAGAACATTGTCTTGTACACACTTAAGAAATTCCTCTCCATCTAAACCTTTAACACTATGGCAGTCCCAGTCGATGTTTGGAAAGTTAAAATCCCCTACCATAAATACCCTATTATTCTTATAGATAGCTGAGATCTCCTTACAAGTTTGTTTCTCAATTTCCCTCTGACTATTGGGAGGTCTATAATACAATCCCAATAATGTGATCAATCCTGGAGTCTCTTTTGCAGCTTCAGGAACAGCCATTACTATTCAATTCCTCAACTTTATACTCTGCTATTCTTCTTCCTCTCTTCCTGCACATCAGAGCCACTCCTGGTGCTATGGTCTTGGCTACTGCTGTTATCCCGAGATGTTGCCTCCCCCAGTGGTAATCAAACAATATAGCTATTGGTGGTGGGGGAGGGAGTGAGGGGGGGGGGGGGGGGGGGGTGGACACAAGTGTCTGTTCCACTACCTGCCTTCCTTTATTCTGTCTGGTGGTCACCAATCCCTCCTCTGCCTGTTCAATTGCTACCTGCAGTATGGCTACCTCACTGAACATGTTGTCCATGATAATCACTGCGCAAGTCCATCCACTGCTCCAGCTCCGAAATGCAGTTGTTGCATCTGGACACACCTCCTTCACACATGGTCACCAGAGACACTGGATATGTCCATGACTTCCCGTATGGTGTAGGAGGAGTATATTACAGTTATGGAAGCTACTATTGTGACTTCCCTTCAGAATAAGTTCTTTACTTACGTCCTTTAAACAATAATTACAGAAGGCATCTTTTTCACTCCAAACACTCCCACCACAGCCCAAAATTCCTGCCTTAGTTTGTTTAAGCTAATGGACTGCAGCAGTTTAATCAGTAGAAAAACTAAGAGTGGAAGTACTCACCTGACCTTCTCCAGATACTTTCTAATTCAGAGCTATTTAAAGATTCACCCAAACATCACCACTGTCCACTTGCGCTGCTTCATACTGAATTCTTCCCAGTCTGCTTCACAGTGATGCTCTACCATCAAAGGATGCCGCACTGTTGGAGAGTCATTACTATGGGAGTGCTGTACTGACAGAGGGTCAGGACTGAGGGAGCTCTGCAGTGACAGAGGGTCAGTATCAAGGGAGTGCTGCACTGTCAGAGGATCAGTACTGAGGGAATGCTGCACTGTCGGAGGATCAGTTCTGAGCGATTGCTGCACTGTCAGAGGGTCAGTACTGAGGGAGTGCTGCAATGTCAGAGGGTCAGTATTGAGGGAGTGCTGTACTGTCAGAGGGTCAGTACTGAGGGAGTGCTGTACTGTCAGAGGGTCAAAACTGAGGGAGTGCTGTACTGCTGGAGAGTCAGTACTAGGAGAGTGCTGCACTTTTGGAGGGTCAATACTGAGAAGGTGCTGCTCTTTTGGAGGGTTAGCATTGACAGAGCTCTTTGCTATTGGAAGATCAGTCCTGAAGGAATGCCGCACAGTCAAAAGGGTCAATACTGAGAGAGTACGGTGGCACGGTGGCGCAGTGGTTAGCACTGTTGCCTCACAGCACCAGAGACCCGGGTTCAATTCCTGCCTCAGGCAACTCTCTGTGTGGAGTTTGCACATTCGCCCAGTGTCTGCGTGGGTTTCCTCCAGGTGCTCCGGTTTCCTTCCACAATCCAAAAATGCGCAGGTTAGGTGAATTGGCCATGCTAAATTGTCCGTAGTGTCAGGTGAAGGGGTAAATGTAGGGGAATGGGTCTGGGTGGGTTGTGCTTCGGCAGGTCGGTGTGGACTTGTTGGGCTGAAGGGCCTGTTTCCACGCTATAAGTAATCTAATCTAATCTCTGGTGGAGGGCCAGTAATGAGAGTGTTGTTCTGTTGGAAGGTCAGCACTGATGGGCCACCATACTGTCAAAGAAACTTCATTTTCACCGTGTCTCTCTGTTAATCCCGTATTTGAGGTCATGCTGAATTTTTCTCACGTCTAACATGTCCCATACAATGACGCACCTTCAGGTAGTCATAAGGGCACGGCACATCTGGATGATCTTCTAAATCAAAGATGTCTGCAAATTCCAAAGAGATGGTGAATCCTTCCTCCAGTTCAATGCGGTATAGACAGTCTGAGCTTTTGGGATACGAATAGGGATAGTCTGGACTGCTGATCACGCCTGATTTCTCAGTGAACACATTGTCACGACACTCAACTTGTGAGAAATAAAAACAAACAGCAAGTCAACAAATCATTAACCAGGGACAGACCAAGAACTGCTGCTCATGATCAGCAGACAATTTGCTTAATTTCAAAGTTAAAAGGTGACAGGAAACTGAGAAATGGAGCAAAGGGTGAGGAAGGTGGTGACAAACCCCAGAAGGGAACAGCTAGTGGGTGATGTAGTCAGACATGAGGCAAATAAAACTTAAAACAGAAAATTGTGGAGCAACATACTAAGTTAAAAACAACGAGCAATGTGAAGTAAAATGACACATTGTCAATCATTGGTTTGATCACATTGTATTCAATCTGGGCACATCGCACTTTAGGAAAGAAAAATTGTATAGTGTATTGTAATCTAGAGCCCGCTGCCTGAGTGGGCAGTGCAAACAGATTTAGTCATAACTTTGAAGAAGAAATTAGTTATGTTAGTGAAATGAGCCAATGATGCCACAATAGACTCCATGGACTCTATCATTCTCTGATCCAATAATAGTGATGACACACAGTACAAAGTCTAAAGTGAGTGCACACATTGACTATAGTATGCAAACAGCCAAATACACAAATTATGAACAGAGATTAGGTCATGCATTGCTTAATAGGAATGTATCTACCTCTGACTTAAAAATATTCAAGGACTCTGGTTCTACCACCTTTTCAGGGAGCATTCCAAAGAATCATGGGCCCATTATGAGAAAATAAAGATGATCTTTGAACAATGATCCTAGTTCTCAATTCTCCCACAAGTGAAAACAGCCTCTCCACACCTACCATATCAACATTCCTCCTAAACTTAACATGTTTCAGTGGATACAATCCTATCCTGTTTAACCATTCCTCATAGGATAACCCTCTCATTCACTATCTGAACTGCCCAGTACTCCAGATGGGGTCTCACCAGTGACCTGTATAACTAAAACACAACTTCCCTACATGTGTATTCATTTCCCCTCACAATCAAAAACATTCAAGATCATTTCCAGGGATGAGAAACTTCAGTTGAGAATAGATAGAAGAAGTTGGGATTGTTCTCTTTGGAGAGAGGAGATTAAATAGAAATGTTCAAAATCATGAGTGAGATGGATAGAGTAGATTGGGAGAAACTGTTCCCACTCCAAAAAGGAACAAGAGCAAATAAGCATAGGTTTAGTGTAATTTGTAAAAGGAGAAAATATGATCTGAGAAAAATACATTTTCATTCAGTAAGTAATGTCTGGAATGTACCATCTGGAAATGTGGAGGTTTTTAAATTGAGGCATTCAAGAGGACATTGGATGATAATTTGGACAGAAATGGTGTGCAAGGATATGGGGAGAAAACAAGAGATTGGGGCTAGGTAATGATGCTTGTTTGAAGATTCAGTACAGGTATAATGGGCCAAATGTCCTCCTCCTGTCCTGTGATATTTCTGTGATTCAGTGTTTCTATTATCTTTCCTAATTGCTTGTTGCACCCTCAGTTTAACCTTTGTGATTAATGCATAAGGAGACCCAGATCCATTTGCATCTCAGAGCCCTGCAGTCTCTCCCCATATAGATAACATGCTTTCATTTTTCTTCTTACCAAAATGGGCCATTTCACATTTTTCACATTGTACTCAATTTTCCACTTTGCCACATCTTTTCCTACTCATTTAACCTATCTATATATTTTGCAGCCTCCTTATTTCGTCTGCATAACTGTAAACACATCTTCAACCTTGCATCCAAGTCATTGATATTAATTATAAACATTGAGGTTGCAGCATCAGTCTCTGTAGCACACCACGTGTTACATCTTGCCTGCCACAAAAAGATCCATTCATAATGATAGCTTCCTGTTAGTCAGGTAATCTCTCCATGCCAATATGTTACCCATATACACAAGAAGCTTGAGTATATATTGCCAATGTGTTTAAGTATACACAGATGGTATGTGGTACATGCTTAGTGTGAAAGTACATGGTCAGTGTGAGTGGCAATGTATTTGGTGAGTAGTGTACACTGTCAGTGCAAATTTGAGTGAACACAGTCAGTGAGAATGTACTGTAAATACTATGTCTTTTTATTTTTCTATATTTTTAAATTGCGGACTTAAATGAGAAAAGAATTGTTTTGAAACCAGAAAGGTTACTGAAACAAAATAATCTGACAGTTATCGTAAGCACTATTTACACAGCTGCTGGTTCAAGTAGGAGCAGGAGAACATGCAGACAAGCTGGAGCCAAAAGGTGTATACAAATGAAGGTTCAACTGGCAACATGGAGCTGATTAGTCTGTGAACTAGTAACCAGTTATCAATGACAAAAGGCCTTCTGCCTGCCAACAAATGTGATTGGTTCTCAGGTAACTGAACAGCTTGGGCCTGGGAACAAGTTAGAGACAAGTCATCAAACTTCTACCAGTGCCGGAGCTCTCTGTTCTCTGCAGTAAAAGCTACTTTAAGCCTGGCCTGTAGTTTCTGTCAACTTGCATACAAAGTCATACAAATGGGGGGACTATGAGTATTTTTTTAAAACGTAACTTCTGTGACCACTCTGGGAATAGCAAGGCTTGATTTCCAGTGTGTTAGCCTGGTAAGTCATAATAGTAAGCTGTGTGAATGTCAGAATTTGCAACCGACGTGATTGTGAATGTAACACTACCTTTGCAGGTCCGGTTATCTGAATGAAGGATGTAGCTGAATCTGCAAGAGCAGTAAAATCCACCGATGTAATTGTGACAGAAATGGTCGCAGACCAATGCTTCATCCAACTTCTCCACACACTCATCAATATCTACAAAGGAAAAGGCAATTAATCACAGCATCCTACACCAGATATTCCAGTGACCAGTGAAATAACCACTGGCTGGAGAAATGCTACTGACAGGAGAAATTAGTGATGGATCACTGATCCCATCTCTCATTGCTTCACTAGTCTCTCTACTCCATTTTAGTGACTTTGGGCTTTCTTTTCATGGCACCTTCTCCAACTCTTTTTTTCCAATATATTATGTCTATTGTCAGCATCAACATTTGAGGTAAACATTTCACTTTTTTTCTTTTATATCAATCTGTGCTGAGTGATTCACAGAGTCACAGAGGTCTACAGCACAGAAAATGATCCTTTGCCTCATTGAGTCCACACCGATTAAAAACAGCCACCTAACTATTCTAGCACTTGGTCAATAGACTTGTATTCCTTGGCATAGCAAGTATACATTCAAATACTATTCCTCATCCTTGGCATATTTCATGTTCTTCACAGTATCCTTGTCCTTACAACCCCATGACCATGGGCTTAATCATTCACCAGTTTCTCCCTGTCCTTCACATTCTGTTTCGCTCTCTCCCTCTTTATCCCCCCCTCTCTCTCTCTCTTTATCGCTCACTCTTTATCCATCTCTATAAAAGTTTTATCTTTTGTTGAAAGAAATACACATTTGATGGAGCTTTTCATCTTGCACTCTTCGTGATAAATTTTCTAGAATTTGTAAAAATTCAGAGAGTAAGAATATTTGTCTAGTGTGAGAGAAGAATATTGACTGGTTGGCAAGTGCACTGTGATTGATACTAGCATAGCCATTGAGAATACACTCATTGATGCTGATTGACAGTTAACTGTTTGGCTTTGCTCAGTGCATTCCAGCACAAATCATGGTGATCTAGACTCACCATCATTGTGTGAATCAGTATTCACTGTATTTATGAATTCAGTAACTTGCACAGTTGAGGTCACTTTCAATGACAGCATGTATGCCCAAATTGATGGTGTTGCCATGGGACCCACAATGACAAAGCCATTCCTGCAAGCACTGTCTTCAGTGTTAAACAGTGACAGACCAATTACTATAACTCAGGTGTTTGATGATGACAACCATATCCACAATTGTACTATATCCCAGTGCTATACAGTGACAGTCCTACCCCCACTTGTAGTATACCCCAGTGTTATTCAGTGACAATCCTATCCCTAGTGTTCAATCACTCTGTTATACCACATCTGGAGTTTAGAGAGAGACATTCTGAAAGTTTCTAGGCACCTTACTTCCTCAAAGTAGTAACAAATGAAAATTATTTCTGATGAAAGTTCCTATATTCACCTGATAATCCAGCCTGTATTACTGGGAATTAATCAGTCCTAGGGTTCCTTGCTGCACTGCCTCCCCTGGTTAATATCCCTCCATGTCTTGGTGACTGATCCTTATCATCTGTGTTACACTGTATTCTTTCACCCCACGAATTAGATCCAATATTCACAGACTGACAGGAAGCAAAGGGTTCTGCTTGGTGGATGTTTTGGTAACTGGTAGGCTATTTCTAGTGGGGTTGTGCAGGGCCCTTTGCTGTTCATGATACACATTACCTATTTAGACTTTAATATAGGGAATGACTAACAGGATTACAAATGGCACAAAGATTGGCCATATGGTTGATAATGAAAGGGGAAGCTGTAGATGGAGGAAGACATCAATGGACTGGTCAGCTGGTTAGAAAAGTGACCTTTTCATCATTTACATAAATTATTTGAATGTGAATGTAAGAGGTATAGTTAGTAAATTTGCAGATGATACCAAAATTGGATGTGTAGTGGACAGCGAAGAAAGTTACCTTAGAGTACAATGGAATCTTGATCAGATGTGGGCCAATAGGCCAAGGAGTGGCAACTGAAGTTTATTGTGGTTCTGTTCACTGAGCTTGGAATTTGTGTTGCAGACATTTCGTCCCCTGTCTAGGTGACATCCTCAGTGCTTGGGAGCCTCCTGTGAAGCGCTTCTGTGATGTTTCCTCCGGTATTTATAGTGGTTTGAATCTGTCGCTTCCGGTTGTCAGTTCCAGCTGTCCCTTGCAGTGGCCGGTATATTGGGTCCAGGTCGATGTGCTTATTGATTGAATCTGTGGATGAGTGCCATACCTCTAGGAATTCCCTGGCTGTTCTCTGTTTGGCTTGTCCTATAATAGTAGGACAAGCCAAACAGAGAACAGCCAGGGAATTCCTAGAGGCATGGCACTCATCCACAGATTCAATCAATAAGCACATCGACCTGGACCCAATATACCGGCCACTGCAGCAGACAGCTGGAACTGACAACCGGAAGCGGCAGAAACAAATCACTATAAATACTGGAGGAAACATCTCAGAAGCGCTTCACAGGAGGCTCCCAAGCACTGAGGATGTCACCTAGACAGGGGACGAAACGTCTGCAACACAAATTCCCAGCTCGGCGAACAGAACCACAACAACGAGCACCTGAGCTACAAATCTTCGCACAAACTTTGAAAATTAAGTTTAATTTAGATAGGTGTGAGGTGCTGCATTTTCGAAAGGCAAATCAGGGCAGGACTTAGACACTTAATGGTAAGGTCCTGGGGAGTGTTGCTGAACAAAGAGACCTTGAAGTGCAGGTTCATAGCTCCTTGAAAGTGGGGTCACAAAAAGATAGGATAGTGAAGAAAGTATTTGGGATGCGTGCATTTATTGGTCAATGCATTGAGTAAAGGTGTTGGGAGGTCATGTTGCGGCTGAACAGAACATTGGCTAAGCCACTTTTGGAATATTGTGTACAGTTCTTGTATCCCTGCTACAGGAAGGATATTGTGAAATTTGAAATGGTTCAGAAAAGCTTAACAAGGATGTTGCCAGGGTTGGAGGATTTGCGCAATCGGGGCTGTTTACCCTGGAGCGTTGGAGGCTGAGGGGTGACTTTATAAAGGTTTATAAAATTATAAGGGTCATGGATAGAGTAAATATGGAGGAGTCTAGAACTAGAGGGCATAGGTTTAGGGTGAGAAGGGAAAGTTTAAAAGGGACCTAACAGACAACTCTTTCACGCAAACAGTGGGGCATGTATGGAATGAGCTGCCAGAGGAAGTGGTGGAGGCTGGTACAATTACAACATTTAAAAAGCATCTGAATGGGTATATGAATAGGTAAGGTTCACAGAGAGAGAACGCCAAATAAAACTAGATTAATTTTGGATATCTGTTTGGCGTGGACGAGTTGGACCCAAGGGTCTGTTTCCATGCTGTACATCCCTATGACTCTATGAATCTAGGTGGAATTCATACCAAAGAGTGTGAGGTGATGCACTTCGGAAGAGCAAATAAGGCAAGGGAATTGACGCCATGTACAATCTACAATCTATATGGTATATTGTATGTGTGATATATGCTATACAATATACACAGCAATGAAAAGCGGAGAAAATTGGAAAGATCTTGGAACTTATCCACTAGACCCCGACAGTAACAGATAGGTATTTACAGTGCTCACAATGAATATGGAAGATTTTAGTGACCAAGAGCTAAAGTATAACAGCAAGCTGACTTAAGTTTCATAAGTTTACACAGTCTGGTCACCACATTGCAGGAAGAACATGATCACATCACGGGGTGTCACTAGGAATGGAGAGTTTTAGCCAGGAAGAAGGATAGGATTGATTGGGTCTGTTTCCTTTATAACAGTAGTACCTGAGGGGAAATGTAACTGATGTATAACATGAAAACTGAGGTACAGTGCTGAGGAAGGATTTGCCTAAGCAGAGAGGTCAATCACCAGTGACAAAGTGATTTAAAACATTTGGCAGAAGGATTAAACAGAAGTTAAGATTACTTACAGTGTGGAAACAGGCCCTTCGGCCCAACAAGTCCACACCAACCCTCTGAAGAGCAACCCTCCAAGACCCATTTCCCTCCACCTAACACTACAGGCAATTTAGCATAGTCAATTCACCTAACCTGCACATCTTTAGACTGTGGGAGGAAACTGGAGCACACCCACACAGAGAGAATGTGTAAACTCCATACAGACAGTTGCCCAAAGTGGGATTTGAACGCAGGTCTCTGACATTGTGAGGCAGCAATGCTAACCATTGTACTACCTTCTTTTCACTAGAGGTCAGTGGGGATCTTGAGCTCACTGCCTTATTGGGTGTTCCAGACTGAAACCCCTTAATCCATTATATAAATATGTGGGCATGCCCCTAAAATGCTGGCACTGACAGGGAAACAGATCAGGAGTGGGAAGAGTTTATTTTTAATTAATTCATACGATGTGGGCATCATTTATTGACCATCCCTAATTGCACAGAGAGGAGTTAAGAGTTAACCACATTACTATGGGTCAGGAGTCATCTGTAGGTCAGATCAGGTGAAGTTTCCTTCCCCAAAGGACATGAGTGAACTAGGTGGATTTTTTTCAACAATCAACGATGGTCTCACAGTCATCAATTAGACTCTTACTTCCAGACTTTTAAAAAAAATTTGAATTCAAAGTCCACCATCCACCATGGTGGGATTTGAACCTGCATCCCCAGAGCATTAATTGGGTCTCTCAGTTAACAGTCAAGTGATTATACCACAAGGTAATTGCTTCCCCTGATGAGAAGGGATAGACATGAGTGCTCTTTCTCAGTCAGATTGGACAAATTGGGCTGAATTACGTCCTTCTGACCTGTAAATATTTCTTTATTTCTGGTCTATTGGTCAGGGGACTAGTTGAGGTGACATCACTGACTCTCAAATCTTCCTACGCCAGATGCATTTCAGACCAATCAGCATAGGAACTGAGCAGCGTGCGGCAAAGGGCTGATGATACTTTGTGTTTGGGGGGTGAATTCCCACCCTGTGAGTTCCTGTCAGAGAAGTGCTCTATTTAACTGCCTTCACCAGGATTGTTTCTTTTACACTTTAACTCCTGCCACCACCATTCCAGGGATGCTCCAGGGAAACCAGCCACAGCATATTCAGCCTCTCCATATAGCTCAAATCATCCAACCCTGGCAACAATCCTTGTAAGTCTTTTCTGAACCCTTTCAGGTTGCACAACATCCTTCCTACAGGAGGGAGACCAGAATTGCACACAATATTCCAAAAGTGGCCTGACCAGTGTCCTGTACAGCCGCAAAATGATCTCCCACTTCCGATACTCAATGCCCTGACCAATAAAGGAAAACATACCAAATGCCTTCTTCACTATCCTAACTACCTGTGATTCCACTTTCAAGGAACTATGAACATGCACTCCAAGGTCTCTTGGTTCAGCAACACTCCCCATTAAGGTATACATCCTGCCCTGATTTCCCTTTCCAAAATGCAGCAAATCACATTTATCTAAATTAAACTCCACCTGCCACTCCTCAATCCATTGGCCCATCTGGTCAAGATCCTGTTGTACTCTGAGGTAACCTTCTTTGCTGTCCACTACACCTCCAATTTTGGTGTCATCTGCAAACTTACTAACCAAACGTCTTACATTCACATCCAAATCATTTTTATAAATGATGAAAAGCAGTGGACCCAGCGCCAATCCTTGTGGCGCACCACTGGTCACAGGCCTCCAGTCTGAAAAACAACCCTCCACCACCACCCTCTGTCTTCTATTTTCTAGCCAGTTCTGTATCCAACTGGCTAGTTCTCCCTGTATTCCATGAGATCTAACCTTGCTCACCAGTTTACCATGAGGAACCTTGTTGAAAGCATTACTGAAGTCCATATAGATCACGTCCACAGCTCTGCCCTCATCAATCCTCTTCACTACATCTTCAAAAAACCCATTCAAGTTTGTGAGACATGATTTCCCAGACACAAAGCCATGTTGATTATCCCTAACCAGTCCATGCCTTTCCAAATATGTGTAAGTCCTGTTCCTGACATTACAGAAATTTTAGGATAGTTGATCCACCTAACCTGCACATCCTTGGACTGGGGAGGAAACCAAAGCACCCAGGGGAAATCCACACAACAAAAGGAGAATGTGCAAACTCCACATGAGCAGTTACCAGAGAGTGGAATTGAACCCAGGTCACTGATGTAATGAAGCAGCAGTGCTAACCACTGTGCCAGCATTCACCTGGTGCATATGTGCTGCTGTCCAGATGCCTTCCCATTCCCAAACTGATGGGAGTAAAGACTGCAAGGTGACAGAATCCCCACTTGTGACTGTCCTGACTAAATGTCCTCTGCCACTAATCTAGCCAGAGAGAAGTCACAAGATTCCACCTACTGTTTGATACTCATGCTTTGGGATCATAATCTGATGAACAGACTAAAAAGCAACTCACCGACAGCAGAATAATGAGCTTCAAAGCCAGTAAATCGCTCCTCGTTGGAAAAATCTGTCTTGAACGTAACAGTCATGGTGTTGCTGTTTGTTAAGACAAACTCTTGGCCAGGGATTCGTTCAGTGTCAGTACTCTCTCTGCCACAAAACGTTTCCTGCAAATCATCAGACATGACCTAGAATCAAAAGAGAGATTTTAGCACCACAGACAAGGAATGGAAGATCCCACTTTTCATTCTTAAGTTCCATTCTCCACAGCCATCTTGTTAATCCAAACCCTCCTGCAACTCTTCAATTTTCAGGACATAATCTCTTTGATGACTCTCAGTGCAAAGGCTTCTCTCCTCAGATTCTGACTCAGCACTGCCTGTTTCCATGGCAAACGTTGTGTCAAGCATCAAAATATAACAGGTTTCCTGAGCACAATGAATCAGAGATTGTGAAACAGTAACACATACACACACGCACACACACACTCACTCAGTGTCTTGTTAGAAACTTAGCACCTTGGGAAAAAGATTACTTCAAGAAATCTGAGGCAATTTGAGTTTGATTTTCACCACATCTTCAAGATGACTTTCAGAGCAATTTACATTCTTGCACTTTTTCATCAGTTTGTTCAATTTTAGCTGTTTATTCCTGAGCTGATCCATGATCTCACGGGATCAGAGAAACTTTCCATGTTTGTCACAAACAGCACAACTGTAATTCAGCTCAGCCCTGTGCTGAAGCAGTGTCACTGGGGACATCAGATGTACCTCAGGACTCTTTGATTATAGAGGGGGAGAATCTCATGATCATCATTCAGTGCCTCAGTTCAATGCTGATACCATGTTGTCCTTGCTACGGAGCCAGAGTTAGCTCATGTGCAGAGATTGTGGTGTAATGGTAATGTCAGTAATCCTGCAATTCAGACTAATGATCTGGGAACGGGTTCAAACTCACCATGGCTGTTGGTGGTATTTAACTTTAATTAATGAATGTAGAATGCAAAAAATGGTTTTGCTGTTTAAAAAGGGCACAAAACAAATGCCAAACTATTACAGGCCAGTTAATCTTACTTTGTTGGTGGAAAAAATTGTTAACATCAATCCTGACAAATCAGATAAACTGAAACTTAGGCATGGACAGTCAGGGATAGTCAGCATGGCTTTGTTAACTGAAAGTCATGCCTTACAAATTTGAATGCTTTGAGGAAGTGAGAAAGAGGATCGATAAGGGTAGTGCAGTGGATGTTGTCTCCATGGATTGTAGCAAGGGAGTTGACGAGGTCCCACTTGACAGACTGGTCAAAAACATAAAAGCTCATCAGATACAGAATAATGTGTCAAATTGGATCCAAAGTTGGCTTAATAACAAGAAACAAGGTGTAATGGTCGATTACTGCCCTTGCAAATGGAAAGCTGTTTCAAGTGATATTGTGCAGGGCTAGGTGTCTGCACCCCTGGTGTTTGTTTTATCCATTAATGATTTGGAATGGGACATAGAGGCATAACTGGGAAATTTGTAGATGGCACAAAAATTGGCTACGTCGTGGATAGTGTAGAGAATAGCTATAAGCTCCAAAATCATATAGATGGGTTGATGGAGTGGTGAGGAAAGTGCCAGATGGAGTTCAACACTGGTAAGTGTGAGGTAATGCATTTTGGGAGATCAAATAATAAAAGCAAATACACAATAAACGGGAATATATTGAGAACGGTAGATGAAGTGAGAGAACTTGGCATGCAAATGCGTAAGTCCCTAATGGTAGCAGTACAGTTAAATATGATTGTAAAGAAGCAATGGAATGCTCTCCTTCATTGGCAGAGGTATAGAACATTGTTGTGTTGTGTCACCATAGTCTTGCCAGACCATAGGGACTGCTCTCTTATTAGAAAGAAGTGACGTGGTGATTTAACCTGAGGGTCACCAGACCTCAGGCAAGGGAAGACATTGAGAAGGAGAGTCCTACATGGTAACCTCAAACTGATGATGGGAACTGAACATATGCTGTTGGCACCACACTGCTCAGTATAGCATATAAAAGTAGGATCTAATAATGAAATTGTTTTAGACACTAGTGAGGCCACAACTGGAGTATCGTGTGCGTTTCTGGTCACCACATTACTGGAGGATATAATTGCTCTGGAGAGAGTGCAGAGAAGATTTACTAGAATGTTGCCAGGACTGGAGAACTGCAGCTACAAAGAGAGTTTGAAGAAGTTGAGGTTGTTTTCCTTGGATCAGAGAAGGCTGAGGGGTGACATGGTGGAGGTATACAAAATTGTGAGGCATAGTAATAGAGTAGACAGGAGGAACCTTTTTCTCTTAGCACAGAGTTCAAAAGCAAAAGGTCATAGATTCAAGCTCAGTGGCAGAAGAACTGGAGGTGATGTGAGGAAAGCCTTTTTATGCAGAGAATGCTGGGTAGTCTGGAATACATTGCCGAAATTGGTGATGCCTGCAGAGACCCTAAACTGTTTTAAGAAGTACCTGGATTTGCACCTTGCATGCTGTAAGCTACAGGGCTATGGGCCATGTGCAGGAAGGTGGGATTAGAAAGGGCATCTGGGTGGAAGAAGCAAAAGTGACATAAGGAAATGTTTTTTATGTAGTAACTGGTGAGCATCTACAATGTACTGTTCAATGGCCATGTTGCCCCTAATTCTTCCTTTTGCCACATGGATCTCCAAGGTCCCATCACAGCAGTGACTTCTGGAACCAGATGTCAATTGGATGCCAATGGCATGTTGAAAATCGTGGACCCTCTGAGCAGCTGCATGGCTTTAACATTGCCCGAGTGGGACTCAGAAGTGGAGTTATTCAAGTGGTAATTGCATTATATTCTGAGGAAAACAAATTCTGAGGGGTTGGGTGGGGGAGGGGGGAAAATAAAGGCAGGTGAATTCACACAGTATGCTCTCCTTAGAGAGAGATGGGAGTTGAAATGGATCAGTTGATTTAAAGAAGATGTAAAGGTCACTGATTCAATCCGAGGTTTTGGCCAAGTATGTGGAGAGAGATGGAGTGGATGCTGATAGTTATAGTGACAGGTTTCCTATCAATGAGCCACAAGGCCTGAGTTCAAGTCTCACCTGTTTCAAGGATGTATCATAACATCTCTGATTAGAAAATATTTTTTGCAGTTGCTGAATCCCTAGACTCCATTTGTCTGTTGAGCCAGGCATGGAAACTGAAATCTTTAGATAAATTGAACCTATTAGTGCTGGGAGTGAGATTGTTGAATTTGCGTAGATAAATTAATGAATGTTGGACTGGGGCTTGTCTAGTGCAGTGGTGATGTCCCTCCCTCTGGAAAGACTCAGCAGGTCTAGCAGCATCTGTGGAGAGAAAACAGAGTTAATGTTTCGGGTTGATTGAGTTGATTGAAGAAGGGTCACTGGATCTGAAATGTTAACTCTGCTTCCTCTCCACAAATGCCACCAGACCTGCTGAGGTTTTGCAGCAATTTCTGATTTGTGCACACGTGTAATTCAATTTCTGAACAGGGTTGATAAGAAATAATCTGAACAGATAGCGGTTAGGTTCTGGATTGCACTTCCAGAGAGTATTGTGGAGATAGATTTAATCATGGCTTTCAAAAAGGGAATTCTCTCCTCTTTGCTTAACCCCCTTTCCGTTCTCCCTATTTCTCCCTCCCTTTTGATGATATACATTGCCCTTAACAGGCTTTGAACATAAAGTATTCAATTGGAACCATGGATGATTTACTGGTGATGGTTAATATTTGAAAAAAAAACCATGGTAATTTGGTGATGGGCAATAAAAATGCCTGTTCAGTTGTGTACATGTACTGCTGGATATTAAAAAATGTAGAGAGATGTGGTTTGGTTGTGCATGTAAATTTAATAATCAGAAACACAAGTGATTTACTGGTGGTAATTAATAGATGAAAAATCATATGTGTCCACCCTGTCTTTCCCTGTTAATGTGCTGAAGACCTCAATTGGATCACCCTGAACCTTTTAAATTCTAGAGAACAAAGGCCTAATTTATCTAATTACTCCATGTGACTTGACCTCTGGGGTCCAGGTATCATCTTTGCAAACCTGTGTTGAACTCCCATCAAGGCCCAAACAACCTTCCTGAGATGTGCTCTCAGTATTTTAAGTGGGGTCTAATTAAGGTTTTGTATAACTACATAAGGTCTCCACTGGATGTTTCCACTCATTCATCATAGGAATGATTCTGTTTCTAATCAGTAATGCTCTCCATCTCCTCTGCCGTTTTCTCTATCTCTCCTGTAAACCTAGCCCTGACCATCCCGCAGCCATGATTCTGAAATACCTACTATATCATCACTTTCAATTTAAATCTGTGCCTGCAGCTCATTTAATTTGTTCCTTACATGCCATGCATTTGTGTGGCAAACTCCAATTTTGGCTGTACACTCTATCCTATCCTTCAGCATCATTTTATTATTTCTCCCTCCTGGCTTACTCAATACACTTTTTATAGTTCTGCCTTGTTCATTAAACCAGCCTTGCTTGTTCATCCTATTAACCTCCACCTTTCCTCCACCTACTGCTCTGGTTCCCATCCCCCCCCATTAGTTTAAATCCTCTCAAGTGGCACTAGCAAACCTCCGTACAATATTATATGCAACCTGTCTTTTTTCTACAAGTCTTACCAGATCTGGAAGAGATCCCAATGATCCAGATATCCGATTCCCTCCCTCCCACACCAGCTCTTTGGCAATGTATTCAGCTGTATTATCTCCCCGTATCTGGCCTCACTGGCAAATGGCATGGGAAGTAATCCTGAGATTACATCCTTGGAGATTCTGCTTTTTATTTTGCTGTTTAACTCCCTAAATTCCTTTTGCAGGGCCTCATTGTCCTTCCTATTTATGTTGGTAATTCCAATATGGACCACGATTTCTGGCTATTCACCCCCTCCTTTCAGATAGTGAGAACTGCAGATGCTGGAGATCAGAGTCGAGGGTGTGTTGCTAGGAAAGCACAGCAGGTCAGGCAGCATCTGAGGAGCAAGAGAATTAACATTTCGGGCATAGGCCCTTCATCAGGAATGATGAAGTCATTCGCACACTCTTCGACCCCCTTCCTTTCAGAATGTCCTGTGCCCTTCAGAAACATTCTTGATCCCGGCACCAAGAAGGCAGCACACCATCCTGGAGTCTCACTTACGATCACAAAAATGCCTACCCCAGACTATAGAGTGTTCGACTACCACTGCTCCCTCAGTACTCACCTACCAACAGTAGTGCTCTCTAAGTACTGATCCTCTGACGGTGCAACACTCCCTCATAAATATTGTCTGACAGTGCAGTGCTTCATCTATATTGACCCTCCGACAGTGTAGCACTCCTTCAGCAGTGATCCTCTGACAATGCAACAGTCCCTCAGTACTGACTCTCAGAGACAACAGTGATCCCTCACCACTGACCCTTCAATAGTGTTACTCTCCCTCTGTGCTGATCCTCTGACAACGCAGTACTGGCTTTGTATTGAACCTCCAACGGTCCAGTGCTCCCTTAGTACTGACCCTCTGACAGTACAGTGTCCCCTCAGTACTGATCCTTTGACAGTGTCATACTCTTTAAGTATTGAACTTCTAACAGTGCAGCACTCCCTGTCTGGGTGAGGAGAAGTGTTTTATCAAACAGTTCAAAGAAATGGAGCAGATTGTTTGTGACTTTGCTCATGGGGCCTTGATTCTGTTTGTTAAAATTGTTTTGTTCTGGGTTCCCTCAGGCTCCAAATATTTGGTCAAGTCATGATTGGGAACAGCTGCTGGCAGATCAGCCAATGAGTTTCAGCCACCATTCCAGCTGCTTTACAATGTAAGCCTTGTCACTGATTGGTCCAAGTTTGGGAACAGAATCAGTTACACACATTGGCAGCAACAACAACACTAGCATCTGGAGATGGTAACATTTACTGTTATCAAACCCTTAGTCGTCGCTAATTATTTATTTGCATTTTGAACTTTCCAGTAAATATGTCCTGATCATGCGTTTTCAGAAGAGCAATCAAAGAATGGCTGGAAATCACATGATGTATAAATCAGTAGTACAGGTTACACGCTGTATCTGCTGTGGCAGTGTTTGAGTACTACATTATAAAAATTAGAAATGGGAGGAGGCATTCAGCCCCTTGAGCCTGCTCCCTCATTCAATACAATCATGGCTGATCTAATTGCTATCCCCAGCTCCATTCCCCATTCTAGGAAAATTCTGAGAGACAGAATTAATCTCCAAAGTAAGGACTATTCAAGAATAGTCAGCTTTGTCAGAGAGAGATCAAGTCTGATAGGTATGATTGAGTAATTAAGGGAAATGACAAGATGTGTGGATGACAGTACTGCAGCGAGTGTAGTCTTTTTGACAAAGTCTTGCATGGGACAACCCATGGAATCCAGGTCAATTTGGTAGATTGGATCCAAAATTGGCTTTGGTTGCAGGAAACTGATGCATCAAAAACAGAGATTATGTATGTGACTGGAAGCTTGTGTCCACTGACATACTGCAAGGCTCATTGCTGGCCCCTTGTTCTTTGTAGTGTACATTAATGATTGTGACATGAATGTAGGAGGTTTGATCAATAAGTTTGCAGGTGTCACAAAAACTGATGTGATAAATAGCGAAGAGGAAAGCTTTAGGTAATAGGGTGATATAGATGGGCAGAACAAAGGCAAATGGAATTTAATCTTAAAAAGGGAGAGGTGATGCATTTTAGGTAGACTTACAAGGCACGGGAACACACATTGACCCAAACAAATACAGAGGATTAGAGGGATCTTAGTGTGCATATCCACAGATATTGGTGCCAGAATTATGGGTGGATATATTGATTAAGAACTTATGGGATATTTGCCTTTATTAGTTGGAGACATTAAACTCAAGAGCAGGGAATTTATGGTGGAACTGTAGAAGATATTAATTAGGTCAAAGCTGGAGTGTTGCATGAGGTTTTGGTTACCAGATTGTAAGAAAGATGGGATTCTCTGGGAGAGGGTGTGAATGAGGTTAGAGGACAACATGGCCTAGTGGACTATTAGATTAGATTCCCTACATGTGGAAACAAGCCCTTTGGCCCATTCAGTCCACACTGACCCTCCAAAGAGTAACCCACCCTGACCCATTTCCCCTCTTACTAATGCACCGAACACTATGGGCAATTTAACATGGCCAATTTTCCTGATCTGCACATCTTTGGACTGTGGGAGGAAACCCATGCAGGGAGAATGTGCAAACTCCACACAGCCAGTTGGCTGAGGCTGGAATTGAACCTGGCACCCGGGTGGTATGAGGCAGCAGCGCTAACCACTGAGCCACCATGCCACCCTATTAATCCAGAAATTTAGCTTACATCCCAGAAACCCAGGTTTGAATCCTGTCATGGTAGAATTTGTATTCCATTTTTTAAAAAAAAGTCTGGAATTAAGAATCTAATGATCATGAAACCATCTGGTTCCCTCATGTTCTTCAGAAAGGAAATCAGCCCACACATAACTCCAGACCCCAGCAATTCGAATAACTCTCAAATGCCCTCTAAAATGGTCTAGCAAGCTGCTCAACCATGATGAAGTAACAACCAATGAAACTAGACTGACTACTAGGCATTGACCTAGGCACAGTACACCGACTGCAGCATTTCAGGCAGGCAGCTCAGACCATCTTCTCAAGGACAACTAGATATGAGCAATAAATGTTAGCCAGCCAGCAATGTTCATGTCACACGAGACAATAAAAAGGTTTAGTCAACAGTCCTTTAATTAGTAAGAAACCAGGCTTCCATTAATTTCCGAGAGTAAATTATGCCTCTTTGAGCTGCTGACCAATCAAAACCACCTGCACATGGCCCAACCAATTCAGCCTTGACAGAAGAGATTTTTCCTCATCTCTGTTTTAAATGGGAAGCCTCCTTACTCTGAAACTGCAACCAGTAGTTCTGAACTCCCCCACAAGAGGGAAACATCTTCACAGCACATGCCCTATCAAGCCCTCTCAGAGTTGAATATGTTCCAATAACAATATCTTTCATTCCTCTAATCCCAAAGTCCGTGGTGACTGTCCATTGCCAGTTTTATTGGTCACGCCTTGGAGTGAGGAATTAGTGTGGAAAGAGAAGGATCCAATTATCATACTTCATGTAGGTACCAACAACACAGGTAGGACTAAGAAAGAGGTTCTGCTGAGGGGTTATAAGTAGGGGCTAAGTTAAACAATGGAACCACAAAGGGAGTAAACTTTAAATTATGTCTGAACCAGGAGTAATTTGGCATAAGGGGAACAAGATCAAACAGTTGAATAAATGACTCAAAGACATTTTGGGAGAATTGGGTTGGATTCTTGGGTCACTGGCACCAGTGCCAAGGAAAGTGGGAACTAAACTGCTAGGATGGTCCACTTGAATTATAGAACATAGAACATAGAAAAATACAGCGCAGTATAGGCCCTTCGGCCCTCGATGTTGGACTAGATAGGTAGGACTAGATAAGTAGGACTAGAGTTCTGCAAGACATATAACTAATGTTGCAGGGAGGGCTTTAAACTAAATGGGGTGGGAGGGTCATCTGGAAAAGTATCAAGAATATCTCCTCATTCCTGATGGAGGGCTTTTGCCCGAAACATCGATTTTCCTGCTCCTCGGATGCTGCCTGACCTGCTACGCTTTTCCAGCACTACTCTAATCTTGACTCTGATCTCCAGCATCTGCAGTCTTCACTTTCGCCAAGTATCAAGAACAGTCAAGGCAATAGTGCAGGGTAACGACTAGGGTAATGATTGTTAGGGTGTGACAGGAAGGGACTGAGCACAAACAAACAGTGTGCACCAGCAAATATGGTCAAAGTTGACAAAAGTAGAACTCAATGGCTCTTTATCTGAATGCATGCAACATTCTTGGGAAGAAGGAAATATTGACAGCACAAACAAAGTAAATGAGTGTAATGTTGTTGGCAATATCAGAGACATGGTTGAAAGATGACCAAGACTGAAAATATTGAAGTGTGTTTGATATTTTGGATGAACAGAAGAAAAGGAAAAGGAGGTAGAGTAGCCCTGGTTAAAGGAGCAGATAAAGCACTGTGGTCAGAAATGGTTTGGGTTCTGGATATCAATATGTAGAATCAGTTTGTGTATAGATCAGAAATAATTAAGACCATAAGGCCATAAGACACAGGAACAGAAGCAGGCCATTGGCAAATTGAGTTCCTCCATCCAAAGTTGGGATTAATTTAGTGAACCTTATCAGGACTGCCTATAATGTCAATATGTCTTTTCTCAGGTAGGGGGACCAAAGCTGCCCACAGTATTCTAGATGTGTTCTAACCACAGCCGTATATACTTTTAGCAAGACTTCCCTATATTTTTTACTCCAATCCCTTTGAAATAAAGGTCAACATTCCAAATACCTTCCCTATTACCTACTCAACTGATATGTTAGCTTCGTGTGATTTATGCAAGTGGACCCCATATCTCTATGTGCTGCAGCCAATTACAACTTTCTGTAGTTGTTTTTTCTCCATTTAAGTAATATTCAGCTCTTGTATTCTTCCTGCCAATGTGCATAAGATCACATCTTCCCACATTGTATTTCATCTGCCACATTTTTGCCCACTCATTTAACCTGTCGATATTTCTCTGCAAACTCTTTGTAATCCTCACCACTTGCTTTCCCACCTACTGTTATGTCATCTACAAATTTTGCAATAATACATTCATTTCCATCAGCCAAGGCATTAATACAGACCGTGAATAATTGTGGCCCCAGCGCTGATTGCTGTAGCACTCCACTAATTACAATGTTCCCCATATCCTCTTCAATCTGATCCTTAACCTTATTTAGTTATTCTTCACTTCCTTTTCAAAAGTATTTTGGATTGTCCATTGGGCATATGTTTGTGTCAAGAACTGAGTGATCATGTTTGTGTTAAAGTGACAGATTGATTTTTTTCTGAACTTTGCATTGTTTCTATGAATCAACATTTGACAGCTTAAAGTTTTCCTCTGTGTCCAAAGGCATTTATATATCCTGCATTGTTAACTGAGCTATCGACAGAGAGATCAGGAATATACAGAATATCAACTGGGCTGGTAATAGTGTGAGTTTCCATCTCACCTTCACATAATCGTATTCACAAAGATAGGAAGGCTCCAGATCAAAATGCATGAAATAGAGTTTGATTCGGAATCCCGTAGGAACTGTGATATTCCAGGTTGAGTCTAAATCACTTGGGTAACCTTCTGGGTAATTGGGAGACTGAATCTGCCCAAACATCCCGGTCAGTTCAGTGAAGTTTGCTCCAGCTGGGGAGAAGAGGCACAGCACAAACAACCAGAAGCATCTGCCAAAGGAAAAAAAGAGAATTGATTAGAGGCAAGATGTTTAAATCACTGAAAGTGGAGGGCAGGAACCAAGGGAGTGGAGGGACGAGAATTAACAACCAGAGTCAAACATTTCTTCATTTGCACAGTGCTGTAAAATAAATCAGATCAACAATGAACAAATGAAGACTGATATATAGACTCACACCATATAGATAGGAGGCTATTCGGAGAACTGGAGGAGGCCATTCAGCCCCTCACATGTGTTCTATCATTCAATACGATCATGGATGATCTGTACCTAGTTCCACCTGGCTCCATATCCATTAATAAACTTGGCAGAGAAACTCAGCGGTGTCAGACTGAATTTTTTTTAAGTCAGTGGGGTGGGATTTTGAGAACTTAAGAATTGTCCCAACTTTTAGGTGAAGAAATGCTTCATAGATAAGATCGGGCAGAATTGTAAATCACATTTGTGAGGGTTGGACAGCCTGTACGTACACAGACGCAGTGAATGTGAGGATGCACCCTACCATAACATCACCAGGTAACTCATTGCTCTTCACAGTTCAGCAAGTGTTTTGATAGCTTGCTTTTGAGAAAGGCTGTCTGGTCATTCTATGCACCAGGTCCAATGGATGCAGTATTTAAAGATGGCTTGCATTTTGCAGATGTAGGCACACGGTTAAAGATGACTTATTCCAGTCATTGTTGGGATGACTGATTTGTATATCAGTGTTGGCTTTGAGGCCTCTTAATGCTGTCAAACATCAAGATTGCACATGAAAATCAGACCAGTCACTTGGGAACCTCATTATATGTGTACATTCAATCAGCTAGGTGTGCCTTCAGGGATTTATGTTTTCAGTGGACATTGGTTTGTGTTGGAATTACTGGGAACTAAGAGATCCTAGCTCAGCAAATATTTCTTCCTGTCTGATGTGGGGTCAAGGCACACCAAACTGAAATCACATGCAAGGATAAACTCATTGCGTTCAGATAGCATGTGGTCAGAGAGATTTACTACATATTTAGTGAGGTCACTAATTGTGTTGCCAAACCATTTTTGCTTAAGTGAGTTTATAGTGTAGTCATCTATTAAAGCAATATAACAGCATCAACAGATCAAATCAAAAAAGTAAAGAAATTTGCACAGTCCAGACCAAGTGCAGAGTAGATCTTGGCATAGGTTAGTCACCCTATTACCAATCTCACCTCACATTAATGCTTGTTCAACCGTGGAATTAAGTAGTAGCAATGTGAGTGATGTGCCGTTAAATGAATGCTGCCATCATACCAAAAAGATGTTCCGTTATCACTCAAATGAGTAAGATGGTGTATAAATTTCAGTGCTATTGTGATGCCAGATATGTAAGCCTTATGTCCCAAACTTAAAAATGTGTTGCTGGAAAAGCGCAGCAGGTCAGGCAGCATCAAAGGAGAAAGAGAATCGATGTTTCGGGCATAAGCCCTTCTTCAGAAATGAGGAGGGTGTGCCAAACAGGCTAAGATAAAAGTTAGGGAGGAGGGACTTGGGGAAGGGACGTTGGGAATGCAATAGGTGGAAGGAGGTTAAGATGAGGGTGATAGGCCGGAGAGGGGGTGGGGGCGGAGAGGTCGGAAAGAAGATTGCAGGTCAAGAAGTCGGTGCTGAGTCCAAGGGTTGGGACTGAGAAAAGGTGGGGGGAGGGGATATGAGGAAGCTGGAGAAATCTGCATTCATCCCTTGTGGTTGGAGACCGCAATTTCCCCTCAGACGTGGTTGACAATGCTCTCCACCGCATCTCCTCCACTTCCTGCTCCTCCGCCCTCGAACCCCGCCCCTCCAATCGCCACCAGGACAGAACCCCACTAGTCCTCACCTACCACCCCACCAACCTCCAGATACATTGGATCATCCTTCGTCATTTCCGCCACCTCCAAACGGACCCCACCACCAGGGATATATTTCCCTCCCCACCCCTATCAGCGTTCTGGAAAGACCACTCACTCTGCGACTCCCTTGTCAGATCCACACCCCCCACCCAACCCAACCTCCACTCCCGGCACCTTCCCCTGCAACCGCAAAAAATGCAAAACTTGCGCCCACACCTCCCCCCTCACTTCCCTCCAAGGGCCCAAGGGATCCTTCAATATCCATCAGAAATTCACCTGCACCTTCACACACATCATTTACTGCATCCGCTGCACCCGATGTGGCCTCCTCTACATTGGGGGGACAGACCGCCGACTTGCGGAACGTTTCAGAGAACACCTCTGGGACACCCGCACCAACCAACCCAACCACCCCGTGACTGAACACTTTTAACTCCCCCTCCCACTCCACCAAGGACATACAGGTCCTTGGCCTCCTCCATCGCCAGACCATGGCAACACGACGGTTGGAGGAAGAGCGCCTCATCTTCCGCCTAAGAACCCTCCAACCACAAGGGATGAATACAGATTTCTCCAGTTTCCTCATTTCCCCTCCCCCCACCTTTCCTCAGTCCCAACCCTCAGACTCAGCACCGACGTCTTGACCTGCAATCTTCTTCCTGACCTCTCCGCCCCCACACCCTCTCCGGCCTATCACCCTCACCTTAACCTCCTTCCACCTATTGCATTCCCAATGCCCCTCCCCCAAGTCCCTCCTCCCTACCTTTTATCTTAGCCTGCTTGGCACACCCTCCTCATTCCTGAAGAAGGGCTTATGCCCAAAACGTTGATTCTCTTTCTCCTTTGCTGCCTAACCTGCTGCGCTTTTCCAGCAACACATTTTTAAGCTCTGATCCCCAGCATCTGCAGTCCTCACTTTCTCCTATGTCCCAAAGAGTAGTAGCTCGTACCAAATGGAATATTCTTTGGCTGTTTGCATCAATCCAACTAGCATGCACTTGAAAAACTCACAAAACATTATCTGACATTAGATTTGATTCTGTAATTGGATAGCATTTTCTGAATAATCAAGGATGTGCAATGAATTAAATAGACAACCAAGTTCGAGTTGTAATTTGAGTTTGCAGTGTGGCACATATATGTGTCCTGGAAACTAAATATATGAATACACAAGGTTATATCTGCATTGTACTATATTTGTATATCACACATACGCATTCAAATCAAGAACAGAAATGGGCTATTTAGCCCCTCAAGCCTGATCTGCCATTAAATAAGATGAATATAACCAAAGGTTCACATTCCTGCCTGCCTCTGTTAACCTTTCACCCATTTGTGCTGAACAAAAATCTATCTAACTTTTCCTGAAAAATATACAAGAATTAACGGCACGGTGCCTCAGTGGTTAGCACTGCTACCTCACAGTGCTCGAAACCCAGGTTTGATTCCAGTCTTGGGTGACTGACTATGTGCAGTTTGCACATTCTCACTGTGTCTGTGTGGGTTTCCTCCCACTATACAAAGATGTGCAGGTCAGGTGAATTGGCCATGCTAAATTGCCCATAGTATTCAGGGATGTGTAGGTTAGGTGCATTATTCAGGGGTAAATGTAGAGTAATAGGGTAGTGGAATGATTTTGGGTGGAATACTCTTTGGAGGATCGGTGTGGACCTGTTGGGCCAAAGGGCCTGTTTCCACACTGTAGGGATGCTCTTCAAAAAAAAATTCTGTTTCCACCACCTTTTCAGGAAGGGCGTTCCAAAGACTCATAACCTTCTGACAGAATATATTTCACGAGTTTTGAGAAGATGTGTAGTTCAGGTTGAGGTTCTGGGTATAGGTTTGCTTGCTGAGCTGGATGGTTCGTTTTCAGACATTTTGTCAACATCGTAGGTAACATCGTCAGTGAGCCTCCAGTGAAGCACTAGTGTTATGACCACTTGCTATTTAGGTGTTTAGCTTTCCTTCGGTTGGTGATGTCATTTCCTATTGTTTTGTGAACAGTGACTCCCAGGTTCTTTTGCACATCAATATTTTCCAACCTCTCATTCAAAAAATATTTTGGATATCCGATTTTCATAACAAAATGGATAATATTTCATTCATGGACATTACATTATCTGCCATGTGCTTGCCCACTCATTAAGCCTTCACTATTTAGTTTAAAGTCCTCACTATTAATGACTCACTGGAACTCTGGTTCCAGCACAGTCCAGGTCCCAAGTTATTCAGTTACCATGATGTTTCCCAGTGCCCCATGATAGAAACCTTTATTTATTATACGCTCATTTGCTGTGCTTTAGTTAATAATCCAGGGGTTATTACCTTTTGAGGTTATGCATCTTAATTTAGACCCTAGTTGCTCATACTCTGTATGAACCTCTTTCTTTGTTCTGTCATTGGCATTGGTACCTACGTGGACCTTAGCAACTGGACATTCCTCCTCCCACTGCAAGTTATACTTCTGCCCACAGAGGAGTCCTGAACCTCAGCTCTTGGCAATGTTTATCTAATGTAGTTCAAGGAATGCCTGAAACGTAATGGAATGAAGGAACAGTTGATGGATGCAGTATATTAATTAAATGTTAACTGGGCTTGAATTGGTTATATAAACATAGCTTGTAATCAGTGGAATGCGAATTTTGTGGAGTGTGCTAACTAAAATAAAGCTCTCACATAAAAGTATGGACATCAATTTTATTCAAATACAGTTATCATTTGGTATATAACAAGGAACGCAGCTGTCTGGACCTCCAATCTTAGCTACAGAGAATTGTGTCCATTGCTCTGACTACATTGTCCCCTACTTTCACAACATTTCTCTTAACTCCCCCTGTTAGAATAGCTTTTCTGAAGCTGTTATTGGGATTTGTTTGCCTTTTTTGTCTTTGTTTCTCTACCAATCCCCAATTCGACTAAACTTTACACTTATATATATCCTGTTAGTTGTATTTTACATTTCAACTTTGCAATTGACTAAAGCTATTATCATTCATAGAGACTGCTGGATGGTCCTGTATCAAATTTAATAATTTTGAACACCTTTCATTGTTTATCTGTAGTTTTACCTGATAACAGCTTTAACCAATTTGCTATTTCAGTTTCTGTCCCATCCTGCTAAAATTAACATTAATGTTATTAGTAATCAGAGTTACTGTGTACCTCTTCTTATCCAACACAGAATTTATTCATATTATGCTTACTGTCAGTTAAAAGACCTCTTACAGAGGATTATTAGCTTTGGCTCAGTACTCATTAATAAACTTAGAATAGCCTGCACTCTTACTGATTCTAAAAGATGTTGCTACAGAGATCTAGCATCAATACACTGAAGAAATTCACCAACTTTCTGATTGTGGAGCAGTGTGTCTTAATCTATATGGAAATTAAAACTTCTTCTTAAAATAACTATGCTTCAGTTACAAACTGCTCTAGTCCATGAATTAGTCCAATCTGTAATTTCATTGCTGCTATCAAGAAGTCGATTGACAATTCCCATTACATGTCTAAAATATGGTTTTTGCTTTACTTGCAGCAATCCACTCTCTGGTGAATGCCTTCCCTGGCAACAGCCTACTTCTTCCTCGTAATAATATCTGCAATCAAATTGAATAAATGTTGTTCACGTAATTTTTCTTGACCTTTTAAATACCTTATAATTTTATGGAATATTTAACACAATTATGATCAGTTTGCAGCCAGTCTCTGCAAGGATCACCTGATTAGAAGAAATTGGAGGAGTAGACCATTCAGCCTCTCCAACTTGCTGCAATATTCACTCAGGCCATGGTTGATCAAGTTATGAGGTAAAAACAATGAAGGGCTTTTCCCCGAAACATCGATTTCGAAGCTACTTGGATGCTGCCTGAACTGCTGTGCTCTTCCAGCACCACTAATCCAGAAGTTGATCAAGTTATGGCCTAATTTCCACATTCCTGTCATTACTCTTGAATCCCAGGTCAATCAAAATTCTGTCAAAATCAGATTTGAATATATTTAGTGATCCAACCTCAACTGCTCATTGTGAATTTGAATTCTAAAAATGAACAATCATCTGAGAGAAGAAATTTCTTATAACCTCCATCTTAAATGGGATATCATTTATTTTGAAACTGTGCCCCTTGATTTAAAATCCTCCATGAGGCAAAATATGGTCTCAGCAACTGCCCTGCCACATCATATGCATGGCATTCCCTCAGAGCAGTATTACATTTTCAACCTCACTAAATTAATTTCTGATTCAAACAGGGCATCATATAAGCTTTTGTGTGTGAGTGCGTGAATGATTGTGTGAGTGTGACAATAGTGTGAGTGTAAGTGTGAGTGAGTGCATGAGCGAGGGAGAGTGTAAGCTACTTTGAAGCCAGGCACCCAATACATCCAGATTCTGGATTAGTGCTGCTGCATCCAAACAAGACCTACTTTCTCAAGTTGCTGCTGAGACCAGGCAGTGAATTCTTTTGTTGTTCATTCATGGAACAGAATAAGTAGGGACCAGGAACAGGCCACTCAGCCCCTTGAGCCTGTTCCACCATTCTAATCATAGCTCATCATTTATTTCAATGGCATTTCCCCACACCATCCCCATATCGCTTGTCGTCATTAAAAGCTAGAAACCTATCAAGTTTTGTTGAAACATTCTTAATGACTGAGCTTCCACAGGTGGCATGGTGGCTCAGTGGTTAGCATTCCTGCCTCACAGCACCAGGGACCGGGTTTGCTTCCAGCCTCAGGTGACTGTCTGTGAGGAGTTTGCACGTTCTTGCCATGTCTGAATGGGTTCCCGCCACAATCCAAAAATGTGCAGGTTAGGTGAATTGGCCATGCTAAATTGCCCAAAGTGTTCAGAAATGTGTAGGTTAGGTGCATTAGTTAGGGGTAAATGTAGGGGAATGGGTCAGTGTGGACTGGTTGGGCTGAAGGGCCTGTTTTCACATTTTTTAAAAAATGTGAGATTGAGAATTCCAAAGAGTCAACATTCTCAGAGTAAAGAAATTCTTCCTCATCTCAGTCCGAAAGGGCCTATCCCTGATTCTATGTCCCTAGCTTATAATCAACAGCCTGGGGAAATGATTCTTTCCGCATTTACCCTGTCTATCCCTTTAAGAATTTTTCAAGTTTCTATGAGATTGCCTTTTATTCTTTGAAACTCCAGAGAAGTCTCCTCAATGTCTCCTTGTAGGACAGTCCCACAATGCCAGTAATCTGGTGAACATAAGATCACACAAAACAGGAACAGGTGTAGACCATCTGGCCCCTTGAGCCAATATTCAATAAAATCATGGCTGATCTCTTTGTTGACTCAGCTCCACCAACCCGCCTGTTCACTATAACTCTGAATTCCTTTACTGCTCAAAGATCTATATATTTTTGCCTTAAAAACATTCGACGTGATAGCCTCAACCATAACACTGGGCAGGGAATTCCACAGATGAACTGTATTCTTTGACAGTGTTTCCCAATGTAACTCCATTTTTGAGCCTTTTAAATTGTCACAACCTCTCGTGAGAATTGAGTCAGCAGGGGGTCTGTTCAAGACAGAGTGCAACTCTTATGGCTCAGCTGGAGGGCTCCACAGCTGCCAATGCTTCCTCAGAGATCATGAACCTCAAAAGTACAGCCTGGGACCCCACTTGGGGTTCATAACCTCTACTTTGGGGAGCCCAGCTCTGTAGGATTAGGGACTGAAACGGAAATTGCTGAAAAAGCTCAGCAGGTCTGGCAGCATCTGTGCAGAGAAATCAGAGTTAATGTTTCACGTCAATTGACCCTTCCTCAGAACTACAGGATCACGGAATGGGACCATAACTGCACTCAATCCTCAGGAATGGTTTAGCCAGTTTTATGTATAGTTGCTGTAAGAGTCTTTGCTGATGTAGTGAAATCCTTGTGTAACCAAGGTTAACATGCTGTTTACCTTCCAAACTACTTGCCGCACCTGTGTGCTAGAATTCGGTGACTTATGAACAAGAAGAGCACCTTCCTACCTTGGATCTTTTGGACAGCAACACTTTTTTTTTAATTGCTTCATCATTTCAGAAATATTCTGTGCTTGTGTTTCCTAACCCCAGACGTATCCACATTATATTCCCTCTGCCATGCTCCTGCCCACTTACTCAGCCTGACTAAATTTCGTGGAAGCCTGTCCTACAAGTCCCTTCAGAGTCACACACTCTTGTGTTTGCAGCAAACTTGGGAATATTATTTGGAAAAACGACCCAACCCCCACTCCCCCAGCCACATCATTGCTACAGATTTGTCAGCAGTTGGAACCATGCAGGTTCCCTGCTCATAGCCTGCCAACTTTTATATTCTGCTCTGTTACTGAACGATTCTCAGTAGATGCCCGTTAATCTCTCAGGCGAAATCAGCATTCCTTATGCAAGATGTCAACATTGAGATTGAAGGACGTTGTTGAGTGAATGTGAGCAGGAATCTGGTATTGATCTCTGTCGAGAATAGACTCGATTGGCTGAATGGCCTCATTGCGGGCAGTGGCTGGAACAATGTCAGGAGTTGGTACAGTTTCACTTTGATTTCAGTGTGTTTAACACTGGGAGCTGGGAAAGTCAAAGCAGCGGCCTGACGGCGGAGAGAGTCCGGGACTGAACTTTCCACTTGGGGAGTTGTAAAGCCGGGCTGCGGCCACACAAAGGGAGCGCTCTCGATCCCTCCCCGCCACCCCACCCGGCACAAAGAGAGTGACCCTGGCCGGGCCAGGCAGCCCGCAGTCTGCCCCCCGTACTCACCCCATGCCGCCTGTTCGCATTGCCCAGCTCCTGGAGCCGCTCTCATTCACGTCGCGTTCCCGGCTCTGGGTCCCGCAGTCACAAAGAGAACAGAAAGTCCAAATCTTCGATGGAGCTACAGCTCCCCCCACTCCCCATCCCCACCCCCTCGAGTCAAACTCCAGCTGCTGGCACATCCCAGCAACTAGAGCACTGCGTTCTCGCAGTCACCGGGCCAGGTCCAGACAGCCCTCACTTTACACGCTCACTACCATCTACACACTAATCTCTCACTTGAAACACACACGCTCAATTCACTCTCCTTACTTTACACACTCAACCCTTCATTACACACTCTACCCTCACTTTACACACTCATGTCTCACTACACACACACACACACTCTCTCCCCTGCTCTACATGCTCACTCCCTCTACACACTCACCCCTACTACACACTCCCCACCTTCACTATATCCTCACACTCCTCACTTTACATCCTCAATGCCCTCACTACACCCTCACTCTCCTCACTTTATACACAATCACTCTCTCAACATACCCCCCATCCCCTCACTTTACATGCTCATCCCTCACTCCCCTCACTACACACACCCTAATACCCTCCTCACTAGACCCTCACCCCCCCATTGTCTACATCCTCTGGTCCCTCATTGGACCATCACCTACTGCCCCATCTTACCCCACTCACGGCACCTACACCCCATAAATGAATTAAAACCTTTTAAGTGTTTTGAAGCAGACACTGTTACATGTCACATAACATGTTATTAAGACAGGGTTCTGTCAAAGAGTTAGATTTATAGAAAGGTTTGAAAGGAGCAAAATGAGGTGAAGAGGTTTAGGAAGATACTTCCACAAGTTAGTGCCAGGAAGATGGAGGTAAGGCATGTCAACTGAAGTTAGGGATGTTCAAGAGCTCTGAGTTAGAGGAGCGCAGAGATCCTTGGGGGATTATGGAGCTGGAAATGTTGGGGGAAAAAAGAACAAAAGCATTCTATCATATGTAGCAAACACACTGCATGTGCTTCATGAGTGAAAAGTGGGCAGGTACCAGTCATGTTGTAATCCCACATAAATACATGGTCCATTTAAACCACCTCATTTCCCAGCACCAGTTCCAGCAATATCTCTTTCCTGGTTGGACCAAGAGAATGATTTCAATGAAGATGTGCGAAAGTCAAGAGGAGCAATCTTTAAAGAAGTCAAGGGGGACTATGATCAGTCAGGGGCATCACCACTGTCAGTCAATTCCAATTCCAATCAGAAGGGTTGTTCAAGGTCAATCAAATGAGTAAAGAGTAACCAGTCCAAGAATTACAGGTAGGTGAGTCAAGGTGATGTGGAAGCATCAATCTGCGAGTTTCAGTCAATTTAACCTTCCAGTGAGGCAATGGGAGGGACTGAGTATGACTTAAGTGGAGACAAGAACCATTATTGATGGTGCAGGAACAGTTGAGGTGTATTCCCAGTGACTGAGTAGGAAGTGCAGAGGGCAAGAAGGCTCAGTATTTTGCAAGGGTGAGGTAGGTGTGAATCTTTAAGTTGACATGATGATGCATGCAATAATGAGAGTTGCAATCATATACCTTGGTGAATATTTCAAGTCTACTATGACTACTCTTTGAAATAAAATCTATATTTTCCTCCAGGAACAGACAGAGACTTTTTGTCTTTGAGAAGCAATATTCAACAAATTATGACTTCACCTAATGATAGCTTGGTTATTAATCCAGAGACGCAGGTAATGCTCTGGGAACTTGAGTTCAAATACCACCATAGCAGTTGGTGAAAATTAAATTCACTAAATACAGAATCAAAAAATTTTACAGTACAGAAGGAGGCCATTTGACCCATCAGAGCCGAAAATGTGTTGCTGGAAAAGCACAGCAGGTCAGGCAGCATCCAAGGAACAGGAGAATTGACGTTTCGGGCATAAGCCCTTCTTCAGGAATGAGGAAAGTGGGTCCAGCAGGCTAAGATAAAAGGTAGGAAGGAGGGACTTGGGGGAGGGGTGTTGGAAATGCGATAGGTGGAAGGAGGTCAAGGTGAGGGTGATAGGCCGGAGTGGGTTGGGGGCGGAGAGGTCAGAAAGAAGATTGCAGGTTAGGAAGGCGGTGCTGAGTTCGAGGGATTTGACTGAGACAAGGTGGGGGGAGGGGAAATGAGGAAACTGGAGAAATCTGTATTCATCCCTGTGGTTGGAGGGTTCCTAGGCGGAAGATGAGGCGCTCTTCCTCCAACCGTCGTGTTGCTATGATCTGGCGATGGAGGAGTCCAAGGACCTGCATGTCCTTGGTGGAGTGGGAGGGAGAGTTGAAGTGTTGAGCTACGGGGTGGTTGGGTTGTTTGGTCCGGGTGTCCCAGAGGTGTTCTCTGAAACGTTCCGCAAGTAGGCGGCCTGTCTCCCCAATATAGAGGAGGCCACATCGGGTGCAGCGGATGCAATAGATGATGTGTGTGGAGGTGCAGGTGAATTTGTGGGGGATATGAAAGTATCCCTTGGGGCCTTGGAGGGAAGTAAGGGGGGAGGTGTGGGCGCAAGTTTTGCATTGCTTGCGGTTGCAGGGGAAGGTACCGGCAGTGGAGGTTGGGTTGGTGGGGGGTGTGGACCTGACAAGGGAATCACGGAGGGAGTGGTCTTTTCGGAAAGCTGGTAGGGGAGGGAAGGGAAATATATCCCTGGTGGTGGGGTCCGTTTAGAGGTGGCGGAAATGACGGCAGAAGATACGCTGTACATGGAGGTTGGTGGGGTGGTAGGTGAGGACCAGTGGGGTTCTGTCCTGGTGGCGGTTGGAGGGGCGGGGCTCAAGGGCGGAGGAGCGGGAAGTGGAAGACATGCGGTGGAGGGCATCGTCGAACACGTCTGGGGGGAAATTACGGTCCTTGAAGAAGGAGGCCATCTGGGTTGTACGGTTTTGGAACTGGTCCTCCTGGGAGCAGATGCGGTGGAGACGAAGGAATTGGGAATATGGGATAGCGTTTTTACAGGGGACAGGGTGGGAGGAGGTGTAATCTAGGTAGCTGTGGGAGTCGGTCAGTTTATAGTAAATGTCCGTGTTGATTCGGTCGCCAGAGATAGAAATGGAAAGGTTTAGGAAGGGGAGGGAGGAGTCTGAGACGGTCCAGGTGAATTTGAGGTCGGGGTGGAAGGTGTTGGTAAAGTGGATGAACTGTTCAACCACCTCGTGGGAGCACGAGGCAGCACCGATACAGTCATCGATGTAGCGGAGGAAAAAGTGGGGGGTGGTGCCAGGGTAGCTGCGGAAGATGGACTGTTCCACATATCCTACGAAGAGGCAGGCATAGCTGGGGCCTATGCGGGTGCCCATGGCTACTCCTTTGGTTTGGAGGAAGTGGGTGGATTGGAAAGAGAAGTTGTTCAGGGTGAGGACCAGTTCAGTCAGTCTAAGGAGGATGTCAGTGGAAGGGTACTGGTTGGTACGGTGGGAAAGGAAGAAACGGAGGGCTTTGAGTCCTTCATGATGGGGGATGGAGGTGTACAGGGTGAAGATAAGGCGTTGGGGACCGGGGAAGCAAAAATCATGGAGAAGGTGGAGGGCGTGGGTGGTGTCCCGAACGTAGGTGGGGAGTTCTTGGACTAATGGGGATAGGACCGTGTCGAGGTATGCAACCACAAGGGATGAACTCAGATTTCTCCAGTTTCCTCATTTCCCCTCCCCCCACCTTGCCTCAGTCAAATCCCTCGAACTCAGCACCGCCTTCCTAACCTGCAATCTTCTTCCTGACCTATCCGCCCCCAACCCACTCCGGCCTATCACCCTCACCTTGACCTCCTTCCACCTATCGCATTTCCAACACCCCTCCCCCAAGTCCCTTCTCCCTACCTTTTATCTTAGCCTGCTGGACACACTTTCCTCATTCCTGAAGAAGGGCTTATGCCCGAAATGTCGATTCTCCTGTTCCTTGGATGCTGCCTGACCTGCTGCGCTTTTCCAGCAACACATTTTCAGCTCTGATCTCCAGCATCTGTAGTCCTCACTTTCTCCTCATTTGACCCATCATGTCAGTACTGGTTCTTAAAGAGCTACCCAGCTAGTCCCATTCTCCAGCTTATCACCGCAACCCTCCAAATTAATTACTTTCAAATACATATTCAGTTATCTTTTGAAACCTCCTAAAGAATTTGTCTGCACCATTCTCCCAGCCAGCACATTCCCAATCCTAACAACTCTCTGAATAAATAAGCTTCTCATCATCTCACTCCTAACTCTCTTGCTGACAATCTTGAAATTGTGATCCTGAGTTATTGAGATATCAATTAGTATAAACAGAATATCCATCTTTACCCTGTCAAAATTGTTCATAATTTTAAACATCTCAATGAGGTCACCTCTTAATCTTTTCTGCTCCAAGTAGAGTAAGCCCAATTTCTCTAACCATTCCTTGTATTCAAAACCATTCACTCCTGTTATTGTTCTAATAAATCTTCTTTGCGCTCTGTCTCTCGAGGACTTTAACATTCTTCCTTAAATGAAGTGCCCAGAAGTGAACACAACACACCAAATGCGGTCTGAACAATAATTTGTTGAGCTATAGCATTACCTCCTTGCTTTTATACTCTATGCCTCTGTTTATAAACCCAAGGACCCTATGATCATTATGTTCTGGAATTAAACGTCTAATGATGACCATGAAACTATAGTTGATTGTCAAAAAAAACCCATTTAGAGGAGGAAACCCATCAGAAAAGGAAATCTGCCATTCTCACCTGGTATGGCCTACATGTGATTGTGGATCTACAACAATGTGATTGACTTTTAACTGGCCTATAATGACCTCACAAGCCAATCAGTTGTAATAATTGCTATGAAGATACAAAAAGCAAATGAAACTGAACAGAGAAATTTGTTGGAGTGTGGCATCAAGGAACCCTCGCAAAACTGGAGTCGGTGGGAATCAGGGGTAAACTCTGCACTGCTTGGATATTACCTGACCCAAAGGAAGACGGTTGTGCTTGTTGGGTGACAGTCATCTCAACTGTAAGACATCTCTACAGGAGTTTCTTATAGTAGTGTCCTAGATTCAAACACCTTCAGCTTGTCAATGATCATCTCTTTATCATAAAGCCAGAAGTGCAGATGTTCATCCCTATCCAGGACAAAGCAGTCTGACTAATTGGCACCATATCCACAAACATTCACTTTCTTTACCACCGATGCTCAGTAACAGCAGCGTGTGTACCATTATCAAGATGTACTGCAGAAATTTACCATGGCCCCTTTGACAGCTGTAATGACTGTATTTGTCTATTTTTCTGTATTTTTGATTACAAACTGAAATGGAAAAATAACTTTTGAAAGTCAAGGATTGGTGAAAAGGATTGCTGCAAATTTTTAAAAGCGAGATACCTGATATTCTTGAGAATAGTGTTAACAAAACTGTTCGATCAAGTAGAAGGAAAGGCTACTATAAGTCGACTGGAGCCAGAGGCTATGTAAAAAGGGGAATTCAGCAAGCAACAAGTGGATGATTGGTCTGTGGAATGGTAGCCAGTTGTCAATAACGAAGGCCTTCTGCCTGTCAACAATGATGCAATTGACTCCCAGGTAGCTGAACAGCTTGTGGATGTGAACAGGGAGAAGCAATTGGATCTCTGAGAGAGAAAAATCAGTTCTTTTTCTCTGCAATAAAAACCCTCAAACTTGACGAAAGCCAATATAACCTTCTCTCATCTGTTGCTGTAAGCAGTAGCTTTTTAACCAGTATGTCAGAGGTTTCTGACCATCAGTAACTTATCAACGGGCCACAGAACAATCACATAGTTGTTGCCAGCTGAAGTTCATTTGTACACTTGTACCCTTGGCTTCAGCACATCAGCAAATGGACTGCCCTCGGTACTTGAACATATAGCTGTACAAAGAACACATACAAAGAGTGTCAGGTATATTGCTTTTAGAAGCAATCCAGTAATCCTGCAATAATTATTGGCTTTTAAACCAGTTCTTTTTTGTCCAGAACCAAACTCCAGAAAAATGAAAAGACATGGTTTTGCAACCTATAAAGAAGCAGTATCAGAGCATTCTGACAGTTGTGTTCAAGCCAAGAAACCATTTCAATTATTATAGCTGTATGAGTTTTGATTGCTGAGCAAGAGACTTCTGAAAGAGTCATAATGGAACCCAATTCACCTCTAGAGAGATTAAGAAATTTGCTGAACTGTTTGTGTTCAAAATCATTATCATAACAATTAGTGGCAGATGTAATGCAGATCTTAGAAGAAGGATAAAAATTGTTAGAAGTAATTTTGTGAAGATGAAGGAAATAATTTATAAGATGCTATATCTGTCCACATACTTATCCACCTCAGAAACCTGGACAATGCATAAAGACCTGTGGAGGAAAATACAGGTCTTTGAAATGTAGATGCTAAGATGAATACTTAAAATTCCATACACACATTAGAAGGTAAACAAAGAGGCATTTGAAATTGTGAAAAAAAATTTAAAACTCACATCCATAAAAGAAAATGCCATTCTTTTGGCCATTTGATCACAGCTGAAAAGTTACAGTGATCTCTTTTGAAGGCAGTTTGGAGGGCTGCAACATGAGAGATTGAGCCAGGCGTCATTGGATAACAGAAGATATGATCTACATTTGCTGATGATGCAAAGATAGCTAGAAAAGTCATTTGTTAAAAGGACGTAAGGAGGCTACAAAAATATATATGGATGGGTTAAGTGATTGGACAAAGACATGGAAAATACAGTACAATGTAGGAAAATATGAAATTGGCCATTTTGACAGAATAGTTAAAAAGCATTTTATCTACAAGGTGAGTGATTGCACAGATTTGTGATACAGAGGGATCTGGTGTCATCATGCATGAATTACAAATAGTTAATTTGCAACATACAGCTGCATATATTCCTTTCATAATATACAAAAACAAAGAAATTGTGATAAACCTGAATAAAAAGCTGTCATTCTTCAATTGGCATATTGTTTCCAATTCAAGGCCCCATACTTTAGGAAGGATATGAAAGTAGAAGAGAGATTGCAGAGAAGATTTGGGAATCATGCTAAGGATGATGACATTCAGGAGAAACTGGGGCTGTTCTTAGAGTAGAGAAGTCTGAGAAAACACCTGATCGGGATCTTCAAAGTCAGGAGATGCCTGGATAGAGGAAACAGGGAAAAACTGTTCCCATTAGTGGAAGGATAAAGATCCAAAGAATACAGATTGAAGGTAATTTTGCACAGTGAGTAGTTTGAATGTAGAATGCACTGGAGAAGAATGTGGGGGAGGCAGGTTCAGTCATGGATTTACAAAAGGAATTGAATTATTACCTGAACAGAAGGAGTATGGAAGGCTTTGGGGAAAAAAAACAGATAAATGGAGCTAGGTGATTTACTCTTGCAGAAAGTTAGTGCAGACATGATGGGCCAAATAGTCTCATTCTGTGATGTAACTATTCTGTTAATATATCATGTATGTGTGTATAAAATTAAATAAAGCCAAGTATAGAGAGAAGTCCTAAGGGAGGGAGAAAGCGAGATTCAGCTGGCAAAAGAAGGAAGAGCAAAATGCAAATGTGTGTGGAGTGAGAGACAGTGAGGTGCGAGGAGGAGAACATAAGAACATAAGAATTAGGAGCAGGAGTAGACCGTCTGGCCCTTCGAGCCTGTTCAGCCACTCAATTAGCCACACAAGGCTAATCTTTCGGTGGACTCAGCTCTACTCACCCGCATTTTCACCATTTCCCTTAATTTCTTTATTTTTCAAAAAGGTATCTACATTAGCTTTAAAAGTAATTACTGAAGTTGTGCCAACTATTTCCCTGGCCAAGGAATTCCATAGATTAACAACCCTCTGGGTGAAGAAGTTCCTTCTCAGCTCAGTTCTAAACCTGCTTCCTCTAATCTTGAGGCTATGCCCTCTTATCCTAGTCTCACCTACCAGTGGAAACATCATATTTATTTCTATTTTATCGATTCCTTTCATAACTTTTTATGTTTCTATAAGATTCCCCCCTCATTCTTCTGAATTCCAATGAATCTAATCCCAACTTATTCAGTCTCTCCTCATAAACCAACCCCCTCAACCCCGGAATCAACCTAGTGAGGAGAGAGAATGTGGAATTTGGCATTAACTTTCAATAGAGTCATAGAGATGTACAGCATGGAAACAGACCCTTCGGTCCAACCTGTCCATGCCGACCAGATATCCCAACCCAATCTAGTCCTACCTGCCAGCACCCAGCCCATATCCCTCCAAACCCTTCCTATTCATATACTCATTCAAATGCCCCTTAAATGTTGCAATTGTACCAGCCTCCACCACTTCCTGTGGCAGCTCATTCCATACCTGTACCACCCTCTGCGTGAAAAAGTTGCCCCTTAGGTCTCTTTTATATCTTTCCCCTCTCACCCTAAACCTATGCCCTCTAGTTCTGGATTCCCCAACCCCAGGGAAAAGCCTTTGCCTATTTACCCTATCCATGCCCCTCATAATTTTGTAAACGTTTATAAGGTCACCCCTCAGCCTCCGATGCTCCAGGGAAAACAGCCCCAGCCTGTTCAGCCTCTCCTTATAGCTCAAATCCTCCAACCCTGCAACATCCTTGTAAATCTTTTCTGAACCCTTTCAAGTTTCACTAGAACTGCATGCAATATTCCAACAGTGACCTAACCAATGTCCTGTACAGCCGCAACATGACCTCCTGTACTCAGTAATCTGACCGATAAAAGAAAGCATACCAAACGCCTTCTTCACCATCCTATCTACCTGCGACTCCACTTTCAAGGAGCTATGAACCTGCACTCCAAGGTCTCTTTGTTCAGCAACACTCCCTAGGACTTTACCGTTAAGTGTATAAGTCCTGCTAAGGTTTGCTTTCCCAAAATGCAGCACCTCGCATTTATCTAAATTAAACACCATCTGCCACTTCTCAGCCATTGGCCCATCTGGTCAAGATCCTATTGTGATCTGAGGTAACCTTCTTCGCCGTCCACTACACCTCCAATTTTGGTGTCATCTGCAAACTTACGAACTGTACCTCTTATGCTCGCATCCAAACAATGCATAGAGTATAAAAGCTTTGCCATAACTGTTTGAACTGTTGGAAAATATGCAGTGCCAAAGGAAATTTCTCATTTCAATGCTCCTAATTCCAAAATATGAGCAATTAATCAGAAACCCAATCCTGGTCAGGCAGGTAGTTACACTACTCCTACTGTCAGGTGTTAGTGGATAACCTTTAATTCGAATTGTGGCTTCTGCTCCTGGCCAGTGCTGTTGCGACTCGTATTATTGGTTAACGATGTGGTTGGGAAGCTCACTAATGCGGGATAGAACATAGAACATAGAACATATACAGCGCAGTACAGGCCCTTTGGCCCTCGATGTTGTGCCGATCCAAGCCCACCTAACCTACACTAGCCCACTATCCTCCATATGCCTATCCAATGCCCGTTTAAATCCCATAAAGAGGGAGAGTCCACCACTGCTACTGGCAGGGCATTCCATGAACTCATGACTCGCTGAGTAAAGAATCTACCCCTAACATCTGTCCTATACCTACCACCCCTTAATTTAAAGCTATGCCTCCTCGTAATAGCTGACTCCATACATGGAAAAAGGTTCTCATGGTCCACCCTATCCAAACCCCCAATCATCTTGTACACCTCTATCAAGTCACCCCTAAACCTTCTTTTCTCCAATGAAAACAGCCCCAAGTGCCTCAGCCTTTCCTCAGACGATCTTCCTACCATACCAGGCAACATCCTGGTAAACCTCCTCTGCACCCATTCCAGTGCCTCCACATCCTTCCTATAGTATGGCGACCAAAACTGCACACAATACTCCAGATGCGGCCACACCAGAGTCTTATACAACTGCAACATGACCTCAGGACTCCGGAACTCAATTCCTCTACCAATAAAAACCAGTGCGCCATATGCCTTCTTCACAGGACTATTTACCTGGAGGGCAACTTTCAGATCTGTGTACATGGACACCAAGATCCCTCTGCTCATCCACACTACCAAGTATCTGACCATTAGCCCAGTACTCCATCTTCTTGTTACTCTTACCAAAGTGAATCACTTCACTTACCTACATTGAACTCCATTTGCCACCTTTCTGCCCAGCTCTGCAGCTTATCTATATCCCGCTGTAACCTGCCACATCCTTCCTCACTGTCAACAACTCCACCGACTTTCGTATCATCCGCAAACTTGCTCACCCAACCTTCTTGCCCCTCCTCCAGGTCATTTATAAAAATGACAAACAGCAATGTTCCCAAAACAGATCCTTGCGGAACACCACTAGTAACTGCACTCCAAGATGAATCTTTACCATCAACTACTACCCTCTCTTCTTCCAGCCAGCCAATTCCAACTCACCCTCAATGCCATACTCCATATTTTTTGCAGTAGCCTACCATGGGGAACCTTATCAAATGCCTTACTAAAATCCATATACACCACATCTACCGCTTTCCCTCGTCCACCTCCTTAGTCACCTTCTCAAAGAATTCAGTAAGGTTTGTGAGGCACGACCTGCCCTTCACAAAACCATGCTGACTATCCTTGATCACATTATTCCTATCCAGATGTTCATAAATCCTATCCCTTACAATTCTCACCAAGACTTTGACCACAACAGAAGTGAGACTCACTGGCCTATAGTTACCAGGGTTATCCCTACTCCCCTTCTTGAACAAGGGAACCACATTTGCTATTCTCCAGTCTTCTGGCACTATTCCTGTAGACAACGAGGACATAAAAATCAAGGCCAATGGCTCTGCAATCTCTTCCCTTGCTTCCCAGAGAATCCTAGGATAAATGCCATCAGGCCCAGGGAACTTATCTATTTTCACCCTTTCCAGAATTTCCAACACCTCTTCCCTACATACCTCAAAGCCATCCATTCTAATTAATTGTGACTCAATATTCACATCGGCAACAATGTCCTGTTTCTGAGTGAATACTGACGAAAAGTATTCATTCAGTGTCTCCCCAATCTCTTCAGCCTCCACACGCAACTTCCCACTACTATCCCTGACTGGACCTATTCCTACCCTAGTCATTCTTTTATTCCTGACATACCTATAGAAAGCCTTTGGGTTTTCCCTAATCCTACCAACTAAGGACTTTTCATGTCCCCTCCTTGCTGCTCTTAGCTCTCTCTTGAGATCCTTCCTGGCTACCTTATAACTCTCAATCGCCCCAATTGAACCTTCACGCCTCATCTTTACATAGGCTGCCCTCTTCCCTTTAACAAGGGATTCCAATTCCTTATTAAACCATGGCTCCCTCACACGACCCTTTCGTCCCTGCCTGACAGGTACATACTTATCAAGGACACTCAATAGTTGCTCCTTGAACAAGCTCCACATATCGATTGCACCCTTCCCTTGAAGCCTACTTTTCCAAGCCACGCATCCTAAGTCATGCCTCACCGCATCATAATTTCCCTGCCCACAGCTATAACTCTTGCCCTGCAGTGCACACTTCTCCCTCTCCATCACTAGAGTAAAAGTCACCGAATTGTGGTCACTGTCCCCAAAGTGCTCACCTTCCTCTAATTCTAACACTTGGCCTGGTTCGTTACCCAGAAGCAAATCCAGTATGGCCTCATCTCTTTTTGGCCTGTCTACTTATTGTGTGAGGAAACCCTCCTGCACACATTGGACAAACACCGACCCATCTAACGTACTCGAGCTATAGCTTTCCCAGTCAATATCTGGAAAGTTAAAGTCCCCCATAACAACCACCCTATTACTTTCACTCTTCTCCTGAATCATCCTCGCAATCCTTTCTTCTACGTCTCTACGACTATTAGGAGGCCTGTAGAAAACTCCTAACAGGGTGACCTCACCTTTCCTATTTCTAACCTCAGCCCAAACTACCTCAGATCGTGAGTCTTCATCCATCGTCCTTTCCACCGCTGGAATACTATCTTTGACAAGCAATGCCACACCTCCCCCTCTTTTACCCCCACCTCTGACCCTACTAAAACATTTCAACCCTGGAACCTGCAAAAGCCAATCCTGTCCCTGTTCTACCCATGTCTCCGTAATAGCCACAACATCGAAATCCCAGGTACCAACCCACGCTGCAAGTTCACCTACCTTATTTCGTATACTTCTTGCATTGAAGTATACACACTTCAAGCCACTTTCCTGTTTACAGGCACCCTCCTTTGAGATTGATGCCATGTTCCTAACCTCCCTACACTCCAGGTCCTGCACCCTAAAGCTACAGTCTAGGTTCCCATGCCCCTGCAGAGTTAGTTTAAACCCCCCCCAAAGAGCACTAGCAAACCTCCCCCCAAGGATACTGGTGCCCCTCAGATTCAGGTGTAGACCATCCTGTTTATAGAGATCCCACCTTCCCCAGAAAGAACCCCAGTTATCCAGATACCGGAATGTTCTCCCGAAATATGAGAGATGTCTCTTCTTAAAGCAATGAATAACATTCCTGTTGTTAAAATGCTATAGAAGATCCATTATCCTCAATATTTTAGTCAGGAAATCAAAGTGTTCTTACTACATCAAGCTCTTTGAGTTAGATTCTCATCTATCACCCCTCTTCCCACCAACCCCCCCCCCCACCGCCCCCATTGTGTCCATTCCATCCACTTCCTGTTTCATTAACATCCCGTCCCAAAATCTTCCATTAACATCACTCCCAGAGAAATATTCTCTTACCTCATGATTGGGGGATCTGATTGTAGAAATCATTTTTTGAAGAACAGAGTTAGTGCTGGGTAGTTTTGGAACCAAAGCCCATCAATCATTTCAAGATAAGGAACAGGTATGTAATTCACTGCTTTGGGCAATTGGAGCAAATGGGAAATAACTTGTAATTTGCATCAATTGTGATGTCACAATGATGTGTCATGATATCACAAAGGAGGTGACAGAGATGCCACATCCCATCAGTTAGTAGAGAAATAACCAGGTTTTCATAGCAGTGATACTGGGCAGCAATTGTACATATCTTGATCTGTAACACTAAAGGAATAGTGGACACATTCCCAAGTCTAGAGGGTGTGCAGCATGGAGAGGAACTTGCAGGCAGTGGTGTTCTCATTTATTTGGTAACCCTTGTCCTTCTAGATGACAGTGGTTATGGGTTTGAAGATGCTGTTGAAAAAGCCTTGGTGAATATCTGCAATGCATTTTGTAAATGGTACACTCTACTGCTACAGAGTGTCATGGGTGAAGGCAAAGAATGTTTAAGGTGGTGGATGAGATGGGATCCCAATCAAGAGGTTGCTTAGTCCTGGATGGTGTTAAGCTTCTTGAATGTTTTTGCAGTTGCACTCATCCAGGAAATGAAGTGCACTCCATCACCAACAAGAAGTAAACTCTTATTTAACCCTGCTTTCAGCAGTTTGCGTGCATCTTATTAACAAAGGTGATGGTATTAACAAAGGTGAGCACTGCACAGATTTTATTATGACAGATTTGTCTTTCAGGATGATCACATTCTGTGGCTGCACCACTGTTTTAAATGTGATAGATTCAAAACGAATCAGCAACTCAAAAATTGAGTATTTATGAGGAGCTGTGAATCATTAGGAGGAGCAGTTGTACTCAGTTGTATTCTGTAAGCTCATGGCTTTGTGTTTTCCCACTCTACAACATATCAGTGGATCAGCATTGGTTCAAATGGAGAGAGCAGGAGGACATGTCAGGGACAGCACCAGTCACACCTAGAATTGAGGTACCAACCTGATAAATCTACATATAGGACTGCGTTATGTCAAACAGTATAAGCATGCACAAATATGCAATAGATAGATATAAGCCATGTCACAATAATGGATCACACCTATGCTCTGCAGTGCTTTTGCATCCAGTTGTGAACGGTGGTGGACTATCAAACAACTTACTGCACAAGGAGGCTCCACGAATATGCCAATCCTCAATAATTTGGAGCCCAGTACATCAATGCAAAAGATAAGGCTGACTCATTTCAACATCACAGTTACCAGGCTTAAGCCAATTTGATTCACTCCGAATGCTTTCAAAAATATTGCTGAAGGCTCTGGATATTGCCTAGAGTATTATATTTCTGCAATTGTACTGAAAATGTGTGCTCCAGATTTGTTGTGCCCTAGCTAAGCTGTTCCACTACAGCTACAATACTGGCATTTACATGTCAATATGGAAAATTGCCCAGGTATGTCCCCTCTATAAATAGCAGAAAAAAATTCAATCCATTCAATTACCACCCCGTCAGTTGATTCTTGATTATCAGCAAATGGTAGATTGGTTTGGGAAATTTGCAGTGAGTCAAAACTCCCTTTTAATATTGGTTCACAAAGCATTGTCCCTATAGTTCTGCGCACTAATGCTTCTTGGGGAGTGAAGTACGCTTTACACAGTCAGGCAGGAGAGATCCTATTCAGAGTGAGACACAGACCAAGTGAATATATAGTTCGGGAAATTTGGAGGCAACGTGGGAAGATGGTGCCGGGGAAGAGGTGCTTTTTGCTTGTTTTTTTTTGGCTCATAGTTTGTAAAGTTTTTTTGACAGGATAAATTGAAGCCCAGGATCAGGAACTTCGTACAGAAGAGTGACACCATTGAAGAGTAACTGGGTATACCGAGGTGGCACAGTGGCTGAGTGGTTAGCATTGCTGCCTCACAGCACCAGGGACCCGGGTTTAATTTCAGTCTCGGGCGACTCACATAACTAGGTTGTGGATAAGGCTAAGTAGTAAGAGAGGGGATAATGTGAGGATTGGAGGTGGGGAGGGGAATGGGAGGGGTGTCAGTTGCATGGAAAATTATGGAAAAAGTTAAAGTTGTGGAGGGCTGAGCATAAGTTATTAAACTTTTGAGAACAAGTAATGGGACAGAGAGTTTGAAAAGAATCAGGAATGTAACTTCAGATGCAGTAGATAAGGGGGCAACTATCAGAAGGGGGGAGTCAATGCAGGACTGATGGTATTGTACTAAATGCATGCAATATACGAAGTAACATAACTGAGTTATAGTGCAGGTTGAAATTGGGGGTATGATATTGTGAGTATCACAGAGACCTGGCTTCAAGGGATCAGGGCTGGGAACTAAATATCCAAGAGTACCTGACCTATTGAAAAGACAACCAGATGGGCAGAGGGGTTGGGGTTGCTTTATTGATAAGAAATGAAATTAAACCGCTAGCAAGAAGTGATATAAAGTCAGAAGGTGTAAAATCTGTGTGATAGAGTTGAGAAAAGGAAGAACCTGAAAAGGCTGGGGCTGTTTTCCCTGGAGCATCAGAGGGGTGACCTTCTTGAGGTTTATAAAATCATGAGGGGCGTGGATAGGATAAATAGACAAAGTCTTTTCCCTAGGGTTGGGGAGTCCAGAACTAGAGGGCACAGGTTTAGGGTGAGAAGGGAAAGATATGAAAGAGACCTAAAGGGCAACTTTTTCACACAGAGGGTGGTATGTGTATAGAATGAGAAGCCAGAGGAAGCTAATGCAACTGCACCATTTAAATTACATCTGGATGGGTATGTGAATCTGAAGGGTTTGGAGGGCTGCTGACAAGTGGGACAAGATTAGGTTAGGATATTTGATCGGCATGGACGAATTGGACCAAATTGGACCAAAGGGTCTGCTTCCATGCTGAACATCTTTATGACTCTATGACTCTATAACTGCAAAGGAAAAAGTCCTCTGGTGGAAGTTATGTAAAGGCCTCCTCGCAGTAGTCAGGATGTGGGGAAGAAAATAAATCAGCATTAAAAAGGCATGTAAGAAAGGCACTATTACAATAATCATGTGGACTTCACTATATCGGTGCACTGGGAAAATCAAGTTGGTAGCAGATCTCAAGAAAAGGAATTCGTGGAATGTCTACAAGATAGTTTTTTTGGAGCAGCTTGTGGTACAGTCCACTAAAGAACAGGCAAGGCTGGATTTGATTATATGTAATAAAGCAGACTTGATCAGGGAGCTTTAGATGAAGGAACCACTAGGGGAAATGACCATAATATGATAGAATTCACCCTGCAATTTGAGAGGGAGAAGCTAGAGTCAGATGTAATGGTATTACATTTGAGTAAAGGTAACAACAAAGACATGAGGGAGGAGCTGACCACAATTGATTGGAAGGAGACCCTAGCAAGGAAGAAAGTGGAGCAGCAATATCGGGTTAATTCAGGAGAAAAAAAAACACAATAAAGGGACAGTGAGGCAACTATGGCTGAAAAAGAGCATATAATGTAGTGAAGATTACTGCGAAGCGAGAGGATTGGGAAGCCTTTAAAAATCAGCTCAGGATAACTAAAAAAGCAATAATGCGGGAGAAGGTGAAATATGAGAGTAAGCTAGCTCACAGTATAAAAGCATGTGGAATAAATTTCCTAAGGAAATGGTGAATATGGGTACAATTACAACATTTAAAAGGCATTTGGATCAGTACATAAGTAGGAAAGGTATATGGGCCAGGTAGGTGGGACTAAATTAGTTTGGAATTATGTTTGGCATGGACTGGTTGGACTGAAGGGTCTGTTTCAGTGCTGTATGACTTTAAGATTGCAAGAAGTCTTTTTAGATGGCTAAAAGGTTACAGAGAGGTAAGAGTAAACACTGGACCATTGGATAGAGGAGAGGTAGTAATTGGGAACAAAGAAATACTCAATGAATTGAATCAGTTTGCATCGGTTTTCACAGTGGATGACACCAGCAACATACCAGATTTTGAAGAGAGTCAGAGGGCAGAGGTGAGTGTAGTGGCCATCACTATAGATGATGTTGGTGAAGCTGAAGGGTCTAAAGGTGGATAAATCACCTGGACTAGATGGACTACACCCCCGAGTTCTGAAGGACATACCCGAGGAGAATGCAGATGCGTTGCTGGTGATCTTTAAGGAATGTTTGGAGTCAGAGAGGGTCTCAGAGGGCTGGAAAATAGCCAATGGAGCACCTCCACAAGAGGGGAGAGAGCAGAAGACAGGAAACTATAGGTTGGTTAGCCTGCTCTGATAAGATTTTAGTGTCCATTAATAAGGATGCAGTACTTGGAAGTGCATAGCAAAATAAGGCTGAGTCAGCACAGCTTCATCGGGGGGAGCTCATGCCTGACAAGTTAAAATACTTTGAGGAAGTAATAAGCAAGTTAGACAAAGTGGATACAATGTATTTGGTTTTCCAGAAGGTCTTTTACAATGTGTTGCACAGATGACTGCAAGATTAGACAAGAGTCCATCGTGTTAGGGGCAATGTAATGGCATGGATAGAGGATTTGCTAACTGGCAGAAGGCAGAGGGTAAGGTTAATAGGCTCTTTTTCAGGGTGGCAGCTGATGACTAGCGCAGTTCTGCAGTGGTCAGTTTTGGAACCATGTTATACACAGTGTGAAAATGCTCCATTGGCTGGAGACATTCCTTGCATTAAAGATGATGATGTGATTGTTGGAGGTCAATCATCTTAGCTTCAGTTTCATTGCAGAAGGCAAGTTAGTAATCGACAAGCTGGTCAGTGTTATGTAAATACAAATTAACACTGTTAAAAACTAGCATCCGTCACTTTGCTGATGATTGACAATAGAATAATTGGGTGGCAATGAACAAATTAGATTTGCCCTATTATTTGTGTGCAGGATATACCTTGGCAATTTTCCACATTTTGAGGTAGATTTTGGTGCTGTACTACTAGCACAATTTGGCTCAGGGCATGGCTAGTACTGGAGCACAAGTTGTCAGTACTGTTGCTGAAATGTTATTAGGGCCCATAATCTTTGCGGTATCCAGGCCTTCAGCCGTTCCTTGATATTGCATTGTTTGTCTGAATTGGCTGTAGAGTGGCCATTAGATGCACAGTTAATAATTGAATGTTACCAGCAAAGTCTCCTTGGACAGCAGTGAAAACAGGCAGATCACAGAACCTCTCAGGTTGTTGAATTTTTATTTACCATCAAGAGTTTATGAAGCCTCCTGCAGAGGGCCCTATAGCTCCATGCCAACTATATTATCTATTTTTTGATCTTCTATGAGGAAACTCATTTGATATATTCTGAAGCATTGCAATGCAATTGTACCTTGAACTGTTCCGTCTCCATTTTACAGAAGCACTGGACAAAATGTTTAGAAGAATTATGAGGTGTTACTGGAACCAAGAGGTCCCACCTGTCAGGAAAGGCTGTAACTCATTTCTCTAGAAAAGATTTCGAAAGGTGAGCAGAAATAAATCTTTTAAGATAACACATGTGTTTGAAAGGCAGACATTGAGAAATGGCATCTCAGTTTGGATTTGGAACAAAGCTGGAGAAGGTAGCAGTGACAGTTACTCTGGGCTTCCAGCAGGACCATGAGATGGAACAAAGAGAACCAGCTCTGAACAATACCCTCTGCCAACTTGGAATCAGACTCCCCAGTGCTTCTTTGCAAGACAGGAGGCCGTTGGGATTGTCAGCCAATGCGATTTCTGTATGAACCAGTCAACCCCACTGAGACCCTCAACTGAGTCTTCTGCGATAGAATGATCTCTGACCTTGCCCTTCACTGAACCGACGCACAAACTGCCTTCTTTGCTCATCCTGGCTTTAGCCTATTTGTGTCAGGTGACTCACCACAAGGTATTACATGCTGGTATTGGGGCTGGTGCATGTCAGATCCAATGATGGGACCTCATGATCAATGATTGCAGCTCCTGTGGCACTCCGTCTGGATGGACAGCATGCCTTGGGTATTTTGAAAGCCAGAAATCTTAGAGGGAAGGATTGATATGAGGAAACTAGGTAAAATCAATGACTGCAGATGCTGGAAACCAGATTTTGGATTAGTGGTGCTGGAAGAGCACAGCAGTTCAGGCAGCATCCGAGGAGCAGCAAAATCGACGTTTTGGGCAAAAGCCCTTCATCAGGAAAGGTGAGTGGGAAAGACAGCATGAAGTTCATGGTGATACCATTGCTTGTCACACAGGCTGAGAGGATGAGGGTAAGCTGGGAGTTAAAGAGAGAGATAGGATAGAAGAAAAACATCATCTTAGTCATATTATGGCCCAATGATGCACTTTGTCACTGGAGTTCAGGAGATGGAAGAGCCTCTGTTATTGTTGACTCTACTCTCTTCTTTGTGAACATGTGACACCTTCTCCTGCAAGAGAAAAGGCAGAATGTGAGAAGTAGCATTGCAATGTTCCTCAGTGTGACACCTGTCACAGCTGACTAACTGTAGGTATGTGAAGGGCATGCAAGCAGAGCATGAGGCTGATATTGTTGGAATGGGCATGAGGTGGAGTAAAAGAATGGTTGGTATGAGTAATAGGGCTGTGATGTTTTGAGCTGTGGGAGAGTGTAGCTGGGAGATGTCACATGAAGATTGACACCTTTATAGGTGTTTATAAGATAAGATGGAAAAGATTTTAAAAAGACCTGAAAGGTAACTTTCTCATGCAGATGGTGGTGCATGTTCGGAACAAGTTGCCAGGGGAAATGGTGGAGGAAGGAACACCTGAGGAAGGAGCAGCACTCAGAAAGCTAGTGCTTCCAAATAAACCTGCTGGACTATAATCTGGTGTTGTGTGATTTTTTAACTTCGTCCACCCCAGTCCAACACTGGCATCTCCAAATCTTGAAAGGAAAAGCATTTGTTGCAATTGATGACAGTGCAAGTTTCAAAAGATGTTTGCTTCTTAGAAGTGAAGTTACTCTCTTTCTTTAGAATGCTAGGAACAAAACACTTACTTCATCTGCTGTTTATAATAGGAAGGTTTTTTCTAACTCTGATAGATGAGGTTCAATGTGAGGCTTTCCAGTCAAAAGGGGAGGAATCTCATGATTCTTTACATAGAGAGAAGGCAGCACCTATGGAGGAACAGAGAGATATCAGGGTACCGCATCCTCTCTACTCTTTCACATCAAACTTAGGGACAAATACCAATGATCAGTCAAATCCAGCCTTACCCGAAATTCTTGTGAGGTAAGGAACAGATTTGTTTCCCTGATACCATATGACCACTGTCTGTTTCTCGCACACACCCATTCCACATATTGTTGAGGAACTAGTGCAGTGATGTGTGATCGACAGCACAGAGGGCAGGAGCAGTGATCCCCATACATGTTTGATCAAATGGCCACCAACAGCCGAAATGTTATTTATCACCAACTGCTATGATTTGACATCTAATGAGCTCATTTTTGGGTTTTTGATTTACTGGAAATGAAATTTAATGAGCTGATATTTTGTAAATATGTCAGAACCTGAAGAGATGTTATGTCTCTGTTGTTAGTTTTGTTTTCAGTCTGTTAACATTAAAGACTGGCAAAGATCCACCTCTTTTTTTAATCTGTTAGTGTTTCAAATTTCAGCCAATCATAACAAAGAGAAATACATTGTACCTCCGTCAGAGCTGGTGACAGAGGATAAGATTATCAATGCCCCCCTTCTTCCTGTAACCAGAGCAGCATCAGTCTCAATTGTGTTAAGTTTTCAGTGGAAAGGATTATAGGATTTCATCTCTTTTGCTCTCTGCCTCTTGTTATTTCTGTCTGTCTTGGTATCTTTGTCATGCTGTGTCTCTCTGTCTATTTGGATCTTTCTCTCTCTCTTTGTCTGTCTCTGTATCTTTGTCTGTTTGCCTTTACCTAGTGTCAGTTTCTTCTGTCTTTGTGTCTCTCTGTACGTCTCTATCTGTCTGTCTCACACTCACTCTCTGTCTGTCCCTTTTCTTCTGTCTTTGTGTCTCTCTGTACGTCTCTATCTGTCTGTCTCACACTCACTCTCTGTCTGTCCCTTTTTTCATTTGTCTAATTCCACAAAGATTAGTGATAGATCAGGAAATGTTAAAACTAGTAAAGAGAGAGAAATTAAAATATGCAGGATGAAAGGTTTGCCTTATGAGAACAGCTTGAAAAATTGGGTCCATACTCACTGGAATTCAGAAGAGTGAGAAATAACGTTATTGAAACATATAAATTTCTGAGAGGACTTGACAGAGTAGAAGCTGACAGGGGGTTTCTTTCTTGAATGAACTAAGAAAAAGGGAATACTTGGCCTAAATAAGGTGTCTCCCATTTAATACAGAGACGTTGAGAGTTTCATACCTTAGAACGTCCATAGTTTTTGGAATTCTCTTTGTCAAAGAGCAGTGAAGTCTAAGTCATTAAATGTATTCAAGGCCTGGTTAGATAAAACATTGGTCAACCATGGTTATGGTGGAACAGTTAAAGTGGAGGTCATAATCAGACATGAATTACTAGAATGATGGAGCAGGATTGAGGGGTGAATGTTCCCTCCTACTCCTAGTTCTTGTGTTCTACATCTCTGTAGAGACAGAAGCTGAGTTAAAGTTTCAGGTCAAGGATCATTTTCAGAACAGAGGAAAGATATAGATGTAAGTTGCAGTTCTATCATCTTGAAGCAAGCAAGGATTGTGACAAAGATTCTTTAGCATTTTTTGCAGCAGTATTTCAGAGCCTCACACTTTACTGATTCAAATGCATTAATAAATGTGATCAAGAGTTCTTGGTGTGATTCTCAATGTTCTTCTTAGATTTGTCTGACAGCAAAGATAGGTCAGAGGAAAGGTTGGACAAGTTGTGTCTGTATCCACTGGGATTTAGAAGAATGAGAGGTGATCTTATTGAAACATTTAAAATGCTGAGGGGACTTGACAGGGTGGATACTGAGAGGACGTCTCCCTTCATAGGAGAGACTACAATCAGGGAACACTGTTTAAAAATAAGGGTCACCATTTAATATGGAGAAGAGTGGTCATTCTTTTTTCTTTTTTCCCAAGAGAGTGGCGGAAGTAGGATCTTAGAATACTTTTACAGCAGAGGTAGATAGATTCTTGGTCAAGATGAAAGTCAGTGGTTATAAGGGATGGATGGAATTAGGAGTCAAAAGCACAATCGGATCAATCATGATCTTATTGAATGGTGGCACAGTCTAAGGTGGCAAATGATCTAGTCCTGCTTCTGATTCATTTGTTCCTATCTCCCTCAGTTTCCATTCTCACATGCCACTCTCAACCTAAGTTCATGTCTGTCACTTGCTTTTCACCCAGTCTCCATTCTTCTTTTATCCAGTCATTACACCACTGGGAATACACCCAACCCAATTCCATCATTAGATAACATCTGGAAGACACCATCCAACCCCTCAGGTCTGTTCTGCCATTCATTGAGGTCATGGTCAAACTGTGAGCTAACTCTATGCACACACCCTTGCCCCGTGTCCATTAATATGTTTGGAAATGGAAATATATCAATCTCAAGTTTTAAAAGAACAATTGATCAAGCACCAACTCTTTTGTTTTCTGAAGAAGAGTCCAAACTTCTACCATCATTTGCAAGTGGAAGTGCTCCCACATTTAAGTCCTGAAAGATCTGGCTCCAAATTTTAAACCATGGCCCCTTGTCCCAACCAGTGGCCATATTGATTCTTTATTTAACCCTCTCTTTCCTCCTTAATGTCTTGAACATTTAAAATAAATCATCTTGTAACACATTGCACTATGGAGAATAAGATCTGGGTTTGCTCCATTTCTTGATATAATTTTACCCTCAAGATTGAGGTATCCTTTTGGACCCTACACTGTCCCTAATTCTGCCCTACTATACTGACTACCAATCCCTTAAGCTCCAGTTCAGACTCCTGGACTTCCATTCTCTATCTCAGTCATCCTTGCCATCTCATCTAATCTTTCCTTTTGCCTTTTCCACTCACCAATACCCTGACCCTCACACTCTATCTTCTCCTTCTCACTCATCCTCTTTTCCCATCATACATTATGCCTCTCCACTAGAATTGCCTCTTGTTCTCCCACTGCCCTCCCTCTCTTTTCACTTCTGTCTCCCTCCATTGCTCTCCCTCTTCCTTCTTCCCCACTGCTTTGAGTTGTGGGGGCAGTGGGGATTCTGAGTAGAAACAAGTTAAGTTTCTTCCTCACTGGGATAGAATGCACGTTCAGAGTTCTGAGTGAAATCAGTCAGAGCAAACTGAAGGAGGTAGCACCAGGATAATTGATTTGGCTAATTCCTAATTAATTGAAGTGTCTGTGATTGGCAGCTTTAAAGTTTGTTATCGTGAGGCGCAGCTGAATGAGATTAACCCATGATCACGCAGTCCAGTTCTCTCCGCATTCTCAATGGATATTCTGATGACCTCGGATAAGCCGAAGAGAGCTGATGATGATGGGGTTTCTCAAGATGCATTTTAATGACAAGGTGTTTCAAGATCATTTCACACAGCTTTACAATTTAAACAATAACCATGTTATCCTGAAGACAGAATATCATGATAAATTCTGAGCAATCCAGAACCCTCAAATTAAACAACCACATGACAGATATATCTGGGGTTTACTGGGATATACTCATATCCCAATGGTATATACCCAGAGTCTATATGGATTAAGCTGGCATACATTATGATATATTCAGGGTGTTCCAAGGTACATGGGGCATTCTGGATATACTTAAATTGTAGTAGACTGTGTATAAAGTATTTTAGGATAAAGCCAGAATAAACCAATATGTACCCATTTCTCATTACTCTCTGTTTCCTTTCACTTAACAAACTTTGAATCCATATTGCTAATGACCTTTTTATTCCATGGTTTGTAATGCTCCTCACAAGACAAGTGTGGTACTGTATCAAAAGCCTTGTAGTAAATCATATACACCACATCAACAGTATTATCCTCATCAAACCTTTCTGTTACGTCCTCAAAAAACTCCAGCAAGTTAGGTAAATATGATTTCCCCTTTAGAAATCTGTGCTGACTCTTCTTAATCAACCTACCTCTTTGCTTGTGAGTATTAATTTTATCCCTAATAATTCTCTCTAGAAACCTCCTGACCACTGGAGTTAAACTGACTGGTCTGTAATTGCTGGGCTTTTCTTTGTAATCTTCTTGAACAAAGCTGTAATGTCTGCAATTTTTCAGTCTTCTGACACCTCTCTGAGTCTGGGAAGAATAAAAGATTGTGGCCAGTGCCACCTGCAATTTCTACTCTCATTTCCTTCAAAATCTTTGGATGCATCTCATCTGACGCTAGTGCCCTCTCAACTTCAAATACCAATAGTCTATCCAATATTTCTTCCTTATCAGTTTTGAACCCTTCCAGTTACAGAGTTTCCTCTTTAGTTACTATGGCCTGGACAGTATTGTCCTCTTTGGTAAAGACAGATGCAAGTTATTAATTTAACACCTCAGCCATACCATGTGTGCTCATGTGTAAATCCCAGCTCTGGTCTCTAATTGTCCCTACTCCTTTTATCACACTTTTGCTATTTATATGTCTACAGAAATAAAAGAATCCCTACACTGTTGACACAGGCCATTTAGCCCATATCAACCCTCTAGAGAGCATCCTACCCAGATCCACCCCATCCCTACATTTCCCATGGCTAATCCACCTAGTATGCACATCTTTGGAAACCAGAGCACCTGGAGAAAACCCAGAGACTGTGCAAACTCCACATAAACAGTCACCTGAGGCAGGAGAATCGATGTTTCAGGCATGAGCCTTCTTCAGGATTCCTGAAGAAGGGCTCATACCCGAAACATCGATTCTCCTGCTTCTTGGATGCTGCCTGACCTGCTGCGCTTTTCCAGTAACACATTTTCAGCCCCAAATTGATTCTGTCCTTGAATCCTTTGAGACATCCTCTTTCTCCATCAGTACAATGCTCCCCCTTAACAAATATTATAATACCTCCACCCTTCCTTATTTTCTATTAGACTGTGCCTTCTTCCAGAGAGTTGAGATTGCACTGAGCTAAGTGGTGACCTCAGATCAGGCTGGTGTGGTCTGGTGTCATGATCTCCACTGCCAGTCCTAGAGAAATAGGATATCCTATCTCTGCATCACCCAATCAGCAGGATCTCCAGGTTCCTGCTTGCAATACAGGGCACCAAATTTCCCTTTGCTGCCATGACCTGAAGGAATGGTGGAGACAAAAAAATCTGCAGAAAAAGGTCTCCAGGAAAAGTACAGAGAAACATCAACAGCATAGAATACTTATGATAGGAGACTTAAATTCTTAAGTATAAATGTGTGAAGTGGAGGTATAGGGCAGTTGAAGAGCATGTGTTCAGGAAAGCATTCAGGAAAATCTCCTACGGCTGGTCTGTCCAACAAGAAATGATGCACCATTGGACCTGGTTCTCTTGGTAATGAGGTGGGTCCACTAAAAAATCTGATCCAAGCAGGAAGCTGGAAGAACACAGCAAGTCAGGCAACATCAGGAAATGGAGAAGTCGACTTTTCGGGTGTCACCCTTCTTCAGGAGAGCCGTTTTGGACCAACAATATTTTTCTGGGTGCACAATGTCCTTTTAAAATGGCAGCAGTGCCAGTTATCCTTGTCAATTTTGGGATGTCTTGGCTGTAGTTGTTTGTTACTGGAGCTGCCTGCGAGAATCTGACAGGAGGGGCACCATTCTGGCAGTTAGGGAGTTAATGAGGTGAGTTTGGTAAGAACTGGTTTGAAAAACCACGTGGTATTGAAATGGAGAATATTCCAAAACTACTTAGTCAAATAAGTGCAAATTTATCTAATTGTTTCATCTTGATTTGGTTGTGAGTATAGGAGGTACTGTTGGTAAGTTTGCAGATAACACCAAAATTGGAGGTGTAGGAAACAGCGAAGAAAGTCACCTCAGAGTACTGTTTAATTTAAATGAATGTGAGGTGCTGCATTTTGGAAAGGCAAATCAGGACAGGACTTATACACTTAATGATAAAGTGCTGGGGAGTATTGCCAAATAAAGAGACTTTAGAGTGTAGATTCATTGTTGCTTGAAAGTGGAGTTGCAGGTAGATAGGATAGTGAAGAAAGTATTTGGTATGCTTGCCGTTATTAGTCAGTGCAGTGAGTATAGGAGTTGGGAGGTCATGTTGCGGCTGCGCAGGACATTGGTTTGACCACTTTTGGATTTCTGCATGCCATTCTGATCTCCCCTCTACAGGAAGAATGTTGAGCAACTTGAAAGAATTCAGAGAAGATTCACAAGAATGTTGCCAAAGGGTTGCAGGGTTTGAGTTTAGGGAGAGGCTGAACAGACTGGGGCTGTTTTTCCTGGAGTGTTGGTGACCTTATAGAGGTATTATAAAACCATGAGGGGCAGGGATAGGATAAATAGACAAGGTCTTTTCCCTGGGGTGGTGGAGTCCAAAATTAGAGGACATAGGTTTATGGTGACAGGGGAAAACTTTAAAAGGGATGTAAGGAGAAACTTTTCCATACAGAGGGTGGTGCGTGTAATGGAATGAGCTGCCAGCGGAAGTGGTGGAGGCTGGTACAATTACAACATTTAAAAGGCATCTGGATGACCATATGAATAGGAAGAGTATAGAGGGATATGGGCTAATTGCTGGCAAATAGGATTAGACTTAGAATAGCTGGTTGCCATGGACAAGTTGGACTGAAGGGTCTGTTTCATGCTGTACCTCTCTACGACTCTAGTTTGTTGGCCAAATCTAGAACCAGGGATCATCATAGAATTCCTACAGTGCATAAGCAAGCCTAACATCCCATTGAGTCCACAACCAACCCTCTAAGAACACTCCACCTAGACCCTCCTAACCCTATCCCCACAACCTTGCAGTTTCCATGGCTAATCTACCTAGCAAGCACGTCTTTACACTGTGGAAGGAAACCCATGCAATCATGGGGAGAATGTGCAAACTCCATAGCCTTCATCCCTCACATCACCTCAGTCAGTCCCCATGCCCCACATGTGAACTCACCCACCCATCCATACCTCGTGTAACCTCATAAATCCATAGCAATTCCACAGCTTCTCATGCAACATCTACAATGAGCAGACATCAGGACCCATGTAGGGTTTGAGAAATACTTATAACAGTCGGATAAAGCTCTCACTCTAACATTCTTAATACTGAAGAAAAACATTGATTTCTTTACTGATTAAAAATCTGTCTACCCCAGTCTTGAATGTTTGTAACAGCCTTAACATCTCTCTACAGTGAAGAATTCCACAGGTTCACTACCCTCTGAGAGAAGACATTCCTCCTCATCTCCTTCTTAAATGGGCAGCTTCTAACTCTGAGATTATGTCTTACAATCTTCCTCAAGGGGAAATAACCCATCTCGAAAAACCCCATCAAATAGCTATTCTGGTACAGGTGTATGTTTCAAATAAGGTCTACTCTCATTCTTCTAAGATCCAATGAGTACAAACCAACATACTCAACCTCTGCTCATAATAAAATCCTTCAATGTCCAGAAGCTATCTAGTTAACCTGCTCTGAACCACCTATCATGATAATGTATATTCCCTTAGATAATGAGGCCAAACAGTTCATGGTATTCTAGGTTTGGTCTGACAAGTACCTTGTTTAGCTTTAAAAAGACATCCCAATTTTTATATTCTATTCACTTTGAAATAAATGCCAACATTTTGTGATTCATGCACAAAGGCCACCAAATCCCTCTTTGCTACAGCTTTCTGCAGCATTTCTCCATTAATAAAATATTTAGCTCCTTTCTTCTTCCTGCCAAAGTGCAAAACCTCAGATTTTCCCTTATTGTATGCTATTTTCAAATTTTTGCTTTGATAGCGAAGCATTCAGAATTACTTTGGCAATAATAGTAGACATTGAGAGATATCATCAAATAAGTTTATCAAAATTGGAGGAATGGAAAGTAATAGTTTATTTTTCAAACCTACACCAGGGGGTCTGTAAATCAATACAATCTATCAGAAGATTGTTTAACATTGTCTCAGTTTCAGGCTTTTTTTTTCTTGTGTAATGGACTAGAGATTTAAACATCTTTAGATGATGATAGTTTTTTTTATTCACTGATGGGATATAGGTGAAGCTTGCTGGACTAGCATTTATTGCTCTTCCCTAGTTTCGAGTAGTGGTGTGCTGGCCTCTTGAACTGCTGCAAATTATTTTTTTGTAGGTAGACCCGCTATGCTGTGAGGGAGAGCGTTCCAGGGTTTTGACCCAGCGATTCTGAAGGAATGCTGATATATTTTCAAGTCAACATGGTGAGTGACTAAGAGTGGAACTTGCAGGTAGTGCTCCCATCTATTTGCTGCCCTTGTCCATCTTGATGGCAATGGTCATGGGTTTGGAAGGTGCTATCTAAAAAGCTTTGATGAATTTCTGCAGTGCATCTTGTAGATGGTATGTACTGCTGCTGCTGTCTACAGTTTGTGGATGTGGGACCAATCAAGAGGTATGCCTTTTCCTGGATAATGTCCAGCTTCTTGGATGTTGTTGGAGCTGCACTCATCCCGACAAGTGGAGAGTATTCCATCACACTCATGATTTGTGCCTTGTAAATGATAGACAGGCTCTAGAGAGTCAGGAGGTAAGTTACTAGCTGCATTATTCCCAGCCTCTGAGCTGCTCTTATAGCTATTGTATTTATATGGCTGGTCTAGTTCAGGTTCTGGTTCATGGTAAGCCTTAAGATTTTGATAATGGGGATTCAGTGATAGTAGTGCTGTTGAATGTCAAAGGGAAATGGTTAGAATATCCTTTGTGGGAGATAGTCATTGCCTGGCACTTGTGTGGCGTGTATCTTATTTGCCAGTTGTCAGCCCAAACCTGCATATTGTCCAGGTCTTGCTGCTTCTTTCTTCATGTGATGAGGACATCATTGACTAGGCAGCATTTATTCCCCACCCCTAGTTGATCAGAGGGGACTTAAGAGTCAACAACGTTGCTGTGGGTCTGGAGTCACATGTTGCCCAGCACTTTCCTTCCCAAAGGATAGTAGTGAACCAGATAGGTTTTTCCAACAATCAACAATGAATTCATGGTCATTCTTAAACTCTTAATTCCATATTTTCTTTTTATTCTACCACCTGCTGTGAAAAAATTCAATCCTGGGTCCCCAGCATATTACCTGGGTCTCTGGCTTAATAGTCCAGCAATAATACCACTAGGCCATCACTTTAAATAGAACTTTGTAACTCTTCACCAGCACTTTCATGTACTCCATAAATGCATGTCTCCCACATTGTGGATTTAAGCCCCTTGAACAGCCAGAATCAAGTCTGTATGAAACTGGCACAAATCTTAAATTGTAATTTCAGATTTCATGCCTGTGAGATTCACACCTTGCAGCATTCCACTGCCAGGAATAATAGAATCTATTGGAGTTAAAGATGAGACACCAAATATGAATTTCTCCCACAATTTTGAAACATCTCTGAGTTAGACCAACTGGAAATCTAACCCTGTGACCCTACTGTCTCAGGATGAGCTATTAGCTGACATAAGGGAAAGCCTCCCTATTCAGAGGGTTAAGAATCTCTGAAATTCCTTGGCTGAGAGTGTTGTGAAAGCTAAGTTGTTCAAGGCTAAGATTGCTATCATTTCTGGACTCTAGGAGAATTAAATAGGGTGGATGGGGAAGTTGAGTTGTTGTAAAAAATCAGTCATGATTGGGTTCACTAGGATGTGCACTGTAATCCTGCGTCTGATAACATCCAATTCATTTAGTCCTTTTTTTATCTATTGCTGTCCCGTCAATCCTCACAGCATCATCACTGTTATTTAATCTCCCGTCCCCAGTCCTTTCACAGATTGCCCCATTGTTCTTTCCTGTCTTTCCCAGTCTCTGTGGTCACTTAACATCTGTAGTATTTCCAAATTTTTCTGATTCTAACAAAATGTCATTGCCTGAAATGATAACTATTTTTCTCTCTCTGTTGAGGCTGTCAGACCCATTAAGTGATGCTTGCTTTTTAGCCGAACTATTATTCAGAGTTTCATTGTCCCACCTTGAGCTGGCAAATGGCTGGATGAGCTCTGAAGATGGAACAATTTACCACAGCTACTCAGCCTTGGACCGAGATTCTTCTCATTTCTCACTTTAGACATATTCAGGGTCACATTTAGCTTCAGGAAGTGGCCCTGAATTTTATTCTTGAATAGCAAAGCAGAGAGCGAAAACTTCAATCTAGTCTTAATATCAGTAAAATTAGATCATTTTACTGGGTTATTCATCATTGGACAACCTTCCTATCCCAGGCACCAATCTAGAGAACTGTCTCTGTCCACCTCCCACTGCAGGTAATATCCTTCATTAACAATGAGATATAGTCCCTGTGACACTACACCTATTACAACATCCCAAACAGAAATGACCCACTTATCCTTAAACTCTGTTTCCTGGAAGCTCTCAATCAAGTATTTCATAATCTCTCATTTCAAAAACATGTAGCTCTTTACTGTGGGCTATCATGATCCCAGTTTTTGAAATCTTTTATTTGTTGTTATGTTTATATTCATTCATGGGAAGTGGATATTGCTGGCTGGACCAGCAATTATTATCTATCCATAACTACCCTGGAGAAGGTAGTGGTGAGCTGCCTCTTGATCTACTGCAGTCCTGGGATGTGTGTACTCTCACAATAGTGTCGGAAGTTCGAGGATTTTCACCCAGCATCAGTGAAGTAATGGCAATATATTTCCAAGTCAGGATAGTGAGTGGCTTGGAGAAGAAGTTGCGAGTGGTGGTGTTTCCATATGTCTGCTGCCTTTATCCTTCCAGATGGCAATAAATGCTGCTGTCTAAGGAGCCGAGGTAAATAAGTGCAGTGCATCTTGTAGATTGTGCACACTCCTGCTACTGAGCATCAGTGGAGTAGGGAGTTGATGTTTGTAGATGAGGTGCCAGTCAAACAGACTGTTTTGTTCTGAATGGTGTTAAACTTCTTGATTGTTATTGGAGCTGCACTCTGCCAGGTGAGTGGAGTGTATTCCATCACACAGCTGACTTGTGCCTTATAGATGGTGGTCAAGCTTTGGGCAGTCAGTGATGTTGAAGTCTTTTATTTGAGAAAATAAGAAATAAAGGCAAGGTTGTACAATGCAAATACTCGTAAAATATTTCATCAATTTAATTCTTTGTGTAAGTCAGGACAATCTAAAGACTAATTTGATCAGAACATAAGGTCTGAAGCCAGTACTTACTCGCTAACATAATTGCTAAATGGACTGTTGAACCTCTACATCTGTTATGCCCTTTGAGTTACAAACATACAGAAATAATTCAGACTTCAAGAAGGGCTTATCTTTGATACAAAGAAAATTATAATTAATAGTCTGGAAAGGGAATTTAAATAATGATTGTGGGAAAATGTAGTTTAACTACTGAAAGGGTGTGGACTGAAGGTGGTGTTGCCACTTGGCAGTGAGCAATAAATGATGTTTAGACTGATACAAGCAGTGCAACTACAAAGAGCAATTCTAATTATAGTGCAGCTAATATCTAGCATACAAATAAAAACTGTTCTGCTGACAACAGATGTAAATGAAGAGATAAAAGCCAAAATAAATAAAGTGTCTTCGATTTAAGGAGAAACCTTCCTTACTACTTTAAATAGGCAAACATTTCCACAGTGAGAGTCAGTTCCTACAGGAAATATATCCCAGTGAGAGTCAGCATCTTCAGGAACTATATCCCAGTGAGAGTCAGTATCTTCAGGAACTATATCCCAGTGAGAGTCAGCACCTTCAGGAACTATATCCCAGTGAGAGTCAGCATCTTCAGGAACTATATCCCAGTGAGAGTCAGCACCTTCAGGAACTATATCCCAGTGAGAGTCAGCCCTTCAGGAACTATATCCCAGTGAGAGTCAGCACCTTCAGGAACTATATCCCACTGAGAGTCAGCACCTTCAGGAACTACATCCCAGTGAGAGTCAGCACCTTCAGGAACTATATCCCAGTGAGAGTCAGCATCTTCAGGAACTACATCCCAGTGAGAGTCAGCACCTTCAGGAACTATATCCCAGTGAGAGTCAGCACCTTCAGGAACTATATCCCAATGAGAGTCAGCACCTTCAGGAACTATATCCCAGTGAGAGTCAGCACCTTCAGGAACTATATCCCAGTGAGAGTCAGCACCTTCAGGAACTATATCCCAGTGAGACTCAGCACCTTCAGGAACTATATCCCAGTGAGAGTCAGCATCTTCAGGAACTATATCCCATGAGAGTCAGCACCTTCAGGAACTATATCCCAGTGAGAGTCAGCACCTTCAGGAACTATATCCCAGTGAGAGTCAGCTCCTTCAGGAACTATATCCCAGTGAGAGTCAGCACCTTCAGGAACTATATCCCAATGAGACTCAGCACCTTCAGGAACTATATCCCAGTGAGAGTCAGCATCTTCAGGAACTATATCCCAGTGAGAGTCAGCACCTTCAGGAACTATATCCCAGTGAGAGTCAGCACCTTCAGAAACTATATCCCAGTGAGAGTCAGCTCCTTCAGGAACTATATCCCAATGAGACTCAGCACCTTCAGGAACTATATCCCAGTGAGAGTCAGCACCTTCAGGAACTATATCCCAGTGAGAGTCAGCATCTTCAGGAACTATATCCCAGTGAGAGTCAGCACCTTCAGGAACTATATCCCAGTGAGAGTCAGCATCTTCAGGAACTATATCCCAGTGAGAGTCAGCACCTTCAGCAACTGTATCCCTGTGAGAGCCAGCACCTTCAGGAACTGTCCCCTAGTGAGAGTCAGCTCCTTCAGGAACTGTCTCCCTGTGAGAGTCAGCATCTTCAGGAACTATATCCCAGTGAGAGTCAGCACCTTCAGGAACTGTCCCCTAGTGAGAGTCAGCACCTTCAGGAACTGTCTCCCTGTGAGAGCCAGCACCTTCAGGAACTGTCTCCCTGTGAGAGCCAGCACCTTCAGGAACTATATCCCAGTGAGAGTCAGTTCCTACAGGAACTATATCCCAGTGAGAGTCAGCACCTTCAGGAACTATATCCCAGTGAGAGTCAGCACCTTCAGGAACTATACCCCAGTGAGAGTCAGCATCTTCAGGAACTATATCCCAGTGAGAGTCAGCACCTTCAGGAACTATATCCCAGTGAGAGTCAGCATCTTCAGGAACTATATCCCAGTGAGAGTCAGCACCTTCAGGAACTATATCCCAGTGAGAGTCAGCATCTTCAGCAACTGTATCCCAGTGAGAGCCAGCACCTTCAGGAACTGTCTCCCTGTGAGAGCCAGCACCTTCAGGAACTGTCTCCCTGTGAGAGCCAGCATCTTCAGGAACTATATCCCAGTGAGAGTCAGTTCCTACAGGAACTATATCCCAGTGAGAGTCAGCACCTTCAGGAACTATATCCCAGTGAGAGTCAGCACCTTCAGGAACTATATCCCAGTGAGAGTCAGCATCTTCAGGAACTATATCCCAGTGAGAGTCAGCATCTTCAGGAACTATATCCCAATGAGAGTCAGCACCTTCAGCAACTGTATCCCTGTGAGAGCCAGCACCTTCAGGAACTGTCCCCTAGTGAGAGTCAGCACCTTCAGGAACTATATCCCAGTGAGAGTCAGCATCTTCAGGAACTATATCCCAGTGAGAGTCAGCATCTTCAGGAACTATATCCCAGTGAGAGTCAGCACCTTCAGGAACTATATCCCAGTGAGAGTCAGCACCTTCAGGAACTATATCCCAGTGAGAGTCAGCATCTTCAGGAACTATATCCCAGTGAGAGTCAGCACCTTCAGGAACTATATCCCAGTGAGAGTCAGCACCTTCAGCAACTGTATCCCTGGGAGAGCCAGCACCTTCAGGAACTGTCTCCCTGTGAGAGCCAGCACCTTCAGGAACTGTCTCCCTGTGAGAGCCAGCATCTTCAGGAACTATATCCCAGTGAGAGTCAGTTCCTACAGGAACTATATCCCAGTGAGAGTCAGCACCTTCAGGAACTGTCTCCCTGTGAGAGCCAGCATCTTCAGGAACTATATCCCAGTGAGAGTCAGCTCCTACAGGAACTATATCCCAGTGAGAGTCAGCACCTTCAGGAACTATATCCCAGTGAGAGTCAGCACCTTCAGGAACTATATCCCAGTGAGAGTCAGCACCTTCAGGAACTATATCCCAGAGAAAGTCAGCACCTTCAGGAACTATATCCCAGTGAGAGTCAGCATCTTCAGGAACTATATCCCAGTGAGAGTCAGCATCTTCAGGAACTATATCCCAGTGAGAGTCAGCATCTTCAGCAACTGTCCCCCAGTGAGAGTCAGCATCTTCAGGAACTATATCCCAGTGAGAATCAGCATCTTCAGGAACTGTATCCCTGTGAGAGTCAGCTCCTTCAGGAACTGTCTCCCTGTGAGAGTCAGCATCTTCAGGAACTATATCCCAGTGAGAGTCAGCACCTTCAGGAACTGTATCCCTGTGAGAGTCAGCTCCTTCAGGAACTGTCTCCCTGTGAGAGTCTGCACCTTCAGGAACTGTCTCCCTGTGAGAGCCAGCACCTTCAGGAACTATATCCCAGTGAGAGTCAGCACCTTCAGCAACTGTATCCCTGTGAGAGCCAGCACCTTCAGGAACTGTCCCCTAGTGAGACTCAGCACCTTCAGGAACTGTATCCCAGTGAGAGTCAGCACCTTCAGGAACTATATCCCAGTGAGAGCCAGCACCTTCAGGAACTATATCCCAGTGAGAGTCAGCACCTTCAGGAACTATATCCCAGTGAGAGCCAGCACCTTCAGGAACTATATCCCAGTGAGAGTCAGCACCTTCAGCAACTGTCCCCCAGTGAGAGCCAGCACCTTCAGGAACTGTCCCCTAGTGAGAGTCAGCACCTTCAGGAACTGTCTCCCTGTGAGAGCCAGCACCTTCAGCAACTGTATCCCAGTGAGAGTCAGCACCTTCAGGAACTGTCTCCCTGTGAGAGCCAGCATCTTCAGGAACTATATCCCTGTGAGAGCCAGCACCTTCAGGAACTGTCCCCTAGTGAGAGTCAGCTCCTTCAGGAACTGTCTCCCTGTGAGAGTCAGCACCTTCAGGAACTATCCCCCAGTGAGTGTCAGCACCTTCAGCAACTGTCCCCCAGTGAGAGTCAGCACCTTCAGGAACTGTCCCCCAGTGAGAGTCAGCACCTTCAGGAACTGTCCCCCAGTGAGAGTCAGCACCTTCAGGAACTGTCTCCCAGTGAGAGCCAGCACCTTCAGGAACTGTCCCCCAGTGAGAGCCAGCACCTTCAGGAACTGTCTCCCAGTGAGAATCTGCACCTTCAGGAATTGTATCTCAGTGAGAGTCAGCACCTTCAGGGATTGTAGTTCAGTGACAGTCAACAATAATCGGCTCCTGGGATGCTGTAAATTTCCCACCTATTTTTATTTGAAGAAGTAGAGTAGGTTAAGACACCACTTCCTTCTTTAACTTGTTCAAAGGGGCAATACTGTTTATTCTATTATCTTTACTTCAAGCAGGATGTGAAATAAGGAGCATGTCTGCCTGCTCTGTCTGGTTTTGGTGAACTCATGTATATCTTAATAGGAGAGTTATTCCAGATCTTGTAACGGAAGGTAGCCAGCCAAGTTTAAATGGATTGTGATCTCGTTGCTTTTGAGATCATGCTGTGTACTCATTGCTGTCCTTTACAGTAACATTATTATGATGACCACACTTGAATATGATTCAATGATAATTGAGCACCTTGAGAAGGTCTGACTGTGATATAGTTCAGTAATACATAACTATAGCATTGGGTGTTTGAAATTGATATTAATGCTATGAATCAGGAGTTGCAATATTTTCAATTGCTCCGTGGTATTATTGAAGCTGTTCACATGATTTATTTGTAGCTATGATTGCAGCAATAAAATGCCTCCAGTGTGCAATATCTGTTTTTCTTTTCACAGATTCTGAAAGATTAATTGCTTCTCTCTCATTTATTCTGCAACCACTGACACGCGGCCATCTTGTTGCAATGTGACATCAAATACACTGTGCCTGAGGATAAATCATCCTTGAGACTGACGCACAAATTTATAAATGCACAACTTTCAGAAAGTCGAAGAGAAATCAATTGATTGGCCTTTTATCCCATCCCTCAGCTAACTTGTTCCCGCCATAATTTAGAGAATCTCATAGAATAATATATCCCTATTGCCTTATTCGAAGTGCTGACAAATTAGGTCCACTCTCCCTCTATCACCGTAAAGCCAAAAGATGTCTTCTTTTGAGTATTTGTCCAAGTCTCTCTTAAAAATTATAGATGGTTATGCTTCCAGTGATCTCTCAGGCCGGCTATTCAACAGCCTACAAATCAGAGGTTGTCCTGCTTAATTTCATCAGCAATGTGATCAAAGGAGTTGTTGAAAATGTTACCAAGCTGCTGCTCAGCAATACCTTTCTCACTGATTTGGATTCCATTAGGGCCACTCAGCTCTTGACTTAATTACAGTTTTGGTCCAAACATGGATAGAAAAACTGAACTCCAGAGGTGAGGTAGGAATGACTACCCATAAAGTCAGGACAGCATTTATCAATAAAATATTAAGGTGTTTCAGAAAACTATAGTCAGTGGGAATCAGGGGAGAACTCTGCTGGTTGCAGTCACACCTGGAAGAAAGGAAGATGTTTATGGTTGTTGCAGGTCAGTCAACTCAACACCAGGATATTTCTGAAGGTGTTCTTCATGGTAGTGTCCACCGCCCAACCATCTTCAGTTGCTTCATCAATAGCCTTCACTCCGTAATAAGGTCCGTGTCGGTACCCAGTGGAGTTTACAATAATGAGAGGTGATCACTTTGAAATATATAAAATTCTGAAAGGCATTGACAGTCTGATTGCAGGGAAGATGTTTCCTTTGGCCTGGATGGAGGGGTTGCAGTTCAGAACAAGAGACATGGTCTCAGGATCTGCGGTAGGCCATTTTGGACTGAGATGAGAAGAAATGTCTTCAGTCAGAGGATGGTAAACCTGTGGAATTCACTACCTGTGGCTGTGGCTCTACCTGTCACTGCATATATTTAAGAAAGAGATGGATAGATTTCTAGAACCTAAAGGTGTCAAGGAATATGTGACAGAACAGGAATATGATGCAGTGGTAAAGGATCAGCTATATTCAATGGTAGAGTAGCTTTGATAGTCGGAATGGTCTACTCCTGCTCCTATTTTTTTTATTTTTTTTTAGTTGGAGGGGGAAAACTCCTCTGTTAATCTTTTTTCCTTTTTTTTGTAACATAGTGCTTATTTTTTCCTGCTCCTATTTTTTTTTTTTTTTTTCTTTTTTTCAGGAATCAGGTTTTTCCCTCTCCAAAAAAAAAGGTCAGACACCAACAGTAACACACTGACTGTAGCACCAGCCAACATAAGAGTCAGTCCCCTAAACTGAAGAGACTCTGAATCTCCTGTTTATTTTTTTTTCTCCTGGGTGTCAGTGGACACCACATGCTCCTTCTCCAAGGACACCCGGGCTCCTGCTCCTATTTTCTATGTAATCTGTTATTCTGTGATTGGCAGCACTTACTCAACAATCCTGAACAAGCAATTGACATACTCCATAAAATGGCTCTTTTACAATTGCTAGTAGTAACAGGCATGCATGCACCGGGAGTGATTCTGCAAACAAAAGGCAGATGTTCAAACCTTGTGTTTTATTTTTGAATTACCTAGAAAGTTGGAGACCTGATGGATCCCTGTTGCTTTCTGGCAATGCTTCATCCAGTAAGAACTGACTTGCCAACCAACCAGCTCTCTTTTCTGCGATAATATAAGTTGTTGTGATAGCTTAAAATTTAGTATTCTTACAGTTGTCTTGATCAGTACAAGATGAAAATCTTTGGCACATGTCTCCCATTTTGGCAATAGTCAAGTGCTGTCCCAGCAAACAACTGTTTCTATCTGAATATATTGAACATTAGCATCTGCAACTGGCATTTCTGTGACCGCCATTTAATTTATTGCAGTAAAGTGGTTAAAATGTTTCACTGATGTGGTATCAAGCAAAATCAAGGGAAATAAGAGGCCACTAAAAGTTTGGCTGCAAATGTAAGTTTTGTGGCACATCTTATAAAAAATAGACTGATCCAGGTGTGTGTATCTGCAGGGAGGGATTCCAGACCTTGGGGTCAAGGTCACAGAAGGCTTGACCAGTGGTTGTGGAGCAATTAATTCAAATATTACTGAAATTCATAGTGTGCAGTTATCCTGAAGGGTTTAAGGCTGAAGGAGATTAGAGATAAAGAATATTTTTATTCATTCAGGGAATGCGGCCATCGTTGGCTGGGCAAACATATATTTCCCATCCCTAATTGCTCAAAGCATTTAAGAGTCAATGACATTATTGTGGGTGTAGAGTCACATGTGGACCAGACCAGGTATCAATTGAATTTTGCTTCCCTAAACAACATTAGTGAACTCGATGGGTTTAATTGACAATCAACACTGGTTACACAGTCACCATTAGGTCAGCTGAATAGAGTCATGAAGGGATTTGAAATCGAGAACCAGGCTGTTAATATTGCAATGTTGCTTACTGACTTCCAAAGTCGGTCGGTGAGTCCAGCGTTACAGATGCTGGTAAGGATAGGAGTTAGCTGTTGAAGAGGTTGTAAGTAAAGTGAATAAGGAGTACTGTGGATTAGAGAGAAAATGTTACAAGCAGTCTTACAGTTCTGGTAACATCTGTGGAGAGAGAGAGACCGGGTTATAGTTCATGTTGCTGATGTTCATCAGAAATGATTTGTCGCATTGGGGCAGAGGATCGAATAACCCTGGTACTGTTTCATTCTTTCAACTGGAAGATGTTGAATGGAAACAACTTTTAAACAATGGAGACCCAGGACATGAATAAAAGGAAGAACTCTGTGATTGACTAGATATCAGGCACTTTACCATAATTCAAGATTGCTAAGATTTGCTGGAACCCTAAGAGATCAAGGTCTGGTTGTCACGTGAGGCAATTCAACTACAAGAGGCTGCTACACTGCAGCAAATGTACATTCAAAAAAACTTCATTGTCTGGGGGATGTGATAGGGTGTTTTGAAGTGGTAGAAATGGGCATTTCTATTTCTTTCTCTTCCTTTCGGGGTCCAGAAGGTTGGGCTTTGACAGTGAACACAAATTGCAGATCAAAGCCAGGAGCTTCCTAGACTGTGTGGTTCAGGATGAGCTGTCCCTTTGCATACTGTCTGGAGAAAGCTGAATTGTTGAATATTCTCAGCCTCTGTTCCATTTATGGATGCACTGAGCTGTCAGTGTCGAACATCCCTTCAATGCCACCACATGCCATTAACTTCTCAAATCACCATCCACTGTAGCTCAAGAGTTAGACAACAGCATTAAATATTTCAAACACACAAATTACTTTCTACTTAGTTACAGTGCAAGAAAGAGATGGATTTAAAGAGAGTAGCACAATGTCTTGTCCATTAATAACTCAAAGCAAGTAGCATCCCACAGTTACCTACAAAACCACATATTCATTTTAAAAAGCTGACCAAATGATTCACTGTATATTGAGCTAATTTATTTAAAGACTGATGGCAAGTATTATATATGTTATTTAATGTTATGCACAGTAGTTGTATGATGTAACTAATTTATTAACACATTTAATGAAGTTATATGTCCCTGAAAACCAAATAACCTTTGCTATTGAACCACATGAGATGGAATCTTCTGGGTCTGCCAAGTGTCGGGTGAAAGGAACTTAATTGCATGGGAAGCAGAAAATCAATTTCACAACAGCAGGAGAAAGCCTTGTTATTATGTTCTCACAATCTTCCAAGAGTCAGCTTTCCCAACTTAATGGTCAGCCACATTTTCTTGCATTCATTACTTTGTGACAAATTCTCATTAACTCACTAGCCTGTTGGGATTACATTCATGGGGGTAAACTGATTAATGGGCAACACATGTTCTCATACTCGACTATATATCTGAGATGTATGCCTGACAGGTAGACTTCTTCCCGCAATCTCTGCAAAGTTTGAATTGCTTCAGTAATTCGGCTCCTTCATGACCAAACAGTTTCTTTGTACAAATGTTCACAATGCCTGGGGTGAAGACTGTCCATGTCAATCAGCTCAGGAGACCGCTCAGTTAAATGTGGCCTTGCTTGTTTTAGTTGTATATTTTAAACAGGCAAGTTACTTTCTCCAAGCCATAGTGAATGAAATTGCTTTAAATAGAGCCCTGCTATTCCTTGCCCATTGACAACCCCAAACAAGCTAGCATCCCTTAGTCAACTGACAAACCATATATCTATTTTAAAAGCTGACCCAATGTTTATTGTGTAAAGGGTGAAAGATGATTGTATCCAATACTTGTTGATATATACAATGGTGTACCCAATACAATTGGACCCAAATAAGGTAGATACATTGACGGAAGTCATCAAACCCGACTGGGATAGGGAAACTGATAAGGTAGGACTGGCTGGAAAAGAATGGATCTCAAATGGCATGGTTACTTGGGTATAGGAAGGATTTTGGGAAATTTAGTGGGCAAACTGGGATACAGATGTGTGATTCACAGTCATGTGGCAAGGAAGCAAGGAAGAGCAGAATAGGAAACACAGTGGGGTAATTAGGTGTACTGATGAAAAGAATTAATGGGTAAATTTAGTAAGGGAGAGTGTAATGGCGAGACTGGACAAGGGGATCGGAATGGTTGAGGAGAAGACTACTTACAGGAGGGGGTATGCTCGAGGGGGATGGCAGAGGATGAATAACTTGAAGGAAAAGATAACTTTCTCTAGATCAGATTTGAAAAGAAGACTTTTAAGAGTATGTGCAATGCAAGTGGGAGGGGCTCAAGATCTATTTGCACATTTTGCAGAATGGAAACATACCCTTAGAACCCCTACAGTGTGGAAACAGGCCCTTCAGCCCATCAAGTCCACATTGACCCTCCGAACAGTAATCCACCCAGACCTATTCTCCTCCATTTACCCCTGACTAATATACCTAACCTATACATCCCTGAACACTATGGGCAATTCAGCATAGCCAATTCACCTAACCTGCACATCTTTAGATTTTGGGAGCACCCGGAGCAAACCCACACAGACACAGGGAGAAAGTGAAAACTCCACGCAGCCACCCAAGGCTGGAATCGAACCCAAGTCCCTGGCACTGTGAGGCAGCAGTGCTTACCACTGAGCTACCATGCCACCCAACTGAGTGAATCAAAACAAAACTGAAAAGTACATGTACTTGGTTATGGACTCAGCACTTAAGGGAAGCTCTCACTGCTAACTAGAGATCTTCTTGCTTGAAACTGCAACATCGCAACCATGTCCTGTCAGTCAGTAACCTTTGTCAAGAAAAGCATTTAAGAATCACTAGCAGCAGTGTTGATGCTGTGGGGGTGAGAAAAGGTGAGGTATAGACATGGGGTTTACACTGTTATGCAGGGTGTGGATTCCAAAGCTGTAGACCAGGGATAATTCAGGGCAACTGGAGTCAGACAGTACTCATTGCCACGTGCCACATGGAAAGCAGTATTAAAATCCAGACTACATGGCTGCATCAGGAATGGGAAAATCAGTCACAGATCAATGCCCCTCGTGATGGATGACGGGTAGGCCTTCACCCACCACATCAACATCAGGCCCCTTGTCCAAAGGATAGATTGATCATGTTGAGATCTTAAACAAAAATATAGACCTCATTTCTGACATTCCTTCACAGATCTATGCTTCCATGCCAGATATTCAACCAAATTATGTCACAGCAGTGTGTGCATTCCTGTGATTAAAAGAAGAAGGAGGGGAGGAGAAGAAAGAACGAGCAACATCAACAGAACCAGAAACACGAAGCTTAGGGGTGGCAGTGGCAATGAGTAAGCAGCACCTGAAAAGGAGGATCCAGGATCTTCAGCACTGTCAAGTCCTGAGAGAGGGTACCCATAGGCATTGCAGTGACCAGTAGACATGCGCAAGATGCCTAGTACCAGAACTCGTTTGCATAATTAGTGAACCTATGACCTATATCAGTGCCCTCCTGCAGTCAGATCACTGCTTTTGCTTTTTGGTATGCAGGTAGTCCTGTTTAGTAGCTTCACCAGGTTGGTATTTCATTTCACTCCCTCCTGCACTTTCCATTGAACCAGAGGTGATTCCCTGTGTTGATGATAATAGCTGAGTAGAGATATGTTGGGCCATGAGGTTGCAGGTTGTGTTGGAGTATGATTCTGTCGCTATTGATGGCCCACAGCACATTGTAGATACTAAGTCTTGAGTTGCCAGATCTGTTTAAAGTCTGTCCTATTTAGCACAGTGGTTGTGCTGCACATTCTTGCCCTAATGTTAGATCTTACTATTATCACAGGCATACCCAGCATGCCACACATTTCCACCCCCCCCCACCAGCCCAGCCTCAACATCCCTGTCAAACCACCTCATGCCTGCACCCACTCCTCCCAACCCCATGTGTGCATGTTTCTGCTGGTTGCACATCTGGATATAGGTAGAAATATCAATACCACCTGCTGTAATTTTTTGTGTGAGTTCTTTGTAAGAAGAAAGGGATAAGGGGGCGGATGAAGTTCTGATTGAGTTCTAATCAAAGAGTTAAAGTTGTTTTTTTTATTCATTTGTGGGACTTGGGCATGACTGGCTGGCCAGCATTGATAGCCCATCCCTATTTAGACCATAAGACATAGGAGTGGAAGTAAGGCCATTCGGCCCATCGAGTCCACTCCGCTATTCAATCATGGCTGCTGGGCACTTCAACTCCACTTACCCGCATTCTCCCCGTAGCCCTTTATTCCCCGAGACAACAAGAATCTATCAATCTCTGCCTTGAAGACATTTAGCGTCCCGGCCTCCACTGCACTCTGCGGCAATGAATTCCACAGGCCCACCACTCTCTGGCTGAAGAAATGTCTCTGCATTTCTGTTCTGAATTTACCCCCTCTAATTCTAAGGCTGTGTCCACGGGTCCTAGTCTCCTCACCTAACGGAAACAATTTCCTAGCATCCACCCTCTCCAAGCCACGTATTATCTTGTACGTCTCTATTAAGTTTCCCCTTAATCTTCTAAACTCCAATGAATACAATCCCAGGATCCTCATCCGTTCCTCATATGTTAGACCTACCATTCCAGGGATCATCCGTGTGAATCTCCGCTGGACACGTTCCAGTGCCAGTATGTCCTTCCTGAGGTGTGGGGACCAAAACTGGACACAGTACTCCAAATGGGGCCTAACCAGAGCTTTATAAAGTCTCAGTAGCACAACGGTGCTTTTATATTCCAACCCTCTTGAGATAAGTGACAACATTGCATTCGCTTTCTTAATCACAAACTCAACCTGCATGTTGACCTTTAGAGAATCCTCGACTAGCACTCCCAGATCCCTTTGTACTTTGGCTTTACGAATTTTCTCACCGTTTAGAAAGTAGTCTGTGCTTTTATTCTTTTTTCCAAAGTGCAAGACCTCGCATTTGTTCACGTTGAATTCCATCAGCCATTTCCTGGACCACTCTCCCAAACTGTCTAGATCCTTCTGTAGCCTCCCCACTTCCTCAGTACTACCTGCCTGTCCACCTAACTTCGTATCATCTGCAAATTTCGCTAGAATGCCCCCAGTCCCTTCATCCAGATCATTAATATATAATGCGAACAGCTGTGGCCCCAACACTGAACCCTGCGGAACACCGCTCGTCACCGGCTGCCATTCTGAAAAAGAACCTTTTATCCCAACTCTCTGCCTTCTGTCAGACAGCCAATCCTCAATCCATCCCAGGAGCTCACCTTGAACACCATGGGCCCTCACCTTGCTCAGCAGCCTCCCGTGTGGCACCTTATCAAAGGCCTTTTGGAAGTCTAGATAGACCACATCCACTGGGTTTCCCTGGTCTAACCTACTTGTCACCTCTTCAAAGAATACCAACAGGTTTGTCAGGCATGACCTCCCCTTACTAAATCCATGTTGACTTGTTCTAATCAGACTCTGCTCTTCTAAGAATTTAGAAACCTCATCCTTAATGATGGATTCTAGAATTTTACCAACAACCAAGGTTAGGCTAATTGGCCTATAATTTTCCATCTTTTGTCTTGATCCTTTCTTGAACAATGGAGTTACAACCGCGATCTTCCAATCATCCGGGGACTCCAGTGACTCTTGAAAGATCTCAACCAATGCCTCCACTATTTCCTCAGCCACCTCTCTCAGAACTCTAGGATGTATCCCATTGGGGCCAGGAGATTTATCAATTTTAAGACTTTTTAGCTTTTCTAGCACTATCTCTTTTGTCATGACAACCATACTCGACTCAGCCTCCTGACTCCCTTTAATTGTTAGGATATTACTCATGTCTTCCATTGTGAAGACTGACGCAAAGTACTTGTTAAGTTCTCCTGCTATTTCCTTATCTCCCATCACTAGGCTTCCAGCATCAGTTTGAAGTGGCCCAATGTCTACTTTTGTCTGTCGTTTGTTTCTTATGTATTGAAAGAAACTTTTACTATCATTTCTAATATTACTGGCTAGCCTACCTTCATATTTGATCCTCTCCTTTCTTATTACTCTCTTTGTTATCCTCTGTTTGTTTTTGTAGCCTTCCCAATCTTCTGATTTCCCACTGCTCTTGGCCACTTTATAGGATCTCTCTTTTTCTTTAATAGATTTCCTGACTTCCTTTGTCAGCCATGGCTGTCTAATCCCTCCCTGGATAATCTTTCTTTTCTTGGGGATGAACCTCTGTACAGTGTCCTTAATTATACCCACAAACTCCTGCCATTTTTGCTCAACTGTCTTCCCCGCAAGCCTCTGCTTCCAGTCAATATTTGTCAGTTCCTCTCTCATGCCCTCATAATTACCTTTATTTAACTGTAACACCATTACATCAGATTTTGCCTTCTCTCTTTCAAACTCCAGACTGAACTCTACCATATTATGATCGCTGCTTCCTAAGGGTTCCCTTATTTTAAGATCTTTTATAAAGTCTGGTTCATTGCAAAGCACTAGGTCCAGAATAGCCTGCTCCCTTGTGGGCTCCATGACAAGCTGTTCCAAAAAGCCATCCTGTAAGCATTCCATGAATTCCCTTTCTTTGGATCCACCGGCAACATTATTTACCCAGTCCACCTACATATTGAAGTCTCTCGTGATCACCGCCTTCCCTTAAGAAGGCGGTGGTGAGCTACTTTCTTGAACTGCTACAGTCCACTTGCTGTGGGTTGACCCACAATGCTGGTAGGGAGGGAATTCCAGGATTTTGACCCAACAACTGTGAAGGAAAGGGAATATATTTCCAAGTCAGGACGGTGAGTGGCTTGGAGGGAAACTTGTGGGTGAACTTGCAGGTGGTGGTGTTCCCAAGTATCTGCTGCCCTTGTCCTTCTGGATGGAAGTGGTCATGGGTTTGAAAGGCGCTCTCTAAGGATCTTTGGTGAATTCCTGCAGTGCATCTTGTAGATAGTACACACTGCTGCTACTGCGTATCAGTGATGGAGGGATTGAATGTTTGTAGATGTGCCAATCAAGTGGGTTGCTACGTTCTGGATGGTGTCAAGATCCTTTAGTGTTTTTGGAGCTGCACCCATCCAGGCAAGTGGGGAGTATTCCACCAAACTCCTGACTTGGGCCTTGTAGATGGTGGATAGACTTTGGGGTGTCAGGAGGTGAGTTATTTGCCACAGTGCCTAGTGTCTGACATGCTCTTGTAGCCACTGTGTTTATGTGATGAATCCAGTTGAGTTTTTGGTTAATAGTAACCTCAAGGATGTTGACAGTGGGGGAATTCAGTGATGGTAATACCGTTGAATGTCAAGGGGCAGTGGTTAGAGTGTCTCTTATTGTTGAGGGTCATTGTTTGGTATTTGTGTAGCACGAATGTTACTTGCCACTTGTTGGCCCAAGCCTGGATATTGTCCAGATCTTGTTGCATTTGAGCACGGACTGCTTCAGTGTCTGAGGAGTCGCAAATGGTGCTGACACTGTGCAATCATCAGCGACATCTCCATTTCTGACCTTATGACAGAGGGAAGGTTGTTAATGAAGCAGCTGAAGATGTTTGGGCCTAGGACACTATCCTGAGGGACTCCTGCAGAGACGTCCTGGAGCTCAGATGACTGACTCTCAACAAGCACAACCATCTTCCTTTGTGCCAGGTTTGACTCTAACCAGTGGAGTGTTTGTCCCCTGATACCCATTGTTTCCAGTTTTGCCAGGGCTCCTTGATGTCATACTTGGTCAAATGTGACCTTGAAATCGAGGGCTTTCATTCTCACCTCGCCTCTGGAATTCAGCTCTTTTTCCCATGTTTGAACCAAGGATGTAATGAGATCAGGAGCTGAGTGACCCTGGTGAAACCCAAACTGGGCATCACTGAGCAGGTTGTTGCTGAGCAGGTGCTGCTTAATAGCACTGTTGATAACCCTTCCATCACTTTACTGATGATGGAAAGTAGATTGATTGGCGGTAATTGGCTGGGTTGGATTTGTCCTGCTTTTTGTGAACAGGACATTCCTGGGCAATTTTCCGCATTGCTGGAGGGATGCCAGTGTTGTAACTATACTGGAAGAACTTGGCTAGGGGAGCAACAAGTTCCAGAGCACGTCTTTAGTACTATTACCGGAATGTTATCAGGACCCATTGTCTTTGCAGCATCCAGTGCCTCCAGCTATTTCTTGATATCAGATGGAGTGAATTGAATTGGCTGGAGACTGGTAAATGACTGGACATTGGAGGAGCCCGAGATGGATCATCCACTCGGCACTATTGACTGAAGATTTTTGCGAATGCTTCAGCCTTATCTTTTGCAATGATGTGCTGGGCTCCTCCATCATTGAGGGCGGGGATATTTGTGGAGCTTTGTCCTCTAGTGAGTTGTTTAATTATCCATCACTATTCACGGCTGGATGTGGAAAGACTGCAGAGCTTAGATCTGATCACTTAGCTCTGTCTATCACTTGCTGTTTATGCCATTTGGAATGCAAGTAGTCCTGTTGGATAGCTTCACCAGGTTGACACCTCATTTTCAGGTATGCTTAATGCTGCTCCTGGCATGCCCTCCTGCACTCTTCATTGAACCAGGGTTCATCCTAGTATTGTTTGCTAGTTGAGGTGAAAGGTTTGTGAGCTGATGGAGAGTGAGCAGTTGAGTGCTGCAGTTCCTTTTATCTTTCATGGGTGAACCCTGGCAGATGTGTAAGAGACATGTGTGGTAGTATCACTTGTCGTGCCAGCCGTGCCTCATTGCAGCTGCAATGAAATGACAGATATTAATTGTACGTGATATCTGATGGTGATGTCTAACATCCAGCCTTATATGTGTCAGTCCTGTGCAGTGGGAACAGAGAAACACAGAAGAGGTAGGAGCAGGAGTGAGCTATTCTGCTTTTCGAGCCTGGTCTGACATTCCATATAATCGTGATTGATCCATTATTTCAATGCCACAGTCCCACTTTCTCCTCATACCTCTTGATGCCTTTAAAATTTAAAACAAATTATCTATCTCTTTCTTGAATATACTCAGTGGCTTATCCTCCACAGTCTTCTGTTGTATAAAAAGCAACATTTTCTCATCTCAGTCATAAATCATCTATCCCATATCCTGAGATTGTGTCCCTTGGTTTGAGACATTAGAAAACATCTAATCTGTCCACCCCTGTTAGAATCTAATACATTTGAATCAGACACCTGTCATGTTACTTGCTAACTCATAGGCTCTGAAGCATTGAGTAGACACTGATACGTACTCACAGATCATTCATCTTCTTATACCACTGGAGCCAGTTGTCTTGTGACACCTCCAGGCACTGACCTCCACAGTCCCCTCTTCTCAGGCTGCCTTTGTCTGTTGGATGAATTATGTTTGTGATTCCTAAAGGTAAGAACTTCCTTTCTCATGCAGAGAATCTTCAGGAGAAACTCTGGGGTGGCATCACTAAAGTGGGTGTCTGGTCTCTGGTCTGGTCTCTGATATCACTAGCGGTGAGTAGGAGGGGGTGATGAGCTCATGTTGAGCCATGCTTCTGGGTTGGAGAAAGTGGTGGCTTAGAGCAGGAGAAAGGGAGAGAGAGCCAGGGAGGTTAGTCCAGAGCTTCGAACCCAGGCAACTAAAAAAGACTGCTATCAATCATGGAGTCATTAAAATCAAGAGTTAAAACTGCACTAGAATTAGATGAGCACTGAGATTTTGGAGGATTGTGGGACTTAATGGGATTAAAGTAATAGGGAGGGGTAAGGCTATGGAGTGATTTGAAAACAAAGGTGAGAATGTTGAAATTGAGACATTGTTGATCAGATGACATAAAGCACAGAGTTTGCAGAGATTGGGGCTTTGTGGGGGTTTAATTCCAGGCCACAGAGTTTCAGATGGCCTCTAGTTTATAGAGGCTAAAGAGGAGGTGGTTGACGAGTATTAAAATTGTCCTTTCTGGAGCTAACACAGTCATGGATGAGGACTTTTTGTAGCAAATAAACAATGACAATGGTTGCGATTTAACATTCCTTGTTTCACCCTGGACCTGATTAGCTACAACATTCACTCGAGAGTTTTAAAACATCTCCAGTCTTAACTTTAATCAGACTTGTCAAGCAATTCTGGAATCTGACATTACACAGACCATCTCAACTCTGGATGGAATCTTGCTGTTATGTTGAACTTTTGAATAATCAACATTCCAGCCATTTCAATAGGGTGCTGTGGTGGCCTTTTTTGTTAAACATAAACATTTGTAATAAATGTCTGTACTTTCTAGAGAGACATGAATATGCCAGTCAGCACTGACATTGTGTGAACAACAAGGGAAAGAATTCAACTCTAGATATCGTGTAACAATTAACAACATAAAGCCCAGAGTTTCACCACAATATCAACAACCTGGAATTTATAAAACACTTTTAATATATTAAAACGCCTCAAGGTGTTTCACAGCAGCAGCATTACCAAGCACCAAATGAGATAAGACAGTGTTAAGGCAAATGACTAAAAGATGGAAGAAATGAGTTTTAAGGAGGGACTTAATGGAGGGAAGTGAGATGGAGAGATATTGGGCGAAGATAGACACCGTGTCAAAGACTGCAGACAGGTCAAGGGCAAGAAGGGTAAGAAGTAAGAAGAAAATGTTTCCTTCTATCACAATTACAGTGGTTACATTTGCAACTTTCTTAAGAGCTATTCTATTTCTGGAATACAGATAAAAAAAATTGATGCAGGGATTCAAAGTACAGTTCAAGGAAAGTTTTGAATGGATTTAGGAAGTGACAACACATTGAAGAAGAGGAAAGAGAAGATTATGATGAGACAATAGTAGCAGAGGGCTGGTTCTTTGAGGAGAGATAAGGTGATGACAGATTTAGTGGAGACAGGTGCAATCCTCCTGAGAAAACTATCAAAAATGTTGGTAAACATGGGACGTAAGAGTGGGAATTGGTCAGTATTTAATTGGAATAGAATTGAGGGAGCAAGAACTGGGACTCTTAGATAAGATGAACTCAGAGAGAGGATAGAAAGCAAGATAGGAAAGAGATGAGTGCAGGAAGTGAGTTCAGTGCTAGAGTAAAGGGGACCCATGTACAAAACAAGCGGATGGGCTTGTGGAAAGGAGGAATATGACAGAGACAGCTGATGGATGTTCCAGATCTTAGTGCTAGTAACTCTAATGTTTTATGAATAAAAGTATCCTTTTCAGGGAATTGGCTTTGCTGATCTCACCTTCCCAAGTACAAGGCCAGTGCCCCTCCATCTGGAATTCATTTCTCCCACAGTTTTCAAACCACGAGTTAAAGATTTTAATAAAAGATGTATGCATAGTGGATGAGGAATGCAATAGGCTTTTCAGCTTTTTGAAGTGATATGTAATTCATATAAGATTTGTCAGAAATATCAAAGGGCATCATCATAGCCTTTAGTAAATCTGCCATTGATGAGGAATTTCAATAAGGTAGATTTCAATAAGGTATGGATTTAAAGATGGAGATAAAAGTAAAAAAAACTTTTACATTTCGTAGATTTTGCAACTAATTTTTTAAAGTTGACAATAATGTGGAGGATATAATGGAAAAATGGATAGAACCAGACCTGGACCACCAGAAAAATTCTCACTGAAAATGGGGGAGTTTGCTGATTATGATTTCAGAGATCTGAATGCAAAATGAGCATCATAAGTATGAATGAAAGAGAAGAAAACTCCTTTTGCAATGGAATATGTGAAAGGATCCAGGTGGTAATAGACACGATGATTCATAAAATTTTGGCAGGTAATTCAAACTAAATTATTGACTGTAATGGTATGAAGACTTATGCTAAAGAACTTGCCACACCCTTAGCTAAGTTGTTCCAGTGCAGCTACAATGTTGGCATCTACCCGATAATGTGGAAAATTGCCCAGGAATGTCCTGTACACAAAAAGCCTCATCATTAGTAAAATGATGAAACAGCTCTTGCTAAGGAATTACCTGCTCACTGATGCTCAGTTTGGGTTTTAGGGCCATTCAGCTCACGACCTCATTACAATCTTAGTTCAAACGTGGACAAAAGAACTGAATTGCACATTTGAAGCAAGAATGACTGACCTCAAACAACCACAACCATTTTCCTTTGTGCCAAGTATGGCTTCAACCAGTGGAGATTTTTAACCCCTGATTCCCATTGACTTCAGTTTTGCTCGAGTTCCTTGATGCCACACTCAGTCAAATACAGTGTTAATGTCAAGGACATTACAAAGAAAGTTGGTTAGTAATCTCAGCTTCAGGACATCTCTGTAAGAATTCGTCATGGGATATGCAAGTTCTCCTCCAAGCCATAAAACGTCCTGACTTGTTTCTTCTGTGTGACTAAATCAAAAATCCTGGAATTTCTTCTTGAACCACATTGTAGGTGTCTCCAAAATGATAACAGCAGCAGTTCAAGATGGCAGCTCATCACCAGCAAATCAAGAGCAATAGATGTTGGCCCAGCCAGAGATTAGATTCCCATGGAAACAGGTCCTTCAGCCCAACAAGTCCACAGCAACCCTCCCAGACCCATTCCCGTCCCCTATATTTACCCCTGACTAATGCACCTAACACTACGGGCAATTTAGTATCGCCAATTCACCTTACCTGCACATCTTTGGACTATGGGAGGAAACCAGAGCACCCAGAGGAAACCCACACAGACTCTGGGGGGTAATATGCAAACTCCACACAGACAGTCGCCCAAGGCGGGAATTGAACCCGGATCTCTGGTACTGTGAGACAGCAGTGCTATCCATTGAGCCACCATGCCACCCCCATTCCATGGGGTGCTAACATTCCATGAGTGACAATAAAGATGTCTGCATCTGACCATGTGCTGTACCTCTCCTGGGAGTGTACCATGGGGACAGTGCAGATAGAGCCTTACTCTGTGTCTAAGCCTGTGGTGTATCAGTTCTGGGAATGTATAAGGGGGACGATGTAGAGAGAGATCTGCTCTGTACAAAACACTGTGCTGTACCTGTCTATTGAATGTTTGATGGGGACAGTATAGAGGGAGCTTTACTCTGGAAAAGCCTTGTGCTGTATGTTTCCTGGGAGTGTTTGATGGAGACATTGAAGAAAGAGCTTTACTATGCACCTAACTCCATACTACACCTCTACTGGAAACGTTTGATGGGTGCAGTTTAGAGGGGTGCAGTTCAGTCTGTATCTAACCCTTGTTGTACCTGCCTGGGGAATGTTTGATGGGGACAGTGCACAAGAAGCTATGCTCTGAGTCTAACCATGTGTTGTACCAGTCCTGGAAGAACTTGATGGCCACAGTGTAGAAGTACTTTAGCCTATTTAAACCAATCCTGTACATGCTGACTTGCTTTAGTATCCCTAAACAAAAGCACAACATTTTGAAAAATAACCTTGAACTGAACTTAAAATTCTCATAATGAAATGCAATGCAAGGACATTAGCTGTGCAGATGGTATGTAACATTTATTAAATATCAGCGTAGCAAAATGGGTCGGGGACTGTACACGTGCTGAAGAAATGGAATCATGATCGGAACACGTTTTGGTGACAATTAGATGAGCGCAGTGACTGTAGACATCATCACAGCTCCATAATGAGCCTCCTCCTTCATATTACAAATTAATCTCATATTTCTTCCTGACATATAAGGTTAAAGTTTGTTGAAAGGATAAAGATAAATAATGACTTTTTCAGTGTATCATTGAATTACATTACATATGTTTTTTGATTCATTCATGGGATGTGGGTGTTGCTGGCAGCATTTGTTGCTTATTCCTTGTTGCCCTTGAGAAGGTGGAGGTGAGCTGGCATCTTGAATTACTGTAGTCCATGATGTTGGAACACCTCCAATGCCATCAGGGAGAGTTTCAGGATTTTGATGCACATGAAGAGTGGGACATATCAATGGGATTAATGACCTCCTTCAGTTCCTAAACACGTAAGCCTCTTTATAAATGCAAAGTAGAGCTCCCTGTGGGGTACTGTCTCTACCTCTGAGCCAGGACTACTGGGCTTAAGCCCCACCTAATCCAAAGCAAATATCTCTACATGCAAATTGCACCTTTCATCAGGGAGTATTCGGCATAACACTTCTGATGATGAATAGAGAGATAGAGAAACTGTAGATTTGAGAATTCAACAGCCACCAGGCATCAGGCTTTCCACTTGTTCTTCTTTTGGATTATTCCCAATCCGTGGCGTCTGTTGCCAAGCAGAGCTCCCAATAATATAAAAACAAGGGCAGTAAGCATTGGCTTCAGTTGGATTCAGCCTTACAATCCAGAATGACAAATGTTACCGAGTTAATCAATAAAGTTAGAAACAATCTATTCAAGGATAGTCAGACATAGTCATTAAAGACATCAGGTTTCATGTATTTAAGAAGAGACTGAGAAACATGGGGTTCAGTGGAATGGCCATGCTAAATTATCCATAGTGTCCAGGGAAGTACAGGCTGAGTAGATTAGCCATGGGAAATGCAGGGTTACTGGAGTAGAATAGAGGGGGTAAGTCTGCTTGGGATACTCCTTGGAAGTTTGGACAATGAGCTGAGTGGCCTGCTTCCACACTGTAGCGATTCCATGATTCTATGATATAGAGAAAATCTACAACATTAAGATATATTACCATGCTTCCAATATCTTGATTCATTTTTTTTTCAAACTACTTGCTGGTTTCCTTGAAGTGAGACCTGGGTCTTTCAATGGTGTTCGTCAACTGAAGGAAAAACGGGGAACATTTTAAAATATTGACATTAGTCGGAAGTAGACTGTGAGCGAGTGAGAACATTGGCAAACAGAAGGATTACAGGAGACCATTCATCCCATTGAACTTACTCTGAGTAATTAATATTAAATCTTGTCTTTGTGGTGGAGATGCTGAAGTTAGTCATGGTAAGAGGTTGAGATTGATAGCCAAGAAAACACTAATCCAGAGTTGAAAAACCTCCAGAAAGCAATGCTGAAGCCTTTGCTTAGACTAATTAGTTTGTTGAGTACTGCCTGATATCAAAGACTTCACTATTTATTTCTTCTGAAAATGATTGTTTATAGAATGTAAAATAGTTGCAAGTAAAAGGCTGTTCCATTAACCACATAATTGAAATCTTTTCCCAATTGATGTTAATAAACAGGAAATGTCATCATTCTCTGGATTGTTGCTCCTAATCAGAGTTTGGACTCTAGCCAACTGCTGCTAATTATAATCCTGGGAGAGATCAGAACCACTCAGTCCCACAACATTCCCAATAAACAGTTGCTGTCATAACACAGCTTCAATATTATGAAGATTGACTAGATTGCCATGTATTTATTGTTTCTTATACTCTTCCAAAAACATCCCTCTGTATATTAACAGTAGAGTAGGAAATGGCTAGTACACAGATAGAGTAAAGAACCTGGGACACAGGGAATTGAATGCGATACATTGGGAACTGAATGTGATATGCAGGAAACTGAGTCACATAGAAAAGAAACTGAACACAGCACACAAGGAACAGAATCCAGGTCACAGGGAACTGAACACAAAACAGACGGAATTGAATGTGATACACAGCAAACTGAACATGATACACTAGGAACTGATTGCGAATTACAGCAACAGAGCCCTGCACACAGGGAACTGAACTCAGTGCACAGGGAACTGAATGCAGTACACAAGAAACTGAACCCAGTGTGCAGAAAACAGGACCCAATAGACAGGGAACTGAGCCTGATATACAGAGGACAAGAACATGCAATTGCAGGGAACTGAATCCAATACACAAGAATGAATCCAGTACATAGGGAACTGAACTTAATACACAGGGAATTACAGAACTGGTACATGTGGAACTGAACCCAGCTTTCAGGATTTCATGCTTCCAGGATAGTACACCAAAGAAAAGTTATGAATATTTTGGAAAGAATGCAGAAGTGATTTTACAAGAATGTTGTTGAGATGAGGAACTTCAATTATGAAGATAATTTGAAGGAGTTTGGACAGTCCCATTTGAGAGAGAAAATGCTAAGAGCAGATCTGATAGATATTTTCAAAATCATGAGAGATCTGGATAGGGTGAAATGGTTCCCTCTTGTAAAAGGATCGAGGACACGGATCAAAAGAGACTCGTTATAAAGAATTACGTGAGAAATATATTTTTGACACAGTGGGTCTGGAATGCATTGTTTGGAAATATAGTGGAGATAAGTTCGAGGTAGCATTGAATAATGGGTTCAAAGAAATGATGTGAAGGGAGAAGGCAGGTGAATGGCTCTGAACATGTCACACCTCACTGGGGTAGCGAGTTAGAAATCAATCACTGCTATTTCTGAAGTAGTCACAAAAATTAAAAATTTTATCAAAACATGAAAAATTCCCCAGTTTACCTGTCTCTATAGACCTAAGTTAACAGAAAACATTGATGAGGTTACTGTACTTAAGAATTAAATTTATTATAAATAAATATTATTCACCACAGGTAAACAACTATGAACTATGCCAATTAATTCCACGAGTTAAAACAGAGAAATTTTAAAAAATGGTCTTGTTAAAAAACATCCATGTCTGCAGTGACCTCAATGAACTCTTTTGAAGAATCCTCTCCATGTATTTCCACAAAATTTGAAATAAAACCTTTTTTGTGCAATTTGTGGAGGCAGTGGTATTGGGATGTTGACCTAGTCAGCAATGCCCACATCTCTTGAATGAATAAAAATCTTTAAAATGTAATTCTTCCAGAAACATTAAATATGAAATATCTTTGTAACATTGCAGAAAATTGAACCTGGTATACATAGAACTGAATACAACGATTAGTATGCCAAGAACTGAACCCAGTGCACGTGGAAGTGAACCTGTAACACAGCAAACTGACCCTGGTGTAGAAAGTGTTGAACACAATATACAGAGCCTGTACATACATATCTGAATACAGAGAGCCGAAACCAGAGAACAAAGTCTGGTGCACATATCACAGTACATGGCTAGTGGATGTTGAACTAAGCCCGAGTTTGTTGTAACTTTGATTCATTTTCCTGCTGATGTGGATGGCAGATTAGAAAACACAGGAACATGAAATCCCATGGCTGTTCACTAACCCTGCAGTTCGTGTCCCCTGCCTTACTGCCGGTCAGTAGGTATCATTGTACCTTCACATCTCTCTCACTGATTTACACGGCTTGCCAGTTCCCTCTGCGTCTGTCAGTTTCTTCATCTCTGCTGTCGTACAATCCTCAGAAGAAAGCACTTTAATTTCTACTGAGTGCCTGAGTTGGGAGAGTGAAGACTTGAAATGTTTCAAAATGTGGATAATGAGGTTGTAACAAGCAAACATTAACATTTACAGTTTTACTTCATCCTGTCTCCTGACACAATGACACCAGTTGCACTGTCAGTAAATTCTTACGAGAATGGAATCCTCTGAGGAATGCAGTTGCACAGTCTGGTTTCTCATAGCAACTAATATAAAGGGCAAAGTACATTTTACGGTACATTTTTAATAATCTGCTGTGTTTGAGAGGGACATAACCCAGGCAGCTGATTATCTGGATTTACATTGCTGAACAAACACAATCACTTCCCGAACAACTGCTCCGCTGCACATACTGAATAATGGCCCACCTCTGATTTTTATTCCGTTTTGGGATATGATTGAAGAATTTAAACTGTTATTTGTAGAACGCTAGCTTCCATTACCTGTATTGGCTATAAAGCGATTCCGGTCCCATTAGTTTAAATGGTGCGGCTATTGCACAATTTTCTTACAACATGAGATCGCACGAGGACGGAACTATTACATTATATCAGAACTGACTGTATTCTGTTTAAAGATGAAATCAAAATATTGAGGATGCTGGAAATCTGAAATAAAAATCAAGCGCTGGTGAACCTTAGCAGGTCAGTCAGTATGTATGGAAAGAGAAACAGCATTACTATAACTAGGCAAGAAACGTTAACTCTGTTTAAAATGTCACTACCTGATAATCTGGATCCAATTTCATTCTCTCAATATTGAATAAAAGTCTTCTCAAGTCCTCAGTATTCCTCAGTTACTGTTTCAGCTTTACCATCTCCCAGTGATTCCAATAATTGTCATCACTGATTGTCAGATTATCATCATTGATCCCATTTCCCGTTTGGTTTTATTGGAAGCTGTTGATGATTTTCTCACTCACATTTACTTTTCCTCCAGACCCATCTTCAGTTCCTTTCCTTATTTTTTCACTACCTTATTATTGCCTTGCTCCATCATTCCCTTTTGTTCATTATCATTGCCTATCATGGAACTCTAATTGTTCTTGCCCCCTGTTTCTGCCATTGGACATGTCTAAGATTTACCAAATCCCATGTTCCGACATTGGAAGACCTGCAAAACATCTGCAAAGAGCACTGGTCTATGCACTGGACACTGACAGGGCACCGGTGTTTACAACTGGCAGTCGAAGATGTCATCAACAGTGCTATCAAGCAGAATGTGCTTGGCAATAACCTGTTCACTGATGCCCAGTTTGGGTCCTGCCAAGGCCACTCAGCTCCTGACCACAGTACAGCCTTGAATCAAACATGATCAAAAGAGCTGAATTGCAGAGATGAGGTGAGAGTGACTGCCCTTGACATCAAGGACACATTTAACCAAGTATGGCATCAAAGAGCCCTGGCAAAATTGGAATCAATGGGAATACAGAGGAAAATTCTCCACTGGTTGGAGTCATACCTGCTACAAAGGAAGATGGTCATGGTCATTGGAGGTCAATCAACTCAGCTCTAGGTCATCTCTGCAAGAGTTCCTCAGGGTAGTGGTCTAACATCTTTGGATATTTCCTCAATGACCTCACAAAACATCAAATATAGAACAATACAGCACTGGCCCTCAGTGTTGTGCCAACCTGTGAACTAATCTAAGCCCATCCCCCTACACTATCCCATCATCATCCATGTGCTTATCCAAGAATTGATTAAATCTCCCTAATGTGGCTGAGTTAACTACATTGGCAGGCAGGGCATTCCATGCCCTTACCACTCTCTGAGTAAAGAACCTGCCTCTGACATCTGTCTTAAATCTATCACCCCTCGATTTGAAGTTATGCCACCTCATACAAGCTAACATCATCATCCTCGGAAAAAGACTTTCACTGTGCACCCTATCTAATCCTCTGATCATCTTATATGTCTCTATCAAATCCCCTCTTAGCCTTCTTCTTTCCAATGAGAACAGACCCAAGTCTTTCAGCCTTTCCTTATAAGACCTTCCCTCCAGACCTGGCAACATCCTGGTAAATCTTCTCTGCACCTTTTCCAATGCTTCCACATCCTTCCTGTACACAATATTCCAAGTGTGGCCGCACTAGTGTTTTGTAAAGTTGCAGCATGATATTATGGCTCCAGAACTCAAACCCTCTATCAGTAAAAGCCAACACACAGTATGCCTTCTTAACAGCCCTATCAACCTGGGTGGCAACTTTCAGGGATTTATGTACATGGACTCCAAAATCCCTCTGCACATCCACACTACCAAGAATATTTCTATTGACCCAGTATTCTGCTTTCCTTTTATTTTTCCTAATGTGAATCCCCTCACATTTAGCTGCATTGAATTCCATTTGCCACCTCTCAGCCCAATTCTGCAGTTTATCCAAGTCCCCCTGCAGCCTGCAACATTCTTCCACACTGTCCACTACTCCACCAACTTTAGTGTCATCTGCAAACTTACTAACGCATCCACCTTTGCCTGCATCTAAGTTATTTATAAAAATGACAAACAGCAGTGGTCCCCAAACAGATCCTTGTGGCACACCACTAGTAACTGGACTCCAGGCTGAATATTTCCCATCAACCACCACTCGCTGCCTTCTTTCAGAAAGCCAGTTTCTAATCCAAACTTCTAAATCACCCTCAATCCCATGCCTCTGCATTTTCTCCAAAAGCCTACCACGTGGAACCTTTTCAAAGGCTTTATTGAAGTCCATGTACACCACATCAACTGCCCTACCCTCATCCGCATGCTTGGTCACCTTCTCAAAAAAACCTCAACGACTTTCGTGAGACATGACCTGCCCTTGATGAAACCGTGTTGACTATCTGAAATAGAATTGTTGCTTGCTTGATGATTATAAATCCTATCTCTTATAATCCTTCCCAAAACTTTACCTTAAACAGACATAAGGCTCACTGGTCTATAATTACCTGGGTCATCTCTACTGCCTTTCTAGAACAAGGGCACAACATTTGCAATCCTCCAATCCTCTGGTACTAGATCTGTAGACAATAATCTGTAGACTCAAAGATCAAAGCCAAAGACTCCGCTATCTCCTCCCTAGCTTCCCAGAGAATCCTCGAATAAATTCCATTTGGCCCAGAGGACTTGTCTACTTTCACTCCTTCTTGAATTGATAACACCTCTTCCTTACTAACCTCGATCCCTTCTAGTCTAATATCTAATATCTCATATCTCATTCTTCTCCTTTATAATATTCTCCTTTTGCTGAGTGAAAACTGATGAGAAATATTTATTTCACATCTCTCTGATCTCCATAGGTTCCACACACAACTTCCCACTTCTGTCTTTGATTAACCGTATTCCTACCCTACTCATCCTTTTATTCCTCACATACCTATAGAAAGCTTGAGGGTTCTCTTTTATTCTACCTGCTAAAGACTGCTCATGTCCTCTCATTGCTCTTCTTAACTCTTTCTTTACATCCTTTCTCACTAATCTGTAACTCTCCATCACCTCATCTGAACCATCACGTCTCATTGCCACATAAGCCTCATTCTTCTGCTTAACATGAGATGCAATTTCTGTAATAAACCATAGTTCCCTTATCTTGTCACTTCCTCCCTGCCTGACAGGGACATACCTATCAAGGATATGCAATAGCTGTTCCTTAAAACAGCTCCACATTTCGATTGTCTCCATCCCCTGCATTTTGCTAACCCATTCTATGCATTCTAAGTCTTGCCTAATCGCATTATAATTACCCTGGCCCCATCGATAATCCTTGCCCTGTGGCATGTACCTGTCCCTTTGCATCGCTAAAATAGACGTAACTGAATTATGGTCACTCTCTCTAAAGTGCTCACTTACCACTAAATCAAACACCTGGCCTGGTTCATTACCAAGCACCAGATCCAGCATGGCCTCCCCTCTTGTTGGCCCTTCGACATACTGTGTCAGGAAACCTTCCTGCACACATTGCACAAAAACTGATCCATTAGACGTACTAGAGTTATAGCATTTCCAGTCAATGTTGGGGAAGTTAAAGTCCCCCATAATGACCACCCTGTTCCTTTCACTCCTACCCAGAATCATTTTGCCAATCCTCTCCTCCACCTCCCTGGAACTCTGCAGAGGCCTATAAAAATCTCCCAGCAATGTGACCTCTCCTCTCCTGTTCCTAACCTCAGCCCATACTACCTCTGTAGGTGAGTCCTGTCAGACACCGTTATACTATCCTTGACCAACAAGGCCACACCTCCCCCTCTTTTACCGCCTTGCCCGTTCTTAGTGAATGATCTAAATCCTGGAACCTGCAACATCCATTCCGACTCTGGTCTATCCATGTCTCTGAAATGGCCACAACATTGCGTCCCAGGTACCTATCCATGCTGCAAGCTTACTGACCTTATTTCGGATACTTCTGTCGTTGAAGTAGACCCACTTCAAACCAGCTTGCTGCGTGCCAGCACATTCCTGTGACCTTGAAATCCTGTCCCTGCTGTCCATATCCTCATCTCCTGTGCACTGGAACTTCACCTCAGGTTCCGATTCCCCTGCTGAACTAGTTTAAACCCACCTGAACATAACCAGCAAATTTCCCACCCAGGATATTAGTGCCGCTCTGGTTCAAGTGAAGTCCTGTTTGTAGATGTCCCTCCTTCCCAAAAATGAGCCCCAATTATCCAAGTACCTGAAACTCTCCCTCCTGCACTATCCCTGTAGCCATGTGGTCAGCTGATATCTCTCCCTCTTCCTTACCTCGCAAGCACGTGGCACAGGTAACAAACTGGAGATAACAACTCTATTTGTTTTAGCTCTCAGAACTAAGAGAAGCTTACCTGATGTGTCCCTGGTGATTAAGGTTAGAGGAGGTGTTTGGGTGGGAGGCCCTACAAAGGTAGGGGCTCGGGTTTAGAAAATACTCCCTTATATAACTGGAGGGAAATAAAAAAAGTCCCTCCTTTCCCAGAAACCTCGGCTCTCTGATATGAAATGTAAAAGCTCAAATCAGTGACACACTGCTCCCGACTGGCCCCTGGTCCAAGCTCCCACCCTTCCAGCTGCTGCTGCTGCTGAAAAACAGAAATGAGGATGTTCACCAATAATTGCACAGTGTTCAGCACCATTCACAACTCCTCAGACACCAAAAGTAGTCCATGTCCAAATGCAGCAAGACCTAGACAATATCTAGGTTTGGGTTGAAAAGTGGCAACTAACATTCGTGCCACGCAATTGCCAGACTATGACCATGTCCAATAACAAGCGAGATAACCATCACTGCTTGATATTCAATGGTGTTTCCATCAATAATTCCCTACTAACAACATCCTTGGAATTGCCTTCAATCAGAAACTGAAATGGACCAGGTATATTAGGTATAAGAGAAGGTCCAAGGATAGGAATCCTGCAGTGAGTACCTCACCTCCTGACTATCACCTCCTCCCCACCATTTGTCACCATGCAAAACAGGGTAGACTTTGAACAGATCTTGGAACTGGGTATCCATGAGGTGCTGTGGGCTATCGGCAGAAGCAGAATTGTTCTCTAACACAGTCAGTAACTTCATAATATATCCCTCATTCTACTATGACCATCAAACTATGGGTTGAGCCGTGCTTCAGTTGAAGAGAGTAGGAGGGCATGCCAGGAGCAGCACCAGGCATGCCTGAAAATGAGGTGTCTGCCTTGTGAAGCTGCAACATTGGGCCACTTGACTCCTGGAGAATGATCACTGGATAGATTGACTGCTAGATAACCACTACAGCAGAGTGATTGCTGAAGCAGAATGACCACTGGATAGTGACCTCTGGATGGAGTGATCACTAGAGCAGAGTGAAACTGAGGATAGCTGAGTAGAGTAGAGAGACCATTAGGCAGAGTGACTGGTAAAGTTGAATAATCACTGGATAGAGTGCTCATTGTTGTTTAGGCAGTGATTTGTAAGTATCAAAATCTCAAAAATGACAAAAAATGACAATGAAGCAAATTCCCGGTTAATCTCGTTGGTTTTTGAGAAGTGGGGGTGGGGGAGGTGGTGGTGAGTAGCAATGATGGGAGGGAGTGGGGTGGATGGAGGTGGGGTGCTGTGATGCTGGGCATTGAGATTGTGAAAAGTTTAGTTCTAAATGGATACTGATTGATTAGGCAGTGGGTAGAGGGGTCATTGTGCCAAGTTCTTGTTTTTTAAGGTAAATTTGAGCTTAGCCTCACAGCGCCAGAGACCCAGGTTCAGTTCCCGCCTCAGGCGACTGACTGTGTGGAGTTTGCACGTTCTCCCCTTGTCTGCGTGGGTTTCCTCCGGGTGCTCCGGTTTCCTCCCACAGTCCAAAGATGTGCAGGTCAGGTGAATTGGCCATGCTAAATTGCCCGTAGTGTTAGGTAAGGGGTAAATGTAGGGGTATGGGTGGGTTGCGCTTCGGCGGGTCGGTGTGAACTTGTTGGGCCGAAGGGCCTGTTTCCACACTGTAAGTAATCTAAGTAATCTAATCTAATCTAATCTAGCAAAAACGAGATTGCAGGGAATTTGATACTGGGACTGGTTACAAATTAAATGGAGTTAATTGATGCTATTTAAACCCCACTGATGTTGAATATTATAGTTCTAAAAGGTTAGTTTATCAAGTGTGGAGAGTAGATTCACTCAAAATCCTCTCATGCCTGGGTTTTACTGCACTGCCACCTACTGCAGCTATCGGGCAGCTCAGTGTTTGGGAAACAGCCCCAGCCAACCAATTTGTCTCCCTGCCTGAGCAGTAACAGTTATAAAGTGCAGGTTCCTCTGCCCAGACCTTGAAAGCTTTCTTCCACCAAACCGAGTCACACGTGGATCACTGATGACACGTTGAAACTTAAAAAATGATTAAAGAGAAAGGCAGGATAGATGCAGGGAAGATGTTTCCCTGGTTTGGGAACCAGTGAACACAATTGAAAAATAAGGAACATGTCATTTGGTTCTGAGATCAGAAGATTTTGTTTTTAAACTCAGATTGCAGTGAATCTTTCTAATTCTCTACCATAGAGAGCTATGGAAGCTTAGCCTTTGAGCATGTTTAAAGTAGAAATTGCTAGGTCTCTGATTTTTCCAGCAGCACACTTTTCAACTCTGGTCTCCAGTATCTGCAGTCCTCACTTTCTCCTAAGTCTCTGATTACCAATGGTATGAAAGGTTTTGGTGATGGAGCAGATGAACGTCATTGACATGTTTGATCAGCCATCTACACTGCATGGCAGGCAAATTCAATGGGTTGAATGGCCTATTCTTGCTCCTACTGTTCCAATATTCAGCCTGGTGCTTGATTGTATTATGTACCTGATATAAGCATATTTTTCCTTCATCATATACTCTATATTTTCAGGGAATTCTGGATGTTTGTCCTTTGAAGGAATATACCTTGACTGTGTCGAACTTGGAATGTAGCCTATTGTTTAATTATATTTTTCCTGCCTACCTTTGATTCCAATTTATGAATCAAATTCATTCTTACCCATTAAAGTTGACTTTCTCTATGTTTCTTTTTTAAATTCTGGTTTGTTCCTTGTCTTTTCCTGAAGTCATCCTAAACTTTACGATACAATGATCATTGTTCTCTGAATGTTTTTCCACCGACATTTGATCCACTTAGCACACATCATTCCTAACTAACTAGAGAATTAACTCTAACAGTGTCTCCTTTCTCACTGGACTGGACATATACTGCATAGAAAATTCTTTTTGAACAGACTCTAAGAACGTTTACCCCTTTCTACTCTTGACATAACTACTATCCCAGTCTATATGTGGATAATTAAACCCATTACAACTACAGTCTTGTTTTTACTCCTTCCAGTAATTTAGTTGCAAAATATTTCCACTACTCCTTTTCTCCTATTTGGAAACCTGCAAACAACATTGAGCAATTCTAAAACTGGATTCATGTTTTTCCTTATCTCTAGCAAACAGATTCTGTACTTGACCTCTTTATTACTTTCTCCCTTATACTGAATCCAGTAGTAGCTAATCATTCTCATTCTCTCCAGGTATCTGTGCATTTTCACATTCCTCTCTGATATTATCTCCTCGTTCCCATACTCCCACTCCTTAGCAGGCCTGAAATAATGATCTGCAAGAGACACAGTCCTGGTTTGTAGAGATGTCAGCTCTTCCAAAGCCAATCCCAGTGTCCCAGGGAATTTAAAGCCCTCACTCCTGCACCATCTCCCTAGCCACGCATTCATCTGCCTTCTCCTTCTATTTCTGTACTGACTTGTACATGGCACTGGGAGTAATCCAGAGAATATGACCTTTTGAGGTCCTGCTTTCTGATTTTCTATCTAGCTTCTTAATTGCTGACTGTAGAAGCATATTCTTCTCTAAGCCTATGTCATTGATTCCAAAGATGTGGAGGAGCCAGTGTCGGACTGGGGTGGACAAAGTTAAAAATCACACAACACCGGGTTATAGCCCAACAGATTTATTTGAAAGCATTAGCTTTCGGAGCATGCTCCTGCTACAGACAGCTACTTGATGAAGGAACAGCGTCCAAAACCCAGTGCTTCCAAATAAATCTGTTGGACTATAACCTGGTGTTGTGTGATTTTTTTTAACATTGATTCCAATGTGCTCACCCCTCAGGGTGCTCAGCAGCCACTCAGGGACATCTTTGATCTTGGCAGTGAGGACAAAATACCATCCTGGATTCACATTTTGTGGCCCAAGAAATGCTATTTATTCCCCTTTCAAATCACCAGATGCCTGCAACTCTTCTTTGTAGTCCTTGTGCAGCTGAATGACTTGTAGTGCCATAGTTATGCACGCGTGCACACACACAAGCTAGGAGCAGAAGTATCCCTCATTGGTCTATGCTGATCTATGCACAGCACAGAAAGCACGTGGAGTTCTCACATTGCAGACGTTGGCAGTCTGCAGGTCTATTAGTATTGCTATTAATAATGAGCCTAGTTACTATAATAAATCTCACTAATGTTAACAATTTAATAGACACACTTGCTACTATGATAATGACATTTTAATTCTTGATTTCTCATCTGAAACATGTAAATGAGTTTCCATAAAAAAGAGAAAAATATTCACTTGCCAATTACTTACATGGTTTCCTGTGAAGTCATACTTTGATTTTCTTTCGAGACCTCCTTCTGTCCTCAGTATTGCTCTCACCCTCCTCTCACACACTCTCTCTTTCTCTCTCATTCTTTCTTTAACACCTTCATTTTCTTAGTCTCACTTGCTCTTGCTCAATCTCACCCCCCTCACTCTGTCTCACTCTTATTCACACTCACTCTCTCATTCTCTCTCTCTCTCTCTCTCACTTCCATGCACTCTCTTCTTCACTCTCTCTATTTTTACTGACTCTCTCTGGCACTGCTTTTATTGATGCTCTGCTTTCACCTCTCCCATTGGGTTTGCAATGAATCTTTCATTCACTTATTCTCTGTTGCTTTCTTTACCTTTCCGTCTATCTCTTAGTATCTCTTTTATTTTCTCATCTCTCTCTCTTACTCTCTCACTTTTACTCTCTCTCATTTCACTCCACTGATCCTCTTATCCCCGTTGTGTTCTCTCCTGTCCTGCTGATCTCACTGTGACTACTTCTTATTCTTTCTCATTCTATCCCTGTCACTCGATCTTGCATCCTCACATTCTCCAACTCTTTCTTGATTGTTCCTTTAACTTCAGCACACTGTACTGCTATAGTTTCAGTGTCCACTATTACCCACATCTTAGGAATGAATAACCAAAAAGGAAAAATGGAGGAGATAAGCGAAGTAATGTGTAAAGTGTAAAGTGTAAAAGAGATCAGTGGCTAACATAAAAAAACAAACTCAACATCTTCCATAGTCTAATAAATACTAAAAGGGTGGAATGGGACTACGGAGCAAAAGGGGATTAAAACGTGTTGGAAGAAGGCATTGCTAAGTTGTTAAATAATAGTTTACATCTGTCATTACCAAAGAGGAAATGTTGCCCAGGCTTTGTTGGTAGAGGAGGAAACTCAGTCATGACAGCTGTTTAAAATTGATGAAGACGAGGTGTTGGATACGCAGTTCATATTTAAAATTGACAAGACTCTGCGACTGAATGGGAGGTATCCAAGTATATTAAGAGAAATAAGAGTGGAAATTGCAAAGACACTGACAAAAATGTTTCAATCTTCCTTAGACTCAGAGATGGTGTGAGAAGAGTGAAGAATTAGAAACGTAACACTTTGTTCAGAAGGATGAGAAAGTAGAGCCCAACGCTTTAGTGGTGGGAAAGCCTCTGAATCTAACCATCACCTCAGCAACTGTGGCTTATTAAAGACAGCCAGCATGAACTTAATAAAAGCAAATTGTGTTTAACTAACTTACTGATGCTTTTAGATGAAGGTAATGAAGGTGGTGTACATGGACTTCTACAAGATGTTTAATACAGTGGTACAAAACAGAGCTATGATGAAATATAGAGCTCATGGAATAAAAGGGCCAATAATAACATAAATACTGGAAAAAGAGCAATGGTTATAGAGTGCAGTTTTTAAGCGAGGGGGAATGTCTGCAGTGGAGTTCCCCAGGGGTCGGTATTGGGAACCTTTGCTTTCCCTGATATACATTAATGATGTTGATTATGGCGTACCAAGGCTAATTTCACAATTTATGGATGAAATATAACTTCGAAGAATTCTGAATAAAGAGCAGGGTAGGGTAGAAGTTCAAAAGAACATAAATTATTTAATGTAGTCAGGGCACCAGTGCAGATACAATATGATGCAGAAAAATGTGAATGATTAATTTTTGTTAGGAAGAACATAGAAAAATAATATAAAAAGAAGTACAACACTAAAGGGGTACTGGAGGAGAGCAATTTGTATGAATATGTACATAAGTCACGAAAGGTGGTAGAACAGGTTGAGAGACCTGTTAAAGCATACAATATCTTAGGCTTTATTGATGGGAGCATACTGTAGAAGAGAAAGGAGGTAATGTGGAACTTGTACAAGATATAGTTAGACCTCAGTTGAATTTTTGGGTATAGTTCCTGGCTCTACACTTCAGGAAAGAATGTGAAAGCATTGGAGAGCATGAAACAAAGATTCTCAAAAATGGTTCCAGGGACTAGGAATTTCAATGATGATGATACATTGAAGGAACTGGGACTGTTCTTGGAGTTGAGATGGCTGAAAGGAGATTTGATCGACGTGTTAAAAATCAGGAGGGACCTGTACAGAGTGGAGAAACCATTTCCAGTGGTGGAAGGACAATGAGTGACAGGAGCATAGATTTACAAAAGAAAGAATGGAAGGATTAGGAAAAATTCTTTCATATTGTGAGTGTTTATGGTCTGGAATGCACTTCCAAAGAATGTTGTGAAGGTAGATTCAATCAAGGCTTTCAGAAGGGAAATAGATGGTTATTTGAAAAGCATGAATGGCAGAGTTACAGGGAGAAGGCAGGATAATAACATTAAGTGATTACTGATTTCAAATGTTGGTACAGACATGGTAGGCTGAATGGCCTCATTCTGAATTGTAATTATTCTGTGATTTTCGGAATTTTCCATTGAAACTACTGTGGTACTGTGTGTTTAATGTTGTAATGATCATATGACAAAACAAGTACTCTAATCTGTACATTTTATACCAATTGTCAGCCTGACTCAGGCAGGCTCAGACTCACAAGGTTTTGGTTTAAAGCCCCACTCCAGGACTTTAGCACAAAAGCCCAAGGTGGTACTGAGGGAGGACTGCACTGTCAAAGGTGCTATCATTTGTATGAGATGTTAGACAAAGGCCACATATGCCTGATCTGATGGATAGGAAAGAGCCAATGGTACCACTTTCTCAAAAAATAAGGGAGTTCTCCCTGGTTTCTTGGCCATTCTTACACCAGAGAAAACAGATGACCTGATCATTATTATATTGCTGTATGCGGGAGCTGGCTGTTGTGTTTCCTCCATTGTAATACTGACTATACTTCAAATAGTACGTCACTAGCCATAAAACACTTTGACATGTCTGGTGTTTGTGAAAAGCAGATGAATGCAAGCTCCTCTGTTTTTGAAACTGCATATAGTTTGCTCAAGACATCGTAGTGAGTATTACTGAAAAAAAAAGACACATTGTACTCATCAGAACGATTCTCAGGAAACATCAAATTAAAGGGTAAGCAGCATTTATACTGCACAAGAGAAATATGCTGGCGAGTTGGCAAGTGGACTCTGATTGGTTGACGCATTGCCATGGAGAATGTACCAGTTAATGATGATTACCTGGCTTTGTTCAATTTTAAGGAGAAAGTGAGGACTGCAGATGCTGGAGATCAGAGCTGAAAATGTGTTGCTGGAAAAGCGCAGCAGGTCAGGCAGCATCCAAGGAGCAGGAGAATCGACATTTCGGGCATGAGCCCTTCTTCAGGAAACTGAAGAAGGGCTCATGCCCGAAACGCCGATTCTCCTGCTCCTTGGATGCTGCCTAGACTGCTGCGCTTTTCCAGCAACACATTTTCAGCTTTGTTCAATTTTAAAGCAGGAAGATGGATTCTCATTGGTCAAAGCATTGCCCTGGGAAGTGAACAATGAATAGTTTTTGTTATTCTGTTGAGTTGGAACTGACTCATTACATGTATATATTCCTTCTGTTAATAAAGTATAGGGTCCTGTGTATTCATGCGCATAGCCTCCAGTTCCCAAAGTTTGTAGACTGCCAGCTCTGGCTGTCAGCATAATTCTCCACACACTCAGAACTACGTAGCAAATGTTGGCCAACTGTAAAATGACATCTAATTAGAGGACACTGAGCTGATTGGATACATTCAGTCAATTTGCTTGTTGCAAAGAGCTGAAGGGTTATTCTGATTAATGAGATCTGCCAGCCTTTGGGATGTATAACCGACATACCCAGCATCACACCGTCACTGAAATTATGTCAACTTGACAATCAATCAACATCCTCCACTCAGTACAGTACAAATATTGAATTCCTTTTACTTTGATATTTATAGAGTCATAGAATTACACAGTATGGAAATAATGCCGACCAGTCATCCAAAGTCAACCTACCTATGTGCCAGCATTTGGCTCATATTCCTCTAAACCCTTTCTATTCAGATATCCAGCCAGATGCCTTTTAAATGTTGTAACTGTACCCACCTCCATCACTTCCTCTGGCAACTTATTCCATATATGCACTACCCTTAGCATGAAAAACTTACTCCTGAAGTTCTTTTAAAACTTTACCTTCTCACCTGAAACCTATGCTCTGTAGTTGTGGATTCTAACCCCGCCCACCAACCAGGAGAAAGACCTTGGCTATTCAACCTATCCATGCCCCTCATGATTTTACAAACATCTATAAGGTCAACCCTTAGCTTCCAAACATTCCAGGGAAAAAAAGCCCCAGCCTATTCAGCCTCTTCCTATAATACAAGTGCCAGCAACATCCTTGTAAATCTTTTCTGCACCCTCTAAGTTTAACAACATCTTTCCTCAAGAAGGCCAGCCAGAACTGTACATTGTTTTCTAAAAGAGGCCTTACCAATGTCCTGTAGAGTGCAACATGACATTCTAACTCCTGTACTTAATGTCCTGACCAATGAAGCCAAAGTCTTCTTCACCATCCTGTGGACCTGCGACTTCACTTTCAAGGAACTAAGCATCTGCACCCCAAGGTCTCTTTGTTCGGTAACACTCCGCAGGGCCCTACTATTAACTGTATAAGTCCTGTGCTAATTTGCCTTACCGAAATGCAACACATCACATTTAACTAAATTAAACCCCATCTGCCACCCCTTGGTCCACTGGCCCATCTGATCAAGGGTCCTGTTATACGCTGTGATCATCGTCTTCACTGTCGACGACACCACCAATTTTAGTGTCACTTGATTGAGCTTTTTTTGAAGAGGTGTCAAAGGAGATTGATGAAGGTGGAACAATAGATGTTGTCTATATGCACTTCAGCAAGGCATTCAAAAGATTCTGCATGATTGATTTGTTAGTGGTAAGATCACATAGTATCTGAGGGAGCTAACAAATTGAATACAAAATTGGCTTGAAAGAAGCAGACAGAGGGTAATGGTAGAGGGTTGCTTTTTGGATTGGCAGCCTGTGACCAACAGTGTGCCAAAGGATTGGTGCTGGGTCCGCTGCTTTTCTTCATTTATTTAAATGATTTTGATGTGAATATAGGAGGAATGGTTAGTATGTTTGCAGATGACACCAAAATAGGTGATGTAGTGGACAGTGAAAAAGATTATCTCAGAGTACATTCTGCAAAATATCCTCATGAGGGCAAATTGACAAATTTCAATAAACTATTGCTATTTTAAGCAGCACTCCAGTTCTGTACAATTTGGGTATCCTTTATCTGGCAACCTCAAGTCCAATTACTTTTTGGAAATCAGAAAATTGTGGTTTTTGGATTTAGCCTGCTTACCCTATAGCTCTTGAATTTCAAATGAGTTTTATCAGCTTCGACTGCTGAACTAGTGACTCCTGCTGGCGTGGAGTCTTGTAGTCACTTTTCTAAGCCCTATAGTTTCATAGTTTTTTAATTGCTAAAATATACTTAACTCATAAAAATAATCTTTATGTACATAAATGTTATTGAAGCAGTTCTGCACAGTCTTTGCAGATGAAGAGCAAACATTGGTTTTGGCATTCCCTGCAGTTGCAAAAACCCCAAGGTATTTCTTATTTGTGCAGGACAGTATTCACGTACATTTGATGCACAATAGGATCTGATAACGGAACAGATCCCCATTCCACTTTGGCAGAAAGACCTTAAATGGTGGTCTTAGCAGCAACTGCCCCAAGCGTAAGTGTTATAGTTTTATCTTCAAATTTCCCCTTTTAAACATACTCCCGGACATTGTTTCTTTAGTCTTTTGATCCATTCAGGCCCTCCTGTTTAGTCAGGATGCTATCGAAAAATAGGCTTCAGTTTGAGATTGTTTTTGGTTTTTGGGTATGACGATAATGGATATCCAATCTGTACTACTGAACAACTTTGTAACAAATGTGAATCTGAGTTTGGAGACTTCATAATTTATTAGTAATCAGACCTCATTACAGATCAGTTTGAATCTCAACTTCTTGAGTTTATAATGCATTCAAAAGACAAACAAAAAAGCAGGAAAAATCAGTTGACAGTTTCTTCCCCCGCCTCTACCAGTACACTGACAGGGATTTGACCTGACGTTTCCTGAATAATTTAATATGTTAATATCTAACAAACAATAACTGATGGTTTTTGACTCACTGACTTTTTTTCACTTATCTGAATTTGGAAAACATTTTCTCCTGTTTTATTTTCAAGAGGGGTTGTTCTGCTGTCAGTGGATTCATGGCTACGGCTCAGCGTTATTCCGAGATATGAAATACTCGTCAAGCAGATAAGCAACGTCTGAATAAAAGGCTGAGTTACAGAAAAGCACAATTAGAGGAACCAGGGAAATCTGTGAATACTAATCAGTCATGAATGTCAGGCCTAGATAACGACTCTGTGATGTGCCAGCAATGGAGAGGAGGTGCTCAGATTTGAACAGCTCGCTGCTGAATGATGAAAAACCTGAAGTTAAAAGAGTGAGTGGGTTTGTCATATTTAATCTGCTGGCAGCTAGCCCGCCTTCAGAAAAGCAGAAACTGTGATCTTGCCGTCACTTCAATGATGTGAGACCCCTGCACTGATGAATCATGAACTTTACAAAATATTACACATTATATGCTGCATGCTAGTATTTTTGTTTGGCATGACCTATCCCCACCTTACTTCACCTCAGTTGATCACTAAAAATGTTCTCTATCTTTCTCCTTATCAAACTTCTCCTTAAATATACTAATGTTAGTGCCTCTAAACAAACCAAGACTAGCCAATTTGCTGTTCTTGATAGGTCTAACCTCTTCATTCTGGTATGATTCTAGTTCATAGTTTTTGCACTATCTCCAGTTCCTCTGTTTTTATTTTATATGGAATCTAACTCCACAGAAACCCAAGATAAAAGCAAATTACTGCGGATGCTGGAATCTGAAACCAAAAGAGAAAATGCTGGAAAATCTCAGCAGGTCTGGCAGCATCTGTAAGGAGAGAAAAGAGCTGACGTTTCGAGTCTAACTGACCCTTTGTCAAAGCTTTGCTGCTAGACCTGCTGAGATTTTCCAGCATTTTCTCTTTTGGGTCCACAGAAACCCAGTTTCACTATGATGGACTCTGACTGAAATCTAAATGCATAAAAAGAGTTTAATCCATGTATGAACCATTCTGTGTGACAAGTATTGAATTAAGCATTCTTCTTCTCATCTGCTCTGGAGTTTCTTCAGCACCTCACTTCAGTGGATGGTTCAGTTCAGTTAGCTGAAAGATGAAGTACCCACTGTTCCATGTGAAGAACATGGCAATTCATGATGCCAGGAATTCCATCTCACTGCCTCTCCGTCAGTAATCCCTATGGTTTACTATAGCAGTGGGAGGAACGACAGCGAGGGCCAGGGACCTGCTGGGAAGGTTAACTTAAATTATATAAAGTTACCTCATGTATAGGTATGCTGAGCAGGAGCGGACACGGGATGCTGAGGAAGTGAGGTAATATATTTGGGCAGTTGCTTTACCTGAAACACTACTTAGGTAGATTGATAAATTCTTGATGTCACAAGGAATTAAGGGCTACGGAGAGAATGCGGGTAAGTGGAGTTGAAATGCCTATCGGCCATGATTGAATGGTGGAGTGGGCTCGATGGGGCCAAATGGCCTTACTTCCACTCCTATGTCTTATGGTCTTATCTCCCATCTATCCTTCTCCTCTAACCAAAAACAAAGGTTCTGTGTGCTGGATTGGTAAGGTAACTCGTTTTTTATTATTTTTATTTTTCAATAGTGTCTTTGGGAATTTAGAATAGTGGGAATGGAGGTTAGGGCAGTTGAATGTTCCTCCTGTGTCCCTGCTGACCACATGTGCAGGAAGTGCATCCAAATCCAGCTCCTTGGAAACCGCTTAGGGAATGGGAGCTGAAGCTGGATGACCTTTGGATCAGTTGGGAGGCTGAGGGTGTCATTGAGAGGAGCCACAGGGAGGTAGTCACACCTCAGGTACAAGAAAAAGGTAGATGGGTTATAGTCAGGGGTGGAAAGGGAACTGGCAGACAGTGCAGGGATCCCCTGTGGCAGTTCCCCTCAATAACAAGTATACCATTGTGGAAACTATTGTGGGGGGTCATACTTACCAGGGGTAAGCCATGGGGTACTGGTCTCTGGCACAGAGTCTGTCCCTGATGCTCAGAAGGGTAGCAGGGAAAGGAGCAGAGCATTAGTCATTGGGCACTACATAGTTAGGGGGACAGATAAGAGATTCTGTGGGAATGAGAAAGACTCACAGTTGGTGTGTGGCCTCCCAGGTTCATGATGTCTTGGATTGTATTTTTGGGATCCTTAAAGGGGAGGGGGAGCAGCCCAAAGTTGTGGTCCACAGAGGTACCAATGACATAGGTAGGAAAAGAGATAGAGATTTAAGGCAAAAATGCAGGGAGCTAGGATGGAAGCTTAAAGCTAGAACAAACAGAGTTGCTATCTCTGGTTTGTTACCTGTGCCACATGCTAGCGAGGCAAGGGAGAGGGAGAGAAAGGGGTTGAACACCTGGCTACAGGGATGGTGCAGGATGGAGGGATTCGGATACCTGGATAATTGAGGCTCATTCTGGGGTAGGTAGGACCTCTACAACTGGATGGTCTACACCTGAACCAGAGGAGTACCAATATCCTGAGGAAGTGAGAGGGGGAGGGTGAGGGGGATCTTTGCGAATGCTCTTTGGGAGGGCTTAGACTACTTCAGCAAGGGACTGAGAACCTCAATTGTAGCTCCAGTGTCCAGGAGGTTGAGAGTAGTGAGGTCAGAAATAAGGTTTCAAAGTCACAAGAGTGCACCGTCAGCCATGAAGGTGGTTTGAATTGTGTCTACTTCAACGCCAGGAGCATCCAGAATAAGGTAGATGAACTTGCAGCATGGGTTGGTACCTGGGATTTTGATGTTGTGGCCATTTCGGAGACATGGATAGAGCAAGGGCAGAAATGGTTGTTGCAGGTTTTGGGGTATATCCCTCTTTCAGTAAGTATCTTCTTTCAGTAAGAACGGGGAAGGTGGTAAAAGAGGGGATGGTGTGGCATTGTAAGTCAAGGACAGTATTACAGTAGCAGAAAGGACTTTTGAGGACTCGTCTACTGAGATAGTATTGGCTGAGGTTAGAAACAGAAAAGGAGAGGTCGCCCTGTTGTGAGTTTTCTATAGGCCTCTGAATAGTTCCAGAGATAAACAGGAAAGGATAGCAAAGATTATTCTGGATAGGAGTGAGTGTAACATAGTAGTTGTTATGGGGTTTTAAACTTTCTAAATAATGACTGGAAATGCTATAGTTCGAGTACTTTAGATGAGTCAGTTTCTGTCCAATGTGTGCAGGAGGGTTTCTTGACACAGTACGTAGAGAGGCCAACACGGGGCAAGGCCACATTGGATTTGGTACTGGGTATTGAACCAGGCCAGGTGTTAGATTTGGAGGCATGTGAGCACTTTGGTGAAAATGATCACAATCTGGTTATGTTTACTTTAGCAATGGAAGAGGATAGGCATATACTGTAGACCAAGAGTTTTTGCTGAGGGAAAGGCAATTTTGATGCGATTAGGCAAGGTTTAGGATGTACAGGATGGGGAAGGAAATTGCAGGGGATGGGCACAATTGAAATGTGGAGCTTATTCAAGAAATAGCTACTACGTGTCCTTGATAAGTTTGTACCTGTCAGGCAGGGAGGAAGTGGTTGAGTGAGGGAGCTGTGATTTACTGAAGAAGTTGAATCTTTTGTCAAGAGGAAGAAGCATGTTTACGGAAGGATGAGACATGAAGGCTCAGTTAGTGTACTTGAGAGTTACAAGTTAACTGGGAAAAACCTAAAGAGAGAGCTAAGAAGAGCCAGAAGGGGACATGTGAAGTCTTGGCAGGTATGGTCAAGGAAAGCCTGAAAGCTTTCTATATGTATACCAGGAATAAAAGAATAACTAGAGTAAGCTTCGGGCCAATCAAGGACAGTAGTGGGTATTTGTGTGTGGAGTCCAATGAGATAGGAGAGGCACTAAATGAATATTTTTCCTCAGTATACATACTCGAAAAAGACAATGTTGTTGAGGAGAATACTGAGATACAGGCTACGAGACTAGACGGAATTGAGGTGGTGTTAGCAATTCTGGAAAGTGTGAAAATAGATATGTGCCCTGGGCCGGATGGGATTTATCCTAAGATTCTCTGGGAAGCCAGAGAGGAGATTGCAGAGCTTTTGGCTTAGATCATTATGTCATCATTGTCTACAGGAATAGTGCTAGAGACTGGTGGATAGCAAATGTTGTCCCCTTGTTCAAGAAGGGGAATAGAGACAATCCTGGTAATTATAGACCAGTGAGTTTTACTTTGGTTGTGGGTAAAGTGTTGGAAAGGATTAAAAGAGAAAAGATTTATAATCATCTAGAAAGTAATAATTTGTTTAGGGGTTGTCAAAATGGTTTTGTGAAGCACATTTACATCACAACTACTGGATCATCTACAAATCGATTTGGTTTTGTGAGTGTCATCTTTGTTCAAATTTCTGCTGCTTGCTTCTGAATATTTTCTCTTTATTTAGATTAGTGGGAATCCCTTCCTTTATAATACTAAATATCTCACATCACAGGTGTTAACCTAAGCAAGCTGTTACCCAGATCATCTCCAACTTTCATTTTAATAATTATACAGAATTGCCTTCCTCTCAGCCTTCTGCTTAAATTCCTACTCAATAAGCCTGAAAATATAGACTCTAATTTCACCTTGAAGCATTGATTGAGATTGCAGGTTGACTTGGGATCAGTCAGCAATGCCAATCCATCTGAATGTAAGGCCAGAGAGATTCAAACTCATTAAAAAGCCCCAACGCTGACTGTCACTAAAACGAGTGGGAGCAGCCTCACTCAACACGGGACCCTTGGAGCGGGAGGAGAGGGAGGATCAGTGGATCCTAAATTAGAGAGTTCATTGCATATTCACACGTGCACACACAGTCAGGAATTAAAAGTGAGGTGAGATTAAATTCTTTCATGTTTAGAACCAGCCCGTCACTGCCAAGAAAAAGGAAGTTACGAGTCACACGACACCAGTTATGGTCCAACAGGCTTATTTGAATGTACAAGCTTTCACAGTGCTGCTCCACTGTCAGGTAGCTAGTGGGCAAGGATCATAGGTCACAGAATTTACAGTAAAATATCAAAGTATCATACAATTGATGTGATGTATTGAACAAACCTCAATTGCTGTTAAGTCTTTAATCACTTAGAATGGGGATGCAGGTTTTGATTGATTAATATGCAAATCCCAGAAACTTTTTCAAGTCACAGTCCTGAGACAACTTAAGGTTTTATCAATGTATAAAAAATGGTGACATCTCAGCTCAGACAATGAATTAAAGCTGTAAGGTTAGATAGAGTCTGTCTGTATCCCAACCGGCACCTCCACATCAAAGCAAGAGGAAGGAATTACTTTCCCATTTAACCAGCTGCTTGTCCTGATGTAAAAATTGATTGAACACTGATTGTTGACACCAGAATTGGTAATAAACAAGTGATTTATTGGTCCTAATGTATAAGTCAATATCCCACATAACCAATGTCACAGTTAAAACAATGGATTCCTGTTGTGATAAAAGTCACTATCAGATATTAAGCTGCATCTCTTGACCCTTTCACATTTTAAAGACCTCTCTCAGGTCACCATTCAGTTTTTTATTTTCTGAAGAGAGCTGACAATATCAGTCTCTATTGTCAAGCTGCTTGTCCAATATGTAGATTCAATCAACCTGAATTCTCTCAGATTTGAGTTTGGGAAGATCAAAGTTGTTACCTTCAATCACACACGAAACACCCTCTATGACTTCAGTTCTCCATGATTAATCCTAAAATGAACTTCTGGCCACATTTCCTTTTAACGACTAAGCACCTACATTATCATGCTGCACTAGCTAATCCAATATTCAACTAGATCCTTGGCACCTTCAGATTTCATTCTTTCATCATGTTCTCAGCCATTCCTACCTTCAAATCTCTGTGAAATGCAACTCATTCAAATCAAATATCTTATGCTTCAATGATTCCAAGACTTCACTGCTACCAATCTCTGTAACCTCCTTCATTTTCCTCCTGAAATCCATTCTTCTAAGCCTGGATTCTTACTCTGCACTTTCCTGATTCCCAGCTCCTGTTCCATGTCAAAGAAAGTGAGATGGTAGACAGAGGAAAACACAAGCGAGAAAACAGAAGCTTTAAATGGAGAACAGCAAAGACAAAAACCATGGTGGGATTCAGACACAGGTCTGCAGAACATTACCAGAATCTCTGGCTTAATAAGGCCAGTGATAATACTGCTAGGCCATTACCTTCCCATTGCTTCAGTGTCACTGGGTCAAAATCCTTGAACTCTCTCTCTAATGGTATTGTGAGCCTGCTTAACGCACATGGACTGCAGTGGCTTAAGAAGGCAGCTTACCACCACCTTTCAAGGGCAACTAGGGATGGATAATGAAGTATTTGCCCAGCTAGTGATGCCCACATACCATGAGTGAATTTTAAAAAATGTAAAATACTGCAGATGATGGAAATCTGAAAGAAACACCGAATGTGCTGAAGAATCTCAGCAGGTTTGATAGCATCTGTGAAGATAAAAACAGAGTTAATGTTTTGAACCTGATGATTCTGTTCTGGACCTCACTTTTGCTTTCATGTGGAGTAATGTATTAATATGGATAGAAGACTGGTTAACTGACAGAAAGGTGATTTTCTGGTTGGCTATTAGTGGCTAGTGATATGCCTCAGAGATCACTTTACAAAAGTGATTTAGAGTTGGGGACCAAGTAGAGTATATCAAAGTTTGCAGATGACACAAAGATGCGTGGTAGAGCAACTTGAGCACAAGACACTGAAAGTTGGCAGATGGACATAGATAGCTTAAGGGGTTAGGGCAAGGGTCTGGCAGATAGAGTACAATGTTGGTAAATGTGAGATCATCATTTTGATAGGACTAATCATAGAATGGACTATTACTTAAACACTGAAAAATTGCAGAGGGACCTGGGTGTCCTTGTGCATGAATCACAAAATTTTTGTGTTGTAGATGCAGTAGGTAAATAAGAAGGCAAATGGAATATTGTTTTTCATTGCTAGAGTTGGAGTTTAAAAATAGGGAGGTTATGCTGCAGCTGTATAGGATGCTGGTGAGGCCACACATGGAAAACTGCATACAGTTTTGGTCTCCTTTCTTGAGAAAGGATATACCAGCACTGGAAGAGATGCAGAGGAGGTTCACTAGATTGATTCCGGTGTTGAGAGGGTTGGCTTATGAGGAGAGATTGAGTAGATTGAGACTAAACTGATTGGAATTTAGAAGAATGAGGAGGAATCTTGTAGAAACATGTAAAATTATACAGGGAATAGATAAGATAGAAGCAGGTAGGTTGCTTCCACTGACAGGTGAAACTAGATCGTGGGGATATACCCTCAAAACAAGGGAGCAGATTTATGACTGAGTTGAGGAGGAACTTCTTCACCCAAAGGGTTGTGAATCTGTGGAATTCTCTGCCAAGTGAGGCAGTTGAGACGACCTTATTGAATGTTTTTAAGGCAAAGATGAATAGATTTTTGAATAGTAAAGGAATTAAAGGGTTATGGTGAGTAGGTGGTTAAGTGGAGCTGAGTCCACAAAAAAATCAGCTGTGTCCTTATTGAATAGCTGAGCAGTCTGGAGGAACTAGCTGGCCTACCCCTACTCCTATTTCTCATGTTCTTATGAATCAAATTGACCGGAGACTGGAATCTCTGAAGCAGGGGACCTCAGAAGTAAGCTGAGAAGGGTCATTTGTTGCAACTGCTTCAGCTTTATCTTTTTACACCAATGCGCTGGACCCCTCCAGTGGGTATCAGAATTATGGCGAAAAAGCAAAAAAATGAAGTAAAGAAGGAATGTGAGAAAAGTCTAATAATTAACATAAAAGGGGGAAGATATATATATTGTAAAAGAGTGTAGAAGGAGGAGTAGGATGATTATGAGACAAAAGGGGAAACAAAAACATGAAAGGAGAGAATGTGAATGAGGTATTGAATTAATGCTTTGCATCTGTGTTTACCACAAAAGAACATACTGTCGAGGCCTTGGTGACTGAGGTGGAACGTCGGTCACAAGAAAGGCTTAAAATTAAGAAGACGGACATTTTGGAAGACTGTTGAAATACTCTGAGATGCACTCAAGGCTATTAAGGAAGGTGAGGGTGAAAATATCAGAGACACTGACCAAAAGTTTACAACTTCCCGTAGAGTCAAATGTAGTGCCTGAGAAATAGAAAATTGACAATGTTCTACTCTTATTCAGAAAGACTAGAAAGGAAGTTGTTTACAGGTCACTTTCCCCAGTGATGGGGAAATTCTAAATATAGTACTTCCAGACAAAATTAATAGTCAATTGAACAACTGTGAATGAATGAAGGAAAGACCTGGGTATATATGTGCATAGATCATTGAAGGTAGCAGGACAGATTCAGAGAGTGGTTAATAAAGCATATAGTAACCTCAACTTTATTGATAGGGGCATAGCACAAAAGTAAGCAGGTTGAGTAGCTTTGCCTCAGCTGGCGTATTGTGTCCAGTTCTGGGTGCCATACATTAAGAAGGATGTGAGGTCATTGGAGAGAATCGAGTAAAGATTCACAAGGATTGTTCCAGGGAGATAAGATGGAGAACTTAAGTCTGTTCTCCTTGGAGGGAAATGGAAATGAGATTTTAATCAAGGTGTTCAAAATCAGTGGGGGCTTGACAGAGTGGCTAAGGAGAAAATGTTCCTATTGATGGAAAGATAGTGAGTGACAAGGCACAGATTCAATATAATTGTCAAACGAAGCAATGGAGTGATTGGAAAAAAGTTTCTCATACTGTGAGCTGCTTGAGTCCAGAATGTACTGCCTAAGGGTATGGTGAAATCAAATACAGTCAAGGCTTTGAAAACAATTAGATGGTTATTTCAAAGGAATATATGTGAAGGGTTTCAGGGAGAAGGCAGGAGAGTAGCACTGAATTAATTAATGATTTGGAGTGCTGGCACAGACATAGTGGGCTGAAAAGCATCTTTCTACCCTATGATAAGTCTGTGTTTTTCTGAGCCATTCATAGAAACTGTGTGTTCAGAGTACAGGTGCTGTAATCTCTAAACTTTGTACCAATCCTAAGCCTGGTTTGATTCGGGCTTGTACTAACGTGTTTCTGAGTTAAAGTTCCACTTTATGGCTTTAGCACAAAATCCCAAGGTAATACTGAGGGAGCATGGCATTGTCAGAGGTGCTATCATTTGGCTGAGACATGAAACTAAGGCGTCATTTGTCTGAATGGGTTGATGTGAACGAACCAATGTCAAAGTTTCAATTGACAGATTTTCTGTGCCTGCCTGTACCAATACACTGACAGGGATTTGACCTGAAGAATCCTGAATAATTTAAAATGCTAATATCAAACAAACAATTACTGACAGTTTTCTGCTCGTTGACTTTTTTCACTTATCTGAATTTGGAAAACAAATTCAAATCCTGTTTCACTTTCAAAAGAGGTTGTTCTGCTGTCAGTAGATTCATGGCTGCAGCTCAGCATTATTCCAAGATATGAAATACTCATCAAGCAGATAAGCAACATCTGAATAATACACACTTAGAGGAACCTGGAAAACTGAGAATTGGGGAATTGCAAATGCTGTACTCTTGTTTAGGAGAAGAGTGTAAGGATAAGCCCAGCAATAACAGGCTAATCAGTTTAACTTTATGTTGGGGAGATGTCTAGAAACAATAATTTTGGATAGTCACATGCATAAAGATAGGTTAATTAAGAAGAGCCAACATGGATTTCTCAGTTTAAAGAATTCTGATGGCTAAGGAGTTATTTCTGTAGTCTCAATGGGAGTTGCATCTCAGGGTCATCTGGAAACCCTGACATTACAGACTCTGAGAGAAATGCCTGGGATATTGACAATTCCGACAGGCACTTCCCACACTTGGAACACTTCAGAAGTATCAATTTACATTGGAGATTTCAGAGGGTTCCACTGCAGTTATGTAAATAGTTACTCAGGAAACGTTAGACAATATGGGCAGCATGGTGGCTCGGTGGCTAGCACTGCTACCTCACAGTGCCAAGGACCCAGATTTGAGTCCAACATCAAGCGACTGTGTGGCATTTGCACATTCTCCCCGTCTCTGAATAGATTTCTTCTAGGTGCTCTGATTTCCTCCTGCAGTCCAAAGTTGTGCTGGTTAGGTGGATTGACCATGCTAAATTGCCCATAGTGACCAGGGATATGCAGGCTGGGTGGATAAGCCCTGGGAAATGCAAGGTTACAAAGGTAGGGTGTGTGTTTGGGTGGAATGCTCTTTGGAGGGTTGATGTGAACTCAATGGGCCAAATGGCTTACTTCCACACTGTCAAGATTCTATGATTCTACGAGTACCTCGTTTAACTCCTGAGTAACTATTCAACTGATCTCCAATTTACTGCATCTCCTCTGATCCGCATAGAATTCTACAGTGCTAAAAGAGGCCATTTGGCCATCAGGTCTGCACCAACCTTCCAAAGAGCATCCCAACCCCTCGCTCTACGGCCATAACCCTGAGACTACCCCATGTAGCCTGCACATCCCTGGACACTATGGGCAATTTAGCATGGCCAATCCACTGAACCTTAAATCTTTGGACTTTTAAAAAGTGAACAGGGACTGTTATTTGAAAAGGAAGAATGTACAGGGTGATGTGGAAAGGCAGGAGAATGGCACTGATTCTGTGAAATGAACATAATAGATTCAGGAATCTCATTTAGAGAACCAGCACAGATATGATGGGCTGAATGTCTTTCTTCTACACTGTAACAGTTTTCTGATTCTGTGAAATGAACATAATAGATTCAGGAATCTCATTCCAGATAGAATGGGAAATCTCACTTCCTGTGCATGGCAAAACCTCTTTAACATTTCATGGAAAGTGATAACTCTAGAAGTTATTGCCTTTCCCTCATTGCCCTTGGATTGAATTGCTCAGCTATTTCAGAGGGCACTTAAGAGTCAATCACATTGTTTTAGCTTGATTATATCTATCATTCAATGGAGCAACATAATATTGCATAGAATCTTATAACCAAAGTTTATTCTTTCTGGTATTTATTCAATTCTTTTAGTTAATTTGTCTGACATGCTGTAACTGGAAACTGTGATTAGTTAGCTGTCAGTGTTCAGCTGAGCCGTGTTGCATATTCGTTGAAATATGATTTTAATTTTCTCATTATAAGATTCATAACTTATTACTTCTTGACAGTCTCAATTCTCAAAGCAACAGAATAGACAGAGAGTGCAATTATCAGTGAGATACAACCGTTCATCCAGGGAAATATGTACAACTTGATCCCATCTTTCAGCACCCAAAACACCTTCACACTGAGCATTGGTTCCTGAAGAGTCAGTGGAGAACATTCCAAAGGAAAAGTCTGGAAAACAGTTCAGAAAGTTTAGAAAGAGTGACCGGGTCATGAAGATGGAGGGTTCCAGAATGGATGGAAAGATCAGGAACTTGTTCAGAATCAATGAATGGTGAGTGAGGATTGTTTCAAAATTGGTGAGCAGTGGGTGGTGAAGGTGGTTAGTTCAGGTTTAATGGGGATTGGCTCAGGATTGGTGAGTGGTGGGTGAGGATTGGCTCAGGGTTGATGAGTGGGTAGTGGGGATTGGTTCAGGATTGATGAGGGGTGAGTTGGGATTGGTTCATGATTGGTGAGCAGTGATGAGAATTGATTCAAACAAATTACAACCCCAAATATTGTGAATTCTGATGCATATTGACAAGTTGACAATTTAACAAATTGCCTATCGGAATATGAAACTTTGAGGGTCCTTATGTAAGATAAATCATTCAGCATATTTATGATTTTAATCACGTGGGGTAACAAGAAATTGCCTGATAAAGAGCAGCAAAAATGCCTCTCTGAATCTCTCCAGCTCAGCAATCAATTTATTGCTTTGTGTAGGTTATAAGAATGACTAAAATAAAAACCAAAACTGCTGAAGGTACTTAGTAAGTCTGGCAGCAGCTGTGGAGGAAAACTATGTTAACTGCTGGATAATAATTGAAACCCATTTGGTTCACTGAAGCAAGAGACCTGACAGTGCAGCAGTCCATCAGTACTGATGCTGTAGACAGTGTGGCACTCTTTCAGGACTAATCCTTTGACTGTGCGGCGCTCTCTCAGTTCTGACTGTGTCTCACAAACTCATTTGAGGAAGTGACAAAGAAATTGATGAGAGCAGGATGGTAGATGTTGTCTATATTGACTTTAGAAATGCATTGAACCAAGTACCTCATGGCAGGCTGATACAAAGGTGAAGCCACATGGGATCAGTGGTGAGTTGGTAAGATAAATACAGAACTGGCTTCGTCATAGAAGATAGAGTAGCAGTGGAAGGGTGTTTTTCAGAATGGAAATCTGGGACCAGTAATGTTCTGCAGGGATCAATGCCGAGGCCACTGTTGTTTGTAACACATATAAATGATTTGGAGGAGAATGTAGAAGGCCTGATCAGTAAGTTTGCAGATGACAAAAATATTGGGGGAGCTGCAGATAATGAGGAAGATTGCCAGCAAATACAGCAGAATGTAGATAAGTGGGAGAGTTAGAACATAGAAAAGTACAGCACAGAACAGGCCCTTTGGCCTACGATGTTATGCCAAGGTTTAATTCTAATGTAAAATATATCCCTCAACTCACTGCTATCCATGTGCATGTCCAGCAGTTGCTTAAATGTCCCCAATGACTCTGCTTCCACCACCACAGCTGGGAACGCATTCCATGCATTCACAACTCTCTGCGTAAAGAACCTGGTTGTTCTGGTAAAATTTCCCAATGTGCAGAAAGTTCAAAGAAATTGAGCTAAAAGAGCCTTTTGATATTTATTATGCATCCTTTCAGAAGATTATTTTCATCATCTTAATCAATTTTGTTGAGTAGAAAAAATGGCAGAGGGAGTTTAATCCAGACAAATGTGAGGTGATGCATTTTGGAAGGTCTAATGCAGAAGGAAAGTATACAGTAAATAGCAGACCCCTTAGTAGCATCAGAAGAATAGAGGCATACAGGTCCACAGTTTTCTGAAAGTGACAGCACAAGTGGATAAGGTAGTCAAGAAAGGCATAGAACATGTTTGCTGTCATTGGTTGGTACACAGAGTATAAAACTTGGTAAGTCATGTTGTAGTTGTATAGAACTTGCGTTAAGCCACATTTGCAATGTTGTGTATAGTTCTGACTGCCATACCACCATAAAGATCTGGAGGCTTTGGAGATGGTACAGAAATGGTTTAACAGGATTTTGTCTGGTTTGGAGGGTATTACCTATGAGGAGAGATTAAACAAAATTTGTTTGTTTTCACTTGAATGTCAAAGGATGGGGGTCGATCTGATTGAAGTTTAAGTAAGCATGAGAGACATGGATAGAATGGATAGTTGGAATCATTTGAAGTGTCCATTACTAGGGGACATTGGTTGAAGGAAAAAGGGGGTACGTTTAAAGGAAATGTGAAGGTTTTTTATACAGAGTGTGGTAAGTGTCTGGAACTCTGCCAGAGGAGGTGGTGGAGGCAGGTGTAATAGCAATTTTTAAGAGGCAAGACAGATCCATGAATAGGCAGGGAATAAAGGAATGCAGACAACATGGAGGAAAAAGGTTTTTAATTAAGAAAGGCTGTTTCAGTACAGTTTTAATGGGATGAAGGACCTGTTCCTGTGCTGTACTATTCTTTGTTCTTCTTTGACATTCTGATAGTGCAGCACGCTCACAGTACTGACCCTCCCACAGTGCAGTACTCCCACAGTATTGACCACCTGACAGTGCAACGCTTCCTCATTAATGCATCTTAGAGAGAGAGCACCATTCCCTTAATACTAATCCTTTGACAGTGGAGCAAACACACAGTAAAGCCCTATGGACAGTGCAGCACTTCCTCAGTATTGACCTTCTGACAGTTCAGCATTGCCTCTGCAATGACTCTCTGACAGCGTAACACCACTCAACAGTGAATCTCTGAATCTCTTCCTCAACAATGATCATCTGACTGTGGAACACTCCTCTAGAGCTTTGGTTAGTCCAGCACTCCCTCACTATTGACCCTCTGACAGTTCATCATCCACTCGGTACTGATTCTTGGACAGTGTACCACTCCCTCAGTAATAACCTTCTAACAGTGCTGCATTCCCTCAGTAATGGACCTCTACCATTGTAACGTCCATTGGTAGTTACGTTCTGACAGTGCAGTACTCCCTCAGTTCTGACCCTTCAACAATGCGACATTCTGTTAGTGTTGCATTATAAGTATCTACCCAATTATGAGTTCCATTTTCTTGAGCAGATGTGGGAGAAGCAGCAGGGAGCTGGGTATTAGATGATTTTGGGAAGAAATATAATTATGTCAAAGACCAGGATTGTCAGTGTCGAGAGAGAAAAAAATAAGGAAGCAGGTGGTGCTGTTGTGGTTCCTTTGAAGGTCAATATCCCAGGGAGCCATAATTCAGAGCAGGGAGGTAACGATTGCTTTTCATTAACAATGACTCCCTGGTCTACGTGACAGATTGAAATTCCTCATTTCAATAAGAAACACGGCTGTCCACAGCTCCTGTTTTAATTTTGTTGGTATTTATTCAGCTGATTGGCGCATTAACCTTTATCAATAAGAACACTTTTCTTCCTGATAGTTTCAGGGTTATATCATGCCCGTGGTAAGTTCATCCTTCTTCATCAGGGTGATATTAAACAAACGGAAAACAATTCATTAATACAGTGTCGACCAGGAATCACTCCCAATCACTGCCTGGTAACCCACTGAGTGTGTGTCTGCATCGATTCTGTGAACAGTCACATGAAGAATAACCATTGTAAAGAGATCCTGAAATACATGAGATTAGATAGAATGAATAGTGCAGAAACAGGATGTTCAGCCCAACCAGCCCATGCTGATGCTTTGTTCTTCTCAAGCCTCCTCTCATTTATTCTCATCTAAATCTACCATCATAGCCACTGTTTCCCTTCTGCGTCATGGGCTTGTCTAGTTTTCCACTAAATCTATCCTACTATTCACTTCAAATTTTTCCTGCAGACACAAGTTCTACATTCTTACCACTTACTTCTTCCAGTGATGTGTGTTTAATAGCTATCATAAAGGGGCTGACAGCAGAGTTAGTGATCACACAACTGTAGCAAGGCAGGCTGTACTACAAGTACAATTGTGTTTCTCCATTTTCAGAACAAAATAAAAAATAATTTGCCTGCGGTATTTACAATTACAAGTTAAGCACATTATCCAATGCACATAACGTCAAGAAAAAGATCATTTATTAAAAGATCAGTGCATTAATTCTAGTCAGTTCCATTTTCATCAGTCCCTGCACATACGCATATGTAGTCACTAAGTTGTGTAAGTCTCCAAATCGCACATGTGCACAGTGTTATTGTTTGCTCATCTGTACTGTGTTTGTTCCCAAGGTGCTGTTCCTAATCTGAGGAGTTTTGTTTCTGTAGTGAATGCTGCTGCTATGGTGACTGCTGTTGTTGGTCCATTCTCATTACTGGTGAATGGTGCACCTCTGGTCATTCTGGAGTCAGTAGAGGTTGTGCAATAATTTCTTCCTGATCTGCTGCCTACAATGAAAAAACAACCTCTCTAGAGACATCTGCGATTGCAGTGATATATTCACTCTTTGATGATCAACATGTATGGTCATAGTAGCAATTAATCAACACAGGTCCCAAGTTGCCACGTGGGCTGACCTTTGGTGAGAGCATTGAATCTTGTACTGTGATTACCAGAATTGAGAATTGGAGAGACAATGACTTGGCAAGTTTATCAAAATGAGATTTGGATTCCTGTCATTTTACCTTGATTTTGTCACCCATACCTGTTAGTACTTCTGACTGCAATAAGTTTCTCATTGTTGGAAGAGGTGTTTGAATGCAGCGTGACTGGAGTCTTCAGCTAGACTACATTCCATGCATCATTTCCTTGCGCAGGTTTGTCCTGGATATGCTCTTCTTCTTTATGATCCCTTTGGAGATTTTCACTGCTATCTCAGTCTTTCCATTAGAATGTCTCCATAGTGTAGAGATGACGTGTAATGCTGAATTTCACAACCCTCTGTGACACAGCTGAATTCATCACTTGTACACTGAGAGCAATTATTGCTCATTCCTATGCCTAGACCGCTATGATGACTGAAATATGTTTTCAGGCATTTGACAACGTTACAAGGAGTTGTTGATATCAACTGTTCCAACACCCAGTAGTCGGAATAATCGCTGATAATGTCAAGATAATCAGTTCCTGTAAAACTGACATGTTTTAGTCCGGACTTCATTCTTGGTCTTTCTGAGATATTATGGTTCATAAGCGGCTCTACAGCTTGCTTTAAATGCTGAAAGTTTATGATATATTATTATTGTTATTATTGGAAACTTGTGTTATAAAGAGAGTAGAACCATGTCAGGTTATGCTTCAGGTACACAGGGTATTGGCAAGACCATATCTTGAATATTTTGTGCAGTTTTGCTTTCCATGCAGGAGGAAGAATGTAAATACATTGGAGGTAGTTCAGAGGAAGTTTACTTGATTGTAACCTTGATGAGTGGCTTATCTTATAAGGATAGGTTGGACAGGCTGGGCTTGTTTCACTGGAGTTAAGAAAAGTGAGGAGTGACTTGATTGAAGTGTAATATGTCATGAATGATCTTGATAAGATGGACAGTGCGAGGATGTTTTCTCTTGTGGGTGTGTTTGGAAATAGAGGGCATTGTTTTAAAATTCGGTCATTTAGATCAGACGTGAGGGGAATATTTTTTCAGAAGACAGCGCAACATTAGAACTTTGCCTCAAAGGTCGTGAAGGAAGAGTCATTGCTTATTTTTAAGGTGGAGGCAAGCAGATATTTGTTAAACAATGATATCGAAGGTTACTTGGGGCGGAGAGGAAAATGGAATTCAATACACAAACAGATCAGACATGACCTTATCAAATGATAGAACAGGCTTAAGGGTTGAATGGCCTACTTCTGCTTTCTAACTTGTGTGTTTGTATGTATTTCTGCAGGTAAAACTTTAAGTTTGTTTGTATATTTATATTTATGTGGTTTAGGAAGGAAATAACTTGATTTTATTTAGGTGAGGCATTTTTAAAAAAAAAACCCTTGAGGTGAATAGTTCAGTGCTTTAGAAAATGCTGATTGAAGAGAGAAAAAGATTAGACTGTTGCTTAGCAACAAGGTGTTTTATGGTAAATGGAGATAGAGGCAGAAACAGAAACAGTTTCCCTTTAGAAAGAGAGAATCATCCAGATGGTCATGAATCTCTGTCTGCAAAAAAGGCCCTGAGCTTCCAGTTGCTTGCCATTTTAACACATCACCCTGTTCCCTGGCCAACATCTTTGTCTCAGGCTTGCTGCAGTGCTCCAGCGAAGCTCAGTGCAAGCTGGAAGGACAGCGCCTCTTTTTCCACTTGAGAACCTTGCAGCGTTCTGGATTCAGCATGAGATCAACAACATTAGGGCTTGAACTCTCCCATGTCCTTGTCCCTACCCTCACACATCAGACCCTGTTAACACATAGTCTGCTATTACGCACAACTCATTGTTAGCCTATAAGAGCAGCAGTGCAGTTTTAGTCATCTCCAGAGCAGCCAGGCAGAAGAAACAAAGTCCTAGCAGTTACTGTCAGTAAGATAAAATGTTGGGAATGCATATCTATATTTAAGGAATATGAGGAAGGATTGGATGTAGTGAAATGTTTTGGATATTTTCTGGGTTATTGAAAAATAGGAGCAACAATAATGTGTACCATAAGCTCTGCTGTTTACAGAAAAACTAAGCAGTTTAGGAAGAATAGGCCAAATATTCCAAGGAGTTAAGAGATGATGTTTATTGCCTTAATTACTGGAAAACCTAGCTTTGAAAAGATTGAAGAGATTCTGGTTGCCTAGCAACTATTTTCTGGATATAGAATCTACAGGCCCTTGAGTTGTAACAAAGAGACTTTGGAAGATGTAAGTCTCTCTTCTGAATGTCTATTCTCAAATTCAGGGAATAACCCAGCATTGCTTGCACCTGCACCATCTATAAAAGGCCATTATGCACCTGGACAAACACTTGATATTTGCCCTGGTTGTGGAAGATAAAGGGAAGTTGGGGTGCCCTTCTTTATGGACAGGCATCTGGACATACTGGTTTAATGAGGTGTTGCAGTGCAGGGATGTCCTCTTTCCCCAGGACTGGCAGAGGACGGCATGTATTCAGACCCTGTCAGTCTGATCCAACGTTGCCACCCAAGTCATTAGCACTTGCAGGAATATACTGCAGTGAAGAAAGAGGGTCAATGACTAAGTGTCACCTTCTCTGTGCTACCACTTTATCTCTACTGTTGTACCCAACTCCCACCATGGCTCATGCTCTACTATTCCCACTCTGGAATACAGAATCTTCGCATCCACCCAATTCCCTGACACTTCAAATCCTCCAAAGCCTCGGCACTCCCTAAACAGTCCCTTGGAGCACCTCAAAACGTTTCCTGCATTGGCACAGGACAAATATTGGGTCAGAAAATTTCATTTCCCTTTAAGACCTCCTTTTGACCCATTCCAAGAAAAAAACCGTCCACTGTAGGATAGAAAGAGACAAAGACAGGTAAGTGATCTGTTTGATATTTGGCTCCACACCCCTTACACCCCTGACCTCCTCAGGTGGGAAACTAACCATATCCAAGCTCCTGGACTGTTAAGCTAAGGCTGCCCTTAGCTTACTGGGCCAGTACCCCTTGACTGAAGGCAGGACAGAAGGACGGTTCGCCTCATGATTCTGGCTAATGCATCCTACTACAAAAAGGCAGGGTAAGGTAGGACAGGATTGTTGTGAGCATCCAGGTTCGAAAGAAGTCTTTTGCTGAAGAAAAATCACAACAGAATCAAAATATTAACTCCATTTCTCTTGACAGATGCTGCCAGACCTGCTGAGATTCTGCAGCATTCTTTGTGTTTGTTTCAGGATTCCAGCATCCACAGTATTTTATCTTTATTTGGACTGTGTTGCCTGATATCTGTAATGTCAATAGATGTGCTTCAGCATATCTTTTCCTAGGCTTTTAGGGATAATGATTTTGGTTTGTTGCACAAGCAGCCATTCTGGGCTAACACTCCATTGCTATATATCCAATATGCTCCTATAGAAACAGACGTGTCCTTGATAGTTTCAGACTATCTTTTTGAAACTATGTTCTGCAGCATTTAGGAAAGTTATACTTTGTTTTGTAGTTTGCTTGATTTCAGCAAGAAGATTTTCTTTCAGTTTCAATGTTTCTTTTAGGTTGATGACTTCTGTAGGATGTTGAGCTGCTGCTATCCGTTGAATCTGGAAGATTTCACACTCAGTCCTACCCTCCTCAACTTTCTTCATAGGGAGTGCTGCTCACAACAGTATGTTGGCAGTGTACATCAATTTCTTTTGCTTTTATGTTATGTCCAGATGATATCTCTGCAAACAAAGTGACATTCTTTGCAGATGTTCTGGAGAAGCTTGAAACAGTTTGAGGGAAGAAGCTCAAAAATGGCTTGCAGTTGGACTCCACTATCATTTTATTTCTTCCAAGCACATATTATTACATAAAATGTTCACAGACAAATACAATAGCCGGGTGCTATTTCTCTATCTGAGTGGCATTGTTCCGTTGTGTCAATGCCCTAGGTGGCAAATGTAACTGCTTGTCCTTACTGCATTTGGGTTCTCCAAGACTTGTCTTATTGGCAGCAAACTACAAAGCAATTTCATCACTGATATTGTAGTACATCAGCGCTAGAGCTGCAGTCACTACTTACATGATTCTTTTTAATGTTCAACTTTAGATTCATCTGCAATCTGTCCCTGGCAGTTTCACTAGATTCAGATCACAGTCTGCAATAGCCTCTTCCATTGTTTTTCTACATGCATTAACTAGAAGATGACCCGAAGTAGCTTCCACTCTGAAAAGGTCTCTGGCTATTTCATGCTGTCTGTGTTAATCTTCTTCCAGACCAGTGGAAATGCCAAATGATCCAAGAGAGAATGCGATCCCTAGTCCAAGAGTCCATAAACACCAATCTCTGATCTGAGGAATTACCCATTGATCCCAGATCCAAGATTCCAAAGGAGTCTATGCCAATGATCCCTGACCTCAGAATCTGTACCCTCTGATCCCAATGTCTGTGTTCATTGATCCTAGACTCCAGAATCCATGCTGTTTGATCCCACAACCTATATTTGAACCCATTAACCCCAGCTTCCAGAGTCTGGATGCATTGATTCCAAAACCCATATCCCAGGGGAATCTATGACAATGATTCTTGATCTTGGAGATTGTACCCACAGATCCCAGATCCCAATGTCAATGTTTATTGATCCCAGTGTCCATTCTGATTGATCCTAGGTCCAGTTCCCATCAATTCCATCATCCTAGGGTCTGAACTCATCTTCATGAGATTACCGAGCCCTGCCCACAATCGCAGATCCCAAAGTCCATGGCCATTGATCCCATGCCCTGGAGTCTGTGCTGGAATTCAGAAAAATTCTGTAACCTGCAGAGGGCTGCCACAGATAGATATCTGATCTCTGAGGGAATCTAGAGATATGGAGAGCTGACAGGAAAATGCACTTGGGGCAAATGAGTAGCCTTGGTCAAATTGAACAGTACAACTGAATGGTCATGTATCTGCTGCCCTTGTCCTTCTTGACAGTCAGTGGTTGGGAAGAGGCTCCCTAAGGAAACATTGAATTTCAGCAATGCATCTGTAAGATGGTGTACATTTCTGCCACAATGTGTTATTGGTGGCAGGAGTGAATATTCGTATGGTGCCAATAAGCTCTGTCTGGTATAATGTCAAGTTTCTTAAGTGTTGTTGGAGTTGCATTCATTCAGACAAGTGCTGACCTGTGCCTTTTACATGTAGTTGGGCTCTGGGGAATCAGGAGATAGGTTATTTGCCAGCCTCTGAACTGCTTTTGTAGCCACTGTGTTTATATGGTGAGTCCAGTTCCATTTAAGATCAATGATAATCCTCATAATGGGGGATTCAGTGAAGGAAATGCCATTGAATGTTAAGGTGTGATGGTTAGATTCTCTCTTGCTGGTAATGGTCATTGCCTGGTAGTTGTTTGGCATAAATGTTACTTGTACTTGACAACCAAATCCAAAACATTTTTGGGCTCTTGCTGCATTTGGATATGAACTGCTTCATTATTTGAGAAGTTGCAAATAGTTCTGAACATTAAGCAATCATCAGCAAACATCTCCACTTCTGACTTTGTAATGAAAGGAAGGTCATTGATTTTGTAACTTAGGTGATTGGGTCCAGGATACTATGCAGAGGAACACCTACAGGGATGTCCTGGAGCTGAGATAACTGACTTTTAACAACCACAACCATCTTCCTATGTGCCAGGCATGACTTCAACCAGCAAAGAAGTTTTCTCTTGATTCAGATAGATTCCTGTTTTGATCAGGCTCCTAGCTGCCACACTCGGTCTAATGCTGCATTGATGTCAAGGGCAGTCACTCTCACCGTATGTCTAGAATTTAGCTCTTCGGTCCTTATTTGAACCAAGACTACATTGCAGTGAGGAGCTGAGTTCCCCTGATGAAACTCAAACTGAGGGTCAACAAGCAAATTACTAATTAACAAGCGCTGCTTTAATATCAATGTTAATGATGCCTTCCATCATTTTACCAATGATTGAAAGTCAAAGGAATGGGTAGTGATCGTCTGTGTTGGACTTGTCCTGCTGTTTTGTGTACAGGCAATAGAATTAGAATTAGTTTTATTGTCATGTACACAAATAAATGTAATGAAAACTTTACAAGTCAGCATTTATGGTGTCATCTTGGGTACAAAGTTACCAAGATACAGATTCTTAAGTACAAATTCTTAGAAACAAAAAATTAGAAAAATGAAGAATTGGTAAGTCTAGCAATACAGATCATAGGAATAAATTAGAAATAAAAAGAAATAAAATGTTCAGAAAAACAGTCCTTCCAACCCAGTCCTTGCCAACACTTGGCCTTTAGCCTGCGTGGAGCTTTGACTCCAGACTATGCCAGGCTTCTCCTCAAGGCAATTGGGGCCTGGAGACCACTCTGGAATCATCTCAATACTGAGGTTGTGCTTGGCGGAAAGACAGCCAAGCTGGGCTGCTGAGAGACTGCCATGCTGAGCTATGAGACACCATGCCAGCTTTGTGCTGATGCCGAGGCTTTGAATCTGCATTGAGGCCAGGAGACCAAGTGCTTGCTGAGGCCGGGAGTTCAGGACATCACTGCGGAGAAAGAAAGCACAAAATAGAGAGAAAAAAATGAGAAAGAAAATGAGAGAGAAAAAGAACAGAAATGGATGGAAGAGTCAGGCTCCTGCTGAAAACTTCTACTCTGCTGCCATCTTGAAAGTTTATACTTCAACATGGCCAGGTAGATGCCAGCATTGTAGTTGCACTGGAACCGCTTGGCTAGGGATGCGGTGAGTTCTGGAACACACTTCATCAGTATCATTTCAGGAATGCTGGAAGGAACTATAGCTTTTGCCATATTCAGTGCCTCCAGTTGTTTCTTGATATCACATGGAGTGAATTGAATTGGCTAAGGACTGACATCTGTAATGTTGGCAATCTCTACAAGAAATCGAGATGGATTATCCACTCAGCACTTCTGGTTGGAAGTTGTTGCAAGTTCTTCAGTGAGGTTTACATTTTAAGATATTTCTATCAAACTTCAGGTAAATATGTGTTCTGTTTCAATTTCATTATTCCCAGAGTCAGAGAGAAATACTTGAATTCACGGAGCCTACTCTTACATATGAATGGATCAAGAGAAGAACCAAAGATTTATAGATTCTGCTCTGACATGCACGCAAATCTCTGAAGTATACAGAATAATTTAACACATCAAAGAATAAACAACAATCTGCAAACAAAATTAAGCTGAGCAAAGTTGTTAAGAGCCTCTGTAAGTACCTTTCATATTTGATGAAATCTTCATGCTGTTTTCAAAGCTGAACCTCCATACTGAGCTGTCTACCATTCTCTGAGGTCAAGGTTCTCTTATTGACCATCATTTATTCAACAAAAACCCATGCTCCTCCTAGAAATGGCCATGGTGAGTGAATAGTTTTTTTTAATGCATGTGGCATCACTGCCTAGTACTTCACTTATTCCTCAGATCTAATTGCCCTTAAGAACAGGGTGGTTGTTATCTTTTATTTCATCGAGATTATGCAATATAGCTTTACGAGACTTGCTCAGAATATCATCATTGTATCAAAGCAAGTGTCCTAATGGTCTAAAAATCTCAGTCTCTGTCTTTCTGAATGCACTTACAGCATTACATGCTGAGGGAAATATGCTAAGGTTTATAACCAAATTGCTCGGGACTAGCCTCAGCACACCAGTGTCTGTGATTGCAATAAATGTAGATACCATGAGCTGAAATAAAATTCTATTGAATCTTCCAGTACGACATCATCATGTGTCATTTTTATGTTATAAGAGCTAAGATAAGCACTTTCTCATCATGTGCAAAAAACCTGCTGAAAGTAAAAGGCTCATCACTGTATCTATGGAGGATTGTGCAGGCAGAACAAATCTGAGTTAACAATGGTGACTGTTTATGAAGAAACAAGTTCCCAGATACCATATCAGAACACATGAATGGAAAGCTGCTGTGTCGAACCACTGTATCCTTGTGATGGAGGGACACAGTGCATTAGGGAGCGCTTTTCAGGATTTTGACCCAGTGACCCTGGTGAAACAGTGACATATTTCCAAATCAGGATGTCAACATGGACTGAATAGGAAATTAAGATAATGATGTTCCTGTGTAAAGCTGCCCTTGTCCTTTAAGATGAAAATGTCTTATCAGATCAAATGGATTGGTTGGAGAGACAGTTAGAAGCAATGAGGAATTTGCAACAGCAACAGTATGTGATAGATGGCAGTTATAGGAAGGGGGAAAGTCTCAGATACAGTCATATAGATGGGTTAACTCCAGGACAGGTAAGAGAGGTAGACAGTTAGTGCAGGAGCCATTTCAAACAAGTATGCTGTTTTGGAAAATGTAGGGGTGATGGATTCTCAGGGGAACGTTGCACAAATAGCCAAGTTTCTGGTATTGAGACTGGCTCTTATGCCATGAGGGCTACGTCAAGTTCAATTGTGTTAGGGGACTCTCGAGTCCGAGGTACAGACAGACGTTTCTGTGCCCAACAGTGAGAAACCAGAATGGTGTGTTGCTTCCCTGGTGCCAGGATCAAGGGTGTCTCAGAGAGGGTGCAGGATGTTCTCAAGGGGGAGATGGGCCAGCAAGAGGTCATTGTCCACATTGGAAACAACGACATAGGAAGGGAAAAGGTTGAGATTCTGAAGGGAGATTACAGATAGGCAGAAATTTAAAAAGGAGGTCCTCGAGAGTAGTAATATCTGGACTACTCCCGGTGCTGAACAAAGAGACCTTGGAGTGCAGGATCATAGTTCCTTGAAAGTGGAGTCGCAGGTAGATAGGATAGTGAAGAAGGTGTTTGGTATGCTTTCCTTTATTGGTCAGAGTACTGAGTACAGGAGTTGGAATGGCAAGTTGCTGCTGTACAGGACATTGGTTCAGCCACTGTTGGAAGTGCAATTCTGGTTTCCTTCCTATTGGAAAGATGTTGTGAAACTTAAAAGGGTTCAGAAAAGATTTACAAGGATGTAGCCAGGGTTGGAGGATTTGAGTTATAGGGAGAGGTTGAACAGGCTAGGGCTCTTTTCCCTGGAGTGTCAGAGGCTGAGGGGTGACCTTATAGAGGTTTACAAAATTATGAGGGGCATGGAAAGGTAAATAAGCAAAGTCTTTTCCCTGGGTTCGGGGAGTCCAGAACTAGAGGGCATAGGTTTAGGGTGAGAGGGGAAAAATACAAGATAGACCTATGGGGCAACGTTTTCACCCAGAGGGTGGTACATGTATCTAATGAGCTGCCAGAGGAAGTGGTGGAGGCTGGTACAATTGCAACATTTAAGAAGCATTTGGATGGGTATATGAATAGGAAGGCTTTGGAGGGATATAGGCCGGATGCTGGCAGGTGGGACTAGATTGGGTTGGGATATCTGGTCAGCATGGACGGGTTGGACCGAACGGTCTGTTTCCATGCTGTACATCTCTATGACTCTATGACTCTATAAGTAGCAGATGGAGTTTAATTCATTTAAATGTGAGGTACTGCATTTTGGGAAAGCAAATCTTAGCAGGACTTATACACTTAATGATAAGGTCCTAGGGAGTGTTGCTGAACAAAGAAACCTTGGGGTGCAGGTTCATAGCTCCTTGAAAGTGGAGTCGCAGGTAGATAGGATAGTCAGGAAATCGTTTGGTACGTTTTCTTTTATTAGTCAGAGTATTGAGTACAGGAGTTGGGAGGTCATGTTACGGCTGTACAGGACATTGGTCAGGCCACTGTTGGAATATTGGGTGCAATTCTGGTCTCCTTCCTAACGGAAAGATCTTGTGAAATTTGAAAAGGTTCAGAAAAGTTTTCCAAGGATGTAGCCAGGGTTGGAGGATTTGAGCTATGGGAGAGGCTGAACAGACTGGGGCTATTTTCCCTGGAGCGTCGGAGGCTGAGGGGCGACCTTATAGAGGTTTACAAAATTATGAGGGGCATGGATAGGATAAATAGACAAAGTCTTTTCCCTGGGGTCGGGGAGTCCAGAACTATAGGGCATAGGTTTAGGGTGAGAGGGGAAAAGATATAAAAGGGAGCTAAGGGGCAACATTTTCACGCAGAGGGTGGTATGTGCATCTAATAAGCTGCCAGAGGATGTGGTGGAGGCTGGTACAATTGCAACATTTAAGAGGCATTTGGATGGGTATATGAATAGGAAGGGTTTGGAGGAATATGGGCTGGGTGCTGGCAGGTGGAACTAGATCGGGTTGGAATAGCTGGTCGGCATGGACGGGTTGGACTGAAGGGTCTGGTTCCATGCTGTACAACTCTATGAGTCTATAATTGAGAATTCAAGAAAAATGTCTTTACCCAGAGAATGGAAGATTGAAGAACGCACTCCCAGGGAATACTCAAGGTGAATCTTTTTGACACATTAGTGGAAAGATGAATAAACATGTGAGGGAGAAAGGAATAGAAGCTGATAAGGTGAGTTGAAGAGGATTTGGGAAAAGTCTCATGGAGTAGAAACACCAGCACAAAGCAGATAGGCCGAACAGCCTGAGTCTTTGCTTGAAAACCTAAATGCTGAATTTTATGCTCACAAGCTGAAAGTGCCCGACAGTAACCATACAATCAGGATAACAAAGACACTGTCTCAAAAATAGTTCATCAATCGGCATCCACTCCCTCCACTACCAATACTCAGAAGCAGCAGTGTGTACTATCTGCATGACTCACTGCAGAAATTCATGCTTAGATAGCACCTTCCAAACCCATAACCACTTCCATCTAGAAGGATAAGGGTAGCAGATATATGACTCTATGACTCTATGGTCATGGATTTGGAAGGTGCAATCTTAGGAGCCTTGGTGATTTTCAGCAGTGCACATTGTAGATGGTATGTATTGCTGCTACTGTACATCAATAGTGGATGGAGTGAATGTTGAAGGTACTGGATGGGGTGCCAATCAAAAGGTCTGTTTAATCTTAGATGATGTGAAACTTCTTGAGACTTGTTAGAGCTGCACTTTTCCATTCAACCAGTGAGTATTCTATTCCATATCTGATGTGTGCATGCTGATACTGGGCAGGAATTGTTAAAATAATTATTAAATATTGTAAAATGTGTACTATACTTCACTGAGGAACAAGCATCAATTTTCAGTTATAAGTGCCACATGTTGGATACATCTCAGTCTCTTCCAGAGATCTCCAGCATCACAGATACCAGTTTTTAGTCCATTTGTTTCACTCCAGTAGACCACAGTTTTGATTTTATTGATTGGTGGAGCAGGCTTGAAGGGCTAGACAGCCTACTCCTGCTCCTGGTTCTTATGTTCTTATATCAATAAACAACTGGGAGCTTTGGACACTGCAAAGTGTATGGGCCCTGCCAGCATTCCTGCCATACAACTGATGATGTGTGCACTAGAAGTTGCCGTATCCTGAGCCAAGCTACTCCAGTGCAGCTATAAAGTTGGCATCTACCTGACAATGTGGAAAATTGTTCAGCTATGTTCTGCACATGAAAAATGGAAAAGCCCAACCCATCCAATTACTGGCCCATAGGTTTACTCTCATCCATCATGATGACAAAATGATGGAAAATGTCATTAACATTGCTAGGGGTCCAGAGATGAGTTACTTCCTGCAGATTCCTTGTCTTTGAGCTGTTCCTGTGGCCATGGCTTTTTATGTAGCTAATCCAGTTTAGTTTCTGGACACTGGTAACCCGCAGGATGTTGCTAATGAGCGATTCAGTGATGATAATGCTTTTAAATGTCAAGAGGCAATGGTTAGACTCTCTCACTGGAGATGGTCATTGCCTGACACTTGTGTAGTGTGAATATTACTTGCCACTTACCAGCCACACCTGCACATTGTAAAGCATAGTCACAACGGAAACCACCCAGAATTTGGCAAAACAATCCTGTGGACCAGCTATTTCAGGTGATGAGATCTAGTTTGAATTCTCCCATTGTTGATGAACTTGATTCATAGTGAGGCCAATTTCCCAGTTTCCATCCCTCCCTGACCTCTCATCTTTGGCCTCTCACCTCTGATTCTCTGCTTCTTAACCCTGCAGTTGATATTCCAAAGGAAAGGATCCCCTGCTTAAACATGAATGATGGAGTCTCCAATCACTTTTGCTCAAAGCCCATGGTAGTTGAATGGGTTTAAGATCCCAAATCAAAACTAACTATCTCTGTTTAAACTTCTGTCCCTTCTGGAGCATTCTAACCATGGAATTACAATGTAAACACCCGAGAATCTAGCGGCCGAACAGGTTGTGAAGCATTTCATCCATACAGCAGTGATTTAACACCAAAGTGTTCTCTGGGGACCCATTTCCTGAAATGGGTCCCCCATTTGAGCAAAAGTGAATGGAGACTCCATCATTCATGTTTAAGCAGGGGATCCTTTCCTTTGTATTTAACTGCTGAGTTTATTTGCTGTGAATGGATAGAAATCTTTGATACGATGAGAAGCTCAGAATGATCCTATAGTCAGAGATGTACAGCATGGAAACAGACCCTTTGGTCCAATTCATCCATGCTAACCAGATATCCTAATTAAGCTAGTCCCGTTTGTCAACATTTGGCTCATATCTCTCTAAACCCTTCCTCAGGGAGATGAAATATTGGATTAGAAACTGGAGTGTGTTCTGCTCTTTGTTTAAGTACAAAACGGACACAGAACATTTTAATTTACAATGGTTGAATATCCTCTGTCTGTCAGTAAATGCCTCTGATATGAACAAACGAATCAGGAGCAGGTGTCGACCATTCAACAGTTCAATCCTTCTTTCTATTTAAGAAGATCATGGCTGACCCGATTGTAATCTCAAACTACATTACCTGCTTCATACATATTTTTATTACATTTCAATACATTTCTGCAATCCTTTTTAAAAGATGTCTGGAGCATTAGGGAAGGCTCATGGGGTAGTGATAGTAATTTGGAGAACTAGGTTAATGCTTCAGGGACATGGGTTCAAATTCCACCAGGGCAGCTGGTGAGTTTAAATCCAATTAGTTCAAAGCTAATCTCAGTGGAGGACTGTGGAACAATTGGTGATTGTGATTGAAGCTCATCTAATATCTCACATGGAGTTCAAAACTTGTCCTGGCCTATGTGTACTCCTGATCCATATTTGAATGACTTTTAACTGCCCTTAAAATTATTGCATGAGATGTTGAATTTCATCAAACTGTTGCCTATTGGATCAAGATCTTTCTCAAATGTATTTAGGAATATGTGACAAACGCTGGCTTTGCCCTTGAAAAATAGTTTAAAAATATCAGGTCACTCCTGACCTTTTCCATGCACAAAGGCACCCTCCTTCCCTTCCTACCCAAGAATGGATTCTTTAGGCAGTTGCACAATTCATAAAGCATCATCCTCTTTCTTAGTTTCACACTCAATCAAATGTTCAAGGCATCAGGCAGAGTCAACATGATTTGGTGAAAGTAAAATCATGTCTACCCAAACTATTGGAGTTCTTCAAGGAAATTCTCCAAATATCCTCAGACAGCACCTTTCAAACCCATGAATACTTCCATCTAGAAGGAAAAAGGCAGCAGAGACATGGGAACACCACCACCTTCAAGTTCCCTGCCAAGCCCTTGCCATCCTGACTTGGAAATCTATCACTGTTCCTTCACTGTTGCTGAGTGACAATCTGGAAATTCCTTCCTTAATAGCATTGTGGGTCAACTTTCAGAGGAGGACTGCAGCAGTTCAAGAAGGCAGCTCACCACCACCTTTTCAAAGGTGACTAGGGATGAGAAGTAAATTCTGGCCAGCCAGTGATGCCTACATCTCACAAATAAATATGGTCTGTTCTTCTATAACGCATGGTTGCGAGCTTGTACAGCCCTGCGTTATCGAAAAATTGCACTTTAGAAACAGCACTTAAAATGTTGGCGCTGTAATCACGTTATAGCCAACACGCTATAGAAACAGCCTTCTCAATTCATCAATCGCGTTCCAGTGAATCCGTGTTGATAAAATGCACATTATAACAGAACGACCTGGAAATAAAGAAAAAAATGATGTACTCTGCATAAAGGGGAATCGGATATATCGTACTTGGATTTTGAGTAGGCATGCAAGAAGTTTCAAAATCAAAATTTATTTCAGAAAATATGTGCTAATGATGTAGGGGATAACACATTGGCTAAGATAGAAGATTGTTTGGCACACAGGAAGCAGAGAGTAGGCTTAAATGAGAAGTTTTCTGATTGGCAAAATGTAGCAAGTGGTGTGCCACAGGGATCATGGCTGGAGTCTCAACATTTTAGTGTATATAAATTACTTAGATGAATGGTTGGAAGCTATAGTTGCCCTGTTTGTTCGGGATGCAAAGATAAGTAGGAAAGTAAACTGAGAAAGAGATATAAGGAAGCAACAGGAAGATATAGGTAGGTTAATGGACTGTGTAACTGTGTGGCAAATGAAACAGAATGTGAAAAAATATGAAATTGTCCATTTTGGCAGGAAGAATTAAAATGACCCACCTTATCTAAATGGTGTGAGATTGCTGAGCTCTGAGTTCCAGAGAGATCTGATTGTCCTCATTCATGAATCACAAAAGGTTAGTATGTGGGTACAGCAGGTAATCAGAAAATGTAATGAAATGTTTTTGTTTACTACCAGCAGATTTGATTACAAAAGTAGAGGAGATCATGTCTCAGTTGTACATGGTATTGTTTATTTTATCTAAGGAAGGATACAAGTGCATTGCAGATTAGAGAGGTATAACAAACTAATACCTTGAATGGGGCAATAGGTTTGATGGGAATGTTTGCAGAGGCTCGGCTCTATCAGTTGAAATTTATGATACTAAGTAGGCAACGTGAATGAAAGATGTAAAATCCTGACTGGTCTTGACAGGGCAGATGCAGAGAGAATGTTTACTCTTGTGGGAGAATCTAGAGCTAAGGCTCACTGTTTAATAATGAGGGGTTTGGCAGCATCCAAGGAGCAGGATGGTGCCTGACTTGCTGTGCTTTTCTAGCACCACACTCTCGACTCTGATCTCCAGCATCTGCAGTCCTCACTTTCTCCCAATAATGAGGTATTACCTATTTAAAACAAAGTCAAAGAGGGGGATATTTTCTTTGTCATATGCAAGTCTTTGGAATGCTTTTCCTCAAAGACTGTGGAAGTGGATTCTCTGAATATTTTCAAAACAGAGGTCAATAGATTCTTGTTAAACAAAGGAGTAAAAGGTTATCGGGGTAGTTGGGAAGATGGAATGATCAGATTAGCCATGACCTTACTGAATGTGGAGTTGGTTGACAGGCCAAGTGGTCTACTCCAACTTTTAATGTGCACGTTTGGATATTGCCCTTTAGGCAGCAGTGGGAGTGCTGTCGCTTGTTGGAACTTTTGCTGCTTAGGCCTCAGACTGAAACCACAGTTATCCTCAATACAAGATTGGCACAGGGATCTGATATGGAAACATCTGCTTCATTTGACTTTGCTCTTAAGCCTGTTCCTCATTGAAAACTGTTCGAGGATGAATAACTGTGTTGCTGCGTAATTAAGGATACTTATTGTCCTGATTAGGCTCCTATTCAGAGATAACATTATCAGGGGTAATTGAGTAGTGTGTGCAAAAACACATTAACATTTACACAGGGAGACTGATAAATCTTCAAAATGAATTAGCCACTGTGTCTAGAATTCCAAAAAATCATTGTTTCGGTTGTGAAATGTCAGTCATGTGTTGTAATGGTGACAATGAATTTTGACACTGGAGAGCGTGTGCAGTAATGCTCAAAACACCTTTGGGAATTAAACTATAATTTATTAGAATGATGCATATTTCTCTTAAAATTGTCCAGAATCTAAGTACTGTTCAATTGTTAACCTTTATTTTGCCAGAGGATACAGAAATACTGGCCTGTTTCTGGAATATCCTCTTTTTTTACTTCATGGCGCCTAATCAAAATATAACAACAACCTTCATTTATATAGCAATTTTCAGTTCATAAAATACCCAATGTGCTTCCATCAAACTCCGACATTAATTTGCATGAGGAGATAGTTGAGCAGCTCTCCAAGGCTTATTTAAAGTGATAGTTACCAAGGTAGGGAGAGAACCAATGGCATGTAGGCACAGAAATCTAGAACTCAAAAGTAAGAGATTCTCAGGAAGCCAGAGTTGGACCAAAGCAAAGACCTGAGAGATGTAGGAATGGAGATCACTGAGGGAGTGAGGTCATGGAGGGATTTGAACATAAGAATGAAAATGAGGGAATGGGATGTAATGTTGATCAGTGAACATTATGATATTTGTTAGATAGGATAAGGTGTGAATCAGGACAGGGTCAGCAAGAGCTTACAGACTGTGCAATATAGGAATTCAGCCAGAACAGCATTAAAAAACCAGAAGTTGCCAGAGAAACTCAGCAGTTCTGGCAGCACCTCATTTTCTTCAGGATCACGGGGCTTGAAATATTAATGCTGATTTCTCCCCGCAGATTCTGCCAGATCTGCTGAGGTTCTCCAGCAAGTTCTGTTGTTTTTCAGATATTCAACATGCACAGTTCTTTCTTTATGTAATACAGTACTGAAATCACTGAGTCTGAAATAATGAAAGTATGGACAAGCTTTCAGTTCAAAGGAGCTGAGGCAAGGATAGTTTGGGCAATGTAGCAGAGATAAAAATAGGTGATCTTAAAGATTACGTGGGAACTCTCAACAAAGTTACAAATATTCTGATTCAACTTCAGACAGGTGCCATGGAGAGGGCTGTGGTCAATTGCTTCAGAATTACATTAGTGAGAAGACAAATACTTTGTTCTTTTCAATAGATAATTGGGGGATATTTCCACTGATCCAGTGGTGGATGTTGGACAGGCAGTGCTACAAACCATTTAAGCAAAGTGTTGGTGCAGTGATCATATCACTGGACTAATGTTCCAATGGTCCAGACAATAGGGACATGAAGTTAGCCAGTAGTATTTAAATTCAATTCATAATTCTGGATTTAAGAACTGATCTCATGTGATGAAGGCTCTTAATACTTTGATAAATGAGTATGATCTGTTGTTATCATTTGGGGATTTGGATTTTCATGCAAAGGCAAAATAACAATGGTTTCTATTATGTTAATTTAACTTTTTTTTAAATCAAAAAGACATGTAGAACAGTGAAACATAATTTTCAAGGAAGTATGTGAATTAGGTTAAGTGCCTAGCAGGGTATCTGTGGTGTTTAATTGATGAAGTGTTTGCAATACCAGGTTTTATGGCAAGCAGAAAAATAAACAACCAGGGCCACTAATAGGTTAATTCTGAAAAATACGTTTCCAGGTAAAGGGAGCTTATTTTATAGAATCTCCAGGTTGTAAGAGTTTGTACAAACCTAATGGCTGTCAGACCTGTAAAGGCATCCAAGCCCTTAGAACTGAAACAAAATCTCTAGCCTATTATAACTGGAAAAAGCAACTTAAGCAAGAAATCCAAGAGTTAAGCTAGGTGTGACACTGCTTTGGGATTATGTATATGCAAATAATATTGTGAAAAATAATGTTGAACATTTCCTTTTGCTAATTATGTTAAGAGATTTCTAAGTTGTCTTATAATTATATGGCTTTGCTTTTTCTGTTGCAAAATAAACTTGTGCTTTTTGTAAAGAACATTGTAAGTCCTCAAGTGAATATTTTCAGTGATAGGTCCACCATGGTAACCAAACTGCAAAATGAAATTTTATGTCCTGTGTCTCAGAATGTGTAGACGATTCATTGCTGAGCAAATTCTTTCCCATTTGCCTTTAGAGCATAAGTTATGCTGGGAATGGTAATCTTCTCCATTGGTGTTATATGAAAGTGCAGCAATGCATTGTGAACATCTTTTCTAGTTCTGAAGAAACGTAGAAACATAGAAAATAGGAGCAGGAGTATACCATTTGGCCTTTTGAGCCTGCTCAATGTGATCATGGCTGATCATTCAACTCAGTACGCTATTCACCTTTACATCCTACACCTTTTAATTCCTTTACCTCCAAGTGCTGTTTCCAATTCCTTCTTGGAATTATACAATGTTTTGACTTCGACTGTTCTCTGTGACAATGAATTCCATGGGCTCACCACTCTCTAAATGGAGAAATTTCTCTTCATGTCAGTTTCAAATGGTTTACTCCATATCTTTAGACTGCCACCCCTGATTCTGGAAGAACCTTTGAACTTGAAACCTGAACTTTGCCTTTCTCAGCAGATGATGCCATACCTGCTGAGTTGTGACAATATTTTCTGTTTTATTTTAGGTGTTCAGCGTTTGCAGTAGTTTTCTTTTAGCTAATGTGAATATTTTGTTTTGTTGCTTGACATTTGATAATCATAGATTTGATAGGACACAGCACAGGGTCTGTTAGATTGCTTGAGCAGAGATAATGGAATGATAATGTGATGTCTCCACTTAGCACATGTCTTCAATAAACTTAAAATAGTGCTTATTGTGTCAGCCTTAGTCATACTTGTTATATTGCTAAGTTTTTCTTGAACAATTGGAAATTTGGCAAAGAAATCTATCACAAGGTTGTAATCTTCCATCCACCAATCATCATCCCTCCTTCCCTGTGTATCGTGAATAGGTCTGTTTATTTTCATCCAAAGAGTAGGTGGAACATTGTGTGGATGTAGAGATACCCTCCAGTGATGGGGTTGATACATTTAGCATGCATAATTACATTATCATTGAATATTCTGATTCATCCCTGATCAGTACACAGATCTATGCAATAGCTGTCCTGTTTGCTCAATGCCCATGTATCCTTGGTATAATATGGATAGGACATCTTGATGTAATGCTTCTGGATTAGTTGGCTTTGAACATGACTTTACATTTTAGATGAAGTTTATCTCTGTGTAACCAAAATCAATGAAGCTACTCAGGGACTGGATAATGAATCTTTTACTAGTCTTATAGTTACTCATCTTCAGTACTTGCCAATTGTAATTACCACCATTGATTTTGGATAAAGCATAAGAGACCATCATTGAGAATATTGAACTTCGTAGTCTACAGCATCAACATGTAAATTATAAAGAGTATCTTGTTCTGTGTGGGTTAGGAAATTTGCTCCATATCTCTATTTTTGTATTCCATACCCCATCCAAGAAGAAAAGCAACCACATACTGTCTTTACCATCTTATCTATACATCCTGACACTCTAAGTAACCTGTGGACATGCCAATGTCTTTAATATTTCTCACATCCACTCCATCTCTCAATGTCTTCCTATTTGTTGTATATTTAGACACTTTGTTTGCTTCCCCTCCCCCTGCATGCATAACCTTGCATTTCTCTGGATTGAATTCCATTTGCGACTTTTCTGCCAACTTGACCAAACCATTGATATCAGCTTGCAGTTGACACCTATCCTTTTCACAATCAAACATTGCCAACATTTGCATTGTTTGAAAATTTCCCCATCATGCCTCTCACCTTTAAATCACAAATTGTGAGGGGCTCAACACTGAGCACTGAAAACTGCTTTCTTTAGGGATTGTAACAGGGTCAGCCAAATGAACCTTATTGAGTATTGAAGCCGTTAATCTGGTCCAATCAGGGAGACCTAGCTAAAATATAAAAAGGGTGAGTGTCAGAGAGACTGGCACCTGACTGAATCAGACAGTACTAAAATCAAGGGCTGTTTATAAAGGGTCACTTGGTGATGGAATACTGACCACTGTGGCGTTATTTCACTTTCCATTTGCAAAAGATCTGTTAACCATTACCTTTTGTTCCTTTTCACTGAGCTAATTTGGAATCCATGTAGATAACATGCACTACACATTAATCCTTCTTGTTACTTGCTCAAAATAAAATCAATTAAATCAGTAAAGCACGACCTTCCCATAGCAAAACCATGCTGACTCTCCATAATTAATCCACATCTTTCCAAGTAAGTTAATCTTATCTCTTGATATTGATTCACAATTTTCACAAAATCAAGGTCATATTAGATCAGACCAGTCCTACAATTATTTGGCCCTTTGCACAGTTTTTGAATAATAGCATAGCATTTGCAGACCTCCAATTCCCTGCTACCTCATGTGCAGGAGTGAGAATTGTAAAATGATCCTCAGAGTATTCATTATTTCCTCCCTGACTTTCCTTCCCAGGCTAGAATACAATTCACCCAGCCCTGGAGATTTATCCACCTTCAAGGACAGTCCCTTTGATACTTCCTTTCTAATTATGTTTACTTTATCTAATATCTCACACGCCTCCTCTTTAACTAAACATCTACTCCATCCCTCTCCTTTGGGAAGATAGAGACAAAGTGCTCATTAAGAACCCTGCCCACATCTTCTGCATCTACTCATAAGTTGCCTTGGACTTCTCTGATAAGCTCTACCTTTTCCTTAATCATTCTTTTGCTTTCATCTGCAGCACGTTATGCTGATAAAACACCTTTGGATTTTCCTTAATTTTATCAGAAATGTAGCTTGCATTGTTTCTTTATTTCTACATTTTTTTTTCACTTCACCCTTTACCTTCTGTAATTGTTTAAGCTTTTTGAGATTCTCAGAAGCACAATATTTCTGCTTTATTTTACTATGTATGTTTCTGGATAACTGGGGGCTTGAGACTTGGCAGCATCATCCTCTCTCTTGGTGTTGCCATGTCCACACTGTGCCCTCAGCATTTTAATTTTAATTACTTCCCCCCATTGATTTGCCGCTGATGTTCTTTCACATAGGTGTACCCAGTCCACTTTTGCTTGGTTTATATAAAACTTGCCTTCATCTAATTTTTACTTCTTTTTAATCTGGCTTCCTTTTTAAAACTCATGCTACATTTGAGTGATTATTGATAAGGGATGGTGAAAGGTTATACAGAGGTTGGCAGGAATACAGATTAATCAGATCATCCATAAATGACAGAGAAAATTTGATGGGCTGAGTGGTCTACTTCTGTTCCTAACTTGTATATAAAGAATAGTGCATTCAATGTATTTGTCGGAAAAGGTGGATGTTTGAATGGAAATGCAAATGTCCTTTACGAATGTCCTTCCTGACATCGCTTTCTCCAAAATGTTCTCTTACTGTTACTTCATTCAATTGTCCAGTTTCACTTGCTAAGACTAAGTCTAGAATTGCACCCTATCTCATTACAATATTTGCAGACTCTGATTGGTTACACCAGATGGCGATCCATAAGTAAAACTCTTGAAAGTAAAGTTGAGGCTGTTTGACCAAACACTGAGCACCCTGATAGGACACGTTACTCTGAGAGCACAACGTTATGACAAGACAGAAGATCTGAAATTCCAATTCTTAATTACATTGCTAAAACCTGAAGCAAATTGAAAGCTCCGCCTAATAACTGAAAATATGCTACAAGAGCTTTGCTGTGTTTCACAGGTCACATTGTCTGACAAACAGAGGAATACAACTGAAGGAAAGGGATGGCTAAGGCAACAGTGTTAATCAGAAGAATCATCTGATTAGGTTTCAAAATCAAATTAGAGAGCACATTATTGCAAGCAGAAGACATTGGAAGATAGGCTAACAACTTGCATGTATACCACATGTTCAAAGAGACAGAGGAAATAAGGATGAACTAAAACAATGAACAGTTTTGTAAATGCATGAGAACAGTTATGTGCTTAGTGTGTAATTTGAGTAATTCATGGTGATTATTGATAAGGGATGGTGAAAGGTTATGCAGGGGTTGGTAGGAATACAGATTAATCAGATCATCCATAAATGACAGAGAAGATTTGATGGGCTGAGTGGCCTACTTCTGTTCCTAACTTGTATATAAAAAGTAGTGCATTCAACGTATTTTATCAGAAAAGATGGATGTTTGGATGGAAATGCAAATGTCCTTTACGAATGTCCTTCCTGACATTGCCATTGTCATGTGATCGATGCCATGAGACACACTCAGTTCTAATAAATACAAAAAAAACCAAATAATAAATACCAGCCATATTTCACTCCATTGAATATGTAATACTGTCAATGGCTATCACAATCTTCCTAACACGAGGAACCTAAAATTGTTCTAACTGTTTTAACTCTTGGCTGGCTGACCATTTGTGATATACTGGTAATTACTGCACACTGAGAATTGTGATATACCAATGGCCATATTTTCTTGATGTTATTTGCAAGCTACACTGATTGAGTAGTGTTGGTGGGGGATTTTAAAGAGGAGTCTAGTGTTCAACAGCACAAATCAATCTTTATTTGGAGCTCCATACTAATGCAGCATGGGAGAGATCTCAAGGACACTCTCCGTTTCCCAATAAGGTACAGGTTATTTTATGTACCATATTAGAGAGGGTACATGCATCATTGACATCAGTGCATGCCACATTCTCTCTGACCTATACATATGATCTTGTTTATACTTTCTTGTTCTCATCTCCCTGTTGATGGAGTGAAAGCTTCTCTTTACAGTCTACAGCCATTTATTGAAAGGAAATTCAGTTGAATCCCTTCATGTGTGTTAGATGCATTTATAAGTTTAACATACCCAAATACAGGTGTATTTAATAGAGAGTGACAATTATTAAAAGTGTCTTGATTATTGAGGGATCAGACTTCCCTTCTAATCTGTACTGAATAACAAACTTTGAACTAACTGGTGCCAGGCTCTTATCAAGGTTGTCCAACAGTGTTTTCAAAACCAAGGCTAACTGCCTACAGAAGTCTAATTACATTTTCCATTACATTAAGACTACTATTATATATAATTAAAAGACCTCATCTAAAGTGTATCAAGCTTTCCCTTTCTATTTCATATTAAATCAGGAAATTTCAAATCAGATGGTTTCCATATGAGCTATCCTTATTGGAAAAGAGGAATCTTGCTCTCTGCATTCTTGCCCCATCTCACTGAGACACTATGTGATTCTCAGAGGCATTTTGCTACCAGGATTTGAGCTGTAAGAAATGCTTTATCAGCGACAACCTCCTTCAACTTGTGTCAGCTAAAAAAATCATTAGCAGCCATTTTGTCACATTCATCCAGGTGTGCCCACAACAAGTAGCGTGAATTCAGTTTGCTTAAAAATCTCAAACAGGTTTACTAAAAGCTCAAGCCACAATTTGCAATTGCAGGTAACTATGTACGCTACCTTCTCCTAGTTTATTTCTTCCTGGACTGCACATAGCAGTTGTTTGTGTGGTTCACATCCCTTATACATAGTCGAAGACTGAACTTCCATCATCCTCAGTAGGAGACAATTCCAAAGGATCACAACCCTTTAAGTGAAATAATTTCTCCTCATTCTGGAGCCTAAGTGGCAAGCCCCCTTTTTTAAAATAGAGCCCTGCAGTTCTAGACTCCCAAACCAGGGGAAGCATTATATTTACATCTACTCTGCCTATCCCTTTAAGTATTTTGTATGTTAGAATGAGATCACCTCTCATTTTTGGAAACTCTAGAGAATATGGGACCTGTTTGCCCAATTCCTTTTCATTGGAGAGTCCTACTATTCTGAGAACATGTCTGATGAACTTTTGTTGCATTTCTTGTACAGCAATAATAACTTTCCTGAGATAAGGAGACAGAAACTATACACAGTACTGCAGGCGCAGTCTAACCAAGTTCCTCTAAAAATTTGAAGCAATATTTCACTGCTCGTTGCTCAAGTCCTCTTGCAATAAAAGCTAATGTTCAATTAGCCTTCCAATATCTTGCTGCACCTTCACATTAGCCTTCAATGATTTATTGACAAGGATACCTTCACTCCATTGTATACTTACACTTTCTAATCTCTTATCGTTTAACAAATACTGTCCACATCTGTTCCTCATATCAAAGTGGATAAGATCAGATTTTCCCACATTGTATTTCATCTACCACATTTTTGCCCATTTATTAAACCTGCCTAAATCCACTTGAAGTCACTTAGCATCTTCCTCCCAACACATATTTCCACTCCCAACACATATTTGCAGATTTTGTATCATCTGCAAATACTACATTTAGTCCTTACCTCCAATCAATGACATATATTGTGAGCACCTGATGGCCAAAAACTGATTTTTGCAGTCTCCAACTAGTCACAGCCTGTCATCTCGAGAAGACCCATTTATTCCTAGCCCTGTTTTCTGTCTGTTAGTCATTCATTCATCCTTCCTATCCCATGTGCTTTCACTTATCTGATCAGCCTCCTATAGAGGAAATTTATCAAAATTCTTCTGGAAATCTATGTATACCACATCCATCGACTCTCCTTAAACAATTTTATGTGGTTTTCAAGCTTGCATCACAGCCTTTTATTTTGAAGATAAATCCCTAGTTTTGCTGCGATACACTAACCATTTGTAATGTATTGGTGACATTGGATGAAGAAACCTGAGGAAACAAATCCTTGCCTGAAGTGCAGAACCACTTTTTATTGCAAAAGTTTATTTTTTAAAAACTCTATAAGTACATCCATTCTCAATCCATTCAGTGGATTCCTTGTAGATAGAAACTACATTTTAGAAGTTGATATCTCACAGAGCTGCCATGTGGTTGCAAAAATAAAGGCATTTTTAAGTCATGCAGGAAAAATACTCACATATATTTTGAGGCAAACGTGGTCTCTGAGAACTGAACAGACCCCTATAATACTTTGGCAGAAAGACCTTAAACTGTGGTCTTTCCCCACACAGCCATTGACCAATCTCTTCCTGGGACTGGAGTGAGGGTTGAACATTGACTGGTCTTTTGATACTGGTTTCATTTTGACCATCTGCTATGAGGTCAGACTGATCACAGCCTCCAAAACTCCTATACAAGGTTCTGACATCAATTGTATTGTGTGACCAATTTAAATTTGACCTCTATGATTTTTATTATTCCAACCCTTGGTTCAAAGTAACATTTGCACCACATAAATATCAGGCAATGATTATCTCCTCGAAGAGTCTTTGACATTCAATGGTGTTACCATCAGTCAATCCCCTACGATCAACATCCTGGGGTTACCATTGACTAGAAACTTAACTGAACCTGCCACATACACACCGTAGCTACCGGAACAGGTCAGGGGTTAGGAATACTGAAAAGAGTAAATCACCCTGTGGCTCCAAAGTGTGTCCACCATGCACAAGACACAAGTTAGGAATGTGATGGAATACTCTTCACTTGCCTGGATGTATGTAGCTCCAGCAACATTCAAGAAATTTGACATCAGCCAGAACAAATCAGCCAACTTGTTTGGCATTACATCCATAAGCATCTGCTCCCTCTAGCACTAATGCTCAGTAGCAGCAGTGTGTAATATGTGCAAGATGTGTTACAGCAATTCACCAAAAATCCTTTGACAACATTTCCAAAACCATGCCCACTTCCATCTAGAAGTACAAGGGCAGCAAATACATGGGAACACCGCCATCTGCAAATTCCCTTCCAAGCCATTCACCATCCTGATTTTGAAATATATCATTATTTATTCACTGTCATTGGAGCAACTCCTGAAATTCCCTCCCTAAAGGCATTGTGGGACTACCTGCAGCACATGACTGCAGTGGTTCAAAAAACCAGCTCAGTCACCACCAGGGCAACTAAAGTTGGGCAATAATTGCTGACCAGCCAGCAATGCCCACAATCCCATGAGTGAATAAAAAAAAAATTTTTCCTAAATGCCAACTAAATACAAGCACTGATATTGAGACACTTCCAGGACTCACCCTGGATCTCTCAGGGGCTTTGAAGGATGGTAGGTGGGGACTGTATCCTTACCTCATCCAAGCTAAATCCAAACTACAGCCAAACTGCACTCAGATAGCACTAAAACCAAATCGATAGATGAATGGAAGGAGATTGTGAAATCTCACTGACTATGATTACAAGAATGTTATTAACTGTGTGCAAGTTCCACTTTCCCCACATCGAACTAACCATGTCTTACCCATCTCACTCCTCTCATCCTCTCTCACTATCACACTCCCTCCCTCATATTCACCTTCGCTTTTAGCCTATCTCACCATCTCACCCTTTCCAGGTTATAATATATTGACCGTTATCCCCAATTTAACCAATTAACCTGCCACTTCTCTGTTTCAAACCAATGATGACACCTCCTTTTTGAAACTGTGAGCACTTTTGTCGTTACTTAGTTGACTGGGTTGTGTGCACTTGAATATATTACACTGCACAGTTATAAATGAGAAAGCCATTACTGAAGCCATCAGAGTAATGGTTTATCAAAGTTTATTTGTACCAGTCTCTATTGCGAGGTTTCAGAACAGTGAGTGCAGGCATTGACTGTGAAATGGCTCTTCAAATATTTGCTCAAGTACATATATTAATCTCTCAATGTGAGCAATGCACATAGTGAGAATAATCTTCTGTTGCCTGGCTGTATAAATGTTCTACACATTATCATACTGAGGTAGCCACACTAGAGAGGAATACTTCTGTTACAAGGGGACAATTTTATAGTTCTCGTCACCCCAAACAGTATAATGTAGGGAGGACATCACATCAAAATAAGCCAGCCTGTCCACACCAAGACTCACTGAGGCCCTTAACCGGCCAATCAGTAAGCAGTTAAGGGATTAATTCTTCTTGTGAACAATAGTATGAATGCTAAGGGAGGACAGAATAAAAGAGGCCAGCCTGCTACTCACCTTCTCAGATGACTAAAATGGGAAGGAATGGAAAGATACACTTTGGGGACAGCAAAGGACCCCATTGGAGTTACTCCATCCAAAGTATTACCCTGCCTTGGTGGCTCTTCCGAGCCCCAAAACACAACACACCTCACTACAACATCCACAACTCCATCCCCTCTACTTAAGAACTTCAGAGTTAACTCAAAATCTGGTCACCATGGAGTTTCTCTTTATGACCGGATGTAGTGCAGCAGTGACCATTACCGAGGGCAATGTTTTTTCATTTTTTCATTATGGGACATAGGCTTTGCTGGCTGATCAGCATTTATTGCCCAACTCTAGTTACCCTTGAGAAGGTGATGGTGAGCTGCCTTCTTGAACAACTCCAGTCCATGTGTTGTAAGTCAATCCACAATGTCCTTATGGAGAGGAAATTTGGACTGAGCGACTGTGTAGGAATGGTGACAAATTTCCAAGTGAAGATGGTGAGTGGCTTGGAAGGAGATTTTCAGTTGGTGGTGTTCCCACATATCTGCTGCCCTTATCCTTCTAGATGGAAGTGGTTATGGGCTTGAAAGGTGCCATCTAAGCATGAATTTCGGCAGTGAGTCATGCAGATGGTACACACTGCTGCTTCTGAGTATTGGTGGTGGAGGGAGTGGATGCCAATTGATTATCTATTTTTGAGACAATGTCTTTGTTACCCTGATTGTATAGTTGCTGAAGGGCACTTTCAGCTTGTGAACATAAAATTCAGCATTTAGGTTTTCAAGCAAAGACTCAGGCTGTTCGGCCCATCTGCTTTGTGCTGGTGTATCTACTCCATGAGTCTTTTCCCAACACCTCTTCAGCTCACCTTATCAGCTTTTATTTCTTTCTCCCTCACATGTTTATCCATCTTCCCACTAACTGTGTCAAAAAGATTCACCTTGACTATTCCCCTGGGAGTGTGTTCTTCATTCTTCAATTCTCTGGGTAAAGACATTTTTTCTTGAATTCCCAACTGGATTAATTAGTGACATTCTTCTGGAGTCTGGACTCTCATACATGAGGGAACACCATCGATAAATCAATCTTTTCAAACACTTTCGCAAATACAAAGGCTAATCAGGTCACCTTTCAGTTTTTTGTATTTTAGAGATAAGTGGCCCAGGCTGTTCAATCAATGCTAAGCTTCTGAAACTTCCAGTTCCGTTGTCATCCTCATGAATATTTTCTGCAGATTCTCCTAAGCTCATTATCGTTCACAAAATGCGAAGACCAGAATTATGTGCTGAGCTCCAAATGTGATTGTACCAAGTTTTTGACAACTTGAAAACTTTTGCCAGTGTTACAATTCGAGGTGTCTGGAAATTAGCACAGGGTCTATGCTTATGCTTTTCTTGAACTCAATAGCATTGCAACTTCTAACATTCATCTATCTGTGCCCCGGGATCACTCTCATAATGCTTCTGCCTCTTCAGGCAGCAGTTAACAGTGGAAAGAGAGTTGGCAGAAAGCACACACACTCCGTTGCACACCCTGCCAATTAAATCCCACGATGACAGACTGTCACTCATGTCATTGATGCTGTAAATTATATCTTGAGAGTGGGACATTTGGTGGAGAAGGTCAGAGGTTGTAATGTCTGAAGGGAGAGGGGTCAGACACTGACCTGGGAGGATGCTCCTTGTGATGAGTGAAAAGGTCCCCATTGTTTAGGTAAAGACTGCAGTAAAATGGCAAGCTATTAACTCACTGCTCTCATTGAGATCACAAGGTGAGTGGGTGACTGACCTTTGAGCACTCAGAATCATTGTCTCCCATTGTTTAATGATGCAGCAGGAGGGCAACACACCTCACACTCTCACACCCCAGCCCTGATCTGCACCTATTTTTCCCTACATACACACGGGAAAAAATCCTGTAAATGGAACACTGACTAGATACAAAATAAGCGTCCCATCAAGCAGCCAGACATATACAGTACAGGGTTAGATATCACATAAATCTCCCTTTACACTATCCCCATCAAACAATTCCAGGGTAGGTACAACATAGGGTTAGATATAGAATTACGTTTCTTTCACACTGTCCCCATCAAATAATCCCAGGATGGTACAGCACATCAGTTAGATAAAGAATATGCCTCCACTATCTCTGTAGCTACTTCCTTTAATATCTTCAGATGCATCCCATCAGGTCCAAAGATTAATTGGTCTTTAGCCCAATTAATTTCCCCAGCACATGTGATAGTTATTGTATTTATTTCCTCACTGAGTTCTGATGCTGTTCATTTAACCTGCTTTCAATGGCATTTCTTTGTTTGTATGCCTTTGTAGCTGCCCTGTTAAAATAACAACTGGAGCAGCAGAAAGGTGGAATGAGAAAATAAAGCAACATTTCTGGATCTGAGTTGGATTTGCAATAGGTAGAGACTGAAATAAATTAAAATAAAAATGATGTGAAAAGCTCAAAGTTGGGAAATCTGAATTCACAGCCAAAGCTTCAACTTATTAACTTGATGAAATATTTAACACTATTAGAGCTTGAAGATATACATTGGTCAACAGAGAGTACCATCAATGTAGAAATTAAATGTAGCTATTCCTTCTATTGTTATAAGTGAGACGGCGTTAGAGTGCATTTCAGATACTTTTATTCCTGTTGGTGTACTCTTTCTGGCATTCCTGAGTGGATGTGAAATCTCACTGGATTTCCACGTTGTGCTGCCATGCTCTGTGGGATCATGTCCTTTGAATACAATTCAGTTTGAGGAAAGAAAAGCAAGTTTGTGTGCATTTATTCAGTTTCAGGACTGAAAAGTGGCAAATGGAATTCAAAAAAATCTGAGGTGATGCATTGGACATGTCCAACGAGACAAAATGAATACATGATAAATGGGATAATAGTGAGAAGGGTAGAGGGCATTAGGGGACTTTGGAGTGAATGTCCATAGATCCATGAATATAGTAGGACAGATTGATAAGATTTTTAAGAAGGTGTGTGAAATCTTTTGGAAAAGCATGGCCTAATTAGGGACAGTCAACATGACTTTATATGGAGCAAGTCATGTCTTACTAACTTCATTGAATTTTTCGAGGAGGTGACAAGGGTTGTCAATGAGGGTAGAGCAGTGGATGTTGTCTGCATGAATTTTAGTAAGGCTTTTGACAGGTCCCTCATTGTAGGCTCATCCAGAAAATTAAGATGCATAGATCCATGGTGATTTGACTGCTTGAATTCAGAATTGGCTTGCCCACACAAGGCAGAGGGTAATGGTAGAAGTGTGTTTTTCTGGCTGGAGACCACCAGTGGTGTTCTGCAGGGATCTATACTAGGATCTCTGCTGTTTGTAATATATATAAATGATTTGGATGAAAATATAGATGGGTGAATTAGTAAGTTTTCAGATGATAGATAAATTGGTGGAGTTGTGGATAGTGTAGAAGATTGTCAAAGGGAAAGGGATATCGGTCAGTTGCAGACATGGGTGGAGAAATGAAAAATGGAATTTTGCCTAGGTAAGTATGAGGTGCTGCACTTTGGGAGATAAAATGTTAAGGAAAGGTATTTAGTTAATGGCAGGACCTCGAATAGCATTGATGTACAGAGGGATCTTGGGGTGCAAATCCTTAGCTAGCTGAAAGTAGCTGCATAATTAGATTGGGTGGTAAAGAAGGTGCATGGCATTTTGTCTTTATTGGTCAGTGAATTGAATACAAGAGTTAGGATGTCATGTTGCAGCTTTATAAGTCTTTGGTTAGGCTACACTGAGAGTATTGTGTTCAATTCTGGTCACCACATTATAGGAACGATGTGGAGGCTTGGAAGAGGGTACCGACAATGTTTAACAGGAGGTTGCCTGGATTATAGGGTATGAGCTATAAGAGAGACTAGAAAATCTCAAAAACAAAAACAGAAATTGCTAGAAAACTCAGCAGATCTGGCAGCATCTATGAAGAGATATCAGAGTTAACATTTCAGGTCGAGTGACCCTTCCATGGAACTGATAGTAGCTAGGAAAATGTTTTTTATGCAGAAGATAGGGTGAGGGGAGGGGTTAAGGACTAAATGATAGGTGGGGATAGAGCCCAAAGAGAGAGAAGAACAGTTGGACAGACAAAGCAATGGCAAATGATCTGGCTAAGAGGGTGAGTAGTTGTTAATGGAACTGTTAGTGGTTACTTAGAAAAGCTCAGGTTGTTTCCTCTGGAGTGGAAAAAGCTGAGGGGCGACTTGTTCTTTCAATACTGAAAAATTATAGGCATGAGGAAAAATTGGTTAGGTTGGAGTTGTTCTCCTTAGAACAGGGGAGACTCAAGAGAGATTTGATTGAGAAGTTCAAAATTGTGTAAGCGGCCTGGAGAGAGTAGATGGGGAGGTCAGTGACTAGGGGTATAGATTGAAAATGATTGGTGGGAAGATTAAGAAAATAATTTTCACACAAAAGATCTTGGTATCTGGAGCTTTCTGTTTGAAAGGGTAGTAGTAGCAGAAACTTTTGACTCATTTAAAAGATTACAAAGAGATCTAGATCCATTAGGTTAGTGGCCTGATGAATGGCAGATTGAATTTAATTTAGATAAATGCAACATATTGCATTTTGGTAAAGCAAACAAAGGCATGACTTATGCAATATATGATAGAGCCCTGGGTAGTGTTACAGTACAGAGACACCTCGGGGTTCAGGTACATAACGCTGCCAACGTCACCAAAAACCCCTCCCACCCCAGTTATGCTCTCTTACAACTTCTTCCATCAGGTAGAGGATGCAGAAGCTTGGACATATGCACCAACAGGTTCAAGAGCAGATTCTTCCTTACCAAATATTAGACTAATGAATAGACTCTCTAACTTCAAATAATTTTGATCTTGTTAATACTGATCTTGCTTTGTGCATCTCTTGTGCAGTGTAACCAGTATGCTTCACTCTGTCTAAGCACCCTATGATCAGTATATCCTTGTTTGCTATGATCTGCCTGTACTGCTCACAAAACAAAGCTTTATACTGTACTGAGGTACATGTGAGTACAATAAATCAAATCAAGTTCTTTGAAATTTGCATCACAGATAGACAGGGTGGTTATGAAGCATTTAGCACTCTTGCCTTCATTGGTCATATAAAATTATAAGGGGCATAGATAAGGTGAATAGTAAGGGCCTTTTGCGTATTGGAGTTAGGATGTTATGTTGCAGTTGTTCAGGACATTGGTGATGCTTCTTCTGGAGTACTGTGTGCAGTTCTGGTCACCTTGGTATAGGAAGGATATTATTTAACTAGAGAGAGTTCAGGTAAGATTTAACAGGCTGTTGCCAGAAATGGATGACTTGAGATATAAAAATAGACTGGAAAGATTGGGACTTTTTCACTGGAGTATAAGAGGTTGAGGTGTGGCCTTATTAAGGTTTATAAAATCATGAGATAAGGAGAAGGGTCTTTTCTCTAAAGTTGGGAAAATTCAAAACTAGGGGTCATATTTTTAAGGTGAGAGGAGAAACATTTAGAAAGGACATGAGGGGTAACTTTTTTTACAGACAGTGGGTCGTAGAGAAAGTGGTGTATGCAGATAGATATGATTTGGAGACGCTGGTGTTGGACTGGGGTGTACAAAGTTAAAAATCACACAACACCAGGTTATAGTCCAACAGGTTTAATTGGAAGGCACACTAGCTTTCAGAGCGACGGATGAAGGAGCGTCGCTCCGAAAGCTAGTGTGCTTCCAATTAAACCTGTTGGACCATAACCTGGTGTTGTGTGATTTTTAACGTGTGATTTTTAACTTTTTACACCCCAGTTCAACACCAGCATCTCCAAATCAGGTTATAGTCCAACAGGTTTAATTGGAAGCACTAACTTTTATAGCGCTGCTCCTTCATCAGGTGGTTGTGGAGTACAGCACTCCAAAAGCTAGTGCTTCCAGTTAAACCTGTTGGACTATAGCCTGGTGTTGTTTGACTTTAAACTTTATGCAGATAGAGTTACACGATTTAAAAAATATTTGAAAAAGTACATGAATAAGAAAGGTTTGGACGAATATGGGCCAAATGCAGGCAAGTGGGACTAGTTTAGTTTGGAAACTTGGTTGGCAGGGCCCGGTGGAATTGAAGTGTCTGTTTCCATGCTGTATGACTGTATGCATTTGTACAATGTCCCCATCAAACAAACCCAGGGCATATAAATAAAATGATGATTCTTACCTTAATCCGCGTTCCTTCAGGAGTTGCTGTGCATTGTGGGTTCAGGTAGTTTAGGAACAATTTGGGGTTGTGTTGTTCAACTACTGGAGGGATATTGACTATTCACAAGTGAAAGGTTAATTTCTAATACCTCTGTTCATCCCTAATTCCTCATGTAACCATTGCCCGGAAACTGGGCGAAATTGCCCTGCTGAGCATGTAACATGATCATGTGACACTCCTCCAACTGCTGTTTTAATGAAAGTGTTTATGTGTATTTATATTAATAAAGACTTAGAAAAATCCTGCAATTATAAGAGTGAATCAACTCATATTCTGTTTGCATCCAAATGTTTGCTTCCTGCACAGGTTTATACATTTAATGATCTAACATCCTTCTTGATAGATTTTAAATGTAACTCAAATATTTATGTTTGTTCAACTAATGTGAAATTAAATGTTACAGTTTAAATCTGTTCACTAATGGAGAAGATAAATATTGAGTGAGTCCATCTCAGTCTGACAGTATCTCTGAGAGGGAGGTAATCAAAAGTAATTATTGCTGCATCAAGCAGCACAGCCAGGCACCCACAGCTGGTTGACAAGTGCCCTGTGCTCCCCAACTATTTACATAATTACTTGCCAAAATTAGTTGCAAGAGTGCTTGGCCTGCCAACCTTTTAGTAAACTGCTAAATAGATCTCAAATCTGCTGTTGAAAGCAGAACAAGTAATGTCAATATCCAGGTCAGCAACCATTATTCACACTCAAAACCTGTGGACATTGGAGGGAAAATGTGAAGGCTTTGTAGGTGATAATTGCTGCTGGTAATGGCCTTGATGTTGAACTGTAGTGGATGGGATTCTAATCAGCAGGTAATCACTATTAACCCTGTAGGGAATGCAGCTCAATACTTCACAAATGGGCATTGCAGAGGACGTTTATTCCCAAAATGTGGCTGCCACTTGCAAGGCCAATGTTTAAACTTGAACAGCTGCATGCTGAACAGTAATAAACAGATTGGATGCACGCTTTGCTGAGGGAATGCCAGACTGTCGGAGGTTTGGTACTGAGGGAATGCTGCACTGTCAAATCCCCAGGACTGGGGTAGGGCTGCACTGTCGGGGTTAAGTACTGAAGGAGTGCTGCACTGTCAGAGAGTCAGTACTGAGGGAATGCTGCTCTGCCAGAGGTTCAGGACTGAGGTAGGGCTGCACTGTCAGAGGGTCAGTACTGAAGAAGTGCTGCACTGTTGGAGAGTCTGTACTGATGGAGTGCTGCACTGTCAGAGGGTCAGGACTGAGGGAGGGATGCGCTGTCTGAAGGCCAGTAAAGGGAATCGCTGTACTGTCTGCTGGTGAATATTGAGTGATTGCTGCACTCTCAGAGACTCAGTGCTGGGAGAGCACCACACTGTTTCAGTGGGTGGCTTTTGAATGAGACATATGATGGAAAATAACTATCTGGCAACTTAACATTCTGGGATCTAGGATATTTGGGCAGGACAGGGGAGGGTGCAAATGTAGAAAGAGTGTTGCATTATTAGTTAGGAGTCAGTGACTACAATAAGCAGGGATGATAATGTGGAAAGGTTGTCAAATGAAACTATATGGGTAGAATTTAGGCATTAAAAGAAGTCAGAATCAAAAAGTGTGGCAATGGAAAAGTACAGCAGGTCAGGTAGCATCCAAGGAACAGGAAAGTAGATATTTTGGTCATAAGCCCTTCTTCAGGAATGTTCTCCTGCTCCTTGGATGTTGCCTGATCTGCTGTGCTTTTCCAGCACCACATTTTTTGACTCTGATCTCCAGCATCTGCAGTCCTTACTTTCTCCCAATAAAAGGGGTCAGTCATACTGTGAGGAGTGTATGATAGACCCCAAGCAGTCAGTGAGCAATTGAGGAGGAGATATGTAGTCAATTCACTGAGGCTTGTAAAAATAATAAGAGTAATTATATTAGGGGATTTGAACTACCTCAATCTTAATTAGGATAATCATAGTATAAAGGGCTTAGAGGGAACAGCTTTCTAGAAGTGTACACAGGAGAGCTTTTTATGTTGACATGTAAATGGTCTACAAGGGACAGTGCAGCACTGCATCTAATTCGAGAGACTGAAGTTCGACAGGGGAAAATTTTGGTGACAGCAACTTCAACATCATATGATTTTTTAAATGGAAAAGGAGAAAGCCTGTCTGCAAATAAAGTTTTTGGGATTGAGGTAAGGGAGACTTTATTAAAATAAGGCAGGATCTGGCCAAGATAGACCGGGAGCAGCTACTTGAGGGTAAATTTAAAATGGAACAGTGGGAGGCGTTCAAAAAGGTACTGGGAGGAATGTAGGCCCAACATATTCTCTTTAGAGTGAAATATAGGAGCAACAACCATTTAAAAAAAGGATGTCCAGGAATATTCAGGATTGGCTGAAAAGGAAATGAGAGATTAATCACATTTACAAAAGGAGCAAATTAGCAGTGTTGGGGTACTCAAGAAACTAAAGAAGGGCATGAGAAAACATTGGCAGGCAAGGTTAGAGAGTATCTCAAGATATTCTCGAAGTCAAGGAGAAAAGAATAACCAGAGAAAGTGCAGGGCCTATTAGGAACCGAGGGATAAATCAATGTGTGAGCCAGAGGAGATTGTGAGAGTGTTAAATGAGTACTTCAGATTTGTCTTTACTCAGGAGAAGGAGAATGCAAGTACAGAATTCGAGAAGATGGACTATGATGTCCTTAAGCAAATTGATATAAGAACCGAGGCAGTATTGGAAGTTTTGGTAGGTTTAAAAGTGAACAAATTCCTAGGTCCATACGAGTTGTATCCCAGGCTGCTGTGGGATGAGTCAAGAAATTATAGGGGTCCTGACCCAAATTTTCAAATCGTCTCTACTGAGGGAATGCCCAGAGCAGCGAAGGATAACAATAAAACTAATAAAGGAGTGGGGGAGAAGATGAAATATGAGAATAAGCAAGCTCATAATATAAAAGAAGATTGCAAGTGTTTTTTTAATGATATATATATAAAGTAAGAGAGAGGCCAAAATGGGCATTGGACCACTGGAAAATGAGGGTGGAGAAATAGCAATGGGGAACAAAGAAATGGCAGAGGAACTAAATAGGTGCTTTTCATCAGTTTTCAATGTGGAAGGCATCAGCAATATGTCAGACCTTCCAGAAACTTGGGGGCAGAGGGAGTGTAGTGACTGTCACAAGGGGGAGGTGATGGGGAAACTGTAAAGTCTAAGAGGTAAATAAATCACTCAGACCAGACGGACTACACCCAGAGTTCTGAAAGAGATAGCTGAGGAATTTGTATAGTCATTCTGATGAGCTTTCAGGAATCACTGGAGTCAGGAAGGGTTCCAGCTGACTGGAAAATGGCTAATTAACATGCCTGTTTAAGAAAGGAGGGAGGCAGAAGACAGGAAATTAAAGGCCAGCTAGCCTGACCTCAGTTGTTGGTGAGATTTTTGAGTTGAGAGTGTGTTGCTGGAAAAGCACAGCAGATCAGGCAGCATTCAAGGAGCAGGAAAATCAACGTTTCGGGCTGGAGTCCCCCATCAGGCTCAGGCCCAAAACATCAATTCTCCTGCTCCTTGGATGCTGCCTGACTTGCTGTGCTTTTCCAGCAACACACTCTCAACTCTGATCTCCAGCATCTGCAGACCTCACTGTCTCCCAGTAAGATTTTTGAGTCCATTATTAAGGGTGAGACTATGGAAGACTTGAATATGCATGGTAAAACAGCATCAGCTAGAATTATTTGAGGAGGTAATGAGCAAGTTAGACAAAGGAGAGCCAGTGACTCGTAGAGCTTCATGGGAATCAGTGTTGGGCCACAACTATTCATGTCATACATTAATAATGTGGACAAAGAAATCGGGGGCAATGTCACTAAATTTGCAGATAATACAAAGGTAGGTGGAGGGGCAGGCAGTTTTGAAGAAGCAGGGAGGCTGCAGAAGGACTCGTTCAGGCTAGGAGCGTGGGCAAAGAAGTGGCAGATGGAATATCATGTGGGAAAGTGTGCAGTTATGCACTCTGGTAGTTAGAATAAAGGTTTGGACTATCTTCTTAATGGGGAACCGCTTTGGAAATCTGAAGCATAAATGGATTTGGGCATTCTAATTCAGAATTCTCTTCAGGTTAACATGTAGGTTCAGTTGGCAGTTAGGAAGGCAAATGCAATGTTAGCATTCTTTTCAAATGGGCTAGAGTTCAAGAGCAAAGATGTACTGCTGAAGCTGTATAAGGCTCAGTTCAGACTGCATTTGGAATGTTGTGAGCAGTTTTGGGCCCTATATTGAAGGAAGGATGGTCATTGAAGGGGTCCCAGAGGGGTTTGATAAAAATGATCCCAGGGATGAAGGGCTTGTCATATGAGGAGCGGTTGAGGACTCTGGCTCTGTACTCAGAGTTTAGAAGGCTGAGGAAGATTCATCAAAACTTACATAATACTGCGAGGCTCTGGATAGAGTGTATGTGGACAAGATGTTTGCACAAAACAAGGGCACTGCCTCAGAACAAAGGGATGACTTTTTAGAACTGAGAGGAGGAGAGATTTTCTCAGCCAAAGGCTGGTTAATCTGTGGACCTGGAATGTCAGAAGCTGAGGGGTATCTTCATCAAAGATTTTAAAATCATGAGGGACATGGAAAGGGTGAAGAGGTCTTTTCCCCATAGTGGGGAATAGGTTTAAGGTGAGAGGGGAAAGATTTAAAAGTGATCTGAGGGGCAACATTTTCACGCAAAGGGTGTTGTGTGTATGGAACAAGCTGCCAAAGGAAGTGGTAGAGGCCAGTAAAATTACAATATTTAAAAGGTGTCTGGATGGGCATATGAATAGGAGGGGTTTAGAGGGATATGGGCCAAATGGTGGCAAATGGGGTGAGGATTAATTCGGTTGGCATGGACAAGTAGGACCGAAGGGTTTGTTTCTGTAATGTATCGCTCTAGAGGCCAAGTCATTGGATGTATTTAATACAGAGATACATAGGTTCTTGATTAATAGAGAGATCAAGGGGTCCAGGGAGAAGGCAGGAAAATGGATTTGTGAAACACATCAGCAATGATCAAAATCATGAAGGGTATATAGATAGGGTTAACGCTATGGGGGATTTCAAGAGCAGGGGGCATATTTTAAAGGTATGGGGAGAAAGATTTTTAAAAATGAGGCAAATCTTTTACACAGTGGTTTATGTGAGGAATGAACTTTTTGAGGAAGTGGTGATTGTGGACACAGTTACAGTGTTTAAAAGACACTTGGATAAGTACATGAATAGGAATGTTTTCGAAGAATATAAGCCAGAAGCTGGCAGATGGGGCTAGTTTAGTTTGGGATTATGTTCAGCATGGACTGGTTGGACTAAAGTGGCAGAAGTGGGTACTGCAGATGCAGGAGATTAGAGTCAAGACTAGAGTGATGCTGGAAAAGTACAGCAGGTCAGGCAGCATCCGAGGAGCTGGAAAAGTCAATGTTTCGGGCAAAAACCCTTCATCAGGAATGGTTGGACCAAAGTGTCAGTCTCCGTGCTGTATGACTCTATGACTCGATGACTCTATGATCAAATGGCGGAGCAGACTTGACTAATTCAACTCCTATATTTGATGGTTATAATGGGCACAGTGGAGGTTCCAGAGGAACATATGGTGAGTAATGTGGTTCTACTTTACAAGAAGGATGGTAGAGACCAGGGATCTATAGACAAGTAACTCTCATGTCAGTGGTAGAGAAACTATTGGAGAAAAACACTCAACCATTACTATTAAGCCAGAGGGAGCACCAAGCATTCCTAAAAATGAGGTTTCAGCCTGGTGAAGCAAATAAGCAGGACTACTTACATGCCAAACAGCATAACCAGCAAGTGACAGACTGAGCTAAGCCATCTCACAACCAATGGATCAAATCTGAGCTCTGCAGTCATTCCACATCCAGTCTTGAATGGTGGCAGACAACTAAACAACTCACTGGAGGAGGAGGCTCCATAAATATCCCCATCTTTAATGATCAAAAAGCCCAGTGCATCAGTGTAAAAGATGCGGTTGAAGCATTCAGAGCAATCTTTAAGTGGATGATCCAAATTGGCCTCCTCCAGTAGTCACCAGCATCACAGGTGCCAGTCTTCAGCCAATTCGATTCAGATCAGGTGATATCATGAAATGGTTGGAGTTACTGGATATTGCAAAGTCTATGAGTCCTGACAGCATTAAGGCAATTTTACTGAAGACAGTTATAATGCAGGCATTTACCCAAAAATGTGGAAGTTAACCTATACATGCCTTTGACACAAAAATCAGGACAAATGCAACCTGCCCAGTTATCGATTCGACAATTTAATTTCAATCATCAGTAAATTGACAGAAGGTACCATCAACAGTGCTATCAAGCAGCACTTGCTCAGTGGAGCACCACTCAGCTCCTGATTTCTTCACAGTCTTGTTTCAAACATGGTCAAAAGAACTTTATTCCAGAGGTGATGTGAGAGTGAGAGTTCTTTACAGCAGGGTTACATTTGACTGAGTGTGCATCAGCAGCACTAGCTAAACTGGAATCAATGGGAAATAGGAGACATACTCCCTGCTGATAGGAGTCACACCTGGCACATAGGAATATAGTTATGGCTGTTGGAAGTCAGTCATTTCAGCTCCAGGACATATCTGCAAGGAATTCTTAGCACTAGAGTGCTAGGTTCAACCATCTTCAGCTGCTTCATCAATGACCTTCCCCAAATCATAAGGTCAGAAATGGCGCTATTCACCATTGATTGCAATATTCACCATCATTTGTGACTCCTCAGATACTGAAGCAGCCTATAGTCAAATACAACAAGGCCATGTTTGGGCTGACAAGTGGCAAATAACATTTGTGCCACACAATAGCAGGCAATGACCATCTCCAATAAGAGGCAATCTAACAACTGCCCCTTACCATCACTGAATACGACACCAGCAACATCCTGGGGATTACCAGAAACTCAACTGGACTTACCATATAAATACAATGTTTATAAGAGCAGGTCAGATGCTTGGAATAATGCTACTCATGACTCTCCAAAGCCTGACACTCCGACAAAACACAAGTCAGGGTTGTGATGGATTACTCCTAACTGGATGAGTGCAGCTCCAACAACACTCGTAAAGCTTAACACTATCCAGGAAAAAGCTTGACTTGCACCACATGCAAGAGCATTCACTCCCTCTACCAATGAAGCTTTGGAATGGCAATGTGTACAATGCACTGCAGAAGTTCGCTAAGATCCTTAGATAACATATTCCAAACTCACACCCACTTCCAGGTGGAAGAACAAGGGCAGCAGATACATGCAAATGCCACCACCTGCAAGCTTCCCTCCAAGCCACTCACCACCCTGACCTGGAAATATATTACTGTTCCTTCACCATTGTGGGATCAAAACCCTGGAATTTCATTATTGTTTATGATATTTATAAATGACGTAGATCAGAATGTAGGAGGGTTGATAAGTAGGCTCATGGGTGATATCAAGATTGGCCAGGTGGTTGAACGTGAGGAGATAGGTGTTAGGTTACAGGAAGATATAAACACACAGTCAGATGGGCAGATTAGTAAAAGATGGAATTAAACCCAGATTAATTTGATATGATACACTTCAGAAGAAGGAACAACACAAGGGAGAACTCAATGAATGGCAAAACACTAGGAAGCTCAGAGGAACAGTGAAGGTTGGGGGGAGGTTACCTGACAGAAGTGTGTAAGATTACGAGAGGCATGAACAAAGAGAATAGAAGGCAGCTATTCTCCTGAGTTGAAGGGTCAACAGGAAGGTACTTTAATTTTAATGTGAAAGGTAGGAGATTTAGAGGGGATTTGAGAAAAAATATTTTCACCCAGAGAGCGATGACAATCTGTAATGCATTGCCTGGGAGGATGGTTGAGATGGAAAACCTCACATCCTTTAAAAAGTACTTGGATGAGCACTTGAAATGTCATTCAAGGTTACAGGCCTTTTTGGGAAAGTGTGACTAGTGTAGATGGTAATATATTTTTGCTGGTGTAGACTTGATAGACTTGTTTGAATCTATGATTCTATGATACAGCAACTTGACCATGCATAACAGTCTTGTCTGGTTTGATGATCTGTTTTGATCATGTTTGATAAATTCTAACATAACTTCCTGACTGTACTAGTCTATTGCTCTAGAAATGCTTGGTTTGCTCTCTATACACCCTTACCCACCCTAGGCACAACTTGTTGTGATTGGTGTATTTGTATTTTGAGATTCCCTTGTTCCTCCACCCCACAGATATCTGCACTTTCCATGTAATAATTAACCTAATTCTTCTCATCACCAACATGTACAACTTCACTTGACAAATATTGGTCCATTCTGCAATGCTTTTTAATGTGTCCCTTAAATTGTTGCAGGTCATCCCAGTCTTAACTAATCCCTCCAATCTACCTCCCCCTGCTGTGCTAATTTGGTGGTCAGCTGCGCATTGGGAAATTTGGAAATTGATTCCAAAATGCCAAATAGTTAATGACAATTGTAAACAGCAGAAGTTCTAGCTCCAATCCTTGCACTCCAAGCACTTTTCCACTTCTGGCTACCAGAGTGACTTCCCTTAACTCCTATTCTCCATTTCTGAAGCCAGTGAGCAATCTACTCTGCCACTTGTCCCTGACGTTATTCATTATCTTATGTTGGGATAACCTCATCAAAAGTTTTTGAAAACCAAATAAATTACATCAACTACACTACCATTCTCTACTTACTTTTAAAGTCCATACTGACTATCCATTATTATAATTTATCTAATATTCAATTATTTTCTTTCAGAAGGATCCAATTATATTTTTATTCCTAATGTAAATCTGACTGGCCTATAATTCTCTGGACACATTCTGTACCACCACAAAAATTATTGAATTACATTAATTATTCACCAAACATCCATAGCAACTACATCATACTCTAACAGATATTCAGTAGTAATAACACAGTAATGTCGCTGATGTTTCTTTAAAAATATATGGATGCAGTCCCATCTAGACCAGGAATTTTATCATATTTGTGAGGCTGATTGAGATTTCAAAGATAGAGGGAGAGCCATGGAGGAATATGATATCAATGATGAGACGTTTAAAATTTAGAAATTATCCAGGAGCCAGTATGAGCCCAAGAAAAATGGGTGAACAGGGACCTCGTGAGCATATGGAAAAGAGGCAGAATTTTGGAAGACAGAAATTTGCAGATGGTACAAAAGGGAGGCTGACCAAGAGAGATATGAAATAGATCTGGATGAATGGAAGCCATAGCTAAAAGTTTCTGTGGCAGATGAGATGAAGCAGAGATGGAGTTTGACAGCGTAACAGAAGTGGCAATTATTACTCAATTTTCTGGAATGCTATCATCCCATAAAATCGATCAATTTTAAACTGTTTTCTTTTCACTTTTCGATTCTTGTTAAAAGTGAAGGCTGTGCGAATGTGTGGCAGAACAGTCATTAGATTACAGTCATTCAAGCTGGCCCACAGTCCCACTAAAAGCCTCACTCAAGCTGTTGCCTTGGTTACTAGTGTCACTGATCTCATGTTGATGTAGTCCTGGTAGCTTTCATGTAAATGAAGGAGAGTTGATATATAACACAGTAAAGAAGTACTGTAATAAAGTGAGTCACCATGAAGTTAACATGAAGCCACTGCATTAACTGTTCCATGATGTTAACTGTTAACCCTTGTGATGATGTTGACAAAGATAGAGTTCAATCTCACAGGTGCTCCCATTCTGCCAGAGTCTCGCCCTTTCATCACCTTTTGAGATATGCTTAATCAGTCTGTTCAGGCATGTTATGACATACCTCTGAAGCAGGTTGATCTTGAACTTCTGACTTAGAGGCAGGGACACTACCACTGTGCCACAAGCCCTTTCTCGTCAAGAGTCACCAGACATGAAATGTTAACTCCGCCTTCTTCCCATTGATGCTGCAAGATCTGCTGAGTTTTGCCAGCAATTTCTGTTTTTGTTCCCATCGCCTTTCTTTAGTGAACCAAAAAGTTCATGTCTGCGCTGAATTATACAATCACAGAAAAGTACAGAATGCAGGAAGCTCATTCCACATATTCAGTCTGCAATGGCTTTCGAATAGCAATGTAGTAAGTTACATTCTCTCATTCTTTCCCCATTGTACTGAAACTTTTATTTCTCCAGATAATTACTCAGTTTTCAAAGCTGTGAGTGCAACTGTCTCCACCACAATCCAGGCAATGCATTCTAGATCATACCCACACACTGCAGGAAATAATTTTCCCTCATGTTGTCTTGGCCTCTGTTGTCAATCACCTTTCAATCTCATCTTCTTGTTAATAACTTTTCAGCAGCCAATTGGAAACTGTTTCTTTTTGTTTACGATTCAAATCTGTCATGATTTTCACCATCGTTTTCAGATCTGGAGAACAAACCCAGATCTAATAGACATGTTCAAACCTATGTAACTATAATTCCTAATTGTTTGAACAATTCAAGTTAATCTCTTTGGGACAGAATACTCCAGCTCGAGTCAAACCAGTGTTTTATAAAGGTTCAGCATAATTTCGCTGCTTTTGTTCCCTCTGCCTTTCATGTTTACCACTCAGAATTCTGCTTTATGAACTCATTTGTAAATCCATTCTACCACTTATTAATATTTATGCAGATACACATACCCAAGTCTGTCATTATCTTCCTCACTGTTCACTGCACTTTCAACCTGTATGTCAACTGCAAATTTCAAAGCCATGCTCTCCCAAGTCCAGTAATTAAGGGAAATCAAAAACAGCAGTAGTCCTGTTACTAAGCCCTGGGGAACTGCACTGCCTACAGGACGTCCTCAATTAACTGGTTCCAAGAATGTTGTGGTCAACAGAGAATCAGAGTTACTATGCTACAAGCAGCATTATTTTGCTGGGGCAGAGGTTATTGGTAAATGCATTTCCCCAGCAATATGCACACAAACATTTTACAGTTAAGAAAAGGTAAAAATCATCAACTGTTTATTATGTCTTAATATGAAAAAGCTAAGAAAATGTAATGCTTGAGTCCTCACTAAGCATGACAGTCTTTCATTACTCTGAAGAATGGATAAGTGGAATTGGAGATGGTGTGGGCTTTCTTGGAGGGTGAGAGGTCTATGATTTTCAATCATTGGAGAGAAATGAGAATAGGATTATTTTAAGGACAACCATGAGGGGGAGAAGAATGCTATCATCTTCACTGCTTAGATCGTCCAATCCATTTATTTGCACGATTCTGCAGTTGGCTCTTGGATTTTCTCAATAGACTCCACATAGCCTTTGGCTCGAACACAATCTGGCCACAACATACCCCACATGCCATTCGTAACTTCACAAGTGACAGGCAATTACTATCACTGTTCTGGACCAGGCCAGACACCCACAAAACATTTCAAAAAGTAGCCCAGACCCTAACTTTGCCAGTTGTTTTAAGCAGGTGTGAAGTGGAGAGATGCCACTGGTCAAATCACTTAGTTAAACAAAACAGAACAAAACAGAAGTTATTTATTAGATTATTGAATGAAACACAAACAAAAGAGAACAGAATACTGAATACCTTAATTTATCAGAAAACCTAACAGATTATCCCAATTTAATGATGCTGTTCCAAATACATGCAACATTCCCCATAAACACCCCTTGACACAAACGGTAAAATCAAGCAGAGGGTCTTACAGGAGAGAGGTCAGAGAGAGAATACTAGCGTGTTCCTGCTTCTTTGGGTCCAGCAGTTTCTGGTCTAGCGCTACTGTTAAAAACCAAGCCAAATCAAACTAGAGAAAGGCCGAGCTGGGAGAACTGGCCACTTCCCTTTCACAGTGCGTGTGTTGTTTTTAAAGCTTGAAAGCCTTCTGCCTGAGGCAGTATCTGTTAGCTATTATAAAACTAGCCCTTAAACCCTTCAACCCCAGACTTTTCTGAGTTTGTGTCATTTACAAGCTCTCTGAAAAACAAAGCCAAGGACAAAATAACCTTGTTATAGGAGCAGACACCCCCCTCGAAAAAAGGAATGATCAATATCCAAAGATGGCTTCATTTTAAAACCCCTTAAACCTAAATTGTTAGTACTCTAAAGCACCTACGTTACATTGATCATAAACATGCAAACATGCACAACTACATTCCGTTTCATTCTGTTGTACTCTGGCCACTGAATGCCTCTGTTTTTCATTCAACTGTCGACAATGCATCAGCAATCATGTTTTCTTGTCCTGCCACATGCACAATTTTCAAACTGAATGACTGTAACAACAAGCTCCATCTAAATAGTCTGGCATATTTGTCCTTAAATTTCTTCACAAACTTCTATAGGTTATGATCAGTGTATACTATTGTCTCAGATACGTTACTGGTAACATGAACATTGAAATATTGTAATGCCAACACTAAGCTCAGGTTCTCCTTCCCAACAATTTTATTTTTCTGCTGATGAATGTTCAACTTCCTCGAGAAATACCTGAAAGGTCTTTCTATCTTCTTGCAAGAGCACAGCACCGACACGCACATCACTTGCAACAATAGTTTGCAATAGTTTACACCAAAAGTGGACAGCGAAGAGGGTTACATCAGATTACAACAGGATCTGGGCCAAATGGGCCAATAGGCTGAAAAGTGGCAAATCTTAGCAGGACTTATACACTTATACACTTTATGGTAAGGTCCTAGGGAGTGTTGCTGAACAAAGAGACTTTGGAGTGCAGGTTCATAGCTCCTTGAAAGTGGAGTCGCAGGTAGATAGGATAGTGAAGAAAGCATTTGGTATACTTTCCTTTATTGGTCAGAGTATTGAGTACAGGAGTTGGGAGGTCATGTTGCGGCTGTACAGGACATTGGTTAGGCCACTATTGGAATATTGCGTGCAATTCTGGTCTCCTTCCTATCAGAAAGATGTTGTGAAACTTGAAAGGGCTCAGAAAAGATTTACAAGGATTTTGCCAGGGTTGGAGGATTTGAGCTATAGGGAGAGGCTGAACAGGCTGGGGTTGTTTTCCCTGGAGCGTTGGAGGCTGAGGGGTGACCTTATAGAGGTTTACAAAATTATATGGGGTGTGGATAGGATAAATAGACAAAGTATTTTCCCTGGGGTGGGGGAGTCCAGAACTAGCAGGCATAGGTTTAGGGTGAGAGGGGAAAGGTATAAAAGAGACATAAGGGCCAACGTTTTCACACAGAAGGTGATACGTGTATGGAATGAGCTGCCAGAGGATGTGGTGGAGGCTGGTACAATTGCAACATTTAAGAGGCATTTGGATGGGTATATGAATAGGAAGGGTTTGGAGGGATATGGGCTGGGTGCTGGCAGGTGGGACTAGATTGGGTTGGGATATCTGGTCGGCATGGACGGGTTGGACCGAAGGGTCTGTTTCCATGCTGTACATCCCTATGACTCTGTGACTCTAATAGCCACCTTGAATGGCTTTGCATAATTAGGTGTGGCTAATACCAAGTCAGTGGTTAACACAATTTTCAGGCTGTCTAATGCCTTCTGACAGTTTGTTATCCACTGAAAATTCTTACCTTTCTCTTGTAATTCAGTGAGTGGAGCAGCCACACTGCTAAACTTTGATATGAATATTCGATAAAGTCCAGTCAATCCCAGGAAATATAATATCGTTCATTTTGTCAATGGTATGGGAAACTCTACAATTACCATTGTTTTTGCATCCTGAGGAGCCATTCGTCCATGTCCAATAACATGGCCCAGGAAGGTGACTTAAGCATTGGCAAATTTACTTTTAGCCAGTTTTACCATCAAACCTGCCTTCTGAAACAAGTCTGACAAATGTTGCAAATGTTCCTTCCATGTGTGACTAAAAATCAGCAGGTCATCTTTATAAATGACATAGTTGGGTAATCCAGCAATGACCTAATTGGTTAGTTTCTGAAATATGGCTGGCATATTTTTCATGACAAATGTCATGACTTTAAACTGATACTGTCCATTCGGCATTACAAAAGCCAAAATTGCCTTTGCTCTTTCTAACAAGGGTATCTGCCAGTATCTTCTGAGCAAGTCCAACTTAGAAATATAAGTTGCTTGTCCCACCACAGTCTTCCAAATGTAGAATAGGATATGCATCAGTCTTTCTAACTGCATCAACTTTGCGATAGTCCACACGTAACTGTCGGGTATCACCTGGTTTCAGCATCATTACTATGAGTGTGCTCCAGTCACTGTAACTCAATTCAATTATGTCATCTTGGAATATGCGTTCAATCTCATTTTGAACCTGTGCCAATTTTAGAGGGTTATGCCTATGAGGATACTGCTTAATTGGAACTGCATCTCCTATCTCTACATCATGCATAATTAGGTTGGTACCTCTCACCTTATTTCCACATATCTTCCCATGTGATAGTAAATACTCTTTCAGGTCATTTCGATTTTCCTCTGGAAGGTAACTCAATAATTTATCCCAATTGTCGATAATATCCTCATTGTCCAATTTAATTTGAGGAATGCCCAATTCAGAATCTTCTGAACTTGGTTCTTTTCTCTGTGTTGTAACCAATAACACAGTCTCCTTTGGCTTTCTTTCCCTGTCAAAATACCTTTTGAGCAGATTCACATAACACACTCTGAGATTTCTTTCTCTCTGGAGTCCTTATCAAATAGTTCACCTCACTCAATTTCCTTTAGACGTGATAAAGTCCACTAAATCTTGCTTTTGAGTGTTTGATTTCTTGTCTGCTTCCTGTTTCATTGTGTGCTGTGACACCTTTAAATATTGTCTAGCCAACACCCCTGTTCTATTTAATCATTCCCAAAAATTTGACACATGTCCAAATATGTGGTCTCTGAATTATGACTTACCAAGTTTTACTTAATCAATTTTAGTGGTCCTCTCACTTCATGCCCCAAAACTAATTCAAATGGGACTGAATTTAGTTGATTCATTTGGTGCATCTCTGATTGCAAAAAGTACAAATGAAATTTCCTTAACCCAATCAGCTGGATAATCCTGACCTTAAGCCCTCAACATGGTCTTTCATGTCTGATGCCACCTTTCTAGCTCTCCCTGCGATTCTGGATGGTACGCAGTAGATTTGAATTTTTTTATTCCTAAGCTGTCCATAACTTCCTTGAATAATTTTGGTGTGAAGTTTGATCCCTGATCTGATTATATCTCTGTTGGTAGTCCATATCTGGTGAAAGATTTGTATAATTCCTCTACAATCCTTTCAACTGTGATATTGAGTAATGGAACGGCCTCTAGAAATCTAGTCAACACATCCATTATTGTTAACAAATACTGATTCCCATTTCTTATTTGAGGTTGGAGACCTACACAATCAATTAAGACAATTGTAAAAGGTTCCTCAAATACAGGAATAGGTATTAAAGGTACGGGTTTTATTACTGCCTGTGGTTTTCCAATTACCTGACATATATGGCACGTCCGGCAAAATTCAACTACCTCCTTGTGCAGTCCGGGCCAGTAAAGATGTTTTTGTATTTTAGTTTGAGTTTTCTCACTCCTAAATGACCCCCCCTAGAGGTGCTCACATGCCACTTGCAACACTTCCTTTCTAATACGCACTGGCAATACAATTTAATGAACTTCTGCTCATTTCTCATCTGCCTGAATATGTGATGGTCTCCATTTCCTCATTATGGCATCAATTTTAAGGTAATAACATTCAGAGATACATTTAGGTTCTTTTTTTAAAGCCTTTTGATACAATTGCTGTAAATTTTCATCTTTCTACTGTAATTCAGTTAATTTATCTGAGCTAAAGATGTCTGCTGTGTCATCTATCTGCTCCTGGTTTGTCCCCACCATCTGGTCAAACAGGGTCTCTGCCAATTCCACTCCAACTTTCTTATCTGTTTTATTTGATCTCTCCTGTTTCAATGGGTGACTTTTTGACCTCATTACCACACAGTCAGGAAAAATCCCAGGATATGTATCCTGCAATAGTTACTGAATTCCCCAGTAGCAACATGCATTGACCAGAAACTGACCAAACATATAAATATCGTGGCTACAAGAGCAGGCCAGAGGCTAGGAAGTCTGCAGCAAGTAACTCACCTCCTGATTCCCCGAAGAATCAGGACTCAATGTCACTCACCCCTTCATTCTCTCCCCAACTACCATTATACTCATTGTTACTCTTCCCACTTGAATGGCTTCCTTTAGCAATGTCAGTTTCCACATCCAGACTGCAGCCCATGCACTTATCCAGTAGGCTGAGAGAACCGCAAGCCTGTTGAACAGACACTGCTGCCCCCTGGGTCTCCTTGCCTGCCCTTCTCACAAGCATGCCCACCTTTCCTTGACTACTGACCAAATCAGAAAACCCTATTCTATTTGGTGTCTCTTGATACACAAAATGCATGCAATTTCCCTATCCCTGATGTATCACACCATCTGAAATTCAGCCTCCAGCTTATAAACTCTGAGCCAAAGCTGCAGAAGGTGTTTGCCCTGTAGCACAATGGATTCCAGGAGCTCCCACATGCAGAAGCCCTGGCACATCACTTGAACTGTCATCATTTTTTTTTAAAATAACTACAAAAATAATTTTTCCGTTATTTGCTTTCTTAATGTAATTTAAGTACGCTAATGCCAGTTATTATGTTATTTTAAACTTTAGGAACAGTGTAATGCTTGAGTCCTCACTAAGCATGATAGTCTTGCTTTACTCTGAAGAATGGATAAGTGATACTGGAGATGGGGTGAGCTTTCTTCAAGGCCTGAACGACTTACCAAATACTCTCCCAATGGCTAGCTTCTTCTCTGCAGTAGAGTATGAATCAATTCAAACTGCCAGCATCTGCTGCTGGGTCTTCCTTTCACTGTAGGAGTCTGTTCCTTTGTCACTGCAACTGACAGCATTCCCATTACAACACTGCTATTCAAGCTTGTGCATTTAACTTTCAAACCTTCCACAATTAATGTTAAATGTTTCAACTTCCAGTTTAATCTTTGCTAAGATTGTAACACCTAAATGTTGATCCGAGTGGCTCACAGACTCTCCATGTCCATCATAATCTTCTGATTATTTCTACCAAATCTAACAGCAGTCAAAGAAGCTAATAATTTATCAAACACTTTTCATTTATCATTGTTTTTGATGATTTGTTTCACTTTTGTTGTTGGCATATCAAGAACAGCAGTGATATCCACCCCACACTCCCCTTTTGCAGGCTGTTTTCTAATACCTAACTTCACTTGAAGTATAACTTGAATTCACTCTTTTTTTTCATTGAAATCACTTCATTGTCACTTGCTCTATTTGGCTCATTATGAATTAATTTTATTGAAATCCCCAACAATTTAAGGCAACCAAAATTACAGCAGGAGGGTACTCTGTTTTGTCTGGATCACAAAATGGTGAGCTGCACACTTCTTATATTGTACTCCACTTATACTCACAAGGGATGAGTATTTAACCAAGTCCCCTTAAAATTGCTGCTAAAGACTACCACAGGGCAGTGCAACCTGTGTCCAAATAAAAGTTTGGGCTGCTTCCAAGCTGTCTGATACTAATAACCACATCAAAGGATGCCACCTTATCTGAGGACCAATTCATGCAGGCACAACCGGGGAGTGATGCAGGAACACCAGGCAATTGGCAACATTAACAAGAATCAGTAGCAACTTGACTTGAATACATGTTTGCAATAAGAGATTGACATCAGTGCAAAACAACATTGTGTCAATGTTAAGCAAGGACATCCTGACCTCTGTCTAGTTAGAAAAAAAAAGCTGTTCAGCACAAATCCGTTTTCCATCCCTTACCCAATTTGTGTCCAAGCTGCTACTATCCTTTTATTCCATTGACTTCAATTTTGTGAACAACTCTAATATATGAGACTGTATTAAGCATCTTTGAAACTCCAGATAGACAACATAACTGCAATGCCTTCATCCACTCATCAAACTGTGTCACTGCATCCATGCATCAAATAAGTTAGTGAAATGATTTTCTGTCAACAGGCCTTGTAGCCTCTCTTTTATTATTCAACACTCATTCAAGCAACTGTTATTGTTCTGCTAATCGCCAATAGAGAGATAAACATGAAGGAAGTGAATAGCATGGGATCACTGGAGTCACACAGTAATCATTCTAATCAGCTGCCGGTATTGGGACTAACTGGTGCAGCTCGTTTCACTTCTAATACCTATCCCCCAGCTTATTCATAATTTTTCCCCTCACCCATCACTCTAATCTGCTGCCCCTCCCCTTAACCCACTGAGTATCCACAGAGGATGGTTCTTCATCCTCTGTGATCTCCTTTCTAAAGCTAGCTCTTCCACAGCAGCCAGGGGTCCTCAGGACAAGCACACACTGTATTAGGAAAGGCTCATAAAGTCTCTGGAAAGTGACAAGTAAACATTTGTACTGCACAAATGACCAATGACCTTTAATGACCATCTCCAACAAGAAAGATTCTAAACATCGTCCACTAACATACAATGGTAGCACCATCACTGATTGCCCGCACTATTAACATTGACCATTGACCAGAAACTGAACTAAACTAGTCATATATAGAGAGCAAATCAAATGCTAAGGATCCTACAGACTGGAAAGTGGACTAGTAGTCATTTCGCTGAGAGCTGCAGGCCCTTCTGTCTGGGGATTTGCATGCTCATTTATTCTCACTTTTTGTAAGGGACTCAGAATGCATCTGCAGACTTTCTGCTGCGGTTATGAGTCACTAATGGGTGAATAATGCTTTATCTGCCAGAACAAAATAATAAGTAAGTAATTTTAAATAACTTGGGATAAATAATATTTTTTTTAAAATGCTTCACTTAAACAAAATATTTCCTACAAAAATTAAAATGTTTTTGTAGAGATGGGAGATAAGGAAAACCTGTTATGAGACATGTAGTGCACCCTGTAGTGAAAATGATGCTAACGATATGGTCAGAAGCAACTGTAGAGAAGATTAATTACACTGAAAGTATTATTGAACAGTATTGCCAGTTTGGTGAGTAAAGGAATTCTTAATCTTTCTCTAAAGATCTAATTTTGTTTAAATTTCACATTTACATTCACAGGTCTCTGAAAGTGGCAGGGGAGGCAGACAAGTTGGGAAAGAAGGCATTGGATGAGGTATTGAATATCACAGCAAGTTTGTAGTGCTGCAGCTGTATGAGACACTGTTTTTGGAGCTGTACTCATCCAGGCAAGTGGTGAGAATGTCATCATACTCCTGACTTGTGCTTCTAGATTATAAAAACAATGACTGCAGATGCTGAAAACCAAATACTGGATTAGTGGTGCTGGAAGAGCACAGCAGTTCAGGCAGCATCCAAGGAGCAGCGAAATTGACGTTTCGGGCAAAAGCCCTTCATCAGGAATAAAGGCAGTGAGCCTGAAGCATGGAGAGATAAGCTAGAGGAGGGTGGGGGTGGGGAGAGAGTAGCATAGAGTACAATGGGTGAGTGGGGGAGGAGATGAAGGTGATAGGTCAAGGAGGAGAGGGTGGAGTGGATAGGTGGAAAAGAAGATGGGCAGGTAGGACAAGTCCGGACAAGTGATGGGGACAGTTACTGAGCTGGAAGTTTGAAATGAGGATGAGGTGGGGGAAGGGGAAATGAGGAAGCTGTTGAAGTCCACATTGATGCCCTGGGGTTGAAGTGTTCCGAGGCGGAAGATGAGGCGTTCTTCCTCCAGGCATCTGGTGGTGAGGGAGCGGCGGTGAAGGAGGCCCAGGACCTCCATGTCCTCGGCAGAGTGGGAGGGGGAGTTGAAATGTTGGGCCACGGGGCGGTGTGGTTGATTGGTGCGGGTGTCCTGGAGATGTTCCCTAAAGCGCTCTGCTAGGAGGCGCCCAGTCTCCCCAATGTAGAGGAGACCACATCGGGAGCAACGGATACAATAAATGATATTAGTGGATGTGCAGGTGAAACTTTGATGGATGTGGAAGGCTCCTTTAGGGCCTTGGATAGAGGTGAGGGAGGAGGTGTGGGCACAGGTTTTACAGTTCCTGCGGTGGCAGGGGAAGGTGCCAGAATGGGAGGGTGGGTCGTAGGGGGGTATGGACCTGACCAGGTAGTCACGGAGGGAACGGTCTTTGCGGAAGGCGGAAAGGGGTGGGGAGGGAAATATATCCCTGGTGGTGGGGTCTTTTTGGAGGTGGCGGAAATGTCGGTGGATGATTTGGTTGATGCGAAGGTTTGTAGGGTGGAAGGTGAGCACCAGGGGCGTTCTGTCCTTGTTACGGTTGGAGGGGTGGGGTCTGAGGGCGGAGGTGCGGAGGTGCGGGATGTGGACTAGATGCGTTGGAGGGCATCTTTAACCACGTGGGAAGGGAAATTGCGGTCTTTAAAGAAGGAGGCCATCTGGTGTGTCCTATGGTGGAACTGGTCCCCCTGGGAGCAGATACGGTGGAGGCGGAGAAATTGGGAATACGGGATGGCATTTTTGCAAGAGATAGGGTGGGAAGAGGTGTAATCCAGGTAGCTATGGGAGTCGGTGGGTTTGTAAAAAATGTGAGTGTCAAGTCGGTCGTCACTAATGGAGATGGAGAGGTCCAGGAAGGGGAGCGAGGTGTCAGAGATAGTCCAGGTAAATTTAAGGTCAGGGTGGAATGTGTTGGTGAAGTTGATGAATTGCTCAACCTCCTTGCGGGAGCACGAGGTTGCGCCAGTGCAATCATCAATGTAGCGGAGGAAGAGGTGGGGAGTGGTGCCGGTGTAATTACGGAAGATCAACTGCTCTATGTAGCCAACAAAGAGACAGGCATAGCTGGGGCCCATACGTGTGCCCATGGCTATGCCTTTGGTCTGGAGGAAGTGGGAGGATTCAAAGGAGAAATTGTTAAGGGTGAGGACCAGTTCGGCCAAACGAATGAGAGTGTCGGTGGAAGGGTACTGTTGGGGACGTCTGGAGAGGAAAAAACGGAGGGCTTGGAGGCCCTGGTCATGGCGAATGGAGGTGTAGAGGGATTGGATATCCATGGTGAAGATAAGGCGTTGGGGGCCGGGGAAACGGAAGTCTTGGAGGAGGTGGAGGGTGTGGGTGGTGTCTCGAACGTATGTGGGGAGTTCCTGGACTAGGGGGGATAGGACAGTGTCAAGGTAGGTAGAGATGAGTTCAGTGGGGCAGGAGCATGCTGAGACAATGGGGCGGCCAGGGTGGTCAGGCTTGTGGATCTTGGGAAGGAGGTAGAACCGGGCAGTGCGGGGTTCCCGGACTAAGGTTGGAAGCTGTGGGTGGGAGATCTCCTGAGGTGATGAGGTTCTGTATGGTCTGGGAGATGATGGTTTGGTGATGGGGGGTGGGGTCATGGTCGAGGGAGCAGTAGGAAGAGGTGTCCTCGAGTTGGCGTTTGGCTTCAGCGGTGTAGAGGTCAGTGCACCAGACTTCCACTGCGCCCCCTTTATCCGCTGGCTTAATGGTGAGGTTGGGATTGGAGCTAAGCAATTGCTATTTGATAACATTGTTGATGACACCTTCCATCACTTTACTGATGGTCAAGAGTAGACTGATTGGGCAGGAATTGTGCGGACTGGATTTGTCCTGCTTTCTGTATTCCAGATATATTTGGATATTTTTCCACAGTGTTGTAGCTGCACTGTAGCAGCTTGGCTAGGGGTGTGGCTAGTCTTGGACAACAGTACTACTGGAATATTATCTGGGCCATAGCCTTTTTCAATATTCAGTACCTTCAGCTATTTCTTGTTGCTACATTGAGTGAATCAAATTGGCTGAAGACAGGCATCTGCAGTGCAGGGGACCCCAGAGGTTGCCGAGATGGGTTATTCACTTGGCACTCTAGTTGAAGATTGTCATAAATCCAACAACCTTATCTCTTGCACTGAAATGCTGGGATTCCCCTATGATTGAGAATGGGGATATTTGTGGAGCTTCTTCCTCCAGTCTGTTATTTCATTGTCTACAATTACTCACCACTAGGTGTGGCAGGTCTGTGAGCTTAGATCTGATCTTATAATTATGGGATAGCTTTTCCCTGCCTGACACTCACATACATATACACAGACACGCACAGTCATATGCAGGCATACATACACACACAGCCACACATGCAAGTACACACACACACACACATACACACACACACTCTTTTGGTTTTTTTTGTCCCTATGCAAAATAAACATGCTGAACATTGGTCACCTTGTGCATTTACAATCAGTGGCTAACCCAATGAGAACCAAATACAAAAATTAAATTTAGGACCTATCAAGCCAGGTTTCACTCTTGGACCTGACCTGTCTGTCACTATCATCAGCTGGAATCATAACAACATAGGGGCTCTTAGTAGAATAGAAGTTTACTGAATTTAAGAAGGCTCTGTATCTAGTAGAGAAGTTACTATGGGGAGATATGGAAACAAATTGGCACATATTGTTAGAATTAACTGAGATTCAGTTAAAAATGTAAAGAAGAATTGAAGGTGCTGAAGATGAGAAGATAACAGTAGAAAGAGAAGAAAATGAAATGAAAAGAGTATTAGGGAGAGAGGAGAAAGAAAGGAGAGTTGAAGAATGAAGAAAAGAAAGAAGGAAGAAAATAAGAAAGTTTGAAAGATAAAGGGAAACAAAGAGAAAAACAAAAGTATTTTTTCTTCATTCAAGAGGTATGGGCCAATATTTATTCCCCAACACTAATTGCCCTAGAGAAGGTAATGGTGAATTGCTTTCTCAAACCATTTCATCTCATTTGAAAAAAATGGCTGAGAAGATAACTTTGTTAAAAGATGTTTTGACCTTAACATTTACAGAGAAGGATAATTCATGGCGAGTTTGAACTGTGGGTCACCATGGTGATGGGTCAGGTTGAGAAGGCGTTGTGACCTCAGCAATATGGGAATTGAATCCATGCTATTGGGATCATTCTGAATCACAAATTGGTTGACCGGCCAACTGAGATAAATATAATGTCTCACACTGACAGTTGCATTGTGGAAAATGTCCTTCTGGGAAAGTGGAGAAATCAGAAACCTGGGCTGGCAAAGGTAATAGTTCTAGAAACAACAGAAGGAAACCATAGTAATAAAGGAAGGAACTTATTTTAAACCCTGGCCAATGACAGTGTTGTTGCTATGCTGAGCTATCCTGGACCCACAATCCATGGTGCTAATCAAAAAGCCAAATAAAAGTCATTGTTAAAGAGGAGTTGACCTGAACACACACGGTGCTGATTTGTCTGGACTCAGTGCTTCCAGAGTAATCCTGTTTGATATGCAACAGTTAGCTTCATTTGTTTTGCCAAAGTTGCAAAGTAATCCTTGTTTTATATCTTTTTTAAAGCAGCATTTACGTTTCTCATTTTCAGTCCATAGTCCAATAAAATACAAAGACATTCTCTCTTACATTAATTAAAGTGTGTTAGTTGACCAAAAGGCAATTGATAAATGCTTAATAAAAGATGAAAACTAGAACAGATAATAAGACCAAAATTCAGACCAAACCACTAGACATAATGTTTTAGTGTCGTTATCTGTCTGTGGGCTATCATTAAAAGCAACATTCACTGGACCTCATCAAAACAAAAAAAGCTCAATGATGTGAACTATACAGTGAGTACTCCAGACAGGAGGAAAAATCAGCGAGTGTAGCATGTGAAAGGACCATTATTACAAAGGACCATTATTAAAGAACATAAGTGGCACGGTGGCACAGTGCCTCACAGCGCCTGAGACCCGGGTTCAATTCCCACCTCAGGCGACTGACTGTGTGGAGTTTGCATGTTCTCCCCGTGTCTGCATGGGTTTCCTCCGGGTGCTCCGGTTTCCTCCCACAGTCCAAAGATGTGCCGCTCAGGTGAATTGGCCATGCTAAATTGCCCGTAATGTTAGGTAAGGGGTAAATGTAGGGGTATGGGTGGGTTGCGCTTCGGCGAGTCGGTGTGGACTTGTTGGGCCGAAGGGCCTGTTTCCACACTGTAATGTAATCTAAAAAAAAAGTGTGTTTACAGTGGGAAGAGAAAAAGGGAATGAAATAAAACTGCCAGAAACATTTGAGTATGAACCAGAAATTGAAATTAAACAGTCAACCCTTCAGTAAACTGGTTGAATATTACAGAGGTGCTCAAAAGGTTAGATTGAATATTATGCTATCTCCCCCCATCAGTTCCTGACATGGGCAGCTGGCACATTGCTGACTTGATGTATTGTACGGCAAAATGCTCTCCTCATCCCTCTGGAATGTCCAATCCTGACAAGTGCAATGGATTCTCTCTCAGTGTGAGTGCTAAAAGTCCCTTTCCAGCTGAAACACAAAGTGCACATAGGTATGGCACGGCAAGGCAAGGGAAAGCAAGGCAAACCATGGATGATGCGAGCATGCAGGTAGGCCCGAACTGAATGAGCACTGAAAGAGCAAGTAAGCACCCCTGAGGTGCAGCCTATCGATACCATGATCTGGGTCTCTGTGTGTGCAAAGTGTTCCTGCTGCAGCCTTCTCAACCCTAGTTGCTGCTGCGTCCTGCAATGTATGGCCTGCCCATGTATTGGAGAGGAGGTGAGGGATGTCAGATGCTGGATGCCAATGTTCTTTCATGAAGGGTTCTTGAACCAAAGTCCAAGATCGATGTCGTTCAGAGCATGCGGTGAACTGAATAGATTGGAGACACTCTCTGGTTTCCTTGTCAAGTTTTCCCAAACTCTAATGTGTTTGATAAAATACATTAACAAGGTATTTAACTGGCAATAATGGCGATCAATTGGCAATTTGTCAGTGCCTGGCAGATTTTCACCGTGCCACTTCTAAGAAGTATAAAAGATGGAGCGAGATGGTCTCAGTGTTGAGATGGACCTTGCTGGACTAGTTCATGTTGCTCAGACCCCAGTGAGATTACATCCATTACCCTCTTGGATTACACAATCAACTTGGTCATACATTTAGCTGAAAGTGAATTTTTCAAGGCATAATAGTCTTATTTGAGTCACACGATGGAGTAAGGACAAGTAAGGCTAGAGAGGATATAACTGAGCCTAAGTTAAAGCATGTGATCCTACAATATATGTGTATAGGTGGATTTTATCAAATGCTGATTTCAGATTTTGACACTGTTATGGTTTTCCTGATGAACTTATTAAAAAAAGGCGAGAGAAATTACATCGTTAGAACATTTTCAATTTTTGATTAATATTAATTTGAAGTGTTTATTTTATGAGTCCAGAATCGCTATTGAAATAACAATTCTGTCAATGGTTTTGGAGTTGATCCATGAATATAATACTTGGGTTTATTAGATATTTACCAAATATATATCAGTGTCTCCTCCAGAGGTCCCTAGCATCATGTTAATTCAATTCCCTCTACATTATATTAAAAGATGGCTGGAGTGACTGGATATTACAACAGCTAATGCGTCCTACTAACATTCCAGTGACAATACTAAAGACATGTACTCCAGACCTTGCTGGCCCCCTGGTGAAGCTGTTCTAGTACAGTTACAACACTGGCTTTTACCTGACAAATCTAACCTGCCAATTCCCTTCAAAACTGGATAGAACTGGAGAACATAGGCTGTAATGAAATCAGGAGCTGAGGAGCCCATTGGAACTGAAGAAGGGCTTATGCCCAAAACATCGATTCTCCTGCTCCTTTGATGCTGCCTGACCTGCTGCGCTTTTCCAGCAATACATTTTTCAGCATTGGAACTGAAAGTAGGCTTCAGTGAGCAGGTTAGTGCCAAGAAGAGTCTTACTAACTTGAAATACTAACTCCATTTTGTCTTTCCAGAAATGCTGCCGGATCTACTGAGTTTCTCCAGCATTGTCTGTGTTTATTTTTATTCAAAATCCACACAAAAACCTTGGAATGACCATCTCCAACAAGAGAGCATTTAATCATTGTCCTTTGACATTCAATGTCATTGTTAGCACGGATTCGCCAAATGTCAATGTCCTTGGAGTTACCATTGACCAGAAACTGAACAGGACCATCAATATAAATACAGTGGAGCCTGGACAATGCAGTGAGTAACTCACCTCCTGACTACCCAAATTTTGTTTAGAATCTGCAAGGCATAAGTCAGGCGAGTGATGGAATACTATCTGCATGCTTGGATGTGTGCAGCTTAAACAACACTCAAGCATCTTTATACCATCCAGGACAAAGTGACACACTTAGTTGGCACCATACCTACAAATATCCATTTACTCCACTAACAATGATCAGGAGCAACAGGTTGAAGCATCTATAGATTGGACTGCAGAAATTTACTAAAGCTCCATAGATAACATCTTACAAATCTAAAATCTAAGAGAAGTAGCTTGTAATTGAGCACCTTGAGTCTGCTTGACCATTTGATACAATCAGGACTGATCTCATCTCAGCCTCCACTCCACTTCCATGCCTGGTCTTCATAACTTACAACCACTACCATCCAGAAGAACCAGGCCAACTGATACATGGGAACACCGCCATCTGCAAATTCCCCTTTAATTCAGTCACCACCCTGATTTGGAAATATATTTCTCTTCTGTCAGTGTCACTGGATCAAAATCCTAGAATTCATCGTTAACAGCATTGTGAGTTTCCTTTCAGTGCAAATGGCAGTACTTCGAGAAGGCAGCTCACCACCACCTTCTGAAGAACAAATTGGGATGGGCAGTAATTGCTGGCTCAGCTAGCAGCACCGACATCCCATGAATAAATTAACAGTGAATTGAATGTATTGTAAACAGTTGTGTGAAGGATTACAAGCATTTAATAAAACTCTTAAAACTTTAGGGGCAGTACAGTGGCTCAGTGGCTAGCACTGTTGCCTCACAGCACCAGACACCTGGGTTCGATTCCAGCCTTGGGCGACTGTATGTGTGGAATTTGTACGTTCTCTCTGTGGCCTGCATGGGTTTCCTCTGGGTGCTCCGGTTTCCTCCCACAATCCAAAGATGTGCAGGTCAGGTGAATTGGCCATGCTAAATTGCCCATAGTGTTAGTGCATTAGTCAGAGGGAAATGGGTCTGGGTGGGTTGCTGTTTGGAGGGTCAGTGTGGACTTGTTGGGCCGAAGGGCCTGTTTCCACACTGTAGGGAATCTAAACTTTAAAATGCATGATTTAGAAAATAAGTAGGGGAAGAGAGAAAATTTGGGCTGTTGTTAACAACGAGGTGTCCTATGAGACAGAATGACAAGCAGGCTCCTTTTAGGAAAAGAGAACCATAAAGAAGTTTAGGAAGTGTGCAGAATTCAGCAATGGCAATGCCATTGAATATAAAGGGCGGGGAATTCTGAAGGGACTAACCTCAGATCAGCTGACTTCAGAACATGCTGCTGATAGCAGTCGCCAAGCATGCTGTACAAGAACACACGAATATCCCTTAAAACATTTGACTCCAACACTTTGAGTGTTCTGAACGTCCTTCTTTCCACTGGTAAGTCACTCGAGTCACAACTACCAGAAACCCCAAGCTATGAAAAGTGTGACTGAGGACAGAAAGAGAGAACGTGATGTAACTCAGTGTGAAGCAGAGATAAAGATGGGAGAAGAAACAACAATCAGTACATACTCTCCAGCAAGATACTGGCAGAAAAACTGTTGATACCTCTGTTCCTGTGTTAATTAGGCGCGATGTTTCTACCTGACCAAATTTCATGCTCACTCCAGGGGAATTCCCTGTATTTCTATATAAGACTGAGAGAACCTTCAACCAATCCTCTAATACCCCTTACCCCAACTTCAATGGGTTCTTAGTGGGAGTTCCAACTTGTTTCCCACCTGGTGAAATATGAAGGCTCTTGCACAGCTTAGGATCTCCATGTCTAATGGCAAATGGCAGTCATGGCTACTGAGGGCAGTCTAATTTGAAATATCCAGCCCTTTATCAATTCCAATGCCTCTTTAGAGCACTTATTGGATGGGGTCAGCTTCATGGCTTCCCATGCAGATACGACAACAAGAACTGGATCAGCACTTGTGGTAGAGCAATAGATACTACCTGCCTCTTCAACCTGTGTTTACATCCTCATTCACGTTGTTGGTCACATCTGTGTAGCCGGGGTTCTTTATTCCACTGGCATCACATCATAACAAATATACTTGGAAATTCAGGTAAAACAGGACATAGAATGCATTTGGAATCGCATCTATGGCCTACATCTGGTTAAGGAAATCCTTTGTCTGACTGATCCTTCTCCCCCGGGGCCTCCTTCCTCAAAAAACACTTGGAGAATCTGTTCAAATGCTCTAGCTGCTCTGCTTAGTGCCCCCCCTCTCTCTCTCTCCTTATCTGCTGCTGGAGTTCCCTTTATACAGGAAATACCACCAATAATAAGGTCCCCTCCAAGTCATGGACTATCCTGACTTGGAACTACAGATATATCACGAATCCTTGACTGTTATTGAGTCAAAATCTTGGAACTCTTGTCCTAACAGCACTGTAGTTCCTACATCATATGGACTGCAGTGGATATGGCAGATGAGTAAATAAATAAATACTTGGTATTAATCTTTATGGTAGAGAACACTAATAGCACTCCAAAAATATTTAATCATGGGGCAAAAGATGCAGAGGAAATACACACAATGGCTAAACAGAAAAATACTATGGAAAATATTGAGGTTTCAAGCAGTTAAGTCCCTGATCCTGATGGGTTGCACCCAAGGATACTAAAGGAAGGAGCTGCAAAGATAGTGGATACACTAGTAGTAACCTCCCACAAACCCTTGGATTCTGGAAACATCCCAGAAGATCAGAAAACTGACAATGTGTCACCTTTATTCAAAAAGGTGAGGAGACAAAAAGAATATATAAGCATAGGTCAACTAGTTTAAATATCTGGTATTGAGAACATTTTAGAGTCTATTATAAATGATGTAATAGCAGAGCATTTAGAAATAGATAATATAATCAAGCAGAGACAGCATGGCTTCACAATGGGGAAACCATGCCTAAAGAATTAATTAGAATTATTTGACAAGGTAGATAAAGCAGGTTAGATAAAGGGAACTGGTAGAACTAATGAACTTGGATTTCCAAAAGGTGTTTGACAAGGTACCACACATTATGGGTACCTAAAAGGATAAGACCCAAAGTTGTTGTGTGTAAAATATTACCATGAATAGAGAATTAACTAACTAACAGAAGACTGAGAGTTGGGATGAGGGGAGCATTTTCACAACGTCAATCTGTAACTAGTGGAGTGTTACAGGGATCAAGGTTGGGCCCACATTTATTTACAATGTATATTACTTTCTTGAATGAGAAACGTGAATGTACTTTGGCAGAAAGAAGAATGGAACTGAATTTTATTTAAATAGACAAAGACTGTAGAAAACCACAGAATCGAGGCATAGGTGAGCTGTTGTGTGTGAGTCACAAAAAGAAAGCTAGCAGTCAAGGTCAGTGGATAATGAGGAAAGGTAATGGAGTGTTGGCCTTTATTTTAAAGGAAAGGAGTATAAATGTAGGGTGATCTTGCCAAAACTACACACTATTCCAGATGTGGTCTGACGAGCATCTCGTAAACAGTTTTGGTCCCCTTTTTTAAGAAAAGATTTGCTGGCATTGGAGGCTGTCCAGAAAAGGTTCATTAGGTTACCCCAGTGTGGAAAGATTGTTTTATGAGGAGAGGTTGAGATGAGCTGGTACCCATTGGAGTTTAGAAGAATGAGAGGAGACCTTATTGAACAGATAAGATTCTTAGTGGGCTTGAAATGGAGCTGTTGGGAAGTTGTTTCCATTTGTGGGGGAGTCTAGGACCATAGTAGGGAGTAGCCCATTTAACACAGAAATTAAGAGGTATTTCTTCTCTCAGAATGTAGAGACTGTGGAATTCTTTATCTCAGACGGCTGTCAAGGCTGGACCATTAAATATTTTCAGATAGGCAGACTTTTAAATCAGTCAGACTCAAGGGTTACGGGGTAAAGGCAGGAGAATTGTGTCTAGGATTATTTTATTAGCCATAATTTTTGGAATGGTGCAGGAGACTTGGCCAAACGGCCTTCTCCAGCCCTCACATCTTGTGGATTTATGGTCTAAAGCAGCTCACCAGTACCTTCACAAGGGCAATTAGGGATTGGGTATAACTGCTGACCTAGCAGGTGACACCACATCCCATGATCAAAGACGAATGTTAATGATTAGACAATGAAAGTGTTTAGGAATATTGTAAAAAGATGGGTCAATAGCATGAGGGAAATCAGTGAAGGTGGATGGTGGGGTTTAGAGAATTGTTCAGAAGTGAGCAGCAGGATTCTAAGATATTGGGAAAAGACTATGTTAGATGATTTTGTCTAGCTCATTGCCTTTTCTTGTTTTGTAAGATTTTTCTGAATGTTGGCAATGAATTCTGCAAATATCATAGTCACAGCACTCCTGGTAGATGTTAATTACATAAACAGAATAGAGATATACCCACATTTATTAGCACTGAATTCTCACTAGTGCCATCTCATCCTGATTAGTTGCTGTATGGTATGGAGATGCGGTGTTCTGTAATTAGGTTTAAGTAGGCTGCAGGTTATGTTATTAAGAAATAATTTACTTTACCTTTTCAGTGAAACATGAGGTTGTTCTGTTCACTGATTAATGGTAACAAGTGCGCATTGATCTCCTTCTCCATTATATAAATCAATCATTCAGGCTCCAGTCTGTAATAGCCAGGGTGCGTTAGTATAGGGAAATTGAATAAATCACTCACTCATTCACTCAATGATTCACTCACCTACTAACTCACTGATTCACTTACTATCTCACTCTCTCGCTAAGTCATTTGTTCACTCCAACCATTAAAGCAACTAATTTTCTGAAGTTAATGGAGGAAACCTCCTGCTGGTTGGAGTCATACCTGGTACTAAGGAAGCTGTTTATGATTGTTGAAGGTCAATCATCCCAGCTCCAGGACATCTCTGAGGAGTTTCTCAGGGTAGTGACAATAGAAAGGTTTATATGCACCGATGGATTGTAGTGGTTTGGGAGGATAGACCAACACTACTTTCTTAAGCAAATAGAAATGGTCAATCTTCAGCTGCTCTATCAATGACCTTCCCTCTCTCATCAGATCAGAAGTGGAAGTTTCACCAATGACTGCACAGCGTTCAGCACCATTTAAGACTCCTCAGATACTGAAGCAGTCCGCGCTCAAATGCAATAAGATCTGGACAATATCCAGGGTTAGGCCAACAAGTGGCAAGTAGCACTCACACCACACAAATGCCAGACAATGACCATCACCAATAAGAGACACTCTAACCACTGTCCCTTGATATTCAATGGTATTACCATCACTGAATCTCCCACTGTCAACATCCTTGGGATTCCCATTAACCAGAAACCCAACTGGACTAACCACATAAACACAATGGTTACAAGAGCAGGTCAGACACTAAGCACTGTTCCAAATAACTCACCTCCTGACGCCCCAAAGTGTATCCACTATCTATAAGGCACAAGTCAGGAATGTGATGGAATACTCCCCACTTGCCTGGGTGGGTGCAGCTCCAACAACACTCAAGAAGCTTGACACCATTCCCAAGACGTAGCAACCCGCTTGATTGGCAGCACATTTACAAACAGTCAATCCCTCCACCACTGGCACTCAGTTGCAACAGTGTGTACAAGATGCACTGCAGAAATCCACCAAAGGTCCTTAGACAGCCCCTTCCAAACCCAAGACCACTTCCATCAAGAAGGTCAAGGGCAACAGGTACTTGGGAACACCACCACCTGCAAGTTCCCTTCCAAGCCACTCACCATCCTGACTTGTACTGCCGTTCCTTCACAGTTGTTGGGTCAAAATCCTGGAATTCCCTCCCTACCGGCATTGTGGGTCAACCCACAGCAAGTGGACTTCAGAGATTCAAGAAGGCAGCTCACCACCACCTTCTCAAGGGGAAATAGGGATGGGCTATCAATTCTGGCCAGCCAACAATGCCCAAGTCCCACAAATGAATAAAAAGAAATTGGGCTGAACCAGAGGTGCCCACATCTCATTAAGGAATAAATAAAACTCATTCATTTACTCATGGATTTATAGCCTCAGTCACTCATTCACTTACACATTCACTCAACTTCGTCATTTTCTCCTTTTACTGACTTGTTTCTCTGTTATCTCCTATTGTTATTCAGATAATTTGATAATAGTTAATAATATAGTAAATTTGAATACCAGTTCAATGAAAACTGATCATAGAACTGAAGGTTGGTCCAAGTAATCGTAACTATGCAACTATCAGATTATCATAAGAGTCATGGAGACATAGAGATGTACAGCACAGAAACAGACCCTTCGGTCCAACTCATCCATGCAAACCAGATATCCCAACCCAATCTAGTCCCACCTGCCAGCACCCGGCCCATATCCCTCCAAACCCTTCCTATTCATATACCCATCCAGATGCCTTTTAAGTGTTGCAATCATACTAGCCTCCACCACTTCATCTGACAGCTCATTCCATACACATACCACCCTCTGCGTGAAAAAGTTACCCCTTAGGTCTCTTTTATATCTTTCCTCTCTCACCTTAAATGTATGCCTTCTAGGTCTGGATTCCCCTACCCCAGGGAAGATAATTTATCTATTTATCATATCCATGCCCCTCATGATTTTGTAAACCTCTATAAGGTCACCCGTCAGCATCCGATGCTGCAGGGAAAACAGCCCCAGTCTATTCAACCTCTCCCTGTAGCTCAAATCCTCCAACCCTGGCAACATCCTTGTAAATCTTTTCTGCAGCCTTTCAAGTTTCACAACATCTTTCCGATAGGAGAGGAGAGGGTGGAGTGGATAGGTGGAAAAGGAGATAGGCTGGTATGTTGAAGTCCACATTGATGCCCTGGGGTTGAAGTGTTCTGAGGCGGAAGATGAGGCGTTCTTCCTCCAGGCGTATGGTGGTAAGGGAGCGGCGGTGAAGGAGGCCCAGGACCTCCATGTCCTCGGCAGAGTGGGAGGGGGAGTTAAAATGTTGGGCCACGGGGCGGTGTGGTTGATTGGTGTGGGTGTCCCGGAGATGTTCCCTAAAGCGCTCTGCTAGGAGGCGCCCAGTCTCCCCAATGTAGAGGAGACCGCATCAGGAGCAACGGATGCAATAAATGATATTAGTGGATGTGCAGGTAAAACTTTGATGGATGTGGAAGGCTCCTTTAGGGCCTTGGATGGAGGTGAGGGAGGAGGTGTGGGTGCAGGTTTTACAGTTCCTGCGGTGGCAGGGGAAGGTGCCAGGATGGGAGGGTGGGTTGTAGGGGGGCGTGGACCTGACCAGGTAGTCACCGAGGGAACGGTCTTTGCGGAAGGTGGAAAGGAGTGGGGAGGGAAAAATATCCCTGGTGGTGGGGCCTTTTTGGAGGTGGCGGAAATGTCAGCGGATGATTTGGTTTATACAAAGGTTGGTAGGGTGGAAGGTGAGCACCAGGGGCGTTCTGTCCTTGTCACGGTTGGAGGGGTGGGGTCTGAGGGCATAATCCTCCCACTTCCTCCAGACCAAAGGGGTAGCCATGGCACACATATGGGCCGCAGCTATGCCCGTTTCTTTGTTGGCTACATAGAACTGTCGATCTTCCGTAATTACACCGGCACCACTCCCCACCTCTTCCTCCACTACATTAATGACTGCATTGGTGCCACCGTGTGCTCCCGCGAGGAGGTTGAGCAATTCATCAACTTCACCAACACATTCCACCCTGACCTTAAATTTACCTGGACCATCTCTGATACCTCCCTCCCCTTCCTGGATCTCTCCATCTCCACTAATGATGACCGACTTGACACTGACATTTTTTACAAACCCACCGACTCTCACAGCTACCTGGATTACACCTCTTCCCACCCTACCTCTTGCAAAAATGCCATCCCATATTCCCAATTCCTCTGCCTCCACCGTATCTGCTCCCAGGAGGACCAGTTACACCACAGAACACACCAGATGGCCTCCTTCTTTAGAGACCACAATTTCCCTTCCCACGTGGTTAAAGATGCCCTCCAACGCATCTCGTCCACATCCCACACCTCCGCCCTCAGACCCCACCCCTCCAACCGTAACAAGGACAGAACGCCCCTGGTGCTCACCTTCCACCCTACCAACCTTTGTATAAACCAAATCATCTGCCAAAATTTCCACCACCTCCAAAAAGGCCCCACCACCAGGGATATATTTCCCTCCCCAACCCTTTCCACCTTCCACAAAGACTGTTCCCTCCGTGACTACCTGGTCAGGTCCACACCCCCCTACAACCCACCCTCACATCCTGGCACTTTCCCCTGCCACCGCAGGAACTGTAAAACCTGCACCCACACCTCCTCCCTCACCTCTATCACCCCTAAAGGAGCCTTCCACATTCATCAAAGTTTTACCTGCACATCCACTAATATCATTTATTGTATCCGTTGCTCCCGATGCGGTCTCCTCTACATTGGGGAGATGGGGGCGCCTTCTAGCAGAGCGCTTTAGGGAACATCTCCGGGACACCCGCACCAATCAACCAAACCGCCCCGTGGCCCAACATTTCAACTCCCCCTCCCACTCTGCCGAGGACATGAAAGTCCTGGGCCTCCTTTTCCACCGCTCCCTCACCACCAGACGCCTGGAGGAAGAACGCCTCATCTTCCGCCTCAGAACACTTCAACCCCAGGGCATCAATGTGGACTTCAACAACTTCCTCATTTCCCCTTCCCCCACCTCACCCTAGTTGCAAACTTCCAGCTCAGCACTGTCCCCATGTGACTTGTCCAGACTTGTCCTACCTGCCTATCTCCTTTTCCACCTATTCACTCCACCCTTTCCTCCCTGACCTATTGCCTTCATCCCTTCCCCCACTCACCTATTGTACTCTATGCTACTTTCTCCCCACCCCCACCCTTCTCTAGCTTATCTCTCCACGCTTCAGGCTCTCTGCCTTTCCTCCTGATGAAGGGCTTTTGCTCGAAACGTCGATTTTGCTGCTCCTTGGATGCGGCCTGAACTGTTGTGCTCTTCCAGCACCACTAATCCAGAATACAATTCTGATCTCCCTGCTTCAGGAAGAATGTTGTGAAACTTGAAAGTGTGCAAGAATGTTGCCAGGATTGGAGGGTTTGAACTATGGGGAGAGGATTCCTGGATCCCTGGATCATTGGAGGCTAAGGGATGACCTTATAGAAGTTTATAATATCATAAGGGTCATGGATAGGGTGAATTGCCATGTATTTTGTAGGGGAGTCCAGAACTAGACGGTATAGGTTTAAGGTAAGAGGGCAAAGATTTAAAAGGGACCTAAGGGGCAACTTTTACACACCGAGGGTGCTGTGTGTACGGTATAAGCTGCCAGAGGAAGTGGTGGAGGCTGGTACAATTACAACATTTAATAGGCATCTGGAGGGGTACATGAGTAGGAAAGGACCAACTTTCAGTTCTATGATAAGTTATCATATGGGCCAAATGCTGGCAAATGGGACTGGTATCTGGTCAGCATGGACGAGTTGGACTAAAGGGTCTGTTTCCATGCTGTGTAACTCTATGACTCTGGTGAGTCTAGAACTAAGGGTCACTGTGTAAAAATTGAAGGCTGTTCACTTAATACCGAGATTAGGCAAAAATCTTTTTCCCCTCAGAGGATCATGAGTCTTTAGAGCTCTCCTCCTAAAAAGGTTGTCGAAGAAGAGTCATTGAATATTTTTAAGGCAGAAGTGAGTAGATTCTTGTTAAAGAAAAGGTTGAAAGGTGATTGGGGTAGGCAAGAATGTGGATTTGAGGTTCTAATCAGATTAACCATGATCTTATTGCATGGCAGAACAGGTTTGAGGGGCGGAACTGCCTATTCCTGCTCTTGATATGCTTGTCTGTGTGTTCATCAATCTAGTAAAAAGATTCCAGATTACAAGAATTACAGTAACTCAGGCATAAAATAGAATATAATCCAAAGGAATAACCACAGAAACATGTTTAAGCACAAAGCAGTGGTGGAGAAAATGTGAAAACACATGGAAATTCACTGTATACAATGAGATGCTAATTACTCATGAGACAGTCCCTTCAGAAATAAATATCAACAATGATACTCTAGTAAAATAACTGAATCAGGTCATGGGGAAGCAACCAGTGAAACAGTAAGTGGAGGAGTTTGAGGCTTGAAACAAAATAAAAAATAATACAAGCTGAAGAAGTTGGGTAGTTTTAGAACAGGTCATGAATGAAAAACAATATATAGGTCCAGCAGAAAGCCAGAACTTTGATAGGAATAAATGAATCCAGGATGTAAAACTAGAAACTTTAAGACGAGTTGTAAGCTTTGAAGGAATGAGATGATCAGTGCCAAGAAAATTGAAGCCTTTGAATCCGCTTGAGGGGCAACATTAGTCAATAATTAAGCTGGAACAAAACTTGCTGTAGTCCATCAGGATAAGCAAACTGAAACAGTAGCTGTAGTATATGGAAGAAAAGCTTCACAATACAAACAGGATTAACAGACAATGTCTTTTATTTGATGGTCATCACTGACACCTAAAAGCAGGGTCACAGCCATGAAATCTGGACATATCAGCAAATTATCTCTGTGTTTTAGAGATTCATTGGCTCACTATCAATTGTGAATAGTAAACCTTTCTTCTGGAAATAAGGGAGATACTGTATGTGTATCATTGCTTTTAAGAGAGTTCATCTTTAAGGATTCCATGTACTATATGTGCATAATTTAATGATGCTGCCAGGCTGTTCATCTGCTGGTTTGCTGTAGTCAAATATATCAGTTGATTTGCTATAATGTCTTCTTCATAACTTATAATGTGTTTTACTGTGTTCAATAAAGTAACCCGGAAAATTAACCATCTCCAAATCAGCAATTGGTCTTTCATGTCAAGCCATAGGGCTGCTCTCTCTAGAAAGAGAGAGATGACTGGTGGTGATTTAACCTGAGAGCCACCACATCTCAGGCAAGGGGAGAGGTTGAGAAAGCAGGTCCATCATGGTAACTTCAGTTGGTGATGGGAATTGGACCCACCCTATTGACATCACACTGCTTTGCAAACTAACTATCCAGCCAACTGTGTATCCACGACTAAGCTGCCTGCTTACACAACACTCTTTCCACCACTTGTGATATTTACACCCTTGACCATTAGCATACGTGCGTATCAGAAAGATGCATTTTAGCAAGGTACAACACTTCAACAGTACTTCCCAAACCCATGACCTTTACCACCTAGGTGGACTAGGGAGAGATGTGCACAGGAACACCAACCCTTGCAATTTCCCCTCCAAGCTGTAATCATTCTGACTTGGAAGTGTTTCACTTTTGTCACAGCACTCATTGGAAGAGCGCATTGGCAATCAAGCCCCACTATTCCATGAGTAATCACAAACGTATAAATTACTAATTGAATAACCCAGATGATTAATTTGCCTGGCATTTTCTGCAATCTAGGACCCAAGAAACGCACACCAGGTTTCATTGATAAAGAAGAGTACTTATTTATCATAAACAAGCCAATTCTTTAATAAGTATCAAATTTGAGGATTAAATACTATTATACAAACTTAAACTACATCACCTTTAAACCTAATATATGCACACATTCAATCAAAAAATAGGCAGGCATGTCCTGTAGAAATATCAAGGAAGCAAAATGCAGGCAAAAAAGGAAGAAATCCTGTGGCCTAGGAAATCACAAAGGTGAAATAGAATAACGTTCTCACAGTTCTTTTAGTTTCTGGTGTTGATATCATGTTGTTGTTGGTTACATAAGATCCTCAAAGGTCAGTTGGGACTAGGACTTTGCTTCCATTAGATTTCAATTATGATGATATTCTCAAACATCAAGGAGAGGTAGTTAGATGCTCTGTTGTTGGAGATGGTCATTGACTGGCACTTATTACTTTCAGGGGCTTTGACTGTTAGTTTTTCTACTAAAAAGAGCATAAGAAACAGACCGTAACCATAATCCCATAAGACATAAGAGCTGAAGTAGGCCATTCAGCCCATCAGATCTGCTTTATCATTCAATGAGATCGCGGCTGATTTGGTAATCCTCAACTGCACTTTCCTGCCTTTTCTGCATAACACTTGATTCCATTACTGATTGAAAATCTGTCGATCTCAGCTTTGATTATACTGAATGGACCAGTCTCAACAGCTGTCTGTGGTAAAGAATACCACGTATTCACAACACTCAGAGAAGAAATTCCTCTCCATCTCTGTCTTAAATGTGGGACCCCATATTCTGAAATTATGTGTTCTGATTCTAGGCTCTTCCACAAGCAGAAACAACCTTTCCAAACATCGATACTGTCAAGTCCTCTAAGAGTCTTGTTTGTTTCAATAAATTGCCTCTCATTCTCCTGTAGTTCAACGAGTACAGGCTTAATCTAATCAGCCTCTCCTCATAAGACAGTTACTCTACCTGATATCAGCACAGTGAACCTTCGCTTGTCCGCTTTGAATGCCCATTTATCATTCCTTAGTTAGGGGATCCAAATTTATTTACACTTTCCAGCTGTGATCTGCCAGTGCCTTTACAATTTTAGAAAAACCTACCTGGTTTTAAACTCCATTTCCTTTCAAATAAAGGCCGATAATCCATTTGCCTTCCCTATTACCTGCTGAACTTGGATGATAATTCCTTGTGATTCATACACAAGGACTCGCTAATCCCTCTGTACTGTAGCTTTCTTCAGTCTTTCTCCATTTGAATAATATTCAGATGCTCTCTTCTTCCTGCCAAAGTGCACAATCTCGCATTTGCCCACATTATATTCTATCTGCAAGGATTTTGCCCATTCATGTAACTCTATATCACTTCACAAACTATTCGTGTCATCCTTGCCATTTGACTTCCTACCTATTTTTGTGCCATCTGCAAACTTGGCTATACTACAATCACTTTTCTCATCCAAGTCATGAAAATATATCATACATAATTGTGGTCCCGGCACTGATTCCTATGGCAAATCACTAGTTGCAGGTTACCATCCTAAAAATTCCTTCCTTATCTCAACTCTGTCTGCTATTCATCTGCCAATTCTCTATCTAAATTAACATACTACCTCAAAAACCGTAGAGTCTTATCTTATTAAGTAGCCGAATATGAGGCAAACACCTTCTGAAAATCCAAATATACCACTACTTGTTCTTTATCTATCCTGCATCTGACCTGAAAGATTCCTAGTAAATATTTGACAAGATTTCCTTTTCATGAATCCATGCTGGCTTTACTTGATTATGTTAAGAACTTCTAAATGTTCTGATATTATATTCTTTACAAAAGACATGTTTTCCAATAACAGATGTTCAAACTAATTGTCCTGTAGTAAATTATTTTTGTCTCCTTCCATTTTTAAATAAAGGTGTTACATTGGCAATTTTTCAATCCTCGGAGACTGAGAGCTGTCGTTGTTTGCAGGCTTTTGAGCGTCTGAGTGCCAGTTGCTTTATCAGGTTTGTGACAAGCTGTGAACACTACTCGTTACCACTTCTGAACTTCAGGTTGTGAAAGAAAGAAGAAAATACTTTATCTACAAATATAACCCTGTCCAAATTACCATATTTCAGTTTATTTTCCAAAATAAATCTACTTATTACACTGTTCCTTCAGTGTTCCTGGTTTAACATCCTGTGACTCCCTCCATAGCATCTAAATTGGTGTACATAAACCATGCAGATTGCATCAGTTCAAGAAGGCAGTTCACTACCATCTTTTTGCAGGCAATTAAGGATGGGCAATAATTGATGGCTTTACTAGCAATGCTCACATGCCCAAGAATGAATTAAATTGTAACAGGGTGAATTATAGTGCACTAACTCTGAATTAAATTTAATGAGCAGTCAGTGGTTTATAGAATCAATAATAATTGCCTGTAATTAATGCATTTCTAACTTTCAGTGTTTGGTTTTGTTGGAATGCAGAGGATGCTTAGTGCAACCATGAATGCCATCAATTGTGTAAATTTCCGATTTGCTGCATGGTAGGGTGTCTTGTTACGGGGGGAGATTCAACAAGTGTTGATTGGACCACTGTGAAACTTAGGAATATTAGATGTTTGTGAGAGGTTTCTCTGGTTGCATTTTTAAGGTAAAAGATACATCAGTGAAACAATGCCTGACAGACAGTTGTCAATCAAGGTTTATCAATCAATCATATCCTTATTATAATCCAATCTGGTATGTGGCCAGAGTTGGCAAGGCTGACATTTATTACCCATTGCTCATTGTTCTCAGGAAGTGCTGTTTGACACCCACTTTGCAATTTGAAAGGGAGTTCCAGCATTTTAACCCAATGAAGGAGCAGTGATATAGTTCCAAGTCAGAATAGTTTGTGGCTTGAAGGGGAACTAACGGATTTTCTGCTTCTACTCCTCATACTCATCTACTGTCCTTGTTTTATAGGTAATAATGAGCACTGGTTTCGGGTGTGTTGTCAAAGAGTCCTTAATGAGTTCTGAAGTGCAGAACTTGTAGATAGCAGATAGTCTGCAGGTTTCTTTTCATTTATCTTCTCTACTCCCATTGTCCTGACTTCATTTGAGTTGAAATGTTTGTTTCTTTGTGTGGAACATAAGGTTTCACATCTTGAAGAAATCTTCCCTGGAACATTATGAAAAGAGATTATTAAGAAACTAAAGTCCTTAACAAGGATTTCACATTCCTGCTAGATTCTGTCACCTGGAAAGTACAATTTTTAAAATGTTTCTGACACTGAACCATCTGATTGGTGTTGAGTAATCATTGCTAATCATGGGCTTATTACAATCAAGTATCAGACAGGAGCCTGGTAGAATATTCCACAGGCAATGTGGAATAACTATTACAAATAATGGTATCTTCACACTGACACTGAGATCTCTCTTCACTGTAGGCTCTTTAAGGTGCTTCTGTTTTATTCTGCATTTGATGGAATGCATGTTTAATCAATTCAGTCCAAGTTATGAATTTGCCATCAGTGATGTTATGCCTCATTAATGAAGCTGCAGTGTGAGCTGGGTAAACCACTGAGTTAAATCTTATTACAGGTTATTAATTCATAACAATAGTTTCTTTAATGATTTTGTTAGCAGTGCATCAATCTGTTCTGTATTTTTTTTCAAATAATTAAATATTTGTGATGATGAATAACAAGCCACTGGGGCATTAGTCTCATTGCAGTGAAACAATGACTGCCGATAGTTTCTGCTTCAACCTGCTGTCTATTATTAAGTTATTGAAGTCATTATTCTCAAAGCATTGTGGTGTAAAATTATTGTTCAAACTTTTCTCCCACTTTGTTTCTAAATTACTGCCAGATCTCAACTGATACATAGACTATAGAAACTGGAGATCTCTGCATATGAATCAGACATGCTCCTTCTTTCCAAGGTTCCTTCTTTGCCTGCCCTACTCTGGAATGTCGAATTATCATGGATGCATTGGAAGCAGAGGCATAGGGATGATCCAGGCTTAAGTCTCATTGAGGGAGTTAAAGAATCTAGAAACCAAATTACAATAGAAGCTCATGGTGAAATATAAACAAAATAATGCTGATATTGGAAATCAGAACCAAAGACAGAAAGTGTTGTAGAGACTCAACAGGTCCGGCAGCATCTGCAGAGAATGTCACCGGACTGAGTATTGTGTATTTTTACTGAAGTGCAAGTGGCTACAGGTTTTTGGATGGATTTCCAGTGCAAGGCCTAACAAGGTTTCTTGCCATATCTTATCGAACCTCCTCATTAACTACCTACACCCACTCCTATCTTGTTGTTGCCATCTGATTATGCGCCCAGTAAACTGTGTACTGTTCCCAGAAAAGCTCACTGCTCAGTTGATATCCCATAATTAATCAGCATCCATTACCTCTGCAACATCTTTAAAAGCATGCTATGTATCTAGACAAGCACAGTCCATCCAGAGCTGCCTTGCACAGGTCTTTGGCTCATATTGTTCCACTTGCTCCTCCTCATCCTCTGCTTACAGCATTTAAAATATAAATTTTCAACCCTTTTCAATTCTGAGGAACTGTCATATTGGACTGCTTCTCCCTCCTCAGGTGTTGCCAAACTTGTTAAGTTTATCCAACACTTTCTGTTTTTTATTTCAGATTTCTAGCATTCACAGTATTTTTTTCTTTCTATTGTACCAGTTTATATGCACCATTTAATCTCACTCTCAGAGGTTCAACTTGCAAAGGCAACAGTGCCAATACTTCATCTTCCACTTGAAATGTTCTAGTTGCTGAATGTTTATCCATCTATTCTTTCATTTTCACTTGTAAAACTTACAAATCTTCCTTTGCTATCCTGTGAGTCTTTCTGGAAACATGAACACATAATCCAAAATTGACAATGTTTTATTCAAGAACTTCTCACAAATTAATTTTAACCTTTAATCTCATGACCATACACTTGCTGAAATGGGCTAAACCCAGTAGATTCATTTGGTGACTCCCTGGTAGAAATGCTAAGAAATCAGATCCTTTACCCCAATGCATGGGAATTTGTGATAATAAGCTTAATCATGGCTTTGAGAGTCTGATGTTATTTCTCTAAAGCTCCCTATGTTGGTAGATGATGTGCAATTGACTTTAATTGGTTTCTACACAAACTGCTAAAGATTTCCTGGAAAGCTTTAGATGTAAAGTTAGAATCCTGATCACATTGCAACTTAATTGGTAGTCCATAACAAATAGAAGGTGTTTTGGTATCATTTCTCCATAACCTTCAAACTTTCGATTGATTCTTCAAAAACCAGTATGGATATCAAAGGTGCTGGTTTGATTTCATGCTGAGGTTTCCCCACTACCTGACATGTACAGTATAGCTTATTTTACAGAACTGTATTATGTCCAATGAAATCTTGACAATGTAAAATATCTGTGCAATGTTCATTGATGCCTGCATTTTCCATTTTCTGATACATTTTGCCATTGGAATTTTATGTATTATGCCTCTACTCTGAGATGCAGAGTCTGAGTGTCCTAGTGCTTGAATCACAAAAGGTTAGTATGCAGGTTTGCAAGAGATAAGGAAAGGTAATAGAATAGTATGTTTTATTGAGATGGGAATTGAATGCAAGACCAAGGAGATTATGCTTCAGTTATACAGAGCACCGGTAAGACTGCAAAGAGTACTGTGTACGGCACTAGTCACCACATGGAGGAAGGATGTTAATGTATTGGAAGCTGTTCAGAAGAAGTTTCGTAAATGAATACCAGGAATGAGCAGATTACCTTATGAGGAAAGGCTACTAAAGCTAGGCCAGTATCTTCTGAAGGCAAGATTAAAGTAGTGCTGGAAAAGCACAGCAGACCAGGCAGCATCCAAGGAGCAGGAGAATCGATATTTTGGGCAAAAGCCCTTCATCAGGAACCATTTAGGTGCTGCCTGACCTGTTGTGCTTTTCCAGCACTACTCTAATCTCCATCGTCTGCAGTATCCACTTTTGCCTGTATCTTCTGAAGTTTAGAACATTCAAAAGTGACTTGATTGAAACGTACAACATTCTTGAGTTGAAAAGTGTGATGCTAGAAAAGCACAGCCGATCAGGCTGCATCCGAGGAGCAGGAGAATCGATGTTAGTGAAATGTTAATGAAAAGCCTGTGCTCTGTGTTGTTAATGATAATCTGAAAGTTGTTGGGCCAAGACAACAATGTTGCTGGGCTAATCCAAGGAGATCAGTGGAGATTAAGGATCATCAGCCAAACATTTGCTGGCATCCATGGGCAGTAGTAGTTCTTCCTGGATAGTGGCACTACAAGGAGATGGATCAAAGGCAATAGAGAGGAGAAGATGCGTGTTTTGCAGGAGGAAAGGTGAGTGCAAATGAAAAGGCTGCACCCACCTAGGGTATTCAGAGTTAACTATAACTATCTCCATCTCATCCAAGAGTAGTATATGAGGCAATTGCCATTCATCAGTGAGGTAGTTACTGAACTGAGGCACTTCTTTGTAGGCTATTTGTAGATCTGTTATCTTCTTGCACAAGCATTGAATCAATTAGTTATAGCTTTCTCTACATTTGCCTTGCAGTCACACATTCTAAATCTAACATATGTACAGCCAACTATGGGACAAGGACTGTGCAGTTGATCAAGTATTTTGAATAACCAAGAGGTCCACATAATCATTGTAAAAACACATTGTAAATAATAGAAACGTAGTGCAGTGGGTATACACATCACAGTCACACTTTATTTACAGCATAAATCACTTAGATAATAATGTAACATTGCCTTAAATAAAACTTACTGGCAGAGAGCCTTCTCAGTCGCACCTACAACCGACTAACTCAGAGATCACGCTACTTTAGGAGAATTTGACTTGAAATTGAATGAACCAAAGATATTTCATCTGGCTATTCAATTGAATGACAAATATATTCACAGTGAGGTAAAGATATTTTTTAAACTATAATGATTAGATAGATTAACACAGTAAACTTCATAAGATACCAGTTCAAAAAGGTTTGATTTATATACTAATCGTTCTTATGATGTCCACCCAGTTGTCACTCTCTCTAAAACACTCTGGTCATTCTATCCCAAATCTTCTGTTCACTGTCTCTATTCCCACCCTGTGATCACACTTTCTCTTTGTCCCTGTGTTGGCAGTCTCTTGTGTCTGTTGTGCACAAAATTTCTCTACCTCTTTGGGCTATGTGCTGTGCTGTCCAGATGTTGATGATAATAATGGAGTGATGTCAGCAATAAATAGCTATCAGATTTATGATGAGATCAGATTATCGGTGAGGACAAGCTGCAAAGTGCTGAGAACTTAGTCACCCAAACAAGTACTCACCACAAATAGTCCCATCAGTCTCAGATGTGACTGAACCATAAATGATTCCTAACAGGGAAGGAAAATGAAGCAAGAGGCTGTCTCTGCTGCCACCCACAACCATCTGCACAGGGAGTAGTACTCATTACGGATCTGAAAGAAATGCTGTCAGAAGATGATTACTGCATTGCTAATGATTAATAATAATCAGTGGAATTGTAATGACATCAGCAGGGCAATAAATGTTTCCAAAATGCATCATGTAACTAAGAGAAGCTGTATATGAATAGGATTATGGGATACAGAGGTTATTCCAGGCATTGTTCCAATTTAAACAACAGCAATATCACAGCTTCCAATGAATCCATCACCATGAGAGCACATCTGTTCTCATTAACATATATATTAATGACCTCAGGAGATAGAGGTCCCAGATTATGACACAATCATCAAAGTACCCAGTAACACTGATTCTGCACAATAACTAATCCTAAACTGAATACTAACCATAAGGAAACAGTGTTCTCATTTAGCTGTTGTTAGAAGACCTAGGGGACAGTGATTTAAGGTATTGGGCAAGAATCATAGAAATGTTACAATGCAGAATGTGGCCATTCAACACATTGCATCTGTGCTGCCTCTCAGAAGAAGCATCTCACCAAGTACCATTCCATGCCTTCTCCCCATAACACAGCATATTCATTCTTTCCAGTTAACAATTCAATTCTCTTTTAAAGTCTTGATTGAACCTATCTCTATCATACTTGTAGGCAGCACATTCCAAAATTGAGCCACTTGCTGAATGAGAAAGGGTTCTGTAATGTTCCCTTTGCTTCTTTAGCTAACCACCATAAATCTGTGCTTTTTCTTGCTTGATCCATCCACTGAGAACAGTTCTCTCTTTCTCCTCTGTCCAAACTCCTAATGATTTTTAACAGCTCAATTAAATTCCTCTCAGTCTTGTCTTCTCCACAAAGAACAGACCGAGCTTCTCCAATCTATCCACGTAACTGAAGTTCTTATCCTTGGGACCATTCTTGAAACCTCTTCTGCACTGCCTCTCCAATGCCTTCACATCCTTCCTAAAGTTTGGCACACTTCTCCCACCGAGGCAGGAGGTGACAAGGGGAATATGAAGAGGATCTTGTTTCAACAGCAAGTAGAGATTAACTGGAACCTACTGCCCATGAAGCGGGAAGCAAAGCTGATGGATGATCTCTCAAGGAAATTGAACAGGCCCATGAAGGAAATAAACTCATCAGACAACGGGGAAGGAACAGTGAATGGAATCGATGGGATTACTCCATAGGAAGTATGGATGCAACAGCTCCTTTTGTCCAAGGTGGCCCTCTGATTAATTACTATCAAGAGAGGAAAATTAATGCAGAGAAACAAGAGGCAAAGTATAGCCTAGACACCCTACATCCAAGGGTTCCAAAAGAGGTGATTACAGAGCTGCTCTGTGTTTGTAATCTTCCAAAATTCTATAGATAACAGGAAGGTCTCAGGACTGGGAAGTAGAAAAGATGTAGAGTCTGTTTCCATGCTGTACATCTCTATGACTATGACTCTATGTCCCAGTATTGCCAAAAAGAAGAGACAAAGCAAACAAGGAATGTCAAGACAGTTAGCAAACATTTGGAATATGGTGGAAGCTTTTATTAAGGAGATGTAATCAAGTCATTTAGAAAATGAACTCTCTTTGTGTTTTCTCATTTATTATCCTTAATCGTTCCAAAATCCCTGCTTAATTCAAAGCGTTCCCAACAACAGCTAAACCAGAGATACTACATGTGTTGTATTTCCCTCCCAGCACTCTCCACTAACCAGAAGAAAAAGGACTCTGTCAGATAAGGTTTAATTTTTTTCTTTTCTTTCATATATTTAAGTGCATTGTTTTGTTTTAGTTAGTTGACATAAAGCAGGGGACCTCAGATCTGTGGCATGTGCCTCTTGCCTGATGTGGGAGCTCACTTTTAGAATACTTGTAGACAAAGATGAGAGTGGTCCTAAGGGACAAGTACTAAGCTGGGCCAAGGCCAATAATATCAAAATTAGGCAGGAGCTGGGAAATATGGATTGGACACAGCTATTTTAAGGGAAGTCCACATTTGATATGTGGGAGGCTTTCAAAGATAGTGCAGGATAGGCATGTCCCGTTGAAAACAACGGATAAGAAAGGCAAGATTCATGAACCTTGGATGACAGGAGAAACCGTGCGACTAACCAAGAGGAAAAAGGAAGCATACATAAGGTCCAGGCAGCTAAGAACAGAACGGGCCTTGGAGGAATATCGGGAGAGTAGGGCCAATCTTAAACGAGGAATCAAGCGGGCCAAAGGGGGTCATGAAATATCTTTAGTGAGCAGAGTTAAGGAGAATCCCAAGGCCTTTTATTCTTATGTAAGAAGCAAGAGGGTAACTAGAGAAAGGGTTGGTCCACTAAATGATAAGGAAAGAAGGTTGTGTGTCGAACCTGAGAAAATGTGTGGGATTCTCAATAGTTACTTTGCATCAGTGTTCACTGACAAACAGGAGGTGATAAATGCTGAGATTAGAGATAGAAATTTGTTTACTCTGAATCATGTTAACATAAGGAGGGAATATCTGTTGGGTAAGCCAAAGGATATTGAGGCGGACAAATCCCCAGGACCAGATGGGATCTATCCCAGGTTGCTGAGGAAGGTGAGAGAGGAAATAACTGGGGCCCTGACAGATATCTTTGTAGCATCCTTAAACACAGATGAGGTGCCAGAGGACTGGAGGGTTGCTCATGTTGTCCCCCTGTACAAGTATGGTAGTAGGGGTATTCCAGGTAACTACAGACCAATGAGCCTGACGTCAGTGGTGGGAAAGTTGCTGAAGAAGGCACTGAGGGATAAAATCTACTTATATTTGGAAAGGAATGGGTTTATCAGTGATGGGCACCATGGTTTTGTGCAGGGGAGATCGTGCCTTACCAATTTAATAGAGTTCTTTGAGGAAGTGACCAAGTTAGTAGATGAAGGAAGGGTTGTAGATGTCACATGCATGGACTTTAGTAAGGCGTCTGATAAGTTTTTCCGTGGTAAACTAATGGAGAAAGTTAAGTCACATGGTGTGCAGAGTATTCTAGCTAGGTGGAAAAAGAACTGGTTGAGCAGCAGGAGACAAAGAGTAGTAGTTGAAGGGAGTTTCACAAAATGGAGAAAGGTGACCAGTGGTGTTCCACAAGGATCATTGCTGGGGCCACTGTTGTTTGTAATATACATAAATGATCTGGAAGAGGGCATTGTTGGTCTGATCAGTAAGTTTGCAGATGACACAAAGATTAGTGGAGTAGCAGAAAGCATAGGGGACTGTCAAAGAATACAGAAGAATATAGATAGACTGGAGAGTTGGGTGGAGAAGTGGCAGATGGAGTTCAATCCAGGCAAATGTGAGGTGATGCATTTTGGGAAGTCTAATTCTAGAGCCAACTATACTGGAAGAGCCCTGGGAAAAGTTGATGAGCAGAGGGATCTGGGAATTCAGGTCCATTGTACCATGAAGGTGGCTGCACAAGTGGATAGAGTGGTCAAGAAGGCATATGGTGCACTTGATTTAGAGATACCAGTGTTGGACTGGGATGTACAAAGTTAAAAATTACACAACACCAGGTTATAGTCCAACAGGTTTAATCGGAAGCACTAGATTTCAGAGTGTGGCTCCTTCATCTGGTGGTTGTGGAGTGTAAGATTATAAGACACAGAATTTATAGCCTATCAATTTTGTATACCTGAATCAGATTCCTCCCTTGTTCTATTCCACAGAAAACAAACTTATATCCAATCTCTCTTCATAACTGAGACTTTTCATCCCAGGCAATATTTTGGTGAATCTCCTCTGCATTTTTTCCACTGTAATCAAGTCCTTTTGATACTATAGTGACCAGAACTGTACACAGTATTCCATCTGTGCTCAAACAAATATTTTATAAAGTTGTAATAAGAATTCCTTGCTCATACATTCTATGCCCTGGCTAATGAAAGCAAGTATCCCTGATCTCTTGACGACCCTGTCTACCTGTGCTGATGCCTTCAGGCATCTATGACTTCTACACCAAGATCCCTTTGTTCCTCTGGACTCCCAAGGAATCTATCTTTCATCATGCATATTCTTCCCTTTCTTAAATCTTCCAAAATGCATCACCTCACACTTTTTGGGATCAAATTCCATCTGCTATTACCCAGCCCAGTTTGCCAACTGATTAATATCAGACTATAGCCCGAGACCATCTTCCTCACTACTAATTTTCATGTCATCTGCAAGCTTACTAATTATGCCTTGCACATTCACATCCATGATATGAATGTGCAAAGCAAACAGCAAGGATCCCAGCACAAATTTCTGAGTTACACTGCTGGTCATAGATTTCCAATTACTAAAACCACCCTTCACCATCACACTTTGCCTCCTATTCATAAGCCAATTTTGTATCCAGTTTGCCAACTTGCCTTAGATTAGATTCCCTACAGCATGGAAACAGGCCCTTCAGCCCAACAAGTCCACACCAACCCTCCGAAGAATAGCCCATCCAGACCCATTCCCCATATTTTACGCCTGACTAATGCACCTAAAACTATGGGCAATTTAACATGGCCAATTCACCTGACCTGAAAATCTTTGGATTGTGAGAGGAAACCGGAGCACCTGGAGGAAACCCATGCAGACATGGGGTGAATGTGCAAACTCCACACAGACAGTCAGTCACCTGAGGCTGGAATCGAACTTGGGTCTCTGAGACAGCAATGCTAATCACTGAGCCACCATGCTCCCCGCCCCCCCCCTCAGGATCCCATAGGCTCTTAACAGCCTTCTAGGTGGAACCCTGTTAAAGGATTTTCTGAAGTCTATGTAAACCACATCAACTCATTACCTTCATCAATATATTTAATCAGTTTTTCAAAAAACTCAATTAAATTTGTCAGACTGAATCTTCCTCTAACAATATCTGTGCCGACTATTCTTGATCAATTCCTGCATTTCCACATATTGATTAGTCCTGTCCTTTAGAATTTTTTCCAATAATTCCTTGTGAATGACATCAGACAAACTGGTTTGTAATTATCTGACCTATCCGTACTACCCTTCTTGAACAAAGGGACCACATTAGCTATTCTCCAGTCATCTGAAACATCATCTGTCATCAATGAAGTATTAAATATCTCCACCAGGGTCCCAGCAATCCCTTCTCTTGCCTCCCATAACAGTCTGGAATGCATCTCATCAGGTCCTGGAGATCTATGCACTTTTATGTATACTAAAACATCTAATAGCTCCTCCTTATTAATTATAATATGTTCTAGAACCACACCATCCCAACTGATATGCCTGGCTACAACAACTTTCTCCTCTGTGAATTCTACTGACAAGTGTTAATTTAAGACGTCACCCACATCCAATGGCTTCACACAAATGGTATCGAAAAGGTTTCCCTCTTTCCCTAGTAATCCTATTCCTCTCAATGCATGTTGACTATTCCTCCTCCCACCCACCCCACTCAAAAATGCAAAAGCATATTCCCAATTTCTCCGCCTCCACCGTATCTGGTCCCAGGATGAACAATTTCACTCCAGGACATCCAGATGGCCTCCTACTTCAAGGACTGTAATTTCCCCTCCACTGTGATCAATAATGCCCTCAACGCCATCTCCTACATCTCCCAACCAATGCCCTCAAGCCTTCCCCCAGAATTACATCAAGGTCAGAGTCCCCTTGGTCCTCACATGCCACCTCATTAATCTCCAAATCCAACACATCATCCTCCTCCATTTCCACCAACTGCAGTCTGACCCTACCACTAACAAGATATTTCCTCCCCAACCCTATCTGCTTTCTATAGAGACTGTTCCCTCCGTGACTCCCTCCTAAGGTCCACACTCCCCACCAACCTCACCTCCACACCTGGCATCTTCCCTGGCAACTGCTGGAGGTACACCTGCTGACACATCTCCCCTCTTACTTCCACCCAAGGCCCCAAAGAATCATTCCGAATTCAGCAGAGATTTGCCTGCCTTTCCTCCAACCTGATTTACTGCATTCATTGATCCCGATGTGGCCTCCTCTACCTCAGAGAGACTGAGCCCAAACTCTGGGACCGATTCAGGGACAATCTATTGTCTGCATGCTCCAATCAACCTCACCTCCCGATTGCCAGACATTTCAACTCCCCCTCCCACTCCCCCAACGACATGTCCATCCTGGGCCTCCTCCATCATCAAAATAAGGCAACATGCAACTGGAAGAAGAAACCTCATCACCTACCTCAAGAGCTTACAACTTTATGGCCTCAACATAGAGTTCACCAGCTTCCAAATCTCCCCATCCCCCACCTCATCCCAGGTCCAGCCCTTCCTCTCCACTCCACCCCCTTGACCTGACCTAATCTGTCCATCTTCCTTCCAACCTATCCCCTCCACCCTTCCCACTGACCAATCCCAATCGCCTTCTACCTGCATCAATCTATCGCCATCCCACCAACCTTTCCCACAATCCAAACCCCCATTTATTTCTCAGCCTCCTTCCCCCTCCAAATTCTTGATGAAGGGTCCTGCCCAAAACATTGACTGTTCCACTCCTCTGATGCTGCTTGACCTGCTGCGCTTTTTCCAGCTCCCATTTTATCAACTATTACTCTCAGTAAACTTATAAAGGGCCTTGGGGATTTCCTTGATCCCATTGACCAAAGATATTTTGTGGCCACTCTTTGCCTCCTAGTTTCATTTTAAGCAATCCCCTACAGCCTCTAGATTTCTGAAGGACTTCTCCTGTTTTTAATGCAGTGTACAAGACATATATTTCCTTCCTTATCTTTATGAAACTCCAATATCCCTTGACATCCAGTTTTCACTGGACTTGTGCCCTGAAATCTCATCAATTTTTAAAAATTCGTTCATGGGTCATGGTGCTGCTGGCTGGCCAGCATTTATTGTTTCTCCTTAATTGGCCTTGAGAAAGCAGTGGTGAGCTGCCTTCTTGAACCCCTGCAGTCCAAGGGCTGTAGGTTGATCCACAATATTCTTAGGGAGGGAATTCCAGGAATTTGACCCAGCAACAGTGAAGGAATGCCAATACATTTCCCAGTCAGGATGGTGAGTGGTTTGGAAGGGAACTTGCAGACGGTGGGATTGCCATGTATTTGGAAACGCAAGGACTTATTAGGGATAGTCAACATGGTTTTGTGCATGGGAAATCATGTCTCACAAACTTGGTTGAGTTTTTGAAGAAGTAACAAAGAGGATTGATGAGGGCAGAGCGGTAGATGTGATCGATATGGACTTCACTAAAGCGTTCAACAAGGTTCCCCATGGGAGACTGGTTAGCAAGGTTAGATCTCACAGAATACAGGGAGAACTAGCCATTTGGATACAGAACTGGCTCAAAGGTAGAAGACAGAGGGTGGTGGTGGAGGGCTTTATTTCAGACTGCAGGCCTGTGACCAGTGGAGTGCCACAAGGATCAGTGCTGGGACCTCTACTTTTTGTCATTTACATAAATGATTTGGATGCGAGCATAAGAGGTACGGTTAGTAAGTTTGCAGATGACACCAAAATTGGAGGTGTAGTGGACGGCAAAGAAGGTTACCTCAGATTACAAGACGATCTTGACCAGATGGGCCAATGGGCTGAGAAGCGGCAGATAGAGTTTAATTCAGACAAATGTGAGGTGCTGCATTTTGGGAAAGCAAATCTTAACAGGACTTATACACTTAATGGTAAGATCTAAGGGAGTGTTGCTGAACAAAGAGACCTTGGAGTGCAGGTTCATAGCTCCTTGAAAGTGGAGTCGCAGGTAGATAGGATAGTGAAGAAGGTGCTTGATATGCTTTCTTTTATTGAGTATTGAGTACAGGAATTGGCCGATTGGAAAGATGTTGTGAAACTTGAAAGGGTTCAGAAACAGGAGATGACATCACCACAAACCCCAGGAACCCCATCCAGGAGAAAGATATAAATAGAAAGCAGGAGACAACAGCTTTGCTTCACTTGGAGGTCATCACTGATGATGTTACCTAGCCAGGTAATGAAACGTCTGGATATCAAACCTACAGTTCAGCGAGCAAACCTACACCCTAAAGGGTTCAGAAAAGATTTACAAGGATGTTGCCAGGGTTGGAGGATTTGAGCTATAGAGGAGAGGTTGAACAGGCTGGGATTTTTTTCCCTGGAGTGTCGGAGGCTGAGGGGTGACCTTATAGAGGTTTACAAAATTATGAGGGGCATGGATAGGATAAATAGACAAGTCTTTTCCCTGGGGTCGGGAGTCCAGTACTAGAGGGCATAGGTTTAGGGTGAGAGGGGAAAGATATAAAAGAGACCTAAGGGACAATTTTTTCACACAGAGGGTGGTACATGTATGGACTGAGCTGCCAGAGGAAGTGGTGGAGGCTGGTACAATTGCAACATTTAAAAGGCATTTGGATGGGTATATGAATAGGAAGGGTTTGGAGGGATATGGGCTGGGTGCTGGCAGGTGGGACTAGATTGGGTTGTGATATCTGGTTAGCATGGACAGGTTGGACTGAAGGGTCTGTTTCTATGCTGTACATCTCTGTGACTCAATGTCTCTATAAATCAGAAGGCTGGAAAGCAAAGGAATCATCAAACCAGTCCAGTTTGCAGAATAGGCAGCATCGGGCATATCGATTGTGAAGCCGGGCGGGTTGGTACAGGTTCATAGCTCCTTGAAAGTGGAGTCACAGGTAGATAGGATAGTGAAGAAGGCATTTGGTATGCTTTCATTTATTGGTCAGAGTATTGAGTACAGGAGTTGGGAGGTCATGTTGCGGCTGTACAGGACATTGGTTCGGCCACTGTTGGAATGTTGCATACAATTCTGGTCTCCATCCTATCAGAAAGATGTTGTGAAACTTGAAAGTGTTCAAAAAAGATTTACAAGGATGTTGCCAGGGTTGGAGGATTTGAGCTAAAGGGAGAGGCAGAACAGGCTGGGGCTGTTTTCCCTGGAGCGTCAGAGGCTGAGGGTTGACCTTATAGAGGTTTACAAAATTGTGAGGGGCATGGATAGGATAAATAGACAAAGTATTTTCCCTGGGATCAGGGAGTCCAGTACTAGAGGGCATAGGTTTAGGGTGAGAGGGGGTTGGGTTGGGATATCTGGTCGGCATGGACGAGTTGGACCGAAGGATCTGTTTCCATGCTGTACATCTCTATGACTCTATCTGCTGGCTTTGACCTTCTAGTTGGAAGTGTTTGTAAGTTTGGAAGTATTGTCTAAGGACCTTTGGTGAATTTCTGCAATGAATCTTGGAGATAGTGTACTGCTGCTACTGAGTATCACAGATGGTGAAAGTGTATATTTATTGACATGGTGCCAATCAAACAGGCTGCTTTGTCCTGAATGGTGACTAGCTTTTTGATATTAGTAGAGCAGCATCCTTCCTAGCAAGTGGAGAATATTCCATCACACTCCTGACTTGTGCCTTGCAGATGGTGGACAGACTTTGGCCAGTCAGGAGGTGAGTTACTTGTTGCAGTATTCCTAATCTCTGACCTTCTGTTGTAGCCACTCTGATCAGGATGTTAATAGTGAGGAATTCAGTGATGGTAACACAATTGAATATCTAGGGGTGGTGGTTAGATTGTCTCTCATTGGAGGTGGTCATTGTCTAGCATTTGTGTGGCATGAATATTACTCACCACTTGTCAGCTCAAGCCTGGATATTGTCTAGGTCTTGTTGCATTTGAAAATGGACTGCTTCAGTATCCAAAGAGTCACAAATGGTGCTGAATGTTGTGCAATCATTAGCGAATATCCCCACTTCTATCATCATGATTAAAGGAACATCATTGAAGAAGTGGTTGAAGATTGTTAAGCCCAAGACAGTAACCCGAGGTATTCCTGAAGAGATGTCCTGGAACTAAGATGACTGACCACCAACAACCACAACCATCTTTCTATGTGCCAGGTATGATTCTAACCAGTAGACAGTCTGTCTTCTGAGGTAAAAACAATGACTGCAGATGCTGGAGACCAGATTCTGGATTAGTGGTGCTGGAAGATCACTGCAGTTCAGGCAGCATCCAAGTAGTTTCGAAATCGACGTTTCGGGCAAAAGCCCTTCATCAGGAATAAAGGCAGTGAGCCTGAAGTGTGGAGAGATAAGCTAGAGGAGGGTGGGGGTGGGGAGAAAGTAGCATAGAGTACAATGGGTGAGTGGGGGAGGGGATTAAGGTGATAAGTCAAGGAGGAGAGGGTGGAGTGGATAGGTGGAGAAGAAGATAGGCAGGTAGGACAAGTCCGGGCAAGTCAAGGGGACAGTTACTGAGCTGGAAGTTTAGAACTAGGGCGGGGTGGGGGAAGGGGAAATGAGGAAACTGTTGAAGTCCACATTGATGCCCTGGGGTTGAAGTGTTCCGAGGCGGAAGATGAGGCGTTCTTCCTCCAGGCATCTGGTGGTGAGGGAGCGGCGGTGAAGGAGGCCCACGACCTCCATGTCCTCGGCAGAGTGGGAGGGGGAGTTGAAATGTTGGGCCACGGGGCGGTTTGGTTGATTGGTGCAGGTGTCCCGGAGATGTTCCCTAAAGCGCTCTGCTAGGAGGCGCCCAGTTTCCCCAATGTAGAGGAGACCGCATCGGGAGCAACGGATACAATAAATGATATTAGTGGATGTGCAAGTAAAACTTTGATGGATGTGGAAGGCTCCTTTAGGGCCTTGGATAGAGGTGAGGGAGGAGGTGTGGGCGCAGGTTTTACAGTTCCTGCGGTGGCAGGGGAAAGTGCCAGGATTGGAGGGTGGGTTGTTTGGGGGCGTGGACCTGACCAGGTAGTCACGGAGGAAACGGTCTTTGCGGAAGGCGGAAAGGGGTGGGGAGGGAAATATATCCCTGGTAGTGGGGTCTATTTGGAGGTGGCGGCAATGTCGGCGGATGATTTGGTTTATGCGAAGGTTTGTAGGGTGGAAGGTAGGGTGGAAGGGAATTTGTGGTCTCTAAAGAAGGAGGCCATCTGGTGTGTTCTGTGGTGGAACTAGTCCAACTTCACCAACACGTTCCACCCTGACCTTAAATTTACCTGGACCATCTCTGACACCTCCCTCCCCTTCCTGGACCTCTCCATCTCCATTAATGACGACTGACTTGACACTGACATTTTTTACAAACCCACCAACTCCCACTGCTACCTGGATTACACCTCTTCCCACCCTACCTCTTGCAAAAATGCCATCCCGTATTCCCAATTCCTCCGCCTCCGCCGGATCTGTTCCCAGGAGGACCAGTTCCACCACAGAACACACCAGATGGCCTCCTTCTTTAGAGACCACAAATTCCCTTCCCACGTGGTTAAAGATGCCCTCCAACACATCTCGTCCACATCCCACACCTCCGCCCTTAGACCCCACCCCTCCAACCGTAACAAGGACAGAACGCCCCTGGTGCTCACCTTCCACCCTACAAACCTTCGCATAAATTGTACTCTATGCTACTTTCTCCCCACCCCCACCCTCCTCTAGCTTATCTCTCCAGTCTGTCCTCTGATCCCATTGATTCTAGTGTTGCTAGGGATCTTTAATGCCACACTTGGTGAAATGTGATTCCGATGTCCAGGTTAGTCATTCTCACCTCATCTCTGAAATTCAGCTCCTTTGTCCATGTTTGCAATTTTCTGTTATGGAGGAGCCCATGTCATGAAGTCAGGAGCTGAGTGGTCTTGGTGGAACTCAAACTGGACGTCACTGGGCAAGTTATTATGGAACAGCTGCTGCTTGATTACACTGTTGATGACCCCTTCCATCACTATATAGATGACTGAGAGTGGACGGATGGGGCAGTAATTGGCTGGGTTGCATTTGTCTTGTTTTTTTGTGTACTGGATATACCTAGGCAATTTACCACATTGTCCAGTAGTTGTCAATGTTGTAATTGTATTGGAAGAGCTTAGCTATGGTAATGGTAAATTCTGCACCATAATTCCTTAGTACTATGGCTGGAATGTTATCAGGGCCCATAGCCTTTGGAGTGGCCAGTGCCTCCATTTGCTTCTTGATATCATGCAGAGTGAATCAAATTGGCTGAAGATGCTGGGGAACCACTGGAGGAGGCCAAAATGGATCATCCACTTGACACTTCTGGTTGAAGATTGCTGCGAATGCTTCAGCCTTATCTTTTACACTTATCTTTCATTGGCATTCTCCATCCTTGGGTTGAGGATATTTGTGGAGTTTACTCCTCCAGTGAGTTGTTTAGTTGAGGAAAATCCTAAAGCATTCTGCACTTATATGAGGATCAGTAAGGTTGGTCAGAGTGAGATTAGCACTGATTATGGATAGTGGAGGGAACTTGCATCTGGAGTCAGAGGAAATAGGGGAGGCCCATAATGAATACATTGCTTCAGTATTCACTTCTAAGATTGACTTTGATGTTTCTGAGGACAGCATGAACAAGACTGATATGCTAGAACAGGTTGATGTTAGGAAGGAGGGTGTGCTAAAATTTTGAAAAACATAAGGGTAGATAAATTCCTTGAGCCAGACGGGATATACCCTAGGTTACTACAGGAAGCAAGGGAAGAGATTGGTGCACCTTTGGCGGTGATCTTTGCATCCTCATTGTCCACTGGAGTAGTATCAGATGATTGGAGAGTGGTAAATGTTATTCCCTTGTTCAAGAAAAGGAAGAGGGATGATCCTGGGAATTTTAGACCAGTCAGTGTTCCATCTGTGGTGTGCAAAGTATTGGAGTTGATTCTGAGAGACAGGATTTATGATTACTTAGAATGCTGTAGTTTGCATAGAGATAGTCAGCATGGCTTTGTGAGGGGCTGGTCTTGCATCACAAATCTTATTCAATTCTTTGAGGATGTGACAAAACAAGTTGATGAAGGTAACACAGTGGATATTGTGTGCATGGATTTTAGCAAAGCGTTTGATAAGGTTCCCCATGGTAGACTCATTCTGAAAGTAAGGAAGCATGTGATACAGGGAAATCTGTTTGTCTGGATACTAAATTGGATGGCCCTTAGAAGATAGAGAGTGGATGTAGATGGAAAGTATTTAGCCTGCAGTTTGGTAATCAGTGGTGTTCTGCAAGGATTAGTTCTGGGGCCTCTGCTGTTTGACATTTTTATAACTGACTTGATGAGGAAGTGGAAGGGTGAGTTAGTAAGTTTGCTGATGACATGAAGATTGGTGGAGCTGTGGATCGTGTGGAGGGCTGTTGAAGGTCGCAATGAGACATTAACAGGATGCAGAACTGGGCTAATAAGTGGCAGATGGAATTCAACCTGGAAAAGTGTGAAGTCATTCACTTTGGAAGGTTGGATTTGAATGCAGAATACAAAGTTAAAGGCAGGATTCTTGGCAGTGTAGAGGAACAGGGGGATCTTGAGATCCATGTTCATAGATCCCTCAAAGTTGCCACCCAGATTGATAGGGTTGTTAAGAAGGTGGCTTTCAGTAGCAGGGGGATTGAGTTTAAGAGGCGTAAGGTTATGCTGCAGCTCTATAGAGTCCTGGTTGGACTACATTTGGAATATTGTGTTCAGTTCTGGTTGCCTCATTATAGGAAGGATGTGGAAGCTTTAGGAGGATACAGAGGAGATTTATTAGGATGCTGCCTGGACTGAAGGGTATTTCTTCTGAAGAAAAGTTGAGGGAGCTAGGGCTTTTCTCATTGGAGCGAAGAAGAATGAGAGGTGACTTGATAGAAGCCTCTCTTTGTTGAGAGGCATAGATAGAGTGGATAGCATTTCTCATGGTGGAAATGTCTATTATGAGGGGACAAAATTTTAACGTGATTGGAGGAAGGTTTCATTGGCTCAGAGAGTGGTAGGTGCATGGAATGCACTGCCAGAAGTAATAGTAGAGTCAGATACAATAAAGACATTTAAGCAACTCTTAGAGAGGCACATGGAAGTTAGTACAATGAAGGGTATGTTGGTTAGTCTGATCTTCGAGTAGGCTAGAAGGTTGGCACAACATCAAGGACCAATGGACCTATACTGTACTGTTCTATGTCCTGTGCTCTAAATGACTCACAAGTCCATTGCTGAGGGTAGATTAGATTACTTACAGTGTGGAAACAGGCCCTTCAGCCCCACAAGTCCACACCAACCCTCCGAAGAGCAACCCACCCAGACCCATTCCCCTACATTTACCCCTTTACCTAACACTACGGGCAATTTAGCATGGCCAATTCACCTGCCCTGCACATTTTTGGACTGTGGGAGGAAACCGGAGCACCCGGAGGAAACCCACGCAGACACGGGGAGAATGTGCAGACTCCACACAGATAGTTACCTGAGGCGAGAATTGAACCCGGGTCTCTAACACTGTGAGGCAGCAGTGCTAACCACTGTGCCACCATGCCACCCATAGTTGAGGGTAGTTCAGGGTCAACCTCATTGTTGTGGGTCTGGAGTCATATGTAAGCCAGGTGAGGATGGCAGACCTCCTTCCCTGAAGGATATTAGTAAGCCAGATGGATTTTTCCACCAATCGACAATGGTTTCATGGTTGTCAGTATATTCTTAATTCCAAATTTTATTTTTGTTGAATTCAAATTCCACCAGCTGCTATGGCATGATTCTATCCCAGGTCCCCAGGATATTAGTTATGCTTCTGGACTAATAATCTAGCGATAATACTCTTACTTCCCCCTACAACTTCTAATAGTTTAAAAGACTTTCACTTTCTAAATGTGGACTTACCTGCAAATAGATTCTTTTGTTCTTTGTTGACCAGATCCTGTGTAATGATATTAAAATTGGCTTTGGGTACTTCTGCACTATTCTTATCCCATTCTACAATGACTTTGAAATTCACAGTTATAGTCACTATTTGCAAAATGCTCATCCACTGAAACTTCCACCACTTGATCGGTTTCATTGAGTAGGATTAAAACTAGCTCTGCCTCATCTCTCTATCTGCTGCCATAAAAACAGCTCTCCTGGATGCAATCTAAAAATTTCACCCAGCTTAATCCTATCACATTAAGGCAATCCCTGATCATGTTAGTAAAATTGAAATCGCCTACTACCATACCCTGTTTCTCTCACACCTTTCTCTGATTTGCCAAAATATCTGCTCCTCTAACACCCGCTAACTGTTAAGAAGCCCGTAGCATAATCCCAGAAAAATATTCACCCATTTATTTCTAAGCTGCACCCAGATGGCCTCATTTGAAGGGGGCTTTGCCTGAAAGGTTGTTTCTCCTGCTCCTCAGATGCTGCCTGACCTGCTGTGCTTTTCCAACACCCCACTCTCGACTGTAATCTCCAGCATCTGCAGTCTTCACTTTCACCTAGCTCATTTGAACACCCTCCTAAGATATCCTCCCTCATAACTGCGGTGATGGTTTCCTTCATCGATAACACAATGCCCCCACCTGTCTTACATTCCCCCTATCGCACCTGAAACTTCTAAACCCTTGAACGTTGTGTTGCCCATCATGTCCTTTTTTTTAATGATAACTCAGTGATTGTGAAGTTATCATATTCCCACTTGCTGAGCAATGCTCTAAGCTCATTCAGCCTTACCAGTCAAACTCCTTGCAATAAAATAGGTGCAATTTAAGTTTCTGGACCTTCCAAGTGCCCTCTCCTGCCCATGTCTTCTCCACTTACTGCACTGCCCTAACATGCCTTCTCTATCTGATTGGATCTTGCTCCTGACTTTATCTCTACTTTGTGCCCCATCCCCTAGAAAAATTAGTTTAAAATCTCCCAACAGCATGATCAAAACTCCCAGCAAGGATATTGGACCTATTCTGGTTCAGGTGTAACCTGTCCAGCTGTATAGGTCCCACCTCCCCCAGAAACTATCCCAATGATCCAAAAATCTGAAACCTTCCCTCCTAAACCATCACCTTCAGTCACTCATTCATCTAGCCTGCCTTCCTATTGCTATACTCAGTAGCACATAGCACTGGAAGTAATTTGAACCGGAGTAGTCTTCCTCTTTAATCTACTACCTAGCTCTCTAAACACCTGCTGCAGGACCTCATTTAATTTTTAACGTATGTCATTGGTACTGACATATACTATGACTGCTGGCTGTTCCCCCACCCCCTTCAGAATGCCCTGCAGCTGCTGTGAGCCATCCCTGACCCTGGCACCAGTTAGTCACCATATCATTCAAGAGTCTCATTTGCTACCACAGAACCACCTGGCAGTTCCCCTTACAATCGAGTCCCCTATCACTAAAGCTCTCCAGCCCTTTCTCTCTGCTGCTTACAGCAGAGTCAATTGTGCTATTACCAACTTGCTGCTGCTGCTTCCCCTGAGAGGCCAACAGCATCCAACATGTATCTGTTTGAGAGGAGGATGGCCACAGGGACTCCTGCACTGCCTGCCCATACTTACACTAGTATTCCTGGTGGTTGCCCAGTTCTTTTCTTCCTGTATAGCCCTTACTCATCATGTGACTAACTCACTAAACATGCTCTCTCCACAACGTCCTCAGCCCCATGGATGCTTCATAGTGAGTCATCTCCAGCTCCAGCTGCTCCATGCAGCTGAAGTGGGAATTGACATAGGGCATGCTGACATGGGGCACACAGGCACAAGATGACTGCTGAGCCATTAGTTGGTCACTTAGCACACAAGATGGCCATTGAACTATTACATGGAAAAGTATGGAGAGTCACCATGAAAATGGAAGTGTTTCTCATTTCTCACATATTGCAAGAGAAATATCTCTCTCTCTCTCTCTCTCTCTCTCTCTTTCTCTCTCCCCCCTCTATTCCTCACAAATTACAAGCTACAAAAATAAGAACATTACTCTCTGGCTCCTTCCTGGTACTACTCTCTCAGCCCCTAAAGCTGGTTCTTAAGTAGCCAACCTTCTCCCCCTTCTCTTTTGAACCTTAATGTCATATCAGCAGCTTTGCCTCTGGAGTCAATGATGTTTGCTCTGCTCCTCTCCCACTGCAGTTCCAACTGAGCTCGGTCTGGGTCTTGCTCCTCAGATTTTTATCCAGAAGCTCCACTGCTGCTGCTCATCTTCAGATTCACTCCACTCCACTTCTCTTCTGCTGTTGTTCTGACTGAAGTCTAAGTCTGAAGGCAGTTCTTGACTTTATCTCCTCCTTAACCAATCTGATTTGAACCCAAACTCAGGGGTAAGTCAAACCACACAATAAAATTACCTGCCTCAATTCCTTCTCATTTCTCCTCTCACCTCCCAATGAGAATCCTAAACCTTGCTAATGACTTACAAACAACCTTTCACAATTTATTCTCTTCAGTTTGTGAACACTCTCGTTCATCTCTCTTTCACTGATACTAGGCAGAAGAAATATTGTTTGTAATTGTTAAACTGATTGCTGTTCCTCAGGGAAAGGACGTTCATTTCAAAAGCAAAGCTAGTTCCCCGTAACTGTTATTAATATTTATGCACTTAATGAGACCTCTGCCTCTGTCATAAATCTCTGCAGTTCAGAAGGATTCCAGCCCAGCAGCAACTCCAGTTAGCATTCTGCACCTTTTTAAACTCAACATCAGACTCAGATCAACTAAATTTGATGCTAAATAAGGAGCTGGGATTAATTCTGGTGCTGAGTTGATTGAACTGAAGAAATTATATCTCATAGGGCATTATACTGAAAATAAAGACCCACAGAGTGATCACAAAAGCAAATGATGCTTTAAAATGTGGAGTATTATCCAATTTACCTGTCTTTTAGACTTAGGTTGACAGTGTGCATGGATCACACTTTTTACTTAACAAATAAATAGGTTCTAATTACTGATAAACAATTCTGAATAGTTGATATGTAACTCCAGTAGTTAAAATTCCAACCCTCTAATGAACTCCCGAACTATACAAATATACAAACGGATATAAAAAGCTTGGGTATTATGGGTGGCTGAAAAGAACAGGAAAGCAACACACTGGTCCCCATTCACAGGGTTGGACAAAATGATTCTCTTGTTGGTTAAAATTCTGCTTCTTGATTGTCTTTCTTTGAATGCTTTCACTTGGTTTCAGGGGGCACAAGATGGCTGGTTCATATGTATAAAAGTCTTTACTTCTTAGTAACATGTCACAGCTTACAGAAACTACTGAGGCAAAACTGGCTTTCTTCAGGCTTGAGATCTTTTCTATTACAGAAAACAGGGACAGCTCTGGTCCTCAGAGAGATTTAATACTTTCCCCTTATCTCATTCACAGCCGCAAACTATTCAGCTACCTTAGAGCCAACCATATATTGGCGGGCAGGCAGATGGCCTTTTTATTCGGTAAGTGGTCACCAGTTCACAGACTAATTAATTCCTTGTTGCCAGTTGAAACTCCATTTGTAGACACCTTTTGTCTGGAATCTGGTCTTCCAAACTAATTGAACAATCAACTGAGTAAACAGCCCGTACAATGAGTGTCAAAGTGCAGTGATCCTTCAGCATTCCTTGGTCTTTCAAAGAGTTATTTTCCCATTTCAGTCCACAATAAAAATACTGAAAAATAAATACAAGGCTGTTATGTACTGAACCAATGAATGTTATAGCACAAAAGAAGGCCATGCAAACCAGTTTAGCTCAGGTTCCTTAATTACACACTCAATCAAACATGTTGCCTTGATGTCAAAGATAATCACTTTCACTTACCTCTAGATTTCAGCTTTTTTATCTATGTTTGGATTAATGCTGTCATGAAGTCAGGAGCTTGGTGCAACCAGCATCAAATGTGAGTGAGTAGGTTATTGTTGAGCAAGTATCTGTTGTTAGACCTGTTGATGAGCCCTTTGATCACTTTGCTGATTATTGAGAGTAGACTGATAGGATGAAAATTGGTTGGGTTGGATATATCCTGCTTTTCGTGGACAAGACAGACCTGGGCACTTTTCCACACTGCCTGGTAGAAACCAGAGCCATAAGTGTACTGGAATACTTGGCTGTGGGTGAAACCTGTTCTGGAGCAAAAGCCTTCAGTACTTTGCCAGTATTTGTCAGAATGCATAGATTTTGCAGTATCCAATGCTTTTAGCCATTTCTTGATATCATGTGAATTAAATGGAATCGCCTGGCGTCTGCAACTGTAATGCTGGAGACCTTGTGGGAGGCCAAGATTTTTTGTCTACTTAGCACATCTGGCTGAAAATTGAGAGCAAGCTGTTGGATCTGCAAGCTGAGAAGTCCCTGGTTTCTGACAGATTTTATCCTTGGGTCTTAAAAGGAGTGGCTGGTGAGGTAGTTGACACTTTGGTTTTAATTGTGCAAATTTACTTAGGTTCAAATAAAGCTCCATTATTTGGGAAAATAGTGAATGTAAATCTATCCATTTTCATAAAGTCACAGAGTTTCTACAGTAGAGACAGACCATTGCCTTCATTCATTAAGCATTTGTCTATTCCAATCCCATTTCCAGAATTTGGGCTACAGCCTTGTATGCTATGGCATTTCAAGCACTTATCTAAATACATCTTAAATGGCCTGATGCTTCCCACCTCTACCACCCTTTTAGACAGTTGTCCATAACCCTATGGGTGGAAAAATATTTCTCAATTCCCCTCAAACTTCCAGCTCTTTACTTTAAGACTGTCTCCTCCGGTTACTAACTTCTACTAAGGAGGCAGGTTTCTCTTTATCTACATTATCTATGCCACTCAGAACTTTATACACATCAATCACATCCTCCCTCAGTCTTCCCCACTTAAAGGAAACTCTTCTAACCTATCTAGTCTCTTCTAACAGCTGGATTGTTCCAGCCTAGGCAACTTTCTAGTGAATCTCTTTGCATCCTCTCCAGGGCAATCACATCCTTCCTATAATGTGGAAAACAGAACTGCATACAATAATCCAGCTGTGGTGCCAATCTAGCATTCTATACAGCTTCATCATAACCTCCCTGCCCTTACATTCATGCCTTGAATACTTAAGACATAGTTATGTATTCCATCTGCCTTAACCACCTTACCTACCTGCCCTGCTGCTTTCCAGGTTCTATGGACATGCACTTCAAAGTCCCTCTGATCCTCTGTACTCCATAGGGTCCTACATTGATGCGTATGATGCGTTAGTCTTCCCAAAATGCATCATCTCACAGTTATCAAGATTGAAGTCCATTTGCAACTGTTCAGTTCATCTGACCAGCTATTCTATATCATCCAGTAGTCTAAGGCTTTCACCTTGTTAATTACCACCCCACAAATGTTTCATGCCATCTTAAAGTTACTGATCATATCTCCTACATTCACATCTTGATTATTAATGTGTACAACAAACAGCAAGGGATTCAGTAGTGAAATCTATACCACTAGATACAGATTTCCAATCACAAAAAACGATTCTTCAACCATCACACTCTGCTTCCTGCCATGAAGCCAATTTTGGATCAGATTTGCCAAATAGATCCCATGGGCTTTTAGCTTCTTTAGTGGCCAGCCATGTGATGGCTTGTTGAAAACCTTACTCAAGTCTGTGCATGCTACATCGACTTCACTACCCTCATTTAGACATCTAGTCATCTCCTTAAAGCAATCAATCAAATTTGTTGGAAATAATCTTCCTCAACAAAGCCATGCTGACTATGCTTGACTCATCTTTGCTTTTCTAACTGGAGATTAATTCTGTCTTCTGGGTGTTTTTCCAATAGTTTCCATACCACAGATATTAGACTCATTGGCCTGCAGTTCCTTGGTTTAGCCCGACCAGCCACCTTGAATAATGGTACCACAGAGAATGGTACGCATGTGGAATGAGCTGCCAGTGGAAGTGGTTGAGGTGGGTACATTAACAACATTTAAAAGGCATTTAGACAAATACATGGATAGGAAAAGTTTAGAAGGATATGGGCCAAGTGCAGGGAACTGGGGTTAGTGGATGGAAACTTTGGTTAGCATGGATCAGTTTGGGCCAAAGGGCCTATCTCTATGACTCTATTAGGTATCATATCACACCCCTCCTGTGACTAGAAAGGATTTGAATTAATGTCACACCCCCTGCAATTGCCTCCTTTTCCTCCCACAACAGCCTAGGATGCATCTCTATGAATTCTATGTTAGGTGCTAGAGTGCCTGGAATTGTGCTTACATGAGGCTTTTAAAGAAAAGTGCATTGATGTGAATAACTCAGTGCACTGGAAAGACAGGGGTAAAAGAATTGGAGGAGAAAACTAACTGTTGCTTAGCAACAAAATGCCCCATGACACAGGGCGACAGAGACAAAAGCAGTTTCTTTTTAGAAAGAGATTTCATCTGGAAATTTAGGTAGTGCACAAACTTACTCCAGAGAGAACAGGTTTATGGCAGAGAAATAGTTGTTAGCTTAGTAGTGTCCAAAGCAGTTTGGGCTGAAAAGCGATCCTGAAGGCTTAATATCAGGAAGAGAAAACTACAGAAACGGAAAGCTATGGAAAGAGTGTTTAGGAATAAATGTTAAGAAATAAATTGGCTGTGTTAGCAGTTATTTAAGAGCCCTGTGAAGAGATACTAACTAAAGAAGCTTTGCATGAATGCAGATGTTTGCCAGAAAGAAACCCACCAATGCTGTCACAACTGAACACTAAACTTTAAGATGGAACTTGGGTGACCATAGGATGTTGTGAGGTTGAGGGCAGAAGGATCGAATCTTTATTTCTGATATTTCAGGTAAGACTGTGTCAAATACGTGTCAAACTAAATTATGTCTTTTCTTTCTTGTGTGTAACAAACTTTAATTTGGCAGCCTCTTGTAGGTATGCTCAGTCAAAGGAACCAAATGTTAACATTTATGATCTATCAAACCAGGCTTCACTCTGCGATCTGAAGAAGGGTCAATGGATTCTAAATGTTACCACCGCTTTCTCCTCACACATGCTGCCAGTTTCTCCAGCAACTTGTTTTTGTTCAAGATTTCCAGCATCAGCAGTTGCTTGTTTTAATTTATTCTGTGGTCTGACTTGTCCAGTATTACCATCCTCTGCGATCCGAACAGATGCTATGGGTTTGCTGTTTCAGTAGGCCAGAAAGCTCGTTTCCTTTTGGTCCAAGCTAAGCAATTTTACTTTCTTCAGCTTCACACTGAAAGATGATAATCTGACCCTCCAAAGCTGAAAAGGATCTGACTAACCAATAGACACAAACTTGTTTATTGTACTACGTTCGTATTGCTCGATTTTCATTACTATCCTTCTCACAAATCATTTGGGCGGAATCTCTCCCACACTCTCTACGACAAGCATTTGGAACGATATCTATTCTGTGGCTGTATCTTCGTCAGAAACTTCAAGAAAAGCTAAATACTGCAGACACGGGAAATCCTGAGAAACTCAGCTGGTTTGACAGCATTTGTAGAGTCAGAAACAAAATGAAGGTTTCAGGGAAATGTCATAGATTTTCTGTTCCTGATTTCACTTTCTGGTTTTGTTTTTGCAGAAACCTTCTTCACGCACTGTTGCCGAGCAGGTGGGATCGGGAAGCGCCCCGGGGAAATCATTTCGGGAGTGTTTTTTCAGGAGCGTTTTAAAAGCAAATGCAGGTTGCATTCGGACTCAGTCCCGTAGCGGCAGAAACACAATCATTGTTAGCCTGAAGCAGTTTAATCTGAGCATCATCCATGCAGTGAAACATGCCCCGCAAGCATGTTCTCCCCCGGCTCTGTTAGGAATTCTGTAACAATTAAATCCAAGATGAAAGCGAGGGCAGGGGGTGCTTCACCTGGGATCACGGCTGCAACCAGTGACCGGTTTACCAGCCAGTTTTGGGGGTTAACTGCAGCGGGCGAAATCACAGCGACTTGGTATCATTCTTTAACCTCCTCCCTCTCGCGAGCTGCTCAGTCCGCTGCCGGTCACTAACTGATCCTCCCAACATCTCCAGCCCCCCAAAAAACACATTGAACAACCAGTAACCATGTTGTACTGCCACCCTGTTACACTGCTGCTGAGATGCATAGGGACAAACTTACACCAGACTTACACTGGCACCCAGTTACACAGACAATAATTCATATTGACACCGAGTTGGCAGCATGGAGTTAACACTTGCACTGAGTAATATGGCACTAAGATGCACTTTTGTGGAATTGCACAGGGGTTAAGTTATACCGACGCGTTGTTGCACTGGCACTCAGTTACAGTGGCGCATATTACAGCCAGTGATTTAGACTGGGACTTCGGCAGTACCTTTCCTTGACATGTTCCGAGGAAGGGTCGCTTGATCCGAAATGTTAACTCTAATTTCATTCCACAGATGCTGCCAGGCCTGCTGAGCTTTCCCCCAGCAATTTCTAATTTTTTTTGTCTGGAGACTGGTACTTAATTACACAGGCCCAACAAAAGTACCTCCATGCCAGCGAAATATGCTGCATGTATAAATAAATGCAGTGTGCTAGTTTTGTTTTAATTCGCTCAAGAAATGTGGGCATCACTGGCTCAGCCAGTTTATCAAGATTCAACTAGATTATAGTGGTTGTCGAGTTGCATTTCGACTAGACCAGGCAAAATCGGTAGATCTTTCACTAGGGGACATCAGTGAACCAGATGAGTGTTTCATGTCTATTGGCAACAGTTTCATGGATATTATTAAGTCTTAATTCTAGACTTTTATTGAATTCAAATTCTACAATCAGCCATAGTCGGAAAATTAACTGGGTCTCTGAATTACTAGTCCAGTAACAATGCCACATGGCCCATTGCCTCCCCTAAAGACATTTGGTATCATTGTAACTTCGTGCCAATGTGACTCAGTGTCAGTATAATGGAGTAGCAGTGTGCCAGTGAAGTATTACCAGTTCAACTGAGTGGGGCCTAGCTATACTGTTACTACTGGCATAAAGTTTAATTGGCACAACAGCAGCAGTGACACAAACTTAAATGGGCACTATTGCAGATCAGAGCAGAGTTGTATTGGTACCTTTTAAAATTGGCATGAAGCTACACTTGTTTTCTTACATAGGCACAGTTTTATCCTGACACAGAGATACACTGGCACCCAGTTATATTTGCAAGTGTTAAAGTGACATAGATTTGTGTTGGTATTGTGCTTTGTTTGCAGTTTTACACTGGCATAGACACACATTGCCGATATTGACACAGTTATACTGTCATTAAGTTACACTGGCAAAGATTAACATTGGCATCACTTTCTGTTGGCATCAGGTTATACTGGCACAACATCACAATGGCATTGTGCTTTATTGGGATGGACTTTCACAAACACAGTGGCAGTGAGTTATGCTGGCACTAAATTACTCTATCATGGCACTGAATCATGCAAGCAGCAAGTCCACATTGGCACCTTGTTACACTGACACTGAGTTAGACAGGCATCATGTTGCCTTGGTATGGAGTTACACTAGTTGGGTCAGTATAACTATGTCCTAGTATAACTCCCTTCCTGTGTGTCATTGTAATTAAATGCTAGTATAATTCAATGTCAGTATAACTTGGTACTGGTCCAATTCCATACCAGTGCATCAGGGTGGCAAATTAACTCTGCCAGTGTACCTCTGTGGTCATATAACTCATTGTCAATGTGAATTGTTGCCTGTAAAACTCTGTAATAGTGCAACTGGCTGCCTGTGTAACAGTATAACATGCACAAACATAGATTTGCACTTGCATAGAGTTACTTTAACACCAACTTATTATTGGCATTGTGGCAGCAAGTTACATCCACACACTTAGTATTGAATGTGATTACACAGATACAGAATTACACTGGTACACTGTTACTCTGGTGTGTGATACATTAGCATAAAGCTATATTTGTATTATTTTAAGCATACACTGGCATCAAATGAATTCTGCTGGTTTGGAGTAACACAGTGCTGAATTTTACTGGCAACAATTTGTACTGATGCTGGAGTCACATTATCACTGCATTTCACTGGCATGGCATTACATTAATACTGAGCTGCACTGGCTTGACAATACACTGGTACTATGTTACATCAGCAAGGGGTTACAATGACACTGAGTTACCATGGTATTGTGTTACACTGGGACCAAGTTCCACTTCATGAAGTCACATTGTCATCAACTTATTCTGTCACAGAACTGATCTGACACCCAGTACAATGGCACAGAGTTACATTGGCATCACATTACACTAGTCTTGTATTACACTGCCAGTAGGTTACTTTTGCTCTGAAGAGTTACTCTAGTTCAGTGCAAAGTATGAATTATATTGGTTCTAACTGCAAGTTCCACTATCTTAGAAGGAGGTTGGAAAATGGCAGGATGGGACCAAGACAATCTTATTGTGGTACTTAATGAGATTACCAGCAAGTTTTATTGGACATCAAATGGGGAAATTAAGTTAGATTAGATTTCATTGCACATTGTAAAAGCATTACATTTCAGAGGGCACTGAATGATCCTAGAAGCAAATTTGAGCATGTAGTAGATGGAGATGAATCTTTGGTTTATTATGTGAACTATTTTTAAAAAGCTGCCAAGGCTATGCGGTGGGTGATGCAGAATATAAAGTGAAGCATTGGGATTTGATGCTGGAGAGCCAGGTTTATCTGAATAAAAAGGTTTTGAATCCAATTGTCACATTTATTTCAGTATTCCACAGTATAAATGATCAGGAGAAACTTTGATGGCCATTTTTTCACTTGGTAACTACAGTCAGTGGAAATGAATTCCAGCTGTTTTCTTGATTGAGTGTGGATTCAAACAATGGCTCCTGCATGGGTATTATTCTGATGTCTCTGAAGTCAAACCTGAACTCATAATCTTTGATGGTATCAAGAAAAGTGTGAAACATCAAACCACACAATCACACTAAAAACAATGAACTAGTTACAGATTAAAATATTGGAACATTGCAATACATCTCGAGTAGAGAACCACATTTCAGAGATTAAATTTGGGAGAGTACCATTGGGAGTTGGTGTGTGTAATAAATCTCCAATTGTATCCAATTATACAGGAAATGACATTGAATGGTGCCAAACCTTAACCAGCTCAACATATTTATTTCATCTTCCAAGTTCTTATTGAGTGGCAGAGTTTGGTCTAAGGACTGAATGGCCCACTCCTGTTCCTATTTCTTAGAATCTCGGTAAAAAAACAAAATCCAGAGTACAATTTGACTTGTTTTCCACAGTTTGGATCTGGACTAATGTAAAAAGAATGAATTTTACAACTAATGTCATAACTTGGTGATTTTGGTCCTATTGACTGAACTGCCTCATGTTTACTTAGTCACAAATTGAAGATGTTAGGGTTGCAGGTGGCAATAGAATAATGTAATTTTTGTTGGGTGTATTTGTTTTTATTCAACAATTGGATATTGCTCATCCAAAACAAAGGGTACTGTTCACTTGCAAAGAAGACTGCCATCATTGAGTTCAGACTAGAATCCTATCTCCTACTGGGTGCTCAGCTGACAACAATTTGCATTCTTTCAGTATTAAATGATTGAAGAAAATTTTGAAGAAATGTAAGAACAAAATCAATCGATAGTTAGAGAGGAAGTACCAGAATTGTGATTAGATCTTACAGGAGAATTGAGGAGTTAACAGCAATACATTTAAAGACATATTGTCTGCCTATGATTCATTTACCTGCTGGATCCTTGGAGAGTGTTAGCAAGATATCTTCGTGTTCACTTCCTGATAAAGATTTTACAAACTTTCTTCTTTGTCTCTAACACACATGACCTGGACTTCATTATGATTGTGAATGGAGGTTTTCATGTTATTTCATTCGAATCCTTTTACTACCTCCTTATGCACTGATATTCTTCACTAGGTATAACAGGACAACATTGTTTTGCTTTGATCAGCTGGCTCTGATCAGTGCTTTGCTCTGACAGATAACTTGCTGTTCCAGCTTGAAGAATTTTGTGTATGTTTTTGAAATGAGATTGCTGCTATTCGCAAGTCATAGAGATGTACAGCATAGAAACAGACCCTTCAGTCCAACTCGTCCATGCCGACCAGATTTGCCAACCCAATCTAGTCCCATCTGCCAGCACATGGCCCATATCCCTCCAAACCCATCCTATTCATATACCCATCCAGGTGCCTTTTAAATGTTGCAATTGTACTCGCCTTCACCACTTCCTCTGACAGCTCATTCCATACACGTACCAGCCTCTGAGTGCAAATGTTGCCTCTTAGGTCTCTTTTATATCTTTCCAATCGCACCATAAGCCTATGCCCTCTAGTTCTAGACTCCCCAGGGAAAAGACTTTGTCTTTTTCTCCTATCCATGTCCCCCATTATTTTATAAACCTTTATCGGGTCACTCCTCAGCCTCCAAAGCTCCAGGGAAAACAGCCCTAGCCTAGTCAACCTCTCCCTATAGCTCAAATTCTCCAACCCTGGCAATATCCTTCTAAGTCTTTTCTGAACCTCCTTCAAGCTTCACAACATCTTTCTCATAGGAAGGAGACCAGAACTGCATGCAATATTCCAAATGTCCCCAACCAATGTCCTGTACAGCCATAACATGACCTCCCAACTCCCGAACTCAGTAATCTGACCAATAAAGGAAAGCATGCCAAACACCTTCTTCACTATCCAATCTACCTGTGACTCCACTTTCAAGGAGCTATGAACCTGTACTCCAAGGTCTCTTTGTTCAGCAACACTTCGTCGGATCTTACCATTAATGTATAAGTCCTGCAAAGATTTGCTTTCCCAAAATTCAGTGCATCACATTTATCTAAATTAAACTCCATCTGCCACTTCTCAGCCCATTGGCCCATCTGATCAAGATCCCATTGTAATCTGAGGTAGCCTTCTTTGCTGTCCACTCCACCTCCAATTTTGGTGTCATCAGCAAACTTACTAACTGTACTTCTTATGCTTACATCCAAATCATTTATATAAATGATGAAAAATAGTTGACCCAACACCAATCCTTGTGGCACTCCATTGGTCACAGACCTCCAGTCTGAAAAACAACCCTCCACCACCACCCTCTGTCTCCTATATCTTTGAGCCAGTTCTGTATCTAAATGGTAGTTCTCCCTTTATTCCATGAGATCTAACCTTGTTGAACGCCTTACTAAAGTCCATATAGATCACATCTACCACTCTGCCCTCATCAATCCTCTTTGTTACTTCTTCAAAAAACTGAATCAAGTTTGTGAGACATGATTTCCCATGCACAAAGCCATGTTGACTATCCCTAATCAGTCCTTGCCTTTCCAAATACATGTACATCCTGTCCCTCAGGATTCCTTCCAATAACTTGCCCACCATCGAGGTCAGGCTCACTGGTCTATAGTTCCCTGGCTTGTCCTTAGCACCCTTCTCAAAAAGTGGCACCACGTTAGCCAACCTCCAGTCTTCTGGCACCTCACTTGTGACTATGGATGATACAAATATCTCAGTAAGAGGCCCAGCAATCACTTCTCTAGCTTCCCACAGAGTTCTAGGGTACACCTAATCAGGAAATGGGGATTTATTCACTTTTATGTGTTTCATGACATCCAGCACTTCCTCCTCTGTAATATGGACATTTTTCAAGATGTCACTATCTATTTTCCTACATCCTATATTTTCCATGTCTTTTTCCACAGTAAATACTGATGCAAAATACTGGTTAAGTATCTGCCCCATATCCTGCGGCTCCACACAAAGGCCACATTGCTGATCTTTGAGGGGCCCTATTCTCTCCTGATTTACCCTTTTGTCCTTATCCTTCCTGTTATTCAGTGATGGGATGTGGGTGTCACTGACCAGTGTCAACAATCCATCCCTAATCATTCTGGAGAAAGTTGTGGTGAGCTGCCATTTTCAACTGCAGCAGTTCTTGGGAGGTTATGGAAACAGAGAGTAGTAGTGGAAGGGAATTTCTCAAAATGGAGAACTGTGACCATTGGTGTTCCACAGGGATCTGTGTTGGGACCACTGTTATTTGTGATATGCATAACTGATTTGGAGGAAGGTATAAGTGGTCTGATTAGTACGTTTCCAGAAGACACTAAGATTGGTGGAGTAGCAGATAGTGAAGGGGGCTGACAGAGAGTACAGCAGAATGTAGATAGATTGGAGAGTTGGAGTGGACAAATAACAGATGGAGTTCAATCCAGACAACTGCAAGGTAATGCATTTTGGAAGATCCAATTCAAGTGTGAACTATACAGTAAGGAGAAAAGTCCTAGAGAAAATTGATGTACAGAGCCATCTGCGTGCTCAGGTCCATTGTACCCTGAAATTGGCAACACAGGTCAATAAAGCATACGGCATGCTTTCCTTCATTGGATGGGGTATTGAGTACAAGAGTTGACAGTCATGTTGTAGTTGTATAAGACTTTGGTTTGGCCACATTTAGAACACTTCATACAGTTCTGGTCACTACATTACCAAATAAATGTGGATGTTTTCGAGAGAGTGCAGTGGAGGTTCACCATGATGTTGTCTGGTATGGAGGGTGCTAGCTATGAAGAGAAGTAGAGTCAATTAAGATTATTCTGATTAGAAAGGAGGGAGGTTGAGGGGGGACCTGATTTATGTCTACAGAATAATGAGAGGTATACACAGGGTGGATAGCAAGAATTATTTTTCTCAGAGTGGGGGACTTGAGAGGGGACACGTTTAGAGGAGATATGCGTGGAAAGTTATTTACGCAGAGGGTGATGGGTGCCTGGAATGTGCTGTCAGCGAAAGTGGTAGAGGGCATGATAACATTATTTAAGATCTATCTAGACAGATACATAAATGGGCAGGGAGCAGAGGGATACAGATCCTTCGAAAATAGGTAACAGGTTTAGACAAAGGATCTGGATCGCGCAGGCTTGGAGGGCCGAACGGCCTGTTCCTGTGCTGTAATTTCCTTTGTTCTTTGTTCTTTCCTTGTTATGTCATCCACACTGCTGTTGGAAGGAGGCTCCTGGTATTTGACCCAGCAACAATATGTCTCCAAGTCAGAATGGTGAGTAACTTGGAGAGGAACGTGAGGGTGATGGCATTCCCACAATTCTTCCAGATCCGACTGAGCCATTTTGTCTCCTGGTTAAATGATTGTGGAAGACGGGAAGTGTGCTCGAGCACGAAGATTTACAATTCTTCTGACATTAATGGCCGACAGTGTATCATTGTCAGTGGTGATCTAGCGTCAGATTGTAGATACTTGCCATGCCGATGTCATGCACCATGAAGGATTGTTACAGAAAACGCCTTTCGTTCTTAAAGAGTGTGTGCTTCTCTCCCCCCCCCCCCCCCCCCCCCTCAACCTTCACCACCACCACCAGTAGGTTGTTGGTTTCATTAAGGTGGTTCGGTCCTGATGCCTGTCCTGCGGCTCTGGTCCCATGTAGTTTATAAGAAAACACACAAAGACCTGGAGCAGAATCCCCCTCATATAGAGAAGGCTGACTGTCACTGCCGCTTGGACACGGGGCAACTTAACACAAACCAGATTCCGGGCATGAGACTCAAAGCGATTCCCACCAGCTGCTGGTGGCATTGTTCTAACTGTGGAAGTTTAATTCCGCGCTGTGTGCCTTCCCGGGTCGACTGGGGCTTGGGATAACCTGATTTGTTTCCTCTCGTTCAGATATTTTGCCAACAACTCCCACCACACAAAACAAGAACAACGTAGTCCACTTTCAAACAGAAAATTTTATTTCACTGAGAAAGAGCCTCATTAATCAGAGCAATCCTACCTACTCACAATGAGGACTGGTCTGCTACTGGACAAAAGCTAAAACTCTTCTGTCAGATAAATCAAATCAAATCATCGATTACATTATTTAGTTTACAGTTCTGGTGCTGCCACATCTGACCGTGTGTGATTGAGATGAAGCAGTAGCCCGCGGGTTGTTCTGGAGTGTCAGCGAGTTAACAGGCTGTGAAGGTTTTCCAGAAGAAGTTTTTGCAGCCCGCCTTCCGTTCCCTCTGGGGCGAATTGGCGTTGGCGGATCGCTCCAACTCAACCCGGATCTCATCCTGTTTCGCCATCCCCGGCAAATCCTCCGCTTCCAAGGCTTCGTTCTCGGCGTTTGCCAGCTCCGAGAGCAGTTGGACGAGATTGTATTTGATCAGCTCCTACATTAAGAAAAGGAAATAATTAGGGCAGAGAAATTCTCTCAGTTGGCGCTGGTGAAAGTGCCAGTTGCTGGATTTGAAAGTGTAGCTTGGCGAGTGTTTACAACAAACCCATCAGTCCCTGTGTGCTACTGCGTGAAATTATCCTCATTTCCCATTTCTGGACTCCAACGGGTAGTGAAACCCCCAATCGACAATTAATTCACAATGCAACAAATACATTGTGCAGCTCCCTTCGTATCCCGTGTGGATGCTTCAGGAGCTGAGTTAATCATGGTGGGCCGGTCTCTGGAAAGAGAGAGGAAGCCCCGGATGAGACGGTATCGTAGTGCTTAGGATTTATTGAGAGGCAGATACAGTGGAGAAAGAGGAGAGAATCACAGCGCGTTTATCTTTCCCGCAATTCTGGTGAATCTATGCTCTGTGCTTTCCGTTAATAAACGCAGCGTCTAAACCTGCAAGGTTAACATCACTTACATCAACATTTCTACCAACCAAGGTAACTTTGCTGCTGGTTTGATTCAATTTAGATGAGCGATTGGAGGTTGGTCAGAGAATTATCAATTCAATCCGAGGGAATGAGCCTGGATCGAAGATGGAGAGGGCAGGTTCCTGAAAACTGCAGAAAGTTACACGCCGTTTGTTTCCAGTCTGATCAGAGTGGCGAGATCAACTGGAGAGAGGGAGAGGACTGTCTCCGTGGACCTGGGCAGCTCGGTAATCTCTCTCGGTCGAAACAAGAACGCTCAAAGCGGTTTATAAACCCGAGAGATCTGTGGAACTCACGCATCCTTATTATCATTTGATGGGCATTAGATCTGTCTAACCAGGTTAGATTCATCAATAATTCATTTCCCCTTATTCGTCTCTATTTAAGTTAAACAGCTTGACCATATTATCCACTTTATTACAGGGGGGTTTCCCTTGGCTGGGCTCTTACCGCTTTACTCCGGGGCCCTGCAGCAGCCATGGATGTCTGAAGGAGTTCGCGATACCTGTCGGCTGTGGGAGCGGCACCCGCACTCAGCACTGCCAGGGCGATGGAGAGAAGGACGAGGGCGCACTGAACTCGGCTGCACCACATCACTGCACAAAGCGAGGCACCTCGCAAAGAGAAGGAAGGAAGAAAAGAAATAAGAGGTTCAAGCGTTTACAACGTTTGAAAGTTGGCGGAGTTTCAGCACTAGCACAATGGACAGCTCCGCTCCGACTGACTCCTGGATGCTGCAGCTCCTTTTAAAGGCGCTCTCCCAACCTGAGCACACGTCAGGAGGACGGCTCCCAAGAGATTTACTCGCATTTACGCACAACCCAGTCACATCATCCAACCAAATAATTACCAAGCTGACGAAGATTGAGATAACGGCCAAGGACTCTCAATGTGGACACCTTATCGCGTTCTGACAGTTGGTCCTGTGATTGGATGTTAGGCCATGTCCATCACGAATGAATGCAGTCAATTCAGTCAAGTGTTGAATTGTTCAATTTTTCGGGAACTTCATGATTTGAGTTCCGCTGTTGACATTTTCATCCTGCGACACCCTTGAGGGACCTCGGACTTTTTGGTGTCATGGTACATGGATGGTTCTTTGAGTAGAAAACCCATCCTGTATCTTCGCTACCAATCACGGCGTTATTATCACTTAACAAAACAAAGAACTGCGGATGCTGGAGATCAGAAACATGATTCTGAAGAACGGTCACTGGAACCGAAACGTTCACTATCCTTTCTCTCCACAGATGCTGCAAGACTGCTGAGTTTTTTTACAGCAATTTCTATTTTTTGTCACCATGTTCTTATTGCGGGTCTTTTTCTAGATGCGAGGATGAATTTAATTTGACCAGTCCTTTTGATGTTTGTGAGGGGGGGTCTGAAATGAGTTTCTGGGCGGTGTGGTTTCCACTGATAACTCGATCTTGTCCAAAGGCGGGAGAGACCATGTGCCCATTCGGAAAAGTGAGCACATTTCTCAAACACGAATATTCTTATCAAACACATTCTCTGACCAGAATCTTGGGGAGTGCTAGATGATCCCTTATAGAAATGAATGATTAAGAGATGGAAATGTGTAGAATACTGAAGGATGTTTCCTCTTATGAGGAAGACTATAATTTTAGGAAACAGTTTAAGAATGAAGTCACCATTTTAAGTCCGAGCTGGGAGATGTCAGAGGGTCGTTAGTCCTTGAACATCTTTTCCTCTGAAAGTAGCACAAGCTACGCCATTGAAATGAATCAAGGCAGAATTCGATCGGTTTCTGATAGGCAAGGCAGTCAAAAGCTGTGACGAGAAAGCAAAGTGGAAGTGGTCCACAATCAATTCAGGCTGAATTTTAAGAAATTGATATCAGAGGAGAAAGGCACAATAGCTGATTCCAGCTCCTTAAGTATTTGTTGCTGCATCGGATTGTGTGAGATCATGAAGGCAGAGAGGACATGCGGTACAGTCAAGGATTGTTTCGTGGAGAGAGGTGCGCTAGTTTCCAAATAATTGTGTGGTATTTTGTGGATTTATCTCCGTGTTTTATGTGTGCTTTAACAATCCCGTTCTGATACTTCTTTACTCAAAACTAGCACCAAACCCAGTGGACGCTAGGTTTAACTTTGTTTTTACACTGAATTAATGGTTAGTTGAAATTTGCAACCTGCAAATTTCTTCATAATTTTAATGATATCATCTTCCCTGATCGCTTCAAACGATATCAAATATCCGAATATCTGCGCGAACGGAAGTACACTGAACAGCAGACAGTACTAGGGCTGAGTATTAAATATACCATTTTTCAGGGAAATACCTGCTTATTTTCAAGTCAGGCAGCTTAACGGCTAAACGTTTATCGGAGAATTCAAATCAGGGAAACAAACAATCCAGACTTGAACATGATTAAAAAGAGTGGCATTTTCTGTCTGTCTCTGTCACTCTGCCTGCGACTCCATCTCTCTGCCTGTCTCCCTGTCTGTCTCGGTCTCTGTCTGCTTCTGTTGCCGTCTGTTCAATCCTCTGTCTTCTCGAAGCTCGGTCAAATTTCGTTCATCTTTTGGATTTTCATTTTGTAATTTCAGAACTAAGAACCAACAATGTTTGAGTTCTATCTAAGCTGCATTTAAATCTTCCACAAAAACCCTATCGAGCGACAAATGGCAAGTGCTCTGTTTCTACAGATACTGACTGACTTCCTGATGATTTCTAGCATGTCCTGATTTTATTTCACATTCCCAGCATCTACAGTTTGAGTTTTGGATGAAGTCTGTAATGATTGGAAAGGTATGGAAGGAAATGCAATTTACTGAGATTATCTTAATTTCTAGATTTTACTATGCAACCCGGCAGTAGAAATGAAATGGAATGATGCAGGATAATGAATACTCACCAGGCATCAGAAAGATCTGAGATCGATCCCGTGCCTGTCTTTGAATGCCTTATTCACGAAAGTCCGAACGACTGGAAATTATGTTACTTGAAATCCATGTCCCTGCAGTGCACTGAGAGAGTAATAAGGTTTTCAATCAGCGTAGAATAGAATCATACAATCATAGGATTTTAAGTACAGCAGGAAGGCATTCGATCCATCGTGCCTTTCCCACCGGTACCGAAAAAGCTACCCAGCTAGTTCCATTCTCCAACTCTCTCTCCTTAACCCTCCAAACCAGCACTTTCAAATATATATCACTTTTTCTTCTGAGATCTCCTATAGAATCCATTCCCCCAGGCATTGCATTCCAAATTATAATAGCTGTCTGAGTAAAGGCGTTTTTCCTCATCTCACTCCTAGTTTTCTTGGTGACCATCTTGAAATTGTGACCCCTAGTTACTGACATAACAGCTAGTGTGAACAGAATATACTTCTCTCCCCTGTCAAAACGTTCAGAACTTCGCACACCCCAATAAGGCCACTTCTTAATCTTCTCTACTCCAAGGAGAATATGCCCAATTTCTGAAATCTTTCCTTGTATCTAAAATCGCTGAAATCTGATATTGTTCTAGTAAATCTCGTTTGCATTCTATCCAGGGCTCTAACATTCTTCCTTAAATAACATGCCCAGAACTGTAAATAATACTCCAAACGTGGTGTGAACGATTATTTGTAGAAATTTGACTTCACTTCCTTGCATTTAAACTCTACGCCTCTATTTATAAGCCTAAGGATTCTATAAGCCTTCTTAAAAGCTGTTTCAACTTTCCTGGTGACTTTTAGATAATTATGTATACAAACCCTGAAGTCCCACTGCTGCTACACACCCCTCAAGTTCTACCACTTACCCTGCATTATTTCTCAGTATTTCTTCTATTCAAACGCAATGCCACATATTTCTCTGGATTGAAGTTCATCTGCCAAATATCTGTCCATTTGACCAACTTGTCAACGTTCCTTTGAAGTTACTCAGCATTGTCCTCACAATTCACTTTTCTCCCTTAGTACTTTTGTTTATCCTTTTCCAATTTAATATTAAACATTATCATATTATCATTGCTGTTTCCCAAATGTTCCACTCTCTGATATTCACTACTTGACCTATCTCATTCCCTTCTGCAAATTTAATGATTTTTGCCCTCAATACCCAACTCCAAATCATGTACATAAATTTAAAAAATGAATCCCAACAATTCACTTTTCTCCTGCAGTCTGCTGGGACTAATCCTACATTCAGAAAGGCCTGGAAAATGTCTGTCAATGGCTCTGCAATTTGCTCACCTACATCTTTCAGAATTCAATCTGTGTCTGGTGACTTCTCTATCTGGTGTGCTGCCAGTCTTTCTTTTTAGCTCCTCTTCTTTATCTGTCCCATATTTTCAACTAAGCAATTGTCACCATTTTCTAATTAGGTAAGGACAGAAGTAAAGCTCTCATTTAGTACCTCCCTATTCCTCTTGCTTCAATTGAACCTGCAACAGTCAACTTCTAATCACCAAAAATCAGCTCTTTTCCAGTCTTGAAACTTAACCCTTGACTGATGTTTTGTTTATCCTTTTCCAATTTAATATTAAACATTATCATATTATCATTGCTGTTTCCCAAATGTTCCACTCTCTGATATTCACTACTTGACCTATCTCATTCCCTTGGACCTGATCCAGTACACGTCCCTCTCTGGTGCAAGTGGAAATGTACTGGACGTTTTTCTCCACATGTTGCAGGAATTTCTTCCCTTCCATCCCCCACTCTCTACCTTTTTCCACGTCTACACTCGGGTAATTGAAATCACCAACTATCACAACCCTGCTTGAACTGCAAATTTCCTTAATATGCCTAACAAATGATCTCTTCTATTTCCTCTCCACTATTTGGAGGTCTATAATAAATAACCATCAAGGTCACTACTCCCTTTCTGTTTCTCATCTCCTGCCATAGATTCAAATTCAGGAACTGTATCTCACTCAAGGCTAATGATATTATCTTTGACCAAGTTTGCTATACGTCTTCCCTTTTTCATCACCTGATTTTTACTCAAAAACTTATAACCCAGGATATAAGATATCCAGTCTTTTCAGTCATATTCCCTTTCTTCCAGTTCCCAACTTTTGTTCAGTATATTATGTGCATTTACATATATGCTATTTAAATCTGCCTTTATCTTCTTCTTGCCCTTTGGAAAGTGACCATTTCTTTGTTCTTTGTCAACAATCAAGTCTTCCCTCACTTCCTTTTCCCCATTATCCACTCCTCTCTTTTACCTTTTTCTCATACTGCTGAAATTAGGCCCAGCAGTTAACCAACCTCTTTGCCTTACACATTTAAACCCACCCCAATACAGTACATAATTTACTTTCTCAGCCAACAGATTGGTTTGCTTTTCTGTTCAAATGAAGCCCATTGTTTCTGACAGCTCTCTCCTTTTCCAAAGTGATCCCAGTGCCCCATAACTCTAAGCCCCTCCATTCTACACCATTCCTCAAACATTCAATATACCTCCCTGATCTAGCATTTACTAAATGGTGAAGTGCGTGGCACAGATAATATTTTTGAGATTACTACTCCAGAGGTCCTACATTTCAACTTACTCCCTAACTCCTGAACCAGATCCTGCACTTCATCCAATCTTTGTCCCACATGAACCACAGCCTCTGATTGTTCACACTCCCTTTCCAGAAGTTTAACCAGCGGTTCCGTTGCACCCCAAATCTTTGCACGCATGAGACAAATGACCATATGGGATTCATGATCTGTCCCTCACATATTGAGTCACCCACGGGCTAACATCTTTCTAATTTGCTTGCTATCTCCTTATTTTCCCAGATTAGCCTCAAGCAGTATGGTACTGTGATTCTCCCTCAAGGCCTGAGTCAATCATGTTTCTCATTAAATAGGCACCTAAAATTTCTCACCTGATAGACAGCTCCAAGGAGTCCTGGATTTTGTAGACCTTCTGTCTCTTTTTATTTTAATGATTTGTCACTCACAGACGTGCCATCTCTGCAGTCATCATTGCCTGTCTATCATGATGTGGAGTGACCACACCCCTTCTTGTACATAGTTCAGTAAGGAAAGTTACTACTCCAAGCCAGCCACATGTTATTCAAGAACTGCTGCCTTGTGGCCCTTCTCACAGATGTGATTGGTCTAGATGCCTTGTAGATCCAAAACTTCAGTCTAACCATATCACAGGCATTCCCAGAGTCCCTGCCATCATTATTAACATGGTTCTTTTCACCCAGGTTTTCTGAGCTCCCCTTCTCGTTTGTGGTGGGACGGCTGACTTCTCTGTGAGTTCTCCTTTGTTGCTGCTCACTCTTCGATTCTATTGGATGTTTTTCCTCCTGAGACCAGCAGATCCTCCATGATCTCCTTCCTACATTTGATGAATGAGCCGGCGTCTCTCAGAAACCTCCTCAGTTGCATCTACGGCCACTTTCTGTTGAATATTGTTCCTCCTGTTGAGCACTGGGTCCTCCACAATTCCTAATCAGTTGTACTGAATGAGTTGACCTCTCCCAGGGTCCACCTCAGTAATTTCTCATTGCCCGCTCTCTATAATGTAACTGCTAAAAAGCTGCTAGCTGGAACAGATAGGTGACTTGGAATATGAAGTTGGCCATGAGAGTTTGACAATGAGAAGATATTAAATAAGCCATCTAAAGTCTTTTGCTTTGGATGAAAGAAGTTTGAATCCAATTGTCAGGTTTATTTCAATATACCAAAGAGTGATTTTGTCATGGTAGACTTTAACACCACTGTCTAATTTGGTAACGAGTTCAGGGGAACTGAATTCCAGCCATTTTCCCAAATGTGTTTGGATCCAAACAGCAACCATGGTATTCTTCTGAAGCCTCTAAGATCAAGTTTGAACTGACAATCTTTGACGTTATCAGTCAAAGTGCTAGTTTTTGAGTCACACAAGCAGGCACACTGAAAACAAGGGTTAAATATTGGAACAATGCAATTTATCGCGAGTAGATGACCACATTCCAAACGTTAAAGTTGGGAGAGCACCATTTCTTAGCTGGGAAATGGGGTGGGCGATGTTGGGGATTCGTTGATTTATGAATCACGCATATCCAATTAGATATGAATTAGCATTGAATGGAGGCGAACTCAGCCAGCTCGGCAGTTTTTTTTAAAATCGACCACCATCTTAGTGAATGGCAGAACAGGCTCGAAATGCCGAATGGCACACTCCTGCTCCTATTTCTTATGATCTTAGGTGTGTGTGTGTGTGGCGGGGGGGGGGGGGGAAGGAGATCCCCAGAGTAGCAAAAGGTTTACTTTGCACAGTTTGAATCTGAATTATTGTGAAAAAGAATGCATTTCGCATCCAATTGGTTGCTCAGTCGATAACAATTTGCATTCTTCTCTCCGTTAAATCAGATTAGGAAAATGTGTGTAAAGAATTAATAGTTAGAAAGGTCGGGAATTGAGGTTAGAACACACAGCAGAATTGAGGAAACAGCAGCAATACATTTAAGACTGACCGTTGTCCATGATTTATTCACCTGCTGGAACCTCGGAGAGTCTCAGCAACATATCCTGACGCTGACCTCTTGATAAAGATTTTGCAAACTTTCAGCTTTCTCTCTAACACTCATCGTGGTTTGTGAATGGTGATTTTCGTGTCATTTCATTCAAATCCTCTTACTCCCTCCTTATGCACTTTAATGCATATAATAGGACAATAGCGCTTTGCTCTGATAATTTGGCTTCCCAAATGTTTTGCTCTGATAAATATCTCAATGTTATAGCATGAATAATTTTTTGTCTCTTTTCTAAGTGAGATTGCTGCTATTCCCAGGATCTTTTACTGTTATTCAGTGATGGGACGTGGGTGTCACTAGCCGGCCCAACATTTATAACCCATCCCTAATTATTCAGGAGAAGCTGTGGTGAGCGGCCATTTTCATTTGCAGCCGTTCCTGGGAGGTTAGGGCACTCACAGTGCCGTTGGAAGGAAGTTCCTGGAGTTTGGTTTAACAAGAGTGGAGGGACTACAATATATCTCCAAATCAAGATGGAAATAACTTGGATAAAAACCTATGGCCGATTGCATTCTCACAATTCCGCCACAGTCGACTGAACCAGATTGTCTCCTGGATGGATTATTGTGGAAGACTGAGAGGTATGCTCGATCACGAGGTTACACATTGTGGTTCACAGTGTATCATTGACAGTTAGTCTGTACACACCATGCATCATGAAGGATTGCTAAACAGAATGCTTTGCCTTCTGAAGGTGTGCGTGGCTGTCCCTCCTCGCAGTGGTGTCGGAATCAGAATACGTTCTATTCCCCCGCTTCCCTTAAAGCTTCTTCCTGTCTCTGCACAACAGATTAAACACTGATTTGTTGGTTAAAGTATGGGGCGAGTTATTGTTTGATGCGAAATTTCCTGGACTCAGGAATGTAAAGTTGTGCATTCCCGAAGACAAGGATCCCACTTTCAACATCTCGCATTGTCCCGGATGGGTCTGTGCTGCTCGTGGGACAGGGCTGGGCATGGTCTCACTTGGCAAAACCAATTGTTATTTTTAATGGAACGGTAGTTACACGGTGTGTGATAGCTTTCCTTATTTCATTGAGGCGGTTGGGTATCGATGCCTGCATTGTGGATGGGTCTCGTTCTGCGTAGCTTGTAACAATCACAGTACGCACGAAGACTTGTGATGGAACCCCCTTCGGGCATGCGACCCAAAGCAATTGTCACCCACTTGTGTTCAGATTCTTCAAATTCCCGATGGGAGCTTAATTCCACGCAATGCACCTTCCCAGAACGACTGGAGTTTTCGAAAGTTTGATTTGTTTCTGCCCGTGGAGTATTTTGCCCACAGCTCCCAAAACACAAAACGCGAACAAAGTATTGCACTTTCAAACAGATCTTTTATTTCAATGAGAAAGAACCTCGTTAATTAGGGCAATCCTATCTAATCACAATGAGAACTGGACTGCTGCTGCACAATTCTGCAACTCAATCTGGCTGATCAGACCCTGTATCCCACTGAGTGAAATTATCCTCATTTCCTACTTCACTCCAACAGGACGTGAACCCCCCAATCGATAATAAAATCACAAAGTAGCAAATACATCGTTGCAGCTCCCTTCGCTGAACTGATCCACAGTTGCTCAGTGACTAGCATTGCTGCCTCACAGAGCCAGGAATCGAGTTTGATTCCACCTTCAGGGGACTGTCTGCGTCAAGTGTGCGCATTCTCCCCGTCTCCCACGGTCCGAAGATGGTCCCGTTACCGATCGACCATGCACATTTTCCAGTATTCCAGGTGTACGCGGGTTAGGTGGAGCAGCCATGGGAAATGTAAGGGTCACAGGGGCGGCTTTCAGAGGTGGGTCTTGATGGGATGTCGTTCGGGGGGGTCGGTGCGGACTCGATGGGCCGAATGACCTCTTTCCACACTGGAGGGATTCTATTATTTGGAAAGAAGGAGGAAACCATAGATGAGATGGTATGGTGGTGCTTGGGCTTTGTCAAGGAGCGGAGAAATAGGAGAGAATCCGAGCTTGCTTTTCTTTCCCGCAATTCTGATTTAGCTGGGGCTTAGAGCTAATAAACAGAATATCTAAACTGTACGGTTAATATCATTTAAATGTATATCCCTTTCAACCAATGCTGCCAGTGATCTCTCAGTCAACTCCCACGGGCTCAGAGCCGTTCCTATACCCGAGAGATCTGTGGAGCTCAAATATAACTCACACGTCCATGTTATTATTTGATGCGCATTACGTCTTCCTAATTAGGTTAGGTTCAGCAATAACTAACCTCCCCTGTATGGCCATATTATCCGCTTTATTAAATAGGGTTTCCCTTGGTTGGACTGTGACCTTGGCTGGATTCTTACCGCTTTACTCCGGTGCCCTGCAGCAGCCATGGATGTCTGCAGGAATTCGCGATACCTGCCCGGCCTCAGCACTGCCAGGCGATGGAGAGAAGGCTGAGAACTCGGCTGCACCACATCACTGCATAAAGCGAGGCACCTCGCAAAGAAAAGGAAGGAAAGAAGTGGGAGTTGCAGCTTGACAGCGTTTGTCGTTGGCGGCGTTTCAGCACTAGCTCAGCGGACAGTTCCACGCCGACTCGCTCCTGGCTGCTGCAGCTCCTTTTAAACGCTAAACATCACACAACACCAGGTTATAGTCCAACAGGTTTATTTAGAATCACAAGCTGTCGAAGCGCTGCGTCTTCATCAGTTGGTTGTGGATGTGGCTGTTGATGTGGAGGTGCCTGTGTTGGACTGGGGTGGACAAAGCTAAAAATCACAAAGCACCACATTGTAGTCCAACAGGTTTATTTTGAAGCTAGTACTGTAACATGGTGTTGTGTGATTTTCAACTTTGTCCTAGTTTGAGCTCACGTCGGGAGACGGCTGCAGGGAGTCTCAATGTGGTTACCTCATCGCAATTTGGCAGTTGCTTCGGTATTGGGATATTGGGACAGGTCCATTACGAATGAATGCAGCCAATTCAGTCAAGTCTTAGAGTCATATACTGCACGGAAACAGACTCTTCGGTCCAATTCGCCCATACCCACCGGATATCCTAACTTAATGTAATCCCATTTGCTAGCACTTGCCCAACATCCCTCTAAACCATTCCTATTCATATGCACATCCAGATGCCTTTTAAAAGTTGTAATTGTACCAGCCTCCGACACTTCCTGTAGGAGAAAGTGAGGATCCCAAAGGATCATTCCACATTCTACAGAAATTTATCTGTACCTCTACCAATGTCATGGACTATACCTGATGTGGTCTCCTCTACATCAGGGAGACAGGACGCCTTCTTGTAGATCGTTTCAGAGAACATCTCAGGGATACCTTCACCAACTAACCACACTACCCTGTTGCTGAACACTTCAACTCCCCTACCACTCCGTCAAGGACATGCAGGTCCTGGGTCTCCTCCACTGCCAAACCGTTACCACCCAATGTCTGGAGGAAGAATGCCTCATATTTTGCCTTGAGACTCTGAAACCACATGGGATAAATGTGGATTTCAACAGCTTCCTCATTTCCTCTTCCCTCACATTATCTCAGTCCCAAGCCTCCAACTTAGCATCACCCTCCTGATCTGTCCATCATCTATCCACTCCACACCCCCGACCTATCACTTTCTCCCTCACCTTCATCTACCTATTGCATTCTCAGCTACTTGACCCCCAACTCCACACCCTCCCATTTATCACTCTGCCCCTGGCCCACAGGCCTCATTCCTGATGAAGGGCTTATGCCCAGAACATTGATTCTCCTGCTCCTCAGATGCTGCCTGACCTACCGTGCTTTTCCAGCACCACACTCTCGACTCTACCACTTCTTCTGGCAGATCATTCCATACACGTATTAGTCTCTGTGTAAAAAAAGATGGTCCTTTTGCCCCTTTTAAATTTTCCCCCTCTTGTCCTAAACTTATGCCCTCTAATTCTGGACTCCCTCCCCTCCCCCACCCTTATGATTTTATAAACCTCTATAAGGTCACCCGTCAGTCTTCCATGCTCCAGGGAAAGCAGCTCAAGCCTATTCAGCCTCTCCCTATAACTCAAACCCTCCAACCCTGGCAACATCCTTGTAAATCTTTTCTCAACCTTTCAAGTTTCACAGTATCCTTCCAATAGGAAGGAGACCAGAATTGCACACAATATTCCAAAAATGGCTTAATCAATGTCCTGTACAGTGGCAGCATGATCTCCCAACTCCTGTATGCAATACTCTGACCAATAAAGGAAAGCATACCAACTGTCTTCTTCACTATCCTATCTACCCAAGGCTCTACTTTCAAGGAACTACGAACCTGCACTCCAAGGTCTTTTTGTTCAGCAACACTCTGCAGGACCTTACCAGTAAGTGTGTAAGTCCTATCCTGATTTGCTCTTCCAAAATGCAGCACCTCACATTTATTTAAATTAAACTTCATCTGCCACTCTTCCCCATTGGCCCATCTGATCAAGATCCTGTTGTACTCTGAGGTAACTATCTTCGCTGTCCAACAAACCTCCAGTTTTGGCTTCATCTGCAAACTTCCTAACGATACCTCCTATGTTCACATCCAAATAATTTTGAGTTGCTTCATTGTCCTGTCCCTTCATGACTTGAGCTTATTTGTTGACATTTCAATCCTGCAACATCCTTGAGAGATTCTGGATTATTAATATCATAATATGTGGAATTTTCTTTGAGTAGATAGTCCATGCTATATCTCCACTTCCAATCACCATGTTCATATTGTGGGTCTCTTTCTCAGTGCCTGGATAAATTGAGATTGATCCATTGTTTTGGTGTTTCTGAGGGAGGCATCGTGAGACGGAGTGGGGAGTGGGTGGTGGGGCCAGATGATCTTCACTAACCTCTGCAAAAGGCTGGAGTGACCATGGGGCCCATAGCTCTCCAAATGCACAGAATTTTATCAAGCAAACTCTCTGACCAGAATCCGGAGGAGTGCTGGCCGATCCCTTCTCAAACTGAATGATCCAGAGGTGGAGATGCTGAAGGGTGTTTCCTCTAATGAGGAAGAGTATAACTCTAGGCAGCAGTTTCATGGTGGATCAGTGGTTAGCACTACTGCCTGGCCGTGTTAGGGACCCGGGTTCAATTCCAGCCTCAAGCGACTGTCTGTGTGGAGTTTGCACGTTCTCCGTGTCTGGTGAGTTTCCTTCCACAGTCCAAAGATCTGCAGGTTATGTGAATTGGCCATATTAAATTGTCCACGATGTTCAGAAATTTGTTGGTTAGGTGCACTGGTCAGAGGGACGATAGAGTAATATAGGGCTGGGTGGATTACCCTTCAGAGGGTTGGTGTGCACTTGTTGGGTCAAAGGGCCTGTTTCCATGCTGTAGGAATTCTAATTCTATAAAGGATGAAGTCACCATTTTAAGACTGAGCTGGGAGATGTCAGAGGGTCGTTAGTCCTTGAACATCTTTCCTGAAAATGTGTTGCTGGAAAAGAAAATGTGTTGCCCATTCCTGAAGAAGGGCTCATGCCTGAAATGTTGATTCTCCTGCTCCTTGGATGCTGCCCTTTTCCAGCAACACATTTTCAGCTCTGATCTCCAGCATCTGCAGTCCTCACTTTCTCCTTGAACATCTTTCCTCAGAAAGTGGCACAGGCTGCGTCATTGAAATGAATCAATGCAGAATTCGATAGGCCGTGACAAGGCAGCAAAATCTCGTCAGCAAATTGGACCACAACCAGTTCAGCCTGAATTTAAATATATGGATATCAGGGGCGATAGGTAGAATAGTTGACTCCAGCTCCTACGCAGAGGGTGGTACGGGTATGGAATGAGCTGCCAGAGGAAGTGGTGGAGGTGGGTACAATTGCAACATTTAAGAGGCATTTTGGATGGGTATATGAGTAGGAAGGGTTTGGAGGGATATGGGCAGGGTGATGGCAGGTGGGACTAGATTGGGTTGGGATATCTGGTCGGCATGGGCAGGTTGGACCGAAGGGTCTGTTTCCATGCTGTACATGTCTATGGCTCCATGACTCTATTTGCTGCTGGATTGGATTGTGTGGGTTTTTGAAGACAGAGACTGGGTGAGGCACAGAAAATAATTATTTCCTGGGGAAAGACACGCTCATTTCCAAATAATTGAGTGGCAGTTTTATGTGTGCTTTAACAATCCCGTTCTGATACGTATTTATCTTAAAACTAGCACCAAATCCAGTGGACTCGGGGTTTAACTTAACTTTTACACTAATTTGGTGGTTAGTAGAGATTTGCAACCTACAACCCTTCACAATTTTAATGTTATCGACCTCCCTGATCGCTTCAACCAATATGAAATACCTGAATCTCTGCGCGAGAGCAAGAAAACTGCAGTCAGCACCAGACCGACTATTACATAAAGCATTGTCCGGAGAAATACTTGTTTTTATTTACATGAACAGGTTAAACAAATTCTACGGGTAACGGTTTCTCAGATAATTCAAATTCAAGGAAAAAAAATGATTCAGATTTTGTCACAATTAAAAAGAGTGACACTTTCTATCTGTCTCTGTCTCTTCGAGTGCGATTCCATCTCTGCCCGTCTCCCTGTCTGTCCCGGTCTCTGTCTGTCTCGACGGTCTGTCCAATTTCGTTTATCTTTTGGATTTTCGTTTTGGAATTTCAAAAATCGGAACCTACAATTTGTGAGCTCTGTTCTAAGCTTCATTCAAGTCTTCAGCTTAAACCCTAACATTTATCATCAAATGGCAAATTTTCTGCCAACACCGATGCTGCTGAACTATTTGGAGTATGTCCTCATCTTATTTCAGTTTGACTTTTACAAGATTCCTGCGCTGAGTGGGAACGGCTGGACGGAAATACAATTCGCCGAGATTATCTTCATTTACAGATGGCACGGTCTCACCCGGCACCAGAAATAAACTGGAATGCACCGGACAAATGATCTTTTGTTTTTGCCAGACATCAGGAAGAGCTGCAGCTTGTTCACAAAAGACCGAAGGACCTGAGTAATGTTAGTTTGAACCATTGTTCTTGTAGTAAATTGGGAGAGTGAAAGGAGATTTCCTGGATTATTATGCAGATATTTCTGTTAATCAATGTGAAGGAACTTGAGGAGAAATAGATAGTGGGCGCGGCTTGGCGAACGAGTGCTGATGAATATATTAAGGCTGCAGTAATTGTTACTTACATGTCGGTGTGTTTTGACAAGATAAGTAGGAGCCTATCAGCCTGAATGGATTCTGTCCTGTTTATGGATAGTAGCGCCAGGGAGCTCTACAATAACATTTATCGTAACTCAAGGCAAGGCAGAAACTCGTGTCACTGTTAGTGTGATGTGCCAGTGTCCCGGGAGATTAATGAGCTATTGGTCTGTGAGAGGGGCCTGTGACTAATCTGGAAGCGTCTCAAAGGGAAAGAAACCACCGAAATTAATCGCTGATTCATTAAATGGACATTATTTTAGAATGGCAGACATTGAGGCGCCTCGGAGTAGTTAAAGCTGGAATTGTTCTCAGCCTTGACATTGAGACGGTGCGGAACAGGTCAGGAACATAACATTGACCGCTTGTATTAAAGAGAGTGGCACCTTCAAGTTGGTGATATAGGCACGATGAGTCGAATGGATCAGTTTCGTCACCATTGAACTTCTTGATCTACATTAATGATTTAGATCCTTCTGTACTGCAGACGATTTCAAAATGTACTGATGATGTAATTTGGAAGCATTTGTGAACTGTGAGGAGGGTCCCAGAGAAGTTCGAAAAACATAGCAAGGTAGATGAAATTGACAGACATGTTGCACAGCGAATCCAATTCAATGAAATGTGAAGTGATTCGTTTTGGTGGAATAAACCCGGAGAGGCTGTGTAAAATAAACGGTGTAATTCGAAGGGATTGCAGGAGCAGGCGCATCTGGAAGCCTGGGTGCACAAATTCTTGAAGGAAGTTGGATTGCAGCACAAAGAGAAAGGGTACAAAACTCACGGTCGTGGCATAGAGAAGGAGGGTGTAAGATGCAGAATTATAGCACTTTGGGAGAGGGTAATAGAGTCAGAATTTCAGCACAGTGAGGGAGGGTATCAGACCAGCAAGGGAGTGTACAAAGGTTACAACATAGTGAAGAAGTGTCGTATACTCGAGGCTGCAGCATAGTAAGGGATTCCCAAGGATATAGCACAGTGAGATGGGGGAAAGGGTGCAAGACCCAGGGTAACAGGGAAGGTAATAGATCCAGCATTACAGTATAATGATAAAGAGTACAAGGTCCAGGGTTACACTACAGTTAGGGAGGGTAATAGGATTACAGAACATTGAAGGGACATGGGACTGCTGGTCTGTAGGACCCAAGGTTATAACACAGTCAGAGAGAGCGTAAGACATATGTTACATTACAACATAGAAAGGTATAAGACGCAGAGTTACAGAACAGTGAGAGAGGATAATAGATCCAGAGTTACAGTGCAATGAGGAAGATTATAAGACCCAGAGTTACGGCACAGTGAGGGTGGTAGGCTGGTGTATAGGTTCCATATGCTATGGCAGAGTGAGGGTAAGTATAGGATCCAAGGTTATAGCACAGTAAAGGAGGCTATTAGAATGAAGGTTAAAGCACAGTGAGGTGGGAGGGTATAGGACATGGAATGACAAAATGGTGAAGGAGGTAACTGACATGTCAGCTAATGAATTTCAACACTGATAGGTGTGAGGTATAACCTTTAGTAGGATGATCCCTGTGCAGTAGGCAATGGAATTCCATCTTGCCAACTGCAACCAATTAAGTGACAATGCTGGACCTTTTGAGTCTATAATGAATAATGGCCTGATGCCAAGAATAACACTTGACAGTTCAGCAGCACCCTTGCTACGATAGCTATTTGTTCCAGTGCACCAAGTGCATGAGGATGCATTGAGGGGAAGTTGCTGTGATGATGGTCAATTGAGCTGTGGATAGTTGGCATGTAATTACAAAGCCTGCTTCCAGACTCCCAGTTTAACTGGACCAACTCCCCATATGGCATCTCTTCCAAACCGCCCGCACCCCCTTAACTGGACAACTATTCATTCGGGTTCTGGGCAGATGTTTCATTTCATATCTTTTCTGTTGCTAGAAAAATATTTCTGGTAGTAGAAAGGTACAAGGTATCACCAAGTACTTTCTGATGCCTCTTTCCAATTTCATCATCTTCAGATAAATAAAATCACAATAGTGCAGGTACTGGAGATTTGAAATAAAAATGAAAAGTGCTGGAGAAATGACATAGGTCTGGCAGCATCTGTAGAAAGAGAAAACAGTGAATATTTAGAGTTTAATGCCCCCCCACCCCTTGGAACGCTGAGTGTTTGCTTTACTCTTTAGTGCCTTAGTGGGCAGTTGAGCAATTCTTAGTGATTCATGTCTGTGTCTGTCTTGCTTCCTGTGGTCTAATATTCAATCAAATTTCTTATTTGCAAGTAATATGTAACTCTTTATTTTCTATCTATTTTGAAACTTACCACATGTCCATCCTATAAGTTTATACATATCTTCTTGAAATGTATTCCTGTTTGCCTCAAAATGAACTCTAACTCTGACCCAATTTGGAAACAACCACAAATTTCTAAATTGTGCTTTGATTCCAAAATCATCAAAATAAATTGAAAATGCCATTGCTTTTTTTCTGAACAACCTTTCTTCATAGATTCTGTGACTCTGAGCAGCTAATTATCCCCACTCTGCTTTCTGTTTGCAGTTAATTTGCATTCATTCTGACATTTGCTATGAATCTGCATACTTTATTCATTAGTTTATTAAATGTTAACTTTTGAATGTCATTTAGAAACATAAAGCATTACATCTACCATATTATATTTTCCAAATGCTGCTGATGACTCAGACTCCAATTAAATTGGTCAAGTAACATGTTCTTTCAAATTGAAATTACTATTATTAAAGTTTGGCTTCCAGAAATGTATCTTTCTGAAAAAAAAATGGATTGCATTATTTTCTCTACATTTGTTACTCTCTCCAAGGTTCAGCCTTACCTGCTGAGTGTTCTTAACATGTTACGTTTATATTTATTAGAACTCTTGTTTAAAACATTAAGACAATTGAAGATTTTAGGGTTTTTTTTAAGCCAGATGTCTTTCAACATCACATTTATAGATTTGGTAATAAAGGTACTATATGGTGTTTCATTTCAAATCCGTTCTAAGTTATATATTAACAGCAAACGTCTGAGAAATTTTGGCAAGTTGGGAATACTCCTGAAGAGAAATGGAGTCAATTTTCAGATTAAATGTTTAACTCTTTCTTTCTTGATGGGCAGTGTCTTACATGCTGCATTTTCCCAACACTTTTGTTCTTATCTAAGATTTCCAGTCTCCATATTATTTTGCTTTAGTATGAGATAAATGGGAGCGACTTTGCAAAATTAAGATTTCCGTTAGCCATTTATTTCAGATATGCATTTCAGAGTTAATTAGTTCTATCTGTTTATAGATTTATTACTTTGGGTGCAGATGTTTAGTTTTGTGCGAAAATAAGTGAATGACAAAAGAAAATTTGACAATTACTGGGGATAGGTCTATAAGTAATGCATAGGAGTCAAAGATTGGTGGGAAAAGATGGGAATGTGGAATTCAAACAGAAACAGATCACACATGATGTCATTTAATGACAAAAACGTTCTGGTCATCTTCAACTGAAGCTGTGACATTTCCAAGTCTAGCTGAAAGGACAGACTGCCAGAAAAGGTCGGCACAACATCAAGGGTCGAAGGCCCTCTACTGTGTTGCACTGTTCTATGTTCTATGTTCTAAAAATAACACCGATGGCATGTAGTGCGCCTCAATACTGCATGGAATTGTCACCTTAGGCCTCCCATTACTGGATCCTCGGTAAGGCCATGATAAATCTCACCAGGTTGTTTGAAATATATGAGAAACGAAGCTCACTCACTTCAATAATTTCCATCCAAGACAAGATCTGAAACAGTAGTATCATTTATTACGGTCTTGCAAGAGGGGTGTGGTGTCTATATACAAAATAGTCACACACACCGTGTTTATCGAGTACACAATATTTATATAATTCGTTCCTCTTCCATCCTCCCATTGCTCCTCCCTTGTTTACATCTCCCACTTCCCTAAGACCGGCACCCATTACTCTTGTTTATCTCTTGCCTTATCCGACCTTGTCTGTGACAAAATGCTTATTTCTGGCCTCACAAGGCCGTTTGACCACATCCTGCTGTGGTCCATTGTTAGGTATATCCTTCTTTATTGCCATCTGCTTCCCTTACTTGCAACATTTCCTCCCATTCCTCATCCATATTGAGCCTTATGACCTCTTAATTGAGGTTTGTTTTTGTTTTTGCAGAAGTGGGAAACAGATGCTTCTAACTACTGTTTGTACAAGCATATCTGGCTTAACCTACACTCTCACAGCACCTTATCTATTTGTCTGTAACATCTACCATTGTTTGCAGGCACATTTCATTCTTGTATGCACATTTTAGCTAATACAAAAACAATTATAAATTTCCTTCACATAGTTTTCATCCTTGTTGACTCAGCTCTTGGTTGAAACAATTATACACTGGTGTGAGTTTATTTACCTTGCATAAGTAACTATGATTGCAGAAGTAACACTTCTTTACCTATATCCCACAAAATATATGAAAGCATTTCATCTAGACAGAGACTGCAGCATAACCTTCAAGTGTGAATGCATTTTTATTGCATCGTGCATAAAAAGTAACACAAGGATTTTGAGTACAAATGCAAAACAAAAAGTAAAGGATGTGTTCATCAAATAGATTAAACTAAAGCTTCAGTTGTACTGCAGATTAATTGCAACTATTGTCAGATTATAATTAATATAAAAGGTACATAGGTACACACTGTCGTAGATTGTGGTGCAGTGTGAAAGACTCTGTACTTTATAGTGGGGTACAGTTGCCTATAGTGTCGAACAATGTGTTACAGTGGGGTACAAGTGTACTACAATGTGGTATAATACAATATAGTAGGTACAGAGGGAAAGAGTCAGTATGCATAGTGAGACACAGAGTAGGGCAATTGGGTACAGTAGGACAACAGTGAAGTACAGTGAAGTTTAATAGGATAAAATGAGGTACAGAAGGGGAGAGTAGGTTGCATGGCAGCAAAGTGGGAAGGAGTCATCGTGAAATGGTGAAGTAGAATCTTACATTGAATACAGAGAAGTACAGTGCAATGAGGTGCAATGTTTCTTTTTAAATTTTATTCTGTGAATGGCGCTTACAAACGAGCTTCTACAACATCCTTGTCTGCATCCGCTACCGCTAAAAGCCAGATCATTGGGTCCTTCAGAAGGTCCTACAAAGGAGCAACTAAAGTTTGTCAGACACTGAAATGTGGAAATTCATCATGTCTTCGCATTGCCTCATGTTGATGTCAGCTATCTAACGCTGAGAGTCTCGTCAGTTCCGTGTTGCAATTCCGCAAGTTAAAAAAGAACAGACCATTTCTAAATTTTCTCCCAATAAAGCAAGGTCAGAGGGAGGTGTGCGGAAATGGTGTGGTGAGGGGGAATGGAGATGAAAGATAAAATGGCTTAATCTACTCTATACTCAAGAAAAATCCAACACCAGTTTATGCTGGTCACAGTGAAGTGGGAGGGATCAATATTCATGTGCTAGGAAGAGCAAAAATGCAAGTGATTTCTCCACTTTACCACACTATCACAGGATATCTGCATGGTTGTTAGGCAAGGATGAGGTCCATATTCATTGGACCTTCCCTTCCTTATGATGATGATCAAAACTAGAGGAGGCTGTGGGGTGTAGGTTTGCTCACTGAGCTGTTGGTTTGATATCCAGACGTTTCATTACCTGGCTAGGTAGCATCATCAGTGGCGACCTCCAAGTGAAGCGAAGCTGTTGTCTCCTGCTTTCTATTTATATGTTTGTCCTGGATGGGGTTCCTGGGGTTTGTGGTGATATCATTTCCTGTTCATTTTCTGAGGGGTTGATAGATGGTATCTAGATCTATGTGTTTGTTTATAGCGTTGTGGTTGGAGTGCCAGGCCTCTAGGAATTCTCTGGCATGTCTTTGCTTAGCCTGTCCCAGGATAGATGTGTTGTCCCAGTCGAAATAGTGGGTTTTTTTCATCCGTGTGTAGGGCTACGAGGGAGAGAGGGTTGTGTCTTTTTGTGGCTAGCTGGTGGTCGTGTATCCTGGTGGCTAACTTTCTTCCTGTTTGTGCTATGTAGTGTTTGTGGCAGTCCTTGCATGGAATTTTGTAGATGACGTTGGTTTTGTCCATGGGTTATACTGGGTCTTTTAAGTTTGTTAGTTTTTGTTTGAGAGAGTTGGTGTGTTTGTGTGCTACTAGGATTCCGAGGGGTCTTAGTAGTCTGGCTGTCATTTCTGAGACTTCTTTGATGGTTAGGTGGTTAGGGTTTCTGGCTGTGTTAGGTATGCTTGTCGTGGTTTGTTCCTGAGGAATCTGCGGACTGTATTTTTTGAGTATCCGTTCTTCTTGAATACGTTGTACAGGTGGTTCTCCTCTGTTTTCCGAAGTTCGTCTGTGCTGCAGTGTGTGATGGCTCGTTGGAATAGTGTTCTGATACAGCTCCGTTTGTGTGCGTTGAGATGGTTGCTGGTGTAGTTAAGTATTTGGTCTTAAAAAAACACCATTTCGACTGGGACAGCACATCTATCATGAGACAGGCTAAGCAAAGACATGCCAGAGAATTCCTAGAGGCCTGGCACTCCAATCACAACGCCATAAACATCGATCTAGATACCATCTATCAACCCCTCAGAAAACGAACAGGAAATGACATCACCACAAACCCCAGGAACCCCATCCAGGAGAAAGATATAAATAGAAAGCAGGAGACAACAGCTTCGCTTCACTTGGAGGTCGCCACTGATGATGTTACCTAGCCAGGTAATGAAACGTCTGGATATCAAACCTACAGCTCAGCGAGCAAACCTACACCCTAAACCTCAACCTGAGCTACACACCTTCACAAACCTTGCAAAAATAGAGGAGTTTGTGGCAAGAAAATATAAACTTGGCATCATCACTAACTCAACACATCCATTTCATTATCTCCAAAACCCATGTGAAATCGCACCTGACTGTAAATGAATTGATTACAGTGGTGCTGGAAAAGCACAGTAGATCAGGCGGCATCCCAGGAGCAGGAAAAATCGACGTTTCGGGCAAAAGCCCTTCATCAGGAATAGAGACAGGGTGCCTGCAGAGTGGAGAGATAAATGAGAGGACGGTGGGGGTGGGGAGAAAGTAGCATACAGTACAATAGGTGAATCGGGGTGGGGATGGAGGTGATAGTCAGAGAGGAGGGGGCGGGAAGGTAGCAAAGAGTACAATGGGTGAATGGGGGTGGGGATGAAGGTGATAGGTCAGAGAGGAGGGTGGAGTGGATAGATGGAAAGGAAGATAGGTAGGTAGGACGGGTCATGAGAGCGGTGCTGAGCTGGAAGCTTAGAGCTGAGGTGAGGTGGGGGAAGGGGAAATGAGGAAACTGGTGAAATCCACATTGATGCCCTGGAGTTGAAATGCTCCGAGACGGAAGATGAGGCGTTCTTCCTCCAGGTGCTGGGTGGTGAGGGAGCGGTGGTGGAGGAGGCCCAGGGCCTGCATGTTTTCGGCAGAGTGGGAGGGGGAGTTGAAATGTTGGGCCACAGGGCAGTGGGGTTGATTGGTGCGGGTGTCCTGGACATGTCCCCGAAAGCGCTCTGCTAGGAGATGTCCAGTCTCCTCAATGTATAGGAGACCACATCAGGAGCAACGGATACAATAAATGATATTGGTGGATGTGCAGGTAAAACATGCCTCCCTGCCTCTATTCCTGATGAAGGGGTTTTGCCCGAAACGTTGATTTTCCTGCTCCTTGGCTGCTGCCTGACCTGCTGTGCTTTTCCAGCACCACTCTAATCTAGATTCTGGTTTTCAGCATCGGCAGTCCTTGTTTTTACCTATAACTGAATTGGTAACTACTCTTCCCTCCCCAATTTCAATTTCAATTCTGATTTCAATTCAACAACTGATACCTTCCTCGAGCAAAATTCATTCTTTTGAAATGATCAGAATATTTGTAATAAAAACTGAATCAGGCAAACAAAGTTTTCACAGTAATTTACAATTACTGACCATCCTTTCCATGTTCCCAGGAGAAAGAACTTGCAATGATGTGATATCTTCCAAGTTCAGTCTAAATTCTGAGTGGTCCTATGTTGCTATCCTGATGTTAAGCAATCGATATGAAACAGACCACAGTGTACAGTGAAGCTTTCTATTTTGCTATTGCTACACAAACAAGCAAATAAACAAATGATGCCAATCTGGTTCATGCCGCACACAATTGCAAGTACTGGGTCCCTCAGAATTTTTATTGTGTGTACTCCAAAGAATTAAACAAATATTATCTTGTTTCTAATAATTTAGTTCGTTGAATGGGTCAGAGGTAAATCTTACAATTTGTCGCTAAGAAACAATTAAAACTATTCTATGGCTGTTTTAATAGAATCCCGGTGACATTCTAAATTTATGCTTTTATTCAGTCACAAGATGTCCCTGGCTCAGCCCAGGATTTATTACCTATCGTGGTGACCTCCTCCTGAGTGCCTGGAATCACAAATAGCAAATGCCTAATTGGATACACACCACATGATATCAGGAAATGACTGGAGGCACTGGATACTGCAAAGGTTATGGAGCCTGACACCATTACAGCATTAGTACTAAAGACACGTGCTCCAAAACGATCCACAACTCAACCAAGCTGCTCTACTACAAGCTCAAGCCTGTTGTTTGATGACAATGTACATTCACTTGTTGGTGTCATACCTGGCACAAACAAAGATAGTTGTGATTGCTGGAGATCAGCCATCACAGCTCCAGGAGATCATGACAGCAGATTCTGAGGGTAGTGTCCTCTATCCAACCATCTTCAGCTACTGCATCAATGATCCATCATAAGGTCAGAAATAAGAATGGTCACTTATGATTGCAACATTCACTACTTTAGTACCTCTTTAAATACAACCTAAATGCAGTAAGATCTGTATAACATTTAGACCTTGGACCAACAAGTGGGATGCAACCTTCATATCAGGCAATGACCATCTCCAGCAAGAGCCAAACTGTCAGCCTTGGCATTCAATGAGAATTCCATGGCTGAATCCCCCACCCTCAACAATCTGGGAGTTAACATTGACTAGAATTTGAACTAGGTCAGTTGTATAAATACATAAGAACAGGTCAAAGGCTAGGGATCCTGAATTGAGTAGCTCATCCCCTGACTTCTCAAATCCTATCTACCATCCACAAATCACAGGTATGGAGTGTGATGGAAAACAGTCCAATTGCCTGGATGAGGGCATCTCTAACAATATTCAAGAATTGTAACACCATCTAAGACAAAGGCACCTGTTTGCTTGGCACCACTATTCTTTCTTGAATATTTATTCTATTACTGACACGCAGTGACGTTAATGAATATGCAAGATACACTGCAGTAACTCAACTCAGTCTCACTGGGAAAACGTCAAACCTGCATCTATCCTGTCTATCCTTTCAAGAATTTTGTAGGTTTCAATGAGATCATCTTTTATACCTTGAAACTCATGAATACAGTCCCAGTTTGCCTAAACTGTCATCATAGCACAGTTCTGTTATCCCAGGAATAAGTCTGGTGAACACCTGTTGCACTAATTCTATGGCAATGTCACAAGACCACTTTTTGAATTTAAGTGCAAGCCAGGATCTACCATAAGAAAATATGGAATAAAATGTTAATTTTAGTGCCACATAAATCTAAAACCAAGTGTGTGTATTTATTTATTTTGTCCTCTGCTCACCATGCCACAGTGTGATACCTGTGACTGTACATTATCTGTCAGTGCCTTGAAGTCTGAGATGTAGTTCGAGACTTATAGTATGTAACCTATCAAAGACAATAAGATATAGGAGCAGAAATTAGGCCATTTACCCCATCGAGTCTGTGAGGTGGGTGCAAAACTTGGACTCGCTTTCACTTTGAAAACACAAGATGACAAGAGTGGTTACTCTCACTGCTTATAATTCTCCAAATATTGTTGTCCCCAATCTGGCTTCAGCTCACTATTATGTTGCTTAGTAATTCTATCCACTGCTTTATAAGTCAATACCTGATGGAACAGCCAGCCAACCCATCAATGACTACTTGAAGGAATGAATTTGAGATAAACATGACAATTTGTTCCATCACATCTCATTGCTGAAAACACCTGCTGAATGACTCTGCAAACTTCCTCAGGGGTGCTAAGACATTTTCCTTTGTCTTTGTCTTTTTCTAGAATTTTCTCCAGACTCAGGAAGTATTGTTGTGTTTTGTTTTTTTAATTAGGAGGACCATAAACCTAGTTTTGATTTGAATGTATTCACAGCACTAATTTCATGTTGCTAAGTCTCTGACCTTTCTTTAAAGTTCACAGTTCAGGTTGCTCAGTTTTGACATTGTGTCTGTAATGAACTTGAAGTTAGCAACCACACATCATCTGGCAGTTCACTGCACGTTTGTTTCCTTAATTTTATAAATGTGAAAAAATTCAGGCATCAGATAAAAAAATCTTTGGAAGGAATTCTCTTGACTTAACACCCTCACTTCAGCATGAAGGATTTGTTCAATATAGGCAATATCAAGGATATTGAGCAAGACCTCAGGCCAGAATACATAAGAACAGAATACATTCAGCCGATCAAGTCTGCTCTGACATTCAATGAGATTGCAGCTGGTCTGATAAGCATCAACTGCTCTTTCCTGCTTTTTTTGTTACAACACTTGATTCCTTTAATAATTAAAAATCCATCAATTTTAGCCTTGAAAATATGCAATGAGCCATCATCAGCACCACATGGTAAAGAATTCCACAGTTCATGACCCTCTGATAAAAGTATTTCCTCCACAATTCTGTATAAAACATTAATTTTTAATTCTGACATTATGCCCTCATGTTGTAGATTCTCCACTAGGGGAAAGAGCCTTTTTTTCATCAATTCAGCCAAGTCCCCTAAGAATCTTTAAGGACCTCTCTCATTCTTCTGTATTTCATTGAGTACCAGCCCAATCTACTCACCCTTTCATTATAAGGATTTAAACAAGTGGTGCTGAATGGCTCTTGCTTGAATCTTACAATCTTAACAACAACTCTCATTGTGGGAGAAAAGTTCATAGCTTTACTCGGTAATGATTGCTGGTGAATTAAACAGGAAAAATTTAGAAGAGAAGAGAAATCGGGATCATTTCTACAAATTGCAACAACACCCCCCACCCTGTATTTGGGCCAAGCATAGTTGATGCATCATCAGTTGTGATGGAAACCATTTTCTTAATTGGAAGATGCTTCTCAAGCACAAACCCTTGAAGTTAATGTAGATATACTCTTCCCTTGATTTCTCCTGAAGGGGAAAAAGATGAAGGTTCCCTTTTTTGTTATGCCCTTAAACATCTTGCACACAAAACAATTAACTAGGCTGTGTCAGTCATGTCAGTGGATTCATTGAACTGCAGTGGGAAGCATTCACAATCCTCCAGGTCCTGCTGTAGTTGCTGAAAGATGTCTTTGGACAAAGATTTCACTCATTTTTCCACCGTGGAAGTGCCAAATAACATGCACTAGACTACAGTTATCATTGCATCTTTATTCATAGTTTTTGAATAAAAAGTCAACAGTCACATTGCATCGTCAATGACTTCATCATCTGTGAAACATTTCTGATTTATTTCTGAATAGTCCAAGTTCATTGTTCATCTTTATTGCTTCACATGGTAGTTGTGCAGTCAATATATCACTGGTCAAAATGCAGATCACGCTCTGAATTGATGCCTTTGGAGCATCCAGAAGGTTCCTGGCTTGTTTCAGTTGTGGAGTCAGGGGAGGATGCTCTGTTGTCGCAATTTATTTTAGGAGCCCATGGGCAGCTTGCAGTGGATAATGGATGTGGGGCACAGCAGCATTCCACATAACTTTTCCTCACCCTGCACAGACCTATTAAACATGGCTGAAATAAAAAGTCTACAGGTCTACAGAGAACTGAGGAACAGGACTGGCTGAGCTGCTGTTTCCAAGAGTCTACATGAACATGATGGGCTGAATATCTATGTTTCTAGCACTATTATATACTGATTTCATGCAACAGGACCTTGATCAGATGGGGCCAATATGCCAGGATTGGCAGATGGAGATTAATTTAGATAAGATGATTTTGGAAAGGCAGATCAGGGCAGGATTTATACATTTAATGGTTTGGTCGTGGGGAGTGTTGCTGAACTAAGAACCTTGGAGTGCAGGTTCAGAGTTCCATGAAAATGCATTAATAGGTAGTTAGGATAGTGAAAAATGCAGTTGATATGTCTGCTTTTATTTGGCATTGCATTGAGCATTGGGTTTAAGAGGTCATTTTACAGCTATGCAGGATATCGGTTTGGCCACTTTCAGAATACTGCATGCAATTCTGGTCACCTTACTGTGGGAATATTGCTTTTAAACTTGAAAGAGTTCAGAAAAGATTTACAGGGATGTTGCCAGGGTTGAAGGGTGTGAGCTATAGGGAGCTATAGCTGAGTAGACTGGGGCTATTTTTCCTGGACTGTCAGAGTCTGAGGCATGACCTGATAGAGGTTTATAAAATCATGAGGGGCATGGATAAGGTGAATAGTCAAGGTGGTTTCCCTGGGGTGGGGGAGTCCAGAACTAGATGGCATAGGATTAAGGTGAAAAAGGAAAGATTTAAAAGGCACCTAAGGGGCAACATTGTGACATAGAGGGTGGTGCACATATGGAACGAACTGCCAGAAGAAGTGCTGGACGCTGCTATAATTACAACACTTAAAAAGCATCTGGATGGGTTTATGAAGGACTTAGAGGGATTTGGGCCAAATGCTGGCAAATGAGACGAGATTAATTTAGGATATCTGGCTGGCATTAATCAGTTGGACCGAAGGGTCTGTTTCTGTGCTGTATACATCAATCCTAGAATATTTCTTATTCTTTTGTTTCTGTTCCCAAAACAAAACTACCTTATGTTGCAGTGGTAGCCAATTTAGACTGAACAGTGAAAAGATGCAACAAGTTGGCAAAAGCGAACTCTCTTCTGTAGCCAGACAGCATCTGGAAGCAGAAGCCATGCAGTGGCATGCTGGTTGATGTGCATGCAGTGAGGGCAGGTGGTTGATCCTCTTGCAATAGAAGCTGGAATTCCATTTGTCTCCCAATTACTTACTGCACCTGCATGTTAGCCTTCAATAACTCATTGACAAGGATTCCCATGCCCCGTGTACATTTGCGATTCAAAATAACTTACCATTTAAAAATGCTTATCACATCTGTTCATTCTACAAATGTGAATAACTTCACATCTTTTCACATTATATTCCATCTGTCATATACTTGCCCAATCAGTAAGCCTGTCCAGAGCCTCCTGAAGCCATTTGATATCGTCTTCAAAGTACACAAAGAACAAAGAAAAAAGAAAATTTACAGCCCAGGAACAGGCCCTTCGGCCCTCCAAGCCTGAACTGATCCAAATGTACTGTCTAAACCTGTCAGTTAATTCCTAAGCATCTGTATCCCTCTGCTCCCCACCAAATCATGCATTTGTCCAGACACATCTTAAAAGAATCTGCAGGGCCTACTGGCAACGCGTTCCAAACGCCCACCACCCTCTGTGTGAAGTCCTTACCTTCCTTAAACCTTCCACCTCTCTCCTTGAAAGCGTGACCTCTCATTATTGAATCCTTCATCCTGGGGAAAAGCATGTTTCTGTCCACCCTGTCTATACCCTTCATGATTTTATAAACCTCAATCAGGTCCCCACTCAATCTCCTTTTTTTCTAATCAAAATAGACCTAACCTACTCCACCTTGCTTCATAGCTAGCACCTTCTATACCAGGCAACATCATCGTAAACCTTTTCTGCACCCTCTCCAAAGCGTCCACGTCCTTTTGGTAATGTGGCAACCAGAACTGTACACAATATTCTAAATGCGGCCGAACCAATGTCCTGTACAATTTTAATGTGACTTGCCTGCTCTTATACTCAATACCCAGTCCAATGAAGGCAAGCATACTATGTGCCTTCTTGACCACTCTATCCACCTGTGCAGCAACCTTCAGGGTACAATGGATCTGCACTACCAGATCTCTCTGCCCATCAACTTTTCCCAAGGCTCTTTCATTCATTGTATAATTTGCTCTAGAATTAGTCTTGCCTAAATGCATCACCTCACATTCTTCTGGATTGAAAACCATCTGCCACTTTTCTGCCCAACTCTCCAGTCTATCTATATCCATTGTATTCTCTGACAGTCCCTTATGCTTTCTGCCACTCCACCAATCTTTGTGTCATCTTCAAACTTGCTGATCATACCAACAGTGCCCTCTTCTAGATCATTTATGTATATTACAAACAGCAGTAGCCCCAATACTGACCCCTGTGGATTGCCACTGGTCACCTTTCTCCATTTTAAGAAACTCCCTTCAACTACTACTCTCTGTCTCCTGTCTCCTGTTGCGCAACCAGTTCTTTATCCACCCTGCACACCATGTGTCTTCACTTTCTCCATTAGTCTACCATACGGAACCTTATCAAACGCCTTACTAAAGTCATGTATATGACATCAACAGCCCTTCCTTCATCTATCAACTTGGTCACTTCCTTGAAGAACTCTATTAAGTTGATAGGGTGTGATCTCCCCCGCACAAAACCAAGTTGCCTATCAATGATAAGCTCATTCTTTTCTAAATATAAAAAGATCCTATCCCTCAGTACCTTCTCCAACAACTTTCCCACCACTGACGTCAGGCTCACTGGTCTGTAGTTACCTGGAATATCCCTACTACCCTTCTTGTACAGGGGGACAAAATGAGCAACCCTCCAGTCCTCCGGCACCTCACCTGCATTTAAGGATACCACAAAGATATCTGTCAGGGATCCAGCTATTTCCTCTCTCACCTCCCTCAGCAACCTGGGATAGATCCCATCCGGTCCTGGGGATTTGTCCACCTTAATTACCTCTAGCCTACCCAACACATCTTCCCTACTTATGTCAATGTGATCCAGACTAATCAAACTTCTATCTCTAATCTCAACACATTCTTTTAGATGTCATGTAATGTACAGTAAACTTGTCTGGTGCAAACGTCCTTCAGCAATGGTGTAATTATTCTCTCCCTCTCTGTGTGAGACAAATTTAAGAGTTTTCTTTTCTATCATAAAATACTTCTTTTGATTCTGATTTAATGGCTTTTCTGCTCCTGATTCATTTTTTTGTAATATATCTGGATCCACTCCCAAGTCACTAACGTTAATTATCATCTAAAAAACATTGCTGAATTAATAGCTAACAAGAGTTCATATGTTTGTATTGCTTTCAGGGTCTGAAAAGCTTTGGACCATACTCCCAATTCCTGATTTTGCAACACATTGAAAAGTGAGACAGCTTATCATGCTGAAATTTGAGAGAAGAATTTGATAGCAAACCTACATTCCCAGAAATCTCATGATTTCTTTTTTAGGTTCAGAAATTGGGAATTCTATCAAAACCTTCAATTTCACTCTCATTGGTAACATGTTGCATCTTTGTAAGTCTTTTCATACACATGCTCTTGGCAAGATTCAATACTAGGTAGGCTGATATAATGATGCAAATAAGGCTTCCAATTCTATTAAAAAGAAAATAAAAGAACTGCAAATGCTGGAAATTAGAAACAAAAACTGAAGAAGAGTCATTGAACCTGAAATATTAACTCTGCTTTCTCTCCACAGGTGCTGGCAGATGTGCTGTGTTTCTCCAGCAATTTCTGGGTTTTTTTCCAATTCTGTTACATGTTCTTCCCATGTATTACTCTAAACTAAGGCAAATTGAACTTTACACACAAGTTCAGACTTGATTCATAAGTTATGGAAAGTAGCTGGAGAACGTTCAAAACTGAAAGCTTCGATTGTCATTGATTTCCATGTGGTATAATAAAAACTGCTACTTCTTTAGCTGTTGATTTCAATGATACCTGCAAATACCCTTGCAGTAGATCAATCTTCATAAAAAGTGGGGCACATTCAACTGATATTATTATTCTAAGTTTTTATATGGCAGAACCAATACTTCTTTCTGTGATTTGCAATGTCTACTAAACAATTCACTTTACTGATCCTCATAGATACCTTCTATGGACCACTCAATATTGTAATTTCCCTTGTACAGGTATCTCATCTCATGTTTGAATATTTCTGATTTTAACATGCCAAATGCTGATTCTTTTAACTTTGTAAATTAAGATTTTAATGTTCCTGTGGTATTCTAAATGTTGCTGTGAGTCACTTTATAAGCATGGACACATAATCTAAAATGGAGGATTTATCTTTCTATCCTAAAAAAATTCCTTCATTGATTTCAGTGGATCTCTCTTTCCATGTTCATACATTAATTCAAGTGAACAAATTCTGGTCATCTACTGAGGAATTTTTGACAACAAACAACAGAAAATCCAGATCTTTGTCCCAATCCTGAGTATATTCATGACAATTTGATTTAATCATTATCTTGAGGGTCTGATGTTATCTTTCTGGGTTTGCAGATGACATACTGTCGATTGCAGATATTTTATACTCAAGTCAATGTCTGAAAAGCTACAGACATGAAGTTGAAACCTTGTTCTGATTGTATTTCTACTGGTGGTTTGAAATAAATGAAAAATTTTGAATTCCTTTTCTACCAGTTTTGCTGTGAATGTCTTCGAAGGAAGAGCTTCTGAGAATTGAGCTGCCTATCCATAATTGTAAGGATTTACTAATACCCAGGTTTATTTTTGTTAATATTCTGTTTTAGTCTACAAACACACTGCTGAATAGCTCTTCAAAGCTGGAATGGGTACTAAAGTTGCAGTTTGAATGTATGTTGTCATTTTCTCATTTCTTTCATAATTTATAAAGTTGTATGGTATCCTGAAGACCTATCCCGTAAAATGTTGGGGCCTGAGTTTTGAATATCATACCACAGGAATTTCATGTGCTACTCACAATATCTCTTCACAATATTTCGGAGGCATCATGATATGAGGAAGAATTAATTACACTTTGTCTGAAGGTTTACAGGGATGTCTTCACTTCTTGATCAACATTCTATTCTTAATATGTTTACCCTTTGAAATTCCCTTAGCTTCAGCCTCAGACTCAGTATGGGCTATTTGTGATATCTTGTTTAATTCCAGATCTGCTTTCTGGCCCTAAATGAATTTAGACTTATAAAATATTTTGTTGAATTATCACAATCTTTCAACAAAATGCCAGCTACCTCAAGATTTGTTTGTGGTATCACTTTGATCTCTGGTTAAGGACATTATTTAGGCATTGTGCTGGCCACCAGACACAATAGAAATTTGTTCCCAAAATTGTAATGTCTCTTTAACCTCACTTTGACTCCATGGTTACGAGCAAAGCTATAAAAGTTCTTCAGCCTAATCATTACTTTGAGCTAATTGAACATCATTCACTGATAATTTTTGAACAATCCCTACTTTCACTGTTCTAGCCATTACGTTGACTATACATGAGTGCTGTTACCATGGAGACAGGATACTTAACTGTATTGGGGAATTCTAGGTGAAGGCTCTTTGTAAGTCTGGCGAAGGTTTGTGCTCAGGTTGTGAATCAGGTTGTCAGTTTGCTCAATGAGCTGATAGGTTTCTTGTCAGACATTTGGTCACCACGCTAGGTTACATCATCAGTGAGCCTCTGATGAGGTGCTGGTGTTCTGTCTCACTTGTTATTCATCTGTCTTGGTCTGCTGTGGTGGATGGTATCACTTCCGGTTCTTTTTCTGAGAGGTTGCTAAATTGTATGTTTGTTAGTGGAGTTCTGATTTGAATGCCAGGCCTCTAGGAATTCCTGTGCGTGTCTTTGTTTAGTCTGTCCCAAGATGGATGCATTGTCCCAGTTGAACTGATGTCTCTCTTTGTCTGTGTGATCGTTGATCATGTCTTTTGGTGGCTAGTTGGTGCTCATATATCCTGGTGGCTAGTTTCCTACCTGTCTGTCCAAAGTAATGTTTGTTGCAGCCCTTGCAGGGTATTTTGTACATGACATTTGTTCTGCTGGTTGTTAGTATGGGGTCCTTTAAATTCATCAAGAGCTGTTTCAGTGTGGTGGCAGGTTTGTAGGCTACCATGATGCCTAGGGGCCAGAGTATTCTGGTCATCAATCTCCTTTAATGTTTTGCAGGGTGGGTGTGTTGCGTCTTCTTGTATAGGTCTGTTGTTTAGGAATCGGCGGACTGCACTTATCAAGTACATGTTATTCCTGAATACGTTGTACAGATGTTTTTTCTTGCCTACTCTTAGTTCCTGGGTGCTGCAGTGTGTTGAAGTTTGTGTAAATAATGTCCTGATGCAGCTCAGTTTGTGGGTGTTGGGATGATTGCTCCTGTAGTTGAGTATCTGGTTAGTGCGTGTGGCTTTCCATAAATGCTGGCCTGTAGCTCTCCATTGGCTTTGTGTTCTGTCATGACAGCTAGGAAGTGGAGTCTGTTGTTGTTCTCTTTCTTTTTGGTGAACCTTATACTGGTAAGGATGGTGCTTATATGTCTAGCTAAAGAAATACTAGCCTCACTGCTAGATGAACAAAGGACACTATCACCTGACAGCACCAACTCCATCAGCAAGGGCAGCATCCTCAAACTAGTAGATCTGTGTCTCACAACTAACTTCATCTTCAATGACAAGATCCATAAACAAATCAATGGGACGTCTATAGGATCACCCATATCAGGACTCTTATCAGAAGCAGTTATGCAGAGTTTAGAACGAACAGCCCTTCCCACGATTGAGCCCAATCTTTGGGTCCGCTATGTGGATGACACCTTTGTCATCACAAAGTGCAGCATATTAGAAGAAGCCCACAAGCACATAAACAACCTCCTTGCTGGTATAAAGTTCACCAAAGAGGAAGAGAGCAATAACTATAGAATGCAAAGCCAATGGAGAGCTACAGACCAACATTTACAGGAAAGCCGCACACTGACCAGATACACAACTGCAGGAGCAATCATCCCAACACTCACAAATGGAGCTGCATCAGGACATTATTTAACTAAGCCACAACACACTGCAGCATCCAGGAACTATGAGAAGCAGAGGAAAAACACCTATATAACATATTCGGGAACAATGGTTACCCGATAAGCACAGTTCGATGATTCCTGCACAACAGACCTAAACAAGAAAACACAACATACCCAGAAACTCTAGCCACACTGCCACAGATGAAAGACATCTCAGAGGTGATGACCAGACTACTCCAGCCCCTAGACATCATGGTAGCCCACAAACCTACCACCACACTGAAACAGCTCTTTAAAGAATTTGACCCCATAGCAACAACCAGCAGAACGAACATCATATACAAAATACCCTGCAAGGACTGCAGCAAACTTTACATTGGACAGCCAGACAGGAAACTAGCCACCAGGATACCTGAGCACCGACTAGCTACAAAAGACATGAGAAACTATCACTGGTACCCATCCACACAGACGAAGACGGACACTAGTTCAACTGGGACAATACATCTATCCTGGGACAGGCTAAACAAAGATATGCATGGGAATTCCTAGAGGCCTGGCATTCAAACCTTAACTCATTAACAAACATATCAATTTGGACCCCATTTACCAACCTATCAGAAAAAGAACTGAAAGTGATATCATCCGCACAACAGACCAAGACAGGTAAATAGCAAGCATGACAGAACACCTGCGCTTCATCGGAGTCTCACTGTTGATGTAACCTAGCATGATGACCAAATGTCTGACAAAAAATCTACCAGCTGATCGAGCAAACTTACAATCTGAAGATTCTTTGATCAGTCCAATACTATAGGAGTCCTGATTGACTGTAAATTTGGCAGTTTGAGCACAAAATAATGTATGCTTAGGGAAAAATTAAATATGCTAACTATTTGAACAATCTTCTATTAACACGTTCATTGAGTTTTAACACCAGGGATATGGTGTTAATCAAACCAACTAGCATTGTTTGGTTTAGAGGATAAATTAATGACATTCTAATGTTTGATTGCTTTATTGTTATAAGATGTACTGAGATGTAATGATAAATGTTGTTTTGTGTGCTATACAGGCAGTTTGTACAATACAAAGTGCATCAGAGTAGCAGAACAGCATGCCGAATACAATGTTACAGCCGCAGAGAAGAGGCAGAGAGAGAGATCAGAATTAATGTTTGAAGGGTCCGTTCAAAAGTTTGCTCTCAAAAAGAAGCCATTCTTGAATCTATTCATACATGCATTGAAACTTTTATATCTGTTGCCCAATGGAAAAGATTGGAAGAGAGTATAACTAGGGTTGATTATGTTGGTTGGGTTCCTGAGGCAGCAGGAAGTATAAATGGAGTCAGTAGATGAAAGACTGGTTTGTGTCATGTACTAGGTTGGGTTCATGACTCTCTAGTTTCTTGCAGTCTTGGGAAGGACAATTGACATACTATGCTGTGATGTATCCAGATCCAGAATGACACTGCAAGCAATGGTATGCCTGGTAGATGAAGTATACGGGCAAATGATAGTGCAATTGTAACACAATATTTACTCTCCTCTTCCTATTCTTTCTCCTCCTCCTGCTGCACCTACTCCTCCACCTTTTCATCCTCCTCCACCTCCACCTCTGCCTCCTCATTGACAGTGAAAAAGGTTATCGAAGCGTACAATGGGATCCTGATCAACTGGGCCAATGGGCTGAGGAGTGGCAGATGGAGTTTAATTTAGATAAATGTGAGGTGTTGCATTTTGGTAGGATGAACAAAAGCAGAACTTACACAATTAATGGTAGGGCACTGGGGAGTGTTGTCAAACAGAGAGCTTGGGGTTCAGGTATATAGTTCCTTGAAAGTTGTGTCACACATGGACAGAGTTGAGAAGAAGGCATTTGACATGCTTGCCTTCATTGGTCAGACCACTGAGTACAGGAGTTGGGTGTCATGTCGTGGTGGTACACAACATTGGTGAGGCCACTTTTGGAACACTGTGTGCAGTTCTGGTTGCCCTGCCATAGGATGCATAGGAAGGATGTTATTAAATTGTAAAGGGTGCAGAAAAGATTTACAGGGATGTTGCCAGGTCTGGAGGTATTGAGTTCTAAGATAAGGCTCAACAGGCTGGGACTTCCTTCATTGGAGCAGAGGAGGATGAGAAGTAATCTTATAGAGATTTATAAAATTATGATGAGCATAAATAAGGTGACTAGCAAAGGTCTTTTCTCTAGCGTAGGGGAGTTCAAAACTCGCTGGTTTATAAGGTACATGAGGGGCAACCTTTTCACACAAAGGGCGGTTTGTGTGTGGGATGAACCATGAGAAGAAGTAATTGCAGGTAGAGTTACAACATTTAAAAGACATTTGAACCAGTACATGAATAAGAAAGGTTTCGAAGGATGTGGGCCAAGTGCAGGAAACTGGGGCTAGTTTAGTTTGGGAAACTGGTCAGCATGGACAAGTTGGGCTTACAGAACTGTTTTCCATGTTGTATGACTTTATGACTCTCTAAGATACATTCTAAGTGCCCTCTGTACCAAGGAACATTGAAATTCTCCACTAATTCCAATTGTTAAAATCATGGCTTCCCAGTGGAAGAGTTTGAGTGGCTCCTGTATATCTAGTGCCATCATGAGTTTATCTGTAACATATCAGGCAAAAGTGGTTACCTTTCCATTTGACAAAGATCAGTGAATTTGTCATCTTACCTCTGTACCTCTCCTGTACCCACAACTGTATTTACCTTCATATTTGTGTGAGTTGATCACAATTTGATCCATTGTGTTTTCATGCTGTGCTCCTTTTTCAGAATCTTTCTAACAAACCCCAATTATTCACTTGGATTTTCCATGCAAATTCCACAATACTGAATAATGTGTCTCACTTTATTACAAGGCCAGCATATATTTCCTAAGATTTAGGCCCAGAACTGCTCGCAATATTTCAAATACAGTCTGACAAGAGCCTTATACAGTCCCAGTTCTTGTATTCTAGCTCTCACAAAATGAGAGCTAGAATAGTCTAGGCCTCTTTTCTACTTTACAAAGTGCACAACTTCACACTTTGCCACAATGCATTCCATCTGTCACTTTTTTGTCCACTCTCCTAGACTGTCCAGGTCCTTGTGCAACACCCCTCCTTCCTCAACATGTGCTCCTCCACCTATTTTTGTGTATTTGCAAACTTAGCAAGAATGTTTTCAGTTCTTTCATCCATATTCTTAATGCATAACATGAATAGCTGTGGTCCCAATACTGACCCTTGTGGAACTCCACTAGTTAGCTTCTGCCACCCTGAAAAACACCCTTTATCCCAACTCTTTCCCTTCTGCCAGTCAGCCAATCCTCTATCCATGCTAGTACCTTGCCCCAAGCACCTCCCATGGGCTCTTAGCTTATTGAGCAATCTCGTGTGCGCCACCATGTCTAAGAACTTCTGCAAATCCAATTCACATCCACTGACTATCCTTTGTCTAATTTGCTCATTACCTCCTCAAAGAATTCAAACAGATTTGTCAGGCATAAAATCCCCTTGATGAACCCTTACTAACTCAGTTCTATTTAACTCAAAACAATCAAGAACATTCTTCTGCCTTTAGTATTCAGATTATTCTCAGCTAAACTTCAATTATCCTGAACTAAAAACAAGCCAGTAGCTGTCAAAAACTCACACACTACAAGCAATTTTCCATGAACACTCCAGGGAGCCCTTGGTCTTTAACCTGTACTAGATTTGGTTGTGATTCTGTAAAGACTATCGAACTTTTACTTTAAAATCTTTCAGAAAAATAACTAACCAGAAATTTCTGTCATAAATATTTCTTTCTTCTGACTATCCTATAATAAGATAATAACCATGAGCCACTCACTGATTTTTTGTTTCACCTCTTTGGAATACCGACTAGATAATTTACGTCATTATGTTTTGTTTCAGTTTTATGAGGTCCAGTCAACATTATTTCTGATTCCCCAGGACAGGGAACAAATTTAAGTGTATACGTTCTGCCCTAATTTGCAGCACCTCACATTTATCTAGGTTTAACTCCATCTGCCACTCCTTGGCTCATTGACCCATCTGATGTAACCTTCTTCACTGTCCATTATACCCCCAATTTTGGTGTCATCTGCAAATTTACTAAACATACCTCCAATGTTCACATCCAAATCATTTAAATAAATTTCAAGAAGGACTGGACCTAGCACTGATTATTTGGCACACCACTCGTCACAGGCCTCCAGTCTGAAAAGCAACCCTCTTTTATCTTTGATCCAGTTTTGTATCCAAATGGCTAGAATTCCCTGTATTCCATGTGATCGAACTTGCTAACCAGTATACCAGGAATCTTGTCAAAGTCCTTACTAAAGTCCATATAGATCATGTCCACTGTTCTGCCCTCATCAAGTGGAGTCGCATTCGATAGGATAGTGAAGAAGGCTTTTGGTATGCTTTCCTTTATTGGTCAGAGTATTGAGTGCAGGAGTTGGGAGATCATGTTGTGGCTGTAAAGGGCTTTGGTTAGGCCACTGTTGGAATATTGCGTGCAAATCTGGTCTCCTTCCTATCAGGACGATGTTGTGAAACTTGAAAGGGTTCAGAAAAGATTTACAAGGATGTTGCCAGGGTTGGAGGATCTGAGCTACAGGGAGAGGCTGAACTGGCTGGGGCTGTTTTCCCTGGAGCGTTGGAGGCTGAGGGGTGACCTTATAGAGGTTTACAAAATTATGAGGGGCATGGATAGGATAAATAGACAAAGTCTTTTCCCTGGGGTGGGGAGTCCAGACCTAGAGGGCATAGGTTTAGGTTGAGAGGGGAAAGATATAAAAGAGACCTAAGGGGCAACATTTTCACGCAGAAAGTGGTACGTATATGGAATGAGCTGCCAGAGGGTGTGGTGGAGGCTAGTACAATTGCAACATTTAAGAGGCATTTGGATGGGTATATGAATAGGAAGGGTTTGGAGGGACATGGGCTGGGCGCTGGCAGGTGGGACCAAATGGTTTGGGATATCTGGTCGGCATGGACGAGTTGGACCGAAGGGTCTGTTTCCATGCTGTACATCTCTATGACTCTATAATCAACTTCATTATTTCTTCAAAAACCAATCAATTTGGGGAGACACAATTTCCCATGCTCAAAGACATGCCAACCATACCTAACCAGTCCCTGCCTTTTCAAATGCATGTAAATCCTACCGGCCAGGATTCCCTCCAACAACTTGCCCACCACCAATGTCAAGCTCATTGGCCAATAGTTCCCTGACTTTTACTTGGACCCCTTCAACACTATCTCAAACAGGAGAGTAGTTTACATTTCTGCTTAGGTGAAGCCCATCGCTTCCAAACAGCTTTCTCCTTTCTCAAAAGTGTTCCCAATGTCCCAAAAATCTAAGATGTGGAGGTTCAGATGTTGGACTGGAATGCACAGAAGTCAGAAATCACATGACACCAAGTTGTAGTCCAACAGGTTTATTTGAAATCACAAGCATTTGAAACGACAGCCCCTTTGTCAGCTGAAGTGAGGGAGAAGTACACAGAACACTGGATTTACAAATAGAGAGATCAAGGGCAGAGAGATCAAAAGTTCACACCAATAGTGTGAGGGGTGTGTCGAATAATACCAAGCGTGTGACCAAGCGTATTACATGGTGTCAGCAAAGTGTCAACAGTTTAAAAATAAGCAAAGGGATGACCTATAATCCAATTAAATGAGGTAGAGAGATAATTACAAAATGTTGAAAATAAGGTGGTGCTGGAGACAAACCAAATGACTGGAATAACATGGAAAAAAACCCATAATCTTCTGGAAAAGCTCAGCAGGTCTGTCAGCATCTAAAATCTAAATCACTCCCTTCAAAATCAGGCCTCAAGACACACACTTCCTTCCCTGATCTGCCTTTGCATAAAGGATGAAGCATGTGGCATGGGTAATACTTCTGAGAGTACTACCCTGAAGGCCTTGCCTTTCAACCTAATCCTTAACTCCTGAAATTAATCCTGCGAGTCCTCCAAGCTGTCACTCCCGACGTTGTCAGTTCCTACATGAATTATAACCACTGGTTGCTCAACATCCTTTCCCAGAAGGTTATCCAGCTGTTCCGTTATGTCCCAAACCCTTGTATCAGGGTGCTCTGTATCATTTGGGACTCATGATCTTGGCTGCAAACCAGACTATCTATTTCTCAAATATTGAATCACCAGTGGTAACAACTTTTAATCTGTTTACCAGTTTCCCTCATTTGCCAGGGTAGCTTTGGACACCATGATATTGTGGTTTGCCCTTGAGACATCCACCCCTGGTGTAGTCATGTTGCTCACTGAATAGGCATCTAAAATGTCATTCCTATTGGACAGCTCGAAGGAGTCCTGTGCCTCTTAGGCATGCTGTTTCCTTTCCTTTCAGCGAATGGTCATCCACTCATCTGTCATCTCCACACTCCTCCTTGCCTGCCTATCATAATGTGGAGTGACCACTCTCTGGGGTTTGATATGTTCCAGAAATGGCTCTCCTTTTTGTATGGTGTTTCATGAGGGGATTTGCTGTTCAAAATCAGCCCATGTTGTTCAAGAACTGCTACCTTCTGGCAATGCATGCAGATATGACTGTCCTGGACGTCGTGTGGATCTAAAACTTCACACATTTTACATGCCACACAATAATAAGCTTCCCAGAGTCCCTGCCATCTCTACTGACACCATCCATTGACATTGGTTGTCTATGATCCATAACGCATCCAGTGTCCAGTTCCTTAAAGCAGCAGTAACTGTTATTTACAGGTCAATAACTGCCCCAAGTTCCTAAATGACAGTGACGAAGCCAGGCATTGGAGGTCCCTGACTGATTGCATTACAGAAGGCTGGTTCTGTCGATGTGGCTGAGGACTGCTGATAACCATGACAAGCCTTCTGCCTTCCTGTCTGTATTGATCATCAAAGTAAGGTAACTGTAATGTGAACCTTGTAGCTCTGGCTAAGGGGACAAAGCGTAAAAGCAGCAATGCTGCGCAGACAAGGCAGGGATGATATGAGCATGCAAATGGGCTCAAGATGAATGAGCACTAAGAGAATGATTAAACAGGACTAAAATGCACCCTGGCCCATTCCATGCACTGATCATTATTCATGACTCTGAATGCACACTGTACTGGCAGCAACATTGCAATGACCCGTTGCTGGTTCACTCCAATATGCAGCATTCAAGGGTAGAAGCATGATGTAAGTGGATCAGAAATCTGCCTAGAGTCCTGTGATATATTATTAAGTCCTCTGGAATGTTACATTTACTGCAAAGACTGACACAAAATAATTATTCAACAGGCCTGTCCTTTCCAAACATTCATTTGTTTTTAAAGACCTACAATATTCTTGATGATAGATTTACTTTACATGAAAGAGAGATACAGGACTCAGTGATACAGAACAGTGAAGTGGTGGATAGGACACAGGGTTATAGCATAGTGAGGGAGGGTATAAGACATGGCTTATAGTACAATGAGGGCAAATAGAAGACACAGACTTATACATAATGAGTGAGGATACCAGAACAAGGGCTACATGACAGTGAGGGGAGGACGTTATAAGACCCAGGGTGATAGCACAGTGATGAGAGTGTGATGCTGGAAAAGCATAGCAGGTCAGGCAGCAAGAGATTTGATATTTCAGGCATAAGCCCTTCATCAGGAATGATGCTTGTGGGCAAGGTGCCTGAGAGATAAATGGGAAGGGGGTGGAGCTGGGGGGAAGGTAGCTGGGAATGCAATAGGTGGATGAAGGTTGGGGAGAAAGTGATAGGTCGGAGAGAAGGCTGGAGTGGATAGATGGGAAGGACAGGTCAAGAGGGCAGTGCCAAGTTGGAGGCCTGGGACTGGGATAAAGTGAGGGGGAAGGGAAATGAGAAAACTGGTGAAAACCACATTAATCCTGTGTGGTTGCAGGGTCCCAAGGCAGAAGATGAGGTGTTCTTCCTCCAGGCATCGGGTAGTTAGGGCTTGGAGCTAGAGGAGACCCAGGACCTGCATGTCCTTAGTAGAGTGGGAGGGGAAGTTGAAGTGTTTAGCCATGGAGTGGTGGAGTTAGTTGGTAAGGGTGTCCCAGAGATGTTCTCTGAAATGATTTGCAAGTTGGCATCCTGTCTCCCCAACGTAGAGGAGACCACATCCGGTGCAACATATATGGTAGATGACACTTGTGGATGTTCAGGTGAATTTCTGTCAGATGTGGAGGAATCCTTTGGGGCCTTGGATGGAGATGAGGGGATTGGTTTGGGTGCATATTTTGCACTGCTTGAGGTGGCAGGGGAAGGTGCTGGGAATGGGATGTGGGCTGGTGGGGAGTGTGGATCTGACAAGATAGTCGAGGAGGGAATGGTCTCTCCAAAATGCTGATAGGGGTGGGGGGGGAAAATATATCCCTACTGGTGAGGTCTATTTGTAGGTGGTGGAAGTGGCGGGGAATGATGCAATGTGTATGGAGGTTAGTGGGGTGGAAGGTGAGGACTAGGGGGGTTCTGACCTTGTTGCATTGGGACGGTTGGGGTTCAAGGGTGAAGGTGCGGGAAATGAAGGAGATAAGCTGGAGGGCATCGTTGACCATGTGGAAGGGGAAATTGCAGTCTTTGAAGAAGGAGGTCACCTGGGATTTTCTATGGTGGAACAGGTCATCCTGGAAACAGATGCAGCAGAAGCAGAGGTATTGTGAATAAGACTATCTCCTAGTTGATAGCACAGTGAGTGAGCATAATACATCCAGGTTATAGCACAGTACAGGGGTTGTAAGAGCAGATAATGAGGGCAGTTATAAGATCCAAGATTGCATTACAATGATGGAAATTATAATACCTAGAGATACAGCTAGTGAGGGGGATGGTGTGTAGGTGCCACGGTGACAGCACAGTTAGAGATATTATAAACCCAATGTTGCAGTGAACAAGGGCTATTGTAAGATCCAAAGTGACAGTACAATGATGGAGGCTATGAGACCCAGAGTCACAACGATATAAGGTGGTTGGCATGGAACATGGAATTCCAAAAGAGTAATGAAGAAAATCGGCATAGGCAAATACACTTCAACATTGTTAGGTGCAAGATATTACATTTATTAGGATGGCCCTTCTGCAGTGGTCAGTGAGATCCTCTCTTGCAAACAGTAACCAGCTAAGCGGCTGTGTCAGAACTTTTGTCTCTACTACACACAATGCCCTGACACCAAGAGGTGATGGTCTTGTGGTATTATGGCTGTACTGTTAATCCAGTGATGCAGCTCATTATCTCCAGGCCCAGGTTCGACTCCCATGATGGTGGAATTTGAATTCAAGTAAATAAAAGAACTCCAGAAGTAAGAGTCTAATGATGACAGTGAATTGACTGTTGGAAAAGTCCATCTGATTCTCTAATGCCCTTTTGAGAAAGAACCTGTGATCTCTATCTATTCTGGCCAACCTTTGACTCCAGACCCACAAGAATGTGATTGATTCTTAACTGCCCTCTGGACAATTAGGGATAAGCAAAATGTGCTGCCTAGCCAGTGATGCCCTCATCCAATGAATGAACAAAGAAAAACAACTGACTGGTCCAGTCACAGGGTTGACAGTTCAGCTCCACCCCACTTAGGATGGCTATTGATACCTGTGTTTCCAATGCATGAGAATGCATTGATGTCAGTACTTGTGATGATGATCAGCTGAACTATTGTAGCTGGCACCTAATCCCATAGCCTGCTGATAGTCTGCCAGATTTAATTGGTCCACCTCCCCACACACAATCCATTCAAAAACCTCCAACACCCCATTAAGTGGCCAATTATTCAGTTGGACAGATATTTCATTTGATATCATTTCTGCTGCTAGAAAATTAACTCTGGTACTAGAAAGGTTCAAGGTACCAACAATTGCTTTCCTATATCCTTTCCCCATTACCACATCTTTAGTTAAGTAAAATCAAGATACTGCAGAGGTCTGAAATGAAAATGAAAAGTGCTGGAGAAACTCAACAGGTCTAGCACCATCTCATAAAACAATATTTTGAGTTTAATAACGAATGGGTAAAGATTATACCTATGATAATGCAATGCCCCCTCAGTAATGTGTGGAATTGTCATTTTAGTGTGCCTCAAACTAAATCCTTGGTAAGGCCACAATCTGTGGATTCTCAGGATGAGAAATTTCACCAGGTGGTTAGAAATATATGAAGGCATTTAACCAAGACAAAAACTGTGCCTTAATGAGTTTTGAGAAGATTTGTAGCTCAGGTTGAGGCTCTGGATGTAGGTTTGCTCACTGAGCTGGAAGGTTCATTTTCAGACATTTCATCACCATGCTTGGTAACATCATTGGTGGGCCTCTGGATGAAGCACTGGTAGCATGGCCTGCTTTCTATTTATGTGTTTAGGTTTCCTTGGGTTGGTGATGCCATTTCCTGTGGTGACATCATTTCCTGTGGTGATGTAATTTCTTGTTCTTTTTCTCAGGGTGGTAAATGGGAGCCAAGTCAATGTGTTTGTTGATAGAGTTTCAGTTGGAATGCCATGCTTCTAGAAATTCTCGGTGTATGTCTCTGTTTGGCTTGTCCTAGGATGGATGTGTTGTCCCAGTCAAAGTGGTGTCCTTCCTCATCTACACGCATGAGACTCAAAGTGATTCCCACCAGCTGATGCTCACATTGTTCTAACTTTGGGGACTTAGGTGCAGTGTGTCTTTATAAAATGACTGGAGTTTGCGAAAACTTGATTTGGTTCTGGCCCTTCAAGTATTTTGCCACCAGCTCCCACAACACAAAACGTAAACAAAGTATTTCACTTTCAAACAGAGATTTTATTTCAAAGAGAAAAGGTCTCTTTAATCAGAGCGATCCTACCTAGTCACAATGAGGACGGGTCTGCTACTGGGCAATTCAAACTACAACTCTTCTGTCACGATTCAAGGCGTTGATTATATTCTTTAAATTACAGTTCTGGTGCTACCACACCTGACCGTGTATGATTGAGACGAAGAAGTGGGTTGTTCTGGAGAATCAGAGAGTGATTTCTAATAGAAAACGTCGTTCGGTCTGGGCGTGACGGGTAGTTTCCTATGGTTGCTCCGCTTCTCCGGCATATCCACGCCATCTAAAGCTTCATTCTCAGTGTTTGCCAGATCTGAGGGCAATTGGATGAGATTGTATTTGGTCAGCTCCTACATTAAAAAAAAGGGGGATATTTAGGGCAGAAAAATTCTCTCAGTTGGCGCTGATGAAAGCGCCAGATGCTGGATTTGAAAGCGTAGTTTGGCGAATGTGTAAAACAGTGTCAGGCCATCAGTCCCTGTGTGCCACTGGGTGAACATACTTTCATTTCCAACAGGACATGTAATTCCCAATAAACAATTAAATCACAATGCAACAAATACATTGTACAGCTCCCTTCATATCCCGTGTGGATACTTCAGTAGCTGAGTTACTCATGGTAAAGTGCACTTTGGAGTGAAGGAGGAATCCCTTTAAAAAGAGCCAGATACCGCTTTTCTTGCCTGAAGTTCTGATGAACGTGGTCTTTGAGCTTCCCGTAAACCGAATATCTAAACCTGAGAGGTTATCATCAGTTATATTAACAGAAATTGCTGGAGGAACAGTTTTGATGAAGATTTGCTGGTTTCGAAACATTAACTCTGCTTCTATCCCTGCTGAGTTTGGCCAACTCAATTTCTGGTTTTGTTGCAAAACTGCAACGTCCGCAGGTCATTGTAATTTACACCAAAATCTCTTCCAACCAAAGGAGACTTTGCTGATAGGTTTGCGTCATTTCAGATGAGCAATTGGAGGTTCCTAAAACAATTATCAATTCAATCCAAGGGAATGAGTTTGGGCTGGAGATGGGGAGGGCGGGCACCGAGAAACTACGGAAACTTACAAACCGTGTGTTTGCAGTCTGACGGGAGTGACGGGAACAACAGGGAAGAGGGAGCGGACTGTCTCGCTGAACAGGGCCATCTCTCCCGGTCAGATCAAGCGCACTCAGAGCCACTTTAGTATCCAAGGGAACTCACATACAAGTCATTCATCCACGTTATCATTTGATGAACATTACATCTTCTTAGCCAGTTTAAATTGAGCAACAATTATCTCCCCTTATTTGTGTCTATTTCAATTAAACGCTTTATTACACAGGGTGGGGGGGGGGGGGGGGGGGGGGGGTTCCCTTGGCTGGGCTCTTACCGCTTTACTCCGGGGCCCTGCAGCAGCCATGGATGTCTGAAGGAGTTCGCGATACCTGTCGGCTGTGGGAGCGGCACCCGCACTCAGCACTGCCAGGGCGATGGAGAGAAGGACGAGGGCGCACTGAACTCGGCTGCACCACATCACTGCACAAAGCGAGGCACCTCGCAAAGAGAAGGAAGGCAGAGGTGCAACTTGACGGTGTTTGAAAGTTGGCGGAGTTTCAGCACTAGCACAATGGACAGTTCCGCTCCGACTGACTTATGGAAAGAGCACCTCCTTTTAAAGGCGCTCTCTCAACCTGAGCACATTTAAGGATGACGGCTCCTAAGAGATTTATGAGCATTTACGCGTCAGCAGGGACTCTGAGTGTGGACACCCTTTCGCGATATGGGCGTTGCTTGTGGGCGGGTCGGCACTGCTGCCTCCCAGCGCCAGGGACCCGAGTTAGATTCCACCCTTAGGCAACTGTTTGTGTAGATTTTGCGCCGTGTTTCTCCCCATATCTGCTTAGGTTTCCTCCGAGTACTCTAATTTCCACCACAGTCCGAAAATGTGCAGGTTAGGTGGATTGGCCATGCGAAATTGCCCATAGTGTCCAGGAACAACCACAGGAAATGTGTAGATTATGCTTTTCTCACGTTGCCGGCATCCGCAGTTTGATTTTTACAGGAATTATGTGCTGCGTGGGAATGACTGTGAGCAGAAAATGTGTTGCTGGAAAAGCGCAGCAGGTCAGGCAGCATCCAAGGAGCAGGAGAATCGACGTTACGGGCAATAGCCCTTCATCAGGAATAGAAAAATGATTATTTTGCCAGGAGGTTCCGAGACTTATTTTGTGTCTTTGATTAGTTTGTTCACAAAAGACCGAACCACTGGAATAACGTTACTTCCAACCATTGTCCCTGGAGTGAAATTTGAGAGTTAAAGAGGATTTCCGGGATATTTGTGCAGATTTTTTTTCAATGGGAAGGAATAAGTTGTGGAAAAGATTTGGGTAGTGAGTGCTGATGAATGAAAACATTAAGGCAGCAGTAATTGTTATTTACAGGCCGGGGTGATTTGACAGGAAGCCTCTCAGCCTGCATGCTGGGCCGAAGGTCAGAAAGCATGAGAGGAGCAAGAGAATCGACGTTTGGAGCATAAACTCTTTGTCAGGAATGAGGGATGGCCCAAGGAAGCTGAGAGGTAAATGAGAGGGGGTGGGGCTGGAGGGGGAAGGTAGAATGCCATAGGTAGGTGAAGGTGGGTGTGAAGGTAATAGCTCTGAGAGAAGGGTGGAGCAGATAGGTGTGAAGGAAGATGGGCAGGTAGGGCGGTGCCCAGTTGGAAGGTTGAAACTGGGATAAGGTGGTAGTGGGGGATGGTGGAATGAGGAAACTGGTGAAATCCACATTAATCCGATGTGGTTGGAATGGATTCTGGCCTGTGTGTATGGATAGTGGTGCCAGGGAGCTCTACTTTACCTCATCTCGTTTATTAATTAACACAAAGCAAGACAGAAAGTCTTGTCTCTGTTAATGTGCAGTGCTAGTAGCCCAGGAGATTACTGAACTGTTGGTCACGAAAAGGGCCTCTGGTCAATTGGAACCTTCTCAAAGGGAAAGGAACCATCAAAATGAATCGCTTATTCATTAAATGAACAATATTTTCGAATGGCCGACAATGAGGCATCTCTGTTGGAGTCTTACGGCTTGGATGCAGCTGGGATTTTCTTCAGCCTTGACATTGAAATGGTGTGGAACACAGTCAGGATACAACATTAACCTCATCTGTTGAAGAGTGGACCAAGAGAGTGACACCTTCAAACAGGTGATACTATCACAGTGGGCAGAATGGATCAGTTTCATTACCATTGGTTTTCCTGACCCATATTAATGATGTACATCTTTCTGTACAGCAGCCAATTTCAAAATTTACTGATGACGTGCAATTTGGAAGCATTGTGAACTGTGTGAAAGTCCTGTCAAAGTTTAAAAAGGACATAGAAAGTTAGGTGAAATTGACAGACATGTTGCAGAGCAAATTTAATGTAATAAAATGTGAAATGATTCATTTTGGTAGGATGAACCCTGAGAGACAGTATAAAACAATCGGTGCAGCTCTAAAGGAGGTGCAGGAGCAGGGGCATCTGGGACATGGATGCATAAATCATTGAAGAAGGCTGGTCAGATTAAGAGAATGCTTCATTATGCATCCAGTAATCTTGTCACTACTAATACAGGCACAATGTACAAGAGGAAGGAGCTGATGTTGAACTTAGAAGTGACATTATTGCAGCCCCAGTTGGAAGCTCTGGAGCTATGCTGTGGGAAGAATGGGAAGGTGTTGGAGAGAGCACAGCCACAAATCTTCAAAATGGTTCCATGAATGAGCAATGTCATTTCTGATGTGAAGTTAAAGCTGTTTTCTTTGGAGAAGGGACATTGGAATCACCGAATCACAGAGTTGGTACAGCACAGAAAGAGTCCATTCACCCCATGTGTCTACACCAGTTCTTCAAATGAACCTCGTTACCTACAAGCAGCCTCTTGTTCAATCCTTGCATATTACTTATATCCAAAAAAACATACTAAACCTAACCCTGTCACTCTCTTAAATGCTTCCACCACACTTTCAGACAGTGCTTTCCATTCCCTATGTTAAAAGTTCTCTTTTTTTCTCACACATCACATTTACTCCTTTAACAAATCACTTAAAATCTGTGCCCTTTGCTTCTGGATCCTCATATCTGCAGGAAATGCTTCACCTCATCTACTTTACCAATTCAGCTCATGATTTTGAAAGCCTCTATCATATCTTCTCTTAGCCTTCTCCAAAAGAGAACAGTCCCAACATTCTTCAGTTCATCCTGATAACTCTAAACTGAATCCTCATCCATGCAACCATTCTTGTAAATCACTTCTGCAATATCCCTCCAATGCAATCACATCCTTCTTATAATGCTGTGCCCAAACTGCGCACCTGGTTCCACAGGTTGGCGCAACATCGAGGGCAGAAGGGCCTGTACTGCGTTGCAATGTTCAATGTTCTATAAAGTGCAACATTGATGGGTAGAAGCATGCTGTAAGTGGATCTGAGATATGCCAAGAGTCCTGTGGTGTATTATTAAGTTCTCTGGAATGTTAGATTTATTACCCTCTTTAGAGTAAAGGCTGACACAAAATTGTCATTCAACAGGCCTGTCCTTTGCAAACGTTCATTTGTTTTTAATGACTTACACTACCATGAAGGCAGATTTACTTCCCTTGAAGGAGAGGTACAGGACTTAGGGATACAGAACAGTGAAGTGGAGGATAGGACCCAGGGTTATAGCACAGTGAGGGAGGGTATAAGACATAGCTTATAATACAATGAGGGTGGGTATTAGAGACATTAATGAGAGAGGATACCAGGCCCAGGGCTCCAGCACAGTGAGGGGAGGGTATAAGACCCAGGATTGCAGACAATGAGGGCAGTTATAAGATCTAAGGTTACTGTACAATGAAGGAGGTTGTGATACTCAGAATCATAGCAATGTAAGGTGGGGTGGTATAGGACACGGAATTTCAACACTGGAGAAAATTGACAAATGGGCAAATAAATTTTAACATTGATTGATGTGAGGTATTACATTTATTGGGGTGACCTCTGTGCCATGGGCAATGGGATCTCCTCATGTAAAAAGTAACCAGTTAAGCGGCTATGTTAGAATGCATGTCTCTACTACAGACAATGGCCTGACCTGAAGAGCTGATGGGATGTGCTAGCCAAGTTGTATTAATCCAGAGATCCAGCTAATGTTCTATGGAGCTGGGTTTGAATCCCACCAGGGCAGACTTTGGAATGTCCATGCAATTGTAAACAAATCTGGAATTATGAGTCCAGTGATGACCATGAAACTGTTGTTGATTGTTGGAAAACCCCACCTGGTTCATTATTGTCCTTTAGGGAGTGAAAGCTACCATCCTTACCTAGTCAGACCTACATGTGACTCCAGATCCACAGCAATGTGGTTGACTCTTAACTGCCCTCTGGGCAATTAGGCCTAGCTAGTGATGCCCTCATTCTGTGAATGAATAAAGAAAGGAAAAGAATGTCTGGTCAAATCAAAGGGTTGGCAGTCCAGCCACACTCCACTTAGGATGGCTATTTGTGCCTGTGTTCCCAGTGCATGAGGATGCATTGATGGCGCACCTGTGATGATGATCAGATGAGTTATGCATAGCTGGCGCCTAATCCCAGATCCTGATGTTAAGACTGCCAGATTTAAGTGGATCATCTCGCCCCACAGAATCCTTTCCAAACCCCTCCCCCTTCCACACCCCTTAATTGACCAATTATTCAGTTGGTCTTTGGGCAGATGTTTAATTTGATATCATGTCTGCTGCTGCAAAAATAGCTCTGGTGGTAGAAAGGTGCAAGATATGACCGAATACTTTCCTATGTCCTTTCCCCATTACCTCATCTTCGAACAAAGAACAATACAACACAGGAGCAGGCCCTTCAGCTCTCCAAGCCTATGCTGCCATACTTTGCCCTTCTATACTAAAACGGGCTTCACTTACAGGATCCTTATCCATCTATTTCCTTCCTATTCATGTATTTGTCCAGGTGCTTCTTGAATGTTACTATTGTGTCTGCTTCCACCACCTGGCAACATGTTCTCGGCACTCAACACTCATTGTGTGAAAAACTTGCCTCACACATCTTTTTTAAACATCCCTCCTTGTACATTTAACCTGTTTATTGACCCCTCCACTCTGGGAAAAAGCCTTATACTTTCCACTCTAATCATGCCATTCACAATCTTATAAACTTCTATTAGGTCACCGCCCAATCTCCTGCATTCCAGTGAAAACAAATCCAGTCTATCCAACCTTTCTTCATAGCTGAAATCCCCCCTATCAGGCAACATCCTGGTACAACTTTTCTGTATCATCTCCAAACCATCCATATTCTTCTAGCAGTGAGAGGACCAGAACTGTATGCAATATTCCAAGAGTGACCGAACAAAAGTTTAATAAAGCTGCAGCATAACTCACCTATCCTTATAGTCAGTGCCCCTTCCTATGAAGGCAACCATGCCATAGGCCTTTTTTACTACTTTAACCACCTACACTGTGATCTGTGCAACCACTGCATATTAATACACCTAAGAGTTCTGCCATTGACTGTGTAATTTCCATCTGTACTTGACCTTCTAAAATACATCACCTCACATTTGTCTGACTTAAACTTCATTTGCTCTTTTTGTGCCCATGCCTTCCATTGATCTATATCCTGCTGTATCTTCTGACAATTCTCCTTACTATATGCAACTCCATCAATCTTTGTATCATCTGCAAATCTACTAATCAGACCAGCTATATTTTCCTCCAAATCATTTATGTAGATCACTAACAGCAGACTCCCAGCACTGATCCCTGTGGAACACCACTAGTCACAGCCCTCCATTCTGTAAAGTATTCTTTCACCACTACCCTCTGTCTCCTATGACTGAGCCAGTTCTGTATCCATCTTGCCAGCTCACCAAGATACCATGTGACTTCATCTTTTGTGCTATCTGCCATGAGGGACCATGTCAAAGGCTTTACCAAAGTCCATGCAGACAAAGTAAACCACTTTTCCCTCATCAATTATCTTCATCGCCTCATCAAAAAAATTCGATCAACTTAGTAAAGCACAATCTCCCCCACACAAAACCATGCTATCGCTAATAGAACATAGAACATAGAACATAGAACAATACAGCACAGAACAGGCCCTTCGGCCCACGATGTTGTGCCGAACTTCTATCCTAGATTAAGCACCCATCCATGTACCTATCCAAATGCCGCTTAAAGGTCGCCAATGAATCTGACTCTACCACTCCCACGGGCAGCGCATTCCATGCCCCCACCACTCTCTGGGTGAAGAACCCACCCCTGACATCTCCCCTATACCTTCCACCCTTCACCTTAAATTTATGTCCCCTTGTAACACTCTGTTGTACCCGGGGAAAAAGTTTCTGACTGTCTACTCTATCTATTCCTCTGATCATCTTATAAACCTCTATCAAGTCACCCCTCATCCTTCGCCGTTCCAACGAGAAAAGGCCGAGAACTCTCAACCTATCCTCGTACGACCTACTCTCCATTCCAGGCAACATCCTGGTAAATCTTCTCTGCACCCTCTCCAAAGCTTCCACATCTTTCCTAAAGTGAGGCGACCAGAACTGCACACAGTACTCCAAATGTGGCCTAACCAAAGTCCTGTACAGCTGCAACATCACCTCACGACTCTTGAATTCAATCCCTCTGCTAATGAACGATAATACTCCATAGGCCTTCTTACAAACTCTATCCACCTGAGTGGCAACCTTCAAAGATCTATGTACATAGACCCCAAGATCCCTCTGTTCCTCCACCTGACCAAGAACCCTACCATTAACCCTGTATTCCGCATTCTTATTTGTTCTTCCAAAATGGACAACTTCACACTTGGCAGAGTTGAACTCCATCTGCCACTCCTCAGCCCAGCTCTGCATCATATCTAAGTCCCTCTGCAGCCGACAACAGCCCTCCTCACTGTCCACAACTCCACCTATCTTTTTATCATCTGCAAATTTACTGACCCACCCTTCGACTCCCTCATCTAAGTCATTAATAAAAATTACAAACAGCAGAGGACCCAGAACTGATCCCTGCGGAACTCCACTTGTAACTGGACTCCATGCTGAATATTTACCATCTACTACCACTCTCTGACTTCGACCGGTTAGCCAGTTTTCTATCCAATTGGCCAAATTTCCCTCTATCCCATGCCTCCTGACTTTCCGCATAAGCCTACCATGGGGAACCTTATCAAATGCCTTACTAAAATCCATGTACACTACATCCACTGCTCTACCCTCATCCACATGCTTGGTCACCTCCTCGAAGAATTCAATAAGACTTGTAAGGCAAGACCTACCCTTCACAAATCCGTGCTGGCTGTCCCTAATCAAGCAGTGCCGTTCCAGATACTCGTAAATCCTATCCCTCAGTACCCTTTCCATTACTTTGCCTACCACAGAAGTAAGACTAACTGGCCTGTAATTCCCGGGGTTATCCCTATTCCCTTTTTTGAACAGGGGCACAACATTCGCTACTCTCCAGTCCCCTGGTACCACCCCCGTTGCCAGTGAAGACGAGAAGATCATTGCCAACGGTACTGCAATTTCCTCTCTTGCTTCCCACATAATCCTAGGATATATCCCGTCAGGCCCGGGGGACTTGTCTATCCTCAAGTTGTTCAAAATGTCCAACACATCTTCCTTCCTAACAGATATCTCTTCTAGCTTATCAGTCCGTTTCAGTCAATTTGCTTCTAAAAGCATATAGATATTGTAGTGAGGATATTTTCCAATAATCTCTCTACTACTTACAGCCCTGTAATTTCCAGGATTACCTCTGCTACTTTTAAACAGTGGTCCAACATTGGATAATCTCCAGTCCTCTCTGGCCTTACCTGTGGCTAGAGAGGATACAAAGGTGTCTGTTAATGCACAAGCATTTTTTTTTCTTGACTCCCTACATAAGATTTTGGAAAAACTTAGCAGGTCAGGAATACCCATGGAGAAAAATAGAGTCAATTTTCAGATTAAATGTTAACTCTGTTTCTTTCTTGACAGGCCCTATCTTATGGGTTGTGTTTTGCCAACAGTTTTGCCCTTATCCAAGAGTTTCAGCATCCATTTTATTTTGCTTTAGTATGAAGTGTGCAGAATGAGCTTCACATTGTTGATTTGACATTCATTAAATCAAGACTTCACTGAGGCATCTATTTCAGGCGCACATTTCAGAATTCATTAGTTAGATCTGTATATGGTTTTATTGTTTGGAATGTGAGTTTTTGGTTTTGTGTGAAACTAGGTGAATGACAGAAGGAGATGGGATAATTACTGGGGGTATCCAGAAATAATGCACGGTAATCAAGGTTTGTTGGGAAGAGTTGGGAATGTGAAATTCAAAACACAAACAGATCAGCCATGATGTTATTTAACAGTGCAGATGGCTCAACAGTCGAATGATACCTTTCTGTTCCTATTTCATATGTTTGTAAGTTAGTATCTGACAAGTTGAGGACAGGTGAATCTTTAGATCTTTGAAGTTCAAACTGTTATAATGCAGCAGCCAGTTGTGACAAGACAAGACCACACAAACAGCAAATTAATCAATGCCTAGTGTAATTGCTTTTAGATATGGTTTTTAAGAATATGACAAACATAGAGTCATAGAGTCATAGAGCACAGCAACAGACCCTTAGATCCAACTTGTCCATGCTGACCAGGTATCCCAAACTTAAGCTGTCCCATTTGCCAATTCTTGGCCCATGTCACTCTCAGCTCTTCCTATTCATGTGCCCATCCAGATGCCTTTTAAACTTTTTAATTGTACTCACCTCTAGTATTTTCTCTGACAACTCATTTCATGCATGCACTGCCCTCTGTGGGAAAAAATCGCCCCTTAGGTTTCTTTTACATCTTTCCCATCTCACCTTAATCTTTGGATTAAGGTTTGGATTCCCCTCCCCTTGGATAATGACCTCGGCATTTCAACTTATCTATGAATGTCATGATCTTACAAACCTCTATAAGATCACCCCTCAGCTTCCAGTGCTCCAGGAAAAAGAATCCCAGCCTATCCAGCCTCGTCTTATTACTTAAATTCTCCAGTCCTGGCAACATCCTTGTAAATTTTCTCTGTACTCTTTCTAGTTTAGCAACATCTTTCCTAGCAATGAGACCAGAATTGAATGCAGTATTCCAAGGCGGCCTCACCAATGTCTTGTAAAGCTGCAAGATGATATTCTGACTCCTATACTCAGTTCTCTGACCAATGAAGTCAAATATGCCAAAGACATTCTTAATCACCATGTCTACATGTGATGCCACTTTCAAGGAGCTATGAACCTGCACCCATGGTCCCTGTGTTCAACAACATTCCTCAGGCTCTACCATTAATTCTCTTGTCATCTTCAACTGGTGCTGTGTCATTTCCATGCTTATCAGACTGTCAGAAAGATTACACCCATGACAATGCAATATCCCTCAGTATTGTGTGGAATTGTCATCTTAGTGTGCCTATAACTAAATTCTCGGTAAGGCCACAATCTCTGGATTCTCAGGATGATAAATTTCACCAGGTTGTTAGAAGTATATGAAAATTAGACAGAAACTGTAGCATGATCTTCAAATTTGAAATGATTTTTATTGCATCATGCTTAAAGAGTTACACAATGACTTTCAGTACAGTTGTACAAAAAGTACAAAAAATAAAGGATGTGCTAAATTAATAGATGAAAGTAAAGCTTCAGTTGTATTGCAGATTAATTGCAACTATTGTCGGATTACAATGGTATCAATGGGATGAGCCCATTGGAATACACAGTAGTACAGAGGAGTATAGTGTGAAAAACTCTGTACTTTACAGTGGAGTACAGTGGTCTACAGTGTGTAACAATGTGGTACAAAGGGATACAATGTGCTACAGTGTTTATAATGTTGTATCGTGCAGCATAGTAGTGTGCAGTGGGATGGAGTCACTGCGGTATAGTGCGGTTAAGAGCAGTGTGGCAGGGTATAGGTTAGTGAGATAGAGTGGAGAGGGCTCAGTGCATACAATGGAGTACAATGTGTTAGCATAAAGCATAGCTCTTCCAGAAGAAATTCTTGCAGTTTTTCCGCATTCTTGTTCCCAGTTGACGATGTTGGAATTTCATTGGAATCTCGTTATCTGGTGGAATCTCAACTTTAGAATCATCCACTTCCACAACATCCTTGTCTGCATCCGCTACCACATGTAAAAGCTGGATCATTTTGTCTTTCAGAAGGTCCTACAAGGAAACAAGTAAAGTTCGTCAGAAATTGAAATGTGAAAATTCGTCATTACTGAATTACTGGCACTACTGGCAAGGTCAGCATTTGTTACATGTCCCTAATTGCCCAAAAGCTTTTTTTTCACTGGAGCATGGAAAATTGAGGAGTGAGGGATATAGATAAGGTGAATGGCAGATGCTTTTTCCCTAGGGTGGGGAATTTCAAGACTAGGGAACTCATTTTAAAGGTGAAAGGAGGAAAATTAAAAAATACATGAGGGACAATTACTTTACACAGAGAGTGGTTTGTGTGTGGAATGAACTTCCAGAGGAAGTGCTGAATGCAGATACAGTTACAATGTTTAAAAGACATTTCGATAAGTACATGAATAAGAAATGTTTGGAGGGATATGGTCCAAATGCACTAATTTAACTTGGGAACATGGACTGGCCGGACTGAAAGGCCTGTTTTCGTGCTGTATGACTCTCTGAGCTGATTGGCTTGCTAGGCCATTTCAGATAACAGTTAAGCCTTAACCATTAAAGAGGGTATAAATAAACATGACAGGTTTTAGTTTCAAAGTCATCATTACAGGGACTTTCTTTCAAATATTTAATTTGTTCATTAAATTTAAATGCTTTCTCCTGCCACGTTGAGATTTTAATCATGTCCCCAGATCATTAGATTGGGCCTCTAGTTCATACGTTCAGTGACATTACCACAGTACTAGTACATCTCCTTATGTTGGCATGCCTTCACTATACCTGAATGAATACCCTGGTACTCTCTCCCAAACAGTGCTGTTGGTGTATCTACCACCCAAGGACTGCAGTGGTTCAAGAGGTAGCTCACCCCCACCATCTCAGCAGCAATTTAAAAAATTTTTCCTTCATGGGACATGGGTGATCCTAGCTCGGTAAGCATTTATAGCCCATTCCTAATTCCCCTAGAGAAGGATCACAACTTCTGCCTTTACCATGGAATCTAACATCCTATGAGCAATATTTTTAAAAGTGCCAATAATTTTTAAACAATGCAATCTTTTAGTGCAGTGAGTTACAATTATCTAGAGTAGGCTACCCAGAAGGGTATGGAAGGAGATTAAACTAGAACTTTTTAAGTGATTTGGATGAATATTTGAAAAGGACACATTTGCAGGTCTATGCCAGAAAAGCAGGGGTGTCAGGTTAATTGGCCAACTCTTTCAGAGAGCTAGTGCAAGCATTATGTGCTAAATTGCCACAGAAATAAAGGATTGACTCAAAAACATCACAACTACTGCTGGTCAATAATCATTTCAACACTGATGTCTGTAATTCATGTACACTGAACCTAGGCCTGTGTCTAAGGGCTGGGAATATTACAAAGCTTCTCTAAATAGTCGCGGTGAGCTGCACAGTGAGATCCCACAGTGACTCTTCATTTGATCCCATGTCAGAGGGTGGAGCAGATGCAGAGAGTTAATTAAAGCTTACAGCATCCTGATATCTCATTAAACTGTCATGGCTCATCTTCTTTATTAGCAGATGTTACAATACACTTTTATACATCCAACAGATGACAAATTGAGAGATTGAAAAATATACTATAAAACACCCAAGATTCTTTGTAACTAAACTGATCATATCTTAATGAATATAGGAATCTAGGAACAGAAGGAGGGCATACAGCTCATTCAATATGATCAAAACTGACTGAACACTTCAATTTCTTTTACTCATCCCATCTCTATAACTCTGCACACCATTCCTGATCAGAAATCTATTAATCTCTACCTTAAACATACTCAAAGCCATTTGTGGTAGAGAATTCAAAATGCTCACAACACTCTAAGTAAAAGAAATCTTCTCAGCTCAGGCCTAGATGGCATCCCACTTATTTTTAAACTGTGTCGGTTGGTTCTAGACTCCCCAACTAGGGGAAACATCATACCTTGTCTAGTCCTTCAAGTTTTTTTGTAGGTGTCAATGAGATCATCTTTCATTCTTTGAAACTCATGAATACAGTCCCAGTTTGCCTAACCTGTTATCCCAGGAACAAGTCGGCTGAACATTTGCTGCATTCCCTCTATGGCAGTGGTGACCAAAGGTTTTAAATGCAAAATCATTTTATGAATTTAAGTGCAAGCCTGGATCTATCCTCAGAAAGTACGGAATAAATAGTTTATTTTTAATGCCACATAAATCTAAAACTAAGTTATAGAAGTTTTTATTTTATCCTCTATTCAGTGTGTCTCAGTGTGATACCTGTGACTGCACATTATCTGCCAATGCCTAGAAGACTATTGTACACAGCCCATCAAATAGGTATGTGATGTGGGTGCAATACTTAGAGGACTTAATTATCTTCAGTTGGGATTAATGCTATCTCACAGAGGTCATAGAATTGTTATGAAGACATGGGTGTACTGTGCCTTTGAGGGAATTTAAAGCAACAGAATTACCTGATAGAACCAAGTGTTCTGAAAAAGAAATCATGTAACATTTGGTCAAACAATTCGATTAGCTGGTTGCCTGGAAACAACAAAACAGATTTGAATTAGCCCTATCAGTTTAAAGTATACCCTGAAAAATGCCAAACTCCAATCCAGTTTGAATTTAATATATTGATAATCTTAAAAGCCAATGACACAATCCGATGCTTTGTGTATATAAGACCAGGAAAATTGAACAGTTAAGTGGAGAACTGCCAAGCCACCAGCATGTAAAAAGACTGCCCGAAAAATAGCTCTCTTAAAGGTACCTTTAACAATCAGTAACCTGTGAAGCAGAATCCTCAAGAAGAAGACTGAAATACAGAGAAGAACCGATAGCTGCCTGGTTTTGAGATGAGAAGCTTTGTTTTATAAATCACAATTGGGACGTTTGTTGGGCTAGTATCATAGAAGGGAAGGTAAAAGATAGGTTAGAGGAAGGAGTTGTACATAGTTGTTAGTTAATTATTCTCTTTTATACTTTAAGAAAGAAAGTTATTAATTTTTATTTTAGCTAGTTCTTGGCTTATAGAATTTTCATAGGTTACTGCACAGGATAAATCTTTTCTGTGTTGCTGGTTTTAAATTAAGCAGGACAGTTTACCCCATGTCATAACAGAATCCATACAATGTGGAAGCAGGCCATTCAGCTCACTGAGTCCACAATACCAGTCTGAAGAGCATCCCACCCAGATCACTGCATGTTTTTCATATGGCTAGTCCACCTAGCCTGCGTATTATTGGACTATGGGATGACACCAGAGCACCAGGAGGAAACCCATGCAGACACAATGAGAATGTGCAAACCACGGTTAATTACGCGAGGGTGGAATCAAACATGGGTTCCTGTCTCTGTGAGATAGCAATTCTAACCACTGACCCACTATGCCGGAGTCAAAATAAACTTTCACTTTAAAAGCACTAGATGATTGGACTGATTATTTTCACTGCTTATGAGTCCCCAAAAATAGTTTTTCCTTAATCTTACATTCAGCTCATTATCATTTTGTATTGTAATTCTATCCATTTTAACTCCACGGCTTTATAATTCAACACCTGATGGAACAGCTAGCCAACACACCAATGTCAACTTGAAGGAATGGATTTGAGAAATACATGACAATTTGTTCCATCATATTTCATTCCAAACTCACAATGTTTTGCAGCATTTTAATTTTAATTGGGAGGACCACAGACCTAGTTTCAGTTTGAATACATTCACAGCACTGATCACATGTTGCTAAGTCTCTGTCCTTTCCCTGCAGTTCACAGTTCAGCTTGCTCAGTTTTGACCTTTTGTCTGTAAGGAACCTGAAGTGAGCAATATCTGTCAGCTCACTGCACATTTCATTCCTTAAGTTAAGAAAAGTGGTGATTTCAAGCATCAGATCAAAAAAAAATCATTGCAGGAATTAACTACCTCACTTCAACATGAAGGAATAGTTCACAATAGAGAACATCAAATTAACTGAGTAACAACTAAGGCCACACAATATAAGAACGCAATTCTTATTTGTTCTTATTTCATGCCACTCAGCCCATCAAGTCTGCTCTGACATTCAATGATATCATGGCTGGTCTGATAATCCTCAACTGCCCTTTCCTGCCTTTTTATTATAGGACTTGATTCCTTTAAAGATTAAAATCTCTATCTCTCAGCCTTGAAAATATCTAATAACCCAGCCTCAACTCCTATATGTGGTAAAGAATTCCACAGGCTTGTAACCTTCTGAGATAAGAATTTCCTCCTCATGTCTGTCCTGAATGTAAACCCCCTATTCTGAGGTTATGTCCTCAGGTCAGAGATTCTCCCATATGGAGAAAGAGCCTTTCTGCATCCATCCCGGCAAGTCCCCAAAGAATCTTGCATGTTTAAGCGAGGTCACCTCTCATTCTTCCATATTCTAATGAGTATAGACCCAATCTACTCAACCTTTCCTCACAAGGACTTAAAACAAGTGGTGTTGAATGGTTCTTGCTTGAATTGAGTTTACAATCTTAACAACAACTTTCATTGTGGGAGAAAAGTTCATAACGTTACTCGCTACTGCTTGCTGGTGGGTTATCCAGTAACAATTGAGAAAAGAAGGGAAATTGGGATCAATTATGCAAACTGAAATAAAGTTCATATTTGTACCAAGCGCGGTTGATGCACCATCAGTTGTGATAGAAATTATTTTCTTAATTGGAATTTTTTTCTCAAGCATGAACTTGAGAATTTAATGTGGATATCATCATCTCTTGTTTTCTCCTTAAGGGGAAGAAGGATGAAAAGATGCTCTTTATTTGTTGTGCCCTTAATCATCTTGCACACAAAAAGAATTAGCCGGGCTGTGTCAATCATATCAGTGGTTTCATTGAACTGCAGTGAGAAGCATTCACAGTCTTTCAGGTCCTGCTGAGGTTGCTGAAAAATGTCTTTGGTCAAAGACTCTTCTTGCTATTGCAGAAACACCAAGTAACACGCATTGTGTTGCAAGTATTATTAATTCATTTTCATCATATCTTTGAATAAAGAGGCAATAGACCCAGTCATTACTTCTTCGACTACTTCACCATCTGTGAAATATGTTTGTTTCTTTTTAGATGCTCCAGGTTCATCACTCATCATTATTACTTCACCTTGTAGTTGTACTGTCACTCTGTCACTGATCACACTGCAGGTTGAGCTCAGAATCCACATTTTTGGAATATCCAAAAGGTTGCTAGCACTTTACAAAGTTGGAGCCATGCGAGGAGACTATAGGATTGCAATTTGTTTTGGGTGGCCCTGAGCAGCTTGCATTGGATAATGGATGTGGGGCACAATACCATTTTCCATAATATTTCTTCACCCTGCACAAACCTATTAGATAAGCAGGTGAAGGAAAAATGTTGCAGTTCTATAGAGAACAGAGAAACGTGACTAGCTGAGCTGCTCTTGCTGAAGTCTACATGGACATAATAGGTTCAATAACCTCTCATGTTTCTAGCACTGTAAAACACCAGTTTCATACATCAGTCCTACAGTATGTCTTATTCTTTTGTTTTCATTATCATAAGAAAACTGGGCTGAACTAAGTAAAAATGCAATAAGTTGGCAAAGCCTGCTAAGAGCAAACATTCTTGTCCAGCCCGATAGCTTCTAGAAGCAGCAGTCATGCAGCAAGGGAAGGTGGTTGATGAGAGAGACTGCCAGAGTCAATGCAATGAACTAGTCAATTGTGATCTACATGTTGGAGATCATGGTTCTATTCAATAATGTATTTACTGGCAAAAGGTGAGCAAAATTGCATATAATTCTCCTGGTGCAGCTTTACCAAGCTCTTGAATAATTGAAACAAGATTTCACTACTCCTGTACTCAAATCCTCTTGCAATAGAGGCTAACATTCCATTAGCCTCCCAATTACTCGCCTCGCCTGCATGTTAGCCTTCAGTAACTTATTGACAAGCACATCCATGCCTGTCTGTGCATCAGTACATTCCACATCTGTGCATCCTGTCAGGGTTCAAACCTCACATTTTTTCCACATTACATTCTATCTGCATGCACTTACCCAATCACTAAGCCAGTCCAAAACCTCCTGAAGCTGTTTTACAGCTTCTTGAAAGCACACATTCTTTTACATGTCATGTGATGTACAGTAAACTTGCCTCGTGCAAATGGCCTTCCACGTTACCACAATGATTCTATGCCTCTCTGATACATTGTAAACAGGTGAAATATGAGTCATAAACCTCAGAGATCAGTTGCTGAAAAGGTTGTTCACAGAGAACAGAGAGCAGATGTTTAAATTAATGCTTTCAGTGGTGTTGAATGTAAAAGATGGGCTATAATTTTCACACACATTTCAGGGCATACACTATGCAGAGTGTGTATGTTGCAGGGTGCACACATAGCAGAATAAAAAATGTAAAAATGAAAGGTGCACAGAACCAACTTAATACAGCACAACCCTTGCTTTGGGTAAAGGAGGAAAATATTCATGAACTCATTTATTGGGTTACTTCAGTGCAGTGAATAGAGTATTCTAAATTGTTAGAAGTACAAGTGAATCACTGTTTCAACTCAAAAAAGTGCTTTGATTCAGAGTATGACCAAAAAAATCAAATATTTGCTTTAATTGGTCCAGCAGTTGAGTGACTAAGAACAGCTTTGACATTTATTTCTTCAATTTATTTACCAAATACTTCAGTAAGTGGACAGAGCTGAATAAATGGCACTTGACATATGCGCAGACTGAATGCTGACATTTCACTTTCCCAACGATCACTAGCTGCTCCAGATAGCATATATACAAGGTGAGAACTCAATGGTCTTTGTTTCTTACTTTGTTGTGCTGTAATTATTTCTTTTCAAATGGATGGAGCTCTACAGTGCCAGTCCTCCAGGAGTTGGGAATCGGGCATTGCTCTTCATCATAAATATGAATGCGTTTGTCAAGGTATACAAGGGTCACTGGGTAAGAAACATTAACTGTGCTTTCTGTCTATGGATGCTGCCAGTCCTGCTGAATTTTTCCAGCAATTACTCTTTTTCTTTCAGATTTCAGAGTTCTTTGTTTTATTTAAGGGTATTCAAGGCAGCATTTCAAAAGTGTATAGGTGACATAACATTCCAAAATGTAGCGAACACTAAGGAGAAGTTTGAACACATTGAGGAAATGGCCAGACGGATGACAGACAAGTGCACTTTAACAAGAAGAGGTGTGAAATAATTTGGCAGGACAGACAAGGAGGATAATATAAAACAAATTATACAATTTCAGCTGCACAAACTCCAGTGGATGTAGGTACATAAAAGTTGGGAGAAGGCAAGGCAATTTGAGATGGCTAAGAAGAAAACATAAAGTTTCCCTTTGCCTTATCAAAAGGGAAACAAGAGTATAAAACACTTTAAACTTTATAAAATATTAGTTAGGCCTCAGCTGGAGTATTGCATTATTCTTAGGAATGATAGTAAGTTTTTGGAGACAGGTTTACTTAAACACATCAAGGGATCAAGGACATCGTTGTGTGGAGGTACAAGAGAAATTGACATAATTTTTAAACAAATTTAACAGGAGATCTATTTGTCCTTCCAGGGAGTGATGCGTTTTTGGAATTCTCTTCCTGAAAAGATTTTGGAAATAATGTGCTTGAATATTTTTAAAAGCAGTGATGGATCGATACATCATAGAATCCCTACAGTGCACAAGCAGGCCATTCAGCCCATCAAATTCACACTGACCCTCCAAAGACCATCTCACCCAGACCCACTCTCTACCCTACAACTCTTCACTTCCCATGGCCAATACACCTGGCCTGCACATCCCCGGACAATATTGGCAATCTGACATGGTCAATCCACCTAATCTGTACATCTTTGGAATGTGGAAGGAAACCAATGCAGACACAGGGACAATGTGCACACTCCACACAGATAGTTGCCCAAGGAATTCATGGCACCAAGTCCACAAGGCCCATGGTGACTTTTTTTATACAATCTTTCATTCTTCAGTTCACTAATAATGCAACTGATCTGCACAGCACCAGTGTAATGGAAGCATGTGGCAGGAGAGCTCAAAGTGATTGCTGCTATCACGGCTGCTAGGACCTTGCAAAATTCATGTAGCCAGCATGATATTGAAACACCAGCTGCACACCATTAAAGATGTTGCAGGTAAAGTATGGCCCTGTCACTTCAGTCCTTCACTATTACTCTGAAGGAAATGACCCTTATAGGCAGGTTCAGTCATTGCTCCAGCAACAGGGACTGGGAGATGTTGGTGGAAAGGGTGGTGGGGAGAAGAGCAGAGTAATATCCGATTGAGTGGCAAAGGAGGCCAAACCACTAATTACACCCAACCTGGATTGAGATAGCAGCCCAGCTCAGTTCTGTGTCCAGAGTTTCATGATCCTCTATGATCCACAAAGGTAAGTGCCATGCCTTCCTGCTGTTAACTCCCACTCCCAGGGACATCACTCACCCTAACTCTGCCCCTGTGCACACATCTCACCTACAGTTCTAACTACTTTGAAACATCCTGACTATTCAGTGGTTCGCACCTACTTCATTTTCTGAAACTGCCAACACTCCATGCCCTCTGCCCTTCCAACTCATTCACTGGAGACACCTGTCCTGAACCTGCATTGCTGCTAACTGTTCTTCCATCTACTTCCATTGGGCTCAATTCCCTCCCTTTGTCACAACATCAAGAATCTGACTTATTCCATTTTTAATTTATTTTCCCAACTTTCTCACCAATGTTCTGAAGTGGAGAGGAACATATATTGCTTTAAGTTTGGTTTGTGTTTCAATACTGTGTAGATTAAGAAGGAAAGGACACTAGTTTAATTTTCATCTAGTTCTGGACGTGGTTAGAGTTGTCTAAAAATACATTTACATGCATTTATATGAGGTCTTTAAATAGTTTAACACTTTTAAAAAAAAGGTCGAAGACAGGAAACTAAATGTGCACTGTTGTCTAGCAACAAGCTATCTTATGACATATGGAAACAGACACAGAAACCAGTTATTTTAGATAGACAGAACCATTCTGAAGGTCAGTGAGTGTGTAAGTTTCTTTCCAAAGAGGTGGGTCATTTGGAGAGAAAAGACTTTTAATATTAGCAGTGCAGTTTATCAATTTCCAAAACAGTCGGAACAGCAGGCAAGATGTGACTTGGAAGATAGAAAGAGAAAAGCTCCAGAAACAAACTTTAAGGTGTCAGAGAGAAATACATCCAACAAAGCTTTTGAATACATGAGTTTAAGCAACATACACTACAAAGTAAGTGAGTTGTGATAGCAATTTGTTTAAGGGTCTCATTAACTGAAGAAGATGGTATCAAATAAATATAGATGATTGCTGAAAACAATAACAAGTTCAGCCATGTCTCATCAGCAAGAAACTTTAAAGTGGACCCTTAAAGGTGACCCTTCACAAGCTAATCCACATCATTACATTGTTGATAATGCATCAGCAATGGCATTACCTTTTTCAGCAAAATGAACATGTTTTATGCGATGAAGTGCATTAGCAAACACCACCACAACAGCTTAAAATTTTAGATTTTTAATCTTCCCTTCAAGGACCAAATGATTGTCATAGAATCCCTGCAATGTGAAAACAGGCCATTTGGCCCATCAAGTCCACACCAACCCTCCAAAGCACATCCCACCCAGCCCCTTACCCCATCCCCAAAACTCCAAATTTCCTATGGCTAATCCACCTAGCCTGCACATTTCTGGACACTACATGTAATTTAGCACAGCCAATCCACCAAGCCTGCACATCTTTGGACTGTGGAAGAAATCGAGAGTACCTGGAAGGAATCCACAGAATCATAGGGAGAATGTGCAAGCTCCACACAGACAGTCTCCTAAAGATGGATTCGAACCTGGATCCCTGGCATTGTGAAGTAGCAGTGCTAGCCATTGAGACATTTGCCATATTCTGACATTTGTTTAATGCTCATGATTGACATAAGCCTTCAAAGTTTAAGAAAAAGTGTAACAATGCTGCTCCTGCTGCTCCTTTAACAAGGTTACACTGTCTTTGGCGTTTCTTTGTTCAGAGAGGTTGTACAAGGCACAGACTCCAAAAAACTCTTGGAATGAAGGGTTTCAGGATCAGTTTGATAATACCTAACAGATACTGCCTCAGACAGAAGGCTTTCAAGTAAAAAAAAGTGTTCAATTAAAGGGGAGTGGCCAGTTCTCCCAGCTTAGCTTTTCTTTGGTTTGGTTTGGTTTTAAGCAGTAGTGTGAAAAAAGCTGCTGGACCCATAGAAGCAAGTCCAGGCTGGTACTCTCTCTCTCTCACCTCTCTCCTGTAAGTGCCTGTATTTGATACTACCTTTTGTGCCAAGGGGTGTTTATGGGATTGTTGCAATTACTTGGAATATCATCATTAAATTGGGATAATCTGTTGGGTTTTGGATAGGTCAAGTCATTCTGTTCTCTTTTGTTTATGATTCATTTAGTAGTCTTGTAAATAAATTCTGTTTTGGTTAAAACTAAATGGTTAGGCCAGTTGCATCTCTCCTGGAATATCCATGTTACACCTGCTTAAAACAACTTGCAAAGTTAGGGCCTGGGCTATTATCTTGAAATATTTTGAGGGGGGTCTGACCTGGTCCATAACAAGAGTATAAATCTCAGAGTTTCTTTGCCTACAAAAAATATTTCTTTTGATGCTGATTCAATTTATTAGAAAAACACTGTTCTGGCTTCTCTGTTATTGATTCATCTTCTTGCAATATGTCTGCACCTATCTCCAAGTCACTAAAATTGCAGTAGTAATCAGTGACCAACAAAAGGTCATTTGTTTGAATTGCTTCCAGGTCTCAGAAGCTGCTGGTATTCCTTTGACCATATTACCATTTCCTGTTTTTGCAATACATCTAACAATGGGCCAGCTATCATGCTAAAATTGGACAAATAAGTTTGCTGGAAAACCCACATTCCCCAAAATCTCATGAGTTCCATTTTAGTTGTAGGAATAGGGAATTCTATCAAAACTATCAAATTCTGTCATTGGTAACACTATATTGCATCCTGTGTAAGTTGTCCATGCTTTCATTAACCTGCTCTTGGCAAGATGTATTGTTAAATTGGCTAACATAATTGTGCAAATAAGGCTGTCAATACTATTGTGTTCTTCCAAAGTTTTTTTGTAAGTTAAGGCATCATAATCCAAGTACAAACTTTTGCATGAATTCAGACTTGATTTATGGGTTTTGGAACATTGCTAGACCATTTTCAAACCTAAAAGATTAGATTAACATCGACATATATATCCATTTGGTGAAACAAAAGCTGATATCTCTTTTGTTTTTAGTTATTCTTGCCAATACCCTTTCAATAGAACAGACTTAGACAAGAATGGGGCACATCCAACTTTAACTATGAGAGCACAGTCCTAATAACCCTGTCCAAAAACAGTCTTTCAGTATTGGCAAATCCAGCAGTAGGAGGCTCATTTTGTGAATTATGTACATCTGTTTCTACCTCATTCTCACTCTCTTATTCATCCTTCATTACCCCACATCTGACATGCTTGCACTTTCTTATCATTAACTCTATACTGATATTATATTAATATGTTATTAAATGGCTTAACTGATTTGGAGAATCTACCAAGTAATTTACTTTTTTCATCCTCATAGTTACCTTGTATGGACCATTGAATATTATGTACAGGTAACAATGCTAACACTTCATCTTGTGTTTGAATTCTTCTGTTCTTAACACGCCTATATGCCTATTCTCTCATCTTTGTCAATGAAGTTTTTAAATGTTACTGTGCTACTGTGCATGCTGCTGTGAGTCTTTCCATAAACATGGATACATCATCTAACATACAGCATTTATCTTTCTGTCCTAAAAAAAACCCTTTATTGATTTCAATAGACCTCTTGTATTATGGCCATATGTTAATTCACATGGGCAAATCTTAATCATTCACGTGATGAATTTCTGACAGCAAACAAAAGAAAAATCCAGACCTTTATCCCAGTCTTGAGGATATTCATGACATGAATTATTCATTACCTTGAAGGTCTGATGTTATTCCTCTGGCTTTGCAGATGATATGCTATTGACTTCAAATGTTTTATAACCAACTGATGCATAGTATCCTGAATACTTGGAAGTCTGAAATTGGAAGCTTATTCTGACTATATTTCTACTGGTAGTCCAAAGTGAATGAAAGGATTGAGTTATGTTTTCCATTTTAGCTGTGTAAGGAAAAGCCAGGGAACTACAGACCAGTGAACCTTACATCAGTGGTGCATAACCTATTGGCAAGGGTTTTGAGGGACAAGATTTACACACATTTGGAAATTCAAAAGCTGGTTAGGGACAGTCAACATGGCTTTGTTGAGTTTTTGAAGAGGTGACAACGAAGATTGATGAAAACTGAGTGTTAGACGTTGTCTGTATGGATTCAGTAAAGCTTTGACAAGGTTTCACATGGTAGATTTGTTAGAAACATTTGATGACGTGGGATCTGGGGAAGCTATTCAATTATATTCAAAAATTACTTGAAAGTAAGAGGCAGAGGGTGGTGGTTGGGGGTTGCTTTTTGGACTGGGGGCCTGTGACTCATAGTGTACCACAAGGATCAGTGCTGAGTCCATTGTTTTTTTGTCATGTATACACCTGAAATGGATACAAACAGAAATATTTTGCAGAACTATGAGCAAAAGTTTAGGAATAGCACGACAGTTGGAATATTTCTTACCTGATCCATGGATGTCTCGAGGATTTCTCGATACCTGTCGGCTGTGGAAGCGGCGCCCCCATTCAGCACTGCCAAGGCGATGGAGAGCAGGGCGAGGGTGCAGTGAACTCGGTTGCACCACATCACTGCACAGAGCGAAGAAGCGCAGGTTGAAATGTCCGGTGTTTCAGCACTGGTGATGTGGACAGCTCCAGTCCATCTGGCTTTTTAAAACCGGGCTCTTAGCGCGATCGTACGTCAGGAGGTGATGTCCCAGAAATTTTCCATTTATCGATAAATCATTTCTCTGTCTCATTAGCATCAATTACTTAAACTCATGGAAAATATTAACCTAATAACAGCAACTTCCGAACTGTGCTTCTGTGGCACGGTTTTCCATAAAACCTCGAAAATTTGAAGGCAATTTGATATCTGGGACAAGTGTACCAAACAAATAACACTATGGCCCAAATCGTGTTATGATAACAGTTGAGATATAACTGCCTCGCTTTGGTTAGGTACATGTTGTACCTAGTAAGTCCTAGTGTAGTTTCTTAAGCACTGCATATGTCTTACTATCTTACCAAAGGAAAGTTACAATGGGCAAACCAGGAAATGTTGATATTGCTCTGTATATTGCTGAAAAAGAAACATGATGTCAAAGATTTTTAACATGTGCATTTAGATTTCTGTGGTTCCATGTGCTACAAGAGTAGCCTTATTGGCAAGCTCATAAACAGGGTCTGAGCGCTTTGTTCACCGTGTAATCTTAATGCCAAAATTGGGCAAACAGAGCCATTCCGCAGGATAACAGCTCCACTAATCAGAATATCGCTAACTACATATCATGCAAACACATACCTATTATTCCATCAGCGGAGGGCATTTATTTTGGAGTTCTTTGAAGGGGTAGCACATGATGTTGATAAAGGACAACCTTTAGACATACTGTACTTGAATTTCCCAAAGACATTTGTGGAATGAAATGTTATCTGGAATAGATGGAAATATTTGGAATAGATGGAATTGAAAACACAGCAGAATATCCATGATCTAATTAAATACCAGAGCAGCCTCATGGGACTAAATGGCCTCGTTAGACACATAGGAAGATGAGTAACCCATTCAGCCGATCAAGCCCACTCTACTATTTAATCTGATCATGGCTGATTGAACATTCCAATGCCTTTTATTCACCCCATTCTCATAGCCCTACACCACTGGTAAACAGAAATCCATAAATCTTCATTTTAAACATAGTCAAACATTACGCTTCCACATCCCTCTGAGGTACAGAATTTCCAGGTTTCACAGCCTTCTGATTAAAAGAAAAATTTGCTCTTGTCTTGTTCGTAAGTAGTATTCCACTTATGTGTAAACTGTGCAACCTGCCTTTGGATAGACACATTTTACCTGCATCCACCTTAACTTTCACTTCAAGTATTTTATTGGTTTCAATCAGGTCACCTCTCAATCTTTGAAACCCTAGACAAAATGGACCCAGTTTGCCTAAACTCTCATCATCGCATAGTGCTGCCACACCCAGGAGCAAGTCTGTTGCACCTTCATTGCACTCGTTATATGGCCATCATAGCCTCCCCAAGCTGAGGAAACCAGAACTGGTCAATGTACATCAGGTGCAGTCTATTTGGATCCTATATAGCCCCGATACAACAGAAGAAAGACTTCAATATTATCACACTAAAATCCTCTTGAGATAAAAGCTAACATTCCATTAGATTCCTAATATCTAACTGCTTACATTGTTTATGCTCCTAATGTTTATATTTATAGAGATGTTCCAAGACTCCTTTTGATAGCATCTTTTAAACCCTTGAAATCTATCATCTGCAAAGGGCAACAGGCAAATGGAAATACCAATGCCTGCAACCTGCACTCCAAGTCACTCAGTATTCTGAACTGGAAACACATTACTGTTCTTTCACTGTTGCTGGGTCAAAATTCTACGTCTCCCTTTCCAACAGCACAGTGTAGCCATTCCCCAAGGACATCACATGTTTAGGAAAACAGCTTCCCACCTTCTCCAGGGCATTTGGGGATGGAAAATACATTAAAGTCTTGCCAATAATGTGCCTATCCCAAAATTAATTGAAAGAAATCTTCTCAACTGCTGAAAAAACAGCTTTGTCAGACCCATTATTTCAGTCTGTTCCTACACCACTACACATCATCCTACACATTGTGAGGTACAAAAGATACTAAGACTTCTCGTTACTAGGGCAAGCAAGAATATTTTAGGTCAAGGAGTGGTTAAGAAGTAATTTACACATATTTTTCCGATATTATCCATAAGTCTAGGTCTTTATGTTATAATCAAATGAATCTCAATAACTAAAGCAACCGTGTCCTTAACAAATTCACTGAACACCTCGTTCATAATTCTCTGCTCAACTGTATAAGGAACATGCCTGCTCAACAATCTCTGACTGTACTCTGTGGAAACAATCATCATCAAGTGACTCCTTCGTTAGTATGAATATACCTCATGATCAATCTGCAAATACCAAGAAAATCTATTGATGTAGAATGATAGATTCAGAGACATGAGATGGAGAGCTTGATTGAATCAAACCGCAAGTTAATTTTCTAAACCATTAAACACACTCAACACACTCAATTTAACAAAAGCAGTTTGGAAAATATTCCACTCAACTCACCTGCCCAAGTTAAATGAATTACCGTTCCTCTCATTAAACACTATCTCATTTAATTTTAAATTGAGCATCCCTCCATTAAAAACTGAAATGATCAGTTGAATTATCAATAGAGTTAATATGTAGAAAACTGCTCCACACATACACTAATGACAGAGTGGTCAGCTCTGCCAATCCAAATGATTTCTGTATATTCATGCAGTTTCCTTCAGTTGGGAATCTTCATTCCTGTTCAGTTACTGAAGGTGCTGTTTCTCAATGGGATACAGTTCTGCAAGGTGCTGAGTCTCACTGAAATACAGTTCCTGATGGTGCTAACACTCATTAGAGTCCTGTAGTTGCACAGTCACATTGGGGGGTTACAGTTCCTGAAGATGCTGACTATAACAGGGGACACAATTCCAAAAGGTGCTGATTCTCTGTGGACCACAGCACATGAAGGTACTTTTTGTCTTCTCTGAGGTATGGTCCCATGGCCTAGCCACACTGCACTTCTCCTTCAATCCAGTGAACTTGGATTTCCAAGTAATTTCTTAGGTTAATCAGCAAGATGAGGATACATGGCATCTGGGAAATATATTATTATAGATTGGTTAATGGACAGGAAGCAAAAAAACAAGGATAAATGGGGAATTTTCAAGTTGGAAGATAATGAATTTGGGAGTTTACATTTCACAGAAGTCAATGATGGAGCATCTCGTTATTTACAATCTAAATCAGTGACTTAACTGAAGAAAATCAAATAAGGAATCCAAATTTGCTGATGATACAAAGTTGTGAGAATTTAAGCTGTGAAGAGGAAATTAAAAACCTACTAAGAAATATATACAGATTAAAAGGATGGAAAACAGGGTAGCAGCTGGAATATAACACAGGGAAGTGTGAGTTATCCACTTTGTAAGATGTAGAAGCAGCATGTCTTTTTAATACCTGAGAAGCTTGTAAACATTGATGTTCAGAGAAATTTAGATGTCTTAAACAAGAAACATGGAAAGTTAATATACAGATTCAGCAAGTAATTAGGGAGCTAAGTGCCATGCTGAACTTTATTGCAAAGAAATGGGAATGCAGATATCAGGTTTGATGATAGATCACATCTAAAATATTGTGTGCAATTCTGACATCACAGGTAGTACAATGAAGGTTCATTACTTTGATCCCTGGGGTGAGGGTATTGTCCTGTGATGTGAGGCTGAGTGAATTGGATCTGTATTCTCTGAAATTTAAAAGAATGAGAAGTGATTCTTTTGAGATGTCCACGATTCTGAAGGGGGTGACAGTGTAAGCACTAAGAAGCTGTTTGCCTGTAAGTGGAGAATCTAGAACCTGGGTGAACTGTATCAATATAAGTGGATAAATGTTTATGACTGACAGTAATGTGAATGTTTGAACTTCACCACTGCAGAGAAGTAGAACCTACTTAATGTTGGGACAGGCAGATGCTTGGTTGTGGGGAATTCAGGGATATGCACAGTGTAGTGATTGTATTGAGGTCCCAGTTGGACCTCATAGAATATGAGTTCCCTGATTGGAGCTGTTAATCTGGTCCAAAAAGCAATCCTGGGCTGACAAGTATAAACAGGAGTGTCAGAGGTTCTATTCACTCTGACAGCTGGCTGTATGGAAGCTGGATCAGTGTCAAGGACTCTCCCTGAGGAAATAAAGAGGTGACTTGGTGATAGGATGCTGGCCTCTGTGAAATTATTTCAGACAGCAAGTTGTAAATTGGAATCGGAGCCCAAAACCAGCTATGGTTGCATTAAATGGTGGAGCAAACACAACATAAAGTATGGTCCACTCCGACTCGTATTTCTTGGTTCTTGGATAGAATTGTATGATGCCCCGCAATGTCTTCCCATGCATGGGGCTTGTAAACTTCCCAGTGGGCTTTGCCATTGCCCTCCACCTGACCCAATGACTGTCAGTACCTGTTGAGGGGTTGGGTAAGGCCTACGATGGCCTATCTGCTTTTATCCCAATTGAGAGTCCACATGTGTACAAATGACATAGGTAGGGAAATGGGGATTTAAGGCAGAAATTCAAGTAGCTAGGGTGGAGGCTTAGTGCCTGAACAAACAGAGTTGTTACCTCTAGTTTGATGCCCAAGCCACATGCTAGTGAGGCGAGGAATAGGGAGAGTGAGGAGTTGAACATGTGGCCACAGGGACAGAAGGTTTCAGATACCTGGATAATTAGGGCTCATTCTGCAGTAGATGGGATCTCTCCAAAAAGAATTGTCTACATCTGAACCAAAGGGGTACTAATATCCTCAGGGGGAAATTTGTTAATGCTGTTCAGGATGATTTAAACTAATTTAGCAGAGGGATGGGAACCTAAATTGTAGTTCACATGTCCAGGAGGTTGAGAGTAGTGAGGTCAGAAATGAGGTTTCAAGGTCGCAAGAGTTCACCGGCAACCCATAAAATGGATTGAAGTGTGTCTACTTCAACTCCAAGAGCATCTGGAGTAAGGTGGGTGAACTTGCATCATGAGTCGGTGCCTGGGACTTCAATGTTGTGGTTATTTTGGAGACATGGGTAGAGCAAGGACAGGAATGGTTGTTGCAGGTTCCGGGATTTAGATGTTTCAGTAAGAACAGAAAAGATGGTAGAAGAGGGATAAGTGTGGCATTGTAAATCAAGGACAGTATTACAGTGGCAGAATGGACATTTGAGGACTCATCTACTGAGGAAGTATGGACTAAGGTTAGAAACAGGAAGTAGAGGTCACCCTGTTGAGAGATTTCTATAGGCCTCCATATAGAGGATAGGACAGAAAAGATCATTCTGAATAGGAGCGAGAGTAACAGGGTAGTTGTTATGGGGACCTATAACTTTCCAAATATTGACTGAAAAAACCTATAGTTCAAGTAGTTTAGATGAGTCAGTTTTTGTCCAATGTGTGCAGGATGGTTTCCTGACACAATATGTAGACACGCCAACAAGGAGCAAGGCCACATTGGATTTGGTACTGGCTAATGAACCTCGCAAGGTGTTAGATTTGGAGGTAGGTGAGAACTTTGGTGATAGTGACCACAATTCAGTTATGTTTACATTAGTAATGGAAAGGGATAGGTATATAATGTAGGGCAAGAGTTATTGCTGGGGGAAAGGCAATTTGATGCAATTATGCCAGATTTAGGATGCATAGGATGGGGAAGGGAACTGCAGGGATGGGCACAATTGAAAGGTGGAGCTTATTCAAGGAACAGCTACTCCATGTCCTTGATAAGAATGTACCTTTCAGGCAGGGCAGAAGTGGTCGAGCAAAGGAGCTGTGGTTTACTAAAGATGTTGAATGTCTTGTTGGAGGAGGAAGGTGTTTTATGTTAGGCTGAGACATGAAGACTCAGTTCGTGTGCTTGAGAGTTACAAGTTAGCCAGGAAAGACCTAAAGAGAGAGCTAAGAAAGGGACAGGAGAAATCGTTGGCAGATAGGATCAAGGAAAACCCTAAAGCTTTCCATGGGTATATCAGGAATAAAAGAATGATTAGAGAAAGATTAAGGCCAATCATGGATAGCAGTGGGAAGTTTTGCGTGGAGTCTCAGGAGGTAGGAGAGGTGCTTCTTTTCATCAGTATTCACACTAGAAAAGACAATGTTGTCAAGGAGATTACTGAGATACAGGCTACTAGACTAGATAGGGTTGAGATTCGCAGGGAAGAGTTGTTAGCATTTCTGGAAAGTGTGAACACAGATGAGATTTATTCTAGGATTCTCTAGCAAGCCAGGGAGGAGATTGCACAGCCTTTGGCTTTGATCTTTATGTTATCATTGTCTACAGGAATAGTGCCAGAAGACTGGAGGATGGCAAATGTTGTCCCCTTGTTTAGGAAGGGGAGTAGAGACAACCCTGCTAATTATAGACCATGAACCTGAATGTAGTTGGAGGTAAAGTATTAGAAAAGGCTGTAAGAGATTGGATTTATAATAATCTAGAGAGGAATATGTTGATTAGAAATAGTCAATGTGGTTTTGTGAAGAGTAGGTTGTGCCTCACAAACCTTATTCTTTGAGATGGTGACCAAAGTGGTGGATGAGGGTAAAGAAGTCAATGTGTTGTATATGGATTTCATAAGACATTTGATAAGGTTCCCTATGGTAGGCTATTGCACAAAATATAGAGGCATGGAATTGTGGTTGAGTTTTTTGAGGAGGTGACCAATCATGTGGATGAAAGTAGGGCTGTTGACGTGGTGTACATGGATTTCAGTAAAGCCTTTGATAAGATTCCACATGGCAGACATTTGGAGAAAATGCAGAGGTATGGGATTGAGGGTAATTTAGCAGTTTGAATCATAAATTGGCTGGCTGAAAGCATACAGAGGGTTGTGGTTGATGGAAAATGTTTGTCCTGGAGTTCAGTTCCTAATGGTGTGTTGCAAGGATCTGCTTTGGGACCACTGCTAGTTGCCATTTTTATAAATGACCTAGATGAGGGCATAAAAGGATGGGTTAGTAAATTTGCAGATGGTGGAGTTGTGGATAGTGCTGAAGAATGTTGCAGGTTACAGAGGCTCATAGATAAGCTGCAGAGCTGGGCTGAGAGGTGGCAAATGGAGTTTAATACAGAAAAGTGTGAGGTGAATCACTTTGGAAGGAGCAACAGGAATAAAGCGTACTGGACTAATGACCATAAGATCATAAGACCAGAAGACATAGGAGTGGAAGTAAGGCCATTTGGCCCATCGGGTCCACTCCGCCATTCAATCATGGCTGATAGGCAGTTAAACTCCGCTTGCTCGCATTCTCCCCGTAGCCCTTAATTCCTCAAGACAACAAGAATCTATCAACCTCTGCCTTGAAGACATTTAGCGTCCCGGCCTCCACTGCACTCCGCGGCAATCAATTCCACAGGCCCACCACTCTCTGGCTGAAGAAATATCTCCGCATTTCTGTTCTGAATTTACCCCCTCTAATTCTAAGGTTCCACGGGTCTAAGGCTGTGTCCACGGGTCCTAGTCTCCTCACCTAACGGAAACAATTTCCTGGCGTCCACCCCTTCCAAGCCATGTATTATCTTGTACGTCTCTATTAAGTCTCCCCTTAATCTTCTAAACTCCAATGAATACAATCCCAGGATCCTCAGCCATTCCTCATATGTTAGACCAACCATTCCAGGGATCATCCGTGTGAATCTCCGCTGGACACGTTCCAGTGCCAGTATGTCCTACCTGAGGTGTGGGGACCAAAACTGGACACAGTACTCCAAATGGGGCCTAACCAGAGCTTTATAAAGTCTCAGTAGCATACCGGTGCTTTTATATTCCAACCCTCTTGAGATAAGTGACAACATTGCATTCGCTTTCTTAATCACGGACTCAAACTGCATGTTGACCTTTAGAGACTCCTCGACTAGCATTCCTAGATCCCTTTGTACTTTGGCTTTATGAATTTTCTCACCGTTTAGAAAGTAATCTGTGCTTTTATTCTTTTTGCCAAAGTGCAAGACCTCGCATTTGTTCACGTTGAATTCCATCAGCCATTTCCTGGACCACTCTCCCAAACTGTCTAGATCCTTCTGTAGCCTCCCCACTTCCTCAGAAATACCTGCCTGTCCACCTAACTTTGTATCATCTGCAAACTTCGCTAGAATGCCCCCAGTCCCTTCATCCAGATCACTAATATATAATGCGAACAGCTGTGGCCCCAACACTGAACCCTGCGGGACATCGCTCGTCACCGGCTGCCATTCCGAAAAAGAACCTTTTATCCCAACTCTCTGCCTTCTGTCAGACAGCCAATCCTCAATTCATCCCAGTAGCTCACCTCGAACACCATTGGCCCACACCTTGCTCAGCAGCCTCCCGTGTGGCACCTTATCAAAGGTCTTTTGGAAGTCTAGATAGACAACATCCACTGGGTTTCCCTAGTCTAACCTACTTGTCACCTCTTCAAAGAATACCAACAGGTTTGTCAGGCATGACCTCCCCTTACTAAATCCATGTTGACTTGTTCTAATCAGACTCTGCTCTTCTAAGAATTTAGAAACCTCATCCTTCATGATAGATTCTAGAATTTTACCAACAACCGAGGTTAGGCTAATTGGCCTATAATTTTCCATCTTTTGTCTTGATCCTTTCTTGAACAAGGGGGCTACAACAGCATCTTAATGGTAAGATTCTTGGTAGTGTAGATGAGCAGAGAGATCTGAGTATCCATATACATAGATCTCTAAAAGTTGCCACCCAGGTTGATATGGTTGTTAAGAAGGCATACGGTGTTAGCTTCTATTGGTAGAGGGATTGAGTTTTGGAGCCACGAGGTCATGCTACAGCTGCACAAAACTCTGGCGTGGCAGAGCTTGGAATATTACATACAGTTCTGGTCACTGCATTATAGGAAGGATGTGGAAACTTTGGAAAAGGTTCAGTGGAGATTTACCAGGATGTTGCCTAGTATGGAGGGAAGTTCTTATGAGGAAAGGCTAAGGGACTTGAGGCTGTTTCCATTAGAGAGAAGAAGGTTGAGAGGTCACTTAGTTGAGACGTATAAGATAATCAGAGGATTAGTTCAATAGACAGTTGAGCCTTCTTCCTTAGACAGTGATGGCTAGCACAGAGGCTTTAAATTGAGGGGTGATGGATATAGGACAGATGTCAGAGGTAGTTTCTATACTCAAAGAGTAGATGGGGCATGGAATACACTGCCTGCAACAGTAGTAGACTTGCCAACTTTAAGGGCATTTAAATGGCGATTGGATAAACATATGGATGAAAATGGAATAGTGTAGGATAGATAGGCTGCAGATTGTTTCCACAGGTCAGTGAAACATCAAGGGCCGAAGGGCCTGTACTGCACTGTATTGTTCTATGTTTTATGTTCTACGAGACTCTGACCGGGACAATTATTGGTCACTTAGGAGTCACTTTGATTGGAGATAGTGAACATGGATTCCCAAGGGTAGGTTGTGTCTCACAAACCTCATTGAGATTTTTGAGGAGGGGACCAATCATGTGGATGAGAGTAGGACGTGGTGTACATGGACTTCAGTAAAGCCTTTGATAAGATTCCACATGGCAGACATTTGGAGAAAATGCAGAGGCATGGGATTAAGGGTGATTTAGCAGTTTGGATTAGAAACTGGCTTTCTGTAAGAAGGCAGCGAGTGATAGTTGATGGAAAATATTCAGCCTGGAGTCCAGTTACTAGTGGCATGCCACAAGGATCTGTTTTGGGACCACAGCTGTTTGTCATTTTTATAAATGACATGGACACAGGCATAGTTGGATGGGTTAGTAAGTTTGCAGATGACACTAAAGTCGATGGAGTGGTGGACAGTGTGGAAGGATGTTGCAGTTTGCAGGGGGACTTGGATAAACTGCAGAATTGGGCTGGGAGGTGGCAAATGGAGTTCAATGGAGATAAATGTGAGGGAATTCACTTTGAGAAGAATAACAGGAAGGCAGAATACTGATTCTGGATTAGTGGTGCTGGAAGAGCACAGCAGTTCAGGCAGCATCCAAGTAGCTTCGAAATCGACGTTTCGGGCAAAAGCCCTTCATCAGGAATAAAGGCAGTGAGCCTGAAGCATGGAGAGATAAGCTAGAGGAGGGTGGGGGTGGGGAGAAAGTAGCATAGAGTACAATGGGTGAGTGGGGGAGGGGATGAAGGTGATAGGTCAAGGAGGAGAGGGTGGAGTGGATAGGTGGAAAAGAAGATAGGCAGGTAGGACAAGTCCAGGCAAGTCAAGGGGACAGTTACTGAGCTGAAAGTTTAGAACTAGGGTGAGGTGGGGGAAGGGGAAATGAGGAAACTGTTGAAGTCTACATTGATGCCCTGGGGTTGAAGTGTTCCGAGGCGGAAGATGAGGCGTTCTTCCTCCAGGCGTCTGGTGGTGAGGGAGCGGCGGTGAAGGAGGCCCACGACCTCCATGTCCTCGGCAGAGTGGGAGGGGGAGTTGAAATGTTGGGCCACGGGGCAGTTTGGTTAATTGGTGCGGGTGTCCCGGAGATGTTCCCTAAAGCGCGTGGGCCTCCTTCACCACCGCTCACCTTCATCCCCTCCCCCACTCACCCATTGTACTCGATGCTACTTTCTCCCCACTCACACCCTCCTCTAGCTTCAGGCTCACTGCCTTTATTCCTGATGAAGGGCTTTTGCCCGAAACGTCGATTTCGAAGCTACTTGGATGCTGCCTGAACTGCTGTGCTCTTCCAGCACCACTAATCCAGAATCTGGTTTCCAGCATCTGCAGTCATTGTTTTTACCAGGCAGAATACTGAGTCAATAGAAAGATTCTTGGTAGTGTGGGTGTGCAGAGGGATCTTGGTATCCACGTACATGGATCCCTGAAAGTTGCCGCCCAGAGTGATGGTGCTATTAAGAAGGCATATGGTGTGTTAGGTTTCATTGGCAGAGGGATTGAGTTCCGAAGCCCTAATGTCATGCTGCAACTATACAAAACGCTAGTGCGGCCTCACTTGGAATATTGTGTGCAGTTCTGATTGCCCGACTACAGGAAGGATGTGGAAGCATTGAAAAAGGTGCAGAGGAGATTTACCAGGATGTTGCCAGGTCTGGAGGAAGGCCTTATGAGGAAAGGCTGACAGACTTGGGTCTGTTCTCATTGGAGAGAAGAAGGTTAAGAGGAGATTTAAAAGAGACATTCAAGACGGTCAGAGGATTAGATAGGGTGGACAGCGAGAGTCTTTTTCTTAGGATGATGACCTTGGCTTGTACGAGGTGGCATAGCTGCAAATTGAGGGGTGATAGATTTAAAACAGATGTCAGAGTCAGGTACTTTACTCAGACAGTGATAAGGGTGTGGAATGCTCTGCCTGCCAATGTAGTTAACTCAGCCACATTAGGGGCATTTAAACAGTCCTTGGATAAGCACATGGATGATGATGGGATAGTGTGGGGGCAGGCTTAGATTAGTTTACAGGTTGGCACAACACTGAGGGCCGAAGGGCCTGTTCTGCGCGGTATTGTTCTATATTTTATCTTCTATGTTCTATGGTCTCCTGGCCCAGTTTTAATTTGAGACTAACAGGAGGAGTCTGTGGAGCCAGCAAGAAGTCCAAGAATTGATTTTACTTGGCCTCAGTTCAGAAGTAGTGAATATTTCTCTCAAAATACCTTTTTTTCCACCTTGGGAAAACTTGCCATGGTCCTCTGAACTATTCCCCCACATTCAGGACAATTTGTAAGATTATTGCATGTCTTCCCACTATCTCGATAGCAAATTCTTGTAACAACCTGAGTCCCTATATTTGTTATACTCTGAACATAGCCAGCCTTTACAGTATACCAAGAATCTAATTTTTCACCTGAACTGATGGAGTAGGCTATTTTTTGAATAGGCAAAAGGTATGTACAAACTGAGATTCAGCCAGCAACAGGTTGCTGAATGGTTGCAACATTGTGGATAACAAAGGCCATTGGCCTGACAACCATCTGGTTAGTTCCTGTGTACGAAAATAGCTTGTGGGTGTGCATGATACTGATCGAAAATTTCGGACGTTTGCAAGGACAGGTTGGAGTCTTTCTCTCCAATAAAATACCTAGCACCTGAAGACAACTAGTTTATTTTCCCTCATGAGTTGTTCTAAGTTGTGGCCTTCAAACAGTAATAAAGAGATTTGCAGTTAGAGTACCAATCACTAATGCCTCCCGTAAAGAAATGAAAAGGACTTGGAGAAAAGACATTGAAGAACAGAAAATCATGGAAAATTAATCATTTCAGCAAACCATGTGAATTAGCTCATTGAACTGTTTCCCTCCAGCCATAATACCAATGTTTTGTCTGCATTTGTCTGTTCATGCGTGTGTGTGTGAGGGAGCATTATAAGGGAGTTTGAGTTTCAATTAGAATGGTTTTATTACAGTTTCACCAGTTCATACATGTTTACCTGTGGTTAGGATGTATTTATTTATAATACTTGTTCTTGCTAAGTAAAGAAACCTAGTCTATGTTTTGTAAATTGATTAAAATAATTAACTTTTTTGATGATTCCGGGAATAGTAGGGCTTGATATCCAGAACAAAGTTTGGAAGCTTGTGAACAGATGTATTGAAACAGAAGCAATGAGGATTTGGGTGTGGTATCAGTAAATAATACAGGTGAAGGGAATTGCCAGGTTCTGCATTTAATAAATGTCACTGGAAATGAATATTCAGTAGTGATAACATTGTCCCTGACATTCTTAAGTGAATGTTCAAACCCCCCAAAATTGTCAGAATTAGCAGGTAATTGAAAGGTAGCATTGTTTGACAAAGCTAGGAAGCCAGAATTAAATAAGTTAATAGCATGGTATTTGGGTTTAATAGAGAGACAAGAGAGAACAAATACTCCAGGTCATGACACATTGAAGTCATGGCCAAAACAGTTTCAGCATCAGGAGAAAATGAAGAAACTTGAGATAGCAGATTAAAAGTAAGGGAAGGGAGATGTAAATAAAAAGAATGGAAATAATTGGAATTGCAAAGACAGAAAATGTGAGAAAATACGAATATGAAATTAAAGAGATGCAATTGAAACACAGGACATCAGATGAAGACTTTGAAGGGGAGAATCTAAGACACAATTTAAAATCCAGGAAGGAAATCCTTAAGTTTGCACAGGCAAAAGAAGAGTAAACACTGCTCATGCCGAGTAAGGAGAAAGTGAGGGCTGCAGATGCTGGAGATCGGAGCTGAAAAATGTGTTGCTGGAAAAGTGCAGCAGGTCAGGCAGCATCAAAGGAGCAGGAGAATCGACGTTTCGGGCATAAGCCCTTCTTCAGGAATGCTGAGTAAGTTGACAAGCAAAGCATAGGAAATTTATGCTTCACTATCAGAGAAGATTTCTAGAAATTATGATGCTGTAAAAGGACTACATTAGCTGCATAAGAGTTACTGACTGAGGCAGATAGGAATATGTTCTAAAATTTATGAAAACAACCTGAGCAAACCTGCATTGCATTGGAAAGGGTTAAGCAAAGTAATGTTAACAGATGGATGTGAGCATTAGAAGCTGGAGCCATGTACAAAGATCTCAGAGAAATTATTCTCTTAGAGAAACTTAATAATCACAGCCTTTCATTATAAGAAATGACGATCCATCAAACTAAACGTTTGATGGATATACAAAATGGATAGAAAGTGGGTGTGTGAAAAGAAAGAAAGTAGTCTGGGTAAAGAATGGATAGTTGTGAGTGTCCCAATGTCTCCTTCTCAGATCAGAAACAAAACTGCTACGAGTGAGGTGAAAATTGAAAGCGAAGTTACTTCCGTTGTAACAAGATGGGACACATTCATTCAGAATGCTGCAAGTTGAGACGTAAGTGCATGACACTTAGTGGATTAGTAAAAATAAGTCCAAAAAGAAAAGTCAAGAAGACAATTCCATAAATCTAATTGTAGCTTTAACGCCAACTAAGAGACTAGGTAGATGCTATTGTGAATGCAGAAGAAAAACATAGAGTAGATGACAAATATGAAGGCTGCTTTATCAAAAGGGAAACAACAACCTTTTCTTCAACTGAACTATTTATACACACAACTAAATGAAACGATACAGCAGTTTCCCAAACTATTTTGCTGGGTAAGGATTTAGTTTCCTACTGGGGTGATCATTGAAAATCAAAGTGTTAGTGAATGGGAGAGGTGGCAAGTTAACATAGTTCCATTTTACAAAGCCTGTTTGGAACATGGCTTGTTGACTGGACTAGTGTTAGTCATGGTAATTAAGAAATTAGTTGTGAACAGAATGGATTTACTCCTGGGAAAATATTTAATATGAATGAATGTCATAGTTTTGCCTATAATCATGGATAGTCCAGTAGAGATTAAAGAAAAGAACATTTATAGGAACAGGTTCTGACTATTTTGCCATCATAGTGACTAGAGCAATGGCTAAACAATATCCAATACCAGAAGGTACAGTAATGCCATGAGCAGATGTTAGAGTAGCTGAAACTCTACTTAAGAATGAGGATAATTCAAAAGTGTTAGGTGAATTGACCAAGCTAAATTGCCTGTAGTGTTAGGTGAAGGGGTAAATGTAGGGGAATGGGTCTGGGTGGGTTGCTCTTTGGAGGGTCGGTGTGAACTTTTTGGGCCGAAGGGCCTGTTTCCACATTGTAAGTAATCTAAGTAATCTAAGTGTTTGGCGTGCCTTTGTTAATTGCAGTTCAGGTCAAAGGTAAGTAAGTTAGGACCGATAGCTCTCACTGAATCTGAGACAGAAAGATTTCCAGAGCAATGCTGCATTAAAAATGGAGTTCTGACGTGGAACTGGAAGTATCTTCACAGACCCATGAAGGAAGAATAATAAAATGATGGTTCTGCCCAGATATCATCAATAGATATTGCAAGCAGCATCTGCAGTTCTGATGGCAGAGCATTTGGAACACAGAACATGTGGGCATCAATACAAGGCTTCATAAAGATATAAAACATTGATATCAACTGTGTATCATCTACAAATAAAGGGGAGCTTAGGAGTGATATTATCAGACTCTCAAAACCATGATTAAGGAATACTGTCACAAATACACACACAATTGGGGTAAAGGATCGGATTTCTTCCTACTTATAGCCAGAGAATCCCCAGATGAATGTACTTGGTCTATTTGAATTTACTTATGGCCATGAATTTAGAGGTTCATTAAAATTGATTCAGGAAACTTCCTTGAAAAAAAATGGCAAATCCTCAATGTTGGATTAAATATTCATGTTTTGAGAAAGAGACAAAAGGGAACGGAGGACTGCACAAAAGTATTTAAAGGTGCCACTGCTAAAACTGAAAGAATGGCCAGGTGAACATTCAACAATTGCAAAGTTTCGAGCAGGAACTAAAACATTGTTGTCGTTGTCTTTGCAAGGTGAATATTTAAGAGTGAATTGCAGCTGTCCATAAAAAATAGTTCAGAGAAGTAGATAAATGACTTATTTCACAAATACTTCCGATCATATCAAGAAAAATTGGTTATGACACATAAATAGGCAAGACGATACAGAGGAAGTTAATTAGTGGTAATAGTAGCTAAAAATGATGTGGAAGTAAGAGTGAGGTAAAAGAAGGTAATTCTCAAAGCAAGCTTCCTACAATTTGATGAACATTTGGGCAGCACGGTGGCTCAGTGGTTAGCACTGCTGCCTCACAGCACCAGGAACTCAGGTTCAATTCCAGCCTCAGGCGACTGTGTGGAGTTTGTACGTTCTCCCTGTGTCTGCCTGGGTTTCCTCTGGGTGCTCCAGTTTCCTCCCACAGTCCAAGGATGTGAGGGTCAGATGAATTGTCCACGCTAAATTGCCCCTAGTGTTAGCTGCATTAGTCAGAGGGAAATGGGTCTGGGTGGGTTACTCTTTGGAGGGTCGGTGTGGACTTGACGGGTCTGTTTCCACACTGTAGGGAATCTAATCTAATACAAAAAAATGTGGGCAATTAGAAATAATAGTTTTCTCATAATTAGAAAAAGGACAATGAGACCATCTTATAAGACTGCTTAGGAAGTATATAGTAATTTGTGAGATACATTTGGAAATACTACATTAGTTAGGCTTGTGCACATGGGAGAGTCATGACACCATTATGATCAGCAAGACCAAGAAATTCAAGCTCAGGTAGAAACAATGATTCAACAAATCCTGGAAAACCAAGTTATTGAACTAGTTAAAGCATCTGGAGTTCACTGGTAGTTAAATTCTTAAAGTAGATGGGCCACTAAATTCTGTACACATTATAGAAAGGTAAATACAGTCATGAAGACAGATTCATACCAATTCCATGGTTATTGGATTGTATCAATAAGGCGGGTAGTGCCTCAGTCTTGTCTAAAATTTATCTATCGAGGCAGTACTGCAGAACTATTAACACTAAGGGCAACATACATATCAACTTTTGTAATACCAATGGCTTATTCTAGTTTTGAGTTATCATATTTGAGTTGAATAACACCCCAGCTGTATTTCAGAGACCAATGAATCAAGTCATAGCTGAACTAAGTAACAGTGTAGTTTATTGAGATGATATTATGGTATATAGTAACACATGGGAAAAGTCTGTGAAACATGTAGAAAGTATTTTTAGTGAATTACAGTTGACCGGCTTAGTATTAAATTTAGCCAAAATTGAATTCCTGAAACCAAGATTAATTACTTAGGACATATCATGGGATACAGGCAAGTGTTGCCAAGGACAGTGAAGGACAAGGCTCAAATAGAAATATAAATATTTGGAGAATGTCAGCAGGTTTGGCAGAATATGTTGAGAGAAAGCAGAGTTAATACTCTGATTGCTACAATAGAAGTCCTTGTTCCTAAAACTAAACACGAAGTCATTCATTTTGTTTTAAGAGTTTGTGGGTTTTCCCAGAAATTAGTGACTAATGTCAATGCAATAATAGTCCTTTAAATAATTTGATAAGAAAACAAGCAAAAGTGCTATGGCCAGCAGGATGTTAGGCAGACTTTAAGAGGCTGAAGGAAATCCTAAGAACTGAGCCAGTGTTGGTTACACTCATTATTTTCAAGACATTTCAAACCGGCAATTGATATTAGTGGTTTGAGAGTAGCACAGAATGGTGACTCGTTGGTTAGTACCACCCTTGGGCAACTGTCTGTATGGTTTTTGCACATTCTCCCCATGTCTGCATGGATTTCCACTGTGTGCTCCAGTTTCCTCCCTCAGTCCAAAGATGTATAGTTTTGGTGGATTGTTCCTGCTAATTTGTCCATTGTATCCAGGGATGTGCAGGATAGATGGATTAGCCATGGGAAATGTGGGGCTACGAGGATGGTAGAGACATGGGTCTGAGTGGGCTGCTGTTTGGAGAGTTGGTGTGGAATCGATGGGCAGATGGGCTTGCTTTCACACTGTAAGGATTCTATGATTCTGAATGCTGTCTTATTACAGAATACTGAGTCAGGAATATAGAAGCCCTTCTCTAAGAAAGGGCTAACCAACATCAGATTATAGCTCTACTACAGAAAAGGAGACTTTGGGATTATTATTGGCTCTTTGGCACTTTGAGGGCAATGTTGTACATGGTACCAGAGAAGCATTAATTCACACTCATCATAATTCACTGGTATTCATTGAAAAGTTTAAAATTTGAAATGGGGGCTTATTCAGATGGAAACTTTTGTTTCATCCTATTAATGTAAAGATTATCCATATTGCTGGAAAAGATAATGTAATTTCTGATACATTGTCCCAAGTATAAAACGATAGAATAAGTTCAAGATCTAAGAAATGCAAAGATTGTAAAAAGCTGGTTAAAGATGAAAGAAGGATGAATGGATGCAAATCTCAGGATTGTTGTCTGTGTATCAATTACCTTGTAATGAAACATATTTTTGAAATAATGCTTCACCTTGTAAGGGTGGAGAGACATAAAGATGGCATCTTAATATCTTCCCATATTTTTGATTGTGGACTTATATGGAATCAGGACTGTTTTACAGTAAGCGACTATGGAAAGAACTGCTGTAGTTTTACAAAAAGCAAGTTACAGAAACTCATTGTAATTTGGTTTACACGACTGCTTTGATCAAACAGTGAGGGAAGCTTTTTGTGGATGGGCTGATACCAGGTGATTTATACAAAGAAAGACTTGGGCAGCAGCATATTGTTGATTGGTTTGTGGAGTTGTGACCTATTGCTGTTGGCAAAGGCCATCAGCCTGACAACAACAAAGTGATTTTGCCTCTTGTGTAGATACAGTCATAGAGGCATACAGATGTACAGCACGGAACCAGACTGTTCAGTCCAACTTGTCCATGTTGACCCGATATCCTAACCTAATCTAGTCCCAATTGCCAGCATTTGGCCTATATCCCTCTTAGCCCTTCCTATTCAAATACTCATCCAGATGCCTTTTAAATGTTGTAATTGTACCAGCCTCCTCAACTTGTTGTTGCAGCTCATTCCATACACACACCACCCACTGCGCAAAAATGCTACCCTTTAGGGCACTTTTAAATCTTTCCCCTCTCACCCTAAGCCTATGGCCTCTAGTTCTGGACTCCCTCACCCCAGGGAAAAAACCTTGTCTATTTACCCTATGCATGTCACTCATGGTTTTATAAACCTCTATAAGGTCACCCCTTAGTCTCCGACGCTCCAGGGAAAACAACCATAGCCTATTCAGACTCTCCCTGTAACTCCAACCTTCCAACCCTGGCGACAGCTTGTGGGTGTGTACAATAGTAGAAAAAGCCTTCAGTAAGTGGAAATTGATGAGTCGTTCTCTCCAGTTAAATGCCTAAAGCCCAAAGAACTTATTTTGTCTCACCAGTTGCTGGAAGCCAAGGCCTTCCACCAGTAACTAAAATGAACTAAAATGAAATGAATGAACTAATCACCTGTGTCTTCTGCGAAGAGGTGAAAAGGACCTGGAGAAAACAGATCGAAGAACAGAAAATCCTGGCTTGAAAAAGGATCATCTCAGTGCAATGGGGTCACTGATCTGCCTCAATGCTGAAATCCAAATTCCAGAAACAATAGTAACTTGTATAACTTACATATGGACAATGAACCAATTAATGATAATTAATGCAATACTTGTATGATATTTCATATATCATATTTCACAATCAAGCTTGCATGGTGAAGAAATGTCTCAGGTCCTATTTACAAGGTTGTCAATAAGACCATCTTATAGCACATTGAATTGTAAGAATCTCAATGTGTATACTGGAACTGTGAAGGGAGGTTTGTGGTAAACAATAGTAGAGAACCCTCTGGCTACTTTCATAACTAAGACATCGAGGAAAGGGAGTTGATTTGCTTGTTCCATTTGACTGAAGTGTGAGCCCATCACAAAATGTAGGGAAATTCTTACATGCAGCTCCAGATTCAAATATAGCAAACATGTCATTTACATATCAGAAATTCACAAGAACTAAATAATTTCACATCATTCCATTGAAGCTACATTTATCATTGAATTGAACAAAGAATTAGGCCTGGTGGGATTCCATCACAACATCATCTATTTAGACATAAACTGTCATTGAAACTGAATGCAACTTGCATGAGTTGCTGATGTTGATAAGTTCAATGAAAATTGTTTACACAGTGGTGGCAGGTCTAGATCACCATGAAGTAATGCTGTAGTACAGATGTCAATGGCTTCCTTGGTGGTACATTGTTTAAATGGCTAGCATTGTCAAATGAGTTCATGGATACTGCATTGCTAGTCAGTAAAGTCATTAACTGGTTCATTACTTAGGGCACTGTCTTGGCCAAGCAAAGTCAACCAGTCTGGTATATTTTTTTTTAAAAAGCTTAGCGGTTAACTCTCAATTATAAATAATTGGTGAATTTTCCATAACAGTATCTCTATCAATCAGTGTTCACTTGCTAATCAAATACTACTCTCATCTCAAACAGTATAAATATGTGTACTTTCTGCATAAATTGGTATTGTTATTGCTGAATTGTCAGGGAATAAGAATAGTGAAGGATGTAAGAGATAGAGAGTGTGAGGTTGAAAGAGTTGCAGGCAATTCATACATTTCCAATTCCTGAACTTCCCACTACCCATTTTGCTCAGCCTGGAATACTGGAACATTTACGTTCCATATTCTTAAAGTTAGAAGAAGACACTTGGCAGATCTAATGAGGATTCTTAAGGAATTCCAGGGAATCTAAAGAGATAAACAAAAGTGTACAACTTTAATCAGACATGTTACAGGGAATTGTGGCAAAGTCCTGGTTATTGAGGTCAAAGGAGGTATCTGCTTTCATTACATTAAATGGGCTGTATCAATATTGAGTCATGTCATTGGGAATTAAAAATGCTTCAATTATTTTCCAAAGACCTATTAACATGTTGCAACTAATGTTCATAATTGTGTGGTTTACTTGAATGATTTATTAATATACAGCAACAGCTGGGAAGAACAAGCCTTATTTTAACAATTGCATTTAGCTGATTTTGTAATAAATCTTGAGAGAGTTCATGTAAGCAAGGGCATCTTGCCCAAGACAAATCAAAGGGCAAGGTCAAGTGTTGCAAATAGAGGATCACGAATAGAATTATCTGTTCCTAAAACTAAATGCAATATCATGAGATCATTGGGAATATGTGGCTTCTATTGAAACTTTGCGCAAAAGTTTTGAGATTTTGTGAATTATGCCAAAGGTTAGCACTACACATCTACTAAATAGCTGCCCACCACCCTTCCCCTCCACCAATAGATTTATTGCAAAAATGGGCAAAGGTTTTGTGGTGAAAAGAGGGCTAGAGGATTTAGTAACCTGAAGAAAATCCTAATAAATGAATGGGTTTTGGCCCACCCTGACTTCACTAAACCCTTTAAAATAAAGAAGGGTCATTGGACACGAGATGCTAATTCTGCTTTGGCTTCACAGATCAGCTGAGTTTTTCCAGCAATTTCTGTTTTTGCCCCTTTAAAATGGCGATTGATATTAATGGCTTGGAAGTGGGTGCTCTCATATTACAAGATGAGGCGGGCATGTGGAAGCCAATTACTGTTCTAAGAAACTAAATCAACATGAAAATAAATATTCCAAAATGGAAAAGGAAACTGAGACTGTTACTTGCTCTTCCACATTTTGAAATTCATATCCCTCATGTCCACAGGAAAGTACGCAGACCAGAATCCATTCTTAGAAAACTTAAGAACCAAAATGCTACACTCATCAGTTGGAGTTTGCTAATTCAGATTTATAACAAATAAGTTTTATGTGGAAATATTGTGTAATATATGAACTATGAAGAATGCAATCATGTGATGAATTGCTTGAACATGAATAAGGCTACACGAAACTGAACAGATTTTGCATGATGGGTGGATGAGGATGATTTTATAATGTACATGTTTTCATGACTATATCATAGTGCAACATATTTAAAAGGAGTATGTCATTTTTCAATTTTGGGTGCATATCGGGAACAACACATATTGATATTGTCATTGCTACAGAGCATAATCCTGGATCATCTATGAACATATCAACCTTCAATTCCAACATGTGTTTTTTAAAGAGGGTTGATACAGATTGCTGATCCAAATCCAACGGCTACCTTCTGAGAGAGACTCTGGAATGTCACACCGGATGAAATGCCAAGGAATTCTCAGAGGGATGCATTTAAAAATGCATAAAAGTGAAAAATACATTACAAAATGAACAGAATCTCCTGGAAATTACCCAAGACTGTAAACATGATAGGAAATATATCGATAGATATGTAGCAGGCCTTTTCAAGAACACACCAGAGCAGAGGTTAAACGTTATTTAAACCTGGTCTGTGTTTGCTGATGAAAGAAGGTGGCACGGGTGGCTCAATGGTTAGCACTGCTGCCTCACAGCACCAGGGACCTGGGTTCAATTCCATTCTTGAGCAACTGTCTGTCTGGAGCTTACACATTCTCTCTGTGTCTGTGTGGGGTTCTTCCGGGTGCTCCAATTTCCTCCCACAGTCTAAAGGTGGGCAGATTAGATGGATTGACCATGCTAAATTGTTCAGGCTGGTGAATTAGCCATGGGAAATGCAGGGTTACAGGGGCAGGCTCAGGACTTGTCTGGATGAGATGCCCGTCAGAGGGTCACTGTGGACTCGATGGTCTGCTTTCCCACTGTAAGGATTCTATGAAGGTACACCGGTGAACTGAAATGCTTGTGTGTGCCAAGGCACTCACGTCTACTTCCTTGGTTTTGAGCACTATTCTGGGAAAGTCTCATTGAAGAGCCATCAAATAATCACACCTGTAGTGCAGGTAAATGTCTTTATTTACTCTGAGTATTAGAGGTCAACTAGACAGCATTGCAATCAAAATTAACTGGACAAATTAATCACAATTGACCTGCAAAGCCAAAAATCTCAAAAATGAACTGTTCAACCACCAAAGTTCCATTATAAATTCACCACAAATGTTTCAGTGGTTGAGTCATATACTTTTTAACTTTGTACATATTTCTCAATTTTAACTTATGTTGTCATTTCTTCTTGCAATCACTAGTTTTTTTTTGTTAACTCAAGAAAGCCTGACTAAATTGGCTCCTTTTAAAACACCAATTCATTTGCTCTGGCTAAAAAGTACACAATAGGCAGACTTTTTCTGGTAATTAATCTAGCTGCAACCAATCAAGTAGGTGGGTGAATGAAGGAGAGAAGCCGGTTTCTCTCTCCTTATCCAGGAATGTAGCTAGTTGGGTTGGATTAGATTCCCTACAGTATGGAAACAGGCAGCCCAACACCACCCAGACTCATTCCCCAAAATTTACCCCTGAATAACTCACTATGGGCAATTTAGCATGGCCAATTCACTTAACCTGTACATCTTTGGATTGTGGGAGGAAACCCACTCAGACACAGGGAGAATGTGCAAACTCCACACAGACCGACATCCGAGGCTGGAATCGAACCTGGGTCCCTGGTGCTGCAAGGCAGTAGTGCTAGCCACCGTGATGCTTTGTATCCTGTATAAAACAATAATAACTTGGGAACCTCATCTGGGCTCTGGATAATAGTACAAAAGGGAAGCATCTTGCCATTTGGTGATCATACCAAAATATTTATACAACTGGTGTGTTTGAAGGAGTAGTAGGGCTTGATTGTCAGCATGTTCCTTCTATCACAGTCAGAACAATGGATAAGTGTGAAGCAGTGGGTGTGATGCACTGGAATTTTCAGAAAGGTCTTGCTGGAATTTCACATAAGAGATTCGTGTTCAAAATCAAAACTCTTGGCATTGGTGGTAATATACTGGCATGGATTAAGAATTGGTTAGCAGGCAGAAATGAAGAGTAGCAAAAAAAAACTTTTTTTTGGAGTGAAAGGCCATCATTGGTAAAATATTGTAAAGGTAAGTGGTTGGGACCAGCTGTTCATAACATATGTCATCAATTTGTGCAAGAGGATCATATGTAATTTTTCCGAGTTTACTGATGACACAAAACTTGATGAGACTGTGAGTGCAAGGGAGGATGTAAAAACATTTTAAGGTGATTTAGGCAATTTAGATGAGTGGGCAAATCCACGGCAGTATGATGTAGATACATATGACATTGTTGACTATGGTAGCAGATAGAGAATGGTAGCCTCAACATGCAAAGCATGTATTATTGACAATTGTATTAACATACAAAAATACCTAGATATCCTTGTACACTTCTCACTGAAAGCAAACATGCAGGTGCAGCAAGCACTTGGAAGGCAAATGGGAGGTTGGCATTCATGGCATGGGAGTTCGAGTTCAGGAGCAAACCCATCTAACTGCAGATGTACAAGGCCTTGGTGAGACCACACCTGGAGTGTCATGTGAAGTTTTGGTCTCCTTACCCAAGAAAACATTTATACAAAGGAAGTGCAGCAAATTTCACCAGACTGATTCCTGGGATGGCAGGTTTGTTGTATGAGGAAAGATTACGTCAACCGACCCTGTATTCACTAGAGTTTAGAAGAATGAGAGGGGATCTTATTGAAACATATAAAGGTCTAACAGAGCTGGACAGACTGCATGATGTTTCCCTTTGTCAAGAGGTCCATTATAAGGAGTTACAATCTCAGGACATAGGACAATGAGAAATATTTTCACTCAGAGCATGATGAACCTGTAGAATTCTCTACCACGGAAGGCTGTAGAGGGCAGATCACTGAATATATTCAAGAAAAATAAAATAGATCTCTAGATGCTAAAGATGTCAAGACATATGAGGAGATAGTGGTAACATGGCATTAGGATAGAGGACCAGTCATGATCATGATCAAGAACACCATACTTGATTGAGTGAATGGCCTCTCCTATGCCTATTGTCTATTTTGTATAGATTTAACCTACCTTCTTTTTCTATACCTTTCCTGAACCCTTTCCACCTTGGATGTTTCTTCATACAACAAACCTGCCATCCCAGGAATCAGTCTGGTGAAATTTGCTGCACTTCCTTTGTATAAATGTTTTCTTGGGTAAGGAGACCAAAATTTCACATGACACTCCAGGTGTGGTCTCACCAAGGCCTTGCACATCTGCAGTTAGATGGGTTTGCTCCTGAACTCAAACTCCCATGTCATGAATGCCAACCTCCCATTTGCCTTCCAAGTGCTTGCTGCACCTGCATGTTTGCTTTCAGTGAGAAGTGTACAAGGATATCTAGGTATTTTTGTATGTTAATACAATTGTCAATAATACATGCTTTGCATGTTGAGACTACCATTCCCTATCTGCTATCATAGTCAACAATGTCATATGTATCTACATCATACTGCCGTGGATTTGCCCACTCATTCAAACTGGATGTTTGTTTATGCAGAGGGACTATCACTAGGTTTGTAATCCAGTGATTCAAGCTAATGGTCTGGAGCTTTGGGTTTGAATCCCTACCACAATGGTGGTGGAATTTAAATTCAAGTAGTTGATAAAATCTGGAATTTAAATTCATTCACAGTGATCATTGTTACCATCGCTTTATAACAAATTTGTTGGGCAACAAATCCTTACCTTGCCAATGACACTCACAATTCATGGAAGAAGTGTCCATTCTCATCCCTTTCTAAAGTCACATTTCTGTTTTATTCATTCCATTATTTTCCTGACAACCATTTATATTACAGGTCACACACTTTATCCGCCACACTAAGTACATTTATATAGAACATTGTGAACCTGCATTTGATTTCGTTCTAATCACACTTTGTCTGCTTGCATCTCATGTAATACTACTTTCTTCTCTCGTGCTGTCATCATTCCCATTTAATTCACCTTATTTATTTTCTCATTTGTACATGGTGCTGCCATCCACTTGCCAATTCAACTTAAGTATTCCCCAACTTTTCCCAATATTCATCAACCTCTCCATGAAGAGGAGAAGCTTTTAAGAAAACTGATCAAATTGTTCTGACCTGGAATGTGTTATACAATGGGGAGATTAACTCATCACTTTCAAAACGGAGTGGGATACACATTTCAAGGAATAGTAAACTAAAGGGTAAGAGCCAGGGAGTGGGGCTAACTGAATTGCTCTTTCATGGACACAGTGTGAAACCTCTCTCTGTTCCAGTGAAAAGTCAAACTGGACTGGAAATGTCAATTCTGTTTCTCTGTTCACAGATGCTGCCAGACCTGCTGAGTTTCTCCAGCACTGTCTGTTTTCAGTATGAAGCTCCACTACTCCAGCAGTTAAATGACTTCCTTGTGCTGTATAATTTGATGCATTTAAGAGCGTGCAAAAGCTGCACTTAACTGTAGATTTGACTTTGGTGTTAACACAAGGCTCTTAAAGTCAAATCAAGGAAAGAAGTAGAAGACAGAGGAACAGTCAAAGAAAGGATGGAACGTTTTATTGCCTTAACTGTGTATTGATAATAAAATCACACCTGGAGTCTCAACAATTGCTGTGTTACATTCAAATTTTATGAGACCATAACTTTTTTAAATGGTTTGTGAAATTATGCAGAAAACATTGCTTAAATGATTTCTGCTCAGTGAATTAAAACCAAATCTCATCTTGCTGAAAAACCAAACTGCTCTCACATTACACATCCGGAGGGTTTGAATTAGTCAGAGAAGAAATTAAAAAAAGATTATCTTGTAAAATTCAGTTCAGCTGAGCAGTAACTTTACTTCTCCAGGAAAAAGCACTCAGCAGATTCAACCACTATTCAGTACCCCAGGAGCAACACTTAATCTTATGTGGCTGTTCAGACCTGGAAAGAAGGAACAAAGACAGCATTTATAATTATATAGCATGTCAGGCTGCCTTACTGATTCACAGGCTCCTGCTTGTTGTGAGCAGTAGTGCTCAAACAATTTGAGTTTCAAATTCAAAATAAATCCACAAAATATATCTTTTTTCCCTTTGCTTCTCTCAAATTCAAAATTTTATACCGTGCTGACTGGGAAAGTCGCCAACCACTCCCATTGCAATTATTTTTAAATGCTGAAGTGCATGAAGAAGTCAGATCCTGACCATTAAGGGCAGATTATTTTAAAGGACTATTCAGCAGTTATTAGGACACAAAGCTTACCACACGTTTCCAGCTTGTGACTCACCTCCGGACTCCCCAAAACCTCTCCACCATCCACAAAGCACAAATGATGGGATATTCTCTGCTTGCGCCTGGAAGGGTGTTGATCCAACAACAATCAAGAAGCTTGACATCATCCAGGACTAAGCAGCCTGTTTGATCTACAGCCCATTCACCATCAATGCTCACTAGCAGCAGTGTATGCATCTACAAGGTGCACCATAGGAAACTCACCAAGACTCCCTCAATAGTACTTTCCAAGCCTGGCACCTACCCCTTGGCTCACAAGATTCATTCCTGATGAAGGGCTCTTGCCAAAAACATTGATTCTCCTGCTCCTCGGATACTGCCTGACCTGCTGAGCTTTTACAGCCCCTCACTCTTGACTCTGATCTCCAGGATCTGCCGTCCTTACTTTCCTCCACTTTAATATTCCAGATCATATTAGTTTGCAAAATGACAGTGAAAGTGGAAAAGGTGCAGCGTAGCCCTCATTAAAAGAATGTCACAAAAACAGAAGTGAAGAACAGCCTTGTGTCAGAAGAGCCAAATATCATCTCATTATTGGTGGTGCTAAGAACTAACATGATCAAATATGCTGGTTGGAGTAATTTGAAGACCTGAAAATTTGATAGATATAAACCATCAGCATAGAATATCCTTGACACATAGGAGGTCACTCATTCCATTATTTCACTGACTTTGTACTTTGGTTGCTTCTAGAAGTCAGTATAAAGGCTCCAGGAGTCTTTGTTGTCAGCAAATATTAACTTTTATTTAAATTTGGGAAATACTAGTCAAAACAGGAATACTGGTCTTATGTATTGATATGAAACATCCCTTGAAGCCTGATCTTACATCATTTCCCATGACGACATAAACTATTTACATATTTATATTAATCCTTCTCATTAGATCCCCTAATCACAGAATCTACCTACTACATTATATTTTATTACATATGCCCTTTAATTGTATATCTTCTCACAATCTCTGACTTAATTTCTCATTCATTAAGATAATTGTTGTGGTGGTTTCACTGGCCTACCTTCTTTTAAAGTCCAATTCATGTGATGTGGATGTCACTAGCTGGATCAGCAGTCGTTGCCTATCCTTACTACCCTGGAGCATCTTGAGCCCCTGCTGTCCATTGTGTGCAGGTGCACCCTCAGTGCTGTTGGGGAAGGTGTCCAGGATTTTGACACAGCAACACTGAAGGAACAGCGATATATTACCAAGTCAGGATGGTGATTGGCTTGGAGGGCAACCTGCAGGAGTGGTGTTGCCTGAACTGCTGTGCTCTTCCAGCACCACTAATCCAGAATCTGGTTTCCAGCATCTGCAGTCATTGTTTTTACCTGCAGGAGTGGTGTTCGCTAGTATCTGCTGCACTTGTCTGTCTGGATGGCAGTGGTCGTCAGTTTGGAAAATACTGTTGAAGGAGACTTGTTGCATTTCTGAAGTGCATCATTTAGCTGGTAGACATCGTTGCAGTTGAGCATCGGTGGTGAAGGAAATGAATGCTTGTGGATGTGGTTCCAATCAAATGAGCCTTCACTCATCAAGCTGACCATTTGCTCACCTCTTTCAAGGAGCTCAAGCACTTTGCTTTCTCTCTAAGCTCTGATAAGCAGAATGAGAATAATCAGATGATGCCAGTTCATCATTCAGACCAGCTTTCAGGTCTCCTGAATAACTGGAGAATTCTGTGAAATGTTGTGTCTTTGTAGAAATGAGTGCACACCTGGTTTTCTTTCTCACTGTCCCATTTTCTGTCTTCTTACCCTAGCCTCCAGTCTGAACAACAACCCTTTATCTGGGATCAATGTGTAATTCTGTCTGAGTTCAGGTTGGAGTGTACCACACCACTGGGTTGGCCTGATACCACAAGTTCCATTGGGGCCAAGTACTGCGTTTCTGAGCTTATGAATGGTATTGTCCACAAACTGTACATGAACTGATCCAGCCCCTCCTCCATTGTCCAGCATATCCCTCAGTCTGATTAATCCAAACCCCCTCCTCCACCATCCATTTCAAAACTGTATCAGGGAAGGCTTCCTGAGTAGTGGTTCCTGGACCACTGCTGACAATCTTGACAGGTGATAGATCCAGTGTGAGGTAACCATATCCTAAACTCAGATTAGATCTTGGTAAAAGATAGGCACCTCCTGGAAGGAGTTAAAATAAAAACCAGATCAATTCACCAAACCGGATCTGTGTGCCACAGTTGAGGCTGTGCACCTAGAAGAAAAAACATTTTGTCAGAGCACACCACCTTTGTATTTTATTTAATTCATTGAGTGTGGGCATTTCTGGCATTTATTACTAATCCCCTAACTTCAGCCATATTACTGGAGTCAGATGTAGGCAGACCAGGTAAGAAAGACAGCTTTGACAAAGGGTCAGTTAGACTCAAAACGTCAGCTCTTTTCTCTCCTTACAGATGTTTCCAGACCTGCTGAGATTTCCAGCATTTTCTCTTTTGGTTTAAGAAAGCAGGATTCCTCTTAAGGGCATTCGTGAACTAGATGAGTTCAGAATATTTGCATCATGCTCTAACCTACTCGTCCAATGATATCATCAGGGCACCACTACTTCCCCCATCCGTGGGGAATCTCAAATTCAGGATATTGCCGCAGGGTCTGAAGATGGAAAGTCACTGCTTGGCATGAGGACACATGAGTCCCTGACTGCCCTCCCTCCCTCCCTAGTTGGGAGGCTCAGAACCTCAGCAATGACTGTTACCTCTTTTACAGAAAAGGTCTGTGAGCACCTACTTTTTTTAGTGATAAACTCCAGGGGAGGAACCAACCAGCACCACAACATGTACTGGTTGGTTGGTTTATGACCAACTATAGGACAGCATTAGGAACAATCATGCCGAGTTCCCCAGTATCCAATTTCTGCCAGTCAGTTCACTGAGTAGGATTTTACATTCAGGCTAAAATAGACTCCCAAGGAGAGCAGGGAGGAGATGGATGGCAGTCCAGGTGAAAAACATGACCATCTCCTGTAAAGGGTACATTCAACGCAGACCAAGCAGGAGTGTGAGACATTTTCCTCAGGTGAACTTGGCAGAGGACATCACAAATTAGACCTTGTAGCATTTGATCACCTTTCATAACTAAACTGAGTCTGTGAACATAAAGAACACCTCATGAGAGTAATCCAAAATGATTACATCTACACCCAGTCCATAAAGGACTAAACCAGACTATAAGACATAAATGATAGGTTTCACATAAACAAAATGTAGTGAGATGGACATGGGACAGCCTTTACACCCTCCTCTCTGCATGCTTACTTGTGTCTCCCACTGTATGTTTACAAACCTGAGATTCTCTGTCTCAGCGTAATCCTGGGTCTCTCTTACTGACTCATGGAGAAAGTGAAGTCACATGGTGTGCAGGGTGTTCTAGCTAGGTGGATAAAGAACTGGTTGAGCAACAGGAGACAGAGAGTAGTAGTTGAGGGGAGTTTCTTGAAATGGAGAAAGGTGACCAGTGGTGTCCCGCAGAGGTCGGTGTTGGGGGCCATTGTTGTTTGTAATATACATAAATGATCTGGAAGAGGGCACTGTTGGTATGATCAGCAAGTTTGCAGATGACACGAAGATTGGTGGAGTAGCAGAAAGCATAAGGGACTGTCAAAGAATACAGGAGGATATAGATAGACTGGAGAGTTGGGCAAAAAAAGTGGCAGATGGATTTCAATCCAGACAAATGTGAGGTGATGCATTTAGACAAGACTAATTCTAGAGCAAATTATACAATGAATGGAAAAGCCTTGGGAAAAGTTGTTGGACAGAGAGATCTGGGAGTGCAGGTCCATTGTAGCCTGAAGGTTGCTGCACAGGTGGATAGAGTGGTCAAGAAGGTATATAGTATGCTTGCCTTCATTGGACGGTGTATTGTGTATAAGAGCTGGCAAGTCATGTTAAAATTATACAGGACGTTGGTTTGGCCGCATTTGGAATACTGTGTACAGTTCTGGCTGCCACATTACCAAAAAGATGTGGGTGCTTTGGAGAGGGTGCAGAGAAGGTTTACAAGGATGTTGCCTGGTATGGAAGGTGCTTGCTATGAAGAGAGGTTGAGTAGGTTAGGTTTATTTTCATTAGAAAAAAGGAGATTGAGGGGGTACCTGATTGAGGTTTACAAAATCATCAAAGGTATAGACAGGGTGGATAGAGACAAGCTTTTTCCCAGGGTGAAGGATTCAATAACAAGAGGTCATGCTTTCAAGGTGAGAGGTGGAAAGTTTAAGGGGGATATGCGCGGCAAGTACTTCACACAGAGGGTGGTGAGCGTTTGGAATGCTTTGCCAGCAGAGGTGGTGGAGGCAGGCACCGTAGATTCATTTAAGATGCTTCTGGACAGATGCATGAGTAGTTGGGGAACAGAGGGATAGAGATGCTTAGGAATTGACTGATAGGTTTAGACAGTACATTTGGATCGGCACAGGCTTGGAGGGCCGAAGGGCCTGTTCCTGGGCTGTAAATTTTCTTTGTTCTCTTTGTTCTTTGTTCTGTCTCAGTTCAATATCTCTCTTACTGTCTTTGTATAGCTCTGGCTCTCTCTCTCTCTGTGCAGTCCTTGTTCTCTCTTACTATCTCTATTGTCCTGATCTCTCTCTCTCTCTCTCTCTCTCTCACACACACTGCCTCCGTTATTTAAGGCAAGATATCATTTCATTGGAGATGGTTCACTCGGGTGATCCTCCAGTATGAAAGGGATTACCTTATGAGCAAAGATGAACAGGTTGAGATCCATTTTAGAGTTTAAATGAATGAAAGGTGATCTCATTGAAACATATAGGATTCTTAACGGACCCTCCATCATGGGCCAGAGGACACGAATCTAAGACTGAGATGAGGAGGAATTTCTTCTCTCAGATGGATCTGAGACTTTGGAACTCCTTGCCACAGAGAGCCTTGGGGGCAGGGGCCTTATGTATATTTAAGGATGAGACAGGTAGATTCTTGATCAATAGGGGGATCAAGGGTTTTGACACAAGGGTAGGAAAGTGGGTGTGAGGAATGTTGGAACAGCCATGATCCCATTGAACGGTAGAGCAGGCTTGAAGGGCTTATGGTCTTTTCAATCCTGGGATTCTCTCACTGTCTCTGGACAGTCCCATTTCTTCCTTACTATCTCTCTCTCTCTCTCTCTCTCTCTCTTCACCTCCACCACCCTCCCCCCCCCCACCTCGCTGTCTCTACATATCCAGGTCTTTCACATTGCCTCTGTTCAGTCCTGGGTCTTTCTTGCTGTCTTTAAGTAGGGCTGGTCTCTTTCACTCTCTGTACAATCCAGGGTTTTTTTTCTCTCACTCTCTGTGACAATTGGTATCAGAACGTGTACTTGTGTTATATCACGTGGATTATCCCACCATCTAGTGGTCAGATGCAGTTCCAGCAGTTACCGTTCAGGCTCAGAATGAATTGGAAAGTTTGTGTCTGTTAATGTCCAATTCTCCGTTGTTTATTTAAGAGCAGATTCATCATTGTGAGTAACGTACCACCTCACAAGAGTAAAAGTGAATGAGCAACAACTTTTGGACAACATTCAAGCTCTGAGCACTCAGATAGAACATTCCAAGAACGTTCACAGAAACATAATCAGATTCAATTTGACCCAATTCAGTAACAAAGGCATTCAGGACTGGCGACTGGCACCTAGAGGGGCAGTGTAGGGTAAGGCACAAGGTGACTTACACTTGCAGATGGCCAGCACAAATACAATGGGTTGAATAGTCTCATTCTACCTGTAATCATACAATTATTCTAAGAAACAGTAAGAAGTTTGTTTTAATGCTTTTTTAAAAATCTGGTTGGTTCTATATTGTCAAGTTTGGAGAGGTTACAATGAATTCCTGCCAGTATGCCGAGTAATCTTGCTCACCACCTACCTCATCCCACCCTCACTCACAATGAGGCTGATTCTTGAAATCCCTTCAGAGAATTATTGTCAAATTATCATCAGAAAGATCAATACAAATGCAGCAATTCTGATAAACCGCCCCTGCTCTCCAGCATAGGTTTCCACATACAAGTTTGTGGAAACATCTTTGATCAATGTTGAGGGAGCCCAATCTGAGCAGACAGGACCATTCTCTCCTGTTCTCCAGCTCCTGAAACCCGACATCAAGACAACGTTTTCTGAATTGGTATAGAGACGTTGATGGAAAGAAAGCATTGAATTTCTGTGGTTTGCAATGCAAACAGGATGTTATTTAATTGCTGAAACATTGCTTTTCTCAGAATAGTTCTGTCAATTCTGTGCTAAGTGGGATGGTTGACATTTTCTCCTCTTGATGGGTTAGAGGTAAAAGTGATAAAGAGAGAATACAGATCTTTAATGTTTTGTTCCTGTGATTCAATGTAACGCAATGGCCTGTGTGTTTTCCTGGTGTCTGGGTAGTGACGAACATTTCATGATTTTTGCCTGATAGCTCAGTGACTTTCCCAAAACAATACCTGCTCCAATTAAAAACCAAAAGAATGGCAGATGCTGCAAATCAGAAACAAAAACAGAAATTGCTGGAATAGTTCAGCAGGTCTGGCAGCATCTGTGGAGAGAAAGCAGAGTCAACACTATGGGTCGAGTGACACTTCCTCAGAGTCGAGAGTGTAGTGTTGGAAAAGCACAGCTGGCCAGGCAGCATCCAAGGTGCAGGAGAATTGACGTTTCAGACATAAGCCCTTCATCAGGACCCCAGAACTGGGGAAGTTCCATTCTTGCCAGGGTACTCAGAAATTGGACTCAATCATTTCAATTTACTGATCAGCTTCATCTCCACTGTTCACTTTTTTAAAGGCTTTATTGTAACAAACCAATTAAAATCAACATAATTCAAACATAGGTTAACAAGTGAGGAAGATCTAATAGCAATTGGAAGAGGCAGTGGCTGGAGAACAAAATACAATGGGATTGGAAGAGAAATGAGTGACTGGCAGGAAGAGGAGAACACTGGTGATCAATCAGTAGTGTGGTGACTCTGAGCAAATTGGGAGAAGCTAGAAGAAGAAGGTAATGCTATTTATAAACTTATTATTGGCTCACCACTCTTCAATCGAACAAAGTAATTAAAAGAAAACAAAGTCCTATGTATAAAACCAGAAGGTGCTGGAGAAACTCAGCTCGTTAGGCATCGGTGCAGAGGGAAACAGAGTTGAACCCAGTCCTGACCTCCCCAATCTCTCCTCGTAACTGAATTTTCTCATTTCTCAAACTATTTCCAATTAATCTCTCTGCACTCACCTCAATATTATTTTGATCTCCCTAAATTCTGTCACCCAGCAATATGCACAACATTCCCGTGAAGGTCTAATACAAGATCAGCATCACCTGTCCATTGAGCTCTATAGCTCTATAGCTCTATTATTAAAGCTCAGGATATTGTTTTCTTTAATGTTTTCAATGACTAATGCACAGATATCCCAGCTCTCTACTCCTGCACCTTTATTGTACCCAGTATTTTTTCTCTCTGCCAGAGAAAGTGGTAGATGCAGGTACAGTTACAACATTTAAAAGACTTTTGAATAGGAAAGGTTAAGAGGCCAACGCAGGTAAATGGGATAGATTATTTTGGAACTGTGGTTGGCATGGACTTCTTGGACCAAAGGGTCTGTTTCTGTGCTGTATGACTCTGTGGACAATGAGAGTTAATGATTCAGGACAAGACCTTTCTTCAGAATGGACCTGGATATAATGGATACAGGAGCATCGAGCATACATTACTCAATAAATAATCCAGAGACTGGGTTCAAACTCCTTCACAATGGTTTAAGAATTTGAATTCAGTTTAAATATAAACCAAAAATTAAAAGCTGAAATCATGAAAGGAAATTGAGTTGTCCTTCCCCAGACGGCAAACATGACTTAGCAACAGAACAAATCCTCAGGTTGGAATGTACAATAAATCTTGGCCCAGTCAATGATGTCCACATCCTGAGAATGTTGACTTAGCATTGTGTTTCACACAGAAAGGAAAGTCTACATACATTTGTTTGAAAAACATTTTCTTCTCTGCCCACTCCACTTCTAATCAAATTCTGACAAAGTGGAAGGTGAGAGTTGTTTACAATCCAAAGTCAGCAAGTCTAAACAGCACAGGAGACCATTCTTCCCATCAAGTGAATGCCAGTCTCTGTAGAGTAATCCAATTACTCCCCAATCTATCCATGTAGTCCCGTAAGTTATTTCCCTCCAGTATTCATCTGGTTCCTTTATGAATTATTCAGCATTGGCACTTCAATACCCTTAACAGCAGTAAATTCCAGGTCATTAACAATATAGAGTGGCTCTTCCACACAAAACCTGCACCCCTGCCCTACATCCTTAAATCTGAGTTAAACTTTGTATGTTCAATTTATCAGGAACAGTCTTTCCTTTTGAGTCCTCCAATATATCAAATCTGCCTAAATCTCCCTTAGTCCATGAGAACAAGCCTGACCTCTTCAACCTGATTGGATAAAAGGTGTATAATTGTAGTGATTGGAACAAAGTTGGCCAGGTGGATCACATTGATTATGAGATCCCTGGTTGGGGCTATTAACCTGCGCCAATCAGGGAGCTCTGGCAGACAGATATAAACAAGAGTCTCTGCACACATAACATGATTTAAAAAAACAAGCATCTCAGACATCCTGTTCACTCTGGGAGCTACTTCTGCAAAAAAAGAACAGGAGTGTCAGGGGTTTGTTCACTCTGAGAGCTGTCTCTGAGGGAGCTGGATCAGTGTCAAGGAATCTCCATGTGTTAAAAAAAACAAGAGTCTCTTCACTGTGTCCTACACCTACAGACACACGATATGGGTGCAGGGGGAAAATAAGCACTACCGCAGTTAGGCGGTAGTGTGGGGTAATGAAAAAAGGAGTGGGGTTCTGCTCACCCTGAGAGCTGGCTCTTGAGGGAGCTGGTCCAGTGTGGAGTGAAGGGAAGCTCTCGGCTTTTTCAAGAGAAGAGAAGAGGAGACTGATTTTTGTTGGTGGTTTCTGTGCATCAAGGAAAGTTTACTTTGAAGTTCTTTGTTTCTTTTTATTGTTTACTGAAAAAAAAAAGAGTCTCTGCACACACAACATGGGTTAAAAAAAGCATGAGTCTCAGACATCCTGTCCACTCTGAGCGCTGCCTGTGAAGAAAAAACAGGAGTGTCAGGGGTTTGTTCACCCTGAGAGCTGGCTCTGAGGGAGCTGGATCAGTGTCAAGGAATCTCCATGTGTTAAAAAAGAGAAAATAAACAAGAGTCTCTTCACTGTGTCCTACACATACACACACACACGATATGGGTGCAGGGGAAAAATAAGTATTACCGTATTAGGCGGGAGTGTGGGGAAGTGAGAAAAAATATTAACAGAAGTGTCAGATATTGTGTTCACTCTGAAAAAAAACCAGAGCCTCAGAGTCTCCTCACTCTAGGGACTAGCACTGAGCTGGCTGGTCAGAGTCCACGCACTGTGCTTGTGTAGATAAAGGGTAACTTGGTGATGGGACATTGGCCTTGGTGTAATTATTTCGGTGGTGATGGGAGAAAATAATACATTCATGAAGAAAATTTGCTCACAATGATTGTGCTTGAGTTGGGGTAAGCATTTCTGACATCATGCCTTTATAGAACATAGAACATAGAACATTACAGTGCAGTACAAGCCCTTCAGCCCTCGATGTTGCACCACCCTGTCATACTAATCTGAAGCCCATCCCACCTACACTATTCCATATACGTCCATATGCCTGTCCAATGATGACTTTAATCACTTAAACTTGGCGAATCTACTACCGTTGCAGGCAAAGCATTCCATACCCTTACTACGCTCTGAGTAAAGAAACTACCTCTGACATCTGTCTTATACCTATCTCCCCTCACTTTAAAGTTGTGTCCCCTTGTGTTTGCCATCCCCATACTTGGAAAAAGACTCTCCCTGTCCACCCTATCTAACCCTCTGATTATCTTGTATGTCGCTATCAAGTCACCTCTCAACCTTCTTCTCTCTAACGAGAACAGCCTCAAGGCCCTCAGCCTTTCCTCGTAAGACATTCCTTCCATACCAGGCAACATCCTAGTAAATCTCCTCTGCACCCTTTCCAAAGCTTCCACCATCCTTCTTATAATGCGGTGACCAGAGCTGTACACAATACACCAAGTGTGGCCATACCAGAGCTTTGTAGAGCTGCATCATAACCTCCTGGTTCCGGAACTCAATCCCTATATTAATAAAGGCCAAAACACTGTATGCCTTCTTAAAAACCCTGTCAATCTGGGTGGCAACTTTCAGGGATCTGTATACATGGACACCGAGATCTCTCTGCTCACCTGCACTCCCAAGAGTCCTACCATTAGCCCAGTACTTTGCATTCCGATTACTCCAGCCAAAGTGTCTCACCTCACACTTGTCCACATTAAACTCCATTTGCCACCTCTCAGCCCAGCTCTGCATCCTATCTATGTCTCTCTGCAACCTACTACATCCTTCGTCACTATCCACAACTCCACCAACCTTAGTGTCGTCCACAAATTTACTAACTCATCCTTCTAAGCCTTCATCCAGGTCATTTATAAAAATGACGAACAGCAGTAGACCCAACACCGACCCTTGCGGTACGCCGCTAGTAACTGGACACCAAGATTAACATATTCCATCAACTACAACCCTCTGTTTTCTTTCAGCAAGCCAATTACTGATCCAAACTGCTATGTCTCCCACAATCCCATTCCTCCGCATTTTGTATAATAGCCTACTGTGGGGAACCTTATCGAACGCCTTGCTAAAATCCATATACACATCAACCGGTTTACTCTCATCTACCTGTTTGGTTACTTTGTCAAAAAACTCAATAAGATTCGTTAGGCATGACCTACCCTTCACAAAACCGTGCTGACTGTCCCTGATCAGATTATTCTTTTCTAGATGGTTATAAATCCTATCTCTGATAACCTTTTCCAACACTTTACCAACAACTGAAGTGAGACTCACTGGTCTGTAATTACCAGGGTTGTCTCTACTACCCTTTTTGAACAAGGGAACCACATTTGCTATCCTCCAGTCCTCAGGCACTATTCCTATCGATAATGATGATTTGAAGATCAATGCCAAAGGCTCGGCAGACTCTTCCCTTGCTTCCCAGAGGATCCTAGGTTAGATCCCATCTGGCCCAGGGGACTTGTCTATTTTCACACTCTGCAGTATTTCTAATACCTCTGCCTTTGAACCTCAATCTCTTCTAGTCTAGATGCAAGTATCTCTGTATCTTCCTCGCCAACATTTTCATTTTTTATAGTGAACACTGTCAAAAAATATTTATTTAGTGCTTCCCCTATCTCTTCTGACTCCACACACAACTTCCCACTATTATCCTTGATTGGCCCTAATTAAACTCTCATCATCCTTTTATTCCTGACATACCTATGGAAAGCCTTAGGGTTAACCCTGATCCTATTCACCAACAACTTCTCATGTCCCCTTCTGGCTCTTCTGAGCTCTCTTTTTAGGTCTTTCCTGACTTACTTGTAACCCTCAAGCGCCCTAACTGAGTTTTCACATTTTGTCCTAACATCAGCCTTCTTCTTCTTGACCAGGGATTCCACTTCCTTAGTAAACCACGGCTCACACGTTCTACATCTTCCTCCCTGCCTGACAGGTACATCCTTATCTAGGACACAAAGGAACTTTTCCTTGAATAAGCTCCACATTTTTAATGTGCTCATCCCCTGCAGTTTCCTTCCCCATTCTATGCTTCCTAAATCTTTCCTAATTGCATCGCAATTTCCAGTCCCCCAGCTGTAACTCTTGCTCAGTGGAGTACACCTATCCCTTTCCATCACTAAAGTAAACCTGACAGAATTGTGATCGCTGTCTCCAAAATGCTCACCTACTTCCAAATCTAACACCTGGCGAGGCTCGTTACCCAGTACTAAATCTAAAGTGGCTTCGTCCCTTGTAGGCCTGTCTACATACTGTGTCAGGAAGCCCTCCTGCACACACTGGATAAAAACTGACCATCTATAGTACTCGTACTGTAGTGATCCCAGTCAATATTTGGAAAGTTGAAGTCCCCCATGACAACTACCCTTCCTCTCTCATTCCTATCAAGAATCATCTTTGCTATTTAGGAAGCTCAACTTGCTTGATCTGGCTATTGAAGACTGGGCCCAATAGGTGAAAACCAGGTGCTACTTTTTTCTGGACAAATGACATCAGGACAGAGGAAAAGCAATGACAATTCTTCTGACTGCTTGCAGGTCCATAACATTTTTGATTATTAGGAGCCTAACTTTTCTTGAGGCACCAGATACTAAAACCTTTCAAGAGTTGATGGATTTAGTTAAGGAATATTATGAACTCAAGCCTCCTCACATTCAGAAATGCAAACAGTTTTATTCAGTAGAGTGAGAACAGGGGAATCTGTATTGTGATTTTTGACTGGGTTAAGATAACTGGCAGAAGCATGCGATTTTGTGTTAATCCTGAATGAGATGCTGAGAGACTGTTTGGTATGTGGGATTAATGACATAACTATGCAAAAGCTGAAGCCCAACTGGTCTTTAAACAGGCTCTGCAACTAGCTTTGTCATTAGACAATGCAGCAAGTGGACCATATGAGCTGCAGGGCATCCTGATGGAAGTGGACACACTCAACAGTCTAACTGAATTTGTGGAACACCAATCACAGAGCCTCACACAAGGAATATCCTGAGGAGAGGGACATTGGGCCAGCCCACAGCAAAACTCCATTACAAAGGCAAGCCTCGGTCAAATGGCTAAAATATTCTTCAGGATCCAGGCCTGCAAGCCATTGTGGTTGATGCCGGTGTGCGAACTCGAAATCGCTAAGGAATCCGACAAGGCCTGACTTCACTAAAAGAATTCATAGGCTGGTATCCAGGAGACCCTGAAAAGCCCACCTATGAGTGGTTTAGAACACTTAAATTGCTGAACAACATTCAAATCAGAACCAATCAAAATAAACTTCTGGTTAAATAGTCACCTGGTTCTCATGGAGGTTGATACCAGCGCAGCTGTATGAGTGGTTGCAGAACCAGTCTTTAGCAAGATCCGCTCAGGACTCCAACCCTTAAGTTTCCACAAGATCTTAGCTAAACTGAGAACCTTTAACTGGGGAACCGTTATAGATTAAGGGTACAACTTCAGTTCCAGTCTCCTATGAGAAGCAGCTGGGGCAGTTACCATTGACTGTAGTAAAAGGCTCAGGTTCAAGTTTGTTGGAGCAGAATTGGTTGAGAAAGATTCTCCTTGATTGGCTCAACAATTTTCAATTAGAAAATGGCTGTCTGATTGAAGTCCTAATTAAATACCCAGATGTTTTTCAGGAGGTTTGGGTACTATGAAAGGAGACAAGGCCACCTTAGATGTTGACCAGGAAGCAAGTCTATGATTCTACAATGCACACACAGTGTATTTGCCTTTTTTGTGCGTGAGAAATCATGTCTCACTAACTTGATTGAGTTTTTTGAAGAAGTAACAAAGAGGGTTGATGAGGGCAGAGTGATGATGTGACCTATATGGACTGCAGTAAGACATTCAACAAGACTCCCCAAGGGAGACTGATTAGTAGGGTTAGATCTCACGGAATACAGGGAGAACTAGCCATTTGGACACAGAACTGGCTCAAAGGTAGAAGACAGAGGGTGGTGGTGGAAGGTTGTTTGTCAGACTGGAGGCCCGTGGCCAGTGGAGTGCTACAAGGATCGGTGCTGGTCGTCTACTTTTTGTCATTTACATAAATGATTTGGATGCGAGCATAAGAGGTACAGTTAGTAAGTTTGCAGATGACACCAAAATTGGAGGTTAGTGGACGGCAAAGAAGGTTACCTCCGATTACAACAGGATCTTGACCAGATGGGCCAATGGCTGAGAAGTGGCAGATAGAGTTTAATTCAGACAAATGTGATGTGCTGCATTTTGGGAAAGCAAATCTTAGCAGGACTTATACACTTAATGGTAAGATCCTAGGGAGTGTTGCTGAACAAAGAGACCTTAGAGTGCAGGTTCATAGCTCCTTGAAAGTGGAGTCGCAGGTAGATAGGATAGTGAGGAAGGTGTTTGATATGCTTTCTTTTATTGAGTATTGAGTACAGGAGTTGGGCTATTGAAAAGATGTTGTGAAATTTGAAAGGGTTCAGAAACAGGAAATGAAATCACTACAAACCCCAGGAACCCCATCCTGGAGAAAGATATAAATAGAAAGCAGGAGACAACAGCTTCGCTTCACTTGGAGGTCGCCACTGATGATGTTACCTAGCCAGGTAATGAAACGTCTGGATATCAAACCTACAGCTCAGCGAGCAAACCTACATCCTAAAGGGTTCAGAAAAGATTTACAAGGATATTGCCAAGGTTGGAAGATTTGAGCTATAGGGAGAGGTTGAACAGGCTGGGTTTTCTTTTAACCTGGAGTGTCGGAGGCTGAGGGGTGACCTTATAGAGGTTTACAAAATTATGAGGGGCATGGATATGATAAATAGACAAAGTCTTTTCCCTGGGGTTGGGGAGTCCAGAACTAGAGGGCATAGGTTTAGGGTGAGAGGGGAAAGATATAAAAGAGACTAAGGGGCAACGTTTTCACACAGAGGGTAGTACGTGCATGGAATGAGCTGCCAGAGGAAGTGGTGGAGGCTGGTACAATTACAACATTTAAAAGGCACCTGGATGGGTAGATGAATAGGAAGGGTTTGGAGGGATATGGGCAGGGTGCTGGCAGGTGGGACTAGATTGGGTTGTGATATCTGGTTGGCATGGACAGGTTGGACTGAAGGGTCTGTTTCTATGCTGTACATCTCTATGACTCTATGACTCTATATAAATCAGAACACTGGAAAGCTAAAGGAATCATCAAACCAGTCCTGTTTGCAGAATAGGCAGCATCGGGCATATCGATTGTGAAGCCTGACTGGTTGGTTCGTCTTTGTGGGGATTTTAAGCAAACACCAGTAACCTGCTTCTCGCAGCTGGATAAATACCCAATCCCTCGCATAGAGGACTTGTACACAAAACAGGTCAAAGGGCTGTCCTTCACGAAGCTGGACATCAGCTATGCATACTTGCAATTCTGACTGGATGAGGAGTCCATGAGATATGCCACAAACAATACCCATAAGGTTATGGACCAAGAAACAAAACAGTTATTTTGGTGTATCATCAGCATATGCCCTTTTCTATCGAATGATGGAGAACAGTTTACAGCTAAGAAATAAATGTTGAGCGAGGAGTGATACCTCTCTGGAATTGAGTATCAGTAAAAGGTTAAAGTTGGGAAAAAGGCTGAAACCTTGTGTTGCTCTTTGTTTAAAATCTTCCTATACTGTCATATATAGCTTTTTGTTTGTTTGGTGTAATAAATTTACATTCTGTTGTGAAAGACTCAGCAGCTTGATGTCAATGTTTCAGTGATTAACCATATTAACCAACTGTAAAAAAATAAACTTATAATCTCTCAAGCTCAGTTTTATTCTGGATTTGGCTTGTTCAATATTACCAACAGTTATGGTCATAACACCAAGCTGTGTCTCAAATCTTTCATCCCTGTATATCCACTCTGCACCCTCACTTTCTTCCTGACTTTTTGGTGATCAGAACTGGATGCATTTATTCACTTCTGATATAACCAGTGGTTTATACAGATTCAACAGAGCTTCCCAGCTTTTGTACTCAATCTCTCGATTTATGATGCCAAGTTCCTACATGTTTAGCTACCATTCTCCCATAATGTCATGCATGTTAAAAAAACACAGATACATGAGTCTCCAAGTCCCTCTGTCCAGATGGTGTAGAATCTATTGATATGCAAGATCTTACCTCAAAAAAAAAGACCACTTCAACTGTGTATCTGCCACATTTCAACCACTGGTTGAAAATCAATGAACTCAGATCACTTTGGTGAGTCATAGGCCAGAATCTAGTGACATGCTCAGTTTCTTTGTAGAAGTTATCTATTCTTTCATGGGATATGGTCATATGGGTGCCAGCATTTCCTACCCATCCCTAACTGCCCAGATGGTGCTGGTAGTGAGCTGGTCAGGCAGCATCCGAGGACACAAGAGAATGGACATTTTGGACATCAGCTTATGCCCAAAACATCAATTCTACTGCTCCTCAGATGCTGCCTTACCTGCTGTGCTTTTCCAGCACCACTCTCTTGACTCTGATCTCCAGCATTTGCAGTCCTCACTTTCTCCTGGGAGTGAACTGCCTTCTTCAAGCTGAGCACACTGTGAGATTTAGAAATACCTACAATGCTGAAACAGAGGGAGTTCCAGGATTGTGAACCAGCAACACTGAAGGAGCAGCAGTATATTAGAAAGTCAGGATGGTAGTGGCTTAGAGGGGAATTTCGAAATGATGGTGATTCCATTTCTTTGCCACCTTTGTCCTTTTAGGAAGTAGAGGTGCTGTGTTTAGAAACTGTTGGAGGAGCTTACCTCAAAGCCAACGGTCATTTTTTACAGCAGAGCGCGGTGAGGGCTGGGCAGAGCAGGGAGGCTGTTGGGTAAGAGAGTGATTGCTCTTTAAGTAGGTGTGTTCCAATTGGTTAATTGAATAAGACCATAACAGAGAACTACTAGAAATTATTTAATACATAAATTGTAAAAGTTAATTAAATAAGTACTTATGGCTGGACAGGTGATGTGCTGTAGCTGGATGATCTGGCAGCTGGTTAATCCCATGGTGAATGGCAGTGACCACATCTGCAGCAAGTGTTGGTTGCCTGAAGAACTCCGGATCAGAATTGATGATCTCGAATCTGAGCTTCAAACTCCGCGGCATATCCAGGGGGGGGGGGAGTTACCTGGACGCTTTGTCTCAGGAGGTAGTCACACCCGGTAGATTAAGGAATTCAAATTAAGTAAGTTTTCAGAGACAACAGGGTGTGACTGTAAGTGAGGCAGGTAGGGGGATTCTGAGTTCAGGAGTGCAGGAGCCTCAGCCCTTGACCTTGTCCAACAGGTATGAGATTCTGGCTCCCTGTACGGATGAGGGAAAGGGCTGTGGACAGGATGAGCCAGCAGACCATGGCACCATGGTGCAGAAGGCTATTCAAGGGAGGGAGCAAAAAAAACAAGTGGTAGTTATAGGGGATTCCATAACTAGGGGGACAGATAGTATCCAATGGAAGCTGGATCGGAGTCCCACATGGTGTGTTGCCTGCCTGGTGCCAGGGTGCGGGACATCTCCAACCGGCTTGAAAGGATATTGGAGCGGGAGGGGGAGGATTCAGTTGTTGTGGTCCACATTAGGACTAACAACATGGGCAAAGGTAGGGTGGAGGACCTGTTTGGGGATTATCAAGCACTAGGAAGGAAATTATGACCCCTCAAGGGTCATAATCTCCGGATTACTGCCCAATTGGCATAGGGATGAGAAGGTTAGGGAAGTAAACATGTGGCTAAGGGCTTGGTGTGGGAAACAGGGATTCCATTTCATGGGGCATTAGCATCAGTTCTGGAACTGGGGGGGATCTGTGCCGTTGGGGTGGTCTTCACCTGAACCGAACTGGAACCAGTGTTCTAGCGAAAAGGATAAATAAGGTGGTCAGTAGGACTTTAAACTTCTGAGTCGGGGGGGGGAAGGGAAAGTGAAAGCGACAGGGAGTATGGAGTTAAATGGAAAGATAAGCAGCAGGATAGGATGTGTGCAGGTGGGTTTAAGCTCGAGGCAGACTAGGAATGCAACAAGGAAGGAAGGATAACTTAGGATATCTTATCTCTAATAATGATAAGAATGTTAGTATTATGGTACTTTACCTGAATGCTCGTAGTATTCATAACAAAGTAGATGAATTAACAGCACAAATCATCATGAATGATTATGATATGGTAGGCACCACAGAGACATGGTTGCAGGGGGTTCACGACTGGCAGTTAAACATCCAAGGATTTACAACTTATCGAAAAGACAGGGAGGTGGGCAGAGGGGGTGGAATTGCTTTGTTAGTTAAGAATATATTTAAATCTATGGCATTGAATGACGTGAGTCAGATGATGTGCAGTCTGTGTGGCTGGAGTTGAGGAAACACAAAAGACAAAAAAACCATAATGGGAGTTATGTACAAACCTCCTAACAGTAGTCAGGACCAGGGGCACAAGACGTACCAGGAAATAGTTAGGGCATATCAGAAAAGCAAGGTCACGGTGATCATGGGGGACTTCATTATGCAGGTGAACTGGGTGAATCATGTTACCGGTGGATCCAAAGAAAGGGAATTCATGGAATGCTTACAGGATAGCTTCTTGGAACAACTTGTGAGGAAGCCCACATGGAAGCAGGCTATTGTGGACTTACTGCTATATCATGAGCCAGACTTTACAGAAATTCTTAAAGTAAGGGAGCGCTTAGGAGGCAGCAATCATAATATGGTAGAGTTCAGCCAGCAGTTTGAAAGAGAGAAAATCGAACGTAATGGTGTTACAGTTAAATAAAGGTAATTACAGGACCATGAGAGGGGAACTGATGAAAATTGACTGGAAGTAGAGGCTAGTGGGGAAGGCAGTAGAGCAACAATGGCAGGAGTTTCTGAGTGTAATTAAGGACACAGTACAGAGGTTCATCCCAAACAAAAGAAAGATTATCCAGTGGGGTGTGTGTGTGTGGGGAGGGGGTTAAACAGCTATGGCTGACAAAGAAAGTCAAGAAATGTATCAAAGAAAAAGAGAGAGCCTATAAAGTGGCCAAGAACACTGGGAAATCAGAAAGTTGGGAAGACTACAAAACAAACAGAGGCTAATAAAGAGAGAAATAAGGAAGGAGAGAATCAAGTATGAAGGTAGGCTAGCCAGTAATATTAGAAATGATAGTAAAAGTTTCTTTCAATACATACAAAACAAATGAGAGGCAAAAGTAGATATTGGGCCGCTCCAAATTGATGCAGGAAAGCTAGTGATGGGAGATAAGGAAATAGCTGAAGAACTTAATAAGTACTTTGCGTCAGTCTTCATAGTGGAAGACATCAGTAACACCCCAACAATTAAGGAAAGTCAGGGGGCAGAGTGGAGTATGGTAGCCATTACAAAAGCTAAAAGGTCTAAAAATTGATAAACCTCCTGGTCCCACTGGGCTACATCCGAGAGTTCGGAGGGAGGTGGCTGAGGAAATAGCAGAGGCATTGGTTGTGATCTTTCAAAAGTCACTGAAGTCAGAAAAAATCCCAGATGATTGGACAATCACTGTGTAACCTCTTTGTTCAAGAAAGGATCAAGACAAAAGATGGAAAATTTTAGGCCGATTAGCCTAACCTCCATTGTTGGTAAAATTCTAGAATCCATCATTAAGGATGAGATTTCTAAGCTCTTATAAGTGTTAGGGTTGGATTAGAACAAGTCAGCATGGGTTTAGTAAGGGGAAGTCATGCCTGACAAACCTGTTAAAATTCTTTGAAGAGGTAACAAGTAGGTTAGACCAGGGAAATCCAGTGGATGTTATCTATCTAGACTTCCAAAAGGCCTTCGATAAGGTGCGTTACGGGAGGCTGCTGAGTAAGCTAGATACTGGCATGGATTGAGGATTGGCTGTCTGACAGAAGGCAGAGAGTTGGGATAAAGTCTCTTTCTCAGAATGGCAGCTAGTGACAAGTGGTGTCCTGCAGGTTCAGTATTCACTTTACAGATTAATGATCTGGATGAAAGAACTGGGGGCCTTCTGCTGAAATTTGCCGATGATATGAAGTTAGGTGGACAAGCAGGTAGTTCTGAGGAGGTGGGGAGGCTGCAGAAAGATTTAGACAGTTTAGGAGAGCGGTCCAGGAAATGGCTGATGAAATTCAACATGAGCAAATGCGAAGTCTTGTACTTTGGAAAAAAAGAACACAGGCATGAACTATTTTCTAAACAGTGAGAAAATTCATAAAGTACAAAGGGACCTGGGAGTGCTAGTTCAGGATTCTCTAAAGGTTAACTTGCAGGTTGAGTCCATGATTAAGAAAGCAAATGTTGTCATTTATCTTAAGAGAGTTGGAATGTAAAAGCAGCAACACGCTTCAGAGACTTTATAAAGCCCTAGGTAGGCCCCATTTAGAATACTGTGTCCAATTTTGGGCCTCACATCTCAGGAAGGACATACTGGCATTGGATGGTAGGCATAACATACGAGAACAGCTGAGGATCCTGGAATTGCATTCATTCAAGTTTAGAAGGTTATGAGGAGATCTAATAGAAACTTACAAGATAACGCATGGCTTAGAAAGAGTGAATATAGTCTCCCTGCCTAATGGAAACAATGACCAGTAGGCAGAGCTTTAGAATTAGAGCAAATCAATTTGGAACAGAAATGAGGAAACATTTCTTCAGCCATAGTGGTGGGCCTGTGGAATTCATTGCCATGGAGGGCAGTGGAGGCCGGGACATTAAATGTCTTCAAGGCAGAGATTGATAAATTCTTCATCTCAAGGAATTAAGGACTACAGGGCGAGTGCAGGTAAGTGGAGTTGAAATACCCATCAGCCACGATTAAATAGCAGAGTGGACTTGATGGACTGAATGGCCTTACTTTCACTCCCAAGTCTTTTGGTGCCTCAGTGAGTTAGTGCAGGGCTTCTGGTAGTATGAACGGAAGACAGGGATAAGCTTTGAACGAGACCCCTTATACATTTTCACACAAGCTTCCTGACATCCAGTGAGCAGCAATCACAAGTGCCATTTCCCTTTAGGTTACTCAGCAAAAGGCAATTTCAACACCATTAAGCTGATCAACCGGGGGGGGGGGGCATCACATTTGAGCCACTGTTCCATAAGTTTGGTTAGCAACAAGACCACTGCTGGATCTTTCCTTGCCACCAGCCCAGAGTAATTGCAGCCTATGCACCAGTACAAGTGTGCCGTAATCTAACATACCCACTGATTGTTAGAACTTTCAACAACCCTCAAGTTACACAGGTCTCAAGCAGCTTTCCAGCATGTGGTGGCTCTGGCTCAGCTACTCAGGTTTGGCATTCCCTCTCTCAACCACTCTTCCCTTTTGATTGAAACGATGAAGATCCACAGGGATCTTGACAGGGTAGATGCAGAGAGGACATTTCCTCTTGAGAATCCAGATCAAGGAAGTCAGTTTTCAATCAGTGACTTTTTTTTAAAAAAAACAAATAGGTGAAATTTCTTGTTCTGCCTTCAGAAGATGACAAACAGGAATAGTGGGAGAAAGTGAGGACTGCAGATGCTGGAGATCAGAGCTGAAAAATGTGTTGCTGGAAAAGCGCAGCAGGTCAGGCAGCATCAAAGGAGCAGGAGAATCAATGTTTCGGGCATAAGCCTGAAGCATTAATTCTCCTGCTCCTTTGATGCTGCCTGATCCGCTGCGCTTTTCCAGCAACACATCAGACAGGAAAAGTGGTCCATTGTGCCCTTTTCGGCCTGCTCTGATGCCACATGACCATGGCTGATTCTGTCTCAGCACCATACTCCTGATAGCCCTCGATGCCTTTAAAATCAACAACTTTAAGAATATTCAACTACTCAGCCTTCTGTGGTAGAGAATTCCACAGGCTTACTGGCCTGTCTGAAGACGTTTCCTCTTCTCAGTCCTAAATGTATTGTCCTGCATTGGAGTCTGCTCCTGGTTCTGGATTCTCCATGCAGGTGTAAAACATCCACCTTTCACCCAGTCAGACAGCCTTTAGAATCGTATTTTCAGCCTGATTCCCCCTCATCCTTCTAAACTAGCAAATATCGAATGGCAAACAAGGGGGTGACTGATTATCTGGAGCAGGTAAGGACGTGGATCAGATCAGCCTTGATATTACTAATGACAGCAGGATAAAGGAATCTATTTCTGAAAATTAATATTTGTAGTTCCTCTACAGTCACCAAATCCTACCTCTGAGCTTTTGATTATCTAACCAAATACACTCCTGAGAAGTCAAGCTAAACTTCACTTGCTGGCGCACACAGTCAGCCAAACTTGACTCTCTCTCAAAGTCTATCCAATTTAAAGACAACATCTTTCTAGATTGGATTGTTAACTGCTCCAAAACAATAAATTGCTGAAAGCTGTTCCTGGCTACAGTGAACTGTAGATCAATAGGAGACAACGTCCAAACTATGGCCTGCACCAAACATTGAATCTTGTGTTTCTTGAAGGAGAGGTGTTGAGCAATTTTGATGTACCTTTATGAAGACTCCTGCAGAACTGCATCAAGTTCTGGATTGGATCTGGGGTCATATGTAGGCACAGACTTTATAAAAAGCAGGCTTCCTTCCCAGAACGGCACTCCAATTGATAGGGAGCAACCAAAGCCTGTGCAGGGAAGGGGAAATGCATACCTAAACAGAAGCAGACAATGAACCTGGGACAGTGCGATATATCTTTATTACATCCTTACAGCTATATTGTACAGTATGTGATAAAAATTCTCAAATCATTGCCCAGTTTTTAAGCCAACATTGTGTTGGAAGCTCACAGCGGAGCTCTGTGACCCCAGAGCACTGAGGGATCCAGGAGAAGAGAGAGGAGTACAGAAGGGGTAGGGAAGGAAAGGAATGAGGGAGGTGCAAAAAGTCAGGGAGGATCAGGGCCTTTGGGACAATCAGCTTTAGCACGTAGAAGGCACCAATGGATCTGCTCTGGTCAACAAGACAAGAACACCACAAATGAAAAATGAATACAGCATTTGGACAAATGTAAACCTTACTTTTTGGAAACCACTGTAAAGAATACTTCAAAAGCACATATAATTTTCACAATAGACAAAATATCTTAAGTGCTTTAAGCAATAAGATGTTCAGACTGTGCTCTGCCTGCAGACAATCTGTCTGAAGCATCATTCTGTAACTGCCATAGCTAAAACTTTGGTTAAAAATATCGACCCTTCCCACTCGTATATAATAATACAACTCTGCTGTGCTTTGCACAGGAAAAATATATATATTCATACATTTCTTTATATTAGAGCAGAGAGGCATCTTTTAAAAGCTAAACACTCCAATATCTATTAACCAGAATAATTGCAAGCACTTCTTTTCACAAGCTTAAGAAACCCGTTAGAGTTTTATCTGATGACACCTGTTGTAAAGTTTGCCACGTGGAGACAATGAAAACCCTTAACAATTCAAAGAAATTCCACCACCTCAACAAAGTCAATTTTCCTCAAATGTTCCAAGTTTGAGAGCACTCAGCGAGCTTGGCAGAGATCAGAATGTGTCTCCACAGGCTGACGGTACTGGGCCTTCGTGTTGGTGATGGCTCCATGCTTCTGTCGCAGGTGAAGTCGTAACTGGCTCTTATGGCGAAAGTGCAGATTACATTTCTCACACTGTACAGAGAAAAGAAATAATTGGTGAATGAGAAAGATTCTAGATGTTCATACTCATTGATCTCAAAAAGGGTCTGGCGATTTTTGAGAAAGTCTAGGTTTCAGTGTGGGCATAGAGAAAACTAGCCTCTCGGAAGATAGTGGGTTTGCATCCCAGATCAGAGATCCAACTCACAAGCCAAGCTGATAATCTAGTTTAACATTGAGAGGGCTATGTAAAGACAGCAGAGTTGGCCCACAGGGGCAGTCTTTCCAATGAAGTGTTAAAATAAGCCTTTTTTCAGGATGTAGAAAACGTTATGGCACCATCCCATGTGCTAACAATCACCTTTCTCTCCATCAATGATTCCCCCAAACAGATGACTGGGACATTGATTATTTCCCTTATTTGTTCACTTTTTCCTATGGTGATACCAGTAATTGTTCAGCTGTTTCAACCTTGCCATTCCTCATTATCAAAGTCACGCTTCAGTGTAACTGAGAAACATGGGGGAGTTTCAGGACCACGGAGTGTCACCTTTCATCTGTCATGTGACATCCTGTCATTCATGAGCACAAAGGTCCAGACATATATGCAGCAGCAAGCTCCCATCTCTTCACCCCCATGTGCAAGAGCGAACCATCCCACAAAACATTTCTGCTGACATCTTAAATTCCCTTGCTATTTCACTGCAGAAGGGACCACCTCCATTCCCACCAATAATATCCTGAGCGCAAATATCCCAGAAATCCAGAGACTCTTACCTGCTCTCTGCTCAAAAAAAGCTGCAGGCAGTTGCTTTCAAGATTGGAATGGGAGTCAGTGATCCTGTGGATTCATTGACCATCCTTTTCACCATGTATGAGGGAGTCATTGTTTCAAATGCATGACAGATTGTCTACCCAAGCTTGGATCCTGGAGTCAATGACAAGACTCCATCCAGTGAAGGAATTGCCTGCATTTTAATTACTATTTGGATAGCCCCCAGATTCAGAGTTGAGTTTGATCACTTACTCCAGTGGGATTTGAACTCCGGGCTTGAGGTACTATCCCTGGACAATATTGCCACCTAACTCTGCCCCAGCATCTTCATTGTTTACTTACATGGTAAGGCTTCTCTCCTGTGTGGATCCGAAGGTGACTCTTGAGTGTCTGCAGATGGCGAAAGCGAGTCCCACAGATTTCACATGGATATGGTTTCTCTCCAGTGTGAATCAGTACATGAGCTCGGAGATGTGCTACCTTTGGAAAGAGAAGTTTGGAATTGAGTTCAGCCATCCCTGCAAACTTATCTGTCATAACTGTCCAGGAATCAGATTCACTAATTGGTATGCTTGGTGATTAAGCCACTGTCACTGGAAACTGTTGCTCTTCTTACCCTTAACTCCAACAGCCTCTCCAGTCTCCCCACATTTATAGACAATAGATGCAGGAGTAGGCCATTCTGCCCTTCAAACCAGCACCACCATTCATTATGATCATGGCTGATCATCCTCAATTAGTATCCTGTTCCTGCCTTATCCCCATAACCCTTGATTCCACTATCCTTAAGAGCTCTATCCAACTCTTTCTTGAAAGTATCCAGACACTTGGCCTCCACAGCCTTCTGGGACAGGGCATTCCATAGACCCACCACTCTCTGGGTGAAGTAGTTTCTGTTCAACTCTGTTCTAAGTGGCCTACCCCTTATTTTTAAACTGTGTCCTCTGGTTCGGGACTCACCCATCAGCGGAAACATGCTTCCTGCCTCCAGAGTGTCCAATCCTTTAATAATCTTATACGTCTCAATCAGATCCCCTGTCAGTCTTCTAAACTCAAGCGTATACAAGTCCAGTCGCTCCAATCTTTCAGTGTAAGATAGTCCCGCCATTCCGGGAATTGACCTCGAAGTTCCTCAATTCTATGACCAATCAACCAAAATTAGAAGTTTTCCAAAAAGCCAATACCCATTACTAGATAGAACAGGAATTCCTTTTGAATCAGCTTCTGTACCCTCCAACACAAATTCTCTGCTTTCTTGAAACACTAAGCTTGAAACTTCATTTCATTTGTGATAACTTTAGATACTGCACCAGATTGCAAAACCTTGCAATGATCAACCAGCAGTTATCTGATCCTAGGCATTTAGAAAGTAGAGACGCTCACGAACAAAACCATAGAAAATAGATTTATCTTTCAGCTGCTTAGGATTTGTTTTTAAAAAAAACTCTCTCTGGCTCAAATCAAGTCGCAAACAGGTTAAACCATCAACCCTTGCTCAAAAGGACTTCATCCCAATTTGCCAGCCCAATTTCAGTCTTTTCCACAAACTCCTCCAATCAGAATTTAGGAAGAAGGACGAACGGGTTCTTGAGGAGTTGGACAGTCAGCTAGAAGATATTGAAGGTTTTGGCAAGCTTACAAGTGGACAAATCACAAGATCTGAGAAAGCGGTGTTCCAGGCTGTTGTGGGAGGCAGGGGGGCAAATTACAGGGGCTCTGACAAATTTTTAATTTCTCTCTGGCCACAGGGGAGTTGCCAGAGGACTGAAGGACAGGTAATATGGTTCCACTTTTCAAGGAGGACAGTAGAGATAAACCAGGGAATTACAGAGCAGGGAGCCTCACAATCAGTGGTAGGGAAGCTATTAGAAAAAATTCAGAACAGAATTAATCCCCACTTGCAGAGAGAAGGTTTGATCAGGCTTTGTCAGAGGCGATGTCAAACAAATCTGATTGCATTTTGTAAACTGAAAACCAGGTGTGTAGATTAGGGTCGTGTAGTTAATGTAGTTTATACGGATTTCAAAGCCTTTGACAAGGAGACTGATAAAAGGTAAAAACATTAGGAGTCAGTAACTTGGCAAGATGGGATCTACATTGTGACTTTGTGGTAAGAGAAGACTATTTGTATAACTGGAGTGGTGCCCAGTGGCACACCACAGGGATCAATGCTGGGTCCCTTTATGTTTGTGATATTAAAAAAGACGACAAGGAAATCTTGGGGGTGGGGAGATGAGCTTGTTTGCAGATGACAAGAAGATTGGCTGGGTGCTTGACAGTATGGGAGGAGGAGTTAGGTTACAGGAGGATATGAATGGATTGGTCAGCAGGGCAGATCACTGCCCGATGGGACTTCACTCTGATAACTGAGGGGTGATGCATTTTGTAAGTAACAACAAGACAAGGAATTTTAAATGAATCGCAAGACACTAGGAAGCTCACAGATCATAGGGCTGCTCATCCACAGAACACCTCTGCAGGCAGCAGGACAGGTTAATAAGGTGTTTAGAAAAGCTTATGGGGCACTTGCTCTTTATTAGTCATGGCATAGATGATAAGAGCTGGGAGGATACGTTGGAGCTGTACATGTCTTCAGTTAGGCTACTGCTGAAATATTGTGCAGTTCTGTTCACTGCACTATAGGAAAGATATAACTGCACCTTATCTAGTGCAGAGGAGATTCACCAGGATGTTACCAGGAATGGAGTAGATTAGTTACAAAGATGTTGGATATATTCAGGTATCTTTTTTTGAGCAGAGAAGACAGAGGGGACCCATGTGAGGCATAAGGTTATGAGGGGCATGAAAAGGGCGAATAGGAAGCAGCTGTCCCCCTTAGTTGAAAAGTCAGTAAAATGAGGATATAAGCTCACGAATGAACGGTTGGTGGTTTAAGAGGGGATATGGGGAATACCTTTTTTTTGACCCGGAGTGGTAGGAATCTGGAATGCATTGTCTGGGAGTGTAGTTGAGGCAGGATACCTCAACTGTTTAATAAAGTACTTGGATGAGCATTTGAAATACCATGAATATTCAAAACTGTGAGCTAAGTGCTAGAAAGTGAATGTTACGCAAATGGAGAGAAATTTTCTGTGTCATTGCAGACTCAATGGGCCAAAGAGCCTCTTCTGTACTGTGGGCTTCTAATTCAATCATCTTGTCGCAGCGATTTCCTCAAACAGTTCAGGGCCAAAAAGGTACAGGATTATGGAGAGTTGGATTGACTAGACAGCTATTCCAAAGAATTAGCACCAGGTATAATGGACTGAAGATCCTCCTGATTCAACCAAACTTAAGACTCTCTGCTGCACACTCCAGATTCTGTTTCCAATTCAAAAGCAGACGTTTCAGCTGAAGATCTGGCCTTCACACACCTACATGGTGAAAAGTAGGAGAGTACAAAAAGCACTAGCACCTTCCATTAAATCTTCCTAAATCACTGGCTCAGCCTCAACCAGAACATCATGCAGCAAACTTTAAAAAGGAGGATGGCAAGGTTCAGAGGACATTTACAGGATAGTCCTAGAGGTGAGGAACTTCAGTAAATGGAGAGGGTTTGGAGAAGCTGGGCTCACTCAGTTGAGAAGGTTCAGCATTGTGGACACCTTGAATAGTCAAGATAACTTAAGAACAGTCAAAGAAGGACAATTTTGAGGGGAGAGGAATAATGGCCAGAGAAGACAGATACAAGATCACTGGCAATAACAAAAGGGACATATGTACAGACTACTGGAGGAAACATAGCAGGTCTGGCAGCATCTCTTGCAAGCAAAAAACAATTAACATTTCCAAGTCCAGTCACCCCTCATCAGAAAGAGGACGCTGGACTCAAATGTGAACGGTTTTACTATCAGATACTGCAGTGTTTCTCCAGCACTATTTTGGTTTTAAATATACAAATTGGCATCCGAACCGGTGGCGCAAACAGTTTTCAATAGAACATTCAAAGGGGGAAATATGTGCATGTGAAACATTTTGACTGGTTATGGGGAAGGAGTCACTAGGTACAAATTATTGGATGGCTGTTGCAAAACGAAGGTGGATACAGACCTGGACAAACCGTGCTCCACAGGTCTCGCACTTGTACGGTTTCTCCCCAGAATGGATGCGCGTGTGAGTCTTCAGGTTTGCTGGACGATTAAACTGAGCTCCACAGATATTGCAGCGATATGGCTTCTCCCCTGTATGAAGCAGAAGCAGAGTAGAGTGTTAGAGGTGATGATGGCGACTCAAAAACCCCCTCACCCATCTGCTAGCCTTCCCCTTCTCACCCAGGTTACCCGACCAACCTCACCATCTGCCTACCTGTGTGCACAGTTTTGTGGCTCGCCAGGTTCCCTTTGTAACGGAATGCAGCTTGACACCGATCACATTTGTAGGGCTTGTCGCTGTGCGATTGGACCATGTGTCTCTTGAGTGTAGCATCGTCAGAGAATTTACAGTCACACTCACTGCAGAAGAACGATCCATTCTCTGAACAAAACAAACACCTCAGGATTAGTCCAGGGCTGAGTGAAACTTGGAAAAAGAAAAGCTGATATACTGAGATACTGGACAACACCCCGTCACCTGCCGCCCCCCCCCCCCCCCCCCCCCCAAATCCAACAGAATGCAGCAGTGGAGAGTACGAGGCTGGGAGATGGAGAGGGACTGAAGGCAGAGATATGCCTTACCTCATTTATTTTCAAGCACAGATTCAAAGTACAAGTTTTATGTGAACAGAGGTCAGGAGCATAGACAGTGCATAGCAGCAAGTAAAAAAGGTCTTCTCCCTAGTGCTGGGGAGTTCAAAACTCATTATATTTTTAAGGAGAGAGAAAAATATATTTAAAAAGGTACCTAAGGGTTAACGTTTTCCACAGAGCGTGGTTCATTTGTGGAATGAACTATCAGAGGAAGTTGCAGATGCAGATACAATAACAACATTTAAAAGACATTTGGACAGGTACATGAATAGGAAAAGTTTAGAAGGGCATGGGCCAAACGCAGGCAAATTGGACTAGTTTAGTTTGGAAAACTTGGTCAGCATGGACAGGTTGGATCAAAGGTCTGCTTCTGTGTAGTATGACTCTCAACATGGGAGCTAAATGATGCTGATCTTGAACACAAATCAAATGAAACAATAGGAGGGAAAGCACCTACCCAACTTCCCCCTGAACCTATCCTCACTTTCAGAGTCAAGTTCACAAAATTCCCAGCACACCAAGCAAAAAATGTAAATTGTGCTGAGACCAGGTGGTAAGGGCTCTCCTATTCTATGTTCTTCAGAGCCGCAGAGCATGTGCAACACCCAGATGCAATAAAAGGAAAATTTTATACTGATGGTTGAAGAACTGCAGAACAGGTTTGTGTAAAAGCAAGCTAATTATGAGAGTTGCTGTTTATAGATAAAAATCAGTTACAGGAAAAATAAATACAGGGTAGTTCAGACTGAACAAATTCTGAAAATAATATGTTAACAGAATTCTAGATTAATCAAATGCCACTTCCTCTTAGCAATGCTTTGACTTTCTCCCCACACATTCAACTCCCACAATGTGGATCTCACTCAGCAGCACAATGAGTGGACAAATGGAATTTGAGCAAAATACCAAGGGATAAACTGTAAATTGTTTTCTCACCCCAACTTTGGAATGAGATGGTTTTAAAAGACAAGTTGTATGTAACCCAGTTTCTAATCTTAGCCCAGCCTTCACTGCATTTAGAGAAAGTGCTTCACCTTTAAGTTTAAAAGGGCCTTTTTATTTCTCAGTGTCCAAAGGAAATCAAGTCAAATTAAGACTAGAATGACAGGGAGCCCCCTACATTTTATTTTTTATAAACATAGCTGCTCAGCTTTACCTTTCCTGGAAGCAATCCAAGTTTATTAAATTCATAGTTTGACTTTCAAGGATTTGAACTCACATCAAGTTTAGCCCTGCACAATAAGCTCTAAACCACTCGCTTCTCCAGTCTGCACATATTCAAATCAGCACGCAAGAGTCTCCTGCAAAATAAATATCGCAAATGCTGCAACCCCCAGCCTCACCTGAGCTGGAGTCCGAGAGTTCAGACTGCGTCTCAGTTAGTTCTTCTGCCAGGTGAGACACAGGTGTGTGGCGGCACAACTCAGGGTGTTGGTTAGTTGGTGACTCACATGAGCTACATTTACGTGGAAAGGTGTCCAAAGGAGATGGTTGCTGGTTATCCAGTGAAGACTCATCTGATGACCTGAGTCAGAAAAGATCAGCATGAGACCCTTTGCAAATCAGGTCATAATACAAAGATTCCCACTACTGTTTAATTTGCTTTTATCAATTCTCACTCCCCAAGTTGCAGAGGAGAAGCTTAAGGGGTAAACGAGGGGAAACAGAATAAAAGGCTTGGCTTTATTGCTACTTTAAGTACAGTTTACCATCAGATTGGTTGTCTTTATGTGGGAGGGGGTGATACGAGGGAATACAGTATGAGAGGCATGTAGACAGCTCTTCCCAGGAGTCTGCAATGACAATCTATCAAACACCCCCTTTTTGGGCTGTAGGATTGAAGTTAGATGTACCTGTTGACGATGCTGTTGAGTTTGCTGGCCTGAGTGACATGCAGCTCATCTCCAGCAACATCCATCTTGGCTGGCGTTTGGCTCCCCAGGGTTTCAACATCAGAAGACTGACGGAAAGGAGCAGGTGAGGCGGAGAACGTTGGAGGAGAGCTGTTCTCGGGTTCCAGCTGGCTGCCATTTTCAGTTTTGGCGCTCTGGTTCAATGAGTTCAGGATAATGAATTTGTACTTTTTCCAGTTACAGGCTTTGGGGTCGATGGGGCTCTTGGCGGTGGGAGATTCAGAACACTGACTCCTGAATGCATTCCTGCTGCTGCTCGATTCTGTTGGGGAATTGGGATGGCAGTCAGATTTCAGAGGGCTCCGAGGCCCAATCAAGGGGCCTTTATGATTAACGGGCAGATTACTGGATTCCAAGAGTCCTCTCCTATCCTCTTTTGGAATATTGCTTTCTTCAACCCTCCTGTTAACATTCAGTGATGAAGGGTAATTCGCCACATTATTGGCAGCGGATTGCAAGGCCATTTTGGAGCTAGGAGTTTGATTATAGTGCAAATCCATTTTAGCATCACTTTCCCTACAGATCTCTCTGGGAGAGAAAACAGTTGCATGGCAAACATTGGATGCAACATCAGCGACAGACCTGCTGTTGTACTTGGTGAAACCCGTGTCACTATTATGCTGTACACAGTTACCCTGGTATCTCCTGAGCTTGGGGACTTCAGATAAAGGAACGTGACAATCTCTGAACTCATTAATCAAGTAAGGATTTGCAGAGTAACTGTGAACAGGGATATGGCTGTACAAAGAGTATGGATGTGGAGAGGGAGTCATTACATTGTAGACACTGGAGCCCAAAGCCCTCCCATCAGGGACTGATGCATCTCGAAGCAGGTTTTCAGTCACTTCAGATTTTCGAAAGCTTAATGTTTCTGGAGGTAACGTTGCATTGCTGGGAAGAAACTCCTGTCGAGGTGGACTGATTGTAGAACAAATATCTTCACTGTTGGGAAACAAATCAAGATTATAACAATTTGACAAAATGGCAACTATTACAGGCAAAACTCATCAGTCCAACAGACTTTGGTGCTGTCTTTGTTCCTCCATGCAGTCATCTAGCCATCTCAGGTCTCCATCCAACCACATCTTTCACCCCCTTTCCCAAAACCTTCCTCTCTCCATTCCCTAATATTACATTGATTAAAATCAGGCCTGATGTTGTATCTACTCAGCTTGCCTTCTCCATGATTCCATCCAAGACAGAAATTTGATCAATCTCAGTCTCAAATATACTTAACTTTAGTATTTACAGCCTGCAGCTGAGGACCCTCCAGGATTCACAAGTGAAGAAATCTTCTGGCTCAGTCCTAAACAGCCTACCCTTTCTCAGACTATGAACTTAATTTTAGGTTCTGTAGCCAGGGGAAACAACTGCTCAGTATCAAGCCACCAGAATCAGTGCAATCACCTTTCGTTTTGTTAAACTCCAGCGTACAGTCTCTCATCATCGTTTGTTCCAGGAATAAATCTTATTAACCTTCACTGCAGCCCCTTCGAGGAAAGTATTTACTTCTGCCCCAAATGCATCCAATTCCAACACCCCCTTGGAACAGAGAAGTTTAAGGCAGTGGCCCAACAGAGCTTTAGGTTGTGGAGTAAGCTAATTAATAACATAGGTCACTGTCCATTAGTAATTGAACATAGAAAAGGATGTCACTGGAGAATGGCATTGGTGGGACCACATTGCAAACATTGCAGTTTTGGTCTCTGTTTAAGAAAGGGCATAAACATACAGGCGAGATTTACTAGATTAAGACCTGAAATGAATAGGTTGTCTTATGATGTTAGGACAGACAGGTTGGACTTGTTTCCACTGGGGTTTAGAGAAGTGAGGAGAGACTTGATTAAAATGCACAAGATCCTGGTCTTACAAGGTGGACATGGAAAAGAGGTTTCCTCCTGTGGGTCAGTCCAGATCTAGGGGCAGTGTGTTTAAAATAAGGATTGTCCTTTAGGACAGATAGAAGTGGAATTGTTTCTCTTCAGGTAGCTGAGAGACTTTAGTGCTCTCCACCTTGGAAGGCGATGGAGGTAGGATTAAATATTTAAGGTACAAGTAGACAGATTGTTGACAGGCAGAGGAAATCAAAGGTCTGGGGTAGATGGGAATGTAGAATTCAACACACAAACACATCAGACACGATCTTATTGAATAGCAAAGCAAGTTTAAAATGCGAACTGCACTACCTCACAGGTTCAAAACAGATTTAAAACCATTGGCAAAACATTAGGGGAATTCCAAGATGTTGGGATTGTGAACATTTGACACAAAAAGGGATCACATTCTATAAGTAATTTCAAACGTAAATCAGGACAGTGATTTGCAATTGAGGAACATGAGGATCATGAACAAAAGAGGTGTGTGGGACAATGCACAAATTCTTTCACAGGGTTGGCAGGCATATGAGGAGTTGAATGGCCTATGGTATAAACAGATTCTGCAATGTTCAAGTGTTTTCAGCAGATCCCTATAAGTGCAGCAAGATTTCCTAGTTGCTAAACTCCAACCTGCTCACAATAGCTTGCTATTTGCTGAAAGGACACCATTGTGTGGGTGTGCCATTATTGGACAATATTCAAACAAGTAGACAGATGACTCACCTGGACTGTAGGTATCTACGGCATGTGTCGGCCACATGGTCCATTTGCAGGTAAATAGCTGTATTCATCACTACCATGATACTGCTGTCTCTCAGAGGCAGGCGGGACGTATACATAAAATCTAAAAGAATTCCAAATCCCTCTGCATCAACATCTGGGTCCAAACTTATCAAATTCAAGTTGAACTTCAGCTGATCAGTGAAGATGGCATAGAAAAGACCACTGGAAAGAAAACAAACAACATTTTGTCAGCACAGGACTATGGGAGGGCCATTGGTGTCATTCCAGATTCCACAAAGTCCTTGCTTGATATAACACAAAGTTGCATATTGTAACTTGTGCTCAAATGGACATTGCTTAATCTGATATTGGTGATGTGATCAGGCAGAAAGGAAATTGGCATTGCCAGAGTTACCCTAAATTGTAATTCTCATCAACCAATCACAAAAACTACGTTTGAGACAAGTAGGTAACTTCAAGTCTCCTGAAAGCCCCTTCACTACAGGTCACCAGGAAATTAGCTGGCTGTGCAAGGTTAGAATGGTCATGCACAGGAACGGAGTTGGAGGATATTTTTCTAAATAAAAAGGGTGGGGGAAGGCATGGTTGGTCGTGGCAGGGAAGAGATTGGTGTCAGGATTCAATGTAAATCAGTCAGTTCTTATCCTTTCAGACAAAGGACCTAGATTTGACCCTCAGGTTGGAGGAGAGCTACATGAAGCAAGGCAGAGTGCCAAATTTTCTGCTGTAACTGGAAACCAAAATGACCCACAGAGATTCCAGGCTGAGTGACTCTGTGGCAACTTTCCAGCATGGTATTGAAGATGTGTCTAACTTCTTTCGCATCTTTCACAATCTTGGGGCAAGTCAGTGTTGCACAGCCACAGCCAAACACACTTTAGAAATGTCGATTACCATTGCAGCAAGTGGGCACATACTGAGATCCTAGAAACAACTGACTTCAGCCAAGGATACAGATTGGTCAGGACAGTGATACAGGAGTCAAATAATTCAAATAGCGCCCTTGAATCTTTAGATTCAGAAAGCAAAATGCAAAAAAGGCTGTGTTATAAAGATCACATCCAAAAGATAAAACCCATGCGCAGGGCTACTGCACCACCAGAACAGTGTATCCACTGTAGGTCTGTGCCCCTACACCTGCCCCCCCCATCCCCCCATTCTTCAGCCCACTGGACAGCACCACCTTTCTTTCCCTATCCACTTCAGGCAGCTCTCTATACAGCCCCACCATCTCCCATTCCAACACCATATTGCAATCCACTGCTCCCATAGGTCAGCATATCCCTTTACTCCAACCCCAAGACACTGCACATCTGCTTCCCTCCCACCCCTGCCCATCGTCCTCCATCATCCCTCATCAGCACTGTGCCCCCTCCCATTACCCACTCAGTCCAGCTCTGGGGGCTTGCAGCTGTAAAGTGCTGTCTTGTGAAAGAGTGTGACCCACAGTCAGAGCTGTCAAACTCTGACCTGGGACACCAGCGATTCCTTTCCTACACCTGCTTTGTACTTTAAAGAGTCTGAGTAAAATCAATCTTCACTAGCCCCACCTGCACGCCATGAGCACTGTCTTGTGGGCTCGGAAACGCTGGTGATCCACCAAGATAGTGACATCAGTCAGAATGTCTCGGGACCGCAGCCTGTTCAGGTTAAACAGCACGTCACCTGCATGTCTGGTGAATTGGATGCAGCTATCTGCTGCAGAGGCCATCATGCCTGAAACACAAATAAAGACATTTAGACTCACAACATCAAGACAATCCAGAGAAACTAAAACAGCACTGAAGTCATAATTTACTCCCAATTTGCCACTTTTGCTGTTAACTGAAGCTCAAATTGACAGACATAAGTGAACGACTCTATTCTTTCACAACTTTATCCAAAAGAAACTTATTTGATGCTATTATCTAACTTGCATCTTGTTCAGTCAACTCTATTCAGACTACATCCCTCATAGATCACGATCAATACGAAGTACACAGCATATAAACAGCAGCTGGTTTGAAATTGCCCTCAGACTTTTATCAGTCCAAGAATACTAAATGCAAGCAAACTGTACAAGGGCTAATATTTTTCAGAGATTCAAATTTAAGAAACAAACTAGGACCCAATGAAGTTTTCACTTACCCTATTCAGCGCCCTATTACAGAGTTCAGTTCAGTGACAATTCTGAAAACAGAAAAGGAAAATGCAAAGATGAGTCACAAGTGGTTTCAGTCACATCATTAAAAGCCAGTAAGATGCCTATGTTCTGTATGACATCCTTAAAGAACCAACAACCTTTAAATTCAAGTCTCTAACTTTGCAAAGGGCAAGAAATGTCAAAACAAACATCAATTCCACAGCAGCCAGGTCAGAGTTTCTACAATGGAGAGGGAGTTGTATTACTGACAAACCAATTCCCAACTCCTCAGCTCCGATCCTAGCTAAACAAGAGCATTTTTATCATTACACAGGTTAGAGTGTGTGAATTAAAATTATCTTTTTCAAAGAGAGTTAACAATGGAGCATTAGGCACTGTCAGGACCAACTTGACAATACTGGCTGCAGCCAGTGAGACTGTTACCTTGCCAATACAATATTGTCTTGCAGCTGAACTGCAGTGACAGGGGCTCTGAACATAGGACCAGCTACTGATGTCCCTCAGTCAGGCTGTTACTCTGACTGGTTCCAGCCCAGTCTTAATGATGGATTTGATATTCAAGTGCCAGCAGTCCCACTACAAAGTTGCCCAAAGTCCCAACTCTGATAAATAAAACAATTTTGTTCCACATGCAAAAAGGCCAGAATGAACTGAGCACAGGGCCATGCGTGCATCTCCCTCATCTTTTCATAACTGGAGCTCTGGTGGACTAAAATCAAGGATCAAACCCAATCACAATCAACAACCACCCCACCCCACCCCCCAAACACCCTATTCCCCTGCTGGGTTTATTATAGGTATTAAAAAGACACAGAAAAACCTTCCAAATGAACTGGTAAACCTCCAACACAGGGGAAAGGTGACATCTTCAGTTTTAGGAATTGCAGAGAGCCCCCTCTGATTCTATCTTTCCATTTGTGTGGTTTGCTCTCACAGAAGTGACAGATAATCATTACCAGATCATGCAGACTTTGTGATTCTAAAGAAAATTTCCCAGACAGGTTTGAACTAAACTCTGAAAATTGGTTTGATTTAAAAATATCACTCCACCCACAGCTACAGGAAACACTCCAAATATACACGAGTGAGAGGACCAGCTGTTTTTAGATGTGCTTCACGGGAAGTATAGGTATCGCTGGCTGGGTCAGCATTTATTGCCGAACCTTAGGTGGCCTGTAGGAGGTGGTGGTGAGCTGCTTTCTTAAACTACTGCAGCTATACTCTGTCGGAAGCTGCACACAACTGGGGAAGACGACAGCGACAGAGTGCAGAGCTGAGGTTAGAAATTAAAGGGAATTTGGAGTGGAGGTACAGAGGACTTTCAACTCTGTAGAGATTTTTATCCAACAACTGATCTTGCCCTTAAATAAAAATTGATCCCCAAACACACAAAGTAGAAGAGCAAGTGTTTGGATTTTTAGGTCAGAGGGTATATTGCTTCATAACATCACCCTGATGAAGCAAAGCTTTGCTACAGGATTGTCCAACCTGGGAATGGGCCAATCCACCCCAAGGTAATCACTCCTGTCTGGGAAAACCACAGTTGTGTCCCCGCATACACTTCTGGCCTTTCTTTCCCCACCAACTTCTAACAGTTTCAGGCAAGATTCAAAACACTCCAATTCACAAACTGAGTCAAGCAATCATTTTTCAATGAAAAATTGCAATCCAACTTTTTTGGAAAAGCTCCTGGGCATCCTCAACACCCAGCAGGACATTTTGGAAAGGTTAAAGTTAGGCAGCAATCACACAAATCACATTGTTAAAAATGGTTCATGTTATCAAACAGCTCATTAAACATCAGATGTTGGTGGAAGGATCAGCACTGATTCACTCGCCTCTGGGTCAGGTATGAGTTAGGTAGCACTCCAAATTTAACAGCAAGTCCACGCCAACTCCCAGATCTGTGTTGCAGAGACAGTGCCTTTAGGTACCTAAAGTCCATGTCACCTCAACATCCAGCCTATTCTTCTGCCCTCCTGAAATGCATTACCTCACACTGCTGCGTAGAAAACTCCATCTGCCATGTTTGTGCCCACCTGGGATGCCCTGCTCTGGCAGTGATGTCATTTTTCCAGACTGGATGTTGAACACCAGGCCCAGTTATACTTGAACAGATGCAAAAGAAGGCCTCCCAATATTTGAAAGAAACAGCAAGTTCTTGCCACTTCCTAAGCTCAATATTTATCCCTCCACAGCATTAGAAACAAAAACGAGATTGTCATTACAGCTGACGTTTTGTGGACATTGGGCAGAAATAGAAGTGAGCTTTGGGACAAACCCAGGTAAGGGACAAATTCTGAGCTCTGAGCAACAGCAGGGGGCACATGGTTCCTTCCCCTTCATCTCCTCGCCACAACCACGAGTGCCTGGGCAAATCAACTTCAAACATCTTCCACCTCTTTCCCCCCCCACTCCCCAAACTAGACAAAACCTTCCCCAGATCTCCTCTGCTGCCACCACACCTTGGGTATGTGCCTTCCCTTGTCCCACTTACTCTCCCCTTCACCCACCCACCCCGCAGACACACGGTCCCCACTACCACCAGGCTCCAGGGCAGTACCGACGGGGACCGGCAGGTGGCGGTCTGGGGTTATTTTTCGTGAAGTTGGTCCCGTTTCCAAAAGGGCGAGTTCCTCCCCTCCCTCGGACTCGATCCCAAACTGCTCAAGGCCTCGCCCCGGCACACCGTCCAGACTCTTACCCCACCCCCCCTCCCCGGGGGATTTCGCGGATCGCGGGAGGTGATGAGTGGACCTGGTTATCGCCTCTTTTGGGGGGGGGGGGGGGGGATTTATGAGGAGAGGGCGTTTCTCATTGGCATGGTTCCGGGATCAGGAAGTTCACATGGGACAGGGTGGGGTGTCACAGGGATCCCCGGGGGTCAGGATGGGGGTTGGTGTCACAGGGAGGGGGGAGGGTGGAGGGGGGAGGGTGGAGGGTGGGGAGAGATAGGGAGTGGGGGTCACATATGGGGGAAGGGGAAGGGGCAAGAGACAGAATGGGGGTGTCACAGGGATCCAGGATGAAGGGATGGGGTGTCACATGTATCAGGGTGGAGGGGCAGAATGGGGGAGAAAGGGAGGGGAATCAGTGGGTGACGGGGAGGGGAGTACCACCAGCCCGGGGTAACAAGGCAGCCTCAATATTCCCACGGGAATTCTCTCAAGTCACTGTCGCCGACAGTTTGACGGCGGGACATTTCAAACCGGGGCAAGAGGGTGGGGGCAATTCCCGGGGTACCCAAGCTGAGCGTCGAAATGAGAAAGCAGGCTGGGGACGGGCTGAACTGCCTCCTGTGACATGCAGGCGGGATTTAATGAGTTAACGAGATAGTCCGATTCCTTTGGAGCTAGGACGGAAAGGATGGCCCGAATGGCCCTCTCTGCCCTTCATCACCATCCCCGCTCTCTCCCCCATCAAACAGTATACAAGTGGACCAGAGTGCAACAGTTTGACCAATTTGGGGGATAATTCCGAAAGAGGATCCCAATCTGAGTCCTGCCACTGGGTTTAAACCTCCCGGGAACGGGCGACTCAGTGATCGGGGACCAGCCGGGAGACAGTGCGCGGATGCCGCCGGCAATCTCCGAGCGGACCGCGGCCGCCAACACAAGACGCTCCTCCAACGCCCGGCCCTGCCCGGGCTCCCTGAACCCGTGTCTCTCTCCCCCCCGCCCCGGCCAGCTAGCCAGCCCGGGCTCTGTCTCTCTCCCCCAACACCCCGGGGCTGCCTCTGACAATATTTGCTGAGCAAATGTTACACAAGCGGCTGGGGCCGCTCACGCGGAACCAAGCGGCGGAGCAGCAGCTTCTGTCAACATCAGTGTTCCGAAAATAATCGCGATATTCTGTCCCCAAAACTTTCCGGCGCCAGAGAGAGCGCGGCGAACACGTCTGGACCCTCCAGCCGCCTCCCCTTCCTCCGGGGAAAGATTAGCCCCAAAAACCCTGACCAGAGAAAGGGGCACATCCCGTGGACTTCTGCATCCCCCTCCCACCCCGATCGTGAACCCCAACACTCCCCCCGCACCCCGGGAATCCGACCCCCAAAACCACACAAGGAACGAGACCGCCGGACTCTCCGAGAATCCGCCGCCGGGGAACGGATTCCGCCAAGTATATAGGGGAGCCATTCGGTTCCGCGAGAGCCCCGATCCCGGAGCTCAGGAACCAACGCTTCACCTCTCCTGGGTAAGCCCGGACCTGACACCGGTTGTGAGGGGTTTGTGCTTTGAATATTCCCTGATCGCGGCACCCCCAGGACCGAGAGCGGTCACCCTCGCCCATGCTTCGACTCCCGGGGTCAAGTTCAACAGATCCCCAGACAGAAGAGGGAAAGCGGTCACAACAAACAGAGTCCGCTCACGGCTCAAGGGGGCTGCACAACCAGAGGCTGGAGAACAGAAAGGGGACAACGGACCCTGGGGGCAACTCCTGTGGGTGACGGAGGGACAGACAGAGACCGGGATGGGGAGACTCGGAAAGGGCCAGCGGGAGAAGCTGGAGGAGAGAGAGACAGACTCTGTACGGGAACCAGGGGCTGGGACAGACAGACGGGGGGGGGGGAAAGAGAAGAAGAGGCGAGTATGCAGGAACCCTGCGGGGAAAAGAAGTCAGGGACAGAGAGAGAGAGAGAGAGTGACACTCCTGTCCGGAGAGGCAGGGAGTAAGGGACACAAACAGACATAGAGGCAGGGATAGACTCTCCAACTGAGAGCGAGAGAGGCCGGGGCTGGGGAGCGGAAGACCCTGGCACCAGGGGGCCGGGGGAAACTGATGGCTACAGCCCGGGGGAAACTGATGGCTACAGCCCGGGGAAGTGAGAGATGGAGAGTGGGTTCCGCACTGTTCCAATCCTAGCTCCCCTTGCCCCTGTCCTTTTCTCAGTCCCTCTCCCCGGATCCGGCCCTGCCTCTCCCAGCCTTCGGCCAGTCACCTGTTCCTGGAAACCAGGGCCGCTCCTTCCAGGAACCGCCGCCGCTTCTTAGAATCGGCGCCCGGCAATTCCGCGAATTTGAGCTGTGGGCCCAACCATTCGAGGACGGGGAGGGGTGTACATAGACTTGCCGGGACACAGTATACACCATGGCGCCAGTACAAGTCGTGAATACCACATTAAGTGGTATGGCAAGAATACAATAATTACTCCCGGAGACCACCGCCGGTTTCAGGATTTACTAATGGTGCTCAGGAATCTCCTGTTTTGCAATATTCCCCCCACTAACACAGGTGGATGGTTGTGCTTATCACGTGGCTGGGCCAACAGTGACGTTGAGACTGAAATGGATACATTGAATCCGAATTCTGAGAATCGAGGGGCGGAGACTTAAGGGGGAGGTAAATGTAGGGGCGGGGCCACCTGAAGGGGCGCGGCTACAGTGGGGGGGTGGGCGTAACGAAGGGGCGTGGCCGTGGTCAACAGGTCCGGGGCAGGGCTTGAGGATAAGGGGCGGTTTGGGGCAGTGCCAACAGCTGATTGACATCCCACCTTCAGGAAAGGAGCCGCCGTGCGACTGACAGCCGGGGGGGCGTGGCCGTGCAGCTGACTGACATCCCAGACCCGGGCGACGGGGAGCCGCTGCAAGGATACACGCAGCATAGTGTGTGATGGTGCAAGAAAAATCATTGCTTACTTTGAAAGGCTGCGAAGTGAACTTTGCAAGGTTCAGCGAATTTGTGAATAGAACTTTTTCAAATGGAGCTAAAGAGGTTTCGTTAATGTTAATCTATAATGAGAGCAGAGTCCCTTCGCTGGCACAAAAGTGGCATCAAGATGGGATAAATGGAAGTGTCAACATTCTCGCGAAATGTATCTTTAGCCAAATTGTGGAAAGAATACCGGCCGTCTTGTTGCACAGTGGTAGTGTCCCTACTGCTGGACCAGGAGATCGGGGTTCAGAGGTGATGAATAACATCTCTGAACGGGTTGATTGGAAAAATACTTTCACAAAAAATCACTGTCACAGGGATTGGTTGAAAGTGAGTAAGAACACAAGCCATAGGCTTATGCAACAGAAAGAATCATCAACTACCTACCTGTTATTGTCCAGCACAAGGCTATGTTATGCAATAGCACTTCAAATAATCATCTAAATATTTCTTTATCTTAAGAGTCTCCATCTATTACAATTTCAAGCAGTGAGTTCTGTTCACATCCCACCCTTGGGGTGAAAAACATACTTCCTTTTTAAATCCCTTTAAATCTTCTGCCCCTTACCTTTTAACTGTACCTGGTTGTTATTGATGCCTTTAATACAGAGGAACATTTCTCCCAATCCACCCTGTCTATGCCCCTAATAATTTTGTAAAATGCAATCAAGTACCCCTCAGCCTTCTCTGCTCTATGGAAACCCCAAATCTATCTAGTTTCCCTTCAGAGCTGAAATGCTCCAGGCTGGGCAAGATCCTGGTGAATTCCTCTGCATCCTATCTACAAAAATGATGTGATTACAGTTGTGTGATAACCAAAACAGATGCACGGGATACTGCAAAACCTAATAGTCCTGACTTAATTCTAACAATAACCCTGAAGATTTATGCTCCAAATCCTGCCATTGCCCTAGCCAAACTGTTTCAGTACAGCTACTTCACCGGCATTATTAAGTAAGAACTTTCAAAGGTTGACAGGGGGTGGATAGTCACAGGGAAAAGGATAGGTAGAAAGTGGCAAGCCTTCAAAAATGAGTTAACTAGAGTCCAAAGAAAGTCTGTTCCTGTTAGTGTGAAGGGCAAGGCTGATAGGTGTAGGGAATGCAGGATGACTAGAGAAATTGAGGAGGGCTAAAACGGGACATGAAATAGATTTAGCAAATAGGGTTAAGGAATGCAAATGGATTCTACAAATACATTAGTGACAAAAGAGTAACTAGGTAGAGAAAAATGCCCCTTAAAGACCACCAAGGCCACCTATGTGCGGAACCGGAGAAGATGGGGGTATCCGTTTTTGGCGAATACATTGTATAGGTGTTCTTCTTAGGAAAGAGGAAGAACACCACCTATACAATGTTTCCCCAAAAACGGATACCCCTGCAATTTCATCAACAGATGCCTAAAGGAAAGACAACGGAATGAGGACATGCCACAACCCCAAAGGACTAGCCACACTACCATACATCAAAAACATTTCTGAACTGACAGCCAGACTACTGCGACCACTAGGACTCATAACAGCACACTAAACAACAGCCACTCTCAGACAACAACTCACCAGGACGAAGGACCCGATACCCAGCATGAGCAAAACCAATGTAGTGTACAAAATCCCATGCAAGGACTGCACAAAACACTACGTAGGACAAACAGGAAGACAGCTAACGATCCGCATCCATGAACACCAACTAGCCACAAAACGACATGACCAGCTATCCTTAATAGCCACACACTCAGATGACAAGCAACATGAATTCGACTGGGACAACACTACCATTATAGGGCAAGCCAAACAGAGAACAGCCAGGGAATTCCAAGAGGCATGGCTCTCATCCACTGATTCAATCAACAAGCACATCGACCTGGACCCAATATACTGGCCACTACAGCGGACAGCTGGAACTGACAACTGGAAGCAACAGATACAAATCACTATAAATGCTGGAGGAAAGATCACAGAAGCGCTTCACAGGAGGCTCCCAAGCACTGAGGATGTCACCTAGAAAGGGGATGAAACGTCTGCAACACAAATTCCCAGCTCGGCGAACAGAACCACAACAACGAGCACCCGAGCTACAAATCTTCTCCCAAACTTTGAACACCTATGGGGAAATAAATAGTGACATTTTGAAAAGTATTCAATTTACAAAGGAGGTGGTGCTAGCCATCTTAAAACACAAAGATGGATAAATCCCCAGGACCTGATCAGGTGTACCCTAGAACTTTGTGGGAAGTTAGTGAAGTGATTGCGGAGATATTTGTATCATTGATAGCCACAGATGAAGTGCTGGAAGACTGGAGGTTGGCTAACATGGTGCAACTATTTAAAAAAGGAAAAGTCAGGGATCTATAGACTGGTGAGCCTGACATCAGTGGTGGGCAAGAAGTTGGAGGGGATTTAAGGACAGGATTTACTTGCATTTGGAAAGACAAGAACTATTTAGTAATTGTGAAATACAATTTCCCATGCACTAACTTGGGTTTTTTGAAGAAGGAATGAAGGCAGAGCAGTCAATGTGATCTATATGGACTTAAGTAAGGCATGTCTTCCACATGGTAAACTGGTTAGCAAGGTTAGATTGCATGGAATACAGGGAGAACTAGCCATTTGGGTAGAGAACTGGCTCAAAGGTAGGAGACAGAGGGTGGTGTAGGAGGGTTGCTTTTCAGACTGGAGGCCTGTAATCAGTGGTGTTCCACAAGGATCAATGCCGGGTCTTTTTTTTATCATTTATAGTAATGATTTGGATGTGAACTGAGGACATTTGGTTAGTAAGTTTTCAGATGACACCAAAATTAGTAGTGTAGTGGACAGCCAAGAAGGTTATGTCAGAGTACAATGGGATCTTGATCAGATAGGCTGATGAATGGAAGAGAGATTAATTTAGATAAATGTGAGGTGCTGCATTTTGGAAAGCGAATCATGGCAGGACTGAAACACTTATGGGTAGGTCCTGAGGAGTGTTGCTGAGCAAAAACACCTTGGAGTGCAGGTTCATATTTCCTTGGAAATGGAGTGCCAAGTAGACAGGATAGTGAAGGCGGCATTTGGTATGCTTGCCTTTATAGGTGAGTGCATTGAGTAAAATAGTTGGAAGGTCATGTTGCAGCTTTACAGGACATTGGTTTAGGCCACCTTTGGAGCACTGCATTCAATTCTGGTCTCCCTGCTATAGGAATGATGTTTTGAAACTTGAAATGGTTCAGAAAAGATTTACAAGGATGTTGCAGAGATTGGAGGGTTAGAGGTATAGGTAGAGGCTGAATAAGCTGTGGTTATTTTCCATGGAGCATCGGAGGCTGAGGGATGACCTTATAGAGGTTTATAAAATCATGAGGGGCATGGATAGAGTGAATAGCCAAGATCTTTTCCTGAGGTTAGGGGAGTCCAAAACTAGAGGGCATAGGTTTTAGGTGAGAGGGGAAAGATTTAAAAGGAATCTAAGGAGCAATGTTTTCATGCAAAGACTTGTGTGTGTATGGAATGAGCAGTCAGAGGAAGTGTTGGAGGCTGGCACAGTTGCAACATTTAAAAGGCATTTGGATGTGTACATGAACCGGAAGGGTTTGAAGGGATATGGGCCAAATACTGGAAAATGGGTCGAGATTATTTTAGGATATCTGGTCAGCATGGACGAGTTGGACTGAAGGGTCTGTTTCCATGTCGTACATCTCTATGATTATGACTTTGTGACTTGGCAGTATGGAAATCTGCCCATGTATGTCCTGTACAAAAAAAAACACAAGATAAATCCAAACAAGTCAATTACTGCCCCATCAGCATCCTCTCAATCATAAATAAAGTGATGGTTTATTGCATGCTCACTGATGTTCAGTTTCGAGCCACTCATCTCCTGACCTCGTTACAGCCTTTGTCCCAACATGAACAGAAGAACCGAACTCCAGAGGTGAGGTGAGGCGAGATTAGCCAGCCTTGACATCAAGAAAGCATTCAACAAAGTTGCAAAACTGGTTGTTGGGAAGGAAGAAAGCTCCACAGTTTGGAGTATAATACCAGAGCAAGTTTCAATGATTCCTGGGTGAAAACAGGAAACTCAGCTGTGTTACATCTGTTATGATGTTCGGTGCTGGTTTCTCCAAGCTCCTGATTTTCCATACAGTATGAAAGGAGTTTGTCACCAATGTCAGATGGTAAACTTTGCAAACTGCTCAGATTAGAATTAAAGATAAAGACAATAAAGATTCATTGTCAATGGGGCTGGTGGAAGCCAAAACAATCCCTGATTTCAAAAGGAAGTTGTTGGGCACATGGAAAAAAAGTAACCTACAGCGCAATGGGAATCAAGTGTGATTTACTGAATTGATGCATGGGGAGACAATGTAGGCTCAATGGACTGAATGCCTCCTGTGGATGGCTAACTCTGAAGTTTTGATCTGAGCCTCGTCTATGCTTCTGATGGTCACTGGTCACTTACATGGAAGCTCAGGTATAAAAACTCATCGCTAAAACTGTGGGTATGGAACAGTGTGACACATCTCTGCTTTTTAAAAAATGTTTCTATTGAAAAATAGATTTTTAATATGACAACAAATACAAAACAATATAATTCAAAACAAATAAAGAATACCAAAACAATGTAAAAAACCCAAACTGCCCTCATGTACAAATGTATAAATATGTATAGAAAAATATATTTAAAAAACTCCAACTACTTAACTAAATAAAGAATAACCAACAAACTAACAAATAATAATAACTCAGCTCAACCAAACCAAACACTCGCTCTCAAATATCGAGAGCATTAGTTTTCACATATTCATACATTCACAGTTCCTCCTCTATGGATATTGAACCCGTAAAGTACAATTGTTACGGCTATATAAAAGCCTGGTTAGTGTGGCAGACAAACCTGTTTCCAGAGATTCCAAAAAGGGATGCCACGTCTTATCGAAATTCTCAGTCTTGTGGTGCACCATACTGTGAGAAAATCCAAGGGGAATATGCTCCATAACAAACTTCCGCCAACCTGACAGTTCTGGGGAATTTTCAGATACTCAACCTAACAAGATACTCTTTCTTGCACATAAAGTCAGGATGTTGAAAACTTTGTTTTATGTGCATCTACAGGCAACACACTGGCAGGCCAAGAAGAGAGAACTGGTCCTTCTCCACCCTTACACCCAAATTCCCCTGCCACAGCGTTCCAGTATGTTTGAAGCTTACCACAGGACCAGAGACAATGGGTGAGAGTGCCCATACCAACCTTGCACTTGGGACATGTTGCAGATACCCCTGGTTTAAATTTTGACAAACGATCTGGAGCCAAATGGACTCTGTGGAGAATGTTCAGCTGTAAAAAAAGATCCTATTGCAAATTGATATAATTCTTGCATTTATCCAAATATCATCACATGCCTCTGAGGAGACCTCAACGCCTAGCTCTCTCTCCCACACCCTGCAGAGTCGATCGAATTCATCTGAGAGGGCACCCCTAATTGATGATATAAAGTGCTGACAGAAAATGTACTTTTAGCACTGAACACCCTCCTCTCTATGTCAGGTTTGTAGGAAACAGTCAAAAGTGCAGTCTTTTTTTGAATAAAATCCCTAACTTGAAAAAAACTAAAAAGAGGTTCCTGTTAGATAGCTCGTATTTCTGTGCTAACTGATCAAAGTACATAATTGTGTCACCCTCAAATAAATCGCCCATGCAAGACACACCCCTAGCTGACCAATGTTTGAATCCTGAATCTATCATCCCCAGTTGCATACTCGGCATACCCATTATAGGTGTAAGAGAAGATATACCCTCTGCCAAATTGCCCTCCATGCTTAATAGTATTGATAATTATTGGGTCATGGCAATATTTCTTAACTGTCCTCATTTTGTCCAAGAACAGCAAACTGGTAAGGGGGCGCCCTGCCTGAGAGGTTTCAATATCTAGCCGTATTGAAAGAAGGTCCCTAACAGCCCTCCCCCAATGTGAGGCACTTGGGGTTTAGCTAATTTAATAAGTGGCCACTTACGATGCCAAATAAAAGAGCTGAACCAGCCGTTCAGTCTCCTGAATGCTTATTGAAAATCAGGGTGTGCATCCATATAGGGTACAACAAATGGGGGAAAATATTTGTCTTAATAAGCGGTATCCAACCTAACCATAAGACTGGAAGCACCTTCCATCTTTGAAGGTCTTGTTTGATTTTGTTGAATAATTGAATAAAATTAGCTTTGAACAACCGATCAAGAACTAGAGTGATGAATATGTCCAAATACATAACCACCTCCACCATGACCACTTAAATGGGAATCGAGATTCGCCCTCAAGACCTCGCACCTTTGTAAGACCACCCATAGGCATAGCCTCTGATTTTGCAAACTTAAATTTGTACCCCAAAAACGTGCCAAACGTGCTGATGCATTGTATCAGATGAGACACTGAAACTGCTGGATTTGGCAAAAAAATAACAAGGACATCGTCTGCGTGCAACAAAATCTTATGTAATTTTGACCCTACTTCTGGAGCTGTTATATTAGGATCCCTCCAAATGGATTCCGCTAATAGTTCAATTACTAATGTAAAAAGTAGTGGTGATAGGGGAGACAGCTCTGCCGCTGCCCCTAAAAATGTTAAAATTGCTTGATCGTACCCCATTGGTGATGACCGCAGCAAGAGGGTCATTGTAGAAAACCTTTCCCCAATTTATAAAGGCTTCGCCCAAGCCAAACCACTCCAGAATATAAAAAAGATACGACCACTCAACTCAGTCAAATTCCTCCTTTACCTCTAGAGAAATCACCAGTCCCTGTATTGACTGTTGTTGACATGCTTGGATTACATTAAGCAGCTTCCTAATATTATTGGAGTATCTGTGGCCTTTTATGAAGCCTGCCTGGTCCTCTTTAACAACAGAAGGTAATACAGTCTCCAACCTTAACATGAGAGTCTTAGAGAAGATTTGAAGTCCACATTTAAGAGTGAAATGGGCCTGTACGAAGCACAGTCCTCCGGCACTTCCCTTTTTTTTAAGAAAAAGCTAAATATTGGTCTTTCTCAGAATGGCAGGAGACAATCATGAACGTATAAGCATCAGGCCTGACAATATGTTTATAAATTCCTTATAGAATTTGCTAAGAAATCCATCAGGACTGGGTGCCTTTCCACTCTGAAGTTGCTTCACTGCCCCCAGCACCTCTTGCTCTGATAAGGGGCATTGAGAAAAGACTGTTGTTTGGAGGTCACACCTGGAAGCTCCAGATACTTGAAAAAGGACTCCATCTTGGCCTGCCCCTCCTTGCAACTCTCAGATTAGTATAATTTAGAGTAAAATCTCTGGAATGCCGGACTAATCTTTTTGGAATCTTATGTTAGGTTCCCAAACCCTTCCCTAAGTTGATTTTTAATGCAGTTTCCTGGGACTCCACAACCTTTCCTGAGTCCCAGGATATCATGGTGATCCAGGTAGGGTGAGTTAAAAACTTGCATTGCGGTGCAGAGCTCTGCAATGCAATCTTCCTAGATCGCCGCCATCTTGGATCCTGATTAGATTAGATTAGACTTACAGTGTGGAAACAAGCCCTTCGGCCCATCAAGTCCACACCGACCCACCGAAGCGCAGCCTACCCATTCCCCTACATTTACCCCTTACCTAACACTACGGGCAATTTAGCATGGCCAATTCACCTGACCCTGCACATCTTTTGGACTGTGGGAGGAAACCGGAGCACCCGGAGGAAACCCACGCAGACACAGGGGGAACGTGCAAACTCCACACAGTCAGTCGCCTGAGGCGGGAACTGAACCCGGGTCTCTGACGCTGTGAGGCAGCAGTGCTAACCACTGTGCCACCGTGCCGCCAATATTGGGGTGGCACGGTGGCTCAGGGACCCAGGTTCGATTTCAGCCTCAGGCGACCGCATGGAGTTTGCACATTCTCCCCATGTCTGCATGGTTTTCTTCTGGGTGCTCCAGTTTCCTTCCACAGTCCAAAGATGTGCAGGTCAGGTGAATTGGCTATGCTAAATTGCCCATAGCGTTTGGTGCATTAGTCAGAGGGAAGTGAGTTTGGGTGGGTTACTCTTCAGGGGGCTGGTGTGGATTGGTTGGGCCAAAGAGCCTGTTTCCACACTGTAGTATATCTAATGTCTCTACTTTTGATCATTACAAATAATACCCCACTGGATGTGATTTGCATATTTTCTCCCTTGGGCTCAAAGTGACAGACAAGCTGTAATTTGATGCAGTTCTCAGAACTGAGCAAATTAGCTAAGGGCAAATCAATCCAAGGAACTAAATGCATGGCTTAAAGTTTGTTAAACTTGAAAGGGTGGAGAAAAGATTTATGAGGACATTACCACGTTGGAAGGTTTCAGCTACAGGGAGAGTTGAATAGACTGGGACTATTTTCCCTAGAGCATTGGTGGTTGAGGGGGTGACCTCAGAGGTTTATAAAATCATGAGGGATATGGGTAGGGTGAATGACCAAAGCCTTTTTCCCCAGATGAGGGAATTTAAAACTAGAGGGCTTAGGTTTAAAGCGAGAGGGGAAAGACTTTCAAGGGACCAGAGGAGCAAATTTTTCATGCAGAGGGTGGCGCGTGTAGGGAATGAGCTGCCAGAGGAGATGGTGGAAGGTGGTACAATTACAGCATTTAAAAGGCATCTGGCTGGGTACATGAATAGGAAGGGTTTAGATAGATATGGGCCAAATGCTAGAAAATGGAACTAGATTAATTTGGGATATCTAGTCGGCCTGAATGAGTTGGACCAAAGGGCTGTTTGTGTGCTGTACAATTCTGTGGCTCTATGGTGTATGACAAATAGAGAACAGTTTGTGGTGCATAGGCACCAGTACTTTCATTGTATTATTTTGATAGGTTTTAATTAATTAAAATTTCAATTCATCTGCTGGAGCTGTCAGTCACTAATGCTGGCTGATGATGCTATTTCTTTTACAGACACATTAATGAAGGTGAAACTGTTAATTAAAGGTGTACAGGAAATCTACAAGCCACTCTTATTATACAAAGTGTAATTGAGGCATGACTTAGTAAATGGAGAAGTTGCAGTAGGAACAGAGAAACAAACTTCAATAGAAAGAATGGACTTCATTTTGGAAAATTGATAGAGTAATAGAATCATAGAGATGTACAGCACGGAAACAGACTCTTCAGTCCAACCCGTCCATTCCGACCATATATGTGGCAGTTTCAAAAATATTAGCTTCACTATGGTGGCAGAACAACCAATGGTAAAATTGAAATTTTACCAAAAGAACATCTTAAGTTATTTCCTGATTGTGTGGTAATGAGTTAGATGAGACAATGAGGGAATACATGATTATAAGGGTCAGTTTAGAAAGAAAAGATGAGAACAAGCTTGCTGACTTTTCAATGTCAGGAAGTTGTAATGCATCTGTGAAGGATATTGGTGAGATTGGTGTACAGTTTTCATCTCCCTATTTGAAAAAGGATTAATTGCCTTAGAAGCAGTTCATAAAAGGTTCACTCCAATGATGATGGGCATATTTTGTGGAGAACGATTGAAACAGTTGGGCTTATCATCATTGAAGTTTATGAAGAATGAAAGGTGATGTTATTGAAACATACAATCCTGAGAGAGCTTGATAGGATGGTACCAGGAGGATGTTTCCTCTCTCCTCTAGGCCTAGGAGAATTAAGCAATGAATTGTGGATGCTGGCTAACTTTTAACAAAAACAGAAATTGCCCGAGAACTCAGCAAGTCTGACAGTACCTGTAAGAAGAAAACAGTTAACATTTTGAGTTTGGTAATTTTTCTTCAGAGCTGTTAGTAGCCAGGAAAAAGTCATATTGATGAAGAGGCCAATGTGGGATAGGGGGTGTGGTGAAGAGGTGGGTAGGCAGATAAGTGGAGACAGAGAGATATGAAAGGGGAAGGTAAACAGGCAGATTAATAATAGCAGGGCAGGACAGATGAAAAGCTGAATAAAAGTGATAGTAAGAGCTATGAGTGAGCAAATGGATTAGTCATGCTGAATGCAAATCGTAGAATCTGATAGTGGACGTAGCAGTACTCGAGAATGGGTCACTGTGCTAAAAGCAACCCATGCCATAACAGGACCAGATGTGGGGAAATGGAAGGACAGAATCAGGCTCTAAAGTTATTGAACTTGAATTGAGTCCTAGAGGCTGCAGAGTCTCCAAGCAGAAAATGAGAGACTTCTTTGAGCTTGTGCTGAGACCTAGGAGAGACATAGTTTAATAATAAGTATCCTTTATAAGATAGAGGTAAGGAGATGTTTTGTTTCGTCCAAATGGTCATTAGTCTTTCAAATTCTCTTGTCCAGAAAGTGGTGAAGGTTGGGTCATTGAATGTTTTCAAAGCTGAGTTTGATAGATTGTTGGCAGCAAGGGAGTCAAAGGTATGGGGACAGGCAGGAAAGTGGAGCTGAGACCACACTCTAATCAGCAATTTATTGACCGATTGAGCAGCCTTGAAAGACTCAATGGTCTACTCCTGCTTCTAAATCCTACCTTGTTAAGTATGGACTGACTGTGGGCCTGATTCTGTGCCAAGTAATCTATTTTTAAAAAGTTTGCACAGAGGTGCATTCTGTATTTTTACTTCCTTTTAGCTGTCTGTAACTTCACATTGTTTGAATGTTTACTCAATAACTTGCTTCAGAGCCAGTTAGATCTTAATTAATTGGTACCAATAATAGTTTAATTAGCTGTTCTGAATGTTTTTGCCTTACGGCAGTTGGATTATTGTGCAACTTAAGTTAATCATAGAATCATCAACAACAGTAGTCATGAAGATCTTTCAACCCATCTGTGCCAGCAGAAAGGTGGTGCAGATGCTAATCCCATTATCAGTTCTTGATGCATTACACTGTCCAAAACAACAAATTGAGAATCAGTCAAGGTAGTTTTAAATATAATGACAATCTGTTCATCCAAGACCCTTCACAATTTTGTACATCTTAATTAAATCTTACCTCAGCCTCCTCTCATTTGAAATGATATCAAAGTGTTTGAGGAGTTAAAGGTGTTACTGAAGGGGATGCAATAGGATTATGTTGCCTTTTGAAAATCAAAGTGCTACTTTGAAGACTTCTTGATTCAACCAACAGTGGAACCCTAAACATCTGATCTGGGTCAGGATCACTATGTCCAACTCAATCCACACAGTTACTTACTTATAATGTTTCAGGCCTGTCTACTGAGGGAGGTTAGTCAGTAAGTTGTGAGAAGGGGTGTTAGTGAGGGAAGTAGTTTGGCTGGTTTGGGCAGGTAGTTGGGGAGGTGACACAGTGGGTAGTAGAATTGAGTTGGCGGGTAGCTAGGTTGTGACGGGCTGTAGTCATTGAACTAGAGATCAGGTCAAGATGAGTCAGAGCATCAGGCAGGAGTCCAGATGGTGGTCCAAGAAATCAGATGCATAGCTATCCAGCAGGTAGAGAAATTCAGTCGGATAAAAATTATTTCTAAGTAAGTGATCAACAGCCTCCAAAGTCTGCATCCTAACTTGGAGTTAGAGCCATTTTATTCCAGGTTTCTGATGCTGGGTAATTGCCCCTCAAAAGTTGCAACCACCTGATTAATGGAATCATTGAATCCCTACAGTCATTTGGCCCATCAAGTCCACACCGACCCTCTGAAGAGCACCCACCAAAGTCCATCCCCTACTGTATCCCTGTAACTTTACATTTACCACGGCTAATCCAACTAGCCTGCACATCCCTGGGTAGTTTGGCCGTGCTAAATTGCCCATTCCACCAAACCAGCACAGCTCTGGACCTTGGGAGGGAAACCAGAGCACCCAAGAGGAAACCCATAAGACACAGGGAGAATGAACAAATTCCATACAGACAGTTGCCCAAAGCTGGAATCAAACCAAGGTCCCTGTTAGCAGTGCTAAGCAGTGAGCCAGTGTGCCACCCTCATAATTCCCATATAGTCAGTGTGCAAGGACCACCAAATATTCCTTCTGCATCAAAGGTCAATCTGATCTCTTCCAATCTGAAGATTGGGAAATCTGGGCCAAACAAATCAGACAGCCTTGGGCGCAAATTAGTTCAAAGTCAGAAAATCCTGAAAATGAGTGATGGATATTTTCAAACCAAATTGGGTAAGTATGGTGACACCTCTCTCCCACATCCCCATAGACAGATAAATTATGTAAGTGTTGTGCCCACCCCATATCAAAATGATGTAAATGTTGTGCCCCCATGCCTAAATAATGTGAACATTGTGCCCCTCCTTGGATAAATGGCATAAATATGATACACCCATGCCTAAATAATGTAAATATGATGCCCAACATGTCCAAGTGATATAAATATGGTGTCCCCATGTCTAAATGATCTAAATATGGTGCCCCCATGCCTAAACTATGTAAATATGATGCCCCTGTGCCTAAATGGCGTAAACATGATGTCCCCATGACTAACTGATGTGAAGTTGGTGCTCTTTATGGTCACTTTATTCAATCTTCCAAATTTCAACTTTGGAACTGTGGAAGTAACAAGGAACAAAGATAATTCCAATCTGAAAGTTTTTTTTTTCTCTGGAACCCTCATCATAATCCTCTTCAGATCATTATCCAGTTGCTTTTTGAAAGTGAAGACTGAATCTGATTCCACCATGTTCTCAGGGAGTGCATTCCAGATCCCAACTACTCAGGCAAAAATATTTTCCATAGATTGTCTCCAGATCGTTTACCAATTACTTTAAATCTGGACTCTCTGGTTCTCAATCCTCCCATCAGTAGGTTAGGCTCTAGCTAATGGTTTTGAACCTCTTGGGGCCACTTCCATGCAGTCTTCATTTTGCAAAGAACTTCAACATCTCCGATGTATCTCAAGAACCAATCTCAAGAATCTATTCGACTGCCTCTCTGATGCCTTCACATCTGGTGTTAAAGGGAATGGCCCAGAAATGGACACAGGGGTGGGGTGGTGGGGAGGGGAGGGTTTGGTAATGTTATCGGACAAGTAATTCAGAGACCAAGGTTAATGCTTAATTTGAATTAAATTCATTGTTGTCATTGGCAATCAATCAATCAGTCTGTCTTCCTCTCACAGAAGTGTCCCCCTTGAGCTTGACAAAGATGATTTGCTTTGGCAATTGGAACTCAGGCATCCTAAGCACATAGCTGGCCCAGGGGAGTTGATTTCAAATGATCCTGGCCTCAATGTTAATACTATTGGTTACTTCAAGGGCACTGATGTTTGTACCCCTGACCTCCTTGGTAATGTAGAGAATCCATCTCAAACAACGTTGATTGTACATCTCAAGCATCTTGAGGTGGCACCAAGTTTTAGAGCCATATAGAAGATTCAGAAGGATGACTGCCTTATAACAAGGATCTTGGTATCAATACAGATGTCATGGGTCACTCATTCCTTGGAGTTCAAAGACAGTGCTTGCAGATTGGAAATGCTGTTGAATATATGCATTGATATCAGCTTTGGATCACAGCTGAAGAAATATTCCATGTTTAGGAGGATTTCTCCATTGATCTGAGATGTGTTGGTAAAGGATTGGAACCTTCTTAAGGTTGAAGCTGAGACCAGTTATAGCTGAAGAGATATTCTTCTGTGAAGGCATTAAGTGAGGCTTGAAGGTTCTCTTCTGTACAAGTCTAGCAATAACCATGAAACCATTGTCAATGATCCTAAAAACCCATCAGGTTTAGTTATCTCTTTTCTGGAAGGAAATCTACCATCCTTTCTTGGTCTGGTCAATTTATGGTTCAATCTCCACTGCTGTCTGAATTGGCTGAGCACACCACTCAGTTTGAGGACAATTAGGGATGGGCAACAAATGCTGACCTTGCCAGTGATGTCCACATCAAATTAAAGAATAAAGAAAACAAAAAACCCACCTGAGGTAGGACCAATGTTTTATATAGATTTAACACATCTACCTTGCTTGTCTGCTGTCTGACTCTATTTACCAATATCCAATCACCCATTGCTTTATTAACCATGCTCTCAACCTGTCTTGTCACCTTCAATGATTGGTGCATGTATAGACTATGATTCCTCTGCTCCTGAGCCCTTTAGATTTATAATCTTAAACTAAGCACTTCACAATTCTTTGCGTGGAATTTCACCTGCCACTTGTTTGTCCAAAGCTAGCCTGCATCCCCTGGAAGGCTATCTGCATTCCACTCACAGTTCGCAATACTTTGAAGTTTTGTTAAATCTGCAAATCTTGAATTTTTGCCTTGCATACTAGACTAGTCATATATATCATTGAGAGTGTGGAACTAATAACAAGCCCCTAAGCCAACCCACTGTATGCAAAGAGCTCTTGTTGCACTATGGAAGTGTGTCTGCTTCTAAGCTGGAAGATCAGGTTTCAAATCTCATGTGTGTTGTAATGTGCCTAAACAGGTTAATTAGGAGTGTCTATGAGGCAATCATTCACCATGACTTTGTTTCCCTGCTACTGTTGTCCCTTTTAGTTCAAGGGATTTTTAAAAAAAGAGGATGTCTAATCATTGGCCATTTTTTGAAATAAATGGCAGTGTGGGGAGCCTGTAGTTCCCATTTCTTTCTCCATGGTAATAGGTCAACCAATAGGGAACATGGTAGCCTCACAGTAACATCACTGGTCTGACAGTCCATAAAGCCCAGGAAAATGCTATGGGGACATGGGCTCGAATCCCACCGTGGTAGTAGGTGAGATTCAAGTTCACCAAATAAATCTAGAATGTAAAACTGATCTAAATGATGGCAATCTTGAAACCTTCATTGTTAAGAACCCACCTGGTTTAATTACATCCTTTGAGGGAAAAAAATCTGTCACCTTACCTGGTCTGGGCTATATGTGACTCCAGGCCTACATCAATCTTGTTGACCTTTAACTGCCTAGCAAGCCATTCAGTTCAACAGCAATAAATACTGGCTTTGCCAGTGATGTCCACCTCCCATGAAGAAATTTAAGGAAAAACAAAATCAGACATGGGTTGGTTAAAAAGCTGTTTAGCACCCTAGCCTTCATTGCTCAGTCCTTTCATATTGGAGATGGGAAGTCATGTTGACGTTTTACAGGACATTAGTGAGGCCTCTTCTGGAGTACTGTGTCCAGTTCTCATTGCTCAGTTATAGGAAGGATATTAAGTTGGAGAGAGTTCAGCAGAGATTTACCAGGATGTTGCTGGGTATAGAAGGTTAGAGTTCTAAAGAAAAGCTGGATAGGCTGAGACTTTTCTCACTGGAGCGTAGGAGGTTGAGAGGTGACCTTATAGAAGTTGTTAAAATAACGAGGGGTAGAGATAGAGTTAATGGTAGTCATTGTTTCCCACTGGTGGCAGGTTTCAAGACAAGGGGGCACAGTTTTAAAGGTGAGAAGAGAGAGATTTAAAAAAAAAGACATGGGGGCAAACCTTTTTTTACACCGAGGATGGTTCAAGTGTGTGGAACACACTTCCCGAGGAAATGGTGGATGTGGATACAATTACAATGCTTAAAAGACATTTGGGTAAGTACATGAATAGGAAAGGTTTGGAGAGATATGGGCCAGGAGCAGGCAGATGGGACTAGTTCAGTTTGGAATTATGTTCGGCATGGACTGGTTGGACCGAAGGGTCTGTTTCCGTGCTGTATGACTTGCAACCACTCGGTACATTTTCCTTCCTGGTTCTATAAATCGATGTGATCATTTCAAATTTGGCATTCTTGCATTTGTCCTGATGAGACTAGTACAGTAAATGCCAACAATGGGGTTCTCTTTTCAGCAAAAATCAAGTTCTATTCTGCCAAACAACAGTCCATGTGTCTGAAACACGAGAACAGCATCAACTGCAAGTTCAAAGTTTTTCAAGAGGACAACTTACCCACAACCTTTTCAAATGCCATTAGTGATTGTAATATATGCAGGCATTAATGCCAAAGCAAGATTTCTGAAGAATAAGGAAAAATTAGAGACAGCCTGAACCTAACTGAAAAGGGAGGGGGTGGGTTCAATGTGTACATTTCAAGGCCATGTAAATAATCTGCTGCTGCTTCTTTTTGTGCTGAGTGTCCTCGTGAGGATTTCCAGGATTTGCAATTTGTATTCTTGTTTAAAAGTCCCATCCTTCAGTAAGAGTAAATTAGAAAGTTTGCATCATGTCCTCAGTGCTGTGTTTTTCATTTCAATTAATGACATTGCAAATTATTGACCACATAACAGTCTGTGCAAGATCAGGAGCGATTGGCAAATCAGCATGTTGCTACATGGGTGCGAAATACCAGGATGTGGGTAAGCATTAAAATGTAGAAATGGCAAACAGACACTTCCGCCTAATTCATGTAATTTCCCTTTACAACAAAATTGTTCAAATAGGCAATTATTAATAAAACAATTTACTAAAATCACAAGTTAACCAAGAAGCTTTAGAATTACAGGCAACGAGGACTGCACAGCGTGAACAATTAAGTTGCTGATTCATGTTGGGATGCAATACAGTGCATAGGTTATTATAGACTGGTCAGTGCAGTCAAGGTGAATATATGGACAATGATAATATGATCGACAAATTAATCCTACGCTGAACCCTTCACTCTATGCCTCAATCTTATCTCCAAGTCAGATGAAGCCATCTACCAAATATTTCAATAAATTGACAGTATGGAGGGAATGCTGCACCAACAGAGGGTCAGTACTGAGTGAGTGCTGCATTGAACCGAGTACATTTTAGATGCAGGTCACTTTTCCAATGTAGGAAGTATAACAGGAGGAGGTTTAACAGCCAACTTGAGATTAGATTAGATTCCCTACAGTGTGGAAACAGGCCCTTTGGCCCACCCAGTCCACGCCAACCCTCCAAAGAGTAACCCACCCAGACCCAATTCCCTCTGCACCTAGCACTATGGGCAATTTAGCATGGCCAATTCACCTGACCTGCACATCTTTGGGAGGAAATCGGAGCACCCGGAGGAAACCCACACAGACACCGGGAGAATGTGCAAACTCCACACAGACAGTCGCCCAAGGCTGTAGTGCTAACCACTGAGCCACTTTGCCGCCCACAAGATCTTAAACAATAATGTGATGAGGATATTTGTTGAAATGGTACTGGTTAATGATTAAATATGGTCAGAATACAGGAAAGAATTTAACTGATCTTCATCCAGTAATGCCAGTGGATGCGTGATGTACTCTGATGGGACAGATAGGCCGAGGATATAACATCTCATTCAAAGCACAGCACTGCTAATGAGATTATCCTGGACTTATCAGGGAGCCATGGTGAGGGCAGTCATGGCTTTTGATAATAAAAAGTATCTCTTCAGACGGATGATACTGTAAGCAAACTCTCAGATGTTCTTTGTGTGGGATGTCTTTGTAACAGATTATAATAGATTGCAGTTGGATCTAGATAGCAAGAATCACCAATTGACATGACTCTCAGTGCACCAATATAAATGTAAGACTTAGTAATTTCAAGCCTTTATGAACATTGACTTTCAACAAATAGCCCAGTGTCTCGCAAAATATATTGTTCTGAAAAGAAAAGTTGTTCTTTATTGCAGGAGCTGTAAGGGTTTCCTGCTGAGAAGCTCTAGATTGGAAAGAGAGGAGATATCATAATAACTGACATGTACAATATAGAATTGGAATCAGGGAATGCAGCCTGCATCAAACACTCTTCCCGAAAAAAACAGGTCACTGTTTTCAATGGAATTCTAACTGGGGCCTAATCCCTGGATCCAGATGAGCAACTGTCTACCCTGCACAGTGAATGGAAAAACATTCCCTGTACCAATAACTGATTGCATGAGGTATAGCTCTTAAGTGGTCAAAGATCACAAACAATCATCCAGAATGCAACCCAAGCCCCGCATTTCAACAGCATGGAAGGTTAACCTGCATTCTGAAGTGTCATTCATAAACTTCAGAATAATTCTAAGGATTTCATCATCAAGAAAATGCTTTTGAATGGCAGTTATTGTTGTAATGTAGGAAATGCAGCAAGAAATGTGTGCATTGGAACATCCCACACACTACCATTTGATAGTAATGAGATACTTTGTATTTATGATAATGCTGTAGGGACAAATACTGATCAAGACACAAGACCCCAATACCTATGCAATGGGAGATTTCAAGTTTACTTGAGATGAATGCTTCTTTCTAAAAAGGTGTCAATGCATTTGTAAGCTATTCCCTCTGCTGAAGCTTTGCCATGCAGCACTCCCTCACTACTAACCCTTTGACAATGCAGCTGTTTCTCAGTACTAACCCTCCAACAGTGCAGCACTCCCTCAGCCCTGACCCTCTGTCAGGACTGAGGAGTAGGGCACTGTCAATCAGATAGTGGACCGTTCCCTATTCTTTCATATTTAGCCTCAGTCAGTGCAGCACTGCCACAGTACTAACCATCCAGCAGTGCAGCAGTCCCTAGTATTGCCCCTTCAAAACTGCAGCACTCCCTCAGGACTGACCCTGTAACAGTGTAGCACTCTATCAACATTGTACTGAAAAGCTAAACCACGAACAGATATTCTTCCAAATAAATCGTCTTTCAGCAGTTTTGCTTTTTCAAGTGGAAAATACTAACCAAAGGAAATAAAAGTATTTCTTTGACACTGACAGTTTTAAAATTAGATTTCTAACTGAGACGAGAGCAGAAAAAAAAATCAACCTCAGTGATGTTGCTCTTTGAGTTCCTGCCGACTATATATAGACCATGGGTTTCAGTGTTTTAGCTACTTAAAGGTCATGTGTGAACACAATATACCACAGCCCAAAGCAGGAAAATTGGAGCAGGCTGCTTGTATCTTTTCAGAAAATGCACTCGGTTTTTTACTTTGCAAAGTAAAAACAAATCATCGACTTTGCATCTTTTTTGTTGCAACAGTGCAGTTGTGTTTTGTGGTCATATTTGAGAGAGTGGATTGTATTCAGAGGGGTTTTCTGCACTTTTAATTTTTCTGTCTTGGAAAGTGTAGGATGTAGTGAAAGTGGAACTTGATGTGACTCACAGGAAGCTCGAGAATGCATCAGTAACTCGCACCACCTGCTAAAACTGCGCAACGAAGCACGATTCATCTTAGGCGAGCCTGTGCATTACTTATCTTTCTTTGATCCTCTGCTGCAAAGATTGTGCGTGTCAAACATCAGCAAACCTTCTCCCCAAAAGGGTAAACCTGACAACCACTGACCAGTTGGTTTAAGGCTGGCTGTGGGAAAACTTGTCGAAACAATTAACTCAGAGGAAATTAACACTCACTTCGATAAGCATGGAGTACAAATAGCCAGCCATTCTTTCATAACATGTGGATATGGTTAGTTGGGCAAGCATTTGGTGCCCATTCCTAATTGCCCTAGAGTTGAGGCTCTCTGGGCCATTTCATAGGTCAACCACATTGCTGTGGGTTTGGATTCGTTAGTGGGCCAGACTGAGCATTGTTAGCATATCCTTCACGAGAGGACTAATGAATCAGGTGGATTTTCTATGAAAACTTATGATAGTTTTGCTGTCACCATTACTGAGAATAGATTTATATTCCTGATCTATTACTTAAGTTTAAATTTCAATTTCACCAGATGTCCATTGTAGGATTTCAAGCCATTATCCCCGGGATTTTGGATTACTAGACCAGTGACAAGACTGCACCACAGTGCCTGCACATTGTTCCCTATTTGTTCAGTGCTGATTGCATTGAACCATTTTGATAGAGTTTTTTGATGAGACAACAGACAGGGTAGATAAGGAAAGTGCCCTCATGTATATGAACCTGCAAAACGTATCAGTTGCAGTATCACAGATTGTTTGCAAAAATTGTTAATTAGATACAAATGTAAGTTGCCATAGTCTTACCAGACCAGAGTTGCTCTCTCATTAGAGAGAGATGGTGGTTTAACCGGAGGCTCTCCATACTTCAGGAGAGGGGAGAGATTGAGAAGAAAAGTCCATCATGATAACCTCAGCCAGTGCAACAACTGAATCCATGCTGTTGGTATTACACTGCATCACAAACAAATCACATAGCCAACTGAGCTAACGCAACTCATTGGAGAAAAAAAAGGACATGAGCAGCAAACTGATAGCTATTTCACAGATAAGAAAAGTTCCACCCTAAGAGAAGTAGAGACATACTTTTACTTTTTACTTTTAAAGGCCAGTGGTTTTAAATGCTTTGACTCAGATTCAGTGAATCCTCTAATTTTCTTTCTGGCTGCATGGGCCTCTGATGTCTGTGTGCCGCAGTGACTTCCAAAACCAGAAATCAATGTTGCAATTGGAGTGCCAATTCCAATTGCCATGTGTAGAACCTTGAAGCAGCTGTACACACACACACACTGCTACTGAAAGTTCCATTGAGTTCACTCTTTTCACACATTCATGTCTCCTTTAACAATCCAAAAGATCACTTGACCTCCTACAAATCGCACCTGACCTCTCCCAACAATTAATAACCTCCCCCCAAACTCTCCAAAATGGTATTCTGTCCTTCCAAAGAACTGTGGTAAATTTATACCTTCTTTTAGAAAGTGTAAAGTCTACAAATTGTGACTTGGACATCCTACTTATGAAAAAAAGAATCAATCTGTTGACGACAGCTGATATTAGATTTATATTTGTACCTGTGAACCTGGCCCCATTGCTCCCTCAGTCCTCAAGAGGAAATTTTCATTTTCTCATTCTCTTTTAATAACAGTGGGGTGGCACGGTGGCTCAGTGGTTAGCACTGCTGCCTCACAGCACCAGTGACCCGGGTTCAATTCCAACCTCAGGTGACTGTGTGGAGTTTGCACATTCTCCCAGTACCTGGATGGGTGTCCTCTGGTTTCCTCCCCCAGTCCAAAGATGTGCAGGTCAAGTGACTTGCCCGTATTAAATTGCCTATAGTTTTCAGGTATGTGTAGGTAAGGTGCATTATTCAGAGGACAATGTAGAGTAATAGGGTTACTCTTCGGAGGGTCAGTGTGGACTTGTTGGGCTGAAGGGCCTATTTCCACACGTAGGAATTCTTCTAAGAAGTAGAGATGTTGGTTGATGGGTTTGGAGGTGGAAGACTCTTTCAGTCCTGCAAAAATGCAAAAGTTCAGGCCAAAGGTAACATTTCATTAGAATGAAATCCACAAGGGAATGGCCAAGAAACATAATATGTATTTCTCTTCACAAATGCTGCCGGAGTTGCTCAAATGTTTCTAACATCTTGGTTTTTCACTACTGGGGCCACTGCTGCTTTGGAAATACATTACTATTGGATTGGAAGGTTTATAGGGTATGACTTTAAAATTTGCAGGAGACATAGATGTTCTAAGTGCAATGAATGGTAAGGAAGATAAATGCCCAAGAGGGCGCACAGGCTGCTGGAAGAAGCTGACATGTGGCAGATGAAATTTAACTTATGAAAGTATGTGGTGGTTAAAAAAGAATGAGTGGCATACTTTTGGACGAATGTGGGATTTTGCTATGGCTAGCAGATGGAGTTTAATTTAGCTAAATGTGTGTTGTTGCACGTTGGTAAGGCAAACAAGGACAAGACTTATAATAGAGCCCGGGAGGTGGGGGGGTGGGGGGGGGGGGGGGGCGCAGGGGGGTAGGGGAAGGGTGGTTAGAAAGTGAGGGCTGCAGATGATGGGGATCAGAGTCAAAAAGTGTGGCTCTGGAAAAGTGCAGGTCAGGCAGAATCCCAGGAACAGGAGAGATGACATTTTGGACATTCCTGATGAAGGGCTTAGGCCTAAAATGTCAACTCTCCTGCTCCTCAGTTGCTGCTTGACCTGCTGTGTTTTATCAGTGCCACATTTTTCGATCCTGGGCAGTGTTACCAAACAAGGATACCTAAGTGTGCAGGTGCATAATTCCTTGGAAGTGGAATCGAAGATAGACAGGAGAGTGAAGGCGGCATTTGGCACACTTGTCTTCATTGGTCAGAACATTAAGTATAGGCGTTGGGACAGTATGTTGCAGCTGAACAGACATGAAGAAGCCAGTTTTAGAATACTGCATTCAATGCTGGTCTCCCTGCCACAGGAAGGATGTTGTGAAACTTCAATGAATTCAGAAAAGATTTATAAAGATGTTGTGGGGATTGGAGGGTTTGAGCTCCAATGAGAGGCTGCATAGGCTAGAGCGAGTTTCCCTGGAACCTTAGCAGCTGAAGGGTGACCTTATGGAGGTTTATACAATAATGAGGGACATGGATATGGTGAATAGCTAAGGTCTTTTTCCCAGGATAGGGAGTCCAAAACTAGAGGGCATAGAGAGGAAAGAGTCAAGAAAGATCTGGGGTGGATTTTCCGCACACAGGGTGATGCATGTGTCAAACAAGCTGCAGGGATGTAGAGAGGGCAAAATTTCAATATTTAAAAGGCATTCTGGATGGCTATATAAATCGGAAAGGTTTAGAGAGATGTGGATTAAATGCTGGCAAATGGAATCAGATCAGCTTAGAATATCCAGTCGACATGGACGAGTTGGACCGAAGGGTTTGTTTCCATGCTACATAACTCTATAGTTACAACTGAACTGTTTTGTAGGGTAAATGGAGATTACCTATAGGTGTCAAAAGGGAATGCACTAAATACTTGAAGGAGAAAAAGCTGGCAGGGGTATACTCTGAGCAGTTGAGTGGGTCTAACGATCAGTGCCTATGTTCCTCCCTTAATAGAAATAGGACCTCAGTCATTGGAAACGTCCAGCCCATCATCTATTCTAGCCTGAAATGTTTGCAATGGAGTGTATCACAGCTGTGTTCAATCCTGCTATCATTTAAAATCTCCAGATGGTATAACAAAATCTCCAGATGTAGTTCACAAGGGTGAGTGAGTGATGAGGAAAATGAATCTTGGTTTATATTTGTCTCTATAATTCATTCATCTATTAAAGCCCCTGCCTAGCATAATCCATAAACGAAAGGAGGGCTGTGAAACCTCGAGATAGTACCAGACTTCTTACTGTCCTGGTCTTAAGCATGTTTATCATTCCTGTTGGCTATGAGTTTATGCAGCCTGCAGTCCATTTCCTTAACCTAAAATATTTCATCCCCTCACCATCCAATATCAGTTCTCTGATTTAAGATATGCTTTAATCATGAATAATTAAACACGTTGATTTAAACACAACCTGTGTGTTTGCTCAGCCACAAGCTGTACCGTTGGAATTGGTCATTGATCACATATTAATAATCTGCATTACTGACCTTAGCCCTCTGTTTATAAATTACTTAAAGTCTAACACTGAAAAAAAGAGAGCTTAACACCACTACAGTTTTTGATATAATTCCCAAGTGCAGGTCACAAATACATATCGCAGATCACAGAACAATTACAGCACAGAAAGAGGCCAAACTGTTAGGTCTGTGCTGGCTTCCTGTAAGTGCCACTCAGCTCATGCCACTCCCCTCCTTTTCTTCATTGCCCTGCAATATTTTTCACTTGAAATAATGGACTTAGATAATAGTTGGGCCCCCCGGGGACCTTTGTCGAATTGAAAGATCTAGGGGTGCAAGTATCTAGTTCCTTGGAAGTGGCATCACAGGTAGACAGGGTGGTGAAAACATTTGGCCCACTTACCTTCAGTGATCACAGCATTGTGTCCAGGAGGTGGAACATTATGTTACGCAATATAAGACATTTGTGAGGCCACATTTTCAGTACTGCATGCAATTTTGGTCACCTTCTTATCGGAAATTGGTTATTAAAGTGAAAAGGGTGCAAAAAGGATTTACAAGTATGTTACTAAGACTAGAAGGTTTGAGTTATAACAAACAGTTGAATAGGCTGGGATTTACTTTCCTTGGAGTGTTTGAGCGGAGGGGTTACCTTACAGAGGTTTATAAAATCACTGTGTTGATTGTAATGAGATCAGCCAGGTGGTTCTTACAGAATATGTGTTTCCTGTTTGGAGCTGTTAATGCTGTTCACTCTGAGCGCTGATCCTGAGGGAACTAGATCAGTGTCATGGACTCTCCAATTATGAATAAAGGGTGACTTGTTGACGAGAGACCGACCTCTGTGAAGTTATTTCAATCATGAGGGGCATGGATAGGGTGAATAACCAAGGTCTTTTCTTGGGTAGGGGAGTCTAAAACTAGCGGGCATAGGTTTAAGGTTATGGGGGAAGATTTGAAAAGGGATCTGAGGGCAACCTTTTCACACAGAGGGTGTTATGTGTATGGAATGAGTTGGCAGAGGAAGTGGTGGAGGCTGGTATCATTACATAGAAAAGACATTTGGACAGGTACATGGATTGGAAAGGTTCAGAAGGATGTGGGCCCAATACAGGCAAATAGGACTAGTTCAGTCTAGGAAACCAAAAGAACTGCAGATGCTGGATATCAGAAACAAAAACAGAACTCCGTTCTAAAGAAGGGTCACGGGACCTGAAACATTAAGTCTAATTTCATCCACAGATGCTGCCAGACCTGCTGACTATTTCCAGTAATTTCTGTTTTTGTTTCAGTTTAGAAATCTGGTTAGCATGGGTGGGCTGGGCCGAAGGGCCTGTTTCCATGCTATAGAAGTCTGAGTCTTTAATGACTCAATTCCTTGTTGAAAGCTTTGATTGAAACTGTGACCATCACAGTCTCTGATAGTGCATTGCAGATCCTAAACCCTGGCTGTTTAAAAAAGGTTTCTCCTCATTGTTTTCAATGTCAATTGCTTAAAGCCAGTGTTCTCTGGATCTCAATCTTTCCACTATTGGAAACATTTTCTCTTATCTAGTCAGTCCAGATTGCTCGAGATTTTGAACAACTTCATCAAAGCTCTTCTCAGCTTTCTCTCTTCTCCAAAAAAAGAGAGAGCAATCCCAACTTCTGTAATCTATTGCAGTGTTGTGTATCTTTCTGCCCCATCTCAAACTTCATATACTTCCTGAAGTGCCAGATCTGGAATTGAAAATCATTTGAAAGTTTATAATAAGGAAAAACTAATGGAGTAAATAGTGAAGACCAATAGAAAACAACTTCAAGAGGACAGAGACAGACTGAAATCAGTAGACCCTGAAAGTGATTCATTTTGATCAGAACAGGAAGGAGAAGTGATACAAATTAACAACCTTAGAAAAAGTGCAGAAACAGAGAAACCTGAAGCTAGATAAGAAATCTTTGAATGTGGCAGAACAGGTTGAGAAGTTTGTTTATCAAGGCACCGAGTACAAAGGTTCAGAAACTTTGTAAAACTTTTATAAGTTACTGGTTAGGCCACAGCAGATGATCATATTCAATTTACTTTGGGAGCAATGTCAAGGTCTTTGAGGGTCTACAAGTGTATTTCATCAGAATGGTGCATTTGTGAAGATGCAAAAGGAGTGGGAATTGTTCTCCTTACAGCAGAAAGGGTTAAGGGGAGATTTCATAAATCTCTTAAAAATCATGAATGCAATGTTTGAATCAATAGAGTAGATAAAATGTTTCTGGTGGATAAAGTGGTGGATTCTAGGTAACACAGCTAAGTGGAAAAATATCCAGCAGAGCTTAAAATTATTGGTTCAGAGCAAGTTGTTCCAGTCTGTCACTTCACACCAGTAAGCAGATTGAATAGTAACTTGCAAAAGGAAGTTACTTGAAAAAGAAAACAAAAATGTACTGGTCAGTGGGTCAAGAGCCGGAGGTGGTGGTGGTGGTAGTGGGGGTGGGGGTAGATGAGAATAACTAAATAGTTCTTTCACAGAGCCAACACTATAATGTAAGGTGCCCTTTGGCCTCCCTTTATGTTGCCACATTCTATGATTCTCAAGTACCTTTTTCAATCAGAGGACATTCCAAAACAACTTTACAGCCAATATTTTGAAGTATAGTAATTGTTGAAATGCAGGTAACACAGGAGCCAAATACAAAGAGTGACAATGGTCAGATAATTTGTTATTTTTGGGATGCTGGTTTAAGAATGAAAATTGCCTGAAAACACAAAGGAGCAGCTCCCTTGAAATTGTTCACAGGGTCATTTGATCACCAAGTAGTTCCTTAGTTTAACAGTAGTAATTAAGCTCGGCCATTCTATTCCCACTGAAGATTTTCTGCTCAAGTGTCTGGAATGAGCCTTGAAAGCCATGACTTCATGACTTATATTGGAGTGTTATCCTCTGGACACAGCTGGCAGTATGAGGTTAGGAAGCCCTTTGGGAATATGGGCAATACAGTCTCTGACTGTTGTGTTCTGGGATTAATGGGCACAGCTCAATGGGAATGAAGTTTAATCTGCTTTGGCTCAGAGCTTTGAGTTACTTTAGAAATTGAATGAAGGTGCTAAGATTTGACCTCTGGTCGAGGTTTGGAGCGGAGGGTAGAGTTTTGTCTTGAGTACAAGAATTCTCAGGGTATTTCTCGCACACCAACCAAACAATGGCAAAAGACGTTCATCTGATGAAACAGTGCTCTTGAACAGCAGCACTGAGTGCCAAGATCACAGAATATACTTTGAGTGGAGAACTTCAACATCCATCACTGAGAGTGGCTCAACAACACCACAACAGACCAAGCTGATCAAATCCAAGAAAACATAGCTGCTGGATGGGGGTCTGTGGCTGGCAGTGAGGGAAACCAATCAAAGCACAGAAAACCACACTTCAACTTGTCCTCATTAATCTACTATTAGCAGAGGCACTTGTCCACGACAGTATCTCTCAGAACAGAGCTTGTGCAGACAAGTTATTGATTTCACACTGAGGAAACCCATCAACATGTCGTGTGGCAATGTACTAAAAAGGGATAGATATTCAACAGATCTGGAACTCAAGACGTGATTGCCTACGATGGCCGAGTTTGTGAAAGGTGTCACGTAACAACAGTATGTACTTTCTCTCTCACTTTCAGGCATTGTGCCTCAGATTTGCACTTCTGAACATTGGTGTCTTGAACCTTCAGCCTCCCAGATTGTCTGGAGGATTGTGATCTTTCTACATAACTCCTTCTGTTCAAGGTGGACATGTTGAGACAGTAAAGTTGAATTTGGACAAATTTTGGTAATTGGGGAGAAAAGAGGAAGAAATCACTATGTCCATGATGGAGTAGAGATGGTGGCTGTAAAATAGACTAATGGCTATGCTATTGGACTAACAACCAAAGCATGTATTCAGTCGTGATTAAGGGGTGTCGTTTGAAGACCAACACCTCTCAACTAGGCCTGCATTTTACCTGACTCCAGTCTTGTGATAAACAGTTGCCTAACATCCACAGCACAGTTTGTGGTGTGTACCAAATTGAGCCAGGTCAACAGTCAACGCTGTCACATTTACAGATGATTTTAAATGTTGGTAGAAATAGCTGACCTCAGTTGTGTGATTCCATTCATGTGGCAGAAGTAAGGTTCAGTCAAGGTGAGTGTTTCAGGACCTGGGCTGGATTGCCAATTTCCAAGAAACAGAATGGTTCAGAGCTCCTTTGTGGTTGAGAGAAGTTAGGTCCAAGAATTGAGGCCTGTCAAGCATTCTGAAGTGGTTCTGGAGGAGGTGGCTGTGGAGCTTAGGACAATGGCTTTAAAGATGGGTGTCACAGAGCACAACAAGGTATAAACCCTAATGCAACCAGAGTGAATCTATTTTGATGAAGGGGTTTAGGGGAAAAAGAACATTTACCTTCATTGCATCTTCATCCAACAATGATGTATTTGAGCTGATGAGGACAGGAGGGTTCAGACTATTTCTTGGGAGAACACAACTGACCGAATGGCCTCCATCTCCATTCTGTACAGAGACAGCTTATCAAAATTGACAATGCAAAGAAACATAGGAGCATGGGAAACAACCATTAGTCCCTTGTGTCCACTCCACCATTCAACTACATCACAGCTAATCATTCACCTCAACCCAGTTTCCTAGACTATCCATTTATCCTGTAATCTCTTCAATATCTAGAAATCAGAAAAGAAGCTTTCAAATTCTTACAGTAAATGCTGGAAATATGTCACAGATTAGACAACATCCGTCAAGAGAAATAAAGTTGACATTTAATGAAAGGGCATTGACCTGAAATGCTATTTCTGTTTTCTCTGTACAGATGCTGCCAGACTCATTTACCATTTTCAGCATATTGTATTTTAATTCATATTTCCAGCATGTGTAGTGTTTTGCTTTCCCATTACATTGTGAGCAGGTCTGGTAGATACCACCCTGGGATATGATGTTACCAAGCCACAGGATGTCCAGGATCACGTTAAGAATTGCTGTCTAGGAGAGACAGCTGGGACATCCCATAACCATGGAGAGAAACCCCAATGATCATTAGCGCCTACAAGGGTGGAAGGAGAGAGAAAATCAAAAGCAAAGCATGATTGAAGAGATATGAAATCTTTACAGAATAGGTGTCTCTGAAAATCTGTAGGATGTGAAAGAGTGCTGACCTTGACGGATTTGACTACATTTTTTCCATTTCCTGCCATGCAGCTGGTTTTCACCTTGATGAAGGGTGTCCCCTGTTCTTTCACTGAAATATGAGATTATCTCAGCTTGTTGTTTACAAAAGAGTAGAAGTCACAATTCTATGTGGGGTTATCACAATGTCTTATCTGTGTTTACAATCAATTCCACCTTTACTTACATTAACACTGTGTGTCATCTTAATCTCACTGAGTCATTCTGTGATACCCTGGCCATTCTTTCCTCTTATCTGTGTGGAAAGTGCACCCTCCCACCCTGGGGAGTCTCGCTCGAGCATCAGACTAACCATGCGTGGGGGAAACGAAGATCTGTAAAATGCAGGCATCCCACTTGTTCCAATTATCTGAAATTGACTGTGTCAGCCATGGTTCAGTGGATAACTCACCTCAGAAATCGGAAGACAGTGGGTTCAGGGTTCCACTACACAAAATTGAGTGCAAAATCTAAACCAATACTCCCAATATGGTACCAACGATGTGGTGCATTGTCAGTGAGAAAATACGGGGAGAGTCTGCACTGTCAGTGGGTTAGTACTAAGGCAGTGTTGCCTTATTGTTGTAGTGTCAGTACAGAGGGAGGATGGCACTGTTTCGGGGTCAGTACTGAGGGAGTCCTGCATGGTCAATGGATTAATACAGAGGGAATGTTACAGTATTGTATACGGCTGGTACTGAGGACTATTGGAGGGTCAGTGTTGAGGGAGTCCTACACAAAATTGTTACTGAGGGAGTGCAGTGCTGTTGGAGTGCACAATACCGGGAATGAGTGGGCTGATTGATAAGGAAAAGTTGGACAGGGCTCGGCTTACGTCTACTGGAGTAAGAAGTGGCATGATTGAAACATACAGGATCCTGAGGGGCCTTGAGAGAGTGGTTGTGGAGAGTGTTACTTTGCCAAGTAGGTCACATCATCATCAGCCCATATTCTGGTTGGTGAATGCTTATCTTCCCATTCTTTTACCATCACTTGTGAAACTTTCAAATGTTCTTGTCCAACTTACATTCTCCTCTGACCCTTTCTTCAAACATTTGTGACAGTGTGCCTTAATCATGCAAATGAGAGCTTGGTAGTATCAATCTAAAGTTTTCTGAGTTTATGGATAGAACATAGAGATCAGTACAACAGTACAGCACAGGAACAGGCTCTTTGGCCCTTCACAGATATACTGACATTGAAATCCATTCAAATTAATCCCAACTGCCTGCATATGGCTCATATTCTTCTATTCCTATCTGTTTTTGTGTCAGTCTAAATGTCTCATAACCATTGTTATAATCTCTGCTTCTATCACCTCCCCTGGCAGCATGGTCTAGACACTTTCCACCCTGTGGAAAAACATATCTTGCACATCTCCTTTAAAACTTATACTCCCTATTATTTGAAAATCACACCCTGGGAAAAAGACTTACCCTACCCATGCCTCTCAAATTTTATCTACTTCCATCAGGTCACCACTCAGTCTCTGACACTAACGAAAACAATCCAAGTTTATCCAACAACACCTTATAGCTACTACAATCCAGTCCAGGCAACGTCCTGGTAAACCTCTTCTGCATCTTCTCCAAAGCATCTCTAGCCTTCCTGTTGTGTGGGGACCAGAATTGCACAAGATACTCCAAATGCACCAGACTAAACCCCCTCGAAATATTTAAAATGATAGTCTAGACCATATTTTTTTCTTAACTAAAAAGGTAAAGGCATGTTCTAGATATAATTCAATTAGTTAAACTACCAGGCTTGAAACCAAACACACTTTATTGATATATGATAGTTAACATACAAACAAAAGAAAAAGAAAAAAAAAGAGAAGAATTGACTTAACTGTATATCTATCAAAATGCTTACTACTAATTAACTATTTCATTATAATAATGTCCCAAAGACAAATTCAATAAAATAGATTTTCTCACATGCAATTCTAGCAGCAGGAAGAGAACCCCAGCTTTTAGCTATAACATCCAGCTTCAACATCACAGCAACTGCTATCAAATGCTAAAGCTATAGAAAATTCTGGTTGTTGGAGCTTGACCCCAACCATTCAGGTTGCTTCTATTGTTCCAACTTTAAGAAAAAATGCAAAGCCTTACAAGCTGTTTATTTTATTGGCTTTGGAGCAGACTGTTCATCACCTGTGTCAACTTTTCTTAATAAAAATAACCAGGGCAACATACACCTCTTAAAGCCATTGTATCATCTAATTGAAGTCTTATATAACTGCAACATGACTTGCTAATCTTTATACGCAATGCCCTGAAGGCATTGAAGGCAAGCATACTGTATGCTGCTTTTACCACTGTATCCACTTATGTTGCCAATTTGAGGAAGCTATGGAGTTGCACCTAAACTCCATCTGTACAGCAATGCTCTTAAAGGTCATTACATTTACTGTATACTCCTCTTGCATTTGACTTCCTGGAATGCATCACCTTATACTTGTCCAGATTAAACTCCATCTGCTGTTTCCCCACTAAATGTCCAACTGATCTATATCGTGCTGTATCCTTTGATAACCTTCATCACTATCCACAACTCCATCAACTTTCTTGTCACCTACAAACTTACTAATCAGACCACCTATATTTTCTTCCAAACAGCACTGATCCTTGAGGAATACCACTGGTCACAGACCTCCAGTAGAAAAACACCCATTTTGATGAAAAATCACCAGACTTGAAACGTTAGCCCTGCTTTCTTTGCACAGATGCTGCCAGACCTGAGTTTCTCCAGCAATTGCCATTTTTGCTCCAAACTACCCTCTGTCTTCTACAATCAAGCCAATTTTGTACCTAAAGTGTCACCTCACGTTGGATCCCATATGACTTAATCTGCTGGACCAGCCGACCACGAGGGACCTTATCAAATGTTTCTGTGAAGTTAATTTACAATATCCACTGCCTTACCCTCAATCATCTTCGTTACTTCTTCTAAAACTCAATCAAACCAAGCCCTCCCCCACATAAAGCCATGCTGAATATCCCTCAAGTCCCTCAAGTCCATTTTTGTCCAAATGCAAGGAAATCCTATCACTAAAGAATCACCTCTAATAATTTCCTGACCAATGAAGGCAGGCCCATTGGCCTATAATTTCCTGGTTTATACCTCTTGCCTTTCTTAAAACAAAAGAACATTGACTAATATCCTGTCTTCTTGGACCTCTTCTCTGGCTAAACAGCCTCTGTCAAGGACCCAAAACTCTCCTCCTTTGCCTCCTACAGTATCCTAGGATCGAACCCACCAGGCCTTGGTGATTTATTTACCTTAAATGTTTTTCAAGACATCGAACACCTCCTTCTTCATATCAACATACCTCCCCACCAAAAAAATCTTACCATTATTCACATCCCTCTCCTTGGTGAATATCAATGCAAAGGACTCATTAAGTACATCATCCACTTCCTCTGGTTCCACATATAAATTCCCTGCTGATATACTCTTGAAATTTATTGGTTTATACTGAAACTACTAATGATCTCCTGGAAAACTTTAGACGTAAAGTTAGAATCCTGATCAGATTGTAACTCAATTGGTAGTCCAGTTCTGGTCCAGTGAGTTCTGAAGAAGGGTCACTGGACTCAAAATGTGAACTCTGATTCTCTCTCTCTTCAAATGCTGCCAGACCTCCAACCATTTCTGTAAAAAACTTTCTGGGAACAGGTTATCCTACCCATAATTGTAACATTATACTGTTATCCTACTTTAGTAATGTCTTATCTGCATTCAGAAACCTACACACTCTTGATTAAACAGTTTTTAAAAGACTTGTATGGGCATAGGTGCTGGTTTGATTACATGTTGATGCTTTCCTACTACCTGAGATGTTAAGCACATTCAACAAAACAGTACTACAGCTCTATGACATATCTATTTATTAATCTCTGCATTCCTACATACTGCATTCCTGCAATAGGAATTCCATATTTGACTTACCATGTCTCCTTTTGACATCTGGGTGGTACCATTACCTGATGAATAATCATCCATTCTTTGGCTCTGTGTCTGCAAGAATTCCTCCAATTCCTCATTGACATTCTGTCTTTAATAATTTGCATTCTTTCATTTTATGTCCCCTAATTTATGAAAAAAGGTTTAGATTTATGGTTCAGCTCATAATTACCAGCCATTACTGCTGCCTGTCTAGCAGTTGCAACATTTAGAACCTCAACATGGGTTCTTATTATATCAGGATTTCAAAAAAAAAAATATTCTAAGAGAATTCCTTTCTGAGGACTTCATACAGGATTTCAGCTTCTAATACACATTGCCATGTCAAAATGATTTTGTCTAACTCTGACATTTAATGTAAATTTGCCTAGAACGTTTCCTTAAATTTCAAAACTTTTGCCTATTTCAGGCACTAACTCACATGTAGTCAATAAAATTTATTTTACACTGTTATAATCCCACAATAACTATGAAGCATAAATTTCCAGTACTTTACCTATCAACTTACACTGTATGATCAGTGTCCAGGATCTCATTGGCAAATTCATTTGTTTCACTATTTTCTCAAATGACATTAAAATGCCTCCAAATCCTTTAACTCAAATATTGACAGGCCCTGGAGAAACTTAAAGCATTTCCATACTAGACTTCACATTATTCATTTGATTCTCCTCAGAGCCTCTAATGTTTCTGTTGTCAACTGCAGTATTTTGAGTTTAAATTCCCTATGTCTCTATCTGTCTCTCTCTCCCCACCCTACCTTTTCCCTGTATAATTCTAATCATCTCATTTCCCTTCCTTTGTCTTTTTCTTCCCTTTGAAATATCATCTCCACACTTTTTTTAATTTCAAGTTACTTTAATTTTTCATTTCCAGTTTTGTTTGAGATCCAATATTACCTGATTCTGATGTACCACTTCCTGGAATAACCAGCCTTTTTTTTGTTTCTGCTAAACTCAAATGCTGTACTCGTACTTCACTTATATCGGCTTTATTGTCTTGACAGCCCAGATCACCCTTAACTCACTTCCCAAATCAATTAACCTGTCTTTTGGAAGTTTATTTAAAACTGTCAGGGACAACTCTATCACTGGATTTGCAATTTTCAGTGCTATTTTGTTTTTGCCTTTGCCACATAACCATTGTCTCGGTTTCAGAATGATCCAGTAACACACTCCTAATCTTTGTTTATGATCTACTTGGAAATGTACATTGATTCTCAACTCTCTCCTCCTGGGGCTGCCACAAAAGTTAATGACTTAATCAAAGCATGCAAAGTGCCCAATTCACACTGATTGGATGGAATAAAGTTAATAGAAAACACTGACCCGGTTTCTGTACTTAGCTTATTAAGTATTTAAATATGAATTATTTATTACAAATAAGTAAATTCTAATCATACAACTCTACAAGCTAAAACAAACTATTTAGAAACCCTAGACAAATGTACAGACAGGCACAGCTAAACAAAAAAAAACACTGACTTTATTGGTGGAGAGAATCAAGATAGGAAACACAGGTCAATAGCACCAGTTCACAGCATCTTCAAAATTATCTTTCTGGCTTGCTAGGACTTTCTTCTGATTCTTTTTTTCTCTGGATTCTGTCATTTCTTTGCAGAAAGCTCAGGACAATTGGTACACTGACTGCAACGTCTCAAATTTACCAATTAAAAGCATCAACTGAGAGGAGGGAGGGGAAGAAACAATTTACTTTTTACTGCAGAAAAAGAGACCCAAACACACAAACTTCCCTACCAGGAGTCCAAAGGCTGTTCCCCTGTGCTGTTCACACCCACAAGCGGTTCAGCTACCCCAGAACCAATCAGAGAGTTGTCAGGCTGATGACCTTTGGCATCCGTGATTGGTCACAATTACACAAACCAATCAGCTGCCTGTTGCTGGTTCATTAATATACTGCACATATGTCCCAGAGTCTTACTGTCAACAAACATCCTCCTCCATTGCTTGGACAAAGCAGCAGTGTAAACACCACACACAATAAGCTTCAGCAATTTGTTTTTAAAAGTGCTGCAATTCCTACCATAATCGTTGGTTTTAAAACAGTCCCTTTCCCATTATTATAAACTGTCAAAAATGCAGAAAATAAAATGATACAGAATTCACAACAGGATGTTTCTTCTACAGGAGAATCTAGACCTAGAGTCAGTGTTTTTAATTAGGGATCACTCATTTAAAAAGAAACCAGGCTAAACATTTTCTCTCTGAATGTCATGAGTCTTTGGAACTCTCTTCCTAAGAAGATGGCAGAAGCAGAGTCTTTGTATGTTTTTAATGTGACATGGAGAAATTTCTGATAAGAAAGGGGATTAAAGGTAATCAGAGGTAGGTGGAAATATTGTTTTGAAGTTGCAATCAAGTCAGCATGATCTTTTTAAAAGGTGATGCAAACATGAGGGGCTGAATGGGCTACTCCTGTGCCAAATTCATCTGTTTGCATTTAAAATGAACCTGCGTAGGTTCCCTAGACTTGATGTTAGCTTGCTCTTCTCCTTTGTTGCTGTCTGACCCACTGTGATCTCCAGTATTTGTTGTTTTAACTACAGATTCCAGCATTTGTGGTGATTTGCTCCTAGGTTCCATTGTAATTTCCATGACCTTGCTGGGCGTAGATTGGCTACTGTGATGCCTACACTATAAACTTGACAAATCTTCCAATATTACTGAACCACTCTGGAACACTGTGAAGCTTGCTGCAAAAGTGCAGGCTTCTGTTTCACCTATTTATACCGCCAAATTTAATCTGCAATTGGTGATTTACCAGCCTTTTATTGAGAGAATGATCTGATGTTCAATTTAATATTTTAGAACAAGGGAATGAATTATAAAAGTCTGAGGTTATTAGAGAAAGCTTCCAACATCAACACGAGTAGTATCTGTGTTCAGATTCCCAGTGAACCCACCAAAGGATCAGGAAACCATCATCTCCAAATTATTTGATTAGAATCGCTGTATTATTATGTATGCTATGTGATCCTGAGAAGGCCGTCTAGCTCATTGTGTATGCACCATTTGACTTATTGCCAATCTCCTGCTTTTTCCCTGACCTCTTGTACACTGTTTCTGGTTAAATAATCCTCCAAAACCTCTTGAATGCCTTTTGCATGCCCTTTAATCTAGAACCATTTATTTTATATTGTGTTGCGAAGATCTTTCTATTGAAATGTATCAATTCACACTTCTCTGTATTGAACTTCATCTGCCACTGATCTGCACACTCCACCAAAATTGGCTATGTCCTTTGTGTTCCACACTGTCCTTCTCACCATTTGCAAAGCTTCCAAATTTTGTATCATCCTCAAAATTTGAAGTTGGGGGGGATCTAAGATGGTGGCGATCTGAGAAGATCACACTGCAGAGCTTCGCATTGAAGCAGGAGCAGGACAGTCCTTTAATCCAACCCAGGTCATCAGGATTTCTTGGGGCGTTGGAAAGATTGTGGAGCCCCAAGAAACATTTAAAAATTGACTTACCTATATTTTCAGCTGTCCAGTAATGCTTAAAAAGGGAGGAGCATCCAAGGCCGGGCCTGCAGCAGCCTCAGAGCCGATTACTCTCCAGGACCTGGTGAGCCAGCTCTCGAAATCTCGCGAGATGTTGGGGAAACAGATTGAAGAGAAGCTGGCTCCAGTCTCTCTCATTCTGCAGAAGCATGAGCAGCAGCTGGGAGACCTGGAGAAGAGGACGGATGAGGTGGAGCACAGGGTCACAGTGGTGGAAGCTGATGCCAGTTCATTCAAGGAAGAGATCCAAACTCTGAAGACACAGGTTCGTAATTTGCGTGACCAAGTAGATGATCTTGAAAACAGGGGCAGAAGAAAACACATTCGGATCATCGGTCTGCCTGAGGGTAAGGAAGGTGAGCGGCCTGCGGAATTTGTTGAAGATTGGCTTCTGAAATTCCTTGACTTGGAGACTGGCATGAGAGGATTGAAGACAGAGAGGGCTCACGGGGTCGCAGCATGGAGGTCGGGTCTGGTTCAACACCCTCGTCCTTTCCTGGTGTGGTTCCATCATTACTGGGATAAGGAGAGAGTCATGGAGCCAGGCTCCAGGGGAAGGATCCAATGGCCCTAATTTATGAGCGGTCTAAGATCATGTTTTTTCAGGACTTTTCAGCGGCGGTGATCCAGAAACGAAAATTGTATGATGGTGTCAAGAGAAGATTGAAGGAGCTTGGGATTCAGTACTCCCTGAGATATCCAGCAGTGCTTTGGATCGCCTTAGATGGATCCATGCATCTCTTTGATACATCAGAGAAGGCAAGAGACTTTGTGGACAAACTAACCTAATTTAAACAATTGTAGTATGTATAAATATTGTTGCTTGGGTATGCGTTTATCATTCTGTAAAAGAAATGGAGGAAATCCGGTTGGAGCTTTGTTTTTCCCCTTTTTTTGTCCTCTATTGATAATAATTTGGTTCAAACTATGTCTGGCGGTGGTTAAGATGGGGGTGTTTATTCTTTTTAGCTTGTGCTTGCGATGCGGCTCTAGCTGGGAGAAGTGAAGGTGGTTGAGATGGTTAGATGCCTATTTATGGGCAGTTCGGGACGGGTAGTTGGCCCTTCCGGGCAGGGGGTGAGTTCCCCTACTCAGCGCTATTGGCACTTTATATGTTGGTTTGTTTTCTGGTTTTTGTTGTTTTTTATTTTTCATAATTTTGTATGTTTGTTAAATGTAGTGGTTTTAAGTTTATGTGGTCTTTATATTTGGTGGACCGTGTGACACTAAGGCTCAGCAATTTGTGGTTCGGGTTCCTCCTCTCTGGAATTTAAATGTAATTGCAGAAGATTATGGCTAATGATTTGATGAAATAGTGTACCTGGAATATCAAGGGAAGTCACTCACCAATTTAGAGGAAGAAGGTAGTCTTGAGTCTTAGAAAGGAGAGGGTGGATATTGCTTTGTTACACGAGACTCATTTGGATGACAAAGAGCATCTGAAATTACAGCAGAATGGTTTTGACCGAGTTTATTTTTCATCATTTAATACCAAAAGTAGGGGAGTGGCTATATTGGTTAGGAAAAATCTCTCATTTAAATTGTTGGAATGTGTTAAAGACACATACGGGAGGTTTGTAATTCTTAAAGCCTTGATAAATGGGGAAGAATATGGCATTTTAAATGTTTATTGTCCCCCAGGTCATCCTCTTAAATTCTTGGTAGATGCTTTTTCTAAAATGATAAGTCTCAAGTCTCGGCACATCATTATAGGGGGAGATTTTAACTGCCTCATGGACCCCACAGTAGACAGGTTGCCTAAAGGTCCCTCGATACCCTCTGCACAAACTAAACAGTTATTGGGTTCATGTGGGGAATTAGGATTGGTGGACGTCTGGAGGTGTCTCCACCCTACAGATAGCGATTTTACGTTTTCCTCCAATCTGCACAGATGTCACACAAGGATTGATTTTTATCTGACCCCTGCGGTAACCCTGGATCTGGTGGCATCCTGTACGATTGGTAATATTGCCATCTCTGATCATGCTCCAGTGTACCTCATGGTTAAAATTAAGGATGTTACAGTGGATACACTGGCGAAAGGACCCCTTTATTCTCATGGACAGCAAGTTTATGGAGTATTTCTCTGGGGAATTTCGGGCATTCCTAGACATCAACATGGGCTCGGTTGATAGCTCATCTGTTCTCTTGAAAACTGCCAAAGCTTATGCCAGAGAGTTAGTTATTTCATATTTCACAAGTAAGAGGCGGCAGAAGGGTGAGCAGCAATGTCTCCTTGAAGCACGGTTGAAGGCAGCCGAGAAGGCCTATTTTGACAGACCCTCGTTGGTCAAACTACAGAGGATTACGGCACTGCGGTCTGCACTAAATTCCGTGTTCACGCAGACGGCAAAGAAGGATCTGGCTTTTGCAAAGCAAAGGTTATACGAGCATGATGACAAGCCAGGCAAATACTTAGCATACCTTGCCAGAAAGAGAAGTGCCCCACAAACCATTACAGCGATTAGGGAAGGGTCTGGGAACCTAACATGTGATTCTAAAAAGATTAATGAGGCGTTCCAGAGATTCTACTCTCAGTTATATCAGTCTGAGAATTGTGAGGAGGGGCAGGCCAAAATGGAATCCTTTTTTAGAGATCTGAAGCTCCCGGGTGTGACTCCTGAACAACAGTCCTTTCTCAATGCCCCATTATCAGAGCAAGAAGTGCAGGAAGCTGTGAGGCAGTTCCAGAGTGGAAAGGCGCCCGGTCCTGATGGACTTCCCAGTGAATTGTATAAGGAATTTATAAGTATACTGTCAGGCCTGATGCTGAATATGTTTAATGATTCATACAGTCATGTTTGTCTCCCACTATCTCTGAGAGAGGCCAATATTTCACTTATCCTTAAAAAAGGGAAGGATCTGGAAGACTGTGCTTCATACAGGCCCATCTCGCTCTTAATTGTGGAATTTAAGATCCTCTCTAAGGCTCTTGCATTAAGGCTGGAGACTGTGTTACCCTCTATTATTAAAGAGGATCAGACGGGCTTCATAAAGGGTCGCAGATCCTTCAATAATGTTAGGAGACTGCTTAATGTAATTCAAGCATGCCAACAGCAGTCAATACAGGGATTAGTGATTTCTTTAGATGCAGAGAAGGCATTTCACCGAGTTGAGTGGCCATACCTTTTCTATACTCTAGACCGGTTTGGTCTGGGCGAAGTTTTCATAAGATGGCTAAAGGTTCTCTACAGTGTACCTCTCGCTGCAGTCATTATCAACAGGCTACGATCAAGCAATTTTAATATTTCTAGGGGCAGCCAGTAGGGCTGTCCCCTTTCACCATTACTTTTTACGTTGGTGATTGAACCGTTGGCAGAGGCCATTCGTGGGGATCTCAATAGATCAGTCCAGAAGTGGGGTCAAAATTACATAAGATCTCGCTGTATGCAGATGATGTTCTAATTTTCTTGACAAATCCAGCAGTCTCAGTGCCTTGCCTGATACAATGCATTCACGCGTTTGGGGCTTTTTCAGGGTATAAGATTAATTTTGCGAAATCAGAGGCTATGCCTATGGGTGGTCTTACGAAAAAGTTGGCTCTTGAGAGTTACTATATATTCCCATTTAGGTGGTCACGGGGGGGTTGTGTGTATTTGGGCATATTCATTACTCCAGTTCTGGATTGGCTGTTCAAAGCCAATTTTACTCAATTATTTGAAAAAATTAAACAAGATCTCCAAAGATGGGAGGCACTTCTAGTCCCATGGTTGGGTCGGATAGCACTTATTAAGATGAATATTCTCCCTCGTTTTCTATACCCTATAAGGATGCTCCCCCTGATTTTCAATAAACAAACACTCGGGAGACTGAACAGTTGGTTCAGCTCCTTTATCTGGCACCGTAAACGGCCCCTCATTAAATTAGCCAAACTGCAGTTGCCTCACAGACTGGGGGGAGTAGACCTTCTGGACATTAAAAATTACCAATTAAGCTCGCTTTAGACCTACGTAAGTGATTGGGTTTGTGGGGAGCCTCTTTCAATATGGCTAGATATTGAAGTCTCCCAGGCAAGGTGCCACCTTACCAGTTTGCTGTTTTTGGACAAGGTGAGGACAGTTAGAGAATATTGCCATGACCCAATAGTCATCAATACTGTTAAAGCATGGAGGGCAATTCGGCAGAGGGGAGGTAATATTAGCAAAACATCTTTGTTTATACCTTTAGTGGGTATGCTGAGTTTTCAACCAGGTATGATAGATTCAGGATTTAAACGTTGGGCAGCTAGGGGTATATCTTGCATGAGTGATTTATTTGAGGGAGATGTAATGATGTTCTTCGATCAGTTAGTATGGAAGTACGAGTTACCTAACAGAGACCTTGTTCGATTTTTTCAAGTTAGGGATTTTATTCAAAAAAGGATCACACTTTTGACTGATCCTTACAAATCGGACATAGAAAGAGGGGTACTAAGGGCTAAGAGTACACTCTGTCAGTACTCTATATCACCAATTGGGGGGTGCCACCTCATGAGTCTGATCGACTCTGTAAGATGTGGGAAAGAGAGCTGGGTGTTGAAGTTTCTTCAGAGGCATGGGAGGATATTTGGTAGAATGCAAGGAAGATATCAATTTGCAATAGGACCCATGCTTTACTGTTAAAGATTCTCCACAGGGTCCACTTAGCACCAGATCATTTGTCAAAATTTAAACCTGGGGTATCTTCAGCATGTCCCAAGTGCAAGGTCTGTACGGGTACTCTTACCCATTGTCTTTGGTCTTGTGACAGGCTTCAAACATATTGGAGCGCTCTGGTGGGTGCAATGGAGAGGATTTTAGGTATAGGGGTGGAGAAGGACCCTATTTCGCTCCTTTTGGGCCTACCCATTGTATTTCCTGCAGACTCGCATAAGGCAAAACTTTTCAATATTCTTACATTCTGTGCAAGGAAGAATATCTTGCTAGGTTGGATATCAGAACCACCCCCCCGCCACCCCAGGCCTGTCAGGTTGGCGGAAGATTGTGATGGAGCATATTCCCTGGATTTTCTCACAAATATGGTACACCACAAAACCGAGAATTTTTACAAGACATGGCAACCCTTTTTGAAATACCTGGACACAGATTTATCTGCCACACTAACAGAGCTTTTATATAGCCATAACAATTGTGTTTCATGAGTCCAATATCCAGGGAGGAGGAACTGTGAATGTAGGAGTGTTTTATTTGGCTGGGCTGAGTTATTACTATTTATTTGTTTGTTGTTAGGTATTTATTTAGTTAGTTAAATAGCTAGTTTAGGCTTTTAAAAAATTTTATACTTCTCTTTCTATGTTTATACATTCGTATAGGAGGGTGGGTTGGGAAATTTTTTTATTATTTGGGTTTAGTTTTGTACTATTTTTGTACTGTTTTGAATTGCATTGTTTTGTATTTGTTGTAATATTTAAAAATCTATTTTTTCTTAATAAAAATATATTATAAAAGAAAATTTGAAGTTGTCCCCTGTACATCAAGATCTGGTTAATTAGTACGTAGAAGTAAAAGTAAGGATCCTAACTCTGATCCCTGGGGAACTTTGCAAAAACCTTCCCTCCAGCCTGAAAAATATCTATTCACCATTCGTCTCATTTTCCTGTCACTAACAAATTTTGTATGCACATTGTTCCTTTTAATTCATAAGTTTTCATTACTCTCACACATCTATTATACGGTACTGTATTAAACTTCTGGAAGTTCATGAATAGCATTGGCCTCATCAACGTTCCCAGTAACTTCTTTGAAGAACTCCAGCAGTCACTTAAATACAAATTTTCCTTGAGGAATCCATGCTGGTCCACCTGAACTAACGTAGATTTGACTGTGTGCCCATTAATTCCATCTGAAACCATTTTTTCTAGATGTTTCTCCACCACTGAAGTTAAAATGACTAATCTCTAATTGTTTGGATTATTCTGACATCCTTTTTTGAATAAAGTTGTGACACTTATTAACTTCCACCTCTCACTAACTTGTGTCTAAAGAATGCTGAAAAATTATTGTCAGTGCCTCTCAATTGCACACTCACTGCCCTCAGTATTATCTTCGCCGATCCTGGTGCTTTATCACCTGTAAGTACCAACAGAGTGCTTTTCCAGCACCACTCTGATCTAAACTCTGGTTTCCAGCATCTGCAGTCCTCACTTTTGCCTGTAAATACCAACAGTCTACCCAAATCTTGGTCAATAATCATCAGACGTGTCTGCTGCATTTCTAACATACTCATTATAAGATGAGCTACCGAACAAGTATGTTCCTCTGTAGAATTCCCACGGTGGCTCAGTGGTTAGCACTGCTGCCTCACAGCACTAGGGTCCCAGGTTCAACTCCAGCCTCAGAGGACTGTCTATATGGAGTTTGCACATTCTCCCTGTGTCTGTGTGGGTTTCCTCCCACAGTCCAAAAATGTGCAAGATAGGTGAATTGGCCATGCTAAATTGCCCGATGCATTAGTCAGAGGGGAATGGGTTACTCTTCAGAGGGTTGCTGTGGACTTGTTGGGCTGAAGGGCCTGTTTCCAGACTGTAGGGAATCTTTCAAAAAAAAAATTACCTCAGTAACTGAAAAATGAAGTGCAGGAACTTTAATGGCAATGTTTCAAAATAGAATGGGAAGAAATAATGATTAAAGGAACACTGTGTTTTCGAAGACCCTGATGTTTATAACCACTTAGCAGTAAGTACAGCCGGCGTGACTCTCATTATCACAGCACTTACTCTTTATTTACATGCAAAACATAAATAAATACATAGCACCAAAAATAGGAACAAAATCAAATTACTCTAAATGCTGGAATTCTGAAATGAAAATCGAAAATGCCAGTAAAACTCAGCAGGTCTGGCAGCATTTGTGGAGAGAAACAAGTGGAAGTGTCAGATCAATGACCTCTTATCAGATATTGGATCCAATGGGAAATAAGACTGCCAACCCTCAGATTCCCTGTGAGTTTGAAAGTTAGCTATTATGATAGTATAATTCCTATTAGCACTAAGGTCATAGCCCAGGCTTTTCAGTCTCTGGACAGTCAAAGACTGGGTGTATTCCAAAACATGTAAATTGGGACCCTTCAGAAGATGCAATATAGTGACAACCTGGGGTTTTGCCCTTCCATAACCTGCATTTGGAAGCCTCAGAAATTACCTTCAACTCTGATGTGGAGGTGCTGGTTTTGGACTAGGGTAGACAAAGTCAGAGGTCACACAGTAGCAGGTTATAGTCCATCAGGTTTATTTGAAAAGCCAAGCTTTCGGATTGCTACTCCTTCATCTGGTCTTCACTAACCTCGATAGTTCACCAGGAAATTAGGATTAAAAGTAGCTCCACTTCCTGGGTAACATTGCAACTGATCGTGACCACTCCTCACCGCAACCACCCCCGCCTCCAACTCCCTTGACTATCCACTGGAGTTGAGTCCTGACATATGTATCCCAACTACATAACTATTCCTGATCCGTATTTGCCTCCCTCGCCCACATCCATCATAATCTCCTCAAGTACCTTCCACCTGACCCTCTCAGTGATCTGCCACATCTCCTGCCTGCTTGCCCCCTTAACCCTCCAACCACCAACCTGCTACTGTATCCTCTCAATCACCTACCACCCCACTCCCCACTTACCTTTTCTCTGTAACCTTTCTAAGAGTTTTAGACATTAACAGTATGTGTACTTTGTGGAATGTGTTGCCTATTAGTGAAATAATAGGCCATGGCTACCTTGCAAATTCTCACTCTGTGAGGATTCCTATCTTTCTGGAAGATGGGCCTGAAACATCCCAGTTTAGTAAGTGTGTAATGTTCTGTCTGATTTGCCTTGGAATTGGGAATTCTGAACCAGATCAGAAGATGTCTGCCCACAAGATAAAGGACCTATGATCTATTTGGTCCCTCAGACCTGCTCTGACATTCAATAAGATCAGGAATGATCTCATTGTGGTCTCAACTGTATCAGAGGTCAACTATCTGTCAAACCCAACCTTTGAGATATTTAGTGATCCAGCATCTACTGCTCACTGAAGGAGTAGAATTCTAAAAATGAACAACCCTCTGAGAGAAATGAAGAAGTATGATTTGATAACCATTACAGTGACATGGCTGCACAATGACAAGGATTGAGGTCTGAATACTGAAGGGTATCTAGCATTCAAGTAGAGGAGGAAGCTAGGTAAATGCAGTAGCATTACAATCCTAATCAAAAGTGGCCTTGATGCAACATTTGTGGTTGACCATATCTCAGAAGATTGGGATGTAGAATCGGTTTGTTGGCAGTGAGGACGAAAGGGGAAAGAAGTCATTGCATGGGAGTGGTCTACAGGCCCCCTAACAGTAACCACAATGGGGGACAAATTGTAAAAGAAGAAACTCTGATTGCATGTGATCAAGGGATAAAGGATATGTGATAATCTTGGGAAACTGTAATGCTATGAAGAAAAGCTCCAAGGGCTTATGCTCGAAACGCCAACTCTCCTGTTCCTCAGATGCTGCCTGACTGGCTGTGCTTTTTCAGCACCACACTCTTCGACAAGGAGCAGACCCACCATAGCTGGTTAACTCTGGTAGTTAAGGAAAGCATCAACTGCACACATAGATGAGTGAAAGTTTCCATTAAACAAAGAACTGCAGATACTGAAGATCGGAAACAAAAACAGAAATTGTTGGAGGAACTTAACAGGTCTGACAGCATCTGTGAAGATAAAGCAGAGTTAATGTTTTGGGTCCTTTCTTCTGAACTGATGGTAACTAGGAAAAGGTGGTAGATATGCTGAAGTCAGGGGAATAGGTTAGGGAAGGATTAAAACAATAGGAAGAGTTGGAGCCTAGAGGAAGATGAAGACAGTTCTACAGACAGAAGGATGGATAATGTAAGCCAGGGGAAAGAAGTGCTATTCATGGGGACCGTAAGTAAGTGAAAGTGGGTTGACTGTGCAGAAAGCAGCCTAGGTGGTGACAGACTGAGGATGTGGGTCGGGGTAAGGACGTAGAAGAAGGTGATCGTCCCCAAAATTATTGAACTCACTATTGAGTGCTGAAGATTGTAGGATCCTGACATGAAAAATGAGCTACCGTCAGTTCTGAAGGAGGGTCACTGGACCTGAAACATTAATTTGGCTTTCTTTCCATGGATGCTGCCAGACCTGCTGACCCAGCACTTTCTGTTTTCCTTGAAGTGAGTACTGGTCCTCCAGAGGGTGAGCATGGACAATTAGTCGTATATAAATTTTTAAAAATGGTGTGTGAAATGACTCAATAGTTTGCTTCTGTCTTCTCTGGAGATGACACAAAAAACATCCCAGTAATATGCACCAATCAGGAAGTTAAAGGAAAAGAGGAACTTTGTGAAATTATAATCACTAGAGAAGTGGTACTGAGCAAACTGCTAGAACAGTGAGTTGATAAGTCTCTGGGTCTAGATGGACTTCATCCTATGATCTGAAAAGAGGCGATTAGTAAAATAGGAGACACTTTGGTGTTAATCTTGCGAAATTCCTTCAGTTCATGGAAGATTCCATCAGACTGGAAATTAACAAATGTAATTCTCCTATTTAGGAGGGAGGGAGGCAGAAGGTAAGCTACTATAGCTTAGTTGACTTCACATCTATCAACGGGATAGTGTTAGGATCTATCATTAAGGATTTTATGACAAAGTATTCAGAAAAACTTCAGGCAATTGGGAAGAGTCAGCATGGTCCTGTGAAAGAAAAATCATATTTCACCAGTTTATTGGAATTCTTTGAAGGAGTATAATGTGTTATGGATAAAGGGAACCTGTTAGAGGTATTCCCCGTGGACTTCCAGAAAGCATTTGCAAGATTTTACACAACGGGTTATTGTGCACAGTGGAAAAGCTTGGCAGAAAATCTACAAATCTGGAATTAAGATCCTAATGATGACCATGAAACCATTGTAGAATGTCAGAAAATTCCTGATGAAGAGCTCCGGCCCGAAACATCCATCCTCCTGCTCCTCGGATGCTGCCTGACCTGTTGTTTTCCAGCAATACGCTCTTGACTCAGATCTCCAGCATCTGCAGACCTCACTTTCTCCTAGAAAAACCAATCTAGTTTACTAATGTTCTTTTGGGAAGAAAACTGCCAACTTTAACTGATGTGGCCTACATGTGACTGTACACCAACAGCAATGTGGTTGAATCTTAGTTGCCCACTTGCCATTTTAGGATGGCAATAAATATTGGCATGGCCAATGATGCCCATATTCTATGAATGGACGTCTCTTAAAACAAATCATTGGTAATACAGATGGAGTACTTTTTTTAAACCCAGATGGAATCACTCCACATTGATATAACCCATTTGGTGTAAGAAAGGTTGATATCTTTTCAAACATTGCTGATAATGGTACTTATCAGTACCCACTAATTAGATGAAACTTAGAAAGTAACGAAGCACTGCCAACCCTATCAATACAATAATCTAACCAAGGAATGTGCTCTGAATCTGTTTTTGTTACTGCATTTATTTTTCAGTATTTTACGCAGAAATAATAGACCCATCCAGTTTAGGAACTACCACCACTGGTAAACTCCAACTGCTTTGGCTAGGTTAAATCAGGTGACTTTTTCCTACATATATTGAATCTCTGTTTCCAGTTGAGTTTGTTTCTTTGGGTTTAATCAATAAGGACATTATTTTATTGGAACTAAGTTTTCTCGGCCAACATGGTCACCAGCTAACTAGTACATCTGAGTGTGTCTCTACAGAATTCCTTAAATCTTCTAAGTAATCTTTGTAGATCTTCATGTTGTCCTTGCTCCATATTGGCTAAATGTTCCAGAATTTTAGTATTCAGACTGTGGGAGGTTCATTTTGTGACTTCTCCATCTCTCCTTCTGCCTTGCTCTTATTGTTCATGTCATCTTCTTTACCAAGTGTCATATTTGCTGTTGCTTATCTCCCTCCCTACAATGGTATGATATTAACATGTTTGTGTAACATAGCCTATTGTGATCGGGAGTGTCTGTCAGATAAGTTACTTTACAAGCCTTGTCAATATCTTGCATGAACCAAGAGGTTCACCTTGTAAGGGTAAAAACATGGACACTTTGTCTCCTGTTTGAAATGTTCTGGTCACAACATATCTGTTTGCCCATTCTTTAATCTTTGCTTGTGAAGTATTTTAAAGTGCTTGTGCCACTTTACATGGTCCTGTGAGTCTTTCAAGAAATATAGACAAGTAATCGAACACTGTGCCTTATAAAGCTTCTTTTTATTCAATGTTAATGAACTTTGTACCTGTAGATCATGACCAAAGATCAATTTGAATGGATTGAACCTAATAGATTCATTTGGAGAATCCCTAGCAGCAAATAATAAGAAAAGCAATCCTTTTTCCCAATCCTGTGTGTTTTCATGACAGTATGCCTTCTAGAAAAGAATAGAATAGCCTTTATTGTCATATGCATTTAATTGAGTGCAGTGAAAAGTTTGTAATGTCACCTCTCGACACCATCTTAGGTACTGAGTACCTAGTTACAGAGACTTTAAGTGTTGTCACAGAATTGAAGTATTAATAAAAATAGATTAGCGTGTGAACACAGAGATAAAAAGTCCAGAATGATAATTTAAATAATGATTTATAGTCCTTTTCCAATGTAAGACTGAGCCCACTAGGCTTCAGAACACAAGGCCATCCTGCCTCCATGTGCTGGCCTCCATCCAGAACTCCCTCTGCTCCCTGCTCCAGGACTCGGCCCATGACTCATTCTGCCTACCTCCCCAGGACTCAGCCCATGCTCACTCCACCCCAACTCTGGGACTCGGCCCACCCTCGCCGTGCTCCCACTCCAGGACACAGCCTGGACTCACTGTGCCCTTGCTCTGGGACTCAGCCTGTGCTTGCTGTACTCCGGCAGAGGGACTTGGTCTGTGCTCTCTGTGCCCTTGCTCTGGGACTCGCCCTTGCTCACTTTGCTCCCGCTCCTGGACTTGGTGTGCGCTCGCTGTGCTCCTGCTCCGGGACTCGGCCTGCGTTCACTGTGCCCCAGCTCTGGTACTCGGCCTGTGCTCTCTGTGCTCCCACTCCGGGATTCAGCCCACCCTCGCTGTGCCCCTGCTCTGGTATTCGGCTTGTGCTTGCTGTGCCCTTGCTCTGGGACCCAGCCTGTGCTCACTGTGCCCCCATTCCCGGACTAGGCCCACCTTCGCTGTGCCCCCGCTCCAGGACTAGGCCCACCCTCGCTGTGTCCCCGCTCCAGGACTAGGCCCACCCTCGCTGTGCCCCCGCTCCAGGACTAGGCCCACCCTCGCTGTGCCCCCACTCCAGGACTAGGCCCACTCTCGCTGTGCCCCCCTCCAGGACTAGACCCACCCTCGCTGTGCCCCCACTCCGGGACTAGACCCACCCTCGCTGTGCCGTCACTTTGGGACTCGGCCTGCTCTCGCTGTGCCCTCACTCCGGGACTCGGCCTGCTCTTGCTGTACTCCCGCTCTGGGACTCGGCCCACCCTCACTGTGCCCCCAGTCCCGGATTAGGCCCACCCTCGCTGTACCCCACTCCAGGACTAGACCCACCCTTGCTGTCATAGAGTTATAGAGATGTACAGCACAGAAACAAACCTTTCGGTCCAACCTGTCCATGCCGACCAGATATCCCAACCCAATTTCGTCCCACCTGCCAGCACCTGTCCCATATCCCTCCAAACCTTTCCTATTCAGATGCCTTTTAAATGTTGCAGTTGTACCAGCCTCCACCACTTCCTCTGGCAGCCCATTCCACACATGCACCACGCTCTACATGAAAAGGTTGCCCCTTACGTCTCTTTTATATCTTTACCCTTTCACCCTAAATCTATGCCCTCTAGTTCTGTACTCCCACACCCCAGGGAAAACACTTTGTCTATTTATCCTATAAGGTCACCCGTCAGCCTCCGACGCTCCAGGGAAAACAGGCCTAGCCTATTCAACTTCCCCCTTTGGCTCAAATCCTCCAACCCTTGCAACATCCTCTGCCCCCACTTCAGGACTAGGCCCACCCTCGCTGTGCCCTCACTCTGGGACTTGGCCTGCGCTCACTGTACTCCTGCTCTGGGACTCGGCCTGCGTTTGCTGTGCCCCTGCTCCAGGACTAGGCCCACCCTTGCTGTGCTCCCGCTCCAGGACTCAGCCCACCCTCTCTGTGCCCCCATTCCCGGACTAGGCCCACCCTTGCTTTGCCCCCACTCCAGGACTCGGCCTGCGCTCGCTGTGCTCTTGCTCTGGGACTCGGCCCATGCTCGCTGTGCTCTTGCTCTGGAACTTGGCCTTCATGTACTCTGGCCGCAACTCATCTCCCTTCATCTCACCTCAATTCTCCAGGTAAGGCACAATAGTTTAAGAAGTTAAAAGTTGGGGAGGTGGAGAGCTACAAAAGGTGAAGGAAAAGGTAGGAAAAAGGAAGAAGAACTGGTGAGCAGAGGAGCTCCAAGTGGAGCATCTCACACTGCAAACATCTTGCGATAAAAGGCATCTCTCCAAAGCTCCTTGTGTTTGTGGATGACAAACTGCAGACTTCAGCTGTCTAACACCCAAATTAATTATTATGTCCTGAACAATTTTACAATAATGTTAGAACCTTTGTGTGTTTGTATTTCAATGGATAACGTATATCTAGTAATAAGCTGTTTCCATTAATACCTTAATTGTAACAGTCCTGAAAGGAATAAGTTTTTAGAAATCAGCTTGTTATATCCAGAACTAAAAGGATCAACTGATGTCCTGCTTTCAGAGTCAGTAATGATCCCTGTGATGAAACAATGGCTTTAAGAGCTGTATTTTGTCCTGGTGTTTTTTATGAAGCGAGGTTGAGACAGAGGTGCTGAACAGTCTGCTCCAAAGCCAATAAAGTGGGGATAAAGTTGGAACAATAGAAGCAGCTTGAATGGTTGGGGTTAAACTCCCACAGAACCAGGATTTTGTTTTTAGTTTTAGTCTTCAGATGCAGTTGCTGGGCCTTGAAGCTGGATATGGAAACACATATTGCTTTCTCTGCTGCTCAACTTACATGTGAGACAGTCTATTTTACTGAATTTGCCTTTGCCAAGGGTTTGTTTATGGGATGTCACTATATTGGAACAATTAATTAGTAGTAGTTAATATGTATGACTTTGTTAAGCATTTCAATACAATTATAGTTAAGCCAATTTTTGTCTTTTAATTTTCTCTGTGTATTAATTATTGTGTATGAATAAAGTATGTTTTGTTTCAAGCCTGGTAGCCTGATTAATCGAATTGCACCCAGAACACAACACTTTACACTTAGCTTTAAAATAAGAAGTTAGGGTCCAGACTATCTTGTTAATATATTTTGAGGAGGTTTGGTCTGATCCATATGGTCCAACATAATCGACCAAAATGTGACTGAATAGATCTTCATAAACTGGTCTGGGCATTAATGGACTTAGTTTTATTATGTGTTGCGGTTTTCCCATTACCTGACATGTATGACATGTTTTGCACTATGTCTGTGAAGTCTTGACCAAGTAAAATCCCTATTCATCAATGCCTGAACTTTCTGTATTCCTATATATTCCTGCTATTGGAATTTCATCTGCTACTCCCAATTCTCCTTATGATTTTTGGCTGGTATACGCTTTGATGAACATGCATCCATTCTTTGTGTGCAGGTCTGTGAGGGAGTTTTCCACTTCATTATCAAAATTCCACTTGTAATAAAATAACACACTGGTGTTCCTTTCGCCTCAGCTTCAGTGTGAGTTGTTGGTGCTGATTTATTTAACCCTGGATCTGCTTTCAGAGTTTCAATTTATGAAAACTTGGCAGAAACTTCTTTTGAATTATCCAATCCATAAAGTTTCAGCTAACATAACATTTGCAGTCATTAAAGGTCAGAGTCCCATTATGCTCAATTGAAACTGCAGATAAACACACACTTACTGGATTTACTAATTAGTAAGTATTTATTAATAAAGGATAAACATAAGATTCAACATCTTGAACTTGAAGATACTACCCAATGATGTGGCACTGATCAGGCTTTTTCTATGAAGGGTCTTCATTGAGTCACAGCTCAGAGTCCACCTTGCATAATGATTCTTCCTGCAAATTTTTGCTGTCCTCTCTGAGTTCCTGCAACAGGATCATCCTTTGTACAAGTGCACCTCCTGGTTTCTCGCTATCTTTTTTCAGTCCCTGCAGGTTATCACTCTCAACTCTGATGAGTTGTCATCTTCAGCAGCTGATGATGTTGTTTCTGAAATGTTCCGAGCTCTCTGTGATTCTTGACATCCTCACCCCGACGCAAGCACATGTCTTGTGGTTATGCTGTTTCTTGCCATTTCTCTTCTGTCATGTAAATCTTTTAATGTGCAACCTCCTCTTTACAGTTGAATTCTGATCACAGGAGAGTCTGCTCTTGTATGCCTCCTTCAGTCCATTGTTCAGGAATATTGGCAGCAATTCCATAGTTTCTTATCACAAGACTGCTCAGCACTTTAGATAATTAAACTGGGATCATATTTCCTCCACAGCTCTTATGGCACGGGTATTTTCCGTTATGCCAAATTTCCTCAACTGCCTAAGGAAGAAGAGACATTGTTGGGCCTTTTTAACCAGTGCAACCACATGAAGAGTCCAAGAAAGCTTGCTGTGGATGACCACTCCCAGGAGCTTGACACTCTCTGCTCATTCCATAGTTGGGCAAATCTCAGATGGCAACAAAACAGGCTACAGATGGGAGGTGGAAGACCTGGAGAAATGATGCACTAGGAACAACCTAGCTCTCAATGCCAGCAAAGCCAAGGAACCCATTATTGGGTTTCGGAGGGACGACACACACACACCACAGTGGAGAGTATCCTGGTATGGCAACTGTACCATTCAAGATCAAAGATGGTTACACAGAGAGTGATGAACTCAGCCCAGACAATCACAAAGGCCATCCTCCCATCTATAGAATCCATCTACCAGGCCCACTGTCAAGGAAAGGACACCAGCATTCTCAAAGATCCATCCCACCCTGGCAATGCTTTTCTATAACCTCTATGAACGGGGAGAAGGTGCAGAAGCCTGAACACAAGCACCAGCCACTTTTGAAACAGTTTCTACCCTACTGTTGTTAAAACACTGAATGAACTCACAAACTCTTAACATTCGCCTTCACCTGTGTTTTTGTGTTTGCCACTGTTTACCTATTATTTACTTATCTTCGCTACTTAACTCTGTGATCTGCCTGTATTGCTCACAAAACAAAGTTTTGTGCCTCAGTTCAACTTTTACTCCTACCAAATCATTATCTATGAATAGGTCAATTCCAATTGCAATTTTTACAAGGGAACTTTTCATATTGATAACACTTTGACTTTTATTGAGCTTTCTGGAGGAAGGATTACACGCTTCTCCAGCAAATGCGTTTGAGTAGCCCTACGTTTCTTAATCAAAGTAGCTGTATTATTTGAAGAAAAAGGGGTTATCTTTGATTTTGACAACAACCCTTTGTATCTTTCATCTACCTTATTCAGATTAGATTAGATTACCTACAGTGTGGAAACAGGCCCTTTGGCCCAACAAGTCCACACCGACCCACCGAAGCACGACCCACCCATACCCCTAACACTACGGGCAATTTAGCATGGCAAATTCACCTGACCTGCACATCTTTGGACTGTAGGAGGAAACCAGAGCACCCGGAGGAAACCCACACAGACACGGGGAGAATGTGCAAACTCCGCACAGTTAGTCGCCTGAGGCGGGAATTGAACCCGGGTCTCTGGCGCTGTGAGGCAGCAGTGCTAACCACTGTGCCACCCGCTTCTTCTGCACTCCAGTTTCATAATTGAAAGTAAGGTTAGAACTTGATATGTGGGATTTTCTTTTTGAGTTCATATTCAGACAAACTCTTACAAAACCCAATAAATCCCATGGGCTTCCCACAAAACTTCCACCTTTTCTTGTATTTTTTCATGGGATATGGATGTTGGTGACAGGGGCCGGAATTTATTGTCCATTCTTCCTTTAGAAGGTGGTATCCTCTTGAAGTCCTATTATTGTAGATATATGCAAAATGCCATTTGAGAGAGAGTTCCAGGATTTTGACCCAACCAAAGAACAGGAATAAATTTCTAAGTCAGGATGGTGAGTAGCTTGGAGGGAAACTTGCAGGTCATTGTGTTCCCATGTCAGAATCATAGAATTGGAATCCCAAGAGGTATTTGGTCATTTAGCCCAACAAGTCCCCACCCACCCTCTGAAGAGTAACCTACCCAGACCTATTCCCCTACATTTCCCGAGACTAATACACATAATCTACATATCTCTGAACAATATGGATGCTTAAATATGGCCAATCCACCTGACCTACACATTTTTGGACTGTAGGAGAAAACCAATGCACCTGCAGGAAACCCACACAGACATGAGGAGAATGTGCAAGCTCAGACAGTCGCCTGAGGCTGGAATCGACTCAGATCTCTGTGCTGTGAGGCAGCAGTACTATCCACTGAACCACCGTGCCACCTCATCCTTCTAAATGGTAATGGTTGTGGGTTTGGATGGTGTTACCTGAGGAGCCTTGATGAATTGCTGCAGCGCAACCTGTAAATACCACATACTGCTCCTTCTGAGAGTCGGCAGTGGAAGAACTGAATGTTGGTGGATGTGGTGTCAATCAGACGGGCTGCTTTGACCACAGTGGTACTTCTTGAGTGTTGTTGGTTTGTACTTATGCAGGCAATTGGAAAGTATTTCATCACACTCCTGACTTGTGCCTTGTAGATGGTGGACAGAGTTTGGGGAATCAGAAGGTGAGTTACTCGCTGCAGGATTCCTAGTCTCTGACCTGCTATTGGAGTCGCAGTATTTAGGTAGCTAGTCCAGTTCAGTTTCTGGTCAATGGTAATGCCAAGGATGTTGGTCGTGGTATATTCAATGATGATACACCTTGGAAAGTCAAGGGACAATAGTTAGATTCTCTCCAGTTGATGATGGCTGTTGCCTGGCATGAGTGTGCTGTGGCATGAATATTATTTGCCACTTGTCAGCAAAAACCTGGAGATTGTCAAGGTCTTGCTGCATTTGAACGTGAACTGCTTCAGTACCTGATGGATCATGAATGGTGCTGAACATTGTGCAATCCTCACTGAGCATTCCCACTACTAAATTTACAACAGAGGAAAAGTAATTAATGAAGCAATTGAAGGGGGTTGGACCTAGCATGTGACCCAGGGAACTCCTGCAGAGATGTCATGGAGCTGAGATGACTGATCTCCAACAAAATCCATCTTCCTTTGTGCCAAGTGTGATTCTAACCAGTTGAAATGTACCCTTATTCCCATTGAATACAGTTTTGCTCAGGATCGTTGATGCAGTCAATGCAGTCTTGGTGTCAAAGGCAGCCACTCTTCCCTATCCTCTGGAATTTACGTTTTGTGTGAAACAAGGATATAATGAGGGCAGGAGCTGAGTTACCCTATTGGAACCCAAACCGTACATCTGTGAGCAGATTAATACTTAGCAACGGTGTTCCACTTTATTAAAAAAGAAGCACTTAGGCCTTCAATTTTCACCCCCATCCTTATAACCATCCTTTCTGATCTGAGGAGGGTATCCTCAGGCATTGTCAACTTTCTTTATCTTGACTCATTGCCTTCCTTTCACTTTATCCTTCTCAAGCTTATTAGGGGTGACAGAAAAATAGGTTTAGTTTTATGGATCAGTAAAATTTGACGCTTGTTCAGCAGTTGCAATGCTCTAGTTTTCTCTATAGATTGTGATTACAAATGGAGTTGAGCTTTTAAATTCTTTTAAGAGAATTATTCCTCTGAAAGCTTCTTATGCAGTATGTACCTACTAATGTCCATATTCGCACATCATATTTATTGGCTTTATTTATCAAATTTAATGCAACTTTTCCCAAGTTGTTTCTTAAAACTTGAAACTATTCTGCCATCCAGTATATCCTTCTTTACAACATTACAATCTTGAGAAACCTCCTCTGACAATGATGTATCAACTTCTTGTACTATACTTGTCAATATTTTTAAACAAAATGTTCAGATGTGTTATGATGTACCTCTTGAAGAAGTGGGACTTGAACTCAGACCTTCTGGTCCAGAGGTGAGGATATTGTGGCACAAGAACCGTTGTCCTCTACTTCGCAACATGTTTTTGCATGGACAATGTCTCGTTTTCCTTCAGCCAATTCCTTTGTCTCTTTAATGTAAAGAAAGCCTCTACATTGTTCCTCTCAAAGTTTGATAAGGTCTGTACAAATGTAAACATTTCTTTACTCGACTACTGATGACCAGGACCTTTCCCATCAGGACAACTTGCCTGCTCCTTTTCTCTGTGCTAAAATGCCTGTTCTTTCTCTTTCTTTTCTCTGTGAAATTCAATTTCAAGTGTTCTTATCAAAAGTTCTTTCTTTTATTTTCTATTCTGTTCAATTCTAAAGCTCTTTCCTTTTCTATTTAAATTCTTTTTCATGTTCAAGTTGTTTAAATTATTTTTCATGGTCAAGCTGCTTTGACTGTAATTGAATCTTTGCTAACTTTTGTGACTTGCACTTGGTATATCTACTCCTTATGTCTCTACCTATCTTTGGTTTTGCCAACATTTCAATTATCTTTGCCTTCTTCGCTCTGGCTAATTTTTTTTTTAAACCAATTTCCCAACAGTCTGGTTTTAGTTGTTTCCTGTAAATACATCAGGGATTCAGATGATTGGATATATTATGCTGCTTCTAATGCTATCTTAGTGTCAGAAGACTGGCATCTCTTTCTATATGCTTTTCTAATTACCTTATCCAATCTTAAGTTATCCACAATCAAATCTCCAACTGTCATATCCAAATCCTTGTTACAATTTAACTGTGACCAGAGGTCGATAATCATGCTTCACGTTTCCATAATCAATCCCAAAATGTGTAATATCCCAATAACGCCACCATAACTGACCAGTTTTCATGAGTGACTGCTATTCAGGACACCAGCTATTCACACCACATTTCATCATTAGCAGAAAATTACTTATTGAAGCACGTTTTCATTTTTAAAAAAAAAGGCAGACTGAGAAATTGTTTCTAATCTACCACCATTCAATGTAAACTATAACCCTAAGAAATGCGCGCACACATTTTCACGATTAAGATAGACAAAGGCCAAACATTTGACACAGATTACAAAGGGTAGAAAACAAATGTAAACAGATGATGAAAATATTTTTGAAATGCATAAAACTGGATAAATCCCTGGGACCTGATCTGGTGTACCTTAGGACTCTGTGGGAAGCTAGGGAAGTGATTGTTGGGCCCCTTGTTGATATATTTGTATCATCAATAGTCACAGGTGAAGTGCCAGTGGAGGTTAGCTAACTTGGTGCTACTATTAAAGAAAGGTGGTCAGGAAAAGCCAGGGAACTATAGACTGTCGAGCCTGACATCAGTGGTGGGCAAATTGTTGGAGGGATCCGGAGGGACAGGATTTATATGTATTTGGAAGGGTAAGATCTGATTAGGGATAGTCAACATGGTTTTGTGCATGGAAAATTGTGTCTTACTAACTTGATTGAGTTTTTTTTGAAGTAGTAACAAAGAGGATTGATGAGGGCAGAGCAATGGATGTGATCTATATGGACTTCAATAAGGCATTTAACAAGCTTCCCCATGGGAGTCTGGTTAGCAAGGTCAGATCACATGGAATACAGGGAGAACTAGCCATTAGGATACAGATCTGGTTCGAAGGTAGCAGAAAGAGTGTGGTGGAGGGTTGCTTTTCAGTCTGGAGGCTTGTGACCAGAGATGTGCCAGAAGGTGCTGCATTGCTGCTGAATCCACTGCTTTTCATCATTTATATGAATTATTTGGATGTGAACATACAGTTAGTAAGTTAGCAGATAACACCAAAATTGACAATGTAGTGGACAGCAAAGAAGATTACATTAGCATACAACAGGACCTTGATCAGTTGGGCCAATGGGCTGAGGAGTGGCAGATGTAGTTTAATTTAGATAAGTGAGGTGCATCAGTTTGGAAAGGCAAATCAGGACAGGATTTGTACACTTAATGGTAAGGTCATGGGGAGTGTTGCTGAGTAAAGAGACCTTGGAGTGCAGGTTCATAATTCCTTGAAAGCCGGAGTCTCAAGAAGATAGGATAGTGAAGAAAGCATTTAGTATGTTTGCCTTTATTGGTCAGTGCATTGAGTATAGGAGTTGGGAGGTCATGTTGCGGCTGTATAGGAAATTGATTAGGCCATGTTTGGAATACTGCATTCAGTTTTGGTCTCCCTGCTAGAGGAAGTTAAAAATCCCACAACACCAGGTTATAGTCCAACAGATTTAATTGGAAGCACACTAGCTTTCGGAGCACTGGTCCTTCATCAGGTGGTTGTGAAGGAGCGGTGCTCCGAAAGCTAGTGTGCTTCCAATTAAACCTGTTGGCCTATAACTTGGTGTTGTGGGATTTTTAACTTTGTACACCCCAGTCCAACACCGGCATCTCCAAATCATCACTTATATCGGAAGATGTTGTGAAACCTGAAACGGTTCAGAAAACATACACAAGGATGTTGCAGGGATTTGGAGGGTCTGAGCTATAGTCAGAGTCTGAATAGGCTGGGGATATTTTCCCCGGAGTTTCGGAAGACGAGAGGTGACATTATAGCAGTTTCTAAAATCATAAGGGACGTGGATAGGATGTTTAGCCAAGATCTTTTCCCCAGGATGGGGGAGTCCAAAACTAAAAGGCATAGGTTTAAGGTAAGAGGGGAAAGATTTAAAAGGGACCTAAGAGGTAACCTTTTCACGTAGCAGGTGGTACATTTGTGGAATGAAATGAGCAGCCAGAGGAAGTGATGAAGACTGTTACAATTACAACATTAAAAGGCTATATGAATAGGAAGGGTTTAGAGGGATATGGGCTAAATACTTGCAAATTGAGCTAGATTAATTTAAGGTACCTGATTGGTCTGAATGAGTTGGACCAAAAGGTCCTTGTCCGTGCTGTACAATTTTATGATTCTATGACTGTATCTAGGAGGCCTAGATCCCTTTGTTAAAAGTCTTTTGTTTGTGCTTCCTTGGTTTTTCTACCCTTTTTCTTCACATGGAGGGATTGAGAGGGAGAGATGCATGCTTTCGGTTTGCAGGCCTGGATGTTTCCTCTCCTGCAGTCCTGACACTTATAGATTTTTTTAACAGTCCATCTGTTCAGAGAACGGTTGTCAGACAGAATTTCCTGAACTCTAAAACCTTTGGTGCTACTCAGTGTCAAATTCTCTCCCTCATTGCTTCAAAAGTTGATGTTGTCTGGCACAGCTGAACATATGCAGTGCTTGATTTTCAAGTTGCAAACCTCTCCTGATGTTTCACCTGTTCAGCAATCTGACTTCTATTGCAGTTTATAGTCTCAGAACAGAAAAAAAAACTTACAATAGTGCAATCATTTTCCAGCTCATTGGTCTGTTGTTCAGAAGTAATACAGTGCTTCTGCAGCTCTGTGCTTTAATCTATAGCTCAAAATTTCCTCAGAATATTGCTTTGGTAGTACAGCATTTCTGTACTAGCATATTTCTGTCATTTTGTGGGTCTGTATTCAGAGTGTCTGTTATTCATTATGTCTGAGATCAGTGTTTGTTTGATACATAATGCAATGTCTCTGCAGTCAAGTGTGACTGTTCCATGTGTATATAGTTCAGTTTTTCTGATGTACTGTCTTTCTGTAGTACAATCTGCCTGTAATTCTGTGTCTCTGTAGTTTAGCGTGTCTGGAATTCAGTGTGTTCATAGTGTTACAACGCAGGGATAGCAAGCCAAACCAAATCAGCCTTACTATCACTGGATTCGTAACTCAGTGAGATTTTTACAATATTCAAGGGCCCCTAAAATTACCCAATTGTTTCTACCCAGAATTTACAAGTAACATATCATGAATACTAAAAACTTAAACAAAAAATTAACAATTTAGTTTTAATGATGTAACTTTAGCTGAACACAGATAAACAATAAGGCAATTAACATATGACACTAAAGACCAATCTTCTTTAATCAAGCCTTCACTCACACAAATACAGTTAAGTAATAAATTAGAAAGAAAATAAAAAAAGAATTGTAATTTGCCAGTCCGATAAAACATTTCAAATGATAGCAGGCGTTCATGAAACCCTTAGACAATGGTTTGTTCATAGGTAGAACATGTATATCTTGCTTAAATTCTGAAGTCAGCAGTCAATGCAAATAGCTTCGGCAGACACCCAGCAGCATTCATCCATTTCCTACCGACAGAGATTCTTTTTTTCAGAATTAGTTTCTCTTCTGTTTTGATACATTAGTATTTCTGTGTTTCATTCAACAATTCGGTAACTCAATAAAAATCTAGAGAGAGCAAAACACAACAGGAGTTCCCAAAATGACTCTCTTGTTAAAATCCAGTCAGAACTGATTGTTTTTCCTCTCTCTAATCAATGTGCTCTGTGGTTGGCTGATTGCCAGGAGCCCACCCTTGACTGAACAATTCAACGTTCAATCAACTGCCGGCCCTGAGCACGGCAACAGCTTGGTGTAGGTTCATCTCCAGTGTCCTTAGAACAGTAATTAACTTGCATTATCTTCAAGGCCAATTTCCAATAGCAAACATCTAACTTTGTTCTCTTCTCTTTTAAGGCAAGCTGCTGTTCAAAGTTCAATTCTTAACTTCAACTCACATTTCCAGACCAAAACAAATGAGAAACGTTGAAAAAATAGTCAGGATCTCTGCAGTAATTCAGTGTCTGTAGTCCAGTGTTTCTGTAGTTCATTATGTCTACCATTCAGTAATTTTGTCATTCAATGTTGTCTGTAGGTCAGTGTATTTGTAATTCAATGCATCTTCAGTTGAGTTTATCTGTAGTTTCTATTCTGTTTCTGTGGTATTGTGTTTCAGTAGTTCAGTTTTTCTGTAGTTCATTTGTTCTATAGTTTTGTGTTCTGTAGTATTGCTGTCCTGTAGTGCAATGTGTCAGCAGGTCATGAATACTGTAGTTCTGTGTTTTTGTATTACTACATTTCTATTGTTCACTACTGTTCAGTCTTTCAGTAGCTCAGTATGTCTGAGCTGTGGTGAACTGCCTTCTTGAACTGCTACAGTCCATTTGGTGATTCCATTGAATGTCAAGGGTCAATAGTTGGATTTTCTCTTGTCAGCAATGCACATTGCCTGGCATTTACATGGCATAGAATTATATAATACCTGTTGTATGGAAACAGGCCAAGGGGCCTGTCAGGTCCACACCGATCCTCCGAAGACTATCCCACCCAGACCTATCCTCCCTACTCCATCCCTGTATTTAGCATGGCCAAACCAGCTAACCTGCACATCTTTGGACTGTGAGAAGAAACTGGAGCACCTGGAGGAACCCCAAGCAGACATAGGGATTATGTGCAAACTCCTATCCAACGTGCCCAAGGCTGGACCTTGGCATTGAGGCAGTGCTCACCACTGAGCCATGAAGAGGAAGAAGACGTGGGTGAGAGACCCTGCTGCACAGTTAGAGATCTCAAATGCCCCTCTCTCTGTGAGGTTAAATCTATAATTAAATTTAACTTCAAAGTTTTGAAGTACTCATTATCACTATTCATTATGCAAAGATTTCAAGCTGGACTTAATGTTTTAACATAAATCAATATTCAGTCACAAGAAATGCGAGAAATACCAAACAATTACCCACCTGATCTCTTGAGGTATCCCATTTTGATTTTGTTGAAACAGCCCTACTGCTCGTCTGTCAGCTTCTGACATTTCCCCACACTTGCAGTTCCTTTTAACCTTGTCTCCACTGCTCCTGAGTCCCACAGAGGTTCATTTCTGGTCCATGCACTATTGGGCTCTCTTTGTTCTTACTGCTCTTTTTAGCCTTATGGCTGCTGCTCCTAAATCCCACACAGATCCACCATTGGTCTGTCTATTTTTGTCTCACCATTCTTTCTTTCTCTTTCCTATGTATCGTTTGCAAATTTAGCTATCATGCCTTTATTCCCCCCTTCTGAGTCATTAATACAAATTGCAAAAAGCTGAAGCCCCAGCACAAACCCTATGGTACCCCATTCATTATGTCTTATCAATCTCTAAAAGGCCCATTTATGCATACTTTCTGTTTTCTTCTGCCAACCAACCAACTTGCACCCCTGCTACTGTAGAGGACATTGGTTAGGCCACTTTTAGAATATTGTGTGCAATTCTGGTCTCCCTCCCATAGGAAGGATGTTGTGAAACTTGAAAGGGTTCAAAAAAGATTTATAACGTTGTTGCCAGGGTTGGAGGGTTTGAGCTCTATGGAGAGACTGAATAGGCTGGAGCTGTTTTCCCTGGAGTATCGGGGGCTGAGGGCTGACTTTATAGAGGTCTATAAAATCATGAGGGGCATGGATAGGATAAATAGACAAGGTCTTTTCGCTGGGTTGAGGGAATCCAAAACTACAAGGCACAGGTAGGGTGAGAGGGGAAAGATTTCAAAGGGACCTAAAGAGTAACATTTTCCATGCAAAGGGTGGTGCGTGTATGGAATGAGCTGCCAGAGGAAGTGGTGAAGGCTGGTACAATTACAACATTTAAAAGACATCTGGATGAGTATATAAATAGGAAGGGCTTGGAAGGATATGGGCCAAGTGCTGGCAAATGGGACTAGATTAGATTTGGATATCTGGTCAGCATGGACAAGTTGGACTGGTGTGTCTGTTTCCATGCTGCTCGTCTCTATGACTATAAAATTGCTGAACTTTTCACAATAACCTTTTTTTGGGGAACTTTGTCAAATGTCTTCAGGAAATCCAAGTGCTGGACGTCTACAGGCTTCCCTTTAAACAAAGAACATATTATTGCTTCAAAGAATTCCAATAAATTGATTAAACATGATTTCCCTTCAATCAAACTCTGATGACTCTTTCCAATTACCTTGAGCTTTGTTAAGTGCACAGCTATAACCTCCTTCATAACTGGCTCCAACGCCTTCTCCACATAAAGGCCTAATGTTTCCTGTTTTTTGCCTCCATCCCTTCTTGAATAGTAATGTTATATTTGCTACTTTCCAATTTGAAGGAATCTTTTTTGATTCAAGGGAAGTTTGGGAAAATAGCACCAATACGTCTGCTATCTCATTCACCACCTCTTTCAAGACTCTCAGATGAAGTCCTTCTGGATCTGAAAACTTATCAATCCATTGCTCCGAGAATTTGCTTAGAACTACTTCTTTCATGATTGCAATGTCACAAAGTTACTTTCTCCATTTCTATTCTTGATTTATAGGTATTACTGGGATGCTTTATGTATCCTCTATATTGAGGACATAAGCAAACTATTTGTTCATTCAATCCACCATTTCCTTATGATCTAGTATTAATTCTTTTTTTTCTCTCTCAGAAAGATCAGCATCCATTTTAAATCACTTTTCTTTTTACAATACCTGTAGAAACTCTTCTCCTTTTTGCATTCCTAGTCACCTTCCTCTCAAAGCATTCCTACAGTACGGAAGCAGACCATTTGGTCTATCAAGTCCACACTGACCCTCTGCACAGCATCCCAACCAGACCCATCCCATCCCTGCATCCCTACATTTCCCATGGCTGATCCACAAACCCCACACATCCCTAAACACTGTCAGCAATTTAGCCTGGCCAATCCACGTAACCTGCACATCTTTGGACTGTGGGAGGAAACCGGAAGATCTTGAGGAAACCCACACAGACAAGGGGAGATTGTGCAAACTCCACACAGTCAGTCATCCAAGGCTGGAATCAAACCTGGGTCCCTGGTGCTGTGAGGTAGCAGCGCTAACCACTGAGTCACTATGCTGTCCCAAATACTAATTTCTTTGCATTCCTGTTTCCTTTTAGCAAATTCTAAGTTCTGCACAATATTCGCTGTAAGCTGCACAGTCACTTGAAGGGTGCACACACAGTAAAATTTGTATTTTGATGATACTATGGTTTTAAGAGGCATATTTTGTCCTTTTTCTGATGAAGAAGGGTTAAGATAGAGATGCCAAGCATTTTGCTCCAAGGCTAATAAAGTATACCTCTTGTGAAGCCTTGGATTTTTATAAAGAGTTGGAACAATAGAAGCAGCCTGAATTAGTGGGGTCAAGCTCCCACGGAACCAAGATTTTTAGTATTAGCTTTCTGCAGTTGCTGGGGTCTTGAAACTTGATGTGGAAACTATTAATTCCTCTCTCTGCTACAGCTAAAAACTGGGGTTGTGATCCTTTGTTAGAATTGCATGTGTGACAGTCTATTTTATTGAATTTGCCTTTGCCAAGGGTGTGTTTATGGGATGTCACTATATTGGGATAGTTAATTAGCAGCAGTTAATATATACATTATTTTGTTAAGCATTTTGAAAGAGTTACAGTTAAGCTGATTCTTTTATTTTTACTTTGTATTTTAACTCTCGTGTAAAAATAAAGAGTATTTTAAAGTCGAGTAGGTTGACCAATTAAATTGCATCTGCATTGCAACTTGCACTTATCTTTAACTTGTTAATATGTTTTCAGGGAGTTTGAACTGGTCCACAACAATATGTGAATTCATTTTGAAGCATTGACTTCTGGTTTTAGAAATTGCTGTCAGGCATGGACCTCAGAGGTCCATGCTGAACCAAAAGAAATCCATGTTACCAATAAATTATCTCTGTATGTTACTAGGATATTAGTCATCTTGTGCTTGTGTAAAAGCCTTTCTTCTGGAACTTTGTCAGAGATTTTCTGAAAGTCTAAATGTATCTCATTCGAACTGCTACTTGGAATATCAATAACTGGTTATGCTTATTTGGGATGAAATCTAGATATTTTCTAAACAACCTGTTCAGAGGTGTGTTGCACCTTTTGAGAAGGTGGGACTTGTACCTGGCATCCTAGTTCAATGGGATCAATTCTATTACTTTTCCACTTATTAATATGACTAATAGTTTGATAATAGTTTGGGCGGCATGGTGGTACAGTGGTTAGCACTGCTGCCTCACAGTGACCCAGGTTCAATTCCCGCCTCAGGCAACTGACTGTGTGCAGTTTGCACATTCTCCCTGTGTCTGTGTGGGTTTCCTCCGGGTGCTCCGGTTTCTTCCCACAGTCGAAAAATGTGCAGGTCAGGTGAATTGGCCATGCTAAATTGCCTGTAGTGTTAGATGTAGGGGAATGGGTCTGGGTGGGTTGCTTTTCGGCTGGTCGGTGTGGACTTGTTGGGCCGAAGGGCCTGTTTCCACACTGTAAGTAATCTAAATTGCCCAATTTGCTTTTTCACCACATTAATTTGTTTCCCTTCCAGTAGGACCACTCCTATAGTCACTGACTTAGTTCATCAAATTGTACACGTGGGCATGTGGTGGCAATTCCTTGAAATTCATTGGTTTTGAACCCTTTAAGCATCTCCGTGTCCTCTTTGAAATTATGGGGTAGACTTACAAAATTACATGGAGATGTGCCATCTAGAATTTGGGTTCGCATTCTCCTGGAATTCCCAGGTGAACTCACATACCCCAACTCTCAACACACACAATTCTGGCAGCATAGATTGCTATCAGAGGCCTGAATTACTTTGATGAGGTTAAAATCATTGATCAGATTCCCCTGGTCACTCTGTCGAAAATAGAGGCACAAAATCTTATTGTTTCTCCATGATATAATAATGATGATGCCTCAGTGGAGCCCAGTAGCTTTAATACAACAGAATTTCTTCAACAACAAAATATGTGTTTTCAAAGTTGCACCAATGCTGCCATAGGACCACCACTAAACATGAATCCAAGACACAGCAGAAAGAAAGTATTTTACATGTAACTCTGTAACTGTTCGAGCCTGGCCACCTTGGAATCAGGTTGTTCTTTTATCTAGCCACAGCTGTAGAGACATTGGATGTAACTTGGGAAAATGGAAGGATGGCCCCTCAGGCCATCAGCAGAGGTGCAAAGGTTATTAAGGATAGGTGGGGATGTGGATTTGTTGCAATCAAATCAGCCATGGAAATCAGGGCAGGACTTATACACTTAATGGTAAGGTCCTGGACAGTGTTGCTGAATAAAGAGACCTTGGAGTGCAGGTTCATAGTTCCTTGAAAGTAGAGTCTCAGATAGATAGGGTAGTGAAGAAGGCATTTAGTATGCTTTCCTTTATTGGTCAGAGCATTGAGTATAGGAGTTGGGAGGTCATGTTGTGGCTGTATTGGACATTAGTCAGGCCACTTTTAGAACATTGTGTGCATCTGGTCTCCCTCTTATTGGAAGGATGTTGTGAAATTTGAAAGGTTCAGAAAAGATTTATAAGTATGTTGCCAGGTTTGGAGGTTTTGAACTATAGGGAAAGGCTGAATCGGCTGGGACTGTTTTCCCTTGAGTTTTCGAGGCTGAGCGGTAACCTTATAGAGGTTTATACAATCATGAGGGACATCGACAGGGAAAATAGCCAAGGCCTTTTCCCTGTGGTGGGGGAGTCCAGAACTAGAGGGCATAGTTTTAGGGTGAGAGGAGAAAGATTTCAAAGGTTCCTAAGGGGCAACATTGTCATGCAAAGGGTGGTGTGTGTATGGAATGAAGTGCCAGAGGAAGTGTTGGAGGCTGGTACAATTATAGCATTGAAAAGACATCTGTCTATGAATAGGAAAGGTTTGGAGGGATATGGGCCAAGTGCTGGCAAATGGGACTATATGAGGTTAGAATATCTGGTTGGCATGGACAAGTTGGACCAAAGGGTTTGTTTCCGTGCTGTACATCTCTATGACTCAATGACTCTATGCTATTATTGACTGGCGGAGTAGAGTTGAGGTACTGAATGGCCTGCTTGGTCAACTGATTATTCTGCAAAAGCAAACTCAAATGGTTCAGGAGCAGGGGGCTCTGTTATCATGGTGTTTGCTCTTAAAATAACGTCCTTGGTAAGGATCAATGGGCACAGTTAGAGTCTAAGGTCTGACAGGATCGCATTTTACTTATCATTCTATGGACTATTTACTCTCATAGCCTTAGCATAAGCTTTATACAGAATTATCTTTCTCCAGAGTCGCACTGTTATCTGGTCTCTTACACCACTACTGATTGTCGGCTGACTATTTATGTAATTGAGTATTGAAATTTACTCTAAATCTCCCCAAGTCTCTAACTCAACATGTTATTTCCAATATCCCACATCACCCCCAACTTAATCCCCCTGCCCCAAGCCTCTGTCTTTATTTCCATTTCACAGAGAAAATCTTTTTAGCAGTTTCACCAATCTTCCTGATCTGGTGCTCAGCACTTTCGAAGGCGGTTAAGGAGTTCTTTCACAAACCTTTCATTTGCACTTGGTGAATCATTGTCAGAATAGCAGATAATGCTAGCTCTATATTTCAGTTGTCTTTCTGGACTCTGACTAACTGGTCCATTCCATTCAAGTCAATGTAATGCCAGAAGATTGATGATTAAATAATATTTTCAAAATGGTTTGATGAACATTGCCAGTAGTTTGAATTTTTCACCCAGAGGTATTCACTAAAAGCCAAATCTAGCATCAAATTCAGTCAATTTTGTGCTTTTACTACTTTGTAAGGCTGTCGTCTATGGGCACTTTGAGTGGATTTCCTGCTCATATATTTATTGTAAATGTAAATAATTTAATAGTATGTGGTCAATGTAAATTCAGAATGAATGTTTGATTTTGGCATTTATACCACCCCAGCACATGAACACGGCTCTGTCACTGATGAAATCAGTCCCTGATAAGGCATTATCTCAACTTTGTGCTTCACCTTTATAACAGTGCATATGAAACTTCTCATTGTGTGAATAGGCACTGGTGTGGCATCTGGTCTCCACATGATATAGTTTTTTCATTTTTTCTCAGCCTTCCAAGGCCTTAAATCAATTTTGGAAATTCTGCTCTGAATGCCTTTTGTTTGCTCTGGCTTTCAAATTTGCTGAACTTATAAAATGAGTCATAGACTTGTGGAAGTTTTCCAGCTTAGAAACGAACACTCTTGATTTTGACTCAGATGTTGGGTCTCTGCAATTCCTCTGTCTTTATAATGGAGTGTCGCAGTCAGCTAGACTTTTATCAGTTAAATGCTTCATGATCCCTGGAGTTGAATGGTGACCAGCTGGAGGAGTCTTGTTTTAGCCATTTTTCTGTGTTTGACAGGACCTGCTCCAAGTGCCTCACTTGAAATTGGTTTAATGCCCAATAACTTTGATATCAGCAGTCCCAATAATTTCCCTTGGTTCTAGTTCATTTTCCAATGAATGTTATTTTGTTGCTTTTTTGCTTTTCAATCATTCTGGTAAGTTTTCATTTTTGAAACTGACTCCTTACCCTGTAGCAAATGCTTATAATTTTGTCTTCCTGCAGGAATGGCACTCCTTAACCTTGATGATATAACCTTAATGTAGATGCAACCTATTCCTGTCATGGTCTGAGCACTAGTTGCTTTTTCCCAGCCTCAGATTAACAGCACTTTTACCTTAGTGTTATACAAACAGAACTGTGGCATTCAGTTTCCTCCATAAGGCTTCACTGTCACCTTCAATTTTCTGTTTTCTCATGTCTGCCTGCTTTGTCAATTGCATATCTTGAATGGTCCCTTTGCCATGAAAATGTGATACGGTCTCTTCCCAGACTCCAATCATGAGGCAATCCTTAATTAAGTCATCATTTTGTGTCATTTGTTGATTGTTATCTGCTAATTGATGCTGGTCATTGATGAAAGAGTCTATGTTTTCCCAGTTTTTTAGATTAGATTAGATTCCCTTCAGTAAAGAAACAAGCCCTTCAGCCCAACAAGTCCACACCAACCCTCCGAAGAGTAAGCCACCCAGAATCATTCACCTACCCTATATTTACCCCTAACTAACGCATCTAATACTACAGGCAATTTAGCATGGCCAATCCACCTGGCCTGCACATCTTTGGATTGTGGAAGGAAACCAGAGCAAACCCACGCAGACGCGAGGAGAATGTGCAAACTCCACACGTTCGGTCGCCCAAGGTGGGAATTGAACCCAGGTCCCTGGTCATGTGATGCAGCAGTGCTGACCACTGAGCCACCATGCTACTGTTGGGTTTGTTGGTTAAAATTTAATAATTTTACAATTATATTTACCTGTATTTGAAAGCTGAAATATGTATCAAAGTCTCTTATAACATTAATGTCTGGTCATTTTTTTTTATGTCTATTGACAATGGTTACACAGCTGTCAATATGGTAGCTTTTAATTCAAGGATTTTTTTCTACATATTTCACTATATGTGGATTTAAACCCTACTCCCAGAACATTAACCTGAGGCTCTGGATTATTAGTCCATTGTCATTATGCCACAGCCACTCCCTTTTAAATGACAGCTTCATAGCAGAGATACCAGAGGACTGGAGGGTGTCTAATGTTGTGCCATTATTTAAGAAAGGCTGTAAGGAATAGCCTGGAAACTGTAGACCAGTAAATCTGACATCAGTAGTGGGTATTTGTTGGAAGGGGGTTCTGAGAGGTAGGAGTTACATGCATTTGGAGAGGCAAGGACTGATTAGGAATAGTCAGCATGGTTTTTTGTGTGGGAAATTGAGTCTCACAAACTTGATTGAGCATTTTTTTGGGAATGTAACTCAAAAGAATGATGAGGGCAGAGCGTTATAAGTTGTCTTTATGGACTTTAGTAAAGCCTTTGACAAGCTTCTGCATGGTAGACTTGTTATAAAGGTAGATCATGTGGGATTCAGGGAGATCTTGTCAATTGGATATAAATTTGGCTTAATAGTAGGAGTTAATGGGTGGTAGTGGAGGGTTGTTTTTTGGACTGGAGGCCTGTGATCAGCAGGGTTCCACAAAGATCGCTGCTGGGTCCACTTTTGTTTGTCATTTATAAAAACAATTTGGATGAGAATTTAGGAAGCATGGTTAGTGAGTTTGCGGATAGTGCCAAAATTGGTGGTATAGTTGAGTGAAGAACTTTATCTAAGATTACAAAGGGATCTTGATCAATTGGGCCAATGGGCTAAGGAGTGGCAGATGGAGTTTAATTTGGATAAATGCAAGGGATTGCATTTTGGTAAAGTGAACAGGTGCTGGTAATGGTAGGGCCCTGGGTAGTATTGTTGAACAGAGAGACTGAGGTTCAGGTACGTAGTTCTTTCAAAGTTGTGTCACAGGTAGACAAGGTGATTAAGAAGACATATGGCACACCTGCCTTCATTGCTTTGAACATTGAGTGTAGGAATTAGCACATTATTTGGTGAGGTTGTTCAGGATGCTGGTGAGGCTACCTTTGCAATACTGTGTGCAGTTTTGGTCACCCTGCTAAAGGAAGGATATTATTAAATTGGAGAGTTCAGAAAAGATTTATCAGGATGTTGTTGGGACTAGAGGGTTAAAGTTTAAAAGGAGGGGCTGGATAGACTGGGATTTTTTTTCACTGGAGCTTAGGAAGTTGAGGTTTATTAAATCGAGAGGCATGGATAAGGTGAATAGAAGTCTCTTTTCTGGAGTGAGGAAACTTTAAGATGAGAGAAAAAAGATTTAAAGGGGATCTGAGGGGCAACATTTTCACACAAAATATGGTTTGTATGTGGAATAAACGATCAGATATGGCAGATGCTGATACAGTTGCAACATTTAAAAGACATTTCGACCGGTACATGAATAGGAAGGATTTAGAGGGATGTGAGCCAAATGAAGGCAACTGGGACTAGCTTAGTTTGGGAAACTTGTTGGATATAGATGAGTTGGACTGAATGTTCTGTTTCTGTGTTGAACGACTCTATGACCTTGTCAAGATCATTTAGGATCTTATAGACTGCAATCAAGTCACCCCTCATTCTTCAGTGGGAAACCAGAGGATTGGGAAGATTAAAAAGACCAACAGAAGGCATCAAGAAAAGAAATAAGGAGGGACAAGATTAAGTTTGAGAGTATAAAGGAAGACTGATTTAAGAGTTTTTGAACCACTGGAAAATGACGGAGGAGAGATAGTCATGGGGAACAAGGAAATGGCTGAGAGACTGAATAATTACTTCACATCAGTCTTCATGGTGAAAGATATGAGTAATACCCCAAAAATTCAAGAGAGTGAGGGGCCAGAGCTGAGTATGGCGGCCATCACCAAGGAGAAGGTGCTAGAAAAACTGAATGGCCTGAAATGAATAAATTACTTGGACCAGATGGATTATACCCCAGCGTACTGAGGGAGATAGGTGAAGAATTAGCAGAGGCATTAGACGTGATCTTTCAGGAATTGCTAGAATCACAGAGTTTCCTAAAGGATTGGAAAATCATAACTTGATACCCCTGTTTAAAAAGGGGATAAGGCAAAAGACAGAGAATTACAGACCAATTAGCCTAACCTCGGTCATGGGTAAGATCCCGGAATCCAATGTGAAGAATGAGATTTCTAAACACTTGGTAAAATAGGATAAGTCAGCATGGTTTCATCAAGGGGAGGTTATGCCTGACAAATCTGCTAGAATACGTTGAGGAAGTAACAAGCAGGTTAGACCAAATTGAGCCAATGGATGTTATCTACCTGGACTTCAAGAAGGTACTTTGACAAGGTGTCGCACAGGAGGTACTGAGTAAAATGCCCGTGGTGTCAGAGGCAAGGTGCTAGTATGGATAGAAAGCAGAGAGTGGGGATCAAAGGATCTTTCTCAGGATAGCAGCCAGTAACAAGTGGCCTTCTGAATGGCTCAGTGTTGGGACCACAACTTTTCACTTTATATATTAAGAGAGAAGCACACAGGTACAGAATTTATAGGCAGAGAGATGAAAAGATCATAAAAATGGTGAGTGGAGTGTTGACAGGCTAAATAATAGGTCTCTGCAGGTGATCAAGAGTGTCAGATGGTCTGAGTAAATTGTCAATAACTGAATAGCAAGTGGAGGGATGACCTATAATTGGATTAAATGAAGCAGAGAGATAATTCCAAAAGATATAAAATAAGGTGGTACTGGAGTCAAACCAAATATCTGAAATAACATAATAGGTTTAAGAGTCGCATGCCAAGGGTCTAACCAAAGTAATAAGTAATCCAAAACTATACAAATTAATTAAAGTAGAGATCATAACAATTTATCAACATGATGGTGTCAAAACGGAACAGTCAGGAAGATTTTACAGAGACAGAACAGTGTAGCGCAACATGGACCTAAGATCACTGTTGAGGTCATTTTCATGGGTATGGAACTTGGCTATCTATGTACACTTGGCAATTCTACATTGTTGTGTATCTCAAAGGCCATGTTGGAGCTTGCTTATCCAAAGATCAGAGGCTGAATGTCCTTGATCGCTGAAGTGTTCCCCAACGGGGAGGGAATATTCCTGGCTGGCAATTGTTGCATGGTGTCCCCGACCCACAAGTCTCATTCCTGATGAATGGCTTATGCCTGAAACATCGATTCTCCTGCTCCTCGGATGCTGCCTGACCTGCTGTGCCTTTCCAGCACCACACTCTCGACAATGCTGTTATAGTGTCTTCTTCCCCACAAGCCTTTATTTTTCACAATATTACTCATTCAAAATTTCATCTGCAATGTGCAGGGTGGTACTGACCTCGTCTTAATTTGGTTAACTGTCAATCCCAAAGTGTTCCACTACATGACGAACTGTCAGTACAAGTATTGCCGCTTCTCAGTTTGTTTTGACTCTTCTGTATGTTTGAAAGGTTCCATAGCAATAAAACTGATCCATGGTTTCTTTTTGCTGATGTTTGCTTCCTACGCTGTCATGTGCTTCCAGTCCTTCTGCTTCTGGCTATTTTCTAATCATACAGCTTTTTCTTCTTTTCTTCTTCCTGTCACTTTTTCCGTTGTTGCTGCATAGGTTTTCCTTCAGGGAACAGTATTCCCAAACACTTGTTCAATCAAAAAATTGCAATGCCTGGAAAAATTCCTTTTTCTTGCAGGGGACCAGATACTGCTCATGAATATATGGACTTTCTAGCAAGTACATGTGAACCATACTGAGAGACTGCCTGAGTATTTCACATTATGTATTAGTTTAATTAGTGGCACACTCAGGATTGTCCTGTAAAACCTGTTCCATTACGGAATTGCATCAGATGTGGACTCTATATTCTGAGCTTAGTCGTGAACTGTTTCCTGATACATTCTCTGTGACAATGCCTTGATAATCAAAGTTCACTTGTCAATCAATTTGCATTCTGTTTCTCATGCTGTGTAAATTGTGTTTCCTTTGAAATTGTAGTGAGGTCAGCTAGGTGGACTTCATAGGATATGAAGGGGCTGTTGATCTGGTCCATTCAGGTAGCCCTGGCTGACAGATATAAAAGGAGTGTCAGGGGTTCTGCTCACTGAGAGCTTGCTTTGAGGAAGCTGAATCAGTGTCAAAGACACTCCACATGTAAATGAAAGGTGACTTACTGATGGGTTACCAGCCTCTGTGAGGTTATTTCAGATATATATGATAGGTCAGACATAATGTGATATTCTTGAGCTTTATCTTAAGATAAAAGGAGGCTAGTCATTTCTCTCCTCCAGTTCTTAGTGCCCATTTCCATGCTGCAGATTCTAACTCTGTGAACCACGCAGTATCTGTTAAAAAGCTTTTTGGGCTAGAGGCCACTTGCTTATGTCTTGGCTAATATCCATTCATACCCAGTCTCCGCTAGGTTTGTGGGTGGCAAAGGTCATTCCGCACAAAACAGACAATGGCTACAGGTCGATAACTCCCAGCCCAAGACACCAAAAGCTCAACTGCATTGAGCCGAGATGAGCCACCGCATTTCTGACCAGAGATTGAGCTGAGCATCTCTTGGTCAGATTGGCCCATGATCAAAGCTGGCAATTCACTTAACTGTTCAGCTATTGAAGGAACTGGACAATGGTTAACACAGTCTCTCCAGGATGTGAACCACATCCTGGAGACTCTCAGGAATCCTAGCCACAAATCATTTTTTTTTATTGAACAGCCTTATCAATTAGTATTTCACATGAAAAGTGCATGGACCACAAATAGCAGAAAATGTCAAAATAATTAATTTTAAAAATCTGTGGTGTTTTCCCAGCTCCTTGCTCACACGTCACATACACTCCCTAATTCCCAAATCGTCACTCAATCATGGCTCATTGTACGTCATCCCATTATAGCTATTGAGTACAATACGAGATGTGCCAATTATTATTTCAGTCAGTAAAGGTTAATGCAGAGTCTCTGGCAGAGAATCTTTAGACTTTTGACAAGGAGATAATTCATCTTTAACTGATGCTTACCACCTCTGACAATACTGGCACCCTGTGCTGAATGCAATAATGTCTAATTATATTCCACTCCATTCCAATTCCTTTATCTTCCATCTCCTATTGATGTTCACAAGGCAACAAAAGTGTATTAGAAACACACAGCAAATGCATTCATTGTATGATCTTCAGGATGTGTGGTTCTATAATCTGTTCTCACCATTCAGTTCTATTGGGATGCTGGAGTATGATAAGATTAGTATGTGAGGTTGTAAACCAATGTCTGTGTCCAAATGATTTCAACTATTTTGAGATACACTGAATTGTTCTTCAGATTGAGTACAAATCTAAAGCATGCATGCTTTGATTGCTGTGACGTCTAATGTGCTGACAGTACCAGTAATTATTGACCATCACTGGTCTACCCTTGAGACAGAGTTGCTGAATTGCTTCCTTGAATGTAACCGGTAAGTGTGTGCTCCCACAGTGCTAACAGAATGGGAGTAGAATGAGACCAGGTTAGGAAACTGCTTTCATTCCCAAAGGGACATTAGTGAACCATTTGGATTTTTGTAATAGTCCCACAGCTCCACACTCATTTGTACTGACTTCAGTTTCTTTTTTAAATTGATTTTTGAAACCAAATGCAAATTCTCAAAATGCCATGGTGGAATTTGATTTTGTATATTCTGTGTTCTTAATCCGGCAATTTAACCACTATAACATTGACCCTTGCAAAATCTGAACCAATGACCTAAATCTCCCTTTTGTCATTTTATGAAACTAATAGTTGGTGCATTTGTGATCTATCTTGTCCTTTCTAGTGATTTATAACTTTGGGCCTTATGTTTGGCACACTTTTACATTGAATGAACCTGCTGGGATCTCTGACCTCCTGCTTTGTTCACCATACACTTATACATATGGGGCAGATGCAGGCGTTAGCCTGATGATCTGTGGGAGAATCAAGCTGAATGAAAAGCACTTGAAGCAAAGATAGATTAAAAGGCAGTGCTGGGCAATTAGCTTCAGTTAAATTGAGTAAGTCACCAGGTGCAGGTAGGATGCATCCTCCGTTGCTGAGGGAACTAAAGGGATTCTACAAATCTATGAAGGCAGAAATTTCAGGGGTGGCAGTCACAATCATCCAATCCTCTTGAGATTCAGGGTGAGTGTCTAAGAAGTAGAGCAATTGCAATTGTTGCAATGTCTTTCCAACAAGGGGTACCATAAGCCTTTTAACTACAGGTCAGTTCATAACTTCCATAATGTGAAAATGTTCAGAAACAATAACCTGAGTTAAAATAAACAGCTTCTTGGACAAGGGTGGATTAGTAAACCAAAGCCATTGCACATAGTACATTATGTTTAATTAATTTGATTGATAATATAACAGGCAGGGTGGTGAACACATTGCAGTTAACTTGCATATATAGATTTCCAAAAAGGTTTGAGTTAAAAGTATCACAAATAGTTAGAAAATTAAAGCATATGGAATAAAAAAGAACAGAGGCACTGTGAACCAACAGCAGCAGTAGAATAGTACTCAAACACAACCTGAGGCAATTCAGCAACTCTCTGTCAAGGGTAGACCAATGATGGACAATTAATTACTGGTCCGGGATTTCAGATTCATGTTTTGCACCACCGATGCTCAGTAGCTGCCATACATACCATCCACAAGATACATTGTAGAAACTCACCAAGCCTCCCAGGCAACACTTTCCAAACCCATGACCACTCCCATCCAGAAGGACAGGTGCATAGACACATGGGAACACCAATACCTGTGATAGTTCCTCTTCAAGTTACTCACCATCCTGATATGGAAATATATCACAATTCATTCAGTGTTACTGGGTCAAAGTTCTGGACAGTCCCACAAACCCCTCACCTCCCATGACATTATGGGTCTACCAACAGAAAATGGCAATTCAAAAATCCATCTTACCATCACGTTCTCCAGGGCAACTAGGGATGTACAATAAGAACAGAGATGTCCGCATCCTATAAATGAATATTTAAAGATCTACATCTTCCCGAACCCCTGACAATCCACACTCAATATGATTCCAATGTTTCCAACTGGTCCTGTTGGACCTGACACTTCCCAACAAGCCAGTTTGACACTTACCCTATGCTGAACCAATATGCTCTGTCCTGTGGAACTGACAACCTTCATCGCTGACTGACAATCTCAATATCCAGTTCATTTCAGCAATGTTACTTGGGAAAATATGGATTAACTAAAGAATGCCGGCAGAGACTTCATGAGGGAGAATTATGTTTAATTAACTTGTCAGTATTTTTTATGGTGTAACATGGACCTCCATAAGGCATTTCATAAGATGCTGCACAACAGACTTGTGAGCAGCATTATAGCTCATGGAATAAAAGGGACAGTAGCAAGTTGAATACAAAGGGAGTCAATGGATTTGTTTTTGGACTGGAGGAAAGTTTGTGCATTCCCCATGAGCCTTGTAGAGATGATAAGATCCTCCCCCCTCAGAGTCTGTGGACTGCCCCTCACTGCTATGATGATGGGGCCTCCTGTGTTGCTTTACCCATGCCTATTTCTATAGTTTTCAAGGTCTGGTCGAGGGGATTATAGTAAGTGGGTGAACATCTGGCCCTTGAAGACTATCACTGCAAGGGGCTCATTCTCAGTGGCGTGTTCACCAAAACAATTGCCTCTGTGGAGGGTTCCTGCTGAAGATGGTTGACATCATCTTTTCGTTTTTTTCTTCACAATCTTCTTCCCATGTAAGATACAGGTCCCTTATTTTTAAGGGTAACTCCCGAGAACCTGGACCACTATTAAGGGGAGTTGTATTGTCTGTTGTCCCTCATAGCTCAGGTTGCAGTGATTTCAATAATGCATGGGTGTTCCCCAGTGCATGTAGCTAATATTGCATTTTTTCAGGAAAGTGCCTATTTTATGGCTTTCTTGAGGTTCGTATCTGGTTGTGTCAGTAGCTTCCTCTGTGTCATGATAGTATTAGTTCCATAAACTAAGAGATCCCTCAATATTTTCCAAAGTGCTCATCCATACTGTCAATGTTCCACCAATTTCTGCAGTCTTATCAAGAATTTAGTAAGTGGTTTCCGTAAAATCCATTTGTCATATTAAACTTGTAACACTTCAAGATAGCAAATGGTTTGGGGTCATAGTGATCTGCTAACATATCTATCAGTTCATCAGAAGGTTTTGACTCTGAGGTTGTTGGGTAGGTTAAATTCTTCACGATGCTGAAAGTTGTGGCCCCCTTTGTGGACGGCACGGTGGCACAGTGGTTAGCACTGCTGCCTCACAGCATCAGAGACCCGGGTTCAGTTCCCGCCTCAGGCGACTGACTATGTGGAGTTTGCATGTTCTCCCCATGTCTGTGTGGGTTTCCTCCGGGTGCTCCGGTTTCCTCCCACAGTCCAAAGATGTGCAGGTCAGGGTGAATTGGCCATGCTAAATTGCCCGTAGTGTTAGGTAAGGGGTGAATGTAGGGGTACGGGTGGGCTGCGCTTCGGCGGGTCGGTATGGACTTGTTGGGCCGAAGGGCCTGTTTCCACACTGTGAGTCTAATCTAATCTGAACAGTTAGGGGAATGACATTTTGATGATGATCCCCTTCTATCCTGTTTTAATTAGAAAAGGTAAGTCGACCTTTCAGCATACCAGGGCCAATCTTTCACACCCGTATCATAAAGTGTCAGTTTCCCAAACAGTGGCGTTTCCAATATTGCCCCGTCACAGTCCTATGGGATTTGTTGAAAGTCAAAGCTCATAAAACTTTTCTTTACTCTTGTCACCAATATAATAACTCAGGAAGCCTGACCAGAAAAGAACATGGTTTATTGTTGATTGTAGAACCAGTAGTCTTGGCGTACATAGGCTAGTCCCAACCTAAGATAGATAGTTCTGCAAACCCATCGCTGAGTTTACTTTTTATTTCTGTTTTCTTCTCTGGGTTTGCTTTATTATGTTTTGCTCTGGAGCAGGTGGGGCTAGAAACTAGATCTCCCACTCCAGAGGTGGGGACACTACCACAGTGCCACAAAACCCCCCACTGAGTATACTTTATTTTTTTTCTTTCTTTTGTGCGTATGCTTTAGATATTTTGAATCAACCTATTCAAATGTAAAATTGCATACCTGAGATGGCACAACTGTCCTATGAGGAGATTGGCTTTATATTCTATGACGGTTAGAAAGAAGAGTAAATTTATAAATTCATAAACGGATAGGCAGAGAAGATACAGGAAGGATGTTTGCCCAGGCTATGAGGTCTAAACCAGGGAACACAGTCTCAGAACAAAAAGGCATTTAGGACTGAGTTGATGGGAAATTTCTGAACTCACAGTGTGGTGAATCTTTGAATTCTCTACCCTAGAGGATTCTTGAAGGTCAATCAGAGAAGAGAGAAATTGATAGAGATGGTAGAGATGCCAGCAGAGATTTCATGAGGGAGAATTATGTTTAGCGAGTGTTTTTTTTTAAGGTGGAACATGGACTTCCATAAGGCATTTGATAAGATGTTGTACAACAGGCTTGTGAGCAGCATTATAGTTCATGGAATAAAAGGGACAGTAGGAAGTTGAATGCAAAGGGAGTCAATGGATGTATTTTTGGACTGGAGATTACAAAAATCAGGGATATGGGGCAGTGTGGGAATATACTAATGAAATAGATGATGGGCCATTATCTAGAATGGCAGAGCAGGCTTGAGAAACTGAATATCCAATCCTATTCCAAAAGCTGATGGTTATAGTGCTTGATGACCAATATAGCAATTAATATACTCAAACCCGCCAGAGCAATTCGCAACATATTAAAGCTTGTAATTTGTGAACTGGCATTAGAAAATTATCATGAAAATTCCTGGATTACTGTGAAAACTGAGTTGGCTCATTAATATCCTTCAGTTCCTGAGGGAGTCTCCTGGACTTAACTATCTTCAGCTGCTTTATCAACAACCCTTCCTCAATCCTTCACCAATGATTGCACAATGTTCTGCACCATCCATGGCTCCTCAAATGCTGAATCTGTCCATGTTCAAACGCAACAAGATCTGGACAATTTCCATTGACTAGAAACTGAACCGGATTCACTTTATAAATTCAGTGACTACAAGAGCAGATCAGAGGCTAGGAATATTGCAGTGAGTAACTCAACTGCTGATTCCCCAAAGCCTGGTCACCAACTACAAGGCGTCAGTCAGGAATGATCTAATACTCCCAACTTGCCTAGTTGAGCATAGTTCTGATAATGCTGAAGAGATTTGACACCATCCAGGACAAAGCAGCCCCCTTGATACCCACAAACATTCACTCCTTCCACCACTGAGCTCAGTAGCAGCAGTGTGTATTATCTATAAGATGCATTGCAGAAATTCATCAAAGATCCTTAGGCAGCACCTACCTAACTGACCTGGAAGGACAAAAACAGCCAGGAACATGGGAACACCACCACTGCCAGTTCCCCTCCAAGCCACTCACCATCCTGTCTTGGAAATATATCGCCATTCCTTCACTGGGTCTATTGCTGTGTCAAGATCCTGGAATTCACTCCCAAAGGGCATTGCAGGTCTACCTACTGCTCCTGGCCTGCAGCTGTTCAAGAAGGCGACTCACTGTCACCTTTTCAAGGGCAACTTGGGACAGGCAATAAATGCTGGCCTGCTCGTTGGATGCTGCCTGAACTGCTGTGCTCTTCCAGCACCACTAATCCAGTATTTGGTTTTCAGCATCTGCAGTCATTGTTTTTACCCTAATAAATGCTGGCCAGCCAGTGACACCCACATCCACAAGTGAATAAACAGATACACAACCTGGTCTGATGTAATGTTGATAGTCAACTTGCTAGTTCAAATCAACACTTCTAAATTGGCATAAGACATGTTGTAGTGAAGTACATGGCGCAGATTTTTTTCATGAATGATGTGAGGATGGTTTCCTGGTCAGCATCACTGTGATCATCTTTGTGGTCTAGATTTTTAAAATTGAATTTAAATTCTACCGTTTGACAAAGTGAAATTATGAACCAGTGCCTCCAGTGTATTAACCTTTGTCATAGATAGAGTCATAGAGCATGGAAAAAGACCCTTTGGTCCAACCCGTCCATGCCGACCTGTTTTCCAACCCAATCTAGTCCCACCTGCCAGCACCCGGCCCATATCCCTCCAAACCCTTCCTATTCATATACCCATCCAAATGCCTCTTAAATATTGCAATTGTACCAGACTCCACCACTTCCTCTGGCAGCTCATTCCATACACGTACCACCCTCTGTGTGAAAAAGTTGCCGCTTAGGTCGCTTTTATATTTTTTCCCTTTCACCCTACACCTATGCCCTCTAGTTCTGGACTCCCCGACCCCAGGGAAAAGACTTTGTCTATTTATCCTATCTATGCCCCTCATAATTTTGTAAACCTCTATAAGGTCACCCCTCAGCCTCTGGTGCTCCAGGGAAAACAGCCCCAGCCTGTTCAGCCTCTCCCTGTAGCTCCGATCCTCCAACATCCTTGTAAACCTTTTCTGAACCCTTTCAAGTTTCACAACAGCTTTCCGATAGGAAGGAGACCAGAATTCACACAATATTCCAACAGTGGCCTAACCAATGCCCTGTACACTGCAACAAGACCTCCCAATTCCTGTACTCAATACTCTGACCAATAAAGGAAAGCATACCAAACACCTTCTTCATTATCCTATCCACCTGCGACTCCACTTTCAAGGACCTATGAACCTGCACTCCAAGGTCTCTTTGTTCAGCAACACTCCCTAGGACCTTACCATTAAGTATATAAATCCTGCTAAGATTTGCTTTCCCAAAATGCAGCACCTCGCATTTATCTGAATTAAACTCCATCTGTCACTTCTCAGCCCATTGGCCCATCTGGTCCAGATCTTGTTGTAATCTGAGGTAACCCTCTTCGCTGTCTACTACACCTCCAATTTTGGTGTCATCTGCAAACTTACTAACTGTACCTCTTATGCTCGCATCCAAATCATTTATATAAATGACAAAAAGTAGAGGGCCCAGCACCGATCCTTGTGGCACTCCACTGGTCACAGGCCTCCAGTCTGAAAAACAACCCTTCACTGCCACCCCTCTGTCTTCTACCTTTGAACCAGTTCTGTATCTAAGTGGCTAGTTCTCCCTGTAATCTGTGAGATCAAACCTTGCTAATCAGTCTCCCATGTGGAACCTTGTCGAACGCCTTACTGAAGTCCATATAGATCACATCTACCACTCTGCCCTAATCAATCTTCTTTGTTACTTCTTCAAAAAACTCAATCAAGTTTGTGAGACACAATTTCCCACGCACAAAGCCATGTTGACTATCCCGAATCAGTCCTTGCCTTTCCAAATACATGTACATCCTGTCCCTCTGGATTCCCTGCAACAACTTGCCCACCACAGAGGTCAGGCTCACCGGTCTATAGTTCCCTGGCTTGTCTTTACCGCCCTTCTTTAACAGTGGCACCACGTTCGTCAACCTCCAGTCTTCCGGCACCTCACCTGTGACTATCGATGATATAAATATCTCAGCAAGAGGCCCAGCAATCACTTCTCTAACTTCCCACAGAGTTCTCGGGTACACCTGATCAGGTCCTGGGGATTTATCCACCTTTAACCATTTCAAGGCATCCAGCACGTCCTCCTCTGTAATCTGGACATTTTGCAAGATGTCCCCATCTATTTCTCTACAGTCCATATCTTCCAAATCCTTTTCCACAGTAAATATTGATGCAAAATATTCATTTAGTATCTCCCTCATTTTCTGTGGCTCCACACAAAGGCCGCCTTGCTGATCTTTGAGGGGCACTATTCTCTCCCTAGTTATCCTTTTGTCCGTAATATATTTGTAAAAACCCTTTGGATTCTCCTTAATTGTATTTGCCAACGCTATTTGTCTTTGGATTACTGATCTAATGGCATTACCACAACACCACCATCACCCTGAATGCTAAAGAAATGTAATTCATTCATTTAACTTCTGCCATTCTCTATAATAGAAACAAATGTTGTTTTACAACCCGAAAGCAAACCATCGCAAGGTCCTCTTACTAATGTTAAATAGCACAGCTAGGAGAAGGGTAAGATTTAGATTTGTGAGCTGGGCTGGGGCAAATATTGAAGCATGATAAATATTCATGAAAAGAGTTTAACCAGTCTCACATTGTAAAACTGGAGGTTGGAGGAAATAGAAATGCATAGCTTAAAGCAGAGGATGAAGAAAAACTAAAAATAGATGAACAAGTTACTGTGGCATGTACCTCTGTCTGGTTGACAGTGTTTATATGCAAATGTACAACGCAGTAGAGTCAGAAAACTGGAGACTGTAATTAGGATAGTGTCAGTTTGACAGAAGCTTGGCTACAGCATGATCAAGGCTGGAAACTAAATATCCCAGCGATAAAATATTCAGGAGTCAAAATAAAAGAGAAGTGTGGGCTCATCAAATAAAGACACAATTTTAGCTTTAATTGAGGGTGTGCTTAATTGGACTCTGCCTTGACTGCAGTAATGGATTAAAAAGGATTTGTTGCCATATTGGGAATGTCTGTCTACTAACTCCTCATCAGGTACTTCAACAGCACTCAAAAAGAAACATTGTCAGTGGTCTCTGTTTTTGGCTGCCTACCATCTTATGAGGCAGTTGTTTAAACTGTGGTGGTCAGCTCTGTGTTAAATTCATCGGATGTGATTCAAGAACCCCAGTCTGTCATGTTAGTCTCTGCTGCATTCACTATGGAGGAAAACAGTGAATTGAGAAGGTGCACTGGCCATAGTCTTCTCTGGATCTGCTTCTTACCAGGTGAGTTTTCCATTTCATCTCACTTCTTCCAAGGCCTTCTCATCATCTCCAGAGGTCATGGGCATCGCATATGGTGATATGTGACACTGTCCAATATCTTCATATCTAACTTGCAGGTGTCATTACAGTGAAAGTATGGATACCTAAGGGGTCAAACCCAGTGACCAGTAATAAACGCCAATTATCTATCCAATGAAAGGGGATGAGCCAGTGCAGATGTCATTAGCTTAGCAATGAGTGTATGCTGATTGAATTAAAATATTCCTGGATCTTCGAGTCAGTAACCTTATCCTGCCAAGAGATGTCTGGAGTATATTTCAGACAGAGAAGATGGAAACTGTTCAGTTTTTTCTCCTGCATCACATATGTGGTTTGGGTCTCCCCATTGTAGCAGAGTGCAGTGATTACAACAACTATTGAGGCATCTCCCTACTGAGCATTTTCGAGAAAATATTTTTCCATGTTGCCCTCCTCAGACAGTGAGCTCTGGCATTTAGCTTAAATCCCAGTCTGGTTTCGGAAATGGAAGATTTCCATCTTACATGATCTTCTTGGTTCAGCTGCTGCAAAATGCCATGAACACAGAAGACCAAGATATATTCTTGACTCACTTCCTAGAACACTGATAACCTCGCCCTTTTGTATTCAAAACTTGTGGATCACACAAAATTTGGAAGTAGTGTAACCTACAAGCAGAATGATATTAAAATCCAAGTGGAAATGGACAGGTTAGTGCAACGGGTGATCGGTTGAACATTATATTTTAATGCAGGGGAGTATGAAGCAGGGGAGGCGATGGCCTAGTGGTATTATTGCTGGACTGTTAATCCAGAGACCCAGGTAATGTTCTGGGGACTGGGTTCAAATTCTGCCATGGGAGATGGTGGAATTTGAATTCGACCAAAATCTGGAATTATGAGTCTAATGATGACCATGAATCCATTCTTGATTGTTGGGGAAAACCCATCTAGTTCACTAATGCCCTTCAGGGAAGGAAACTGCCATCCTTATATGTGACTCTGCCCTCTGGCTAATTAGGGATGGCAATAAGTGCTGGCCTAGCCAGCGTTGCCCTTATCCCATGAATGAACAAAAAAAAGTATCATTTGCCAAGGTAAATGGGGAGATTGACGGAGTACTTAAAAAGATGTAGAAAATCTTGGGCTTCATGAAATAAGGTACAGAGCACAAGGGTAAGGAAGTTAGATTAAACCTGTATAAAACTCAGTATTAACTAGAGAATTTAGTTAGTGCCTAATATGTTAGGAAAGATGTGAATGCTTTTGTGAGGAAATAGAAAAGGTTGAAGAGGATAGTCCTAGGGATGAGGAACTTCGGAATGAGGATTGAATGGAGAAGCTGAAACCGTTCTCCTCAGAGAGGGCTGAGGTTTGATCAAGTTGTTCAAAACCATGAAGAGACTGGATAGAGTAGACAGGGAGAAACTGTTCCTATTAGTTGGAGAATTCATGGGCCGGGCAACATTGATTTAAAATGATTAGCAATAGTCACATGAGGACAAACTTTCTCACACTGTGAATGGTTAGGGTCCAGAATGCACTGTCTAAGATAGAAGTGGAGGCAGGGTCACAACTGGTAGGGCCTGGAATGCACGATCTGAGACTGAGGTGGAGACAGGGTCAATGGAAACTTTCAAAAGAGGTTGCAGAATTACCCAAAGAGGAAAACTTTCAGGGCTCTGGGGAAATGGCATGGGTGTGGTACTGAATTGCTCTCTGAGCTGCATACAAATGTGATGGGTGGTATGGCTTTCTTCTGCATGCCATAACCATTCTGTGATATTGTCTTCATCAATCTCACTAAGGAATTCAAATGTGTGAACTGAGGCAGCCTCCTTCAGTGATTGAATATATTTGGCTGCCCTCCATAGCTGCTCAGTGTGAGTTCCTTCCTTTCTGTAAACATGATTGGTAAGATTAGCTTTGACAGGGTAAATATTCAGAAAAGGTAGAATCAGTACACACACAGACGGGAAGAGAGTTGACAAGATCTTTACAATGAGGTGAGATTCTTAGAATGTATGTACAACAGTTTTATCAAATTTGGTTGACAAATATGATATTTGTTGGACAGCCACCAAACGAAGCAGTGGGACAGCAATAAGAAGGATAAAGGTCATGGACTTTTTCTATCCAAAGCACCAAGGTCAATAACTGCTTTTGTAAACTAAAGTTAGGTCATGTGCTGATTCTGTGCCAAGGACTGCAATTTGTATTGGAAGGAAAAGACAGAACAACAATTAATAGAAAATAAAGACTTTAGCTACTGAAACAGTGTTTCCTTAGATTTTGTATGAGGAATAAGCAAGAGATGAGGGCAATTCCAACATGCTTAAGAGGTTCAACACTATTCAGGAACAGGAAAAGAATGTGCTGGCAAAGCTCAGTAGGTCTGGCAGCATCTGTGAAGAGAAATCAGAGTTTAACGTTTTAGGTCTGCTGACCCATTGGCAACCCATCCACCAGCTTCAATTTTTACTCTCTTCATCATCAATAAATGTGTACCACATACAAGATGCAGTGCAGTAACTCACCAAGTTTACTGTGATAGCATCTTCCAAACCTGTTACCTCTACCTCCAAAAAGGACAAGGGGAGCTAATGTATGGGAGCACCATCACCTGCTAGTTCCCTCCAAGACACCTTCCATTCAGACTTGGAAATATATTACTATTCTCTCATAGTTGCTGTGTCAAAATCCCTGAATTGTCTCTCTAACAGTACTGTGGGTTGATGGACTCTCCAAGGACTGCAGTGGTTAAAGAAGACATCTTAGCACTAGCTTCCTAGGACAATGAGGGATTGTCAATAAATTCTGGCCTTTATTGCAACACCCACATCCAATTAGTGAATTAATAAGTAAAGGAATAAAACAAAAGACTTTTTGCCTATTGCTAAGATGCCAGTGCATTTCCACGAGGTTGCAGCAAAACCAAGAGTTTTTTCTCTTGCCAGAAAGGTTTATGGTGTTATAATGTGGCAGGAAGGATGGGTTTTGGATATTGATAATACCAGTAATACCAGTTCCTCGGTGCCTTAGGTGTTCTTATAAATTTCAGCCAATGGCTGCCTTGGCTTAATGTTAATGACTCAGATCCCAGAATGTGGTAACAATCTTGGCCAGTCAGGCTATGCTACAAGTTTGGCCTTCCCACCACTTCCAATGTTGAAAGCTCCAGGAATGTCATGTTATGCATCCACTTTCATTAATTACACCAGAGGAGAAACAAGTCTTTGGAATTCGTGAGCTTTGCTCAGGTGGAACAAAATCTCCCACACCACACACACTACTCCTAAACAATCCTGTCCCCACCCACAGCCACCTTGAGATCCCGTTCCAAAGGTATCAGTGCTAGGCTGGGGGGAGGTTGGTATCAAGGATTTCAGAGGTCACTAAGCCTAGAGCAGCTGGAGGTTTCAATTTTGGCCAGTACTCATGCAGATTTGTTGGCTGATTTCTAGAGAGTTTATATGGAGCAGGGAACAGCACCTATAAATCAATACGATTGCAAATCCCAATGTTTGATTAACAAAAGGCTGCCAGACCTCAGGTTGCAAATTACTGAAGAATGTTGGCTCCATTTTATAAGGAGCAAGCCAATCAGTGCCCCAAGGCAGAGGCTTCAAAGTAGTAAGGCCTTGTTCAAATCACAGAAAACATGTGGGATTGGATTGGATATGAAGGTTTCCCATAATCTGGGAGAATTGGATGGGATCTCTGATAAAAACCATAGCAGTGCCCTGTAGTTTAATCACTTCCAACATCAATCCCAAATTAATCCCACTCCTCCACTTTCTCCTCATAGCCCTGTCTCAATTCGAACCTAAAGTTACTGCTTCACTCTCTCTCCCCATAGTCTTGTATCAATTGTTGGATCCTGCTTTATGTCTGTAATGTTCTGGGGGTGGGGTGGGGGTGTCATGAGTCAGGTCTTGATTGAGCACCCACAGCAGCCAATGTCTGCCCAGGTCTCTGGTGGTTATCAGGAGAATGAAAGGGCGATCAGAGGATGCGGTTTCTTTGTGATCAATATCATTGGCAGAAATTCACTGTCACAGGATGTCCGCACAAACTGCTAAATTATGTTTTTACAAAATTATGCAAAACAAGTCTCTGGGCTCACACAGCCAGAGAAGTGGAAAAAATACAGCTTTCATGAACTCTCAAATATTTTCAAGCAAACAGGTTTTCTTTGTACTGGATGACATTTAGTCTATTCCTGGAAAGATGTTAAACATTGCAGACAGCAGGTGTATCTGCTCATGTCTTGGATGTCTGATAATAGATGTTAAATGTTTTCAAATTTTGGGTGGAAGCCTGCATATAAAAGTTCTAATTCATGCATGGTTTGCAATAAATGTGTTGAAAGCATGGATGTTCTGCATTTCTGAGCATTGTTAGTATGCACCGTTGCTGTAGCTCTGATAAAGAGATGAACTGACATTACTTTCAGGATTGCCTGGCCATGTACTACCTTCACTCCATGTAATTTCATTCAGACCTAGAAGCATGCAGCTACAGGGGTTTGAGATTTTCGACTCAACCTGCTCAGAGACATTATTACATACCTCTAGCAAGTGGGACTTGAACTTGGTATCCTGACCCAGAGTTATGGACACTATCACAAGATGCCTAAAGCTGAATCAAGAATTAGTTCTTCACCATGACACCAGAAGTTCATGCAAATGTCTCTGCCTGGTTTCGAACCAGGGCTCTTTTGTGTGTGAAGCCAATGTGATAACCATTGAACTCGATTAGCATTTCATTGTGAGAATATAAAAGCACTGTATTTGAGGTCCATACTGAGTTGTGCTGTCAGTGGATCAGTACAAAGGGACTGCTGCACAGTCAATAGTTCCAACTCTCAGATGGAGCATTAAAACTGACACTGTGTCGACCCTCTTTAATTTATGACCAAGATCTCATGGTACTATTCAAGGGTGGCAGAGTTCTCACCTGTATTTTACCCCTCCACAAATACCACAAATGGTTTATCTGGCAATTTTTTAAAGATTGCTGTTTGTAAGACCATACTTTGTGTGACTTGGCTTCAGTTTTCCCTACATTACAGCAGTGACTGCATTTTAATGTTTACTTGGTAGAAAAGTTACTTCAGATGTCTTAGATTTTGGGAGAGGCTTCAAAAGAAATGTTTCTTCTATTTCACATAACAGTGGATTAGAGGCACCAGGTTCAAAGTTGAAGTCAATGGGAATGCTTTAAGTGGGAATCTAAAGTTTATATAAATTAGGATCATTGCTGTTAGTGAGGGGTGGTTGGTTTGACTTGCGTGAAGTACTGAGAAAACATAGGTGAATGGGTGCAGGTCAGTGGCCTTTCGAGCTTCCTCTGGCTGATTCTGCTCCTCCATGCATATTATACATTGTACATTAACTTGCTGAATGACAATCCCTGGGTTAATCTTTCAATACCAACTCCAGGAGACTGCATTTCTAGTTAGAGTTCACTTCATTTAGAAAACTCTTTGAGTGCATCTTCTTCTTGAATAACAAATCTTTGTATGAATAACGATGAACAGATTCTATTCTGAGTATTGAAATTATGTCTACACAATAGTTCACTTTGCATTATGATACAATGAATATAAGCTAGCAGTAATAATAACAACAATACTAAAATGAACTGAAAAATGTGTTGCTGGAAAAGTGCAGCAGGTCACGCAGCATCTAAGGAGCAGGAGAATTGATGTTTCGGGCATCAGCCCTTCTTCAGGAATCCTTATGCCTGAAATGTCGATTCTCCTGCTCCTTGGATGCTGCCTGACCTGCTGCGCTTTTCCAGCAACACATTTTTCAGCTCTGATCTCCAGCATCTGCAGTCCTCACTTTCTCCTAACACTAAAATGAATACCTGTACAAGCTAGCATGGTACAGGAGAAATTTCTTGTCAGAAACTTACATTAAGCTGTCTCCTACGTACAATGGAGGCCAAATATAGAGATGAGTTATTGGCACAGCACTCTGTATTATTAAATTGAATGAAGAAACAGACTATAATGTAGCCACATTTGCTAATGATACAAAGTTAGGTAAGGAAAGCAAGTTGTGAGGAGGAAACAAAGAACCTGCAAAGAGAAATAGATAGGTTAAGTGAACGAATAAGTATTTGGCAAATATATTGTAATGTGGTAAAATGTGAGGAAAATTGTTCACTTTGGCAGGAAGCATAGATAAGCAGAATATTATTTAGGGAATGTAGTGATGCAGTGATTAGGTGAATGCACCGCATTAGCAATCCAACAACTCCAGGAAAAGTTCTGAGGACACATTTTGGGGTGGTGGAATTTGAATCAAACTAAATAAAAGAAAATCTGGAATTTTAAAAAAAACTAGTCTAATGGCAACTATGTAATCACTGTTGATTGTTATAAAAACTCATTGGGCTCACGATTGTTTTTAGGGAAGAAAATTTGCCATCCTTATCTGGTATAGCCTCTATATGACTTCAGACCCAAAGCAATGTGGATTTCTCTTAACTACACTCTTTGAATTAGGTTAATAAATACTTGCTGAACCAATGACAATCACGTCTCATCAATAATTAAAAATAGAGACTGCAGAATGTTGAAGTATAGGAGAATCTGGATGTCCTGGTATGCAAATACAAGAATTAATGAGGAAGTAGTGATGATGCTATGGCATTAAGACATGTATTTTGTCCTAATTTTTTTAATGAAGAGAGATTGAATCAAAGGTATTCAGCCATCTGTTTCTAGCCAATAAAGTAGACAGCTTGAGAAGTTCTGAGTTTTTTTTTAAAGGTTGAAACAATGTAAACAGCTTGAATGTGTGGGGTCAAGCTCCCGCAGAATGAGGATTTTAGTTATAACTTTCAGTAGCTGTTGGGGTTATGTAAGCTGCTATCTTTCTTTGTCTTATTCTCTTTGCTTCAGCTAAAAGCTTGGGTTCTCTTCCTGCTGCTACAATTGCATGTGAAAATCTATTTCACTGAATTTGCCTTTGCCAAAGGTGTGTTTATAGATGTTCCAGTATTGAAACTGTTGCTGTTTAGCAGTTCAATAATTAATCTGTTAAGTTTTTCAATAGAGTTAAGTTATTCCAATACTGATTTCTTTTGTTGTATTTTAACTGTAGTGTATAAGTAAAATGTGTTTTGCTTCAAGTCTGATAGTATAGAACATAGAGGAGTACAGCACAGAACAGGCCCTTTGGCCCATGATGTTTATTCCTAACCTAAACTAAAATAACCTATCTGATGCACGCCTCAATTCACTGCTGTCCATGTGCATGTCCAGCAGTTGCTTAAATGTCCCCAAAGGCTCTGCTTCTACCACCATCGCTGGCAACGCATTCCATGCATTCACAACTCTCTGCATAAAGAACATACCTCTGATGTCTCCTCTGTACCTTCCTCCTGATATCTTAAAACTATGGCCCCTTGTGCCAGTCAATCCTGCCCTGGGGAAAAGTCTCTGGCTATTGACTCTATCCATGCCTCTCATTACCTTGTATACCTCGATCAGGTCACCTCTCTTCCTCCTTCTCTCCAGAGAGAAATGTCCGAGCTTAGTCAATCTTGCTTCGTAAGACAAGCCCTCCATTCCAGGCAGCATCCTTTCCAAAGCCTCTGTATCTTTCCTATAGTAGGGCGACCAGAACTGGACATAATATTCCAAGTGTGGTCTCATCAGGGACTTGTAGAGCTGTAGCAAAACTTTACAGCTCTTAAACTCGATTCCCCTGTTAATGAAAGCCAAACCACCGTATGCTTTCTTAACAACCCTATCCATTTGAGTGGCAACTTTGAGGGATCTATGCACTTGAACACCAAGATCCCTCTGTTCTTCCACACTGCCAAGAATCCTGTCTTTAATCCTAAATTCAGCATTTGAGTTCGCAAAAAATGCATCATTTCGCATTTATCAGGGTTGAACTCCATTTGCCATTTCTCAGCCCACCTCTGCATCCTGTCTATGTTGCGCTGCAGCCTGCAATAGCCCTCGATATTATCAACAGCACCTCCAACCTCTGTAAATTTACTAACCCATGCCTCAACCTCCTCATTCAAGTCATTTGTAAAAACTGCAAAGAGCAGAGGCCCAAGAACAGAGCCCTGAGGGACCCCACTCTAGGCAGAATACTTTCCATCTACCACTCTCTGCCTTCTGTCGGCCAACCAATTCTGAATCCAGATAGCCAAATCTACCTGTATCCCATACTTCCTGACTTTATGAATGAGCCTTACCATGGGGGGCCTTATCAAATGCCTTGCTGGAGTCCATATACACCACATCCACTGCTCGACCTGCGTTGACCTGTCTTACCACCTCCTCAATGAACTCAATAAGATTTGTGAGGCATGACCTGCCCCTCACAAAGCCATGCTGACTGCCTTTAATCACGCTATACTTTTCCAAATAGTCATACATCCTATCCTTCAGAATCTTTTCTAAAACTTTGCTGACCACAGGTGTAAGACTGACTAGTCTGTAATTGCCAGGGATTTCCCTATTACCCTTCTTGAAACGAGAAACAACATTCGCCTCCTTCCAATCCTCTGGTACGATTCCCATGGAGAGTGAGGAGGCAAAGATGTTCGCCAGGAGCTTAGCAACCTCCTTTCTCACTTCCTGGAGCAGCGTAGAATAAATCTGGTCTGGCCCTGGGGACTTATCAATCTTAATGTTTGCCAAACTTTCCAGCACATCAACTTAATCAATCTTGGTCTGTTCAAGCCTGTTTCCCAGCTCCTCAAAGCTCTCATTCACAACAAGGTCCCTTTCCTTAGTGAAAACCAAAGGGGAAAAAAAACTCATTTAGGGCTTCCCCTATCTGCTGAGTCACCATGCACAAGTTCCTATGCTATCCCTGACTGACCCTACGTTTTCCCTGATCATTCTCTTCTTCCTCACATATAAGTGAAATGCCTTTGAGTTCTCCCTAATCTTTCCTGCCAAGCATTTTTCGTGCACCTTCCAGGCTCTCCTCAGTTTATTTCTGAGCTCCTTTCTAGTAAGTCTGTAATCCTCTAAAGCTGTGCTAGATCCTTGCTTCCTCCACCTTACATAAGCTGCCCTCTTTCTTTTGATGAGAAGCTCCTCTGTTCTCGTCATCCAAGGCTCCTTAATCTTACCCTTTCTTGCCTGTCTCAAAGGAACACATTTGTGCATCACTTGCAACAACTACTCCTTAAACAGTCTCCACATGTCTGTTGTTCTGTGGAACAATTGCTCCCAATATGTACTTCCCAACTCCTGTCTGATAGCACCATAATTTCTTTTCCCCAATTAAATATCTTCTCTTGGTAACTGCTCCTTTCCCTCTCAAAGGCTATGGTAAATGTGAGGCAGTTGTGGTCACTGTCACCAAAATGTTCTCCCACATGAGATTTGACACCTGTCCTCACTCATTGCCGAGCACCAAATCCAAAATGGCCTCTCTCCGCGTCAGCCTGTCTACATACTGAGTAAGGAAACCCCCCTGAACACACCTGACAAAAACAGCTCCATCCAAACCATCTGCACGAAGTCAATATTGGGAAAATTGAAGTCACCCATAACAATAACCCTGCTACATCTGCATTTTTCCAAAATATGCCAGCCTACATGTTCTTCAATTTCCCTACTGCTATTAGGGGGTCTGTAGAAAACCCCCAGTGAGATGGCTGCTCCCTTGCTGTTCCTAACTTCCACCCATACTGACTCAATAGACAAACCTTCCTCGACAACCTTTGTTTCTGTAGCTGTGATGCACTCTCTGATTAGCAATGCTACACCCTCTCCTCTTTGACCAATCAAATTGCATCTGGAATGCAATGCCTAGCGCTTGCCTTTAAAATAAGAAAAAGTTAAGGTCTAGGCTATCTCCCTGAGATGTTTTGAGGGAGTTTGGTCTGGTCCATAACAAATGTAACTGGAATGTTGGCCTTGATTGCAAAGGGGATGGAATATAAAAATCTGACCATAACTACAAAGGAATTAATGAGACAGGGGGCAATCTGCATTGAGCTGGAGGACATGGGTGAGGATTTAAATGAATATTTCTCATCTGTATTCACAAAGGAGAAAGACATTGTAGGAGGAGGTACTAGACATTTTAACGGGCATAGAGCTGCATAAATCCCCAGGGCCTGAAAAGATGTATCCCAGGCTGCTTTAAGAGACATTGGAGGAGACTGCTGGAGCCCTAGCTGAGATACTGAATACTTGGCTTGTGACAGTGAATTGCCAGATAACTGGAGGATAGCTAATGTGGTTCCTTTGTTCAAGAAGGGCAGCAGGGATAGGACAGGTAATTACAGACTAGTTAGTCTGAAATCGGTAGTAGGGAAATTCTTGGGAAAAAGTTCTGAGAGCTCGGATTAATCAACATTTGGAAAAGCAAGGATTGATCAGGGATGTTCAGGACAGATTTGTTGAAGGGAGATCCTGTCTGACGAATTTAATTGAGGGTTTTGATAAATGAATAAATATATTGGGGAAGGGAGTGCTGTTGATATGGTTTACATGACTTCAGAAAAGCCTTTGACGAGGGCCCACATAGAATATCCTTAATTGTCACGTGTAGTCAAGTCCAGAAGTGCAGGAGGAAAGTGAAAAGTTTAAAATGTCACCCTACATGGTGCCATCTTAGGTACAAAGTACCTAGGTACAAATCTTGGATAGAAAATAGAGAAAGAAAGGAAAAAAAAGTTACATTACTTACAGTTTTTCATAGTATTAGTTAGAAAAATGATAAATAAAGTTAAAAAGATAAGCATTAGTCTTTCCATAAGGGCCAGCAGTATATTAGTGCACGGAGCTTCCACATGTGGTCTGACCAGGCTCACAAGCCACTGACTGCTGCACCAGTCCCCAGTCCAACAGTCGTCCCTGCTCACAGAAGGCTAGTCCATAAGGTAACAGCCCATGGGATCCAAGGCAAGTTAGAAAACTGGATCCAAAACTGGCTTGCAAATAGGAGATAAAGGGTAAAAATGGAGGTTTCGTTTTGTATTTGGAAACTTGTGAACAGCAGTGTACTAGAGGGATTAATGTTGGGCCCTTCGCTGTTTATTTTGTACATTAATGACTTGGTTATGAATGTAGAAAGTATAATTGATAAGATTGCAGATGACATGAAAATTGGTGGTGTTGTTGATCATGAGGTGGACGGTCTCCAGCTACAGTTTGATATTGATCTGCTGGTAAACTGGGCAGAGCAATTGCAAATGGAATTTCATGCTAATAAGTATGAGGTAATGCATTTTGGGAGGTCTATTAATGAATGGTAGGGAGAACTGAGGAACAAAGGACTTGGTGTACAAGTGCATAGGTCCCTGAAGTTGTCAGGCATGGTCAATAGGGTGGTGAAGAAGCATGTGGATGGTTGCTTTCATTAGCTGAGGCATAGAATATAGGAGCAGGAAGGTCTTGTTTCAACTTTATAATTAGGCCACAGAATTCTGTGGGCAGTTCTGGTCACTACACAATCAGAAATATGTGATTGCACCGGACAGGCTGTCGAGACGGTTCACCAGGATATTGCCTGGAATGGAAAATCTCAGTTATGAAGACAGACTGGATAGACTAGTTTGTTTTTCCTGAAGTGGAGGAGGCTAATGGGGGCTGGACTCTGAATGAGCAGAAATTATGAGAGGCATAAATAGGGTAGATCATGAGAATCTTTTCCCCATGGCAGATATGTCTATTACCAGAGTAAGAGGAGGAAGTGGTTTAGAGGGGCTCTGAGGAAACATTTTTCATCTAGAGGGTAGGAGAAATATGGAATACACTGCCTGAGAGAATGGTGGAGACAGGTTTCTCTCGCAACATTTAAGAAGAATCTGGATAAACTTAAAATGCCAGGACAGAGTAGGCTATGGACCAAGTGCAGATAAATGAGATTAGTATATTTTGGTGTTTGTTGGTTGGCATAGATATGGTGGGCTTAAGGGCCTTTTTCTATGCCGTATGACTCTAAGGGCAATACGTACAGTTTTGACCATGCAGTTAATGAGAAATATACTTGCATTGGAAGCAGTTGAGAGAACATTCACTTAGTTGATTCCTGGTGCTTTATCTTATGTTGTTTTCCCACATGCTACCTGCATATTGTGACACCGATCCAAACTAATTTGGACTGTGAATGGCTGCATATACTTATCTCTAACTAAGAGTTCTCAATTCTTTATGTGGTTTAACACTACGTTATTCACAACTGTATATGGTAGGTTCTTAAATACATTCCCTATTGTAGTATTTGAGATCAATCTCTTCACATGCTCAGTCCAGACTGGTGTCTTCTCGCTCACTGATATTGGTGTCATGTGAACAGTTGCCTCATAATGGCTCAATGAATCTCTTACTACCACACCTGGGATAAAGATTTGTCTTCTGGGGAAAGGCTGAACAGGTCAAGCCCATGCTCATGGTGGCTTTGAAAAATGAGGTAATCTTATTGAAGCATACATGGGGATATTGGGGAAGGAAGGAATTTGATTGGGTGGATGTTATGAGGCTGCCCCTTCTTGAAGGAATCTAGAACTTGGGGGCACAGTTTTAAAATAAGAATATCTGAAAATTTGGACGAGGAAAAATTTATTTTCTGTAATTGTTATTAATCCAATTAATTCTCACCCTGAAGACTGACTGAACATATCCTTGACTCCCTTGTTAATCAAAAATATTAAAGATGTCATGATCTTATGAAATGGCGAAGCAGGCTGAATGGGCTTGCTTCCATTGTTTTTATTCTTATAAGTCATGTTGTATCTTTATATTCAATCATATTACTTGGATCCAGTTCATATACATTCGCTTTGTGGTACCTTCTTAATGCCTCTCAACAGCTACCAATTTATTCATTGTCTTTCCCGCTTGTCCTGAAGGTGCAGACTATTCTAACCAGATCCAGGGCAAGGTTCAACAAGTTATTACAATTTCAGATAGGATACCCCAATCTACCAGATGAGAAGGGATGAATCGACTCCCTTTCTTTATTCATTCTCCCCCTTGGTTGCTCACAACAATTTTCATTTCCAAAGCTCCCTTTCTTGCAGATGCATTTCTCCAACACCCAATGAGTTTACGTTGTAAAACAATACAATTTAACCAGGCTTCCTTGAATTAACAAAAGAGTGAGTTTAATAGGTAGCAACATTGTGAAGAAGTAGTAATGCAACATACTTACAAACAGATTAGAAATAAGAAAAACAGTTTAAAAAAAATTTAAAATAGGACACAGGTAATCAGTGAGTCATTTGTGAAGGGTAGATAGAAGAAAGCTACAGCATATAAAGTGATTGTTACTAGTTGTTGAAAAGTTGAGATTCTTGGCTTTGCAATTTGAATTAAATTCTTCTAACTTGTTTCCTTTTAGAATCATAGTCATAGAGATGTACAGCACGGAAACAGACCCTTCGGACCAATCTATCCATGCTGGCCAGCTATCCCAACCCAATCTATTCCCACCTGCCAGTACCTGACCCCTATCCCTCCAAACCCTTCCTATTCATATACTCATCCAGATGCCTTTTAAATGTTGCAATTGTACCAGCCTCCACCACTTCCTCTGGCAGCTCATTCCATACACGCACCACCCTCTGCGTGAAATAGTTGCCCCTGAAGTCTCTTTTATATCTTTCCCCTCTCACTGGAAACAATGCCCTCTAGTTCTGGACTCCCCACCTCAGGGAAGAGACTTTGTCTATTTATCCTATCCATGCCCCTCATGATTATGTAAACCTCTATAAGGTCACCCCTCAGCCTCCGACACTCCAGGGAAAATAGCCCCAGCCTATTCAATCTCTCCCTATAGCTCAAATCGTCCAACCCAAGCAACATCCTTGTCAATCTTTTCTGAACCCTTTTAAGTTTCACAACTTCTTTCCAATAAGAAGACCAGAACTGCATGCAATATTCCAACAGTGGCCTAACCAATGTCCTGTACAGTTGCAACATGACTTCCCAACTCTTGTATTCAACACTTTGACCAATAAAGGAAAGCATACCAAACACCTTCTTCACTATCCTATCTACCTGCAACTCCACTTTCAAGGAGCTATGAACCTGCACTCCAAGGTCTCTTTGTTCAGCAACACTCCCTAGGACCTTACCATGAAGTGTATAAGTCCTGCTAAGATTTGCTTTCCTAAAATGCAGCACCTCGCATTTATCTAAATCAAAGTCCATCTGCCACCTCTTAGCCCATTTGATCAAGATTCCGTTGTAATCGGAGGTAACCTTCTTCACTGTCCACTACACCTCCAATTTTGGTGTCATCTGCAAACTTACTAACTATACCTCTTATGCTCGCATCTAAATCATTTATATAAATGATGAAAAGGAGTGGACCCAGCACTGATCCTTGTGGCACTCCACTGGTCACAGGCCTCCAGTCTGAAAAGCAACCCTCCATCACCAGCCTCTGTCTTCTATCTTTGAACCAGTTTTGTATCCAAATGGCTAGTTCTCCTTGTATTCCATGAGATCTAACCTTGCTAACCAGTCTCCCATGGGGAACCTTGTTGAATGCCTTACTGAAGTCCATATAGATGAAGTCCACTACTCTGCCCTCATCAAACCTCTGTTACTTATTCAAAAAACTCAATCAAGTTTGTGAGACATGATTTCCCATGCACAAAGCGATGTTGATTATCCCTAATCAGTCCTTGCCTTTCCAAATACATGTACATCCTGTCCTTCGAGATTCCCTCCAACAATTTGCCCACTATAGGCTCACTGGTCTATAGTTCCCTGGCTTGTCCTTACCACCTTTCTTAAACAGTGGCACGATGTTAGCCAATGTCCACTCTTCCGGCACCTCACCTGTGACTATCAATGATACAAATATCTCAGCAAGAGGCCCAGCAACCATTTCCCTAGCTTCCCACAGAGTTCTCGGGTTCACCTGATCAGGTCCTTTTGACTGGCTTGCTTATTTTTGAGCTTGTTTTTGACTTTAAGATTCCTTTACCCGCAATGCAGGGTTATTAGTGTAGATTCTTCAACTTGACATTCATAGCACATGAGCATTCAAACCCAGGCTAGTACACACAAGTACATCAGCTCATAAATGCACCTTCTTTCACAAGCACAGCCAAAGTTGAATTGCTATGAATGCTGTTTTTGTGCACTCCTGTAAAAGGGGACAGTTGTCATTTCTTTTATCATCATGTTCACAGTCTAAGGAGATTACAGTTCAATTTGTAGTACATTTGTGTTTTTGAAGCTTCTTTGACACTTGCAGGTGTGACATTTCAGGGTCTCTCTCCACAGACAGCCATTAGATTTATATCCGCAATCATTTTGGCTGTATTGTCGTATTTTAAAAAACACCTTGTTGATAGCAAGATTGTCAGAATAGTCACACTGCCATTTGAAATGTGCAAATTTCTGAATGTTGAATTTAAACAATTAAGGCGGTACGGTGGCACAGTGGTTAGCATTGCTGCCTCACAGCGCCAGAGACCCGGGTTCAATTCCCGCCTCAGGCGACTGACTGTGTGGAGTTTGCACGTTCTCCCCGTGTCTGCGTGGGTTTCCTCCGGGTGCTCCGGTTTCCTCCCACAGTCCAAAGATGTGCAGGTCAGGTGAATTGGCCATGCTAAATTGCCCCTCGTGTTAGGTAAGGGGTAGATGTAGGGGTATGGGTGGGTTGCGCTTCGGCGGGGCGGTGTGGACTTGTTGGGCCGAAGGGCCTGTTTCCACACTGTAAGTAATCTAATCTAAGTCTTTGGCTATGGTTCCTTCGCTCCCCACATGTTAAATCTGTGATCACTATTTTAGCACTACACCTGTGTGGCCATTATTTACCCACTTGCTACTTCATGACCCCTCACAAGGAATGTTTAGATTTTGGCACTGTAGTTGGTAAGTTCTCTGCAGTTTCCTTTCAGTTTTCCCATCCTCATTGTTGCAGACCAGGACTGTACACTGTCACACTGAGCTTTGATTCATTTTCACCATCATTCACCATAGCATCAGCCCTTTAACCTCAAGGTATGCAATCACTTCATTCATTCTAAGAATATGGGAAGATTGTAATTTAGTGAAGTATATGGCAGAATGTGGGATAAAAGGAGCTAGTGGGTTTATTTAGTACATTATGTAGATGGGGTAGAAGTATCAAGGAAGAAAGTGGAGTTAAGGATTGATTAACTACTATCACTGGTATTTTATTCACTCCCTCCTCTGTGATCAGATACAAAGCCTTTGTTTAATAGACCTACTAGTTCATTGTTTTCAATTTTTCATTAATGAGTCCAATCTACATTACTCATTCTCTCACTTATGCATTTAAAATAACTCTTACTATTCACCTTAGTATTTTTTGAGAGTCATTTTCAAATTCTCTTTTGCAGCTCTAAATATTTTCTGTGTATCTATTTTCTCACCATCTATCAGTGTGGTTCTTGCTCATTACTGACAGTGATGCACTCACTCGGTACTGAGAAAGGGAGGGATGAGGCCATGGAGGGAATTGACAGAGGGATGAGAATTTTGCAGGCACAATGTTACTGCACCAGGAGACAATATAAAGTGGTTGAGGCTAAAACATTATGTGGTGGTTTTCAACAAGGAGGCAGATGCAGCTCATGGGGTTAAAGGAATCAAAGGATATTGGGGAAGGGCAGGATTAGGGTATTGAGGTCGATGATCAGCCATGATCATATTGAATGATGGAGCAGGCTTGAGGGGTTGAATGGCCTACTCCTGCTCCCATCTTCTTCTATGACTCTGTCTTAAAACTATTTTCCTGGACTTTCTGCTGTTGTGTAGTTTTACATACATTACCTTCTAATCCAATGGTGAGAATGCTGAGTAAAGTGACACTTTGAAGGGGAGGAGAAAAGCCTAAAAAGTACAATTGCTTTGACAGTACGATCCTGTCCAAACAACAGCATTGCATCAAAGCTGTTTCACTACCCTGGGCCTTTGGCAAATAAGCAGTCAGTAAGAAGCAGTCATCGGACCAAACAGTAGCATAGCAGTAGCAGACACTCAGCAGACAGGGGCCACCCTTGTTTGACTGAAGCCTCCAGTAGCTTGCAAAGGCAGACGCTTCCTCACTGATGTTTCCCAAAATAGTTTTCTTCTTTTAATTTTGTTGTAACATCAGTAATAAATTGATGGTTTCAGTGCGCTCAGTGAGACAATAATGACAGCATATTGTGTAATTTTCAGTGTCCTGCCAAATATAGAGCTTCAGTGCAGGGCACATCACTGTGGTGATCTCTCTTTTTGATATCTGGCTTCCTGTGAATCTGCAGCAGTCTCTAATCTCTCTTAATGAACAGAATATTCAATCTTTGCTGAAACTTGTAGTTACTTTAAGACGGAACATATCTCAGCCCTTGGTCACAGTTCCATAAATTGTTCATCAGTTTCTCCACACTGACCAGCTCAGTTCAGTATCTACAACAATGCTGTCGAAGTTTTGATGTTTCCCACATGTGTTCAGGCACAGCCTCTGAGCTATGATCAGGAAGTCAGACACGAAGTAGGATTATAGCTGACAGACTTCTTGTAATCACTCAACAATCACACACTCATACCGTGCAGGTCACTGAACACTGATCTAGATCCCAGACTAATTCCACTCACCACACCATTTAGCATTCTAACCATCAAATCACACTCTTCCCCTCACTTCTGCATGCTTTAATATCCCATCAAATCTAATCCAACTACCCCTCCTCACTCCCTGTACCCTTTAAAACCATAAAATGTAGGAGCAGAATCAGGTCATTCAGCACATCAAGTCTGCTCCACCATTCATTTATTGATTGTATGTTTCTCAACTCTATTCTCCTACTTCTGTAACCCTTGATCCACTAATCAAAAGTCCATCACTATCTTAAAAGACACTCAATAACTTGGCCTCTACAGCCTCCTGCACCAATGAGTTCCACAGAGTTACCATCCTCTGAAGGTATCCTCTGAAGAAATTCCTCGTCATCTTAGTCCTCAAGGGTCATCCCTTCTCTATAAAGTTGTGCCCTCGGGTCCTAGTCTCACCTTCTAGTGGAAACACCTCCACACCCACTCTATCCAGGTCTCTCAGTTTCTATAAGTTTCAATGAGATTTCCCACCCCACAAACCTTCTAAACTCCATTTAGTACATTCCTCAATCATTCCTCATATAAGAAGCTCTTCATCCCCAGGATCATTCTTAAATCGTCTGGACCTCCTCCAAGGCCAGCACACTCTTCTGCCGATACAGGGCCCAAATCTGCTCACAATATTCCAAATCTAGTCTGACCAGAACTTTATGCAGCCTCAGCAGTACATTCCTGCAGTTGTAATGAATAATAACTTTGCATTTGCTTTCTCAACTGCCAACTGAATCTGCATGTTAAAAGAATCATAAACTAGGACTAAGTCCCTTTGTGCTTCAGATTTCTGAAGCCTTTCCCCATTTAGAAAATAATCTATAACTCTACCTACCAAAGTGCATAACCTCACTCTTTCACACATGACATTCCATCTGCCACTTATTTGCCCATTCTCAGAGCCTGTCCAAGTCCTTCTGCAGTCTCCCTGCTTCCTCAACTCTACCTGTCTGCCCATATGCCTTTGTTGCTCAACTTGCAGATGACACAATGCCTTCAGTTCCTTGGTCCATAATGTGCATGCATAATGTGAATAGTTGTGGTTCCAGCACAGACTCCTGTGGAACTCTAAGAGCCACTAGCTGCCATCCTGAAAAAGACCTCTTTGTCCCCACTCTGTCTTCTGCCATTCAGCCAATCCTCCATCCATACCAAGACCTTGCCCTTAACACCATGGGCTCTTAGCTCTCCTTTGACTAACTTGCTCATTCTTAAATTGTCTGGACCTCCTCCAAGGCCAGAACACTCTTCTGTAGATATAGGGCTCAAAACTGCTCACAATATTCCAAATCTAGTCTGACCTGAACTTTAAGCAGCCTCAGCAGTACATTCCTGCTCTTGTATTCCAGTCCTCCCTGAATGAGTAATAACATTGCATTGCTTTCTTGATGAAGGGCTTGCGCTTGAAACCTCGATTCTCCTGCTTCTCGGATGCTGCCTGTGCTTTTCCAGCACTACACTGTTGACTGACTTGCTTATTACCTCCTTGAAGTATTAGAACATAGAACAGTACAGCACAGTACAGGCCCTTCAGTCCGTGATATTGTGCCAAGCATTTATCTACATCGAAGATCAACCTAACCTCCACACCCTTCAATTCACTACCGTCCATGTGCTTGTCCAGGAGTAACGTAAATGTCGCCAACGTCTCGGACTCTACTACCACCGCTGGGAATGCATTCGACACGCCCACCATGCTCTGTGTAAAGAACCTACCTCTGACATCTCCCCTATACTCTCCTACAATCACCTTAAAATTATGACCCATTGTGACTGCCATTTCTGTCCTGGGGAAAAGTCTCTGGCTATCTACTCTATCTATGCCTCTCACTACCTTGTACACCTCTATCAATTCACCTTTCTTCCTTCTCTCCAGTGTGAAAAGCTCGAGCTCACTCAGCCTCTCTTTAAAAGACAAGTCCTCCAATCAAGGCAGCATCCTGGTAAATCTCCTCTGCACTCTCTCTAAAGCATCTACATCTTTCGTATAATGAGGTGACCAGAAATTGTCACAATATTCCAGGTGTGGTATAACCACACTTTTATAGAGCTGCAGCAAAACCTTGTGGCTCTTAAACTCAATCCCCCGTTACTGAAAGCCAAACCACCATATGCCTTCTTAACAACCCTATCGACTTAGTTGACAACTTTGAGGGATCTATGTATGGGGGCCCCAAGATCTCGCTGTTCCTCCACACTGCCAAGAATCCTGTCTTTAACCCTGTATTCAGCATTCAAATTCGACCTTCCAAAATGAATCACTTCGCATTTATCCAGGTTAAACTCCATCCGCCACTTCTCAGCCCAGCTCTGCATCTTGTCAATGTCTTGTTGTAGCCCGCAACAGCCCTTGACACTATCTACAACACCACTGACCTTTGTGTCATCAGCAAACTTACTAACCCACCCTTCCATTCTTCATCCAAGTCATTTATTAAAACTACAAGGAGCAGAGGCTCAAGAACAGATTCCTGTGGTACACCACTGGTCAACGACCTCCAGGCGGAATACTTTCCATCCACTACCACTCGCTGTCTTCTTTGGCTAGCCAATTCTGTATCCAGGCAGGAGGCTGGAAAACACAGCAAGTCAGGCTGCATCAGGAGGCGGATAAGTCAATGTTTTGGGTGTAACCCTTGTTCAAGACTCTGAAGTCCTGAAGAAAGGTTACACTTGAAACGTCGACTTCTTCATCTCTGGATGCAGCCTGGCTTGCTGTGTTTTTCTATCCTTCTGCCTGTCTACTTTGGATTCCAGCATCTGCAGATTTTTCTGTATCTAATTTTGTATCCAGACAGCCAAATTTCCCTGTATCCCATACCTCCTAACCTTTTGAATAAGCCTATTGTGGGGAATCTTCTCCAATGTAAAAACAATGACTGCAGATGCTAAAAACCAAATACTGGATTAGTGGTGCTGGAAGAGCACAGCAGTTCAGGCAGCATCCAACGAGCAGCGAAATCGACGTTTCCTGATGAAGGGCTTTTGCCCGAAACGTCGATTTCGCTGCTCGTTGGATGCTGCCTGAACTGCTGTGCTCTTCCAGCACCACTAATCCAATCTTCTCCAATGCCTTACTGAAATCCATATATACCAAATCCACTGCTCGACCTCTGTCATCGTGTCTTGTCACATTCTCAAAGAACTCAATAAGGCTTATGAGTCATGACCTGCCCCTCATAAAGCCATGTTGACTATCTTTAATCAAGCCATGTTTTTCCAAATAGTCACAAATCCTATCTCTCAGAATCCTTTCCAGTACCTTGCCTACCACACATGTAAGGCTGACTGGTCTGTAATTCTCAGGGATTTCCCTATTCCCTTTCTTGAATAGAAGAACAAGATTTGCATCCCTCCAATCATCCGGTACTATCCCCATGCAAAGATCATTGCCAGAGGCGCAGCAATCTCATTCCTCGCTTCCATAGTAAGCTTGGATATTATCCAGTTCAGCCCTGGGGACTTAACAATCTTGAAGCTTCCCAGAATTTCCAGCATATCCACTTTCTTAATATCAATCTGTTCAAACCTGTTAACCTGGTCCATGGTGTTCTGACTATCAACAAGTTCCCTATCTCTTATGAATACTGAAGCAAAAACCTCATTTCGTGCCTCCCCTACCACTTCAGACTCCAGGCACAGGTTCTCTCCACTATCTCTGATCGGCCCTACTCTCGCTCTGATCATTCTCTTATTCCTCATGTATGTGTAGAACACCTTTTGGGTTTTCCCTAATCCTTCCCATCAAGGCTTTCTTGTGTCTCCTCCTAGCTCTCTTCAGTCCATTTTTGAGTTCTTTCCTGGCTACCCTGTAATCCTCTAAAGCTCTGCCAGATCCTTGCTTCCCCAACCTTTTTCCTCTTGACGAGAAGCTCCTCATCTCTTGTCATCCAAGACTCCTTCACCTTGCCATTCCTTGCCTGTCTCAGTGGGACAAAGTTATCCAACACTCGCAACAAGTGCTCCTTAAACAGCCTCCATGTTTCAGTTGTGCATTTCCCGTAGAACAATTGTTCCCAATTTGTACTACACAGCACCTGTCTAATAGCAGTAAAATTTCACCTCCCCCCATTGAATACCTTCCCATACTGTCTGTTTCTATCCCTTGGGTGACACGGTGGCTCAGTGCTGCCTCACAATACCTGGGACCCAGGTTCAATTCCTGTCTGTGTGCAGTTTGCATATTGTCCCTGTGTCTGCGTGGGTTTCCTCCAGATATTCTGGTTTCCTCCCAAAATCCAAAGATGTGTAGATCAGGTGAATTGGCCATGCTAAATTGCCCATAGTGTTAGGTGCATTAGCCAGGGGTAAATATAGGGTAGGGGAATAGGTCTGGGAGAGTTATTCTTTGGAGGGTCGGTGTGGACTGTGATACTGTAAGGAATCTAATCTAATCTCTATGGCTATGGTAAAGGTGAAGTAGTTGTGGTCACTGTCACTGAAATGCTTTTCCACTGAGAAGTCTGACACCTGGCCTGGCTTGTTGTGTAGCACCAAATCAAATATGGCCTCCCCTCTAGTCAGTCTATCGACATATTGAGTCAGGAATCTTTCCTGGATAAACCTGACAAAATTGGCTCCATCCAGACCATCTGCACTAAGGAGGTTCCAATCAATATTAGGAACGTTGAAGTCACCCTTAACAACAACTCTGTTACATCTGCACCTTTCCAAGATCTGATGTACAATCTGTTCTTCTATCTATCCACTGCTATTGTGGGATTAGATTAGATTACTTACAGTGTGGAAACAGGCCCTTCGGCCCAACAAGTCCACACCGACCCTCTATAGAAAACACTCAATAAAGTGACTGCTCCTTTCTTGTTACTGACTCAGTAGACAAACCCTCAACAACCTCCTTTTCTTCACTCTTTAATTAACAATATTACTCTCCCTCTTCTTTTACCCCTCTGCCTGATCTTTTCAAAAAAGATCTAAACTCTGGAACATCCAGCAACCATTCCTGCCCTTGTGAAATCCATATCTCCGTTATGGCCACAACATCATAGTTCCAAGTACTGATTCAAGCTCTCAGTTCACCACTCTTATTCCTAACACTCCTTGCATTGAAATAGACACACTTTAACCCAAACCATTGCCCTATCAACTATGTATCATTCCTGGCAGACTCTCTGCATTCTATTTCTGTCCGTTCAACAACTACCCGCTCCTCTGGTCTGTAGCTCTGGTTCCCATCCGCTTCTATTCTAATAGATTCATCAGGCATGGTCTCCCTTGAAGCTCTGCTGATCCCGCCCAATTTTACCATGCACTTCCAAGCATTTTCAATCTCATCCTTAATAATGGACTCTAAAATTTTACCAACAACTATAGGCTAACTGGCCTACAGTGTCCAATATTCCTCCCTTGTCACTCCCTGTATGTTTTAATACCCCATCCAGTGTAAACTATCCTCCTTACTCCCTTTAATATCCCACTCAGTCAAATTCCACTGTCCCGCTCAATCGGCACCTGTTAATATCCTACCCAATTTAATCCAACTCTCCTGTCACCTCCACGATCCCATTTTGCACCGTCTGCTCTCACTATGTCCCCAAACTCAGGATTGCTCTGGGAATGTTGAGAATGTACTCTGGGATTGCTGGGAGTATGCTTCAGAATTGCTCAGGGAATGCATGAATGAGCTTTGGGCTTTCTAAAGAATTGATTTGGGAATGATTAGCATGCTTTGGAATTGCTTAGGGAATATTGAAGGATTGCTCTAGGATTGCTGAGAATGGTCTTTGGAATTGCTCAGGGAATGCTGAAGGATTGTCTGGGAATGCTGAGAATGTTAATTGGAATTGTTCAGGGAATGCTGAAGGATTGCTCTGTGAATGCTGAGAATGTTCACTGGAATTGTTCAGGGAATGCTGAGCAGTGACGCGGCGGTCCAGGATGTGTCCTGACGTCAGGTTCCCGGTTCCCGGGAGTCGGAAAGGTCGGGATTGAGGAGCGGGTGAGTGAAAGCGGCCTGTCCTTCCCTCGCGGTTACAATGTAACGCTGAAGCCGAAACAGTGTTCCCCGCTGCTCCCACTTACAGCGGATGCAGTGTAGCCCCCTCACTCCGGCATTCCCTTAATCCCGGATCCTCCTTACTCCTGTTTTAACTCCCTCACACTCACAACTGGATCTTGGGTGATTCCCAGATCCTTTCTTACTCCGGGTTCTCTCTCGCTGCGGGTGATAGCCCCTTTTCCCCACTCGCACTCCGAGTGGATCCGGGAATCCTCAAGCCCGGGGCTGATCTGCACTGTGTCCCCCGACTCACCGGCGGTCTGGGTCAGCCAGGCCGGGGATGGAGCCGGGGCCTTGCCTACAATTCCCTGTTGGCAGAGGCTCGGCTCTTAGCTGCAGCCCGGGATGTTTCTCAGAGCGCTGCCTAGTACCTTGTCACCGCCTGGGACTGTGGGGAGTGTCTGTTCTCCCCGCGTTAGCGGCTTTCTTATTGTCACTTACTGGGAGCGACTAATTTTAGCGGTGGGTGATAGAAATGGCCGGTATTCATTTGGATGCTGGTAAAACTTTTCTACAGAACGTCGACACTTTTAGGAATTTGGGATAGGAAGTGATGCAGGACATGTTTTCACTAAAAGGGGTAGGTGTCAGCGGTGGTCATATTGAACGCGGGGCAGGTTGGAAGGATCGACTGACCTATTCTTGTTCCGGGTTTCTAGTCACAGACATTAGCCAATAGAATTGTGAAACCTTGAGAAGGAACAAGGCAAACAGAGTTCTGAGAAATTCACCAAAGAATTATCGTAGATAGGAGGGCTTGATGGACTGAAGGAAAACCTTCAGATGGGTTGAAGATTCCTCATGCCTTAACCTCCTGCTGGGAATCGGACTATCTATTAATACGATTTTACTGCCATTTCTTAAGCCAGATCTCCAGTCAGCAGTGTTTAGCAGTTAGACCTTGAACTGTGAGTTTATTGGGTCAGTTATACTATTGCCTGCTGTGATTGTTAAGAATCTTATTGCCTTCACATGCCTCACAGTTGGGATTCCCAGCATGTGCTGAGTGGACTCGTCTGCAGGTGTTGTGTTATTGCTGGCCTCAATACTCTAGAATTAGGAACTAATGAAATCAGCTGATGTTCCCACTCTTGACATTGCACATCACATTTCTTTATTCATTCATGTGATGTCAGCATGTATTAACCGTTCTTCATTGCCCATAAGAAGATGGTGTTGAGCTGTCTATTAACCCCTACAATGCACTGGTGTTGGGAGACCTTCCTCAAAGTCTGAGTTCTCATCTTCCTGTTGAAATCTTTGAATATCCATCTGCTCCACTGCCTGCTTTTTTACATCTCCTCCGATTTTAATCTCTCCCACTGTGGCAGCTGGGCTTTTGATTGCTGAGGCCACAGGTTCTCCCTAAGCAACTTTCTGTTCCTTTCAAGCCTTCCTTGAAATTTCTGTTTTTGATCAAGTGTGGGGTGGAAACCCTGCTAGAAACCACTGAATGAGTTTCATACAACACTGTGATTTGCTAGGCCACCTCAAGAGTGCAGTTGAAGTGCCAACCATGCAGGTGTGGGACAATTCTCAACTTGATCTGAATAGTCTAGATTGCTAGAGATGTAAAAAATACATCAACATCTCCCTAAATCACAAATTTGATGGCAAGCAACAAATTGCTCAGGATTGTTTTCTAATAAGAATGGTTCCAGGGATAGGAGGACTTAGTTACTAGTTTAGGTGGGAAATGCTGGGATTGTTCTTGGAACAAAGGAGACTGAAGGGTGATTTGGTAAAGGTGCACACAACTAAAAGGGAGACAATGCTACTGAAGGGGCTGTTGTGGCAAGTGATAATAACATTTCTTAACGGGTTGATGAAAAAACTCTGCCTACTGAAAAATAAAACTCTTCCCATTGGAGGGCTCTTTGTGGCCCTAACTCTGAGTCAGGAGATCTGGATTCAAGTCCCAACTGCTCCTGAGGTATGTAATAATATTTTTGAATAGGGTGACTAGAAAACATAACTTTTCCTATTAGCTGATGGTATGAAGGTAAAGACTTGTCAACAGTTAACAGGAGAGATGTGAATACAAATCTTTTTTTTGTACAGTGGGTGGAAATGAGCTGGAACTCGCTGCTTGAGGGCGTTGGAGGTAGAGACAATTAAGGATTTCAAATGAAGATTGGATAGACACTTTAAGGAAATAAACTTGCAAGGTTAAAGAGATTGAACAGGGAATGGGACTCACTGGATTACTCCACAGAAAGAATAAAAGAACTAGGAGCAGGAGAAAACCGTCTGGCCCTTGGAGCATGCTCTGCTACTCCATAAGATCATGGCTAATCTTTTTGTGGACTCAGCTCCACTTACCTGTGTTTTCACCATGTCCCTTAATTCCTTTATTTTTCAAAAAGTATCTATCTTAGCTTTAAAAGTGATTACTGAAGTAGTGTCAACTACTTCCCTGGGCAAGGAATCCCATAGATTAACAACCCTCTGAGTGAAGAAGTTCCTTCTCAGTTCAGTTCTAAACCTGCTTCCTCTAATTTTGAGGCCATGCCCTCTTGTCCTAGTTTCACCCACCCGTGGAAACGTCCTATCTATTTCTATTTTATCAATTCCCTTCATAATTTTATATGTTTTTATAAGATTCCCCCCCCCCCCATCCTTCTGAATTCCAATGAATATAATCCCAATATACTCAGCCTCTCCTCATAAGCCAACTCCTCAACTCCAGAAACAACCTAGCGAACCTCCTCCAATGCCAGTATATCCTTTCTTAAGTAAGGACACCAAATCTGCGCACAGTACTCCAGGTGTGGCCTCAGCAGCACCTTGTACAGCTGTAACATTACCTCTCTGCTTTTAAACTCAACCCCTTTAACAATGAAGGACTAAAATTCCGTTTGCCTTCCGAATTACTTGTACCTGCAGACCAACCTTCTATGATTCATGCATAAGGACACCTGGGTCCTTCTGTAAATCAGCATGCTGCAACTTTTTACCCATTCAAGTAATAATCTATTTTGCTGTTACTCCTACCAAAATGTATGACTTCACATTTACTAACATTGTATTCCATCTGCCAGACCTTTGCCCACTCACTCAATGTATCTATATTCCTCTGCAAAGTTTCACAGTCCTCTGCACACTTTGCTCTACCACTCATCTTTGTGTCATCAGCAAATTTTGACAGCGTAGAGGTGGTCTCCAACTCCAAATTATCTATATAAATTGTAAATAATTGTGGTCCCAACACCAATCCCTGAGGCACACCACTAGTCACTGTAGACTGGCTGAAAAGCCTCTTTCAACTTTTCAACTACACCGGGCCTGTTCCTGTGCTGTACTGTTCTCTGTTCTACACTTTGCAGCTGGTAGTATGCTCTTTAGAAGCTTGTCCCACTTTGAGAGGCAAAAGACAAAGACTCATCCGATAATGAGAGAGGAAGATTGGGAATGGCAAACTTTGAATTCAGTTGCAGTGAATGTAATCCCTTACAGTACACTCTGTAATATGCAGCTGGTGTATGATCAGTCACACTGCAATGAATGTTCATCCACCAAGGAGTGGTCACACTGCAAAGTGACTGACCATGCACAAGGGTAGAAATGCCGTCCAACACAGGTTCCTCTCCAAGCCACTATCTGTCCTAACTTGGAAATATATTCCTCCCCTGTGGCTGTGTCAAAACCCAGAAACTTCATCTTTCGTAGCATGGTCAGCATACCTACTCTGCACAGACTAGCTGTTCAGGTGGGCAGTTCACCACCATCTTCTCAAGGACCACAAAGAATGGACAATAAATCCTACCTGAGTCAGTGACAACCACATCCCATGAATCAATAAAAGAAAAATATTAATTAGAAATGTGAATTCCTTAAAGTGCTCTCACACTCACTCCTGACCTTGATGCTTATTGTTGAAATGTGTGGTGCTGGAAAAGCACAGCAGGTCAGGCAGCATCCAAGGATCAGGAGAGTCGACATTTTGAGCATAAGCGCTTCATCAGGAATGACGGTCTTATGCACGAAGTGTCGACTCTCCTGCTCATTGGATGCTGCCTGAACTGCTGTGCTTTTCCAGTGCCACACTTTTCAACTCTGATCTCCAGCACCTACACTCCTCACTTTCTCTTTGATGCTTATTGTGTCAATAGAACAAATTAATTCAATCAACAATGCGGAAAATTGCCCAAGTATCTCTAGTCCACTATAAAAAGGACAAATGTTTATAATTTTGTTCTGGCACCTCATGTTGCATTGAACAGTGAAGATGGAACTTTTTTTGTTGTTTCATGTGACATTGGTGACATGGATCATGGAAGTCAATGGCTAGGAGCATGTTGATATGAGACCTCACATTTTTTTGGATTTATTCTTAAATTGGAGCATTCTGAGAATTGGGTGAAGTGGCTAATGAGCAGCTGAGTGTCTGCTTTTTGTTATCAGTCATCAACAAGAGGGAATTTGGTTAGTAGTTGTTCTGTGATCTTTGTACCAGTCTTGAACCTTGCAGATTGAAAAGATTTTTTCTGGCGTCAACTGGGCTTATGCTGTGATATTGAGATTGTTAAGTGCATACAAGATGTCAAATAGAACTGGAGCCACTTCACACCCTTTGTTCATACCATTGGTTACAGAAAAGGCATCTGATCAGGTGCAATTCTGCATTACACTGGCCATCATTCCCAAACTTTTGGAAATTTGCCTCTTCTTTCTCAGTCAGTGAACAGTTTGTGAGGCTGTGGGTTTACTGGTACCCAGTTTGCAGGAATAGAATATTTCAAGAGTTCTGCCTCATTGTTCTGTATATCTGTTGTCAACCTTTACATGGTGAGCTGTGTAATTCTGTCATCGAGTGAGTGTTGCAGCAGGAAACAAAAGAAAAGTCAGTTTCAGAATTCATTCTTTGTTTTATCACACAACCTCTTGATCTTTGAAAAAAATGTAGAGATGAATAAGGTATCGAATGTTTTGCAACTATTTTCCAACAACACCAACCCCCTCAGTTGACTCACCCTGCTGAACATATAACTGCCTTCTATCTTAAGGTCACCAACCCAATGTATACGTGTGAGCTTGGACATTTTCAACTTCTTTTAAGTGTGGAGAAGTTGGAGTCATGACCTGTGCTGTGGGCAGTTGAAGGCCCAAGATGTAGACATCAGAGTACAGTTTCTTTGACAGAGACTGTGCATTTTCATCATTGTGCATTCAGCATCATTAAGAGCTATTACAACTGCTGTGAGATCCCATTGTTTCTCTTTCACTTCTGGAAGATATTGAGGAGGTTCAGTGGGAAAATGAACACCTTTATTAAATGCCGAAAAATGATGGATGAACAGTTTAATGATTGTGCTCTCCTTACATATACCATGAGACAGGAAATCTGACTTTTCCAGTAGTCTTACAAAGTTTATTAATAATGTGGATGTGCCAGTGTTGGACTGGCGTGGACAAGGTCAGAAGTCACATGACACTAGGTTATTGTCCAACAGGTTTATTTGAAACCACAAACTTTTGGACTGCTGCTCTTTTATCTGACAAAGGAGCAGTGCTCTGAAAGCTTGTGATTTCAAATAAACCTGTTAGACTATAATGTGGTGTTGTGTGACTTTTGCCAAAGTTTATCAAGTTTAGAGAGTTGGGAATTAAAATACATTTTCAGAAGCATTTTGAAAACCTCATTAAAAGTTCAAAACTTCACCACTTGCACAGTTTCTGGATTTGAAATATTAATGTAAAAGTATTCAAATAGTTTATTTATGGGGGATGTGGGTGTTGCTGAAAGCTTTGATGCCCACCTTAATTGTCGTTGAACTGAGTGGGTGCTAGGCCATTTCAGAGGCAGTTAAAAATCAACCACATTGCTGTAGGTCTGGAGACAGTAAATCAGGAAACAGCCAATCATTTCATGATCATCATGAATGAGATTCAATTTATAAATTGTTAAATTCCACCAGTTGCTATGTCAGGATTTGAACCCATGTTCTCAGAGCATTATCTTGCGCCTCTGGACAACTGCTGTAATGACGTCAGTACAATGTCACCATCTTCCCACCTCAGGACAATTTCTGATGCAAATAAAGGCAAAAAATAAATCCATTTTGGGGAAAAAAAATCTATTCCATCGTCATCTAAGAAATCAGGGTCTCAAATGTTGAAAACAGAAATAAAACAATAGATGCTGTAAATTAAAGCCTCGAGTATTTGATCAGAACTTTGCTTTGAAGTCTTTTGATAAAATAACAAAGGAAGCCTCAGATTCTTGGAGGGAAGAACAGATGTCAAGTTATAAAATGCGTCAGTTCGAGACTCTGAAACTGTGCAAGTTGTATGTGTGCTGTTCAGCTGTTTAGGTAAAAATGTCAAGTTGAAGCCGAAGCATTTGAAGTGGCTAAAGTTTAGAAATCACATTATTCAAGAGGACGTTAAAGATGTGACAAAATTCAGTTGCTGATAGCGGAAATAAATTGAAGACAAAAATATTCAAAACAAATTAGAGGTTTTAGCCTCCGATGTAGCTATATAAAAGCAAAATACTGCGAATGCTGGAAATCTGAAACAAACACAGAAACTGCTGGAGAAAGTCAGCAGGTCTGACAGCATCTGTGGAGAGAGAAACAGAGTTAACCCTTTGACTCTGATATGGCGCTTCTTCTTCTGAAGATGTTAAGTCTGTTCCTCTCTCCAGAGATGCTGCCAGACCTGCTTTTCTCCTGCATTTCCTGTGTTGTTGTAACTATATAGGTAGACTGAAAATTTGAGGCGACACCAAATCAGTCATGATCTTATTGAATGGTGAAGCAAGCCTGATGGGCTGAGTGGCCCACTGCTAATGAGTCAAAAAATGATATGTACATTGCATAGACAGGAGACGATTAAAGAGTGAGGGAGAGTACAAAGAGATTAGAAGAGAAGGCAGAAACAATTTAGGAAGGTAAAGAAGAATTATGAAGTTCAATATTAAGGAGTAGTTTACAAAATAGTAAAATCTTTTACAGACACAACACTTAAGCAATTAAGTCTGCAATGTGACTATTAAGTGATAGGTAGGATTATACCACAGACAATACTAGAGAGTTCTCAGAAGTATAAATGCATTATTTTTGCTTCAGTATTTACCAAGGAGTTAGAACAGGAAGACATACGTTGAATAATGAGATAAGCAATGAGGTAAATATATTGAAAATAGATAAAGAGAGTATAATAAATAAACTAAAGAGCATAAGACTCCTGGTCTGAATGGGATTTATCCATGTATTTTGAAAGAGACAGCAGAGATATTACTAAATGATCAGTTTTTAGTAATGTGTTAGAAATGTGTCCTACTTGAGGACTAATGGATAGCCAGTGTAATTCCGATATTTACAAGGTGGGAAAGAATCTCCAGGGAATTATAACCAATCAGACTAACATTGGTGATAGGAAATATAATTGGATCCTTCTGAAAGGAGAGAATCAATGAACAGCTAGAATAAAACTACATCGTAATGGATTATCAGCATGGATTTCAAAAAGGAAAACCTTGCTTACCAAATTTATTGAATTTCTTGAAGAGGGAACTAGGAAGGCGATAATGTTAATGCTAAGATGTAATTCATCTAGTTTTCAAATTCCTTTGATAAGATGCCCCAAAATAGAGGAATGAATAAGATCAGAGAGGTGGAGTCAGGAACAAGTGACAAAGGAGATTGCCAGCTGAATTGCTGTCTATGTATCAGTACTAAAGAGAATGTTTCTTTATTGGGAAAGTCAGTATGGAGCGAATGCCGCACTGTTGGAGGGTCAGTACTGATGAAGATGGAGAGCTGCACTGTCAAAGGATAAATTACTGAGGGAGAGCTGCACTGTTGGATGGTCAGTACTTGGGGATTGTCACATTGCAGAATGGCCTGACTGAGGGAGTGCTGCTCTGTTGGAAGGTCATTAGTGAGGAAGTGCTACGATGTTGGATGACCAGCCCTAAGACAGTGTTGGTTGAAAGCTGATGTAGCGGTATTTAGTGTATACTGTATTCAGTACACTATACTGCAGTGATTCAATAAAGAGCCTTAGGCTAATGATTTGGATCAAACCCAAAGATGCCACATGGTGAAATTTGGATTAATAATTTTTAATTTCAGTTTTTAAGCTCGCCTAATGGTGACTATGTAACTACTATTGATTGTTAGGAAAAAAAACCTGGTTTACTCATGTAAAATAATAACTTCTTTATTCTTCCCTTGCAATGCTTGTGTTGCTGGCTAGCTATCTTTTATTGCCCTTGAGAAGGTGGTGGTGAGCTGCCTTCTTGAACTACTACAGACCTTGTGCCGCAGGTAAATCCACAACGTCCTTAGGGAGGAAATTCAAGGATTTTGACCTACTGATAGTGAAGTGACAATGATATAGTTTCAAGTCAGGTTGGTGAGTGACTTGAAGGAGAACTTGAAGGTGGTGGTTTTCCCAAGTATCTGCTGCCCTGTCCTTCTAGCTGGACATGGTTGTGGGTTTGGAAGGTGTATTGGGGAGGAAACCTGCTGTCCTGATCTGGCTTGGGCTAAGTATGACTCCAGGCTCTCAGAAATGCGGCTGACTCCTAACTATCCTCTACAGTTAGGTATGGGAAACAAATGGCACTTAGCTGATGGCAATCATATCCCATGAACACATGGAAAAAAGCTAAGGGAGTGCTGTGCTATCAGAAGGGCAGTACTGAAGGAGCATTTTTCTATTAGAGGTTCAATATTGAGGGAGTGACGCACTGTCAGAAAGTCAGTACTGAGGGAGTGCCGCATTGTCACAGGATCGGTACTGTGGGACTGCTGCACTGTCGGAGGGTCAGTACTGAGGGAGTGCTGCACTGTCGGAGGGTCAGTACTGAGGGAGTGCTGCACTGTCGGAGGGTCAGTACTGAGGGAGTGCTGCACTGTCGGAGGATCAGTACTGAGGGAGTGCTGCACTGTCGGAGGGTCAGTACTGAGGGAGTGCTGCACTGTCGGAGGGTCAGTACTGAGGGAGTGCTGCATTATCAGAGCATTAATACTGAGGGAGTGCTGCACTGTCAGAGGGTCAGTACTGAGGGAGCTTTGCATTGTTCAAGGGTCCCTACAGAAGAACGGTGACTCTTGGAGGACAGTACTGAAGGTGTGCTGCACTATCAGAGGCGCTGTCTTTTTGTGGAACATAAAACTGAGGCTTCATCCATCCTTTCCTTCGGATATAAAAATCCCTTGATGTTCTTGGGAGAAAAGCAAGGAAGTTCTTCCTCCTGTTCGAACATGTGTTTATATTCAGCAATGCAACTCTTTCCAGGAAGAATGATATATTGACTAGATGCTAGGAACTTGTTACGGCAACCATAAATAAAATCTTATGCTTTTGAAGCAAACCCCATGAAGAGACATGCTACATGTTCTTACACAAAATATGACTCCAAAAACAAGAAACATTCTAGGGAGTGTTGCTGAACAAAGATACCTTGGAGTGCAGGTTCATAGCTCCTTGAAAGTGGAATTGCAGGTAGATAGGATAGTGAAGAAGGTGTTTGGTATGCTTTCCTTTATTGGTCAGAGTATTGAGTACAGGAATTGAGAGGTCATGCTGTGGCTGTACAGGATGTTGCTTTAGCCACTTTTGGAATATTGCATGCAATTCTGGTCTCCTTCCTATCAGAAGGATGTTGTGAAACTTGAAAGGGTTCAGAAAAGATTTACAAGGATGGTGCCAGGGTTGGAGGATTTGAGTTATAGGGAGATGTTGAAAAGGCTGGGGCTGCTTTCTTTGGAGCGTTGGAGCGTGCACGGTGACCTTAAAAAGGTTTATAAAATCATGAGGGGCACGGATAGGATATATAGACAAAGTCTTTTCCCTTGGGTGGGTGAGTCCAGAACTACAAGGCATAGGTTTAGAGTGGGAGAGGAAAGATATAAAAGAGACCTAAGGGACAACATTTTCACATGGAGGGTGGTGCATAATGGAATGAGCTGCCAGAGGAAGTGGTGGAGGCTGGCACAATTGCAACATTTAAAAGACATTTGGATGGGTATATGAATAGGAAGGGTTTGGAGGGATATGGGTTGGGTGCTGGCAAGTGGGACTAGATTAGGTTGGAATGTCTGGTTGGCATGGACGGGTTGGACGGAAGGGTCTGTTTCCATGCTGTACACTTCTATGACTCTATTTGGGGAAGTGGTGAGCTAAGCTGATAGGCAGAGAGCTGGCAGAGTCTGATAGCACTAGATATGATTGGAAGTGTTTCCGATAACAAGCTTTAGTATTGTACTTTTTGATTTCTAAAGAAATTGTGCAGTCTGTAATCATTTGTAGCATTTGACTATGATGATGCTGAGCGATGGAAATGGGAGATTCATGATGGATGATGGGGTATGGGCAATGGCAGATTGGTGAGTTACAGTTGGGTATGGGAAGTCAGAGAAGGGTGATGAGAGAGATTGATGAGGGAATGAGAGAGATGGGGACAGCTGAAAGGGGAGATGGGAGTTGGGCAATGGGGAGATGGGTAAGGAGCATTGGATGAGAAACGTTGTTTCTGGGTGATGAGTGACAAGTAGGATTCAAACTTGTCTTGATGGAAATTGGAGTAATGACCACAAAAGTGTGTGTGTGTGTGTGTGAGAGAGAGAGAGAGAGAGACAGTGAGTGAGATGGTGTCTCAATCTGGGTGATGCTTCAGTCTGCTGCATTCGGTGCCTCAATGTGTGAGTTATGATGTCTCCCAGAAGGTGCACTGTGTGGGCGTGTCAAAAGGCAATGTGTCATCAGGAGGAAGTATGAGGGCAGTCAGGGAGCAGTACATGGGCAGATAGGCATGTGTGTGGACAGTTAGAGGGCAGTACTTGGCTGGTCAGGGCTCAGTGTGCAGGAAGTCAAGGGACTGTGTGTGTGGTCAGGGATAGTTTGTAGGACTTCAGTTAATATGCGAATGGTCAGAAGACAATGCGTAGGCAGTCAGGGGCAGTACATTCAGGGGGAGTATGAGGCCATTCAGGGAGCAGTGAGGGGCAAATGTTGGCCAGTCAGTGGGCAAATATTAAGCAATGAGTGAGTGGTCGGGCCAGTTTGTAGTTGACCAGGCAAAAATAGGTGGTCATGGGGGAAATGCATAGTGTTTGGGTGCACTGCATGGACATTCAGCGGGTAGTGTACAGTGGTCTAGGTAGCTCAACTGTCCACGTTGTCAAATGTAGAGGTGGCTGCAAAATATTCACCTGAACTGTGTTCTCACTTGTACAAATGCGCTGGGAATGTGTGCCTGCCAGTACCTGTCTGTATAGACAGCTCACACCCTCTGTGCCTTGATTTCTGGATACTGTGTTTATTTACAGAGACATTGATGCAAGTTACAGCATGGAGAGAGGCCATTTGGCCCCACGTGTCCTTGTTTGTAAATGGTTTTAATTGCATTTACCCAATTTTGCCTTAATCCATCTCTCTTTCATTTTTGATGTTTTCAATGTTGGGGGGTTTGGAGAGAGAGGAGGGAATAGAGGGAGAGAAAGAGAGAGAGTGCGTGAGGAAAGAGGGGAGGGCTTGGAGAGAGAGAAGGGTGGCAGATGTAAATGGAAGAAGGGGCAGGGAGATTGGAGGAGTTAGATATCTAGCAAGAGAATTAGGTGATGGAGGCAGCATGGAAGGAGAGATTGGAGAGAGAGAGAGAGAGACAAGATGGAGAGAGAAAGATGGGGTTGGAGAGAAAAGCTGGAGGGTGTCTGGTGGAGAGAATTCCAGGCTTGTATTTAGTTCTCTCTATGTGAAGATGTTCTGCCTGACATCACCATGTTTTAAATTTTAAAATAATGCTGCCTTGTTCTGGATTCTCCCACAAGAGGAATTTGTGTCTCTGTATCAAACTTAACAACCCGTTTCATAATCTGAAATACCTCAATCAGGTCACCCCTTCATCTATACTCAATAAAATATAAGCTCTGTGCGTGCAATTGGTCCTTGTAATTTAACCATTTCGTCCCAGGATCATTCTGGCAGCTCTGTGCTGCTCGCCCTCCAGGATTGGCATCTGCAGGAGAGGTTCCTGATCTAACCCCGATGACTCCAGATGTGGTCAGTGTAAAGCTGTGTAAACTGCTGCAGCACCATTTTCACACCCTCTGTCAACCTGCTGCCCTGAGATGAAAGGCAATATTCCATTAGCCTGTATAATTATTTTTTTGATCTGTCCTCATGATCTTTAAATAGAATTCAGTTAGTATGGGGTGTGGAGGAGGGAATGGGAGGTGTTTGCATGTGGATGGAGGAAGGTGAGGTGAGGTTTGCAGCATTGCAGGTCTTGTCGGATGAGCTGCATACCTCTGTTTCAATGTTGTGGATGACCACCTTTGTGATAACCTGATTGTGCCTGACCGCATTCAGCCTCATGCCTGCACTGCAGCCAGTCACTTTATTTTTGCTTTAGAAGTGACGACACTGTGAAGGTATGCGATATACACTTCAGAATGTAAAGTGTTAACTTTAAACATGTTACCATCTGACGCACTGATTCTAATCAAGTGAACTTGGCCGGTGATGCAGTGGATAAACTGTCTTGAGATTGAACGAGCACAACCAAACTCCTTGCTGCTGGTGTGTGCAGGTTTTGGATTAAGTTAGAGAATGATTTGCTTTGCGTATTCATGGGGAGAGACAGAAGCTGCTCTGTGGGACAATTCTTGCTTTTGAGTCTTCTGAAGAGTAGGGTTTGTAGCGGTAGTTCTTGTGCAGTTTATGGTAGTTTTCCATATTTGGAATTGTTGAGCAGTTGTTGGGATGGGAGGAAAGGGGAGGGATGTAGGAGGGAGGATTTGGTTATCTTTCCAGTAGGTTTCCTGTCAGTAGCTGTGCTGTGTGTGAGCACTGGGCCTGAGGTCTGAAGGATAGGCTGCTGCTGCTGCCTAACGCTAACTTGGCCTAACCTCTCTGTAAGTGCAACGACTCTTTTAATTTGAGTTTAGGGACGAAAGGGAGAACCCTGCCCCTCCCACCTCAGAGAGAAAAAAAAGTTCCTGAAAGGGAACAGACAAAGCAGGTTTGAACAAGAACATGGAGACAGAAGGATAGAGGGGGAGAGAGAGAGGGAGAGGGAGAAAAGTGAAAGTAGAAGAGACAGAGAGGGAGAGAATCAGGGAGGAGACGGAGGAAGAGTGAAATGGGGGCAGTGAGAAGCAGAGAGAGGAAAAAAAACAGGGAAAGAGACAGATGGAGGGGAGAGAGAGAGAGAGAGAGAGAGAGACATATATACTGGGGCAGAGGGAGTGATGGAAGGAGAATGCAGGAGAGAGACAGAGCAAGAGAGATGGGGAAGAGTGAGAGAGAGGGAAAGAGGCCGAGAAAGTGAAAGAGAGAGAGAGAGAGAGAGAGAGAGAGATAGGGGATAAAGGATGGGGAAAGTGAAGTAGTGACAAAAAAAAGAAAGAGAATGCTGGGAGGGAGAGACAGAGATACAGAGAAAGAAGGGGAGTCAGACAGGCAGAGAGTGGAGAGACACATACACACACACAGGTGGGGGTGAGACAGATAGGGGTGCAGTAGCAGAGAGGGAGACCGAGTTGGGGAGACAGTGATAGAGGAAGAGAGAGAAACAAATAAACAGAAGAGGGGGGAGAGAGAGGAGCTTACACACACACATACACTAGGAAAGACAGAAAGTAAGAGAGAGAGAGAGAGAGAGGGCAGAAGGAAGCGATAGACAGGGTACAGGAAGGAGAAAGGGAGAGACTGAGAGAGAGAGATGCACAAAGGGAGGCAAAGACCATCATGGAAGAGGTGAAAGACAGACAGAAAGGTTGGGAGATGGTCAGATTGGGAGGGAAAAAGACATAGAGGGATATGCATACACAGAAAGGGAGGGAGAAAGAAATAGAAAGAGAAAAAGACAATGCACAGCGAGAGAGAGAGATACACTGAGACAGAAAGATGGAGATGCAGAGTGTACACTAGGCCATAAATAGTTTGTCTGCACATTGAACTGGGTGGTGTTCCTCTGACTGTTGTATTTTTCTGTGCTCGTTAATAGTATAAATGTTAACCCTTTGAGGACAACCTCCCTGCTGCAACATGTCTTTTCAATCTCTGCTGTTCATAGTTATCAGAACAATATTCCATTTGTGTCTGTAAGGTGTATGTCAGTGATGTGTAAGTTGTGTCTGTGATATTTAAGTTTTGTTTGTTGAGTTTGCAATATATCTGTTTTGTATGCTTCTGTTATTTGCTTGCTGATTGTATACAATAGCCTGACTTGCGCATGATCGACAGCAATTCCATTGTGGTGAAAATGCTGGAGGAAGTCAAGACTCCAGAATCTTATCCCAAACCCGATGTCACTGATGTTTCCCAAACCCGATGTCGCTGATGTTTCCAGTGGCAGGAAATAGGGGGAAGCCATATTTACATAAACACAGTTTCTGGAGGCAGCAGGCCATTTAAGTGACCAACTGCCTTCAGTGAAATGGAGGTTTGGAGTCCCTGGTGTCTGGAGCCTGTGAAGCAGAGGTTGAACCAGATAAGAACAAGTTTGTTCTCATTGCATTTCTTTTGGATTGCTAGAGCATACATTTTGAGATCTGTAGATACGATTGTAGAATGCTTTGGGAATGAAGATCAGGGATCCTCTGGGGGTGTCCAGGTTCCTTTTGAGACTGTGAACTGTGCATTGTGCATAAATGATATATAAACCCCTTGGAATAGCCTAACCTTTCGAGAAGTCTCTAAAAGAACCAAAATGATATTTATTTGATTCATTCATGTAATGTGGGCACCTCTGGCTGGGCCAGCATTTATTGTCCATCCCTAGTTGCCTGGGAGCTGCCTTCTTGAACCATTGCTGTCCATTTGTTGTAGGTAAACCCCCAATTCTAAACGGGAGGGAATTCTAGGATTTTGGCACTGAAGGAACTGTGATATATTTCCAAGTCAGGATGGTGAGTGGCTTGGAGGGGATTATCAGATTAGCCATGAATTGAATAGCAGAGCAGATTCAATGGGTTGAATGGCCCACTTCTGTTCCTACCTCTTATGGTCTTACTGAGCCTCAGTGAATTTTCGCAGTACTTCTTCTAGATGGGGCACACTGCTGCTACTGATTGTAGGTGGTGTAGGACTGAATGTTTGCAGATGTGGTGCCAATTAAAGTTGCTGTTTATTGTCAAGCTTCTTGAGTGTTGTTGGAGCTGTGCTCTTCAAGACAGGTGGAGTGTATTCTTGTGAGCAGTAGACAGGTATTGGCGAGATAGGAGTTACGTTATTCATTGCAAGATTCCTAGCCTCTTTTCTGCCCTTGTAGCCATAGTATTAAAATGGCCTGCCACCTGAGCCATGTTCCACTTCATTTGGTGGTTAAAAGTGGACCATGTCCACAGGGATACCACGTATAAAACTCTGGATAAGAGTTATGGCGGGGACATATCCAACTCTGCCTTCTTTCTGATGGCCACCTTTGTGTGCAGATGCATCAAGCTGTGTGCAGACCCTTGGTACACAAACATCAAGTGTTTCTACGTACTGAGGTTCTACCTGTGCCTAGTATTATGAACGATGGAACTGGCCTCGCTATCATGGAATACTTGGAGTGGTTGGACCATTTCGTAACACCTGTTCCTCAAGGGAATATTTGTAAAAGAAAATATCTTTGATGATAAAAATTAGAGGTGTAGTGAAGGTTACCTCAGATTGCAATGGGATCTTGACCAGATGGGCAAATGGGCTGAGAAGTGGCAGATGAAGTTTAATTTAGTTAAATGCGAGGTGCTGCATTTTGGGAAAGCAAGTCTTAGCAGGACTTATACAATTAATGGTAAGGTCCTAGGGAGTGTTACTGAACAAAGAGACCTTAGAGTGCAGGTTCATAGCTCCTTGAAAGTGGAGTTGCAGGTAGATAGGATAGCGAAGAAGGTATTTGGTCTGCCTTCCTTCATTGGTCAGAGTATTGAGTACAGGAGTTGGGAGATCATGTTGCAATTATGCAGGACATTGGTTAGGCCGCTGTTGGAATATTGCATGTAATTCTTGTCTCCTTCCTATCGGAAAGATGTTGTGAAACTTGAAAGTTCTGAAAAGATTTAAAAGGGTGTTGCCAGGGTTGGAGGATTTGAGTTATAGGGAGATATTGAACAGGTTGGGGCTGTTTTTCCTGGAGCATTGGAGGCTGAGGGGTGACCTTATAAAATCATCATGGGCATGGATAGGGTAAATAAACAAGGTCTTTTCCCTGGGGTGGTGAGTCCAGTACTAAAGGTTTAGGGTGAGAGACAAAAGATATAAAAGAGACCTAAGGGGTAAATGTTTCATGCAGGGAATGGTACGTGTGTGGAGTGAGTTGCCAGAGGAAGTGGTGGAGGCTGGTACAATTGCAACATGTAAAAGTCATCTGGATGGGTATATGAATTGGAAAGTTTTGGAGCGATATGGACTGCGTGCTGACAGGTGGGATTCGATTGGGTTGGGATATCTGGTCGGCATGGACGACTTGGACTGAAGGGTCTGTTTCCATGCTGTACATCTCTTTGACTCTGTGACTAAGTCTGTTAAAAAGTGGTCAGCACGTAGTGTCCACGAACCTCTGCAGGAAAAGCCGGGTAAATCCTGTTGCGTGGTTCCCTGAGCAGATGTCCAAGATATTTGTCAAAATGCCTTGTCACCAGAACTTTCCAATAAACACAAAGACGTAGCTTGGCACACGGTAAGACAGGCACTGCCCATCAGATCTCTCACATGCCTGCTGTCTGAGTCCCAGCTCATGCTGCCCTCAAAGTTGCTGGGCTGACAAAGAGACTGTCACACATCTCCTTCTGAAATGTGCTTTTGCAAAGACAGTCTAAAGTGAGATGTAGTGCTTTTTGTTGTGGTTCATCCTGAGCTGTTCCATGAGGCAGGACTCCATGCTCTGTGAGCTGTTCCCCAGGACACACATCGAGACAAACATTGATTGCACCTGGAGGACTGTCGACTTGGTGAAAGCTGCTCTTTGATTTGCTCAAAACCTGTTGGTCTTCCAGTGTAAAGAGTTGACCTTGACTGAGTGTTATAGACTAGCACATTCTAAGTCCAGACTGCATGCTGAAGGATGCACTATAGCTTGGAGCAACTGCCATCAAGGCACAGTGAGGAAAGACTTCTGTCAATGGTCTTTCAGCCAAAGTACAGTGAGGGTGATTCAGTTATCAGACCTGTTTCGTGGCTCAAAGGTAATGTATACCTTACCTGCATAAGTAGAAATGCCTTTTTTTTGCAACTGAGAAGCTGTGAGAAATGGCAAAACTTAAATGCACTTTTTTCTGTGAAAATACTGTACAGATATTATTCAGAACCCTCTATGTACATACTGATGATTTTATGAATAAAATATACTTTAAAATTAAATAAATTTAATAGCCTGTCCAGTTTAGTTTAATGATATCCCCCCCACCCCGAGATGTTGATAGTGGCAGATTCAATGATGGTAACGTCATTGAATATCAAGGAACAATGGTTAGATTCTCTCTTGCTGAAGATGGTTATTGCCTGATAGCTGTGTGGCATGAATGATACTTGCCACTTGTTAGCCCAAACCTGGCTATTTTCCAGGTCTTGCTGCATTTAGACATTGACAGCTTCAGTATCTCAGGATTTGCGAATGGTGCTGAGCATTGTGTATCCCCACTTCTGACCTTATATTGGAGGGAAGGTCATTGATGAAGCAGCTGAAGGTGGTTGGGCCTAGGACTCTACCTTGAGGAGACATCAGAAGTTAGGTCTAAGCATCTTCAACTGCTTCATTAATGACCTTCCCTTTAACAAAAGTTCAGAAGGTTATGAGTGTAAATTATGACAGTTCCTTTGTGAATGATATTGAGAAAGGCATGAGTGTATATTCTGTAATATAAGAATTTCTTAAAAATTGTTCTCATAAATGATTGGTGAAGTGGAAATGATGCTGGGTGGGCACTAATTTTGCAGAAGGGTATAAGGAGTCATGGTAAATGGGCAGGGTAAGGTATCCCTTTGGATCTGATTCCAGGAGGTAAGTTGGAGGAAAGACACCCTTTTGGCTGCGTGGAAAGCCTTGCTTTTGTGTATAAATTGCATAATATCATTGGGACTGGCAAACTTTGTCAAGTAATTGTGAGGGTGGCACGGTGGCTCAGTGGTGTACTCTGCCTCACAGCGCCAGGGACCTGGGTTCAATTCCAACCCCAGGCGACTGTCTGTGTGGAGTTTGCACACTCTACCCGTGTCTGCGTGGGTTTCCTTCAGGTGCTCTGGTTTCCTCAAACACTCCACAGATGTACAGGTTGGACGAATTGGCCATGCTAACTTGTCCATAGTGTTCAGGGATGTGTAAGTTAGGTGTATCAGTCAGGGACAAATATGGGATAATGGGTTGGGAGAATGGGTCTGGGTGGGTTACTCTTCGAAAGGTTGGTGTGGATGTGTTGGGTCGAAGGGCCTGTTTCCACGCTGTCGGGAATCTGTGATTCTATGAAAATAAAATGTTGACAATTAAACAAAGTGTCAGGTATTTCAGAGTGTCATTAAATACAAGATGATAGGATTTATGCTGCATGACTGAGTTCCCAAATTATAATTTTCACAATAGATAGAAATGTTTGTTGACACAAGTGACTATGCACTTTAGGTGGGATGTTTGTTTAACAAGACATTGAACATTTAAGTGTGTTTGTTTTAATTAGGGATTGGTTGAAGCAATTTGACTGTAGAGGGCTTTTTCTATCAAGGACACTTTTTTGCAGTAATGATATCAATATACTTGTAATACCGTGTTTTGTCAGGATGCCTGCTAATTACGCACATACTGGATAATATGCAAGTTGGCATGGGAGGGAAGGACAGAGGTCATTCAGTGGGTACAAGGGAAAGGCAGACTTTCCAAATAGTAAACTTGGGAACTGGCATCCTCTTGGGTTGTACTGGGTCATGCATCCTACTCCCAGAATTGTCCCCAGACTGAAAATTTCAAAGGTTGGGTTCAAGGGACATGAGATCTCTTCCAACCTAGACCCATAACCTGGGAACAAAATTATGGGCCATTAATGTGTCTACAAGGTAGCATTGTACACGACATGTCTGTCTGTTGTCTTCCACTGTTATATCCAGTTACAATGTTTTATTCATTGTGACGATATGTGCTCTGTTTGTTTGTGTTACATCATGTGCATGTGTTGTATTGTCTTAGTCCATTCTGTCATGGTCTGTCCTGTGTCATGTAATTATGCTGTGTCAATTTCTCTGCCTGTGTTGTGTCTGTCTCTACTGTGTGTCCATGTTGGACCTATGATGTGTGTTGTGAATCGTGCTGATGCTGCCCCATAAGATTTAGCATGTTGAAATGTCATACATGTTCATTGAAATGATAGAGATTTTGTGGAAAGCTGCAAGATCAGATTAAACTAGTCAAAATAGTGCTGTCTTTGGGGAATGAGAGTCTGTGGAACCTATGGTGAACCTTGAATTTTCCTTCGGAATGATTTACCAACCTGAGCAACAGGCTTCTGTTCATTTTTCAGTTTGAAGGATTGACAGTGGCCACATACCATTGAGTTTTGAGCAGTTTATAACAATCAAATCAAATGGACAATTCAGTGTTAAACTGATGCAAGGCGGAACACCATCCTAACTCAGCTCATTGACACTCTCAGCTTCCTGAATGGAATTGATAGCTACTCATTCCACTCTGATACTCTGTCACTTCTTTTCACCTTAATGTTATGATGTGGAGGTGTCGTGTTGGACTGGGGTGGGCAAAGTTAAAAATCACACAAACTCAACTGATAGTATATCAGATACCTGACAAAGGAGCAGTGCTGCGAAAGTAGTACTTCCAAATAAACCTGTTGGACTATAGGCTGATGCTGTGTGATTTTTAACTTTGTCCTCCTTAATGGTGATGTGGAGGACTGGGGTGGCTTCAGCTCCCCCTTCACATCTGCGCTGTGCTGTCTCTCTGTCTGTCTCTCACACTCAGACTCTCTCTTTCTGTCTCCCACTTGGTGTATCTCTCACACACAATTCGTACTTTTAGGAAGTTGTATAGTACAAAAGGAGGACATTCAGCCCATTGGTCTGTGCCTTCTCACTAAATGATCTTATCTCTTAGACTGAACTAATTCTAATCTTTTTTTGACCTCACACTCCTAACATGAAAAGAATTGTAATTTCCCTTTACACTTAAAATGATAACACTAAATTTTCATTCTAGTTTCCATTTATTTGATAAGTAGAACTTGCTTTATTCTGATTTACTGAAGCAAATCTTTACATATTTTCACCACCGTTACATCTCGTCAGAGCCACTCGCCAGAGGAGCCTTACTTTTCCTCTGATACTTTGAATTATCTCCATATCCACCTCTCTCGAAGACAATAAGACCATAAGCTGTCCATAAGGAGCAGTAGTAGGTTATTTGGCCTCTTGAGGCTGCTCCACCATTGGATGAGATAATGTCTGATCTGGTAATCCTCATCTCAAAGTGCCTGCCTTATCCCCTCAATGTTTGATCTCTTACTAATTAAAATCTGTCTATTTGAGCCTTGAATATACTGAATGTCCCAACTTTTACAGTCCACTGTGCTAAAGAATTCCACAGATTTATTACCCTCTGAGGGAAGAAGTTCCTCCTCGTCTCTCTCTCAAATGGGTGACCCCTTTCTCTGAGATTATGCCTCTGATCATAGACACTCCTAAAACGGGAAACAACCTTTCTGCATTTACCTGGCCCAATTCCCTAAGCGTTTTATGCTCCAAAAGGTTGCCTCACATTCTTCTGAACTCCAATACAAACCTACTCAACCTCTTCTCATTAAACACTCCCTCCTTACCTGGGGTCAACCACGCGAACTTCCTCCGATGGTCTCCATTGCTAGTATATCATTCCTTAAATAAGGGGACCGAAACTGTTCACAGTATTCCAGATGTGGTCTCACTGGTTAGAGTCTAGATTAGAGTGGTGCTGGAAAAGCACAGCAGGTCAGGCAGCATCCGAGGAATAGAAAAACAGGCGTTTTGGGCAAAAACCTTTCATCAGGACCAAAGTCCTAATGAAGGGCTTTTGCCTGAAACGTCGGTTTTCCTACTCCTTGGATGCTGCCTGACCTGCTGTGCTTTTCCAGCACCACTCTAATCTAGACTCTGATTTCCAGCATCTGTAGTCCTCAGTTTTGCCTAGTGGTCTCACTGGTGCCTTGTGCAGTTTTAGCAAGACTCCATTTCTTTTGAAATAAAGGCCAACTGTCCATTTGCCTTTCCACTTACCTGCTGAAGTTGGGAATCTAACTTTTTATTTATTCATGCATGACACAACCAGATCCCTCTGTGCTTTAGCTTTCTTAAGTCTGTTCCCATTTAAGTAACATTCAGACCGTCTATACTTCCCTCATGACCTTCCTAAAGTGTGCTGACTAAATCTGGACCCACTGTTCTGACTGCTAACCAATAGTTTGTGCAAATTCCTAGTTTAGTTGATCATGGCTGTAATTTGTTTCTTTTTAGCAAATTTCTGATCCCATCAAGCCACATTTCATTCTGTGTCCTCCATGCTAAATATCCAAACTGTCAAGCGATGAGCAGGCTGGGTGGATTAACTGTAGAAAATGCAGGATTGCAGGAATATGATAGAGGGGTGAGATGCTCTTTGGAGGGTGGTTGTAGACCTGATGGGTTGAGTGGCCTGCTTCCACACTGTAGGGATTCTTCTGAAATATCATTGAACATACATATTCAGAATTTAGAAGTATATTATAGAAATAGAATTTGGGCATGTAATTGGTGAACTAATAGAGTACGAGTGAATGCATGTTTCTCTGAAAAGTATGTAGTGGGATCCCCAAGGACTGGTATTAGGATTTTTGCATTTCTTGCTTAAACCTGGGTATAATTCAAACTTGAAAAGAACTTGAACAGTGTTATGAAATAGAAAACCTTCGGGGATTGAAAATCCCCGCTTAAAATCGACAATATAACTTTCTTCAGATGGAATTGTAATTTCTTCACAAAGAATATGAAGAATGGAATTTCCCATTTTTAGATACTGTATTTTGTTGATTGAGAATCATGGTCCCTTTTGGCAGCCAGTCCTCCTCTGCACCTTCCTTCCACCAATGCTTCCAGGTCTGTGCCCATGAATAGTATAAAATGTGGCTTTTTTCATATTTGACAGTGAGTAGGATAGCAGCAGAGTTCTGGAGGATGGAAGCAGGCTGGTGAAACAGGCAGATGCATGGTTGATGCAGACTAATGCAGATAAATGAAATATGATGTACTTTGGGAGAAGTGTGGAGAAAGTGAGGACTGGAGGTCAGAGTCGAGAGTGTGTTGTTGGAAAAGCACAACAGGTCCGGGAGCATCCGAGGAGCAGGAGAATCGATGTTTTGGCCATAGGCTCTTCATCAGGAATGAGGCTTGTAGTCTGGGGGGGAGCTGAGAGATAAATGGGAGGGGGGTGGGGCTGAGGGGAATGCAATAGGTAAATGAAGGTGGGGGAGAAGGTGATAGGTCGGAGAGGAGGGTGGAGCAGATAGGTGGGAAAGACAGACAGGTGAAGAGGGCAGTGCTGAATTGGAGTCTTGGGACTGGGATAAGGTGGGGGGAGGGGAAATGAGGAAAGTGGTGAAATCCACATTAATCCCGTGGGGCTGCAGGGTCCCAAGGCAGAAGATGAGGTGCTCTTTCTCCAGGCTTCAGGTGGTAGAGTTTGGCAAAGGAGGAGGCCAAAGACCTGTATGTCCTTGGTAGAGGGAGGGGGAGTTGAGGTGTTCAACCATGGGGTGGTGGGGTTGGTTGGTGTGGGTGTTCCAGAGATGTTTTCTGAAACGATCTGCAAGTTGGGAAAAGTTGTGTTGAGGTGGCCAACACAGCATCACGTTCCCTGGCGAACATTTCTATCTCAGGCCTACCGCAGTGCTACAGACTCAATGCAAGCTGGAAGGGCAACCCTCATTTCCTGTTTGGGGACCTTACATTCTTCAGGACTCAGTATTGAGTTAATAATCTGAGAACATGATTGCCTCTACCCATATTTATTACTCATCTCCACAACCCGGGTCCTGTCATGATATGGGTTATTTTCAGTCCAGCCAACCCGTTATCACTTACCTAGCTCCATTTCTTCCCTGTTTTGATAACTCAATCCCCTTTGTCTGCTTAAACTTTCTTTTTCTCTCTCTCTCATTGGACTCGCTTGCCACCTATTCACTCACTTCTTGTCACTCCCACCTGCCTATCATCAGCATAAATACTATTGTGTCCTAGTTGCTACCAATTCTGAAGAAAGGTCATTGGAATCAATGTTAATTTGATTTTCTCTCCACTGATGCTTCCAGATCTGTTAAGTTTCTCCAGCAGTTTCTGTTTTTGTGTGTTTCACATCTCCAGCATCTGCAGTTCTTTGTTTTATGTTTATACAATTGAAGAAAACTGATTTTTGGGTTTATGGAGAAAACTCTGTGGAGTGTGGCTAGTTAGACAATTCTTTTAAAGGACTAGCATAGGAATGTTGGTTCAAATGGGCTCTTTGCGTGCTATAAGATTTCATGATTCCTTGAAAATTACATTTGAATTTTCTTCCTCTACTCTATCAAGAAGTTCATTCCAGATTATAACAAATCACTGCATAAAAAGAAATGTTTCTCTTTGTATCGCCTCATCAATTACCACTTATGGTAACATAAACCACATTCCAGTAATTCTGTTGAAAAACTTTCTTCTAATCTTGTCCTCTCTAATGATTTCATTCCTCAGTCCAAATTTCCATTTTTGTCCCTGACTGGAAACTCAGTGAGCTATCTGCTTGCCAATGGTTGTTATGATGTAATTTCTGTTTGTTTTACTAAAGATTGTGTAAGTTGACAAAGTCAGTGGTGAAGATGGCAAAAGTCCAGCGAGACATGTCAGGAAATTGCTTTGCTGATTCTCTATCCTTTAACATTAGCAGATGAAAACATGCAAAACAAAGCACTGGGCTCTTTTTCCGAGGGATAGAATTGCAAAGTAGTGAAGTTGTATTAAACTTACATAGAAGCTTTGTTAGATCACAGTTGGATCACTATGAACAGTTCTGATCTCCATATTACATACATCCAGACACTGGGGAATGTGGGGAAAAAAAACAAGTATAACACCAGAATTGAGAGTTTTTTTAACGATCTGAAATGATTGAATGGGCTGAAGTTATTTTTTTCCCAGCAAGGACTGAGAGGATGATCTGATTTAAGATTGTGAAGGTGTTTGATGGGGCAGGTGTTGAAAGGATCTTCGGATGGTACTGCATAGAACAAGATACTTCAGCTCTTTGTGCCTTTTAATAGAGCTGTTCAATTTAATCCTACTCTGCTGTGCTCTGTCATTTTCTTTCTCTTCAAGTATTTACCTAACTTTCTTTAGAAAATTACTGTAAAATCATGCTTCTAAAACCCGTTCAGGCAGTAAATTCAGCAAAACTTATTGTATGTATCGTGACTCACTAGGATTGTTTGCTGGAAATCAAGCCCACTATTCCTGGAGTTGTCACAAATGTGGGAATTTGATTAACCCACCAAATAACACAACTTTATTGAACTGTCTATTTCAAGTTAAAATAATATGCATATGTTTTTCATTATCAGGATAATCACTATTTACTGCAATCAAATTTCTTTAATCAAGGGCAAGAAAGAACCATAAATGCTAATCTACAATTCTATAACTTAAACTCTACCCCTTTCTTAAAATTCCGATACCCCTCATCAAATTCAGTTTGCCATTCACAAATCCTTGCTGACTATGCCCAGTCAGACCATTAGCAACCACATGTGTATTTATCCCAAGTTTTATAATAGATTCAACCATTTACCCTACTAGAGATGTAAAGCTAACAGGTCTGAAGTTTCCTGTTTTCCCTCTCACTCCGTTCTTAAATAGTGGTGATGAACATGGCTGCAATACATTCATTTTCCTCACCAAAGTCATTAATGTATACTGTAAATAATTGTAGCCCCAGCACTGATCTCTTTAACACTCCATTAGTTGCAGGTTGTCATCTTAAAAAGTGCCCCCATCTCAGTTCTTTATCTTCTATCACTGAGCCAATCCTCTGTCCATGTCAATATTGTGTCCCCAACAGATGGGCTCTTGTCTTATTAGTAGCCTTATGTACAGATCCCATTGAACACATTTTGGGAAATCCAAATATATTACACCTCCTGGTTCCCCTTTCTCTATCCTGTTTGTTACGTCGTCAAAGAATTCTAATAAATTTGTCAGGCAAGACTTTCCCTTCATGGAACCATGAAATATATTGACAAGTTTCCCTTTATCCAAAAATGTGTTACGACCTCAAGCCAATAGATTGTTTAAATAATGACTTCTCTTTCGGAAAACCATGTTGACTTTGTTCACTTACCTTGAAATTATTCAAGCGCCTTACTATAACTTCCTTAAGCATAGCTTCTAACGTTTTCCCTGTGACAGATGTTGAGCTGTGATGTGAGATTTAGTAATGCTGCATCTAGTGGGGGAAAACAATGATAAATTGGATGGTAAAAATGTTCAACTTGAAGGAAACCCTGGATTGAGATGTCAGAGTTCAAGTGGTGATAAGTAAAGATGTAAATGCAGTTTAAATATACAGCATCTTGATAAGTGGATGTCTGAGTGAGGAGACAATTGAATGAGCCAATGATACTGAGAGAATTTGAAATAAATTCAGTAAGTTGCATATTACTGTAGATGGATCCTTTAGCTATATATTATTGTGGAACTGTATAATATTCCAGAAGTGTACACTATCTCAGAACATTTTAAGATGTCTAAGTTACGTAATACCTTGAAGTCCTATAATATCCCTGAGTTGTTAATATCCCAGAGCCTTCTAGTATACTGGAGCTTTATAATTTCTTGAGGCATGTAATATCTTGGAACTCTTTATAGTCCAGGGACCAATTTGATTGGCTGTTATTTCTCTCAAGGCATTGAAAATGAATTGCTGTTTTCCTTATGATTTGAAAAAAATACAAGACCACAGGATCAGGAAGAAGCCATTCAATCCATTGAATGTGTTCGACCATTCAGTTAGATCATGAAACATTATCCACCAAGTACCACTTTCCTTTGCTGTTTCCATATCTCTAGAAGTCACCAGACTTTAGAAATCTGTGGATTTTTGACCTGAACCAGCACAATGGTTGAACGTCCACAACCTTTGGGAATCGAAAATTCCAAAGATTTGTAAACCTTTGAGGAAGGAATTTTCTCCTCATTTCAGTCCTACATGGTTGAGCCTCATCCTGAGACTTTGTCCTGTGGTTCTAGACCCCAAGACAGCAGAAACATTCTTTCTACGTGCACCATATCTTGGTCTGCAAGAAATTTGTATGTTTCTAGGGGATCACCTCTCATTCTTTGAAATTCCCCAGAAAAACACAGACCTGAATCTTCTTAACCTCGTTTCATGGGATGGTTCTGCCATCCCAGGAAACAGTCTGGTGAATTTGCATGAGGCTTCCTCTGTGGCACATTATCAAGATGACCAGAACTGCAGTCTCACCAAGATTCTATGCAATTGCAATAGGATGTTGTTTTTAACTTGAATTCTCTTGCAGTGAAGGCTAACATACCATTTGTAATCCTTATCAATTGTTGAACATGCATGCTAGCTTTTGAAAGTGAAGTGAAAGACAGAATAGTCCAAGAGGACCATAGATTTCTCTCTCATTAGAAAGTGGTCAGTTTAATCTGAGGGTCACCACATAAGACCACCAGACTATAAGAAATAGAAACAGGAATAGATCGTTTGCCCCTTGGAGCCTTCTATCCTTTCGGTCGGATCATGACTGATCTGAAATTCCTCATGTCCACGTTCCTATGCTTCTCCCTAACCCTTCATTTCCCTATTAGATTAGATTTCCTACAGTATGGAAACAGACCCTTCGGTCCAACAAGTCCACACCGACCCTCCGAAGAGTAACCACCCAGACCCACTCCCCTACTCTATATTTACCCCTGACTAATGTTCTGATCAAGAATCTATTTATCTTTGCATTAAGTATATATAAGGACTCTTCCTCCACAGCTCTCCCTAGCAAAGAATTCTCAAGACTCTCAACCTTTTGAGAGAAGATATTGTCATCACCTCGGTCTTAAATTGGTGCCTCTTTATCCTGAGACCATGCCTTCTGATCCTAGATTCTCCTGTGAAGGGTCACATTCTCTCAGCATTTACCCTGTCAAGCCCCTTAAGAACCACATCTGTTTCTATAAGATTAATACTCATTCTTTTAAACTAAAGTGAGTAGAGTCCCAACCTGTTTAGCCTTTGCTTAAAAGTGAACCCCTCCGTATCAGGAATTATTTGAGTGAATCTTCTCTGAGCTGTGTCCGGTGAAATTATATCTTACTTTAAATGAGAGGTCGTGCTCACAGTACTCCAAATGTGGTCTCACCAGTATCTTGTCCAATTGCTATAAGACGTACTCTTATACCCCAACCTCCTTGAAATAAGAGCCAATATTCCATTAACTTTCCTGATTATCTGCTGCACCTCTGTGCTAGCTTTCTATGTTTCATGCACTGGTACTCCTCCTCCTTTGTGTTGCAACTTTCTGCAGGTTTTCCCCATTAAATGATACCCTGTTCTTTTGTTCTTCCTTCCAAAGTGAACAACTTCACATTTTTTCACTTTATATTCCACTTACCAACTTCTTGCCCACTTACCTAACCTATCAGTTTTAATTTTCCAAGTGTGTTGCTATTACATCGTTAACAATAGATTCTAATACTTTTCCAATAATAGACATTAAGCTAACAGGCCTATAGCTAATTTTTCTGTCTCCCTTTTTGAATTGGGGTGTCGCATTAGCAGTTTTCCAATCCTCCAGCACTTTTGTAGAATACAAGAATTTTTGGAAAATTACAACCAGCTCATCCACCAACTCTATAGTTACAGGTCATTATCATATAAAGTGTGCTTCAGTGGCACGACTTGGCTATGATGTTGCTGAAGAATTAGGGAACGGTATTTTTGAGAATGCTTACCTCTGTTCGCAATAGCATGATTCCAGCGGTGATCGTTTCAAATGCTTCATTCAGCACATGCCGACATCAGCACCAAAGTCTCCCTGCCATTCTGTGGATGTGCTGATGTCTGTTGCCGTCCGAGCATGTGAGAAGTACAGTACCTACATTGAGCAGCTTCATCTCAAAAATTAAACTAATGAATGTACATTGCTCTCCCTCTAAAGCAAGAATATCCTTGTATAATTCCTGTTTAAACCCTGTATAATTCTTGCAGGACTGCTTTACTCTTATACATACCATTTGCCTTTCTAATTTGCACTTGTACCTGCATATCACATAATCTACTCCTAGATAATGGTTTTTTTTGCAAAAATGGTGGGGCATAGTGACAAGAACATTAGCAAGAAGCATCTCCGCTGATAAAATTGCAAGTGGTGAATGCAAAAGAAAGGCTATAACACTAGAAGAGAAGCCAGATGCTATAAAGCATTTTGACCATGAGGAGAGAACATGTGATATAGCTCACAGGTTGGCTTTGAAGAAATGGAAAGTGAGGATATGGAAGAGCTGCTTGAGTCTAACTGTGAAGACCTCTCTACAACTGATTGTCGCTGAGTGGGAAGTAGAAGCTGGAGATGAAGATGAAGTAGTCCAGGAAGCAGCATCATGACAGCTTCCCATTTCTCTTTTAGCTTCTATCCTGAGGGAAATTGAGAGGCAGTTGCAGCTTTTGAAGGACAACGATTACAATGCAGAACACAGCAGGCTAACAGTTTGTTCAATAAGATATCATCTGGCACCTTTTTCGAGACAGAAGCAAAAGGGCAAAGCAGCAGAAACTGGATGTCTTCTTTTAAACCAACCCCCAAGAAACAGTCAGAAGACAATCAACCACAGCCTCTGCAACCACAACTACACCTGACGGTGGTGATGATGAAGACTCTCTGTCCCTGCATTAACAATATTTTTTCAACGTGATACATTAAATTGACTTTTGTTTCATTAATAAATATGAATTAAGCCTTCATTCAGGCTGTGCTATACTTTGTGTTAGATGTTTGAGTGATTTTTGGCGATCGTGAGTGATATTGTTTGCTGGTCTGCCCCTAACCCCACTTTTCCAATAGGCCACACTATTTATATTAAGCGTTTTTTTTTATTAAGCAAGGTTTCACTGCAACGCAACTACTGCGTTATAGGAGAACTACCTGAACTTCTTTTGGGATCATAGGATACAAGCTATCAGGTCCAGGGAGCCACTTTAGCCTCATTAGTTTGTCTAATACTACTTCTTTAGTGATAGTGGTGGTACTTAATTCCTTCCCATATTCTTTATGCTTAATGGAATGTTCAAAGAATTTTTCAACATAAAGGCTGATGCAAAATATCTGCTTAACTGTTCTGACCTTTCATTGTTCCCCATAACTGCATCCTCAGATTCACAGGTGTGGAGTGAGGTTGAGAAGGCAGGGTGTTCATGGTGACCACAGCCAGTTTAGGAATTAAACCTGTGTTGTTGATATCATGTAAATCTGCTGGTGAGCCAACCAACCTCAATTAGTCCCATGAATAAGGAAACTAACAACCTCTCACATTTTAAGAAATATTCAGTCTTCCTTTTTTTTTCTATTGAAATGAGGAACTTTACACTTGTAAACATTATTTTCCATTAGATTAGATTAGGTTCCCTACAGTATGGAAACAGGCCCTTCGGCCCAACAAATTCACACTGACCCTCCGAAGAGTAACCCACCCAAACCCGTTCTCATATCCTATATTTACCCCTAACTAATGCACCTATCACTATGGGCAATTTAGCGTGGCCAGTTCACCTAACCTGCACATCTTTTGGATTGTGGGAGGAAACCGGAGTACCCGGAGGAAACCCACACAGACACAGGGAGAATGTGCAAACTCCACACAGGCAGTCGCCCGAGGCCGGAATCGAACCCGGGTCCTGGCGCTGTGAGGCAGAAGTGCTAATCACTGAGCCACCGTGCTGCCCTGCCCTGGGCTTGCCATTTGCCTAGCCTGCCCAAGTCCTTTTGGATCCTCCTTCTTCACCTTCACAATTCACAAGAGTGACAGAAGTATTATAGCACAAAAAGAAGACATTCAGCACATCATATCTGCACCCAGTTCTCCAAATGACTGTCAAGAGTTAGCGCCATTGCCCTGCATTTTCCTATCAGTTTGTACACTGAATAATTTTCTATATAGAAACAATTGAATTGAACCTGCCTTCATTATCCTTCCAGGCAGTGCTTTTCAAACCTGAACCACGCATAAAATGAAACAATGTTTCCTTACATTACATTTGCTTTCGTTGCAAATCTCTCAAACTCTGTAGCCCTTGTTCTTGATCCTTAAACAAGCGGGAGCAGTTTCTCCTTGTCTATTCAATCCTTTCGTGATTTTGAAAATTCCTACCAGGTTTCCTCTTTACTGCCCTCTCTCCAAGGAGAACATTCCCAACCTTGCCATTCTGTCATCATAATTGAAAACCATTTCATTTATCCTTGAAATCATTCTTATTAATGTTTTCTGCACTCTTTCCAAATTGTTTGTCTTTACTATAGGTTGCCCAGAACTATATTCATCATTCCAGGTGATGTCTAACAAGTGTATTGTACAAGTCTTACACAAATTCAGCATCACCTTCTTGCTATTGTACTCTATTAGTAAAGCTGAGGATAGTGTATGTTTTATTAAATTTTCTCCCAACCTATCTTGTCACTTTTAAAGATCTGTACATATACTACCTAGGTCCCTCTACTTCTGCACCCCCTTTGGAATTGTACCCCTTAATTATTGTCTGCCCATGTACTCCCTACTAAATTATATCACCTCACGATTCTCTATATCGAACGTCAGCTGCCACTAACCCGCCCAGGCAAAAGTGAGGACTGCAGATTAGATTGGATTGCTTACAGTGTGGAGACAGGCCCAACAAGTCCACACTGACCTGCCGAAGCGCAACCCATCCAGATCCATTCCCCTACATTTACCCCTTCACCTAACACTATGGGCAATTTAGCATGGCCAATTCACCTAACCTGCACATTTTTGGACTGTGGGAGGAAACCCACGCAGACACGGGGAGAATGTGCAAACTCCACGCAGACAGTCGCCTGAAGCGGGAATTGAACCCTGGTGTCTGGCGCTGTGAGGCAGCAGTGCTAACCACTGTGCCACCATGCTGCCCACAGAGATCAGAGTCTAGATTAGAGTGGTGCTGGAAAAGCACAGCAGGTCAGGCAGCATCTGAGGAGCAGGAAAGTTGACATTTCATGCAAAAGCCCTTCATCAGGAATGGAGGCAGGGAGCCTCCGGGGTGGAGAGATAAATGGGTAGGAGTCGGTGGGTTTGTAAAAACGTCAGCGTCAAGTCGGTCGTCATTGATAGGGATGGAGAGGTCCAGGAAGGGGAGGGAGATGTCGGAGATGCTCCAGGTGAATTTAAGGTCAGGGTGGAATGTGTTGGTGAAGTTGATGAACTGCTCAACCTCCTCGCGGGAGCACGAGATGGCGCTGATGCAGTCATAGAGTCATAGAGATGTACAGCATGGAAACAGACCCTTTGGTCCAACCTGTCCATGCCGACCAGATATCCCAACCCAATCTAGTCCCACCTGCCAGCACCCAGCCCATACCCCTCCAAACTCTTCCTATTCATATACCCATCCAAATGCCTTTTAAATGTTTCAATTGTACCAGCCTCCACCACTTCCTCTGGCAGCTCATTCCATACCTGTAACACGTTCTGTGTGAAAAAGTTGCCCCTTAGGTCTCTTTTATATCTTTCCCCTCTCACCTTAAACCTATGCCGTCTAGTTCTGGACTCCCTGACCCCAGGGAAAAGACTTTGTCTATTTATCCTATCCATGCCCCTCATAATTTTGTAAACCTCTACAAGGTCACCCTGCAGCCTCCAACATTCCAGGGAAAACAGCCCCAGCCTGTTCAGCCTCTCCCTATAGCTCAAATCCTCCAACCCTGGCAGCATCCTTGTAAATCTTTTCTGAACCCTTTCAAGTTTCACAATATCTTTCCGATAGGAAGGAGACAAGAATTGCACGCAATAGTCCAACAGTGGCCTAACCAATGTCCTGTACAGCCGCAACATGACCTCCCAAACCCTGTACTCAATATTCTGACCAATAAAGGAAAACATACCAAACGCTTTCTTCACTATCCTATCTACCTGCGACTCCACTTTCAAGGAGCTGTGAACCTGCACTCCAAAGTCTCTTTGTTCAGCAACACTCCCTAGGGCCTTACCATTAAGTATATATGTCAGAATCATTGGCGACCTTTAAGCGGTATTTGGATAGGTACATGGATGGGTGCTTAATCTAGGTTAGAAGTTCGGCACAACATCGTGGGCCGAAGGGCCTGTTCTGTGCTGTATTGTTCTATGTTCTATGTTCTATCTTCTATCTATGTTCTAAGTCCTGCTAAGATTTGCTTTCCCAAAATGCAGCACCTCACATTTATCTGAATTAAACTCCATCTGCTACTTCTCAGCCCATTCGCCCATCTGGTCAAGATCCTGTTGTAATCTGAGGCAACCTTCTTCACTGTCCACCACACCTCCAATTTTGGTGTCATCTGCAAATTTACTGACCATACCTCATGCTCGCATCCAATTATTAGAGGACGAGGTGAGAAGTGGTCCCGGTGTAACTACAGAAGGTCGACTGTTCTATGTAGCCGACAAAGAGACAGGCATAGCTTGGGCCTATGCAGGTGCCCATGGCTACCCCTTTCATCTGGAGGAAGTGGGAGGATACGAAGGAGAAATTGTTAAGAGTGAGGACCAGTTCAGCCAAACGAACGAGAGTGTCAGTGGGATGGTACTGTTGAGGACGTCCGGAGAGGATGAAACCGAGGGCTTGGAGGCCCTGATTATGGCGGATGGAGGTGTAGAGGGATTGGATGTCCATGCACTTCCGCCTACTGCCCCCTCGATCATGACCCCACCCCCGATCACCAAACCATCATCTCCCAGACCATACATAACCTCATCACCTCAGGAGATCGCCCACTCACAGCTTCCAACCTCATAGTCCAGGAACCCCGCACTGTCCGATTCTACCTCCTTCCCAAGATCCACAAACCTGACCATCCTGGCCGACCCATTGTCTCAGCCTGCTCCTGCCCAACCGAACTCACCTCCACCGATCTCAATACTGTCCAATCCCCACTAATCCAGGAACTCCCCACGTATATTCGAGACACCACCCATGACCTCCTCCTCCTCCAAAACTTCCATTTCTCCGGCCCCCAATACCTCATCTTCACCATGGACATCCAATCCCTCTACACCTCCATAGAGGAGATGGAGGGCATGGTTGGTGTCTCGAATGAAGTAGGGAGTTCCTGGACTAGGGAGAATAGGACAGTATCGAGGTAGGTAGAGATGAGTTCAGAGGGGCAGGAGCAGTTTGAGACAATGGGTCAGCCAAGACGGTCAGGTTTGTGGATCTTGGGAAGGAGGTGGAATCGGGTGGTGTGGTGTTCCCGGACTACGAGGTTGGAAGCTGCAGGTGGGAGATCTCCTGAGGTGATGAGGTTCTGTATGGTCTGGGAGATTGTTTGGTGATGGGTGGTGGGGTCATGATTGAGGGCACAGTCAGAGGAGGTGTCTTCGAATTGGCATCTGGCTTCAGCAGTGTAGAGGTCAAAGCGCCATTCACCCCCTTTATCCGCTGGTTTGATGGTGAGGTCGGGATTGGAGCAGCGGGAGTGGAGGGCAGCATATTGTGAGGGTGAGAGGTTGGAGTGGGGGAGGGGGGTAGACAGGTTGAGCTGGTTAATGTCTCGGCGGCAGTTGGAAATGCCTCCAACTGCAACAAGGACAGAACTCCCCGGTCTTCATCTTCCACCTTACCAACCTTTGCATAAACCGCATCATCCGCTTAAATTTCTGCCATCTCCATACGGACTCCACCACCAGGGGGGTATTTCCCTCCCTACCACATTCCACTTTCCGCAAAGCCTGTTCCCTCTGTGACTACCTGGTCAGGTCCACGCCCCCCAACAACCCACCCTCCCCACCTGGCACTTGCCCCTGCCACCACAGGAATTGCAAAACCTGTGCCCACGCCCCCTGAACTCCATCCAAGGTCCCAAGTGAGCCTTGGACATGCAGGTCCTGGGCATCGTCCACCACTGCTCCCTCACCACCCGATGCTTGGAGGAAGAACGCCTCCTCTTTCGTCTCGGGACCCTTCAACCCCAGGACATCAATGTGGACTTCACCAGTTTTCTTATTTCCCCTCCCCCCACCTTAGCCCAGTTCCAACCTTCCAGCTCAGCACCATCCTCATGACTTGTACTACCTGCCAATCTTCCTTCCCACCTATCTGCTCCACCCTCCCCTCTGACCTATCATATTCATCCCCACCTCCATCCACCAATTGTACTCTTTGTGACCTTCTCCCCAGCCCCCGCCCCCCCCCCCCCCCCCCCCCCCATTAATTTCTCCACCCCGGAGGCTCCCTGCCTCCATTCCTGATGAATGGCTTTTGCCCGAATTGTTGATTTTCCTGCTCCTGAGATGCTGCCTGACCTGCTGTGCTTTTCTAGCACTACTCTAATCTAGGCACTAATCTGCCCACCCTACCAACTTGTGATCTTTTGAATTTTACACCGTCTTCCTCATACTTCTCGTCAGTACATTTATTTCTATCACCCAACGTCAAGAATATTAACATATAGTAGGAAAAGAAAGGGTCCTAATACTGACCCCTGTATTATTCCCTCCCAATCTCATGTATTTTAAATTGTTTCCTTTGTTTCTTGTGTAAGACTTCTTTGAAAACCTTCAGAAAATCCCAATGCAGCACACCCATCTCCCATATATGCTCTGTGAGTAACATCCTCAATATCTTCAACAGATTTGTCAAGCGTGATTTTATTTTTGTAAATCCATGTTGGCTATCCAATCAGATCATTATTGGCACATAATCAGAAATTGCTGGAGAAAATCAGCAGTTCTGGCAGTTTATGTGGAGAGAAAGCGGAGTTAAAGATTTGGTCCACTGACCTTACTTCAGGTTCTTCACTGGACCCTTCACCCCAAAAGCCTTAGTGTTAGACTATAGAATCATAAAATCCCTGCAGCGATGAAGCAGGCCATTCGGCCCATCAAGTCCTCTGAAGAGAATCCCATCCAGACCTGCTCCCCCATCTCTGTAACCCTACATTTTCCATGGGTAATTCACCGAGCCTGAACGTCCCTGGACACTATGGGCAAATTAGCATGGCCAATCCATCTAAGCTGCACATCTTTGGACTGAGGGGGGAAAGACACGGAGATAATGTGCAAACTCCACACAGCCATCCGATGGTGAAATCGAACCCAAGATCCGAGGTGTGTGAGGCAGCACTGGTAACCACTGTACCATTTCACAAAGGTTCTGTGGAGAGTCTTGGGACCTTTTATGAATTAGTGAACAAATCAGAATGATTTTGAAGTGCAGCTGTTTAATATTGGAGATGCCAGAAGATTGGAGAATTGCAAATGTCATAGGCTAATTCAGAGGAGTATGTAAAGATGCACAGCAGTTACAGGCCAACCTTGGTGGTTGGCAATTTTCTAGAAACAATAATTCAGAGTAAAATTTATAGTCACCTGGGTAATACAGGTTAATTCAAGAAAATCAGTGTGGATTTGTTTTGCTAAGTTTTTTTTTCGTGGAGGCAACAGGATGTTTTAATGGGGGTAATACTGCTGCTCAGTTCCAAAAGTCATTTGACACAGTGGAACTCAACAGATCTGTGTGCAAATTTACATCTCTCGTAATACAAGGGACAGTAACAACATGGATGTAATATTGGCTGAGGAACAGAGAGTAATGCCTAATGGATGATTTCAGACTGCAATAAGGTTTGTTGTGCAGTGTGTATGGGATTGAGACCCTTGTTTTTACTGATTTGTATGAATGATCTAGATTTTTGTGTGCGGGGCACAATTTCAGCACTTGCCAATGATATGAACATGGAAGCATTGTGAAGTCTGTGGAGAACAGTGTACAACTTCAGAAGTTCAAAGTTAGTGACATGGATGGACAAGTTGCAGATTAAAGTTAATGTGGAGAAGTGTGAAATGATTCATTTTATATGAAGAATACAGGGTTGAAATAGTGGGCACAATTCTAAAAGGGATGCAGGAGCAGGGGGGGCCCTGGGAGAAGATGTAGATGAGTCATTAAAGCTGTCAGGACACATTCAGAGGATGATCAGTAAAACATATAGGATCCTGGGTTTATTAAATGGAAGCAGAGTGTACAAGAGCAAGGAGATTATGTTATATCTGTGTAAAATACCAGTGTTACTTTAATTGGAGGATTGAGTCAGGGTACAACACTTTGGGAAGATTGCGAAAGCTTCGGAAGGATTGTAGAATAGGTTGCCAAGAATGTTCCAGGGATGACGAACATCAGTGATGCTGACAGATTGGAGAATTTCCTCCTTGGAATGAGAAAGTTGAGAGGAGATTTGAATGAGGTGTTCAAAATCATGAGGGATCTGGGGAGAGTAGATAGGGAGAAACAGTTCCCATTGGCAGTGTTCCCCTGTCAGATGGTCAGTACTGAGGGATTGTGGCACCTATGAGGGTCAGTACTGAGAAATATTGCATAGTTAGAGAGTCAGTATTCAGGGAGTGCAGCACTGTTGGGATCAATACTGAGGGAGTGTAGCACTGTTGGGATCAGTACTGTGGGAGTGCAGTACTGTTGGGATCAGTATTGAGGCCGTGCAGAACTGTTGGGATCAGTACTGAGGGAGTGCAGCCCTGTTGGGATCAGTATTGAGGCCGTGCAGAACTGTTGGGATCAGTACTGAGGGAGTGCAGCACTGTTCGGATCAGTACTGAGGGAGTGCAGCACTGTCTGGATCAGTACTGAGGGAGTGCAGCACTGTCGGGATCAGTACTGAGGGCGTGCAGCACTGTCGGGATCAGTACTGAGGGCGTGCAGCACTGTCGGGATCAGTACTGAGGGCGTGCAGCACTGTCGGGATCAGTACTGAGGGAATGCAGCACTGTCGGGATCAGTACTGAGGGAGTGCAGCACTGTTGGGATCAATACTGAGGGAGTGCAGCACTGTCGGGATCAGTACTGAGGGAGTGCAGCACTGTCGGGATCAGTACTGAGGGAGTGCAGCACTGTCTGGATCAGTACTGAGGGAGTGCAGCACTGTCTGGATCAGTACTGAGGGAGTGCAGCACGGTTGGGATCAGCACTGAGGGAGTGCAGCACTGTCGGGATCAGTACTGAGGGAGTGCAGCACTGTCGGGATCAGTACTGAGGGAGTGCAGCACTGTCGGGATCAGTACTGAGGGAGTGCAGCACTGTCTGGATCAGTACTGAGGGAGTGCAGCACTGTCTGGATCAGTACTGAGGGAGTGCAGCACTGTCGGGATCAGTACTGAGGGAGTGAAGCACTGTCGGGATCAGTATTGAGGCCGTGCAGAACCGTCAGGATCAGTACTGAGGGAGTGAAGCACTGTCGGGATCAGTATTGAGGGAGTGAAGCACTGTCGGGATCAGTATTGAGGCCGTGCAGAACTGTCGGGATCAGTACTGAGGGAGTGAAGCACTGTTGGGATCAGTATTGAGGCCGTGCAGAACTGTCGGGATCAGTATTGAGGGAGTGAAGCACTGTTCGGATCAGTACTGAGGGAGTGAAGCACTGTCTGGATCAGTATTGAGGGAGTGAAGCACTGTCGGGATCAGTACTGAGGGAGTGAAGCACTGTCTGGATCAGTACTGAGGGAGTGAAGCACTGTCGGGATCAGTATTGAGGCCGTGCAGAACTGTCGGGATCAGTATTGAGGGAGTGAAGCACTGTCTGGATCAGTATTGAGGGAGTGAAGCACTGTCGGGATCAGTACTGAGGGAGTGAAGCACTGTCTGGATCAGTACTGAGGGAGTGCAGCACTGTCGGGATCAGTATTGAGGGAGTGAAGCACTGTCTGGATCAGTACTGAGGGAGTGAAGCACTGTCTGGATCAGTACTGAGGGAGTGAAGCACTGTCTGGATCAGTACTGAGGGAGTGAAGCACTGTCGGGATCAGTACTGAGGGAGTGAAGCACTGTCGGGATCAGTACTGAGGGAGTGAAGCACTGTCTGGATCAGTATTGAGGGAGTGCAGCACTGTCGGGATCAGTACTGAGGGAGTGAAGCACTGTCTGGATCAGTACTGAGGGAGTGAAGCACTGTCGGGATCAGTATTGAGGCCGTGCAGAACTGTCGGGATCAGTATTGAGGGAGTGAAGCACTGTCTGGATCAGTATTGATGGAGTGAAGCACTGTCGGGATCAGTACTGAGGGAGTGAAGCACTGTCTGGATCAGTACTGAGGGAGTGCAGCACTGTCGGGATCAGTATTGAGGGAGTGAAGCACTGTCTGGATCAGTACTGAGGGAGTGAAGCACTGTCTGGATCAGTACTGAGGGAGTGAAGCACTGTCTGGATCAGTACTGAGGGAGTGAAGCACTGTCGGGATCAGTACTGAGGGAGTGAAGCACTGTCGGGATCAGTACTGAGGGAGTGAAGCACTGTCTGGATCAGTACTGAGGGAGTGAAGCACTGTCTGGATCAGTACTGAGGGAGTGAAGCACTGTCTGGATCAGTACTGAGGGAGTGCAGCACTGTCGGGATCAGTATTGAGGGAGTGAAGCACTGTCTGGATCAGTACTGAGGGAGTGAAGCACTGTCGGGATCAGTACTGAGGGAGTGCAGCACTGTCTGGATCAGTACTGAGGGAGTGAAGCACTGTCGGGATCAGTACTGAGGGAGTGCAGTGCTGTGGGAGGGTTGGTACTGAGGGGGTGCTGCACTGTCCAAGGGTAGGTACTGGGGAAGTGCTGCACTGTCCGAGGGTCGATGCTGAGGGAGTGCTATATTGTAGGATGGTCAGTAGATTAGATTAGATTAGATTAGATTACTTAGATTACTTACAGTGTGGAAACAGGCCCTCCGGCCCAACAAGTCCACACCGCCCCGCCGAAGCGTAACCCACCCATACCCCTACATCTACATTTACCCCTTACCTAACACTACGGGCAATTTACCATGGCCAATTCACCTAACCTGCACATCTTTGAACTGTGGGAGGAAACCGGAGCACCCGGAGGAAACCCACGCAGACACAGGGAGAACGTGCAAACTCCACACATTCAGTCGCCTGAGGCGGGAATTGAACCCGGGTCTCCGGCGCTGCGAGGCAGTAGTGCTAACGTGCCACCGTGCCGCCCATACAGTACTGAGGGAGTGCTGCACTGTCTGGGGGTCAGTACCGAGGAAGTGCCCCACTGTGCGAGGGTCCGTACTGAGGGAGTGCCGGCGCTGCCGAAGATGACTTCTTTCCGATTAGATTTTAAACGTGTCATTATTTACCGGGGCGGAGCAATTTACAGCGACTGAATCCTTCGGAAACAACTTGAGTTTAGAATTTTCAGTGTTGACCGCTGCCATATTTACGTTTGTGAAGGGAGGTGGAATGGGAATCGGGAACGTTTGGGCACAGTTTCTTTCATCAGTTGATTCCGTGCTTTCTCATTCCAGTGATTATAAATACAGATATCTTTTTAATTGCTTCATTTATTTTCCAGCCTCTGTGTTGGTAAACAAACAGAAATTGACTCTGTAAAATATTCAGCTTTAATTCAGGCTTTGAATCTGGGTGCTGTCGGGAGTTTTGACCCTGGTGAACCAGTAACAGGAGTATTTTGACCTCGATCCGATTTGCACAGCATTGTCTTGGGTTGTTTGGACTTCGCGTAGACTTGGGGAGGCCTCATATCATCAACTCTTCTAGGTGGAACTGAAGGAGAAAAGCAGTGTGCTGTGTGAGTTGGTGCAGGAACTTTGCAATCAGTTGGGTTGGGTGCAGCATGTTTTTTTGGAAAGTTTACAAGAGAGCGCCAAGAGGCAGGGAATGAAAGGAATGCTGGTGTTTGGAATGCAGAGCTTTTTTCCTGTTTGTCTCAGAGACTCGGGTCCTGTTGTTAGTCAGACTAACAGCACCCGTCTCAGACTTGCATCTTCTCAAAGCTCACAGCGCGACTATGTTGAGGGAAGTGATCAGAGCCAAGCATTTCCAATACAGGAATAAGCTCCACAGGAAATAGTGGCAGCTCACAGTATCGACGGAAATTATTCATCATTCACACAGTTTCTGCAAAAACTCTTGACATTAAGCTGATAAGAAAAAAAAAGAATGAGGCAAAGCTGAAAAGTCGTTAATATATGCATCTCTCGAGAAGCTTACCAATAATAGTGCATAAAGGGAGACCATTCAGCCAATCATGCATGTGCTAGGTGTTAGTAGGATTCAGTCGCACGTTCCTGCTCTCTGCCACTGGCCTGAATATTTTGCGTTTTTGAGAGTTCCATTGAACTTGTTTTCAGCTCCCTTTCTGGTACTGTCTTTCATCCATAACAATGTTTCTTAAATCTATTTTACTTCACCACCCATCTGTCCCATCCATCAGATTTCCAGTGCATGCTGGGTGATTTTTTAATTGAATCATAGAATCCCTATAGTGTGGAAACAGGCCAATCGGCCTATCGAGTCGATACTGACCCTCCAAAGAGCATCCCACCCTATCCCTGTAACCCTGCATTTCCCATGGTTGATCCACATAACCTACATATTCTTGGGCACTATGGGCAATTTAGCACAGCCAATTAACCTAACTTACACATCTTTGGACTGTGGGAGAAAGCTGGAGCATCCCGAGGGAACCCATGCACACACATGAAGAATGTGCAAATTCCACACAGACAGTTGCCCGTGGATCGAATTGAACCTGGGTCCTTGCGGCAGTGAGACAGAGTGCTAACCAAGGAGTCACTATGTTACTTTCAAAGGCTCAGTCCTAAGTTGAATTTTGTTAATGACTCCAATTTGCTGGATGTGAACTGAGAAAGAATTATTGTGGTTGGACAGTGACTAATCCCCATTTCAGGGACATTTTAAACTTCATACAGAGCAAATGTACTGGGCTGTGGGTAACCAACCACTGGCAGTGCGTGCTTGGGGTAGTTCATTGTCAGCAATCCTCCTTTTTCTGCTGAGTATCAAGATTTGTTTAATTATTAGTGAAATAGGATAGACCATTGGTGAGTCTTTAACAATGAGAGGAACTAGTCTTATGTTGCAAGAGGCAGTTTGTCACATGATCGCAAAAGTTATAAGTTACATTGCCGAGATAAGCATAATTACTTAACACTCAGGACCAGAGATGCTGCATTTGCTTCTATCAGTATCTCATGCTAAACTACTTCACCTCCATGTAGAGACTGTTTAACATCATCTGACTTGGGCGCTGCTTAACGTAGCTTCAACATGTCAGAAACATTACCATGTACAAAAATTCTGTCGGCAATTTGTGTGCAGGGACACAAGGCTCATCAATTTGTTGTGATGTTTTGAGGAGCAGTGCCTTTGACTCTTCTTGTAATGTTATGGGAATTTTAATAAGAATCTGAACAGGTGTTTGGGTCATGTTGCATAAATTATCACATGTTTAAAGACAAATATTGGAGTTACAATTGAATGAGTTTCTCCAGAGACCTCTTCAAGTGCTGCATGTTGATACACTGTTTGTTCAGTGTCCAGACAGTAGTGCAGTAATGAATGCTGTGATGTTTTGGAAACCCATATGCACATAACAATGTAATTATTGAATTTTCTTGAACAATTTTACACAGAGACCCTGTTTAATATCCCATCAGAAAGATAACCAATTTCAACAATTCAACAGCACTTTCTCCCACTGACAGTCAAACTGGATGATCAACTTCTGGAGCATGTGTCCATTGTCCATTTCTCTGTCTGTGTGTTGTTCACAATTTCCCCTCTCTGTTTCTCCTTCCTTTCTTTATCTGTCTATCTACCTGTGCTGGTCAGTTCCTCAGGTGAAAGTGAATACAACGGAGAGTGCCCTTCATCTGGAGTGAGGCTGGGAGCCTCAGGGGTGGAGAGACAAATAGGAGGGGGGTGGGGCTGGGGGCAAGGTAGCTGAGAGTGCAATTGATGGATGGAGGTGAGTGGATAAAGGTGATAGGTCAGAGGGGAGGGTGGACTGGAATGGTGTAAAGATAGATGGACAGATGGGACGGGTCATGAGGCTGGTGTTGAGCTGGAAGGTTGGAACTGGGGTAAGGTGAGGGGAGGGGAAATTAGGAAATTAGTGAAATCCACATGAATGAATAGGGTTGGAAGTTTTGCGAGGTGGAAGATGAAGCATTCTTTCTCCAGGCATCAGGTGGTCAGGGAGTGTCAATGGAGGAGGCCCAGGACTGGCATGTCCTCGGCAGAGTGGGAGGGGAATTGAAATGTTCGGCCATGGGCCGTTTGGGTTGATTGGTGCGGGTGTCCCGGGGATGTTCTCTGAAGCACTCTGCGAGTAGGCCTCCTGTTTCCCCAATGTAGAGGAACCTGCATTGGGAGCAACAGATACAGGAAATGACATGTGGAACTGCAAGTAAAACTCTGATGGATGTGGATGGCACCTTTGAGGCTGTGGATGGAGGTAAGGGGGAGGTGTGGGCGCAAGTTTTGCAGTTCCTGCTTTGGCAGGTGAAGGTGCCAGGAGGGGAGGATGGGTTGTTAGGGGGTGTGGACCTGACGAGGTAGTCGCAGAGGGAACAGTCTTTACGGAAAACGGATAGGGCTGGGGAGGGAAATATACCTCTGGTGTTGGGGTCCATTTGTAGGTGATGGAAATGGCAGAGGATGCTGCGATGTACACGGAGGTTGGTGGGGTGGAAGGTGAGGACCAGGAGGGTTCTGTGGTTGGAGGGGTGGGGTTCGAGGGCGGAGGTGCAGGATGTGGATGAGATACGCTGGAGGGCTGGAGGTCAGTTCCTCAGTTGACTTGTGACATCCAATGTAATTGGAAGTTTAATTATGTAAATGATATGTTCAGAGACAGTCAGAAGGGATCATGGATTTCCCTGGACTTGAGATGCAAGAAGTCTAGTATGAAGGGTAGTATACACCAAATGTATTTACAATCTACAGGGCTTTACATGTTGTATTTGGCTCTGTGTAAGAGGGATGCAATGTATGTGCAGTGTAGCTGGATTTAATGACTCTTACAAAACACATGCGGTGTTGAATTATAAACTATTTCTCCAGCTCCCTAATGTCTTTGATCAGCCTAGCCATTTATTCCAATCTGGAATGAGCAAACTCTCTAGAATTATGATGAGTTTATGGAACAGTAACAGGCCATTTGACCAAACCTTTCTACAATAGTATTAATACTATACAGAGCATCCCAGGCAAGGCTTTCATTGGATACCTTAAAAAAAACAGTTTTATTACTTTAAAGAACTCCCTCTGATCATTTTTCAGACTTCTGTTTTCTTAAAAAAAGGTCAGTTTATTCAATCTTTCAAGGTAGGGACAATCAAACTCAGCAAACAATTTCAACCTAAGTTTTGCTGTTTCCCTGTTCTCAGGCAGTGCAACAAAGCCTTTATGTACTAACTTCGTCAAATCTAGCTTCACACTAGGCTGTTTTTCTCACTTCAAATGTGAGACCACCTCCCCACAGAACTTTGAGTTAAGATATTCATTGTATTCCATGTTGCTAGAGCAATAAAGCTGTTTTCATTATTACTAGTAAAACTTACATTGACAGATAACACTTCTGGCAGAAATCAATCCTAATTGGTGAGTGTGGGTTCTGATAGAATTTATGACAACTGTGTGTGGGTCTCCTCAGGTTTGCACGGTTTCCCAAATCACTCAACCTTAGCTTCTCCTTTAAAAGGCCCACAATTTAACCTTACTACATGTATGTGTGGTGCAACATTTCCTGTGTGGTTAATCTGGAAAATATGGCAAGTTAATGGACGACTAGCATCAGGGCCACTGCTGTTTGTTATTTTTATAAATTACCTGAATGTGGGCGCAGAAGGATGGGTTAGTAAATTTGCGGATGACATTAAGGTCGGCAGAGTTGTGGATAGTGATGAGAATCGACATTTCGGGCATGAGCCCTTCTTCAGCAATGAGGAAAGTATGCCATGCAGGCTAAGATAAAAGGTAGGGAGGAGGGACTTGGGGGAGGGGTGTTGGAAATGCGATAGGTGGAAGGAGGTTAAGGTAAGGGTGTTAGGCCAGAGTGGGGGTGGGGGCGGAGAAGTCAGGAAGAAGATTGCTGGTTAGGAAGGTGGTGCTGAGTTCGAGGGTTGGGACTGAGGCAAGGTGAGGGGAGGGAAAATGAGGAAACTGGAGAAATCTGAGTTCATCCCTTGTGGTTGGAGGGTTCCTAGGCGGAAGATGAGGCGCTCTTCCTCCAGCCGTCGTGTTGCTATGGTTTGGCAATGGAGGAGTCCAAGGACCTGCATGTCCTTGGTGGAGTGGGAGGGGGAGTTGAAGTATTGAGCTATGGGGTGGGTTGGGTGGGTTGGTTGGTGGTGGAGGGTTGCTTTTCAGACTTGAGGCCTGTGACCAGTGGAGTGTCACAAGGATCAGTGCTAAGTCCACCACTTTTCGTCACTTATATAAATGATTTGGATGTGAACATAGAAGGTATAGTTAGCAAGTTTGCTGTTGAGAGCAAAATTGGAGGTGTAGTGCACAGCAAAGAAGGTTACCTCAGATTAAAATGGTATCTTGATCAGATAGGCCAATGGGCTCAGAGTGGCAGATGGAGTTTAATTTAGATAAATGTGAGGTGCTGCAATTTGGAAAAGCAAATCAGAGCAGGACTTATACACTTAATGGTAAGGTCCTTGGGAGTACTGCTTAATAAAGGGACCTTGGAGCGCAGGTTCATAGCTCCTTTAGAGTCGCAGGTAGATAGGATAGTGAAGAAGGCGTTTGGTGTGCTTTCTTTTATTGATCGGAGTATTGAGTATAGGAGTTGGGAGGTCATGTTGCAGCTGTACAGGACATCGGTTAGGCCACTTTTAGAATATTGCATGCAATTCTGGTCTCCTTCCTATTGAAATGATGTTGTGAAACTTGAAAGGGTTCAGAAAAGATTTACAAGGATGTTGCCAGGGTTGGAGGTTTTGAGCTATAGGGAGAGGCTGAATAGGCTAGGGCTGTTTTCCTGGAGCGTCGGAGGCTGAGGGGTGACCTTATAGAGGTTTATAAAATCATGAGGGGCATGGATAGGATAAATAGACAAAGTATATGTCCTGGGGTGGGGGAACCAGAACTAGAGGGCATAGGTTTAGAGTGAGAGAGGAAAAATTTAAAAGGGGCCTAAGGGGCAACATTTTCACGCAGAGGGTGGTGCGTGTATGGAATGAGCAGCCAGAGGAAGCGATGTAGGCTGGTACAATCGCAACATTTAAAAGGCATTTGGATGGGTATATGAATAGGAAGGGTTTCGAGGGATATGGGCCAAGTGCTGGTAAATGGGACTAAATTTGGTTGGCAAGGACGAATTGGATTGAAGGGTCTGTTTCTTTGCTGTACATCTGTATGACTATATGACAGTGTGAGTACTCCCTCAGTACTGACACTCTGACAGTGCGGCACTCTCTCAGTACTGACCTTCCGACAGTGTGGCACTCCCTCAGTACTGACCCTCTGACAGTGCAGCACTTTCTCCTTACTGACCCTTAAGTGTCACATTCCCATAGTTTTGATCTTTAAATATTAATACCATCCAGGGACCTTCATAATACATTCAACTGACACTGTCTCCTATCACAGAAATGTTCTGTTGGGGGAAAAGACCATTTGGCCCATTGTGTCTGCATGGTCTCTTCAAAAAAGCATCATTACTTACTTCCAATTTCTGCTTTCTCCCCATACCCTTGCATATTATGTCTTTCCAAATAACCATAATGCCCTCTTGAATATCTCAATTAAACCTGCCTCGATCACACTTCCAGGCAGGGTCTTCCAGACCCCACTACTCGTGTAAAAATGGTTTATTTCCCACATTACACTTGCTTCTTTTGCATATCACTTAAAATCAGTGCCCTATGTTTCTTCATCCTTTTACAAACGAGCACAATTTCTCCCAGCTCCATCGACCTGCTCGTAATTTTGAAAACATCTTATACCCACTTATACTTTTTCTTTCTAAGGAGAACAATCCCAAAGTCTTCACTCTAATTTTTTATTCATCTATCCTATTACCTCTGTAATTTGTGCACATATACATCTTGGACCTTTGCTTCTGCACCCTCTTTAGAATTATATCCTTTATTTTATATTGTCTTTGAATGTGCATTACCTGTCACTTCTCAGCATTGAATTCCCTCTGCCCACTCCACCAACTTGCCTCTTAAAATTATAGAATACAGTTTCCATCTCTCTTTGGAAATTTAGTGCCATGATTGACTGATGCAGTTTCACTCTGGGAGGTATGAAGTGATAGATCTGGATTGGAGGGCTGAACATAGGGCTAGCTAGGAAAAGATTTAATATAAAATGGAAGCAGAGGAACTCGATCTGTGTACCCTAACCTTTGGTAGTAGTTGGCCAAGTTGAGAAATTCTCTAAAAAGACATTTGGGATCCTTAAACAAGTCGAGGAAATGTTAAACTTTCTCAGAAGTTCAGATAGTATCTGTGAGGAGAAACTGAGTGAACTAGTGACAAAGCAACCTGAAGCTCTGGTAATGTGTTTTCAAAATCGGAGCAGGGAGGGAGTGAAACACTGGCCTTTGTGTTGAGACCAGAAAATATTCCTGGGATCAGGCAGTGACTTCCTAAACTCAGCGGAGTTTCTGCAGAGACTCATATTGCTATCTATAGGTCAGACACTGCTCCGTTTCAAAGGTTTGGAGACACCGGTGTTGGGCTGGGGTGTACAAAGTTAAAAATCACACAACACCAGGTTATAGTCCAACAGGTCTATTTGGAAGCACTCGCTTTTGGTGCACTGCTCCTTCATCAGGTGGTTGTGAGAATAAGATTGTAAGACACAGAATTTATAGCAAAAGTTTACAGTATGATGTAACTGAAACTACATATTGAAAATATTCAGTATGTAATTTCAGTTACCACTGTAAACATTTGCTATAAATTCTGTGTCTTACAATCTTATTTTCACAACCACCTGATGAAGGAGCAGTGCACCAAAAGCTAGTGCTTCCAAATAACCCTGTTGGACTATAACCTGGTGTTGTGATTTTTACCCATTTCAAAGGGAATGAGTTGGGCTGTGTGAATGCAGTTTGAATGAGTGAGTGAGAACGTGGGCTTGTAAATGAGGCCTGGCCACGCTCAGACATTGTGTGTCTGGGAGTGTCACAGGGCTGCACTTGGGCTCTCCGAAAGCTGCGGGTAACTAAAACAAAAATCAGCTACTTATTTTGAAGAGGTGTGTCACAGGTGATATGTGACAAATGAGGAGAGAGGGTCAATGGGTTCAGTCTAGGGTGTGTCTTTCAGGGTCTGCCACAGATTACTCAGCTGACACAGAGCGGTGCAACAATCCAGTTTGGTTTCTGGTGTCTCATAGGCTGGTTGTAGTTTGGAATGTTGTTTGTTTGGTGGATTAAAACTCGGTTTGTTTTCTGACAGGCTCTTGCCTCTTGCACGTGAGTGATTGCAAGTGTAATGTAACCTCAGTCCTTGTAACCATATCCTCCAAATCCATGTAGTCACTGAAACTCAGAGTTCATCAGACACTCAAGAAGCTACATTCAATGGAATGAAGCTGGGCACGGCTCTGTACAATGGCTGGAGTCTGCAGGATTAGCTTGGGGCAGCATCAAGTGTACAATTACTCCCAGAACTCAAGGTTCAAATATTTGTACAGAGTAACTATGTTTTAGAAACTCTAGTTAGTTGTTGACATTTGTTTCTTCCCTGTTTACCAGCCAGTTGTAGAAATATCTCCCTCTCCTTCCCTCTCTCTCTCCTCCCTTCGCTATTCCCCCCCACTCCAACTTCTCAATCTCCTCCTCCATACACTCCCCTCTTCTCCCTCTTCCCCCTTCCCCCTTCCCCCTTCTTCCAACACCACCCTCTTCCAATATCACCATTTCTCCTCTTCCTCTCCCTCTTCCCCACCCTCTTCCAACACCACCCTCTTCCCCACTGCCCTCTATCCCTCTTCCACTCCATCTTCCCTTCTCCCTCTTCTCCTCTCCTCCTTCCCCATCACCCTCTTCCCTTCCATCTTCTCCCCTCCTATCATCCCTTTTTACACCTTTTCTGCTCCCTTCTCCATCTGCCGCCATTCCGCTAACTCATGCCCCACTTTCACCAGATTCATACCACATCTTCTGTCCCCCCTCCCACTCTCCCACCTCTGTCTCTCCTGCTTCCCTCACCCCCTTACCTTCCCTTCCCCCTCCCTCCCTCACCCCCTTCCCTTCCCTTCCCCCTCCCTGTCCCCCACAATCTTCCACTTGCCTACCTCCCTCTCTCTTCCTCTCTGTCTCCCCCCACTCTCTCCTCCTCCCTTTCTCCCTCTCCCCTTCCTCTGTCCCCTCTAACCCCCCTCACTCCCCTCTCCCCCCTCCCTACACTGCCCTCTCTCCCCATCCCCCTCCTTCTCTCCTCCCCTTCCCTCTCTCCCTTCCCCCTTCCTTTCTCATCCCTAAACCTCTCTCCCCCCTTGCACCCTTCCCCTCCCTCCCTCCCTCCCTCCCTCCCTCTCTTCCTCTCTCCCTCTCTTCCTCTCTCCCTCTCTCCCTTCCCTCCCTCTCTCCCTTCCCTCCTCTCTCCCTTCCCTCCTCTCTCCCTTCCCTCCTCTCTCCCTTCCCATTCTTCTGTTTCCCGCCTCCTTCTCTCCTCCTCCCCCCTTCCTTTCCCCTCTCTCTCCCTCCCTCTCTCCCTCTCTGCTCTCCCTTCCCCCCCTCTCTGCTCTCCACTTTTCCCTTCCCTCCCTCCTCTTTCTCCCCATCCCCCTTCCCCTTCTCCCTACCCCCTCCCGCTCTCCCCCCCCTCACCCCCCTCCCTCCTCCCCCGCTCTCCCCCTCCCCCTTCTCCCCTTCCCTGCCTCCCTCCTCCCTGTCTCCCTCCTCCCTGTCTCCCTCCTCCCTGTCTCTCCCCCCCCCCCGTCTCTTTCCCCCCCCCCAGTCTCTCTCCCCCCCCCCCCCCGGTCTCCCCCGCCTGTCTCCCCTTCCCCCCTTCCCTCCCTCCCTTCCATCCCTGTCTCCCCCCCGCCTGTCTCCCCCCCTCCCTGTCTCCCCCTCCCATCTCTGCCCCCTCCCTCTCTGTCCCCTCTCTCCCCCTCCCCCTATCACTTCCCCCTCCCCCCATCACTTCCCCCTCCCATCTCTGCCCCACTCCCATCTCTGCCCCACTCCCATCTCTGCCCCCCTCCCATCTCTGCCCCCCCCATCTCTGCCTCTCCCATCTCTGCCCCTCCCATCTCTGCCCCCTCCCTCTCTTCCCCCTCCCATCACTGCCCACTCCCTCTCTTCCCCCTCCCATCACTGCCCACTCCCTCTCTCCCCACTTTTTCTCTCCCCCTTTTCTCTCTCTCCATCCCTCCCACTCCTCCTTCCCCCTCCCTTCCACAACCTCTTCCCCCCTCATTTCTCTGTCCTTCCTTCCACACCTCCTCTCACCCCCCCTTTTCCCCTCGCACCCTTCTCTGTTTCCCCCTCCTCCCACCCTGTCCCCTGCTCTTGTCTGTCTCTCTCTACCCACCTTTCTTCTCCCCTTCACTTCTGCCCCCTCATCCTCCCTATCGTCTTCTGCTCCTGCCTTTCCTACTTTCTCTAAATCCATTCTCGCTGATCTCCTCTTCTCCACTCATCCCTACTCTCTGCTTCTGCATCCACCCCCAAACACAGTTTGTGCCTTCCCCTCTCTCCCCTACCTGCTGCTGGTTTTCTGGTCTTTCCTCTGGCTGGTTTTGATCAGAGGTGTAGAGCTCCTCCTGCAGGATTGACAGGACATTGCAGAACACTGCAAGATGTTGAGAAATTGAGTTCAGTGTGTGTACAAAACCGCCCCTGTGGATTCTGCCCCTGTCCATTCTGTCCCTTTGTACATTGCACTCTACTTGGTGTGTAGAGCATGCAAGAGAGCCCCAGGCCATCTTGACCTCACACAGTAATAATCTGCTATTTTGTTGCTATCTAATCTTTTGGACTTGCTGTACTCAAATATTTGCACACAAGCCAAACATTTTATGATGACATTGCCCCTGTCTAAAAAATGGAAGAGATCTTACCTTGAAGGAACAACGTTTTCAAGCCTCAAATCCATCCAGTGTTTCTGAAACATATCATTTTAGAGTGAAATATAACAGAGTGAATTCATAGAACATAGAACATTACAGCACAGTACAGGCTTTTTGGCCCTTGATGTTGAACCAATCTGAAGTCCATCTAACAACCTACACGATTCCATTCTCATCCATATGCCTATCTAATGACCATTTAAATGCCCTTAAAGTATACTACTTTTGCAGGCAGTGCGTTCCACGCCCCAGCTACTCAAGAATTTGAGAAAATACGCGAGCAAATCTTGTATTTTGTAGGTTTGCATTTCAAGTGTAGTCCATGTTCATTTTCCTGTTTTACGCTGGATGGGCCAGCATTTATTGTTTATTTCTAGTTGCCTTAGTAGTGAACTGCCTTCTTGAATCTCTGTCGTCCATTTAGTCTAGGTAGACCCACAATGTCACTAGGGAGGGAGTTCCAGGATTTTGACTCAACAGCACTGAAGTAACAGAGATGTATTTTCACATCAGGATGGTATGTGGCTTGGAGGGGAACTTGCAGGTGGTGGTGTTGCCATGCATTTGCTGCCCACATCCTCCTCGATGGTGGCGATTGTGGGTTTGGAAGGTGCTAACTAGGGAGCCAAAAATAAATAATCAATGGGCTTAAGTTGGGGAGGAAATTAACAGAAAAACTATCACTAGAGAAAAAGGAGTAGGGAAACTAATGAAGCTAAAGACCGATAAATCTGCTAGACCTAATGGGTGGAATTCTAGGATATTAAAGAATGCAGTGACAGAGATAGAGTCTGGTCTGATATAATACAACCTTTCCATCCTGTGTGATCATGTGTTATAAGAAAATTACACAATAGTAGCACCATTTAAACTGATGGGACGGTATTCGCATTATAGCCAAGACAGAGAAGGGGGAGAAAGGAAAGGGGGAGAGAGGGAGGCAGGAAGGGGGAGAGAGGGTATTGGAAGGGGGAGAGAGGGAGGGGGAATGGAGGGAGGAGGGAGAGGGGAGTGGGGGACAAATAGTTGTCTAAATTCTTCAATCACGTTATAGCCAATTCGCAATGAAGAAATGTGCATTAAAGCATAATAGATACCACTGGAGTAATGTTTCAAGAAATTTTACATTGTGTATAAGTCCCAGAGTATTTGAAAATTGCCAATGTCACAGATGGAAAAGGAGAGAGACAAAAAAAGGTAACTTTAAACCAGTTAACTTCAGATAATGGAAAAAAGCCAGAGTCCATTGTAAATGATGTAGTGGCAGATAATTTAGAAGTGCATCAAGAAGAGTCACTATAGCTTCATGAAGGGGGCATCAAGCTTAAAAAATACATTAGAATTTTTCCAGGAGGTAACAAGCAGGATAGACAAAGGGGAACCAGTCGATGCAATCTATTTGAATTTCCAAAAGGCATTCAATATAGTAATGCACACAAGGCTACTTACTAAGACAAGAGTTAATGATATCATAGGTAGTATATTAGCATGGTTAGAGGATTGACTAACTAATAGAAGATAGAGTTGGAATGGGGGGGGGGGTGGGTGCATTTTCATGATGGCAGTCTATAACTACTGGAGTGCCACAAGCTGGGGCCACAGTTATCTACGATGCATATTAATCATTTATTGAAGGAAGTAAATTTATGACACCACGTACACTGTAGTTAGTTTTGATTCCCTTATCTAAGGAAAGATATACTGGCATTGGAGGCGATCCAGGGAAGATTATGTTGAATTTGAATATGGTGGGTTTTCTTATGAGGAGAGGTGTTTGTACTCATTGGCGTTTAGAAGGATGAGAGGAGACTTGGCAAGATGGATCCAAACTTGACTTAGTGTTAGGAAATGGTGGTTTAGTAGTAGAAGGTTTTTTCTGTAACTGGAGGCTGATGTCCAGTGCCATACAATAGGAATCTGCTGGATCCCTTATTGTTCATGATATATAAACGAGATAGATGAGAATGTGGGAAATGTGATAAGCAAGTCTGCAAATGACACAAAGATTTGCTGGTGGTTAATAGTGAGTGAGAAGATTACAAGAAGATTATAGATAGGTTTGCTAGATGGGTGGGTCAGTGGCAGAAAGATTTAACATTAAAAAGTGTGAGGTAATGGACCCAGGGGAGGTGGGAGCCTGGAATGCACAGGCTCTGAGGACAGTGGAGGTAGCAAACCTCACATTTATAAAAGTACATGGATGAATATTGAAATGTTATGACATTTAAGGCGATGGTGTAAGTGCTGGAAAGTTGGATTAGTTTATGACCTGATGGGTTGAAGGGCTATTTTTGTGCTGTATGACTATGTGACTTTGTGACCTTATTGAAACATATTAAATTTTCAGTGGCTTTGATAGGGTAGATACGTAGAGGCTGTTACCCCTTGTGGGGAAGTCCAAGATCGGGGGCATAATCTCAGAGTAAGGGTCGCACATTTGGGACATAGTTGAGGAGGAATTGTATGTCTCAGGGTAGTGAATCTGTGAAATTCTTTATCACAGGTGGCCGTGGAGGCTGTGTTGCTCAGTATGTTTAAGGTTGAGATAGATCGATTTCTGATCAGTAAGGGAAGTGGTTATGGGGAAAAGGCAGTAATGTGAAGTTGAGAATGATCAGATCTGCCACCATCTCATTGAATGGTAGAGCATATTCAATATGCTGAATGGTCTCTGATCCTTGGTCTTATTTTCTTATGGAACCTTGGTGGGTTCTGTTATCTTTCTTGTAAATAATACACACTGCTGCAACTGTGATGGAGGGAATGGATGACTGGATGTTGTACAGTGAAGTAGGACTGACCTCTTTTGGATGGCATAGAATCCGTACAGTGTGGAAGCAGGCCGTTCGGAACATCCTACGCAGACCCCTCCGCCCTATCCCTGTAAGCCTGCTTTTCCCACAGCTAATCCACCTCACCAGCTCGTCCCTGGACACTGTGGGCATTTTAAACATTGCCAATCCACCTAACGTGCACATCTTGGACTGTGGGAGGAAACCAGAGTACCTGGAAGGAACCCATGAAGACACAGAGAGGAGGTGCAACCTCCCCACAGCCTGAGAATGGAATTGAACCCAGGTTCATGGCGCTGTGAGGCAGTAAGACTCCTGAAGAAGGGCTCATGCCTGAAACGTCAATTCTCCTGCTCCTTGGATGCTGCCTGACCTGCTGCGCTTTTCCAGCAACACATTTTCAGCTCTGATCTCCAGCATCTGCAGTCCTGACTTTCTCCTTTCCATGATGGAAAAGTTTTAGAGTGTCAGGAGATGAATTACTCAGCGCAGGATTCCTAGCCTCTGATCTGTTTATGTAGCCATTGCATTTATATGGCTAGTTCAATTTGGTTTCTGGTCATTGTTAATTTTCACGATGTTAACAGTGTGAGGTTCAGTGATGGCTATGTCATTAAATGTCAAGAGAAGATGGTCAGATTCACTCTTTTTGAAATGGTCACTGCCTGACTCTCGAATGGCACAGATGTTATCTGCCACTTGTCAATCAGGCCTGGATGTTCTTCTAGTTTGCTGCATTTGAACATGGCCTGCCTCCGTATCTGAGGAGCCACACATGGTGTTGAACATTGTAGAACTATTAGTGCACTCCTCACTTCTGACCTTATGATGGAGGAAGAGTCATTCATGAAGCTGCTGTAGATGGCCTAGTACACTATCCTGAGGAACTCCTGAGAAGACTAATCTGCAGCACACCAATCTACCTATGTGTCAGGTATGACTCCAACCAGCAGAGAGTTATCCCCTGATTCCTAAAAAGTCCAGTTTTGCTAGGGTTCCTTGATGCCACACTTCATCAAATGCATCTTGATGTCAAGTACAGTCTCTGTCACCTCACCTCTGGAATTCAGCTCTTTAGTCCATGTTTGAACCGAGGCTGTGATGAGGTCAGAAATTGGTGGCCCCAGCAGAACCCCAGCTAGGCAACACTGAGCAGGGTTATTGATAGGTGCTGCTTGAAAGCACTGAATGACACCTTACATCACTTTACTGATGATTGAGAGTGGACTGAATGGTCAGTAATTGGCTGAGGCTCATTTGTCCTGATGCTTGTATACTGGGGCTATTTTCTACATTGTCAGGTAGGTGCCAGTATTGTAGCTACACTGGAACAGCTTGGCTAGTTAGGCAAGTTTCGGAGCACATGTGTTTCGTATTGTTGCTGTATGACTCTGCTGCTGCCAACTTCATGAATGCTCAGTATTCAGTTGCTAGATCTCTTTGGAATGTGTCTCATTTAACATTGTGATAGTGCCACACATCATAACGTAAGGCCTTATTAATGTGCAGATAGGACTTTGTCTCCATTCAGCAGTCATTTCCATTGCGACTGTCATGAACATACAGTACAATGGTAGGCAGATTGGTGAGAATGAGGTCAAGTATGTTTTCCCTCAAATTAGTTCCCTCACTACCTGCCACAGATGCAGTCTAGCAGCTATGTTCATTAGGACTGAACCAGCTCAGTCAATAGCGGCGCTGTCAAAATATGGTGGACATTGAAATCCCCCATCCAGAGTGCATTCTGCATTCGTGTCACTCTCCCTGCTTTCTCAACATGGGGGAGCAGTGATTCATCAGCATATACCAGTTGGTGTACATCAATCATTGGAACGGCTGTGTGAATGTTGATACTAATCAGCAGGAGGCTTCCTTGCCCATGTTTGACCTGATGCCATGAGACTTCATGTGATCCAGAATCAATGTTGAGGACACAATGGGCCTACCCGCTTCTGACTGTGTGCCACTGTGCTGCCACCTCTGCTGGAACTAACCTGCTAGTGGATCAGGGCATACCCAGGGATGGTGTTGGCTGGAACATTGTTGTGGGACTGGAGTCACATGTAGTTCAGACCAAGTAAGGAGAGCAGATTTCATTCCTTGCAAGGATGTTGCTGAACACTGTAGATTTTTACAGTGATCCGGTAGTTTCATGATTGCTTTTACTGAGACAAACATTTTAGTCATAGACTTTTTAAAGAGCTGAATTCAGTTTCAAACATCTCATTGGCTTATTACTCTAGTCCAATCAATGCTGAGTCCTCTGTCAATTATCCAGCTTTTTTTGTTGATGTTTTCCAGAACAGTCTGCTGTTTTCAGTAATAACAAATCCATTTAACTGGATAGGAGAAATGTTTATTGAAATGAATTAGTCTCTATATGTGTTTAACTACATGGCACAGATCTGCAAACAAGCAACAGATGATTGACTATATGGGAGGAAGCATTAAATTGTTATATATGTGTGGGAGGATTTATTTTGTATTGAGTATAATTCCTTACCCTTCTATTCTTCCACAGTGGTTGGATACTGCCTCTAAAGACAGGAAGAAAGCCTTGCAATTCAACCATGCTTTTCACAATCTCATAGCACACTGAAATACTTTCCAGTCAATAACATTCCTTTCTGTTGTAATGTTGGGTACTTTAATCTGACTCAGGATTTGTTTATTAACTTCAAGCCTGTTTTATTTTGGGATTTGACCATGGGTAGTTCATATTGTTGTCAAAAGTTGTTTACAATTTAAAATTCCTTCTAATGATGCATTTTTAAAAATAAACATATATGAGCTGGGCTGAAAATGTGTTGCTGGAAAAGTGCAGCAGGTTAGGCAGCATCCAAGGAGCAGGAGAATCGACGTTTCGGGCATGAGCCCTTCTTCAGGAATGCAATATATGAGCTGGGACATGTTCAGGGGATAGGAACTGTTCGAAATGTTCTGTTCTTAAATTGTCATCTATCATTCCACCAAAGATAATTGCATTGTCAAGCTGCTTTCACTTACATTGTCACATTCTCTTCATTCTCCTCCTCCCTCTATGACTAGCCTCCTTTCTTGTGGTGACATCCTGTCACCTGTTAATTGGAGTGTCAGCAGCCTGTTCTACCTTAATTACCATTACAGTTTTTGTCCCTCCCCAGGTAGTCTTACACTGTTCCCTGTTCACCACCCACCCACCTTCTTCTTCTCCTTTAGCACAAGGAGACTTAAGACTATTGGAGATGGTTCCTATGCTGCCTGAGACTGAACCAGACAGTGCACAACCTATGGCTACTTGGCCCTGTCAATAAATCTCTCCCCCTACCAAGACCTTCTATATTCACCTTCATAACAGCAACTTCATTTGCATTCAGCATCTCACCTGCTGCTGAAACTCTCATCCATGTCTTTGTGGCTTCAGAAGTTGACAATCCCAGTTCACTCTCAGCTGGTCTCCCGAATTTTACCCTCCATAAACTTGAGGTCATCCAAAAATCTACTGCCTGTGTCTTCTAGCAAGTCTCATTCCCCTGACCTACATCAGTTCCTGATTACAAAATGCCTTGTTTCTGGAAAGCTTATCCTTCTGTTCAAGACTCTCTATGGCTTCTCTCTTCCTATGTCTGTAGTCCCCTCTGTTAGTACATGAATAACAGCCACATCTTCAAAGATACGCTCTGTGCCAAGTTCATTATCAGCATGAGACCAATAAGCCATGCATACCTGTGATATAACAATGTCTACAAATGACATCTCAAGTTGTCCAGGATTGTAGTCAATGTGTGAGAAACCCTCTCTTGCTGAGTAGAGTGACTGGATACCAGAGATTGAGAAGGGTATGGGAAAAAGAGAGACCAATTGAAATGACCAGATGGCCAAAAATCCCAAAAGTAAAAAGACCTCAGGTCAACACAATTCAACTGGGCCAGCTGTAGAAGGGACTGCATCAATAAGTGTGGTGCTGGAAAGGCACTGGAGGTCAGGCAGCATCCGAGGAGCAGGAAAATCAACGTTTTGGGCAAAAGCCCTTCATCAGGAATCAGGCTTTTGCCCGAAATGTCCATTTTCCTGCTCCTTGGATGCTGCCTGAACTGCTGTGCTTTTCCAGCACCATTCTAATCTAGAATCTGGTTTCCAGCATCTGCAGTCCCTGTTTTTACCTTCATACAATGAATGATAGGTCCCTATGGAGTACCGAGGAACAAAGGGACCTTGGTGTCCCAGTCCTTAGGTCCCTGAAGGTGTCAGTGCAGGTAGACAGGGTGGTGAAGAAGGCATAGGGACTGCCTGCTTTTGTTAGCCCAGGCACCAAGTCTAATCTAAAACAAAGGAACAAAGAAGTCTTTACAACTTCATAAGACATTGGTTAGGCCACAGATTAAATGCTGTGTGCAGTTTTGGTCACCACACCGTTGGAAGGATGTGATTGCACTGGAGAGGATGCAGAGGCGATTCACCAGGATGTCCCATGGGATGATTGTCTCAGTTATGAGGAGAGGCAGGATAGGCTGTTTTTTTTCTTGGAGCAGAGGAAGTGGATAGGGGTCTCTGACTGAGATATACAAAATCATGAGAGGTGTAAATAGAGTAGATTTTATAAATCTCTTCCCCATGGAAGGCTCGTCTAAGACTAGAAATCATAAGTTTACGATGAAGAGGAAGTGGTTTAGAAGAGATCTAAGAAAATCTTTTACACTCAAAGGATATTGGAGGCAGGTTCTCTTACAATATTTAAACAGCATTTGAGTGAATGCTTAAAATACTGAGGTACCGCTGACAATGGACCAAGTGCAGGTGAATGGAATTAATGTAGTTTGGTGTTTGTTGTTGGCATAGACATGGTGGGCAGAAGGGGATGTTTCTATGTTGGCTGACTCTATGGTTTGAATAATCCAATCTTTGTCATCTCTCAAACTTAACTCTTTCACCAAACCTTACCTCATAGCCCCTCATGTTCCTCACTGGCCAATTTTGTTTGATAACACTGAGGGCATTTAAGCTAGTTGAAGGCATGTTGGCCGTAGTTGCGTTCCAGCGAAACTTCCACTTGGTAGAAAGTCACTTAATAGAAATCATGGGGCCTATGGGAAAGGTGGGGTTAGGGGCAGACCAGCTAAAAATATCATTCATGATCGCTCAAAAATCACCAAACATCTAACACGAAGTATAGCACAGCCTGATTGAAGGTTTAAATCAAATTTATCAACAAAACAAGAGTAAATTTAACACAGTGCGTTAAAAAAAAATTGTCAATGCAGGGACAGAGAGTCATCATGATGCATAAAGTATTCTCCCTCATTCTGTTAGCGAGCTATATCACCTATTCTCTTCATATGCTCAAATTGCTTCATAATATCTAGCTTCTCTTCCAGTGTCATTGCCTTTCTTTTGCATTCACCACACTCAATTTTATCACTAGGGCATTTCTTGCCAGCATTCTTGTCGCTATGTTCCTCCATTTTTTTTCAATGAAAGGGGTAATCTAGGAGTAGTGTACCTTTTACAGGAAGCTGCTGAATGTATCTCTCTCAGAAAGCTGCTCTCTGTACAGTACCTCTCCCAGAAAGCTGCTCTGTTGGCAGCTGACATCGGTGTATGTGCAGGACAAAGTGCGCGAAACGTTCCCTGCTGGAATCGCGCTATTGCAAGCAAAGGTAAGTGTTTTCAAAACTCTTGTTCCTTAATTTCTCAGCGATGTTGTAAACAAATCATGCTGCTGGAATGCACGCTATCTGAGAACTATATTTAAATGTACTTAAATACACGTTGTTGTAGCATCAGATAGATTGGCCTGAAACCTAGAATCCTATAGTGTACCTCAGTGCTGTGCTTGACTGTGTGTCGATATATCCAGTGCTGGAAGCAGGAGTGGTCCTTCACAGCTCTGTTGAGAACCTCAACACAAAGCCCCTCTGTTCAGCTCAGACTTGTTTCACTGTCTTTGAATGAGCTCCTCAAAGGTTGAGCAGGGTTGTACAGAACTGTGCCTGAGAAAAACAGAGCAAACACTTGGATGTTCTAGTTAAACTAACGTGTCCATGCTTGTTGCAAGTCAAATAAGAGTGCTAGCATTCAACTTTCACACAGCACATAGAGCTGATTTCATTTGCTCCCAGCCATCAGACTTCCTTTCACAGCACAGAATTGGGTCATTCAGTGCAAGTGGTCAATACTGGTGTTGGTTCTGTACATGAATCTCCTCCCATCCTTTTCTATCTCATCTAACTGCATCTCCTTTTATTCCTTCCTCCTAACGTGAATATTCTGTTTTCCCTTCAACGCCTTGACAATATTTGCCTCTTGAGTTTTCTGTTTTATGATTCTGTTATACCTAAGAGCCCTATTCATATTCTCACAAAAATCATTTTCTCTCCATGTTTAGCCTATCAGATTCTTTGATAAGGTCTTCCCCAGATCGCCACAAGTCTTGTCTTGGAGAGATTGAATCTGTAACTTCGTAACTCTGATATCATTCTCATAAGTTATTTTGATAGCTCTTCCAATGATTCCATATAATGTGGAGACCAGAGCTGTTTACAGTAATGCAAGTGTGGTCCAACCACTGTTCTGTACAAGTTTAACATAATTTCTCTGCTTTTCAATTAAGGTTAATTTATGGTTTTATTTTCGTCACTGGTTCTTACAATCATGGGAGTGTAATGTGAAACAACTAAATTAATGATTCATCAAAGTTGCCTTGGATATTTCTGCACCCTTCACCCCCCCAAAAACATACAGCCCCCATCCATCTCAAATTAGATGTAATGTTTTGTCCTGCGGTGTGGTGTATGTGGAGATTTTGCAAATTTTGCACATTTTAAGATCAGGGTAAATCAGCAAAGAAAGCTTACACGCACACACAAGCCCCTGGGTTCGAAACCTGTTGTGTAAGTTTAATTTAGCCACACATGTCTGCGGTAGACTCTCTGTCTTACTGTGCACCCACTGGCTCTGCTTATGAAAATGCCTCATCAACATTGAAACCTCTTGTGATGATCTGGTCTCATGCATTTCACTGATGAAAGGTTTGAGAGTCAAACCGCTCCCCCCCCCCCGCCCCCCCAAACACACACACATTAATCCAATATAACAGGGTGCCCACTTTTGGAATGGTGCTTGACCTTTAATCACCAAGGACTAAGAAGAATTTTATTGTGCTTTAAATGAATAGATCTCAAACTCCTACAAACAATCTTAAAAATATGCTCACTTAGTTTATTCTGGAATAGTGAGTTGGAAATTATAGGAACAGGAATGGACTGCCTCTGAGTGTATTGCACATTCACTGAAGATAACTTGAGGGTCAGTGACCTTTGAAGTTTCAGCTGGTATTCCTTTTGGTACTATCCATCATCCTCCTTGGAGTTTCTGTCTCTCCATCTGCACAGCAAGCAGATTCGATACACAGATTTTGGTTTCTAATGTTCAGTCCCTGAACCTGTCCAACAGCAAACAGCCTTGTGTGAAGGAGCTAGTTGTGTTTTGCAGCTCAGGTCAGCCAAGAATGTGTTCCTCATGCCATTTGTTGGGATCTTGCTATGTAGAGAAAAGTTCCCATGTTTAGTGTGTCGAGCTCACTAGCACAAGGACTGGTTAAATAGTGTGGATGTGTTGGAAAGCACATGGAGTGGAAAGGGGTTAAATGTTGTGCCAATATTCTGAGATGAAATGGGCTGAGAGGAGGCTTGTGTGCAACATGAAGTCCGGAATAAACCAGATGGCCCACTGGCTGGTTCTCACTGTAAAATCAATTTAAATACTATTATAAGGCCATTTGTTTTGTAAAATACTGCTGAGGTTTTGATTTTGAAGATGAGGTAAGTTTCTGTGCTTTCAACTGTTGTGTGGGCTATAGGAATGCAGCAACTCTGTCCTCAGTGATCCCAGATTAGTATATGTCAAGTGATATATAGTACACCAAACGACACAGACAGTACACCACAAATACACATTGCCTGTTTTATAACATGCACTTTCAGCCTCAGCCAGTGATTCCACTGCAGCAACTGGGGAATTTTAAATCAGTTAAGTTAATATATCTTGAATTAAAAGCCTGTAACAGTAACGGTGATCATGAAACTACTGAACCCTGGTAAAATCCTATCTGGTCTACTTTGGAAAAGAAAATCTGCCATCGCTACATGGTCTGGCTTAGATGTGACTTCAGGCCCAAACCAACGTATTTGATTCTTAACCGCCCTCTGACCGAGAAAGCATGAGGATTCATAGGGATGCACAGTAAATGCTGGCCCAACCAACAAGCCACAACTCGCAAACAAGTGAATAAACACTTATTGGAGTAATGCAGCCCCAGCACCTGTGAAATTAATTTCTTGGAAGAAGAATTTTCACGTGGTTTCAGGTTAAGGACAATCTTGAGTGAATGTTTAACAAACATTAATAATCAAAATGCGTTTTTCTGCTTTGAGTGGCACGCTAAATCTTGTCAGCTCAAGCCACGGGAAGCTACAACAAAGTGAATGAAATGGCAGCCCTTGGGGACAAAGGTACAGCAAAATACAGGTTACTGTAAACAGCAGCAGTCACCCAGGCAGCCTGTAATCTGATAATACACAGGGAAATGGGAGGAGAGAGAGCACAGCACAAACTCAGCATAATGCAGATTTCACGCACTCTCACGTGACTAATGCTCCAGATCTATTAGATTTGGATTTTTATTTTTCCTCTTTGTCTTGAAGTTGAAGGTATTTGTTCCTCACTGCTTTCAGGTAAAGTTTGCTGAATTCCATTCTGCGTTTGAGCACCAATTTCCTTTGGTGTACTCAGATTGTAAAGCTTCATTTACACAGCCCATGTGGAGACTGAATTGTAAATTCCTGGAATGTATTCTGTGAATCGTTGGAGGAGTTTATTTTTTTCTCCTTGTAAAAGTCTAATTTCGGTGTTCTGTCTGCTTTTTTCAGTTGCTCTGGAGCTGGAAGACTGGGGAAGAAGCCGCTGGAAGCTTGGCTTCTTAACCTCTGATCCTTTTCAATTTCCACTGTTCATAATGCTCCTACTCAGTTAAAAACACAAAAGTACCACAACAAATGCTTAAGATGATGGTTTGCTTATTGTGTAGGTGGGTGTTTCACCATCAGATTCCATTTGTCAGCCCAATAAAAAAAATGGCAGGATTCCAAATGAGGTTAACAGAGTTCATGTGATGACCGGAGTGAACCCAATGCCCTGTTGTTGGGAGTTGAGCAACTTGTGCTCCTGTGAGCTGGGCTGGGCCACCTCCCAGAACATACATTCTTGTGTAAAATTGAAGAAAACAGATGAGTGCTTATATGACAGCCATGCACAATTTGCTACAGCTAATCCTTTCCTCAATAATACACTTTTCCCATCCGGAGAAAGAATGCAGTGCACTGTTCTTCACTGGGAGATGGAAGCAAGCATTTTACGTGAGGGGGTCGGAATCCATGCGCAAGTGTGGGATCTGCCCACAAACGAGGAAACTGGTGGGAGACATAAGGGGGATTGATCGAAGTGCAAGAAGGGGGGGTCGCTGCCTATAGCAAGAGGATCTGTGTGTGACAGTGGGGTGGGTAGGGTAGGGGAGGATCTGTAAACTGTGTTTGCTTCTGTCTGTTTTCAATCCCTTTGCTCCTTGTTCACCTTATGAAAGCAAAACATTGCAAATGCTGTAAATCTGAATCAAGCACAGAAAATGCTGGAGAAATGTCTCCAGTTCTGAAGAAGAGTCATAATGGACTTAAAACATTAAGTCCATTTGCCTCTCCACAGATACTGCCAGATCTGCTGAGTTTCTCCAGCACTTTTCTGTGGTTGCCTCACCTTGTCTTTGCTGACTGCTCTCTCCTTGTGTGCTTGTGAACATTCACTCTGGCATACCTAACTGTGGAAGCCAAAGTCATTGCAGTTTACTGAGTGATGATGAAAGCCTCTGTCTGTGGCAGGTTTAAAGGTTTAATTGGAGCTTTTGGTTAGTGTGAATATGAATCCTGTTACTCCCTCTCACTCGTTCTGTCCTATATTGATCCACACTCATTCTCTCTGAGGCCACAGGTCCTGTTTTGTGAAGGATTCTTGCTCCCACCTTCGACGCCTCACCCCAGAAGACTGGAATCTGTTGGTGTCTCTCGACGGAGCTGGTTTGGATAGGTAGAGGTTTAAATGTTGAGCTTCTGGGACTTTGTTCTCTTTGTCGGGTTAGAAATGCAATGTTCACACAGACAACAATAAAATTAAACTTGCTATCACAATTTGCCAGAGTCAACCTGTGTGCAAAATGTTTGTATCTTAAAGACAATGCGGTGAATATATCCAACTTACTTCTGTTAATAAGATGCAGCATGATGAATGGCTGCATTGTGCCATGTCCTTAATGCTGGATGAGCAATAGATCAATGTGTGAGATTAAAAGGTGTCCTGTTATGTGAGTTTAGGCAAACTTAACTATTTCATATATTGATCAGAAACACTGCTGTCTTGGTATAAGAGATATCAGAAGATATTGTAGTTCACGTGGTGCCCAGGATTTCCAGAACATTGATCTTGCATCGTCAGTTTCTAATCAAAAATCAACTGGGATGTTCAATTATTTTCTGACTGCAGTTCAGCTTTCTTATTATGTGCTGGTGATTTCATCACTGATTTCTATCTGCAAAAGGCCAGCCATACTTTTGGATTTTTCTAACTTATAAATTCAAGGCAAGAGATTAAACATCAGGAAGAGCTCTTGCTAAATGTATCCGGCACCATATCATGTGACACAGAGTCACAGAATTTTTGCAGCACGGAAAAAGGCCCTTTGGCCCATCATGTCCCTGCTGGTCATCAAACACCCATCAATTCTAGTTCCAATTGCGAGCACTTAGCCTGTAGGCTTGCATGCCATGGCATTCCAAGTGTTCATTTAATAAGTTCTTAAATGTCTAGTGGGTTCTTGTCCCTATCACCCTTTTAGGGAGTGAGTTCTACACACTCATCACCGTCTGGGTGAATTTCTTTCCTTAATCCCCTCAAAACCTCCTGTTGCTGGTTGCTGATTCGTAGTGGTGGGGGTGGGGGGAGGCAAAAAAAAAACTGGTAACTGTAGACTGATTAGCCTAACATCAGTTGTTGGAAAAGTGTTAGAATCAATGATAATTTGGAGATGAAAGTGATAGATTTGGAAATTCATAATCTAATCAAGCAGATTCAACATGGCTCCATGAAAGGGAAATTATGTCTGATTAATTTATTAGAGCTTTTCAAGGAAATTGCAATCAATGTGTTGTGTTTGGACTTCCAGAAGGCATTCAAAAAGGTACCTCATAAAAAAGATTAGTCATAGACTAAGATGTTATAAGATGAGAGGTAGTATATTGGCATGGAGAGAGAATTGGCTTGTGGGCAGGAAACAACGAGTGTGGCTAAAGATTTCTTTCTCAGGTCGGTGACCTGTAGCCATTAAGATTCCACAGGTATCAGTGCTTGGGCCTGTAACTGATTGCGATATATATTAATGCCGTGGAGGAAGGAAGCGTATGTACAGTAGCCAAATTTGCAGACGAGACAAAAGTAGGTGGAGAAGTTAAGTTGTGAGAGGAATGCTAAGAGTTTGCAGAGAGATATTGATGGTTTATGTAAGTGGCAGAAATTAAGCAAATGGAGTAGAATATGTAAAAATGTGAACAAAACAGAAGAGTAGAGTATCATTTAAATGGAGAGAAACTCCAGAAAACTGTTAAATGGGATGTTGGGCAGTACTTAACACAAAACACAGAAAGCCAGCACAGAGGGTGCTGCAGGCAATCAGAAAGGCTAATAGAATGTTAGCTCTTATTTCAACAGGATTGGAGTATAGATGGGAAAGTCTTACTGTGACTGTACAAGGTGATGCTGAGAGAGCACAGCTGTAGCACTGTGAGCAGTTTAGGTCCCTTATTTAGGGTGAGATATTACTTTACTGAGTATGGAGGGGTTGCCATACAAGCAAAGGTTGAGCAGGTTGAGACTTGTTGAATTTAGAACAGTGTGGGATGATTTCATTCAGACATGTTGGATTCTTGGGGGCTTGACAGGGCAAATGCTGAGAGGACGTATCCACACGTGGGACAGTATAGGACCAGAAAGCATAGTTTCAGAATAAAGGGGCACCAATTTTAGACAGAGATTAGGAGGAATTTCTTTCGTTAGAGGGTTGAGAGTATTTGGAACTTCTTATGACAGAGCTGTGGGAGCAGAGTCCATATATCGACACAAGGCTGAGATAGATAGATACTTGATCAGTTGAGGAATTCAAGGGCTATAAGGAAGAGATCGGGAAGCCATGATCATGTCGGATCAGCCATGATCCACGAAATGATGGAGGAGGCTCGAGGACCGAATCCTTCTATTCTTATTTTTTAATGTCTTAAAACTGTGTCCCTACTTATTGACTTCTCTGGTAGGGGGAAAGGTTTCTCTCTATCTACCTATCTATACCTTATAACTATGTATACCTCACTTAGGAGCCCCTCAGCCTTTTCTGCTATAAGGAGAAAGAAAATCCACTATCTAATCTATGTGGCTCGATTAAACTCTCATGACATTGGTTGGATTGCAGTGGGAACGGTGCGGGAGCAGGATTTGGGTTATTTAAACTCATTGAATCGTGCTATAGAGCCGCTTGCTCCTTGTGATATGTAAACTTTCCATTCAGAGGCCAATGTAGATGATCCATTTGTCTGCCAGTTGCCAACTGTTTTAGTAGCTTCCAGTTTTTTAACATCAAGCACTCAGATCTCTTCAGGAACAAGCTTACAGACATTGTTTTGACTTTCTCTTCTTAGGCAGTGTCTTGAGATCAAAATTGACTTTCTTCCACTCGAATTGTGGATTCTGAGGTGATTTAAAAGTCTGATTCTGGATCCACGCACCTTGCTACAGGTGGGGCAGGCAAGTGGTAGGTGCGTGGGATGCTCAGGTTTTCTGTTTGTGCTTGGCCTTACCTGGACCAGTGAAAGCTGTTAAAGATGGTTGGCACCTTTTCAAATGCTACTTCACCAATTTTGGCAGCACTGGACAACAGATTCCCAAGAGTTGGCGGGATGGTGCCTTTTTTGTTCATGAATGATTTAAAGATGCCCATGATGCATTTTCTCTGCCCTTCTAGAAACAGTTGTTGTGTTGTTTGTTATGGATGTTTTGCTTGGCATATGGACAGTGTGCCCACCCAGCACTACTGATAGACAGTGACCAGTGCCTTAATGCTCAGGCTGTTGGTCTAATAGAGGACATTAGTATTGAAGTGCCTATCCTGCCACAGACGTAAGGTGATCTGCATAATTTTGTGGGGGTACCTCTGGTAATTTTTCACAAGAGAATTGAGGCATTTGCTGTACATTTTCCATCTCACTGACTCATATAGGAGGGCTGGTAACACCACTGTCCTATAGGCCATGTGCTTGCTGCTAGGATTTGAAGTGTTCATCACAAAGTACTCTGTTTCTGTGACAGCCAAAGGCTACACTGGCACACTTGGAGCCATGTTGAGTTTCGTTCAATGTCTGACCTCACTGAGAGGGACGGGAATTATAGCATCATAGAGTCATACAACTTGGAAACAGATCCTTCAATGCAACTTGTACATGCCAGTCAAGGTTTCCAAAATAAACCAGTCCCACGTGCCTATCTTTTAAATGTCATAACTGTACTTACATCTACCACTTCCTCTGGCAGCTCATTCCACACATGAACCATCTTCTGTGTGAAAAAAGTACATTTTAAATCTTTCTCCTCTCATTTTAAAAATATGCCCTCTAGTTTTGAACATGCCCACTCTAGGGAAAAGATGTTTGCTATTCACCTTATCTATTTCCCTGATGATTTTATAAACCTCTGTAAGGTCACCCCGCAACCTCATACGCTCCAGTGAATAAAGTCCCAGCCTATCCAGCCTATTTTTATAACACAAACCCTCCATTTCTGGCAACATCCTGGTAATTACTTTCTGAACCCTCTCCAATTTAATAATATCCTTCCAATGATGGGTGATCAGAATTTACAAAGTACTCCAAAAGTGACCTCACCAATATTTTATTCGACCTCAATATGATATCTCAACCCCTATACTCAGTGGTCTGAGCAATGAAGGCAAGTATACTAAATGCTTTGTTTAAGAAGGACAACTGCGATAATCCAATAAATGATAGGCTGTTGAGCTTTATATCTGTGGTAAGGAAATTTATTGGAGATGATTCTTTGGGACAGGTTATATTCACATTTAGAAAAGAATGGATGTATTAGGGATGGTCAGTATTTTTTTTTATGGGAAAAATTAGATTGGAATTTTTGGGGAAGTGATGAAGATGATTGGTGAGAGTAAGGCAGGATACGGTAGATGCAGTCTAAATGGACTTTACTCAGTGTTGAATGGTTAAGAAGATTAAGTTGTATGGGATCCATGGTGAGTTAGTAAGTTGGACACAAAATTGGCTTAGTCATAGAAGACAGAGGGTAGTTGTGGAAGTGTTTTTTCCAGACTGGAGGTCTGTGACCAGTGATGTTTCAAAAGGATCAATGCTGAGAATTTTGATGTTTGTAACATATATAAATAAATGATTTGTCAAAAAGTGTCAATGGTCAGTAGGTTTGCAGACAACATGAAAATTGGTGGAGTTCTAGGTAATAAGGAAGGTTGTCAAAGAATAGGATGTAGAATTTTTTGACAGGATGTAGATCAGTTGGAAAGTTAGTCAGAGAAATGGCAGATGGAGTTTGATCTGCGCAAGTGTGAGCTGATGCATTTAGGAGGTCAAATGCAAGAGGAAAGTATACAGTACAATGTCGTCTGCCTAGGAGTAGTGATCTTCAGATGGATCTTGGGGTGCAAATCCATAACCCTCTGAAAGTGGCAACGTAACTGGATAAGGTGATAAGGAAGGCATATGACATGCTTGGCTTTATTGGTCAAGGCATTGAATATTAACTTTGGCAGGTCATGATGCAGCTGTATAAGACTTTAGTTAGGCCACATTTGGAATATTGCGTGCAGTTCTGGTCACCACCCTATAGGAAAGATGTGAACACTTTGGAAGAGGTGCAAAAGAGTTGCTTGGATTGGAGTGTGTTATTATTTGTATTGTTTCCGCTGAAGAGGGATCTGACAGATATGTATAAAATAATGAGAGGCAAGGTCCCTCATGATAGGCTGGTCCAGTGGATGATTAGAGTATTTTTCCCAGGGTGGAAATGTCAAATACTAGGGGACATAGATTAAAAGTGAGAAGGGGAAAGTTTGAAGGAGAGGTGTGCTACAACCTTTTTTGCACAGAGCATGGCAGATGCCTGGACCATGCTGCTAGAGGAAGTGGTGGAAGCGGGTACGATAGCAACATTTAAGAGGTATTTAGGCAGGGAGCAGAGGTATATGGACTATGTACAGGCAAATTGGATTAGTTTAGAATGGTGTCCTAGTCAGTGCAGACATGGTGGGCCAAATGACCTGTTCCAGTGTTGTACTGTTCTATGGTGCACTATTTTTAAACAGTGACTTGTAAGGACTGGCAGGTGCTCCATAAAAACTGGTGGAAGCAGATATAATAATAACTTTCAAAACTGAATTGGAAATGTACTTGTAAAATTGTCCCATGGGGCATTGGTGGTGCTGGACAGACCAGCATTTACTGACTACCACAAGTTGCCATTGAGAAGGTGGTGGTGAACTGCCTTCTTGAGCCTCTGCAGTCCATGTGGTGGAGGTAGACCCACAATGCTGTTAGGCAGGGAATTCCAAGATTTGGTCCATAATTTCTGTTCATGGTGATCTTAGGATTTTGATAGGGATAGGTAGTGATGTTAGTTGCAATGTCACTGGACTGGTAATCCAGAACCCAAGGTTGACGTTTCAGAGAAATGCATTCAAATCTCATTTTGGGAGATTGTGAAATTTTAACTCAATAAGATCTAGTCTCGTACAGACCATGCTACTGTCAGTAATGTTGGTTTAAAAAAAATCTTGTTCACAAATTCACTTTAGGGAAGGAAATCTGACATCCTTACGTGGTGACTGACTCCCACATTAATGTGCTTGACTCTTAAATGTCCTCTCAAAGGCCTAGAAAGCCACTCCGATCAAGAGCAATTCAAAGTGATTAACAATTTCTGGCCTTGCCAAAGACATCAACATTCCATAACAGAATAACGAAAGAAGGATATAGGTTCCACACTCCGCTTTGGAATATCAAATAAGATGGTTAGATTCTCTTTTGTTGAAGCAGGTACTGTGTGTGATGTGGTGTGAACATGACTAGCCATTTTATAGCCCTCGACTGGAGGTTGGCCATGTCTTACTGCATTTGTACGTGGATGGCTTCAGAATTTGAGGAATTCACAAAATGCTGCTTAACATTGTGCAATTAACAACAAACATCCTCAATTCTGACCTTATTTTGGATAAAATGTCACTGATGCAGCTAAAATGATTTGACCTGGGACACTATATCCTAAGGAACACAGGCAGGAATGTTGCAGGGCTGAAATTCCTGACCTCCAACCACTTTACATTGTTCTAGGCATGATACCAACTGTTGGAATGTTTTTTCTCCCAATTCCTATTTACTCCAGTTTTGCTTGTGTAGTGATTGCGATGTGATCAGTCAAATGGATCTTATAGAATATGAGTTCCCTGAATGGGCCTGTTAATTTGGTCCAATCAGAGAGTACTGGCTGACAGGTAAGAACAGTGTGTCAGAAATCCTCTTCACTCTGAGAGCTGGCTGCAAGGCAGCTATATCAGTGTCAAGGACTCTCCAGATATAAATAAAGGATGGCTTAGTGACGGGATACTGACCTCTGTGGAGTTATTTCAGCAAGTACTTCTGGATGCCACATACTGAGAGTACACTATGTCAGGCTGTTGTTTAACTAATCTGTGAGACCTCTCTCCCAACTTTGGTACAAGCCTCTGGATGTCAGTAAGGAGGACTTTGCGGGTTGACAAGGGCGAGTTTGATGTTCTTGTTTTGAGTGCAAGGTGGAGGCCAAAAAAGTCTGACTGGTTGATTACATAATAAACATTTTTCCAAACTCTGGGAAAGGCGTAGGCCAGAGATTTAGGGCTAATTGGATATTTCCTTCCAAGATGTGGTCTACTAATGATGGACGGAATGACCTCTTCCTGGACTCTAAAATCCAATGATTCTGTGGCTTTGAGGAGATTTATTTCAGGGAATAGACTATTTCCTGTGATTAGCAAGTCTGTAAGCTTAACCAAAGAATTCACAAAATAATTATATCTTAGAAACAGACCATTTGCCCTATCTGGTTCATGCACCAGTGTTTACATTCCAAATAATTGTCCTTCACCTTCCTTCATCCTACTCTCTTGCCATATCCATCCCTTGACCCAGGAAAGTTACCTGGCATTGCCATAAGTACAGCTAGTCTATTCACCTCAGCAATCTAGGAGGCAGTGAAGTCCATGTCCTCGCTACCATTTGGGTATTAGCACAAAGGAGGACATACAGTCCATTATGTCTACACCGGCTTTCCGAATGACATTCTTACTCAGTGCCATTATGCTGCCTGCTCACGACCATTCTGCATATTCTTTCTTTTCATGTAACTGTCTAATGGCCTTTTGAAAGCCTCCATTGATGCTGCCTCCCCTACAATCTTAGGCATGCATCTTAGATCCAACCACTTGCTGCTCGATAGAGATTTTTCTCATTTACTTTTGCTTCTTTTGCTCATGGCCTTTAATACGAGCCCACTCAGTTTCGATCCTTTCATGAGCAGACACAGTTTTTCCCTGTCTGCTCTGTTCAGACCCTCGTGATTTTGAAAACTTCTATCAACTCTCTTCTCACTCTTTTCTTTGCCATGGAAATCTGTTCTATCTTCTCCAGTCTGAGCTCATAAATGTAGTTCCTTATCCCTGAAGCCATTATTATGAATCCTCTTTGTTTTAATAGTAACTATTTTATATTTATGCCCCTATTCTGGCCTCATTCCTCAGTTAGTCCACGTCTTCTCTATCACCATATCCCTCATAATTTTATAAACTTCTATAAGGTCACCCTTCAGCCTCTGACACTCCAGAGAAAATTAATTTAATAATTTTCCTAACCTGTATCTAATCTTTGCCTTCCAACAGAAAGAAGTCCCAACCTGTTCAAGCATTCCTCAGACCTATTGTCTTTCAGTCGGGATTCATCTTGTTTGTACTTTCTCCATTGCATCTGTATCTTGACATTCAAAAGGTGTTTCAGGCTTTAGTTTGTTGACTAGATTACCATTGGTTTCTTGAGAAGGTCATTGAGTACATAATGGCCAACATTGAGCTTCCTGGCCCGAAATGTATTGGCACAGATTCAGAGGCATGGGGTTAGCTGAAATACTGAGGGAGTCATTCTATGAAGAGGCTGATGTTTGCCTGGTTATACCAGGTCATGATGGTATATTGATGGAGTGTGCTACTGACGCAAGGAAGTTATAGCTGCTGTTCCTGCTGGGCCAGCGATATTTAAAAATTGTCCAAATTTAGAAGAAACGTCTTACAATGAATTCAGGCAATGTTGCTTCCTAACTGCATCTCAAAGGAATGTTTCTAGATTGATGAGCAGGAGTTGGACGATTGACAGTACCAGGCCTAGGGTGAGCCAGCTATCTCAGTGCAAATAGCTTTGCTTCGGTATTGCTTTTGGCTGTATCTATGATTCATTCTGTGATCTAGGATCGGGACGAATAAACATTGAAGCTGACAGTTTCCAGAATGCATTTTTAAAAATCAAATTTTGTAAAAGCTGGCCTAAGCGGCTGTATAGGACATTGGTGAGGCCATTTTTGGAATACTGCATTCAGTTCTGATCTCACTGCTTTAAGAAGGATGTTGTTAAACTTGAAAGGGTTCAGAAAAGATTTACAAGGATGTTGCCAGAGCTGGAGGGTTTGAGCTTCAGGGAGAGGCTGAATAGGCTGAGGCTATTTTCTCTGGAGTGTCACAGGCTGAAGGGTGACCTTATAGAAGTTCATAAAATCATGAAGTGCATGGATAGGGTGAACAGTCAAAGTCCTTTTCCCAGGGTAGGGGAGTCTAAAACTAGAGGGCATAGGTTTAACATGAGACAGGAACGATTTAAAAGGGACCAACGAGGCAGCTTTTTCACTATGACTCTAAGTAAATGCATCTGAAGCAGTGTCTCATTGACAGCCCTACCCCAATTCTTATGCCTCAGTTCTGACACCTGACCTACCCCATCTCCTATTAACCCTACCCTTCAATTCTAACCCATCTATTAACCTTTCCTCAAACTTGACTCCTGTCTTTCAACCCTGAGGCAAGCTTGCTAACTGCTGTTTCTTCTGTGCCTTGATCATTACACAGTCCCATTGCTCTCTCCTGATCTATTCTTCACCCTGGTATCAGTTCCTGGTCAGCTCCTTGATTGATCCCATTGCAATTTTGCAGAGGACATAATCAGTGTTAGTTTGAGTTAGATCAAACACTCATTTTGAGTGTTGGAGTGGGGGCTTAGGCGTGACTTCTGTTACTTTCCCAGTTGAGAGGAGATAGGCAAAACAAAAGATTCACTACACATATGAAAAAGATATGGGGAGTCAGAGAGAACTGGAAAGCAATTGTGTAAATGCAGAAACCTTTCAATGCTGAATCATCTAATGGAGTAGCAGATGAGATAATTTACAGGCTAACCATTATGTTCCATCTAAAGTAGTGCAGAGAAATAAGCACTAAATCAAGTCAGTTGTTTGGTTCTGGTTCTGTACAAATCTCCTCTGTACTCCTTCATCTAATCCAATCAACATATTGTTCTGTAGACATTTATTGATGATTCCACGCTTGATTGATAAAAACGTGTGAATTGTTGGAGTGTTCTGAAGAAGGGTTAGTGCACCCAAAACGTTAACTCTGATTTTTCTCCACAGATGCTGCCAGACCTGCTGAGACTGTACAGCAGTTTCTGTTTCTGTTTCTGTTTCTGTTTTTGATTTCCAGCATCTGCAGTTCCTTTGGTTTTTTGTTTAGTGAATTAGCCCCTGGTGACACTGAGGCTTCCATATCAATCTGTTACTCAGACCACCTGCTGTCACCTTACTCCAAGGTTTCTCTTCAGTTTCACCACTGCCCCTGAATCTCTCCACCCATATTGTGTATCCTGAATCTCTTTATAGCTGCTTCTAGCATCAAGGTAGACAAAAACAGGAGGTACATTGAAACATCGTCATTGTAAGTTCCCTGCCAAGCCGTTCACCTCCTGACTTTTGACCATGTTTGAACCAAGGATGCAATTAGGTTAGGAATTGAGTGGCTCTGGTGAAATTCAAACTGAGTGTCAGCAAAGACCTTATTGCTGAACAAGTACTACTTGATAACACTGTTCATGACCACCTTCCATTGCTTTACTGATGATTGAGAGTAGGTTGATGGGATGGTGATTGGCCTGGTCAGATTTGTTCCTTTTTTTTTGTATACAGGACAGAGCTGGGCAATTTTCCAAACTATAGGGTAGAAGCTATTGTCAGAGCAGTAGCTTGGATAGGGTCATGGTTAGTTCTGGAACACTAATCTTCAGTATTATTGCCAGAATATTTTTAGGCCAAAGCTTTTTCAGTATTCAATTCCTTCAGCCGTTTTTTGATATTGGATGGAATGAATTAAATTGGTTGAAGAATAACATGTTTGATGCTGAGGAATTCTGGAGAAGGCCGAGATGGATCATCCACTTGACATTACTGGCTGAGGATGATTGGAAATATTTTAACCATGTCTTTTTCACGGATATTCTCGGCTCCCCATTATGAGAATGGGGACATTTGTGGAGCCTTCTGCTCCTCCTGTGAATTGTTTAATTGTCCAGCATCCTTCATAACTGGACTGCAGAGCTTATATTGGATCAGTTGGTTGTAGATTCCCTTAGCCGTATCTGACACTTATTGCTTGTGCTGTTGGCACCTAACTACCCCTTTTTTAGTAGCTTCACTAAATTGCCATTTCATTTTTAGTATCCTGGTGCTACTTCTCCATTGAACCATAGTTGATCTGCAGTAATTATAGAAATGGAAAAATGGGAATATGCAGAGCTATGAGGTTCCAGTTTGTAGTTGAATATAATTCTGTGACTAATGGTCCACAAAATCTCATGGATACCTAGTCTTGAGGTTCTAGATCTTTTCAAAATAGGTCCCATTTAGCACAGTGATAGTGGCATGCAAAACGATGGAGAATGTTCTCAATGTAAAGACCAGTCTTTGTCTCCTCAAGGACTACTTGGTGGTTATCGTTTAATAATATCAGACGGGATGCCCGAGACCTAATGGAACAGTAGAACAGGTGATGCATATATTAGTTAAACATCAATGAAATGCAGTTAACTGAAATAAAGCTCTCATTAAAGGGTGTAATTGTTCAAAAATATTTATCTTCGTGTATATGACAGTGATAATTACTACTGATATTGTCATGTACAGATGCATTTGTGACAGGTACATTGCGGTTAAGGTCAAATAGGCCTTTCTACCTTTTTGGTACAAGGTAATTCCTTTAGGACTCGGCCAACTCACTCAGTAGTGGTGCCACTGATCCATAACAGATATTAAAGGATTCCAGAGTCCTTTTTGTACCCTTGCACCTTCAATGACACTTAGTGTTCATCCTGACGCCATGAGAGTCCATGCTTGAGGACCAGGGAAACTGGGCAGACTTACCAAGGAAGTCTTTACAGAATCAGTTGGACTGGGTTTGCCATTGTTGTTCTAGTTGCGTGGTTTGATTTAGCTTCACTGGCCTTCTTTTGACGTTGTAGCACTTTGCTGCAACCAAGTGCATACCACTGTACCAATGCCTTTGCTGGGTCTGTCCAGCTGGTGGAATGGCACCAAGGATGGCAATTTTGTCATCCAGTACGTTGTGAAGAATAACTCCATAAGTATGAGGCTTGTGCTTGACTAGTCTGCGGGACAGCTCTCCCAGAATTTGGACAAACCTTGAGATTTTAACAAGGAGGTGTTTGCAGGGTCAGTTGGGCTGGGTTTGCTGTTGCTGGTTTGATGCTGGTGGTCCATTCACTTTCACTTAATTCCTTTTGGCTTTGTAGCAGTTTGATGCAACTGAGAGCATACTTGACTTGTTAGACCATTTCAAAGGACAGTTAAAAGGCAATCACTTTTGGTCAAATGTACAGCAGAACAAGTCAGGATGGCCAATTACTTTCCCTAAAGGATGTTTGCCAACAAGATAGATTTTTACAGCATTTGGTAATGGTTCCATGCTTCTGATAAGGTTAGCCTGTAATTGTAGATGTAATAATTAACCCCACCATCTGCTGTGGTGCAATCCATGTCCCAGTACATTATCCCAGAACCTCTGCGTTCCTCGTCTGTTGAGAATACCATTGCATCACTCTGTAAAATCCCTCCCTGAAGTTCACTGTAGATCTTCACCTACTTTAAATGAGGTTCTGGCCATGTTCTTTTGATGTTTCTTGTGACTTGTGGCCATTCTCCCCTCACACTTTTTGCTTTGTTGACATAAATGCAAGTGGTTACTAAACTCTCACATGCTTTCCAGCCAGGGTCACTCATAACCAGGATCAGAAAATTCCAAGTCCTGTCTAAAGCACCACTAGTCTGAGATTAGCTACCTTCTGATCGATTTGGATTGGAACCTTGTGCTGAGTGGACAATTCTAGTTAACTCAGTGATTCACAAATCCCTGTGCTCCTGATTAGCACCACTACATCAGTGTTTTCCTCGACTTTCCAAACATTTTTGTACGAAATGTGCCTGAAATACATGAAATTGTGTTATTGGATACCGTTTGTTACAATTCTAAATGCATTTACACTGTTGCTTTTCAGTGAGGTTCTCAAGCCCTGTAACAAACCACTTCCTCTCTTATCTTTTCACTTCCTGCTTGTTGCCTCTCTTTCTGAGTCAGGCTTTGACCTACTTTGTCTCTCCCAGAGATGTGCAAGACATTACTGCACTTGTCACAACAAAGCCATCTGTCAATTCACATCCAAACAGCCACGACTCCTCTCATTTTCGTCGAAGGTCATCAGTGTTAATTTAGCTCAGTGAGAAGCACTGTCTCTGCAGAGTGAGAAGGTGGTAAGGTTAAGTCACATTTCACACACTTGAGTAGGTAATTCACATACCTAGATTAATCCTGAGGGAGCCCTGAGTGAATACTGTGAGAATGCTGCACTGTTGGAGGGTTAGTACTGAGGTAGCCCTGCACTGTCAGAGACTCAGTACTGAAGACAGGCTACACAATTGATGTCTTCTAGGTGTCATGCTAAACATTTTGCCATTTCAGATGGATCTAAAAAAGTCACATGGCACTATTTGAAAAAGAGCAGGAATTCTTAATATCTTGGCTTAAATTTACCTGTAAGTCCTGATACTGACACGAGATTATTTGGTTATCGCCCAAGTATAGTCTGTATGAAGTCATTGATTATGAAGTGGGTGTTTCATATAATGATAGTGGCTGCACTGAAAACTGCTTTTCTTTGCTGGAAAGTGATTAGAAAATGCTGACAAAGTGCAAGGGGCTCTGCACATTCAAGCCTTTCTTTTATAATCTTTGTTCAGCATAACACTCAAAAACTCATAACAGAGGACAACAGCAATCTTATTCAAAACATAACATGAAACAGCATAGGAAGGCCATTTGGCCCATTGTGTCAATGCAGGCCTTTTTAAGTTTTAAATTGATAGATGAACATTTATTGCACATCCCCATGGTGGAGTATAGGATATTGTATTTGGAGGAATTTTGTAGGACTAATTTACTTGCCTTGATATCTGACATTTCTTAAAAATCATGCATTTCTGGATCATCTGTCAGGTTTGCAGGATGTCCTTGAATCAAAAAGGATTTCAGTACAGAAAATGCTCTTTGGGCCATTGAGTTTAGAATCATAGAATCCCTACACTATGGCTCATTGAGTCCACACGGACCCAACTCAATACTCTGTCCCTGTAACCCTGCATTTCCCATGGCTAACCAATCTAGCCTGCATATCCCTGGACAATTTGGGCAATTTATCCTGGCCAATCTACCTAACCTGCACATCTTTGGACTGTGGGAGGAAACCCACACAGACACTGGGAAAATGTGCAAATTCTATACAGACAGTTACCCGAGGCTGGAATTGAACCCGGGTCCTTGGCGCTGAGAGGCAGCAGGGTTAACCAGTGTGCCGTTCATTTGCACTGATCAGGAAAAAAACACCTGAATATTCTAATCCCAATTTCCAGCACTTGGCCCGTAGCCTTGTTTAGGCAAAAGTGAGGACTGCAGATGCTGGAGATTAGAGTCGAGACTGGGGTGATGGTCAGGCAGCATCCGAGAGGCAGGACAATCGACGTTGCGGGCGAAAGCCCTTCATCAGGAATGAAGCCTTGTTTGCTTTGGCATTGCAAGTGTACATCTAAATTCTTCTTAAGTGTTATAAAGGTTTTTGCCTGTACCACCCTTACAGGCAGGGAGTTCCAGATTTCCACCACCCTCTGGATGAAAATGTTTTTCCTCACATCCATTTGAAGCCTCCAGCCCTTCACTTCAAATCTATTCCCCTGGTCATTAATCTCTCCATCAAGGGAATAGTGTTTTTTGCCTCTACCCTGTCTATGCCACTTATAGTTTTATAAATCTCAATCATGTCCCCCTCTCAGGCTCCTCTGCTCCAAGGAAAACAACCCCAGTTTAACCCTCTTGTAATGTGGATTCCAGACTGTATACAATACACTAGCTGTGGCCTAACCAGTTTTTTAATACAGTTCCAGCATAACCTGCTCTTAAACTCTATGCTCAGCAAACAAAGGCAAGCATCCCATGTGCTTTTTAAATACACTGTCAACCTGAAGGTTCTAAATGTCCTGAAGCATTTTACAGCTAATGGAGAACTTGTCAAGTTACAATTGTAACAAACAAAGCATCCGATGTGCACTTACCAAATTCCCACAAATAAGACCATAAGACCATAAGACATAGGAGTGGAAGTAAGGCCATTCGGCCCATCGAGTCCACTCCGCCATTCAATCATGGCTGATGCGCATTTCAGCTCCACTTCCCAGCGTTCTCCCCGTAGCCCTTAATTCCTCTAGACAACAAGAACCTATCAATCTCGGCCTTGAAGACATTTAGTGTCCCGGCTTCCACTGCACTCCGTGGCAATGAATTCCACAGGCCCACCACTCTCTGGCTGAAGAAATGTCTCCGCATTTCTGTTCTGAAATGACCCCCTCTAATTCTAAGGCTGTGTCCACGGGTCCTAGTCTCCTCGTCTAACGGAAACAATTTCCTAGCATCCACCTTTTCCAAGCCATGTATTATTTTGTACGTCTCTATTAAGTCTCCCCTTAATCTTCTAAACTCCAACGAATACAATCCCAGTATCCTCATATGCTAGACCTGTCATTCCAGGGATCATCTGTGTGAATCTCCGCTGGACACGTTCCAGTGCCAGTATGTCCTTCCTGAGGTGTGGGGACCAAAACTGGACACAGTACTCCAAATGGGGCCTAACCAGAGCTTTATAAAGTCTTAGTAGTACATCTCTGCTTTTATATTCCAACCCTCTTGAGATAAGAGACAACATTGCATTCGCTTTCTTAACAATCTGGTAATGATCAGACAATGTTTTAATGATACAAAAACAGAAATTGCTGGTAAAACTCAGCAATGGACAGAAAGCAGAGCAAATGTTTGAGGTCCAGTGACTATTCCTCAGAACAGATTGTAGTTTGAAGAAGGTCGGTATACCTGCGAAAGATGGCGTGGGGGGAGGCATAAACAATAGGTGGAGGATGAGCCCAGAGAGAGAGAGAGAAATAGTTGGACAGACAAAGGATTGGATCCAGGTAAGTCTGGGAGAGTGAATAGTTGCTAATGGGGACCATTAATAGCTGAGAATGGGTTGTTTATGGCAGCATTCCATGTGATGAAGAAGTCTGGTGTATGGGGATTGGGGTAAGGAGATGGCAGAAGGTGCCTCAAGTCCTAAAATTAGTGAACTTGATATTGAGTCCAGAGGGCACTGGATTGCCAAGCAGAGCACTGCAGCAAGTCCGAGACTGAGATCTTGGCCTGGGAACAGGGTGGTGTGTTGAAATGACAAGCAACAGAAGCTGGGAGTCATTTCTGTGGATAGAAGGTACGTTTTCTGTAAAGGGCTCACCCACTCTGTGCTTCATTTCCCCAATGTAGAGGAGACCACATGACGAGCAGTGAATATAGTAGACTAATCTACCGTAACAGAGAGTTTGTAAAATACCATTTTTGTCAGATACCGAGCAAGTGTATCAGCATTCATCAGTAAGGTGACAAGAGGTGGAACAATTCAGGTGCGTTACATTTCAAGGAGAGATTTGAAATTGATGGTAGAAGGTGAATTTGGTTTCTGTGTCTGATTTCCCAATTTTCCCTTTTTCTCTCCCTTGCTGTCTTGAATTCCTGTTGAAATTATAATTCATTGTTTGAAATTACAAATTCACCTCATGAATGTTTCTGTTTTGTTTTGAAAGAGCCAAGATTTGTGTGATTTTCTTCACTGGCGGAGTTGGGAACACCTGTGCCTCTGCACCAGTAAGTTATTGGTTCATTCCTGAGAAATGAACATTATTCTGATACGAATAATAGAATGTGTAGCCTTTAGTGTTTATACTATGAAGTATGCGCATTTATGGGAGTGCATTAGTCCAATCTTTTTGGGAACAAGGACAAATCCACTTCAGCTGTTTATAAATTTTATTAACTCATATGAATTCATTAAAAAAACACCCTGGAAGGAAAAGCTGGTACAATACACATAAAACCGAAAGTGTGGCGCTGGAAAAGCCCAGCAGGTCAGGCAGCATCCAAGGAGCAGGAGAGTGGATGCTCTTCGTCAGGAATGTGGAGGGAGTGGCCTCACCTTTTGACTCTGATCTCAGGCATCTGCATTCCTCACTTTCTCCATAAAGTAGATTAGTTAAACAAAAAATGTGACGAGTTCACTAATGTCCTTTCAGAAAGGCAACCTGGCGATTTATCATCTCAATGGAGAAAAACTTCAAAATACTTTTTGGTGGAGTGGGATCTGAGGGTCATCATGCATGAGTCGCAGAAAAGTATGCAGGTACAGCTGGTAATACGGAGGGCAAATGAAATTTTGGCATTTATTGCAATAAGAATGGAGTATAAAAATAGGGAACTTTTGTTGCAATTGTATTAGGCATTGGTGAGAATGCATCTGGAGTGCTGTTTTGGTCCACTTGCAGATGGATGTATTTGCATTGGAGGCAATTCAGAGAAGATTTACTAGATTAATTCCAGAGATGAAAGGCTTGTCTTATGAGGAGATATTGAGCAATTTAGGCATTTACTTGATAGAGTCTAAAAGGGTGAGAGAAGATCGGATTGTGTAATAAAAGATGCTAATGGGCGTTGAGGAAGTAGACATGGAGTGGACGTGTCCCTCTGTGAGTCAATCTGGAATGAGGCTAAGGCATAGCAGATTTCAAAGAGAGATGAAGAGAATCTACTTCTCTCAATGGGCATGAATCTGTGCAATTCACTACCCCAGGTGACAGAACACTGAATAAATTCAGTAGGAGATAGATTTTTAATTAGTCATGGATTAAAGAGTTACAGGGAGAGGCAGAAGAGTGGATTTGAGAGAAAGAGGAGAGCAGCCAAGAATGTAGTAATTGCCATCACAGATTCAGAGGAATGAATTACCTACTCCTGCTCCCAGTTCTTCTGCTCTAACATTCTTATGTTCAGCCTCAAGTTGTTACCTGATCTGGTGTGAATCTATTTGTGACTGCAGTACCACACCACTTGACCCAGAATGTCACCTGAAGTGGCCTAGCAAGTTCCTTCTTTACTTCAACTTCCAGGGTGGAGTATGTGTGTGTGTGGGCAATAAAGGCCAACCATCCCCTCTTTTCTGAGTCAGGTCATGGTTGCAGGTCTGACGTGAGATTTATTGAGTGTAACTACTTTCCGAAGCATATCTTTTCTTGCACATATGCTTGGTGTCCCAAACACTAGAGATTTTTTCAAGGGATCCACCTGACATTATTTAACATCATCAGTCTCATCTTCACTGTCTGTATTCTTAAGCATGGATGTATCATGAATGTATTTCCTATATTGATTTGTGTAGAATTATGCAGTGCACCTTTTGATCATTTTAATCTTATTGATACCTTTTCAGTACCAGGACCCCATTCACAATTTGCACATTCCAGAGTTGAATGAACATATCACAGAGTCAAAGAATTATTGGGGTGCGAAGGAGGCTATTTGGTCCACTGGGTCTCTGAATGAGCATGATGACTTAGTGTCACTGCCTTGCTTGTTCACAATAACCATGAATATTATTCCTATTTTAAAAATAATCTGATGTCCTCTTGAATGCCTCAATCAAACCTGCCTCCATCATATTTTTGGGCAGTGTCTTCCAGACCCTAATTGCTTTGTAAGACTTTGTAAATAGAGGCAGAGCATACAAAAGAGTGGATGTTCACTAATCCTGTACAAAATGCTAATTTGGCTCAATTTGGATTCTTGTTCAATTCTTTTGGAAGATGTTTGATTCATTGACGATTTACAGAAGAGAATTGCTCAGGTATTATCAGGGAGGAGGAATGCCATTATTTTGATAGATTGGAGGAGCTGGACTGTTCTTCTTAGAACAAAGAAAGTTAAGAGGAGAAGGTGAAGAGAAGATTTGACAGATCTATTAATGATCATGAAGGGTTGGGTAGAGCAACTAAAGGCAGACTGTTTCTAGTGGCTAAGGTTCAATATCCAGAGGGAACAGGCTTAAGGTAATTACCAAAAGAACCAGACTAAATGAGGGAAATTGTTTTTTGAACAAAATCAGTGGTTTGCTCTCAAATGGACAGCCTAAGAGTGAGGGGGCAGGTAGATTCAATTGTGGCTTTCAAAAGGGAATTATATCATTCTTTGAATGGAAAGAAGTTACAGGAAATCAGAAAAGAATGGGACAGTGCCTGCTTGAAAGAGGTAGCACAGATTTGATTGGCCCAAAAGCCTCTTTCTGTATTGTGCTTTTCGAGGATCCAGTGATCTCCATGATTGTGTGGTGCATGGGTATAGGCCCACAGTTTACAGAAATAATCAACAGCTCATAATCATGGCCTGTTTCTACTTTAAAATGGCTGTGGAAATGCAGCCCTGTTTTATATTGTTATGGATCTGTGGCAATTATGTGATTGTAATAAGGAAGTTAATCTTGTACAGAAGATTAATAAGAGCAACATCGGCTGGACCAGTAGTGTGATTAGATAACGCTGCATGGTTGAGTTTTGATTTTATTCTTTTGATGGGATGTGGATGTTGCTGGCATCCCAAATTGCCACTGAGCTGAATGGATCTCTGCACCATTCCAAAGGGAAACTCAGAGTTAATCACATTGCTGTGGATCTGGGGTCACATGCAGGTCAGACCAGGGCATGATAGAGAAGGTTTCCTTTTCTAAAGGACTTAGGTGAACCAGATGGATATTGATGATTGTCGCCACAGTCACCATTACTGAGATTAGCTATACATTCTAAGTTCATTAATCAAATTTAATATTCCCCATCTGTGATAATGGGGTTTGAATCTAGGCCCCTCCAAAGCATTGGCATGTACCCCTGGATTGCTAGTCCAGTGACATTTCCACCACACCATCACTTCCCTCATTCCGGCTGTCTGGTGCTGTCTGTGGTATGACTTAGATGCACCGTGATGATAAACAATGTAATTATGTGATGTAGATTGCAATGCACTTGGTCTCATTCAAAATGAAAACACGTTTGACTGTTGGAATGCTTTCAGTTTATTTTGAGCAACTGGAGGTTGTGATCTTTGAATCTGCTGTAAATGACTGTAAATTGTGGAGTTTTTAATTGACCCTGAAGTTTATAAATAGAAATTTTTGAAATGTGGGTTTAATTGAGGGATGGGGGAGGGCAGAGTATAGATTGATTAATGTTTAATTATAGAACATGAATGCTATTATCTCACCTTCTTGTCAACCAGTCATTGCTGCAAGGTCTTCTTGCTGGCTGCGAGGTCATAACTTAGTCAATAAAAAGTTGAATCTTGAATGGGGAACTTCCAGTGGGTTTTTCTGAGCAACAATATATCAAAACAGATAAACTTATTTCTGTCTCCTGGTATTCAAAATAATCAAATAAATCCTATCAAATACTCAGTGATGTAGAGGTGGTGGTGGTGGCTGATTACTGATAATCAAAGCCTATGTGTAACCTGTCAAATCATTTCAGAACCTCTGAGACATCGATCAGCTCATCTTTCAGACGGATCATTTTGAGTGAATTTGAAATTTCTCACCCTTAAATTGCTATCATTCCCATTTTCACATCACACAGCATAGCACTTACAGTAATGGCAGCACAAGTCTAACCCGATGAGCTGTTCAATTTCCATTCAGTACAGCAGTAGCCACACATTTCTGCTTTGTCTGAATGTCACCAGGCAAAGGAAACTGATGGTGGCTACGTTATGTTTCATGGTTACTATGCCAGTTATGGCTTTAAGAGAAGTGCTCATGATGTCATCACTGCATTCTATCATGTACAGCAAAGGTATAGTGATCTTATGCTCTGTCCTACCATGAGATCACCTGAAACATGACATTCTATTAGCAACATGTTTCTCTGTTGTAACATAATAATTTAATATTTGCACAGGTGTGCATCTTATAGTTGGTTGGATTCTTGAATATCACACTTTCCACTCCCAGTTTCTTACATTACAGGAAATAACATAAGCAATGTTACATCAGATATAACTCTATGTTGGAAGCAAACCCAGAACAGTGACCACTGTCAGAAAAAGTGACTTCTAAAATTTTGATTGTCCATGAACTGAAGCATGGACTTTGCACACTTTCCTTTACAGTGGCCATTTCAGAAACAGCACTTTTATTGCTCACTGCAATGAGGGGGAATGTATGATGAGATAGGGTGGATAAATAAAGGGTGTGAGGGCTGAACAAATTGATGGCCCATCTGGATATAAGTACCAGTTTTTGTTTTATTTATTCTCTAGCTGTGGGCATTGCTGACTATGTCAGTATTTATTGCCCAGAGAGTAGTTAAGAGTCAACCACATTGTTATGGACCCAGAGTCACATGTAGACTCGACCAGTAAAGACAACAGATTTCCTTCCCTAAAGGACATTATTGAACCAGTTGTGTTCTTATGACATAATGGTTACCAATATGTTAATTTTCAATCCCGATTTTTATTGAGTTCAGATTTCACCAGCTACCATGGAAGGATTTGAACCAATGTGCCCATGACATTGGCCTGGGGTTCTATGTTTTTATCCCAGTGACATTGCCACTATGCCACCACGTTAAATAGGCTGTATCTGCCATGGAACGTTTTATACTTATGTTTATGCTTGAAAACAGACAAGATTTTGTCAAAGATTTTCATCTTGGACTCATACACCTCACAAGAATACAAATTCAAGGAGAAACCAACCCATCTAATCTAAACTAATCTAAATCTAAATCTAAATACACTGCATAAGAGAGGCATACTGGACCCTAGTAGAGGTGTTGCCATAGAAAATGTGCCAATTAATGATGATTGCTAATAAATTGCCAGCCTTCATTAACTTATCAATTTCAAAACAGGCAGGTCGGCTCTGATCCGTCATGTCATTGCCCTGAGAAATGAACCAGTATTTTGAAACAGGGGAAGTGCATCAATATATTATTTCTATTTGCAAAGAATGGGGCCTTGCGTATTCACCTATGCAGCCTCCAATATATGCAAATATGCCACATGATGAGCCTGACTGACGATGAAACAATTGACAATTGTCAGCATAGTTCTGTGCACACTCACATTTATCCAGCAAATGTTGTCCATTTGCAGAATCATATCTGATATTGGATGCTGTGTTGTGAGTTTTGCATGCATGGCTGAATGTGCACAGTCAGTACCTTGCTTGTTATGAACAATCAACGAGAAATACTGTTTGATATGATCCATCAATGTTTGGGATCTATGCCATAAATAGAGTGCTGCCATCAAGCCTATTACAAATGAATAATGTGGACTGTTATATTCAGTGCTGGTACGATATTAATTAGACTACAGTCCCAAATAGGTTGATTTTCTCGTGGTCTTTGATGTTCATATTATTCTGTACTGGAAGTTTGAAATGGACTTAACTCCATACCTGGGACCTCTGTCAGTTTCTCACTTCTCAGTGATTGGGCACTCTGATCTGAAATTTTAGTCTCAAACGGGTCTGAGTTGCTTTTTCCATTGAAATTGTGCACTATTCTGAGATTAGTTTTGGCGAATCTCATTGATCAATGGTTCCTGAAATTGAAGCTTAATTTGTGGTGCAACTTTATTGGATATGAAAATTCGAGCAAAGGGGCAGTGAATGCCGAGTGTGGTCACAGGACTGTGCATTCACCTGTTGGATCAGTTCTGGATACAATCAGACGACAGGTATTGCTGAAAGCTGAATGTGATGTCTTTTCTGTTTGAAGTCACTACCTCGATGCTCAAAAATCATTTTGTAGTTATTTTTTAATAACCTGTTTAGAGATGCTACTACACACCTCTAGAATGGGTGAGATTTGAACCTAGGCCTGAGACACTGTCACTGCACCTTAAAAGTCTTGAAAGCTGGATGTGAAGTCTTTCTTCCAAATTAAAAGGAGAGGTACTATCAAGATTTGACCAACAATGCTGTTAAGCCATTCATTTACACCCTGCTGAAAAATAATGTTAACTGCATTCCAGGTTCAATTTATCCTAAGCTTTGGTGAAACATCGGACGAGTGATGCCTCTTTCAGCTTCTTAGTATAGTATAATGGGCTAAAAGTCCAGCTTCCACATTCTATCACTGAATATTTCTGATTTGGAGATGCCGGTGTTGGACTGGGGTGTACAAAGTTAAAAATCACACAACACCAGGTTATAGTCCCAAAAGGTTTAATTGGAAAAAAGCAAATTACTGCTGATGCTGGAATCTGAAACCAAATGAGAAAACGCTGGAAAATCTCAGCAGGTCTGGCAGCATCTGTAAGGAGAGAAAAGAGCTGACGTTTCGAGTCTAACTGACCCTTCATCAGGTGATTGTGCCACAACCACCTGATGAAGGAGCGTCGCTCCGAAAGCTCGTGTGCTTCCAATTAAACCTGTTGGACTATAACCTAGTGTTGTGTGATTTTTAACTGAATATTTCTGATACTTCCTGTTCTGATTTGATGATACATCGAGAGGTTGTTACCCCAGTTGGTGAATCAAAAATAGGCATTTGAGATCAAGATGCTGAGAATTATTTTCACTTAAACGGTTGTGAGTTTTGCTTTGGAATTCTCTATCCAGAGAATTGTGGATGCTCCATCACTGAATATATTTAAGGCTGGGAAAGAGAGATTTTGATCTTTCAGGAAATTGAAGGATTATAGGGGAATGGGCAGGAGAGTGGAGTTGAGGCCAAGATCAGATGACATGTTTTTTACATACAAGAGAATCAAGGAATTTTGGGGGAAGCAGACAGGAAAGTGGAGGAAAGGCCACAATCAGATTAGTCAGGATCTTCCTGAATGGCTGGAGAGGCTTGCTGGCCTGCGTAGCGATTTCTGCTCCTCATCTTATCATCTGATAATCAGTCATGACCTCATTGAAAAAAGGGGCATTAGTCTAATCCTTCCTGATTCTCATGTTCCTCTTTACATATGTATTTCACTTTAGAATTATTTATTCTTTGTACCATTTCTCCATATTCCTTTTCTCTCACTCGAATGAATGGAGGCTCACCCGAAGGATTGCATGATCAAAAGCGAGGGCATGGTGCTGTATTTCAGGAATGTTTGTGTTTAAGAAGCACAACATCACAGGTTACCTGTGTAAAGGGCAGGTTCGTTATGTTTGAAGGCAGCCTCAGAGAGCTTTAAACTTGAACTTAGTTTGTTTGCAATTTGTCAAAGGGTGGAGGACTTGTAACGAGTGCAATACCCACTCAAGAATTTTTCCTCTGAGAAGGAAAGAAAGAGTCCTGTGTTTCTGTAGCTCATCTTGTGACTACTGGGTAGCTCAAAGCTTGTTACAGTACTTTTTTGAATATGTTGTACATTGTTGTAATGTAGGGAACGTGGTGACCAATTTGCACACAGCAATAACTTAAGAGTCAACAATGTAAAATTAACCAGGTAATCTCTTATGTTTTATTGAATAATACGTGTTGACCAGGACACTAGGGTTAGGGTTAGTGTTACTTTTTATGACAACTTGAAAAGGTAGATGGAGCCTGATTTTTACATGTTATCCAAAAGACCCTGTAGTATGACACAACAAAATATGGAAATCTAATGAAAGGTTGTTGACCTAAAATGTTAACTCTGTTTTTCTCTCCATGGATATCACCAGACCTGCGTATTTGCAGCATTTTCTGTTTGATTTCAGATTTACAGCTTCGTTCAGAGTAGTTTGCCATTTTACAGATTATCGGGTTTGGGATGCTAAGTGGGACTGAATACAGGGTGCGTACTGGAGACAAGGCAACAGTGAGAGAAATAAGCTTCTCCCAAAGTCTGGAATGATTGTGGAGAATATGATGTTGCCTGTATTTTAACCTATCCTCCCCAAGCTGCCTCCTTCATGCTCCTCACTCCACCTGATACCCCTTCCCTGCATTCCTTGCTTTTACTCTATTCCAAGGGTTAAAACAAACCTGAAAATAAGCAAAAAAATTCCCATTTTTGTGGATTGAAGATTAAAGTCCTAATCAATAATTAAGGTTTGGCCGTATTGTACACTACCAGTTGATGGGAGAGCTCCATAGTTTGGAGCTCACTTTGGTTCCAAAAGGCCACTCCACTCCTGATTTCAATGCAGTCTTGTTCCAAATACGCCCAAATGACTGATCTCAAAAAGGAAGGTGAGAGTGACAGCTGTTGACATCAAGGCACATTTGACCAAGTGTGGCATCAAGGAGCAAAACTGGAGTCAGTGGGAGTCAGGGGGATAACTCTCCACTGGTTGAAGTCATACCTGGTACAAAGAAAGGTGATTGTGATTGTTGGAGGTCAATCATTTAAAGTGCTGGACATTACTACGGAGGTGGTGGTGTACTGGTAATGTCACTGGAATTGAAAACTGGGCTTAGTGATGGTGAACCTGAAACTATCATTGGTTGTTGTAAGAACCCATCTTTCTTTTAGAGAAGGACATCTGCCATTTTTACCTGGTCTGGCCCAGATGTGATTCCAGATCCACTATGAGCAATTCAAGCGCAATTAGAGATGGGCAATAAATGGAATGCCTCCAACTTATTTATAAACATTTGTGCTTTTGGTTAGCAAATTCTAGTGAAATTTAACCTTTTGAAAAGTTTGGTGGATTTTGAGCAAGCTGTGATGATGGGATTTCCCCTCCCACAATTAGTGATTATCAAGTACATGAACAAGTTTAGACCTGTCCAGTTCAAAATTCTCTTCAGCTCTGTAATTGAAGGTAGTTAATGATGGCAGTCAATCTCTCCTTAGCTCCACACCCAGCTTCACTGATCCTGCAAACCACATGGACACTGCTTCATCTGGCAAACCAGGAGCATGTGCATTCCTTAGGACAATTACATGCTATTAACACAATGGCAGCAAGCACTTAAGCATCTTTCACAACCATGACATATCCCAAATTCCTAACGGCCAGTCAAATAATATTGAAATATGGGAGTGTGTTGCTGGAAAAGCACAGCAGGTCAGGCAGCAACACACTCTCAACTCTGATCTCCCGCATCTGCAGACCTCACTGTCTCCTAATATTGAAATGTGGCCATTGTTCTAATATAAGAAACAGAACAATGAATTTGTGCACAGCAAATTCCTACAAGCAGTCATATGATAAAAATCAAGTTGAGTTGCTTTGGGTGTAGGTGACAGGAGAAATATGACTGAGACTCATGAAAAACTCCCTTGCTCCTCTTCGCATTAGTGCCATGTGATTGTTTTTTTTTAACTGAAGAAGCCAGTACAATTTGAAAGGCAGCATCTCCAATGGGGCTACCTCAGCTAGCACACAGATGTAGCAGGCAATCAGGAAGGCCGATGGAACTTATTTCAAAGGAGTTGGAGTGTAAGAGTAGAGAAGTATTATTACAATGGTGCAACAAGCTCTTGAGACCACATCTGGAGTACTGTGAGCAATTTTGGTTCCCTTATTTGAGAACAAATATTATTCCTTTGGAGGCAGTTGACTAAGATGATCCCCGGGATGGAAGGATTATCTGGGGATTAAAGGTTAAACAGATTGAGACTCTACTCATGGAGTTTAGAAGAATGAGAGGGATCTCTCTGAAACATGTAGGTTTCTTAAGGGGTTTGACAGGGTAAATACGGAGAGGATGCTTCCCCTCATGGGAGAGTCTAGGACCAAAGGGCGTAGTCTCAGAATAAAGGGGTGCCAAAATGAGCAGAAATTTCTTCCCAGAGGGTGATAGCTCTTTGGAATTCTTTTGCCACATAGAGCTGTGGGAGCAGAGACTTGTAGATTCTTCAGGCTAAAAACAATTCTTAATTGGGAATCAAGGTTTATGGGGTTATGGGGAAAGGAAAGGAAAATGTACGTGAGCAGTATTGGATCAGCCTTGATGCTATTGAATGGTGGAGCAGGCTTGAGGGGCCGAATTGCCTACTCTAGTTCCTAGTTCTTCTGGTTTTATAGTATGTGCCCTCTAACTGTGCAGCAGTTCTTCAGTACTGTCCCTCTGTCAGTGCAGCACCCCCTCAGTACAAATCCACCAATAGTGCAGCATTCCCTTGGAAATAGCCACTGACATATTGGAAATCCATCTGTACTGGTGCTTTATAGTGTTGGTCTGAAATGTGTATTGAGAATGGTTCTTGAACACGCAACTTCCTTTCTTTTGGGGTAAATGTGCTTTTCGCTGAGCTAACCTGATCCAAATCTGTTGTTCATTTTCCACTGCCACAATCTACATTTCTCTAACAGCAAGAAAAGTCAATGCCTGCTCAAGTCTATAACCAGACTGTAAAGGTGAATCTAGTGACGCTGTAGTGTCTGATAGACTGGCTGCTTCGAGCTCAGAACAAACCCTTCATTGGCCCTGCACTGATCAATGCTGCTACTTTCAGAATAAACACTCACTATTACTAACCGCCACATCAGCACTATTTACATATTTTCTTTGTCAAAGAGCTGTGTCAAGTAATTCTGGCTACAGATTCTCGTTCAAGGAGGATAGTCCCTAAACCACAGTTGAGTGTGAGCACAGCTGCCACCCTGACCAGGTTTCATAGCTGTACTATGCCAGGATCTGCACATCTGTCCTATGCTGGAATAAAAACAGAAATGCTGCAAATACTCAGTAATTCAGTCATCATTTGTAGAGAGAGAAACAAAGTTTGTAAGAATCTCTAATATTAACTCTGATTGTCTCTCCATAGTCACTGCCAGTTTCCCCAGCATGTTTTGTTTTATTTCAGATTTCGAGCAGTAATTTGCTTTCTACTGCTGTAACACACTGCACCCTCCTGCTGTCTCAGTTATGTCAGGGCATCCTGGCCAGACGAAGCAACACTGGCTTAGGTGTACCCTAATCACCCCTTGTACCAGGTTGCATCGGCACTTGTATTCTGATAATCTGGGCCTTTGTTCCTCTAGGAAAGAGGCCCATTTCAACTTTGTTTGTACAGTTTGCACAACTGGTTCCAAGGAGTAATTGAACTATGTGTCGGTAGATGATTGGCCAACTTTGAGTCCATTAAACCCACAAATTTGTGTAAGTAAAAAGGTTTTGTTTCTAATCAGAAATGATCTATTAGAAATAATCTAGCAGTCAGAATCAAGAAGCCAATTCTGTGTTTATGATATTAGTCATAATGAAAACTCTGATTCCTCCTCATCGGTAAAGAATTATAACAATAAAACAGACACTTCTTTTATATTTAGTTTTCTGGGAATTTTACCAGAGTTTTGAGACTGTTCTGTATTTCTGCTGATTATCAAGCAAACCACAAAACCAGTGTCCTAACCCATCAAGGGTTTGTGAAAACTCCAGAACCTTCAGTGGAGCATTGAAATAAACGATTATCCAGAAGATGGATAGTTCTGGCTGGGCCAGTAATTACTGTGAGTCCAAAGGTGATCTTGAGAAGGAGGTAGTGAGCTGCCCTATTGAATCACTGCAGTCTGTGTGGTGTAGGTGGACCCCCAGTGCTGTTAAGAAGTGAGTTCTGGGATTTTGCCCCAGCGAGGGAAGGGGAGGGGAGCTTGTAGTTGGTGTTGTTCCCTGTGTCTGCTGCCATTGTCCTTCTAGATGGAAGAGCTTGTTGGTTTTGAAGATGCTGTCGAATGAGCCATGGTGAATTCCTTCGGTGCATCTTGTAGATGGTATACATTGCTGCTACCGTGCATTGGTATTTCAGAGACGGAATGTTTAAGGTGCTGCTTTGGTTACCAGTCAAGTGGGCCACTTTGTATGAGATTGTGTCAAATTTTCTGAGTTCTGTTGGAGCTGCACCCATCCAGGCATGTGGGTATTATTCCATCACATTCCTGAGTTGCACCTTGTAGATGTTGGATTAGCTTTGGGAGTCAGGAGGTGAATTATTTGCTGCAGGATTCCTATTTTAAAAAGATTCATAAATTCCTGCCCTTGTATGGATGGTCTGTTCAGTTTCTGGTCAATGGTAACCCCCAAGATATTGCTGTTGACAATTCTGAGATGGTAATGCCATTGAATGTATAATGATCATAGTGAAAATGCAATATCAATATTCTACTTTCTGAGAATGTAATGGATTAACAATGGTTTTCAAAAGCTCTCTGCTCACCTAAAATGGCTGTGCGATCACCTGACAAGCCTCAGCAATTCTCATCTAGTATGCAAAACCAATTGCTTCAGAATTATAATTTTAATCAGGAGACGCTGAAACTCCATTGTTAAACACTAGAGCATAAATTTTGGTCAGATAGAGTGCAGCCATGTACTCTTCTGCTCAGAGTTTTATTCCAACTCTCCCACGTGGCCAACTCACCCCTATCCCCAGTGATTACTTGTTCGCCATATCCCACTGTCATGACTCACTGGGTAATGCACAGAAAATCAAACCCCACAATGCCCAGGGTCACCACAAATGTGAAAACATTTATTCAAAGTATCCAAGGTCCCCTCTTTAGGTAAAGGATGAACTCAGGTTTAAAGAAAACACTCATCAGGATTTTGTACTGACCAAGAAAATAACTTTATTACAAACAACTTCTCTTTAACCAATAGCATGAGGATAGGTGAATTGCTAACATATATCTGTACAGCTTAAACTCTATCTGTTCTTAAATTCTTCCCCTTTCCCACCTCCCATACAGACAGACTCACAAAAACAAACAAGACACAGGGTAGAAGAAAAAAAAAATCAGGGAAACCTATTTTGAGGAGTTGGTGAGTCATTTTGCTTCCTTTTAGTTTTTTGCTGTTAATACAAGCCTATTTGAACACTGAATGCTTTCTTTAATTCACTGTTTGAGAATATGCTTTTCATTCTCTTTGAAGAAATTTGGTTCTTCTTTCAGTGGGGGACTTTTACAGAGAGGTGAGTAGAAGCTATCCGTTACTGGTGATTTTCTGGTATGTCTAAACATGAAAGAGATTGTTTGATGCTTTCTTTTTGAGGGTAGGTGTGTTCTGCATTGGCTCCACATGAGGCATGGTCCCCTGGCCAGGAGCCAAGCTAAAGGTTGTCAAGCAATTGTACCTCAGTTTAAAACATCGGCTCTGTGGTGTCTGCTTTTGCTCTCGCCATTCCAGGAAAATGCAATATTGTAAACCACTCTTGAAGCTCTGCAGTAAACAAGATTTTAAAAAAACAGAAAAAGTGTCTCTTTTTACAGTCTCCTTGGTTTAAGACATTTTCAGAGTGTAGCAATGTTTTCTTTAAGCCAAGCAGCCACTGGGAGGTTCCATGGACACCTGCCACACGCACACATCAGGGGACCATGCAATTGGAGATCCGTGTAGCAGGAAAACGTAGTTGCAGATTGATATCCTGAAAATGCCCCTATTAATCCAACTCAGACCCCTGAATTCATTAAGAGAACCCGTTCCATGCTAATACACTATCCTGAATACATGGGTTCTTGTCTTATGTGCTGTATACAAAGAACAAAGAAAATTTACAACCCAGGAACAGGCCCTTTGGCCCTCCAAACCTGAGCCGATCCAAATCCACTGTCTAAACCTATCACCCAATTCCGAAGCATCTGTATCCCTCTTCTCCCCACCTACCCATGCATCTGTCCAGACGCATCTTAAATGAATCAACCGTGCCTGCCGCTACTACCTCTGCTGGCAACGAGTTCCAGGCACCTACCACCCTCTGTGTAAAGTACTTTCTGCATGTATCCCCCTTAAACTTTCCACCTCTCATCTTGAACGCATGATGTCTCATTACTGAATCCTTCACCCTGGGAAAAAGCTTATCTCTATCTACCCCGTCTATACTCTTCATGATTTTGTAGACCTCAATCAGGTCCCCCCCTCAACCTTTTTTCTAATGAAAACAATCCTAATCTACTCAACCTCTCTTCATAGCTAGCACCTTCCATATATCCTCGTAAACCTTCTCTGCACCCTCTCCAAAGTGTCCACATCCTTTTGGTAATGTGGCAACCAGAACTATACACAGTATTCCAAATGCAGCCGAACCAATGTCTTGTACAATTTTAATATGATCTGTCAGCTCTTATACTCAATACCCGTCCGATGAAGGCAAGCATACCATATGCCTTCTTGACCACACTATCCACCTGAGCAGTCCCTTCAGGGTACAATGAACTTGAACTCCCAGATCTCTCTGTTCATCAACTTTTCCCAAGGCTCTTCTGTTTACAGTATAGTTCACTCTAGAATTAGACTTTTCAAAATGCATCACCTCACATTTGCCTGGATTGAACTCCATCTGCCACTTCTCCGCCCAACTCTCCAGTGTATCTATATTCTCCTGTATTCTCTGACAGTCCGCTATGCTTTCTGCTTCTCCACCAATCTTCATGTCATCTGCAAACTTACTGATCAGACCAACAATGCTCTCTTCCAGACCATGTATGTATGTCACAAACAACAGTGGTCCCAGCACTGATCGCTGTGGAACACCACTGGTCACCTTTCTCCATTTCGATAAAGTCCCTTCAAGTATTACTCTCTGTCTTCTGTTGCACAACCAATTCTTTATCTACCTAGCTAGAACTCCCTGCACACCATGTGACTTCACTTTCTCTATTAGTTTACCATGGGAAACGTTATCAAATACCTTACTAAAGTCCATGTATATGACAACCGCAGCCCTTCCTTCATCTATCAACTTGGTCACTTCCTCAAAGAGCTCTATTAAGTTGGTAAGGCACGATCTCCCCCACACAAAATCATGTTGCCTATTACTGATAAGCCCATTCTATTCCAAATATAAATAGATTTCATCCCTCAGTTCCTTCTCTAGTAACTTTCTCACCACTGATGTAGGATATATAGACAAAGTCTTTTCCCTGGGATGGGGGAGTCCAGAACTAGAGAGCATAGGTTTAGGGTGAGAGGGGAAAGATATAAAAGAGACCTAAGAGGCAACTTTTTCACACACTGGGTGGTACATGTATGGAATGAGCTACCAGAAGGAGTGGTGGAGGCTGGTACAATTGCAACATTTAAAAGGCATTGGATGGGTATATGAATAGGAAGAGTTTGGAGGCATTTGGGCCGGGTGCTGGCAGGTGGGACTAGATTGGGTTGGAATATCTGGTTGACATGGATGGATTGGACTGAAGGCTCTGTTTCCATGCTATACATCTCTATGATTCTATGACTGTGTACACTTCCCTTTTCCTTTTAGCTAGTCACACGATTTCTCCTGTCATCCACAGTTCATGAATCTTGCCTTTCCTATCCCTTGTTTTCAAAGGGACATGCCTATCCTGCACTATCTTCAACCTATCTTTGAAAGCCTCCCACATATCAAATATGGACTTCCCTTCAAATAGCTGCTCCCAATCCACATTTCCCAGCTCCTGCTGAATTTTGATATAATTGATCTTGGCCCAGTTTAGTACTCTTCCCTTAGGACCACTCTCATCTTTGTCTATGAATATTTTAAAACTTACAGAATTGTTGTCACTATTCCCAAAGAAATCCCCCGCTACAACTTCCAACACCTGGCCTGTCTCATTCCCCAACACCAGGTCCAATATGGCTCCTTCCCATGTCGAACTATTGACATACTGCTGTAGAAAACTTTCCTGGATGCTCCTTACAAATTCTGCCCCATCCAGATCTCTGACACTAAGTGTGTCTCAGTCAGTGTTGAGAAAATTAAAATCTCTGATCACCACCACCATTTTGCCTTTACATCTTTCCATAATCTGTTTACTTATTTGTTCTACTACCCACACTCGCTGTTGGGACATCATCCCTCAAGCCACCTGTTCATCCTGCCTATTCTTTCATTTCTACCCTGGCTAGCCCATGGCACTGGTAGCAATCCTGAGGTCACTACCTTTTGAGGTCCTCCTCTTTAACTTCTCTCCTAGCTCCCTGAATTCTTCTTTCAGGACCGCATCTCGTTTTTTACTTTATTCATTGGTGCCTATATGTACCAAGACAACTGGCTGTTCACCCTCCCCTTTCAGAATGCTCTGCAGCCGATCGGTGACATCCCTGACCCGAGCACCTGGGGGGCAACATACCATCTGGGAGTCTTGTTTTTGGCCACAGAATCGCCTACCTACTCCCTTTACAATAGAATCCCCTATGACTATGACCCTACGAGTCTTTTTCCCGCCCTTCTGAACAGCAGTGCCCACCAAGGTGCCATGATCCTGGCAATTGTTGCCCTCCCCTAGTGAGTCATCTCCCCAACAGTATCCAAAATGGTATACCTGTTTTGGATGGAGATGACCGCAAGGGACACCTGCCCTGCCTTCCTACTCTTTCTCTGCCTTTTGGTCACCCATTCACTGTCTCCCTCAGTAATTATAATCTGCGGTGTGACCAGTTCACTAAACATGCTATCCACAACCTCCTCAGCATTGCGGATGCTCCACAGTGAGTCCATCTGCAGCTCCGGAGCCGTCATGCGGTCAAACAACAGCTGCAACTGGACACACTTTTTGCAAGTGTAAGAGTCAGGGACGTCAGCCACTTCCCTGAGCTCCCATGTCAGGCAAGAGGCACATGCCATGATTCTGAGGTCCCCTCCCATTGTAAGCCTTAGCTTTGTATCAACTGACTAAAACCAAACAATCCACTTAAATATATTAAAGAAACAAATACCCTTACCTTACAGAGTCCTGTTTTTCTAGTTAGTGGAGAGGGGGAGTTGGAGGGAGTACTACAGATGTAGTCTCTCGGGTTTAGCTGCTGCCCAAATTTATCCTGAGTCCTTACCTTCCTGGCAATCCTCCTTGTCGCCAGCGTCACCTCCGCTCTATCTCCTGTTGCTCCTGGACAGGAAAAAGGCCACGGGCTTCAAAGGTAAGCACTTATACTGTTCTCTTACCTTCCCAGCAACCTCCTTGTCTCCAATGTCATCTCTGCTCTGTCTCCCACTGTTCCTAGACAGGAAAAATGTATCTTAACGAACGCTTTTTAGAAATCCAAACATATTACGTCTATAATTCCCCTTTATCTATCCTATTTAATACATCCTCAGAGAGCTGTAATATATTTGTCAGGCTTAATTTCCACTTGAAGCCACAATGACTCTGCTTGATTACCTGATGTATTTCTAAATGTTCTGTTATTACATCCTTTGTAATAGACTCTAACATCTTCCCAATTACAAATGTGGCATCGGTCTCACTTGCCACTTTACAACCCAAGCTTGAATAATGTCTGGGTATTGATGCAGGCGCAAATTGTATCAGAAGAGTTGTGAGTGGAGTGACTTGTTAGACCCACTTCAAAGAGCAGATCACAGTCAATACTAAGTGCAGATTTGGAGTCACTAACTGACCTGGGTTATGTGCAAAATTGATTGTCTACTTTCTCTTCGTGATGATGAACCACCTTCTTGAGCTGATGCTGTTGTAGTGAAGTTACTTCCACATTGGTATTACATCAGTTTTAACGTCTGGAGGTATCTATGTATTTTCCTGGTCTTCATAACTTCCTTCAGTGTTACAGTCCTCTGAAATCTCTGCCCTGCTCTAATTCCACACATTGCTGATGTTAATAGAATCATCATTATCTGCTTGAACTCTAAACTCTGGAATTCCCTTCCTAAACTTGCTCTCTCTGACATTGTGTCCTCCTTTAACCTGCCCACTATTGAAGTATGTTCTGTACTAGCCTGTTATGAGCAGCGGGAGCAACATTCATTTGGATTAACCATCTAATTATTGGGACAGCAATTTAAAATGACTCACTCTGCTCTATCCTTAATGCATGTTTTTTTTATCTCAACTGGTGTTGGCTATCTTATTTCATGAACACAATTTCATTAATTAGCAGTTTTCATGGTACTTGGTCAAACAATTCACCAAAAATTTAGGGACAATGTTGACTACATTCCCTTCACCAAATAGGAAGCCTCCTGCTAAATGCTACTCAACTCTCTCTCAGCTGATGAATCAATACACCGCCATGCTGAATACCACTTCAAGGAAACATTGAGAATGGCAAGGACACAGAATATACTCTGGCTCCAGAATGCCAATGTCTATGACCAAGAGTGGCTCAGTAACATTGCTACTGACTGAGCTAGCTGAGACCTAAAAGTCATAATTAATCAACTTGGCCTAAGACAGGTGGTAAGGGAACATATGAGGGTAAAACATGTTTGACATCATCTTCACAGATGCATCTGTCCATGACAGTATTAGTAAGGGTGACCTCTGCACATTTCTTGTTGAGATGAAGTCCAATCTTCACATTTATTATAACTTCCCTTGTATTTTATAGTTCAACAACTGGGCTGGATGTGAATGATGTTGAAATGATCCAGCAACTGAGATGCTGTGGGGCATCTTCAAGAGCAGAATTTCATTAAACAACATGTTCCTACTGTGCCATTTACATCAAACATGAAGATTAGCCTGGTTCATTAAGGAGTGCAAGAGTTAGCGGGTTTTAGCGAAACATCTGAAAATGTACCTTCCAGTTCAGCGAGCAAACTTGCATCCTGAGTGCAGGAGTGCATTCCAGGAGCAGCACGAGGCAGACCTAAAGATGTGCTGGCAATATGGTGAAGCTACAAAACACAGGACTGTTTGTGCCCCCAGTAATTTCTCGAAGTTTCATTAAAAGTTTTAGAGCAGTAATGACATTTATTTTCAATCAAGTGACATTTCCTTATCTCAAACTGATCCTCTTGGCTTCTTCTGTTTCACATTTCCTCCCACTTATCAGTTTCTGTGTCAATTTCACACAAAGTGATGACTTTCAAGTGTTAGTTCACTGACTGCTCAATAACCTCTCAAGCTGTATATTGGACAGTACTTTGGGAGAAAGCAACTTTTCCAATGGAGCAATTATCAGCCCTTTAATTACTGAATGACCAATGATGAATTTCCAACAAAGAAGTATCCTTTTGGTTCAGTATCCAGGCCTGGGTCTGAGGCCACTTTGTCCTGATTGTATTGTGAGGCTATTCTCCCAGATCATGATGGTATACACTAGACCCTGACACACTGATTCCTTCAGCCTGAAATCCTCCCTACACTCTGACGCCCCCCCCCAAATCTCTCTGACCTTCTCACCCTGACCTTCACACTTTGACACCCTTTTGTTCTGACTCCCTCATCCTGACTTCTCCCACACTCTGACACCACACCCCCCTCATTCTGATCCACCTCTGTCTCTGATCACCTCAACTTGACATCCCTGGGTCATTGTGTCTAAGGCAACTGACAATGTGCTTGAGCAGGTCCATATGTTTGTGTCATGGGGCAAACTCAAAACAGAGCAGATTAAGACTGAAGAGTTGGGGAATTCCAACAGATAGTTCACAGAATGATCAAATAATGCAGCAAAGATCAGTGTTTTTGACCAATCATGCCTATACTGACCATCTGAGAATACAGTCCATGCTGATACAACATGATAGTTCCATTTCCACGTGATCCCATGTTATAAGAAAATTGTGTAATAGCAGCACCATTTAAACCAATGGGACTAGAATCACATTGTAGCCAATACAGGTAAGGAAAGGTCATGTTCTACAAATAATAGTCTCAATTCTTCAATCGTGTTATAGCCAAGTCACGTGGAAGAAAGGTGTGTTATAGCAGAACCGACTGTATGTGATGCTTTTGGACCATCCCTTTGCTCCTTCACCATCAGTCTATAAATTTCTTCATTATCCAATTTACCTTTATTTTTGCTCAATTATTAGAATAAAATTGATGTGAAATGGTTTGAACCAATGATGTGTGTCCTGGGGAAAAAAAGGATTCCTGCTGTAAACAGATATTGGTGGTGGTGAGGGTTTTGCAGTGCAGGGGTTCTCTCTATCTCTAGCCCAGAAGATGAATTTCAAGTCTCACCTGACCCAGAGGTGTCATAACATGTTCAAACAGGTTGACTGAAGCAACACTGGAGATGGTGTGTTTATGAAACTCTAGAGACAGAGCCTAACAAACTGTAAAAGAATATGAGTGTTTACCTATGTTTTGTCAGTGTGCTATACGGTACCATGTTGTCTGTCTCGTGGTGTGCTGATATTTATAGAGCAAGAGTGTTGTTTTGCAAGCATTAATTGGATCATCTTTTGTTGTTGCAAAGTTGGTGTGGGTGGCGTAAATGTCTAGTCATTTGTTTTTCTGTATTGGATTGGGCTAGTTGTCTCCACACTAACCCTCGTTGTGTTCTGCTTGGTGAAGTAACGGTCTGTTATCACTGGACTGTTAATCCAGTGACTGAGGTAATGTTCTAGGAATCGGGTTCGAATCCCACCACAGATGGTGAAGTTTAAATTCAATAAAAATCTAGAATTAAGAGTCTAATGATGACCACGAGTCCATTGTCGATTGTTGGAAAAACCCATCTGGTTCGCTAATGTTCTTTAGGGAAGGAAACTGCCATCCTTGCCAGTTGGGCCTACATGTGATTCCAGACACACAGCAATGTAGTTCACTTCTAACTGCCTTCTGATAGTTGGGGATGGGCAATAAATACTGACCTAGCCGTGAATGAAAAGAAAACTCCTTAGTTCACCCCTCTTACCATTCACAGTCACTCGCATGCACGCTCTCACTTTGTATGCATGCTCACTGTCTCTTACTCATGAGGTCTGTCTCGTCCGTATTTTCTCTCCAATGCACTGACTCACGTCTTTTTCTCATATGCACTCACTCTCAGATGCCACTCACTTGCTCACACGCATGTTCTCTCTCATTCATACCAAGTCTCCCAGCCCCTCTCTTGCACATACGCACCCACTCTCACATGGAATCCACCATCACATGAGCACCAACTCTCTCACACACACCCCTTCTCACATGTGCACCCACACTCACATGCCCAACCTCTCACAAGCACACATATATTCTTGCACATCCACACACACTCTCTTGCATACCCACTCTCTCTCATACAGACTTGCTCTCACACGTGCATACAAACACTCTTGCATGCGCATATTTGCTCTCTCGCACCCATCCATTCTATTGCATGTGCACAACCACTTTTTCATGTGCACCCACCCTCTTGCTTCTCACACACCCACCACCCATCCACATACACATACACACGCACGCACGCACACACGCATACACAAACACACACATTTTCTGTCACATGAACTGTGATAATGGGTGGGTGATTTATTTACAACAATAGGACGATTCTTTCAGAATTTGTATTGTTAACTAGTGTAATGTAAGTGTTGGTCTATTTATGTGAAGAGTTTAAAACTTAACTGGGTCAGTCTTTCTGGAACCATGATTTTATACCAATAGGTGTCACAGAGTAGATGATTGAAAGCCTCCTATACTGTTAATGGAGGTTTGTTTATATTGTGAGGTGTTAAAACCAAAGAAAGAAAATAATGAATGACATTAGGTTATTCTTGAATTTAGAGTATTCAAGGATTGATTTTAGCTTAGAAAAATCCCACAGATTGGAAATTGTTTGGGTGTTTTAAACAGACCTGATGGAAGCCTATAAGACCACAAAGCATTGACCAGAAGTAGGTCATTCAGCCCATTGAGGTGAAAGTGAGGACTGCAGATGATGGAGATCAGAGTCAAGAGGGTGGTGCTGGCAAAGCACAGCATATCAGGCAGCATCCAAGGAGTAGGAGAGTCAATGTTTCAGGCATAAAGCCTTCATCAGGAATGAGGCTGTGAGTCGAGGAGTTGGTGAGGTAAATGGGGGGATGGTTTGTGGTGGGGGGAAGATAGCTGAGAGTGCGATAGGTAGTTGGAAGTATGGGTAATGGTTATAGGTCAGAGAGGAGGGTCGAGCTGATAGGTGGGAAGGAAGATGGACAGGTAGGACAGGTCATGAGGGTGGTGCCGAATTGGAAGGTTGGATCTGGGATAAAGTAGGGGGAGAGGAAATGAGGGAACTGATGAAATCCATGTTTCCATGTTGATGCCAAAGGGTTGGAGGGTCCTGAGGCAAAAGTCCTGGTCCAGGCGTCCAGTGGTTAGGGAGTGGCGATGGAGGAGGTTCAGGACCTGCATGTCCTTGGCAGAGTGGGAGGGGGAGTTGAAGTGTTCAGCCAAGGGATGTCGGGGTTGGTTGGTGCAGGTGGCCCAGAGATGTTCTTTGAAGCGCTCTGCGAGTAGGCATCTTGTGTCCCCAATGTAGAGAAGATCGCATTGGGAGCAATGGATACAATAAATGATGTGTGGAAGTGCTGGTGAAACTTTGGATATGGAAGGCTCCTTTGGGGCCTTGGACAGAGGTGAGGGGGGAGTGTGCGCACAGGTTTTGCAATTCCTGCAATGGTAGGGGAAGATGCTGGGAGGGGAGGGTGAGTTGGTGGGGGGCATGGACTTGATAAGGGAGTTGCGGAGGGAATGGTTTTATGGAAAGCGGATAGGCATGGGGAGGGAAATATATCTCTGGTGGTGGGGTCCGTTTGTAGGTTTTGGAAATGGCGGAGGATGATGCAACGTATACGGAGGTTGATGGGGGGGGAGTTCTGTCGTTGTTGTGGTTGGTGGGGTTCGAGGGCGGAAGTATGGAATATGGATGAGATGCGCTGGAGGGCATCATCAACCACGAGAGAGGGAAACTTGCAATGTTTAAAGAAAGAGGTCATTTGGTGTGTTGTGTAGTGGAGCTGGTCATCTTGGGACCTGTGGGTCTACCTACTCCAAAGGACTGCAGATGTTCAAGAAGGCAGCTCACCACTACCTTTTCAAGGGCAATTAGGGATGGGCAATAATTGCAGGCATAGCCAATGACAACCACACCCCTTGAATAAAGTTTTAGAAAAATAATCAGCCTGATAAATCAGAATAAAATCATTTTCAAATAAAGGTCAGTACTGAGTAGTGCTGCACACTCAGAAGGCCAATACTGTGGGAGTGCTGAATTGTCAGTGGGTCAGTACTGATGGTATCACAGTTTTTAAAGAAAGAGGCCCTCAGGTGTGTTCTGTGGTGTAACTGGTCCTCACGGGAGCAGATGCAGCAGAGGTGAGGAGTTGGGAATGAGGGATAGCATTTTTACAAGAGGAGGGGTAGTCCGGGTAGCTGTGGAAGTCAGCGGGTTTGTAGAAGATGTCAGTATTGATTTGGTCACTGTTGATGGAGATGCAGAGGTCCAGGAAGGGGAGTGAGGTGTCTGAGATGGCCAGGTAAATTTTCAGTCGGGGTGGAATGTGTTGATGAAGCTGATGAACTGTTCAACCTTCTTGTGGTGGCACCGATGCAGTCATCAGTGTAGCGGAGGAAGAGGTGGGGAATGATGCTAGTGTAACTGCGAAAGATGGACTATTCCACAACTGACAAAGAGACCGGTGTAGCTGGCGCCCATGCGAGTGCCCGTGGCTACCTCTTTCGTCTGAAGGAAGTAGGAAGATTCAAAGGAGAAATTATTGAGGGTGAGGACCAGTTCAGCCGAAGTGTCAGTGGAAGGGTACTGGTGGGGATGTCGGGAGAGGAAGAAATGGAGGGCTTGAGCCCCCTGGTCATATGGAGGTCTTTAGGGATTGGATGCCCATGGTGAAGATGAGGCATTGGTGGCCAGGGAAATGAAAGTCTTTGAAGAAGTAGAATGCATGGGTGGTGTCCTGAATACATGTGGGGAGTTCCTGGACCAAGGGATAGGACAGTATCAAGGTATGTGGAGATGAGTTCAGTGGGGCTGAGATGATGGGTCAGCCGGGGTAGTTTGGTGGGGCAGGAGCAGGCCTAGATAATGGGTCTACTCCACCATTCGATGAGATCATGGGTGATCTGATCACCCTCAACTCCACTTTCCTGCTTTATCTCCATAATCTTTGGTTCCCTTAAGAATTTGAAATTGGTCTATCTCATCTTTGAATAATCTTAATGATCTAGCATCACCAGCCCTCTGCAGTAAAGAATTCTACAGATTTGTGATTCTCTTAGAGAAAACAATTCTCCACATCTTAGTCTTCAATTGGTGACTGCTTACTCTGAGACTGAGCCCTCTAGTCTAAGACTTACTCACAACGGGAAACAACCTCTCAGCAGCTAAGAATCTTATGTATTTTAATAAGGTCTACTTGCATTCTTCAAACTCTGATATGTTCAGAATCGACCTGCTCAGCCTCTCCTCAAGAAAACCCCTCCATACTTGAAATCCATCTAGCGAACCTTCTCTGGACTGTCTTCGGTGCCAGTATGTCTTTCCTGCGATAAGATGTCTAAAGTTGTTCACAATATTCTAGGTATAGCCTAACTAGTACATTAAATTTTAGAAAGACTTCCCTATTATACTCCATTCCTGGTAAAATAAAGGCCAACATTCTATTTGCCTTCCCTATTACCAGCCGAACTTCACTGCTAGCTTCCTGTGATTCATGCATTTGTTCTTCCAAATCCTCCTCTGCTGCAAGGCAGATGTTTGTGTAGCATCCATTGGAAAAACAGAGATTGTTCAGAGCAGCTATGGGACTAAATTACTTCAGTGAAAGAGCTTAGTTTGTGAAACTTCCAAACCACGAGTATTTTGTTGTAAATCTGCAGAGTGTTAAAATACTGGGAAAGTCTAAGATCTCAGTTGTGTAAATATTCCAGGAAAAAGGCTTCACACCTCACAGGACAGGATTGAATTGAATTTGTTGTCCCATGTACCGAGGCACAGTGAAACGCTTTATCTTGTGAGCAATACAGGCAGATCACAGAGTTAAGTAGCATAGATGAGTAAATAATAGGTAAACAGTGGCAAAAGCAAAAACACAGGTACAGGCGAATGTTAAGAGTTTGTGAGTCCATTCAGTATTCTAATAACAGTATGGTAGAAACTGTTTTGAAACCAGCTAATACGTGTATTCAGGCTTCTGTATCTTCTCCCCGATGGTAGAGGTTGTAGAAAAGCATTGCCAGGGTGGGATGGATCTTTGAGAATGCTAGCGGCCTTTTCCTTGACAGTGGGCCTGGTAGATGGATTCTGTAGATGGGAGGATGGCCTTTGTGATGGTCCAGGCCGAGTTCACCACTCTAACTCCGATCTTGAATGGTACAGTTGCCAACCGGGTAGTGATACATCCAGACAGAATGCTCTTGATAGCGCACCTCTAAAAGTTGAGAAGGGTATTTGCTGTCACGTCAAATTTCCTCAGCTGCCTGAGGAAGAAGAGACACTGTAGGGCCTTTGTAACGAGTGGTTCAATTCAATTCAGTTCAATTCAATTCAATTCAGTTCAGTTCAATAAATGTTTAAAAAAGCACCAATCCAGATTTCATTCTGGGACCTGACCTGCCCAGTATTAACGTCAGCTAGGATCATAAGAAGACATATTCTCACATGCACTCTCTCTTGCACACACCCTCCCTCTCTTGCACATACAAAGTCAGACATGCAAATCTACACTCTCCTCAATGTAGACACTCTCACATTGTCTCCTCCTCACGTTCTCCCCACCTCATACTCTCTGTCTCACAATGGCATACATGTAGCAGGATGAAAAGAGTCTTATAATTCAGAACTTGATCCCACTTCCCAGGTCAGGTCTTCCCAGGATATAATTTGGACATTCCAGATTTCTGGTGGAGGCCTTTGACCATGTGTCAGGTGTGGCAGGATAGCATCTTGTGCTCGGCGTTGGCAAGTGGATGTCTGGCTGATGGATTTGGCAGGAGGCCTGATCAGGATACAGGCTGAGCCACACGCTCCCATCACTCTCTCAGGGCCACCAGCAGCTCTTTCCCCCACTCCACTCAGCTTAGTTCTTAGAGGTTCATTCCACATCTGTCCCCTCATACAATGTATTTCTTGAACAGAGTAGGTCACATTGACATGCATTACATGGGAGCAAAGCACCAGAACTGTTAAAACTAAAATAATTGCAATGCTGGAAACACTCAGCAAGCATAGCATATCTTGCAATCAGAAACTGTTAATGTATCAGGTTTGTGACCTTTCATTAAGCTGATTCATTCATAACTGATTAAATCAGTTTGAAAAATATTCTTTAACTCTTTTCATAAACATTTCTTATTTTAAGGAATGAGTTTGAATTCATGACTGGAATCTATTTGGACTTCCTGCAATTTTCTTTTTCCATAGCATGATGTTGTTGACATAAAAGTGTGGAGAATTGATGATTGGGACTAATTGATGCTGTGTTCCTCTGTAGTGACCTACTTACAGAGTTCTAATGGCTCAGTTGTTATGACGACTGACGTATTAGTTCTACCTGGGCATTATTGGTAGAGTTTTTAAAAAAAAACCTGATTTGGTGGCTGACGGGGATTCTGTTTGCAGTGTTTTGAAAAAAGCAGAGAGAGTGATGTTGCTGGGATCTGCTTTCCAGCATGTTATTATTTCTGAAGTGAAAAGTTTCAAGAATTTAGCACATTTTGAAAGTGAAATACAGTCTTGGGTTGCAGAACAAGTTTGGTGTGTGTGCTATCAGATCGACGCAATACGTCACAGTGCTGACCAGCAAACGGAAACTGGTTCTATTCCTGTTCTGCTTTGTCACTTCTGCCAGTTCTCAGTTCAACCTCTTTACTTGAAAAAAGATTGTGTTTTTATTGTTATGTTTTCCACCCCTAGTTAATTCTGTCAGCCAGTAAAGTTCACAGGAAAGAATTGCATTTCAATAGCACCTGTAACACATTAAAGAATCTTCAGGTGCGTTTGCAGGAACCTTGTTAAACAAAATTTGATACATGCCTCATGAGGTGTTAAATCCGCAGGTGACCAAACATTTTGTCAGAGATCAGTTTCAATTAGGAACTTAAATGAGGAGAGAGAGTGAGAGAGACAGAAAAGTTTAAGGAAAAAATTCCAGAGCCAAGGGTCCAGCCAACTAAAGAAAAAGTTGCCTCTTAATGGAATAAAGTGCAGGTTTGGGTGTTGCCCATGAGGTCATAAGAAATAGGAGCAGAAGAAGGCCTTTCAGCTTCAGGAATGATGAAATGAAAGCATTTGAAAAAGCTAGTGAATATTTTAAAATTGCAGCATTGGTAGACTGGACACAAATATAGGTCAGTGCAATTATGAGTAATGGGTGAATTTGACACAGTTAATTTTCAAGACTAGAAGAAACCTACAGCATACTTAATGTCAAATTAGTATTTTAATTGTAACAGTACTTCTCTACATGCAAGAATTCTGGTTATTCTTTCCCCATGTAAGACTTGAACAAAATAAAAACTTCTCATTTTGGAAAATGCTCCGTGTACCTGTCCATTTATGAACAAAACAGGTTTGTGGGTATACATACAGATTTTGTCAAGTGTCTGGCTTTGTGTCTTGTTTACAGTCAGACAATATGAAGGTCTACTCGGGAACGTTTTTTGGAGTTGAGAAAGGACACTTGCATCTCATGGACTCAATCTTATTAAAACAGTAAACACTCACATTCCTTAAAATTTGCCTGTTTTAATTTCAGCTTCCATCACTGAAAAGAACAACTTCCTAATGACCACTTTATTCCATGGAATAGTGCATGATTTAGGATTCAAATTTCAGAGCAGCGTCATAACTGTGTGTATGCATATATAAATGCCAAAGTTTTGAAACAAGTATTTTGAGTGGCAGTCCTGGGGTTGACTTTTGATTGGATAATGTTTTTGAGAAGTTGAAGCAGGTGCTTGATTTGAGCTGAAATGGAATAAAAAAAAAGACAAAAATTAGTACAAATAATTTGATATTTAATATTAAAATCTAAAGTTATTTAATTATTTATGTAATAACATTACATATATATTGGCTATACATATTTCCTCCATATTAGTTATCCAACATTTATTAATTTGTTGTTACAAACTGAATCCATTGAATCCAATGTTATATGAACCTATAATGAATTAACAGTTCACATTGAAATTCTCTGAACCAACTCGAACATCGAAATCACCGAACAATTTGTTCCAATTATCTCATTGCATATTATCACCATATGAATCCTCCTCATCTCCATCATCAGCATCATCCTTGGCAGTAATATTACTATCAATATTTCATAATTGAATTGTCCCAGGTTGCGTTCTGCATATTCAATTTTCTCATTTTAGAAATACTCTTTTGGCAATAATGGAATTGAGTTCATTCCACAGGTCTGTGACTCATTGATGTAAAGTTGTTAGTGATGGTACTCACAAATGTCTGCCCTTATTGAATGTTTTTGCCTTATCCAACATCCGTTGTTCCCCTCTTTCAATTGTGTCGTTAAAGGATCTTTTTGTGTCCACATCCAGATAAGATTACGTAGTTGGCAAAGTGGGGTTGGATAATCATGGCTCACTTTTTCTGTTTGCAAAGTCCTCTCTGACTCAAATTTCGCAGTTCTTTGATTCCTTTCTTGCAACTGTTTTCATCCATCCAACTTTTCTTGTGTACATGGATGACAACACCTTTCCGAAATTTCTTTGTGCGGAAGGTATTTTGCAAGAATATTATCATTTGTGTCATCTGTCATACTGATGGAGCCACGATAAGCTGCTGCTTGTCATGACTTGTCATCTTGGAGAAAGTGAGGACTGCAGATGCCGAAGAGTCAGAGTCAAAAAATGTGGTGCAGGAAATACACAGCATGTCAGGCTGCATCCAAAGAGCAGGAACTTGTAATCTGTGCAAGGAAATTTTTTTCATCAAGTTTGGTGCAGGTAAAAGTTTTGTTGCTGATTTATAAAAGACCATTGGTTTTTTTAGGGCAGTACAGCGCCAGGGACCCGGGTTCGATTCTGTGTGGAGTTTGCACATTCTCCCCGGGTGCTCCGGTTTCCTCCCACAATCACAAAGATGTGTAGTTTGGTGGAATTGGCTGTGCTAAATTGCCCATAGTGTTCAGGGATGTATAGGTTAGGTGCATTAGTCAGGGGTAAATTTAGGGTAGGAGTTTGGGTTACTCTTCGGAGGGTCGGTATGGACCTGTTGGGCTGAAGGGCCTGTTTCCACACTGTCGGGATCCTAATTCTAATTCAATAGTGGTTTGCATTAAAAACAATCAGCATGCATTCTGATATTGGATAATAAATAGTTGAAATTTGGTGATTTTATCATTGGGGTCATGAGACAAAAGTTGCAAAATGTTCAGTTCTTTTTTAGAGAGAACTAAATCATGACTATTGAACACAACTTATTGCAGGCCTCAAATTCCGAAATATTGTCTTTCTTCACTTCTTCGACGGCATTGAGTTGTATCTATCTGTAGGTGATGAACAACTATTTTCGACATGGTCGCTTACACAATGCAGCACTTTTTGCTTGAACTTGTTGTTTTTCCCAAAGGCATTGTGAGGTACATAAGTCTCAAAAAATGCTTGGCAAATTCAGAAATTCACCAAGGCTCCTTAGACTGCCCTCTCCAGATTCATGATCCCTTCTACCTAGAAGCTCAAGGACAGCAGATAGGTGGGATTAGCACCACCTGCAAGTTCCTCTCCAATCCACTTAGTATCCTGACTTGGATATATATCACCATTTTTTCAGTGCCACTGGATCAAAGTGCTGTAACAGTCTCCCTAACAGCATCATGGCCATACCCAGATTCCCAAGAACTACTGGGATTCAAGAAGGCAACTCAACATCACCTTCTCCAGGGCAACTGGGGATGGTCAGGAAATGGTGGCCCAGTTAGTGACATCCAGCTCCTGTGAAAAATTTCTTTCAAAAAAAAAAGTCCTTCAGAATTGGAACAGAGAAAATCTAAAGGTTCCTTCTTTAAATAAACAAATAAACAAATCCTAAGACTTGTGTAATTTAATGTGAAATTTGTACAGCTGAGAAACATTAATTGCATATTTTTTCCTTAATCAACTTGTTTGTGTTGTGATGCATATTCATGGCAGGATGCTGGTTGTGCACTTTTGAGGAAAGATTAGATTACTTACAGTGTGGAAACAGGCCCTTCGGCCCAACAAGTCCACACCGCCCCGCCGAAGCGTACCCACCCATCCCCCTACATCTACATCTACACTTTACCTGACACTACGGGCAATTTAGCATGGCCAATTCACCTAACCTGCACATCTTTGGACTGTGGGAGGAAACCGGAGCACCCGGAGGAAACCCAATGTGCAAACTCCACACAGTCAGTCGCCTGAGGCGGGAATTGAACCCGGGTCTCCGGTGCTGTGAGGCAGCAGTGCTAACCACTGTGCCACCGTGCCGCCCAAAATCTGGGATCCTGTGGCAATGTCCCTATCCTGGGCTAGAAGGTTCTATCTGCCGCAGAGGTGTGTCACAATATATCTGAATAGGTTGATTAAAAGATATTCAAAGAGAAATTTAGCGACATCAGCGGGACGTTCTAGATTCAGGAACATGATGTTTCACTTTGTGGAAAAAAATCTAATATTACTAACGATTCATGTCTTTTCCTTAACTTATGGCCTTTCAGAAATTCACTGTAATTACTGGGGTTTACTTCGTACTTAAAGCACATTTTGTTCCTGGAAATTTGACTTTTATCTGAGGCACATGAAAAAAAAACTTTCTTAACCTTTGTCATAGATTGGCAGAAAACTGACTTAGATATGCCTCACGATTTTGTCATAGAGATGTACAGCACGGAAACAGACCCTTTGGTCCAACCCGTCTATTCTGACCAGATATCCCAACCCAATCTAGTCCCACCTGCCAACACCCGGCCCATATCCCTCCAAACCCTTCCTATTCATATGCCCATCCAGATGCCTTTTAAATGTTGCAATTGTACTAGCCTCCACCACTTCCTCTGGCAGCTCATTCCATATGTGCACCACCCTCTGAGTGAAAAAGTTGCCCCTTAGGTCCCTTTTATATATTTTCCCTCTCACCCTAAACCTATGCCCTCTAGTTCTGGACTCCCTCACCCCAGAGAAAAGACTTTGTCTATTTATTCTGTCCATGCCCCTCATGATTTTATAAACTTCTACAAGCCTCCAACGCTTCAGAGAAAACAGCCCTAGCCTATTCAACCTCTCCCTATAACTCAAATCCTCCAACCATGGCAACATTCTTGTAAATCTTTTCTGAACTCTTCTCACCATACCCTCATCTGCTGGCCCTATATCAATGGTCCCTTCCTCCCTATTGTCGCAGAAATAATTCCTCAGTCAGGGTGACTTAATGACATGGTTCCCCATACTTCTGCTGTGTTCCATCTCCAACCACCCCCTCTTGGGGTCACAGAATCCTTACAATGCAGGAAGTAGCCAGTTGGTCTGCATGGACCTTCTGAAGAGCATCCCACACAGACCCAGCTCCCTTCTCTGTATTTCCCATGGCTAATCCACCTAACCTGCACATCCCCAGACACAATTGATAATTTAACATAGCCAATACACCTAACCTGCACATATTTGGACTGTGGGAGGAAACTGGAACACCTGGTGGAAACTACGCAAACACAAGGAGAACATGTACACTGCAAATAGACAGTGAAGACTGGAATCAAACCCAGGTCCCTCATTCTGTGTGGCAGCAGTGCTACCCACTGAACCACCATGCTGCCCGAGCCATGCTCCAAATGCTCTTAGCAACACAAATGTAACTTGTTCCAGTCCTCTGCATAGCCAAAGGTCTGGACACATCAAACTGGTTGTGGTTGTTATACGTAATACCCAGAAACAATATGTAGTGCCTTAGACTTGAGGAACTTCAGGGCTAGAAATGACGTGTATAAGGGGGAATAGGTACCACCTGAGTTGGAAGGGGACCAATATCTTGTGGGGAAATTAGCTAGTGCTACTTGCTAGTAAGGAGGGGAACCAAAGTGATAGTGAGAAAAAGGCTGAGATTGGTACAGTAGATAAGGGGAGCAAGTCAAATAGTCAAGGTAGACAAGAACTTGGCAGAGAATGAGAATAAATTAAACTGTGTTCACTTCAATGTAAGATGACTGACAGGTAAGGAAGATGAACTTCAGGCATCGTGGAGAACATGGGACTGGGATATCATTGCAATTTCAGAAACGTGGCTTAGGGATGGACAGGACTGACACATTAATGTTCTGGGGTATAGACGCTATAGGAAGGATAGAAAGGGAGGCAAGAGAGGAGGAGGAGTGACAATTTTGGTTGGGTATATTCCTGGGCGACCATCCAGTGAATTATATGGTGAAACTGAGAAATAAGGTGATCACCTTGTTAGGATTGTAGTGAGCAGGAAAGTGAGAAGCAAATATGTAAAGAGATCTCAGATACCTGTAAGAATAAAAGGGTTGTAATAATAGGGGATTTTAACTTTCCAAACATAACTGGGACTGCCATAGCCATAAGTGATTGCATGGGGAGGAATTTGTTAAGTGTGTTCAAGAAAACCTTCTTATTCAAAATGTGGATGTACCTCTAAGAGAAGGAGCAATATTAACCTTATGTTGCGAAATAAAGCAGGGCAAATGACTGAGTTGTCAGTGGAGAAGCACTTTTGGGGCAAGTGATCATAATTCTATTAGTTTTAAAATAGTTATGGGAAAGGATAGAAGTAATCAAAAGTTAAAGTTTAAGTTGGAGTAAGGCCAATTTTGACGGCATTAGGTAAGAACTTTCAAAAGTTGATTGAGGAGGCTATTGGCAAGTACAGGGATGGTTGGGAAGTGAGAGGCCTTTAAAATGAGATAATAAGAGTTCAGAGATAGTATGTTCTTCTTAGTGTGAAGGACAAGTCTGGTAGATGTGAGGAATGCTGGATGACTAGAGAGATTGAGGGTCTGGTCAAGAAAAAGAAGGAGACATATATCAGGTGTAGACAGCTGGGATCAGTAGGTGGCACGGTGGCACAGTGGTTAGCACTGCTGCCTCACAGCGCCGGAGACCTGGGTTCAATTCCCGCCTCAGGCGACTGACTGTGTGGAGTTTGCACGTTCTCCCCGTGTCTGCGTGGGTTTCCTCCGGGCGCTCTGGTTTCCTTCTACAGTCCAAAGATGTGCAGGTCAGGTGAATTGCCCATGCTAAATTGCCCATAGTGTTAGGTAAGGGTAGGGGTATGGGTGGGTTGCGCTTCGGCGGGTCGGTGTGGACTTGTTGGGCTGAAGGGCCTGTTTCCACACTAAAGTAATCTAATCTAAAGTAATCTAATCAAGTGAATCCCTAGAGGAGTCTAAGGCAGTGGGAATATACTTAAAAGGGAAGTCAGGAAGGCAAACAAGCAACATGAGATAGCTTTGGCAAATAGAGTTAATGAGAATCCAAACAGATTATATAAGTACATTAAGGGCAAAAGAATAACTAGGGAGAGAATAGGGCCCCTTAAAGATCAACATGGCCATCTATATGTGGTATCACAGAAGATGGGTGCCGATACTAAATTAATATTTCGTGTCAGTATTTACTGTGGAGAGGGATCTGGAAACTAGGAAACTTGAAATAAATCGTGGCCTCTTGAAAAGAGTTCATATTATAGAAGAGGAGGTGCTGGTGGTCTTAAATCACATAAAGATAGATAAAATTCTGCAACTTAATCAGGTATTTCTCAGATCATTGTGGGGAAGCGATTAACTAGATTGATAGGCCCCTTTCTGAGATATTTGTATCATCAACAGTCACAGGTGAAGTGCTGGAAGACTGGAGGTTGGCTAATGAAGTGCCATTATTTAAGCAAGGCTGTAAGGAAAAACCAGGTAACTGTAGACCGGTGAGCCTTAAGTCAGTGGTAGGTAAGCTGTTGGAGGGGTTTCTGAGGAACAGGATTTCCATACATTTGGAAAGACAAGGACTGTTTAGGGATGGTAAACATGGCTTTGTGTGTGGGAAATCATATCTCACTAACTTATTTGAGTTTTTTGAAGAGGTGACAAAGAAGATTGGTGAAGGCAGAGCAGAAGATGTCTGTGTGGACTTCAGCAAAGCATTCAACAAGGTTCTGCATGGTAGACTGGTTTGTAAGGTTAGTTCACGTGTGATCTAGTGGGAGCTAGCCAACTGGATACAAAATTTGTTTTAAGGAAGGAGACGGGGTGGTTGCAGAAAGTTGCTTTTCAGACTGAAGATCTGTCACCACAGGATCGATTTTGGGTCTATTGCTTTTCATAATTTATATAAATGATTTAGATGTGAATATAGGAGGTATGGTTAGTAAGTTTGCAGATGACACCAAAATTAGCGGTGAAGATTATATCAGAGTATAATGGGACCTTGATCAGATGGTCCAACGGGCCAAGGAGAGCAGGTGAAATTGGATGGGTATTGTATTTCTGTTAGGTAAACAAGGGCAGGACTTTTTAAAAATTCATTCATGGGATGGGGATGTTGCTAGCAAGGCTAGCATTCATTGCCCATCCCTAATTGCCCAGAGGGCAGTTAAGAGTCGTTCACATTGCTGTGGGTCTGGAGTCACATGTAGACCAGATCAGGTAAGGTTGGCAGTTCCTTACTTAAAGGACATTTGGAACCAGGTAGGTTTTCACAACAATCGACAATGGTCACGGTCATCATTAGATCCTTAATTCCAGACTTTTTTGTTGAATTCAAATGCCACCATCTGCCATGGCAGGATTTGAACCCAGGTCCCCAGAACATTACCTGGGTGTCTGGATCAACAGTTCAGTGATAATACCACAAGGCCATTGCCTCCCATACAGTTAGTGGTAGGGGCCTGGGGAGTGGTGCTGAACAAAGAGACTGGAGAGCCGGTGCATACTTCCTTGAAAGCAGAGTCACAGGTAGACAGGGTGGTGAAGAAATCATACATGCCTCCATTGGTCAGAATATTGAGTACAGGAGTTGTGATGCCATGTTGTACCTGTACAGGATATTGGTGAAGTCACTTTTGGAATATTGTGTACGGTTCTGGTCACCCTTCTTATAGGAAGGATATTGTTAAACTTGAGACAATGCAGAAAAGATTTGCAAGGATGTTGCTGGTACTGGAGGGCTTGAGTTACCGGGACAGGCTGAATAGGCTGGGGCATGGACACGGTGAATAGCCAAGATCTGTTCCTCAGGATACAAGAATCCAAAACTGGACACATGGGTTTAAGGTGAGAGGGGAAAGATTTAGAAAGGATCTAAGGGGAAACTTTTTCAGGCAGAGGATGGTGTGTATATGTAATGATCTGCTAGAGGAAGTAGTGGAGGTGGGTACAATAAAAATATTTAAAAGGCATCTTGATGGGTATATGAATAGGTAGGAATAGAGTGGTAAGGGCATGGAATGCCCTACCTGCGAATGTAGTCAGCTCAGCCACATTAGGGAGATTTAAACAATCCTTAGATAAACAGATAGATGATTTTGGGATAGTGTAAGGGGATGAGCTGAGAATAGTTCACAGGTCGGTGCAACATCGAGGGCTGAAGGGCCTGTTCTGCGCTGTATTTTTCTATGATTCATAGGAATATGGGCCAAATACTGGCAAATGGGATTAGATGAGATTGGGGTGTCTGGTTGGTGCAGATAAGTTTGACCAAAGGGTCTGTTTCCATGCTGTATGACTCTATGACTAAGAGCAGAAAGTGTTTCAGAGTGATATTCAGGGGGAAGTTGCTGGTAGATGCAATCACTGTACAGCTGTTGTTGTATGTCTCACTGCCTTTTAAGGAGAGCGAGGTATGTCTGCGTATTTTTTGAAAAGCATGACTGAAGTGAAATTATCTTCACTTGTTGGATATCTGTAAAGGTCATGGGGCAATGATTCACCTACCCACTGTATTGAACTCCACTTAGATATGAAGAACTCACAGTAAGCAAAACAAATACTGAAGAGTCTGAGGACATTTCTTTACAGCTTAAAAATAATCATTTCCTTGGCTGCAACATTCGCAGATACGGTAAACTGTAAAAATGAAGAAATAATTCAATCGCTTTCTCGAAAATCTAAAATCCGCAGACCAATCTTAATAAGACTGAAACCAAAGCAAGGTCCCTTTTACTTTTGTGGTTTCTGAAATGTGAATTTCACTCAAATCAAAACTAGTTAATTTAGAGATGTGAAGATCATGTGGTTTCAGCAAAAAATACCCAATTCCAGTCATCTTGAAATGTGTGCACATATCAGGATTGGGTCATCCTTTAATTATCTCCAATATGAAGCACATTGCACATTCCCTGTGCAACATCAAGATCAATCTCAGGGAATTCCACACTGAGATCGGATATCTTATTCCACCCATTCATTCATCCTGAAACCAGCGAAGATCATCAATGAAACCGTAACTCTGTTTCCATAAGATCATAAGTTGTAGGAGCAGAATTAGACCATTTGGCCCACCAAATTTGCTTTGACAGTCAATGACCTCATGGCTGATCTGCTAATCCTCAAAGCCACTTCTCTCCCTTTTCCCCCTAACTGTTGATTCCCTTACTGATGTACAGTCTGTCTATTTCAGCTTTGAATACATGTTACAAACCAGCCTCTATAACCCTCTGCGTATAGAATTCAACAGATTCAGTATCCTCTGAGAGAAAGCAATCCTCCTCTTCAGTGTCGTAATGGACAAACCCCTAACTTTCAGATTATCTTTTCTATTTCAAGACTCTCTGAAAGGGGGAGCAACATTTCTTCATCTACTCTGTCAACACCCCCCCCCCCCCCCCCACCAAGAACCTCTTTTGTTTCAATAATGTTTCCTTGAGAAGATGTTGCCTGACCTGCTGAATATACCCAGCATTTTGTGTTTTTCCAGACCTGCTTTATTTTGCTTCTGTGTTATTCCATCTCTTGTTGCAATGCAAGTCCCTCAAACTAGATTTCCACACCTTGAACTACATATTTGAACTCGGTGTCAGTCACTTTTCCTGACAATTGAAAAATTATCTCTGGGTTTTGGAATCAATTCGATGTCTCTTTTCATGTTTATGTGTTAAACGTTCAGATCACCAATGCCTAACAATCACATTTTAATTTATCAACCTCTTTTTGTGTTACTTGATTGCTCATTTTGGTCAAAAAGGATTTGGCTGCGACCCCTACTATTGTTCCTGGACACAGTGTCTCTCTCAGTGACCTCCTCCAAAAGCATAATGCCATGTTCCACATGTATGCTGATGGGCCTTGGATTGTTACTGCTTTTGTGTCAGACCTTACTTTTACAGGATTTACAAAGAGTTTCATGGCAATATGAGATTAACAGTCTTATGAAGACATGAACTAGGAGCAGTAGTAGGCCATTCAGTCCTTTGAGCTCGCTTTGCTATTCGATAAGATTGTGGCCCATTCAAATTCCATATTCCCACCTACCCTAATTAGTCTCAATTTCTCTGCCTGACAAGAATCTCTCCACTTCTGGCTCAAAAATATTTAATAACCCTCCTTCCACTACCTTCTGAGGCAGAGCTGCATAGCCCTTTGAGGGAATAAAGAATCTGCTCATCTCTGTCCTGAAAAGACGCCGCCTAATGTTAAAACAGTGCCCCCTAGTTTTGACCTCCCACAAGAGGAAAAATCCTTTCCACATCCACCTTTTTCTGACCATTTAGACTGCATTAACTATGGGTTAATAGTCCTAACATGTACTATAAAATAACTGACCAGTGAGCAGTCATGAAGTTATTAAATTAACAGTGTGTGCATGTGCGTGGGGCTTATATATCCAATGTGTAGCTTTATTGTGTGTACACGGTGTAGTTGGGATTTTATTAAATGTAAAGAGTGGGGCTATAACTGTAACTCTGTAACTGTAGTTAAGTTGAGCTGCATGTCTCTCAGATTTCTGGCAGGGACAGTGTTGGAAGGAGTTTGATTGTATTTCAGTCTGTGAGTCCTTGTTGGTTATCAGCTTTCTATTTATAGCCGTCAGGAACCCAGTGAACTCTACTTATTTGCACAAGGACCCGATATTTAGAGATGGAAAGTTTATCTGCAATGATGATTAGTGAGTAGAATTTCAGTAATTGCTGCACCCTTCCACTGTTTGGTTAGGACCCTGTTTAGCTCCTTTTGTGCTGTATCCTGGCAAACACTCTTTCCTTACATAAACATTCACTACCTGATTTACACTGAGTACACCTGCCATCTGAGCACAGCAGGATCCCACAAAGTAACAGTGAATTAAATGACACATTACCCAGCTGTGAGTGACCTTTGCAGGAAAATGGACAAGAGTAGACCCATTCCATCTACACTCACTGCAGATATTTCAGCACAATAGGCAGGGCTGAGGGAATGCTGCACTGTCAGAAGGCCAGTGCTGAGGTAATACTACACTGTAAGAGGGTCAGTGCTAAGAGTGCTGAACTGTTGGAGGATTAGTACTGAGGGGGTACTTCACTACCACAGGATCAGTACTAAGGGAGTGCTGCACTGTTAGAGGTTCGTTACTAAGGGAGTGCTGCACTGTCGGAGGGTCAGTACTGAGGAAGTGCTGCACTGTCAGAGGGTTAGTTTTGAGGGAGTGCTGCACTTTTTCAAAGTCAGTACTGAGGGTGTGCTACATTGTTGGAGGGTCAGTACTGAAGGAGTGTTGCACAGTTGGACAGTCAGTACAGAGGGAGTTCTGCACTGCCGTTAGGTCAATACTGAGGGTGTGCTGCATTGTCAGAGGGTCAGTACGAATGAGTGCTGCACTGTAAGAGGGGAGTACTGAGGGAGCACTGTAATGTTGAAGGGTCAGTACCGAGGGAATGCTACACTGTCAGAAGGTCAATACTGAGGGAGTGCTTCTCTGTGGGAAGTCAGGACTGAGGGAGTGCTGCACTTTCGGAGTACCCAGTTGGACAACATGGAAGAATCCAGCCTGGGTGAATCCGAATTACTCAAAAGTTGGTAAAGTGTCTCTTCCGGTAGGCCCACTGATCTTTTCAGTTGATTATCCATTACTATTTTGAAATGCTATCCGCAGGAAGTACGCAGTTACTGTCACACCCAATCTTTTGGCTCAGACATTTTACTAACTGGATAGATACACGATTTTAATGCTAGAGTGAACAGAAGCCTTGAAATGATAGACTGATAAGATCAATAGGTGTTTTGTTTGTAAGGCTCGTGAGGACTAGAGTCAAAGGCAGCTGACTACAGCTGACGTAGAGCTGATGATTTCACTCAAAGAGGCTGGAGGGTTTTATTGACCCCATCGTGTTCCTGTGTGTCGTGCAAGAACCTATTCTAAACTGACTGAGCCAAACTGATGAGACTAAAAGAGATATGGAGGTGCTGATGTTGGACTGGGGAGCGGACAAAGTCGAGTCACACAACACCAGGTTATAGCCCAACAGGTTTATTTGAAAATCCAAGCTTTCGGAGTACTGCTCCTTTATCAGGTGAAAAGACTAAAAATGTCCTGATTTCAGTCGAAACACAGCTGGTTTTCAAGTCTTTTTTCTGAATGTTTAGCACATATTTTTTCATTATTTTGATGCAGTTAAAGTCTGGTCTTGGTGAGATGATAAGTGAGCAGTCTTGATGACAGGATATTGCAACTGTTTGTGAAGTGGGGGAAGAGGTAGTCTGCTATTGTTTCTAGCTTTAGATGGTGTAATTGTACGAATGATATTTAATCAGATAGATCAGCAATGATTCGATAGTTCTCACATGCTGGAACAAGTTGAATGGCTCGCACTGATCTCGCTGCCTGGGACTCACTGCTCATGTCCAGTGTGGCAAGTGTGCAAAATATGTGCTGGGTGGGGTCTTCATAATTCACCATCAAGAATGGCTCAGCAGCAGCACGACTGATCGAGCTGGTCAGTCCTAAGGACACAGCTGTTGGTTCTGTGCCAGGTGGTGAGACATCCAACAAAAGGGAAAAACATGCTTGACCTCATCCTTACCAATTTGCCTGCAGCAGGTGTATCTATCCATGACAATATCAGTAGGAGTAACCTCTACACAGTCCTTGAGGATATGAAATTCTGCCTTCACATTGAGAATACCCTCCATCATGTTGTGTAGTACTATCACCGTGCCAAATGGAACAGACTTCAAACAGATCTAGCAACTCAAGACAGGGCATCCATAAAGTGCTGTGGGCCATCAACAACAGCCAAATTATACTCCCCAACACAAGCTGCAATTTATTGGCCTGATATTCCCTTACTCTTAACATTAGCACCAATCTAGTGGATCAACTCTGCTATGGGAAAGATGTTATTAAACTTGAAAGAGTGCAGAAAAGATTTACAAAGATGTTGCCGGGGTTGGAGGGTTTGAGCTATAAGAGCGGCTGATTCGGCTGGGGCTATTTTCGTGGGATGTTGGAGATTGAGGAATGATCTTATAGAGGTTTATAAATTCATGAGGGCCAAAGTCTTTTTTCCTAGGGTAGGGGACTCCAAAACACGAGGGCATAGGTTTCAGGTGAGAGGGGAAAAATATAGAAGGGACAACGTTTTCACGCAGAGGGTGGTGTGTGTATGGGGTGAGCTGCCAAAAGAAGTGGTGGAGGCTGGTACAATAATGACTTTTAAAAGGCATCTGGATGGATACATGGAAGGAAGGATTGAGAGGGATATGGGCCAAATGTTGGCAAATGGGACTAGATTAATTTAGGGCATCTGATCAGCATGGACGAATTGGACTGAAGGGTTGGTTTCCGTTCTGCACATCTCTATGACTCTATCTAAGCATCATCCTGTAACATTTCATGAAATTATCATTGCTGAATTCTCCACTGTCAGCAGCATGGGGGTTACCATTGACAGGAAACTGAGCAGGACTAGCCACATAAGTACAGTGGCTGCAAGAGCAGGTCAAAGTCTCAGAATCCTGTGAGGAGTAACACACCTTCTGACTCCCCAAAGCCTGTCCAGAAACTGCAAAGCACAAGTCAGAGGTGTGATGGAATACTCCCCCACTTGCCTGGATGGGTGCAGCTCCAACAACACTCAAGGAGCTTGACACCATCCGGGACAAAACGGCCTGCTTCAGTGGCAACACCAACTACAAGGTGCTTTGCAGAAATTCACCAATCTTAGAATCCCTACAGTGTGGAAACAGGCCCTTCGACTCAACAAGTCCACACCAACCCTCCGAAGAGTAACCCTGCCAAACCCATTCCCCTCCTCTATTACAATGTACCTAACTTACACATCCCTGAACAATATGGGCAATTTAGCATGGCCTAACCTGCATGTCTTTGGATTGTAGGAGGAAACCAGAGTACCTGGAGGAAATCCATGCAGTCACGAGGAGAATGTGCAAACTCCACACAGACAGTCCAAAGCTGGAATCGAACCCAGATGCCTGGCACTGTGAGGCATCAGTGCTAACACTGAGCCACCGTGCCACCCGTCCACAAATTTGACTGACCCAGTCGACCCATAGTCTCTGCCTGCTCCTGCCCCACCAAGGCTTCTTGAAAGTACCTTCCAAACCCAGAATTGCTACTGTCTAGAAGGATGTGGGCAGCAGATACATGGGAACACCATCACCTACAAGTTCCCCTCTAAGCCACTCATTCCCCTGACTTGGAAATATATCACCATCTTTCAGTGTTACTGGATCAAAATCCTGGAACTCCCTCCTTAATGGGTTGTGGGTCTACCTGGGTGAAAGTGAGGACTGCAGATGTTGGAGATTAGAGTTGGGAGTGTAGTGCTGGAAAAGCACAGCAGGTCAAGCAGCATCCGAGGAGCAAGCGAGTCAATGTTTCGGGCAAAAGCCCTGCATCAGGAATGAGGCTCTGAGCTGAGGGGATGAAGAGATAAATGGGAGGGGGGGGGGTGCTGGGCCTGGGGTGAAGGTAACTGAGAGTGCGGTAGGTAGATGGAGGTGGGGTAATGGTGATAGGTCAGAGAGGAGGGTGGAACGGATAGATGGGAAGGAAGATGGCCAGGGAGGACAGGTCATGAGGGAAGTGCCGAATGGAAGGTTGAATCTGGGATAAGGTGGGGGGAGGGGAAATGTGGAACATGGTGAAATCCACATTGATGCCATGGAGTGTCCAAAGGCGGAAGATGTGGTGGTTCTTCCTCCAGGCGTTGGGTGGTTACAGAATGGCGATGGACGAGGCCCAGGACCTGCATGTCCTTGTCGGAGTGGGAGGGGGAATTGAAGTGTTCGACTATGGGGAGATGGAGTTGGTTGATGTGGGTGTCCTGGAGGTGTTCTCTGAAGCGCTCTGCAAATAGGCGTCCTGTCTCCCCATTGTAGAGGAGGCCGCATTAGGGGCAACGGATACAGTAAATGACATGTGAAAGTTTGAAACTTTTTGATCGATGTGAAAGGCTCCTTCAGGGCCTTGTACAGAGGTGAGGGTGGAGGTGTTGCTGCAGGTTTTGCAATTCCTGTGGTGACAGGGGAAGTTGCTGGGCGAGGACGGTAGGTTGGTGGGGTGCGTGGACCTGACAAGATCATCGCAGAGGGAATGATCTTTACAAAAAGCAGATAGGGGTAGGGAGGGAAATATTTCTGTGGTGGTAGGGTCCGTTTGTAGATGGCGGTAATGGTGGAGGATGATGCGATGTATACGGAGGTTGGTGGGGTGGAAAGTCCTCACCAGGACCGGGGTGGGGGGGCGCGGTTCTGTCCTTGTTGCGGTTGGGGGTTGGGGTTCGAGGGCGGAGGTGCGGGACGTGGATGAGATGTGCTAGAGGGCATCGACCACGTGGGAGGGGAAATTGCAGTCTTTAAAAGAAAGAGGCCATCTGGTGTGTTCTGTGGTGGAACTGGTCCTCTTGGGGCCTGTGCGTCTACCTACACCAAATGGACTGCAGATGTTCAAGAAGGCAGCTCACCACTACCTTTTCAAGGGCAATTAGGGATGGGCAATAAATTCAGGCATAGCCAATGACAACCACACCCCTTGAATAAAGTTTTAGAAAAATAATCAGCCTGATAAATCAGAATAAAATCATCATTTTCAAATAAAGGTCAGTACTGAGGAAGTCCTGCACTGTCAGAGGGTCAGTACTGAGGGAGTGCTGCACTGTCAGGGTGACAGTATTGAGGGTATCCTGCACTGTCAGGGTGGCAGTACTGAGGGAGTCCTGCACTGCCAGATGCATAGTACTGGCCTGGGCCATTTATCACTGACACATAAGTGCAGTAGAGAAAGTCAACCAGCAGTGCAGCCACTGCATTCTTCAGATTTAATGGGAGGCTTGTCAAACAAATGCTAATGTTCTCCCTGTAGCCAGCACCACAAGCATTCAGGCAACAGTCCTGAAAAGTCAGCTGTGATGATTGGACGACGCGTCCTGATGGCCAAAGATATCTCCCCCATCAAGGCCTGTTATGGTTAAAATGGCCAACATTCCAGGGGAGGACAAATAAAACACTACAAACAAAAAAAACACTGCAGCTCTCCTTGAGTGCAGCAATTTTGACATTATTGGCTGGTGGGCTTACTACAAAATGTTCAAAATTGCAAAACCTTGTCCATCTGCCTCATCACTGTTTGAATGCAAACACCTTAATGACAAGACAGGACGTCAGCAAAGAAGGCAAGAGAAGGAAGCAAATCCTGCACTCTAGAACCCACTGCCTCATGGGCTGTCCTGCCCCATCTTATCCAAAGCTAACTGAGAATTGACTTGTTCAATCAAATGACCATCCAGAAAGAAGGGACAGCCAAAGACATCATCGATGATCAGTAGTTGTGTGTAGACTAGCCAGTATCTGAGTTCAGTATCTGACAGAACATAAATAATTAAACATCTAATATCCATGGTACACTCTCATTAATTGATGACCTGCATACAGTTGCTCAGTTTTCAGGCTTTTTAAAAAAAAACCTAAAAATATTCCACCATAGTGTTGCATCAACAGAATTCCATTCAGTTCTTTTCTGAGTTGGGAGTTAAGGAATTTTGGGAAGCCAGTGAACAGCAAACTTTAATCTATTTTCTGGATTAGTGGTGCTGGAAGAGCACAGCTGTTCAGGCAGATCCGAGGAGCAGTAAAATCAATCTTTAATCTATAACTTATCCCATGTTGTAGCTGCCTCTGGAGTGTTTGATGAAGGCAATGCAGAGGGAGCTTTTCTCTGTATTTGAACCCGTGCTATAACTGCCCAGGGAGCATTTGATGGAGACAGTGTGGAATAGCTTTTATGTAATCTTAATCTAATCCTGTCTTGCACCTCCCCTAGTGGTTTGATAGTGACAATTTTGAGAGTTTTACTCTGTATCTACCCCAATGCTGTATTTGGCCTGGAATCAAAATAGACCATAAGACACAGGAGCAGAATTAGGCCACTTGGCAATGAACTATTAACTAATACCATAGTGAATCTTTTCTGGACTGTCTCCAATTCCAGTGTATAGTTTCTTAAGTAAGGGGCAAAATTGTTCACAGTAATAGAGGTGTGATCAGACTATTGTCTTGTACAGTTTTAGCAAGATTCCTACCCCCTTTTTATATCTCTGTGCTACAGCTTTCTGCAATTTTTTTCCATTTAATAATGTTCAAAACTTGTATTCTTTTTCATAAAGTGCATGCCCATATATTTTCACACATTATGTTCCATCTGTTTGCCCATTTACTTAACCTGGACTTATACCACTGCCGGAGAAAGTGAGGACTGCAGATGCTGGAGACCAGAGTTGAAAAATGTGGTGCTGGAAAAACACAGCAGGCCAGGCAGCATCCGAGGAGCAGGAGAATCGATGTTTCGGGCATAAGCCCTGAAGAAGGGTTAATGTCCGGAACGTCGATTCTCCTGCTCCTCAGATGCTGCCTGGCCTGCTGTGTTTTTCCAGCACCACATTTTTCAACACTTATACCACTGCAGACTCCTTATGTCATTCTCGCCAGTCACCTCCCTATTACAGTACATTCAGTTTCCTCATTCAAATCAGTGGAATATATTAAAAATAATTGTGGCCCCAGCACTGACACTTGTTCTACTCATTGCAGGTCACCATCTTGAAAATGCCCCATTGTCCCAACACTCTGACTTAATGAGATTAGTCAAATTTCTATCCACACTAATATACTACCATGGACTCCTATCCTATTCAGTAGTCTTATGAATGGTATCTAATCAAATACCTGGAAATCTAAACATATTACGCCTACTGTTTCCTTTTATATATCCTGCTTGTTGCCTCCTCAAAGAACTTGAATGAATTTGTCACGTTATGATTTCCCTTTCATGAAGTTATGCTGATTCTGCTTGATCATACTATGTATTTTTAAATGTTCTCTATCTCATGAATCATTGGGGCAGTGCACTGGACATAATTCCCGGAATAGCAGGACTTACAACCACATTTAAAGGTTTTTAACTATGCAGGTTCCCTGATTTATTGCCTCTTAGAACAATTATGAACCATCAACATATAACTCTACTTAATAAAACTCTAATCCCCTTATAAATAACCCATTATACACAAACGGACTGACAGATATAGATGGGGAGAAAAACAATAGGTGAAATCGATAAAGGGAACTCTGGAAAGCAATTCAGTCAACATGATTGACAGGATCCATTGAGATGGCTCTTGTGCTGGTCAGAATGCTGCTTTTCAGTCTTTTTTTTGAATCCTTCCATTGGTTTGAACTAGGCACAGGGTGGTTGTTTCGCTGATAAAATGTCTCTGACTAAAAATTACACCTTACAGCAACTGTTGTATGAAAGAAAAACTGGTATTTTTCAGCTTAAAGTGGCTTTATTTGCAGAGAACAGGCAGTGTTCCTGCACTGATGATCTGAAATATTTCTCTGCATCTTGTTCCCAGACCCAAGCAGTTTGGCTACATGAGAACCAATCTTTTAATTGTTGACTGGCAAGAGACTTTGTTATAAGTAATTGTTCACTAGTCCACAAACCAAAGTTCCGTTTGTACACGACCCTTCAGCCCCAGTGCATCTGAATTTTCTGCTGTAATCACAGCTGTGTTCACGATATGTATCAAATTATTTACTGTCAGACCATGCTGTAGTCCTTGATTTTAAATGTTATTTTCTTCTTTCAGTACAAAATAACACGCTAAAATAAAGACACTCAGTCTTTATATTTTATAACAGATTCTAACATTTTTCTTGTGACTGATGTTAAGCTAACTGGCTACTTCTTATTGTCTCTGTCTTCAAATGAAAGCATTATATTGACAATTTTCCAATTTTCAAGGACTTTTGCTGAATCTGAACTTTCTTGGAAGATTGGAATTCATTTCCTTGTTTACTTCTATGAGGGTAGGAGTAAAATTGTCCAGAGACTAATGAGGATTTTTCGATCACTATATCCCGAATGGTCAGTGCTCAGTTTCACAATGTTAACTCTTGCTCAGTTTCTTCAGCACAGAAGTCTTGTTCCTAAGTATCAGGAGACTGAGAAAATTGTAAATAAAACTCCTGTTTCCAACCTCATCATATTTGGAATGGTACTTGGTAATACTAATCTCTGCTGCAATTGATGCCCCAAAATGAATCTGAAAGGATAGGATATCAATTTATTTCAATATGTGTGGTATGTAGATTAGAGTGAGGCCAGTCATGAGGCCAGGTTAACCCAGGCACGGGTTGGATCGAGTCATGAGTGAGCAGTGGTCAGACTTCTGCCTGTTTCTGCTGTCTTGGTGTTAATGTAGTGGTTTTGGCTGAGCTGTGATATTGTTGCATGCTGACTTAGATTGAATCCAACAGATGGTTAAAGACAGTATTGTTGATTTGTTGATGATTAGAGAATGTCCCTTTTAGTAAGTCAAAAAATCTCAGAATTGTTAGTGTTCAAGGAGGTCACTAAGCTCATCATGTCTGCAGTGGTTCTTCACATAAGCACTTCACTTTGTCCCATTCTCCTTTATTTTCCCCCAGAATTATGCATGTTTTTCCTTTACAGATGATATATCAACACTGTTTTGAAGGCCACAATTGAGCTTGCCTATTCCATACTCCCAAGCAGTGCATCCCAGATGTCAGTCACTAACTATGTGAAAAAGGTTTTCCTCTGTCACTATTGCATCTTTTGCCAAATACTTTAAAGCTGAGTTCTCTTGTTCTCAATCCTTCCATCAATGGGAACAGTTTCTGCCTGTCTATTCTGTCCAGACCCTTCATGGTTTTGAACAGTGTGATCAAACTTTCCCCCAGTCTTCTCTTCTTCATGAACAGTCTCACATTTTTTGATTCCTGCTCCATTCCTTCACATCGTTCTTATAGTATGGCATCCAAAATTGTACAGAATGCTCCAGCTGAGGATGAAATAGTGTCTTTACAAGTTCAGAATAACCTCCCTGCTCTTGTACTCCACACCGTAGTAATAAAGCCCAGAATACTCTGTGCTTTATTAACTACTTTTTAAATCTGGCCTGCCACTTTTGATGAATTATGCACGTGTACACCCGGGTGTCTCTGCTTATGCACTCCTTTTGAATTCTACCCTTTATTTTATAATCCTCTCCAAACTCTCCCTCCTCAACTGTTTCACCTCACATTTCTATGTATTGAACATCTGCCTTTCTATCTGCCTTTCCCATCAACTTATCTACACTATCATCACGACAGTTTACAATATTTGAAGTTCTGTATCACCCTCTGACTTTGAAATCTTCCCCTGTCCACACTGGTCTGTATCATAAATACATAACAGGAAAAGCAAGAATTCCAACATTGATCCTTGGAAAAATTCACTCCACACCTTCCTCTCGAACTTGCCCCAAAAAGAAATCCATTGACCAATAGTCTGGCTAAGTGAGAAGAAACAATGTTGTGTCTATGATGCTTCTATTTCATAAGCTTTAACTTCACAAGTCTGTTGTGAACCACTGTAACAAATGCCATCTACATCACTTCACATTATAACATCCATCAATCCTCTCTGTTACCTCATCAAAAACCTCCAATAAGTTAGTCAAGCGTAATTTGCCCTTTAATTAATCCCCATTTGAACATATGACTTTTAATTTTGTATCAAATTACCATTTCTGGAGGTTTTTGTGCCTTTGAAGTTAAACTAACTGGCTTGTTGTTTGCAGGCTTAGATTTGCACTCTTTTTGAATAAGGGTGTTATATTTCTAAAATGAAGTATGACTGAAAATCTATTTCCAAAGCCTCACAATTTCCAATCTCACTTCACAGTTGATGCATCTCACCTGGTCCAGATACATTGTCAAATTTAAGTAGGCAACCTATCCAATGCCTTTGAATGTTTGATCTACCTTCTCTTTCACCATGACCTTAGGCAGCATCTTCTCCCTTGGTAAAAATAGATATCAAGTACTCATTTAATTCCTTGGCCATGTCACCAGAATTTATGTGCTAATTGCCTTTTTGGTCCCTATCAATCTTTGTTCTTCCTTTTACCATATTTTTACTATATATATATGCCTGTGGAGGACTTCTGAATTACTTTCTTATGTTTGCTGCCGGACTCTTTTCATATTCCCTCTTTACTTATTTGTTTTTACACTGCTCCTGTAAGGATCTGTGAAGTCCTGGACACTGGCACCAGTACAGTGACCACCAGAAATGTACTGGGCCAGTATTTTCGCCAAACGCATAAGAAGACGATTTTTAACTAAATAGTGAGGATATAGGATCATGTGGTAAATCAAAGAGTAGAGTCAAAACTAAACATATAGAGTTTTTAAATGGGAAATAATAAACAAGCCACAATGGATAGAGAGTACAAATTTAAGAGTTAACCAACAGATAAGACTAAAGTTTGCAAAGACAGTAAAAGGATAAAGCTTTTCATCTCATACATAAGTATTTGAAACTGTAGTGATTGGAACGAGGGCCAGGTGGGTCTCATTGTCTATGAGGCCCTTGATTAAGTTTGTTAAACTGGGCCACTCAGGGAACCCTGGTTTACAGAAGATTCACACCTGCACACACACAACATGGGTGCTGGGGAAAAAAATAAGCACTACTGCAGTTAGGCTGTAGTGTGGGGGTTTTAAAAAAATATTTAAAAAAGAAAGGAAAAAAAAGAATAGGAGTGCCAGACATTCAAAAAAAAAAGCAGAAGATTCAGACAGTCTGTTCATTCCAAGGACTGGTTCTGTGCTGGCTGATCAGAGATCATATACTGTGCACATGTAAATAAAGGGTGACTTGGTGACGGGATACTGGCCTCTGTGCAGTTATTTCAGAAACAAAGAAGATCCTGAGATATTAGATGTGGAGAGGGTGTTTCCCCTTCTGGGAGAAGTCAGAGCTAGGTAATGCTGCTTAAAAATCGGGGGTCACCCATTTAATGAAGCAATGAGTAAATATGATCTGGTAGCCATTACAAAGGCCTCTTCGAACATCTGTCAAAGGGAAAAACATTAGAAGCTATTATTAAATAAGTTCTAACAGAGCACTTGGTTAAATTCAAGGTAATCAGACAGCGTTGACATGATTTTGTGAAAAAAATGTATTTAACTATATTCTATTGTAGTTATGTGATGAATGTGGTGTACTTATGTTTTGAAAAGTATTTGATAAAGTGCCACATCAAAGAGTATTGTGGAAAATAGAAGCTCATGATAGAGGAAGTACCATATTGGCATGGATAGAAGTTGGTTGACAGGAAGCAGCGAGTAAGCATCAATATCTTTTTATTCAGATTGGTAAGATGTAATAAGTCATGTGCAGCAGGGATCAGTGCTGGGAGCTCATCTCTTTACAATTTATCTGAATTAAGATAAAGGGATGGAAGAAATGGTTTCCAAATTTGCTGATGACACAAAGATAAGTAGGAAAGGAAGTTGTGAAGAGATTGGCATAAGAAACCTGTGACAAAAAAAATGAAGAGTACAGTAGGAAATTGTGAAATTGTCCATTTTGGCAGGAAGTATAACAAAGATTGCCTAAATAGTGAGATATTGCAGAGCTTGGAAAATGGACCTGGGGGCTGTTGTGCATGAATCCAAAAAGGTTAGTATGCAAATACAGCAAGTAAATAGAAAAATTAATAGAATGTTATTTATTTGAGTGGTTTGAATACAAAAATAGTAAAGTTATACAAGGCACTACTAAGACCGCAGCTGGAGTTCTGTGTACAGTATTCATAATTTTCTGTAAGAGAATGATGAAAATACATTAAAGATGTTTCAACTCAGGTCGACTAAATTAATTCCTGAATTGAGAGACTTGTCTTATAAGGAAAAGTTGGACAGGCTAGATCCCTACCTGCTGAAGTGTAGAAGAGTCAGTGCCAACTTGATTGAAACATAGAAGATCCTGAGATATTAGATGTGAGAGAGGGTGTTTCCCCTTCTGGGAGAAGTCAGAGCTAGGTACTGCTGCTTAAAAATCGGGGGTCACCCATTTAATACGGAGTTAAAGCAAGGGTTGTCAATCATTGGAACTCTTCTGCTGAAAGCAGAGTTTTGAATATTTTTAAGGTGAAAGTAGGTAGATTTTAGTTTATCAATTGGTGAAAGGCTATCACGAGTTGGATTCACTATGTTAATGGACCTCTATCCCAGACCCTAAGCTTATATCTTGATGGGCAGACAGTTAGAATGAGAGAAAGACAATGTGGCATGTAAAAGCACAGAGCAAGTGGAAGCCATTTGTCTGGGGATGCTGTCTGTTGGAGAAACTCATCTCATACCACTTCCCTGCTACCCTTTCAAGCAGCACATTCTAGACCCTAACTACTAACTGGTGAGGAAAAAGGTTTTCCCTCATTTTCCTGTTAATTCTGTTGTCAATTAGTCTTAGTCAGTGTTCTCCCATCTTTGATACCACCACCAATAGGAACTGTTCCTATCGAGTCTGTCCAGACTCCTCATGATTTTGAACACCTTGACCAAATCACCTCTCAGCCTTCTCTTCTCCAATTTCTCCAATTTCTCCACAGTCTCAAATTCTCCAGTTTATCCTCATCACTGACATTTCTCATCCGTTGAACTATACTTGATTGCATTCTGCTCTCGCTGATAATTTAAATCCTTCCTCATGTGGGGCTGAGAATAGCAATGTTCTAGTTGAGGCTGAACCAGTGTTATATATGGTTTTGTGCCTGTATTCTATACCTTTTTGTATAAAGCTGAAGATCCCAGATAACTTCTTAACCTGTCCTGCCACCCTTAGTGATCTATGTTAACATACACCCAGGTCCCTTTGCTATTTAGAATTGTAGCCTTTATTTATATTGTTTTTCCCTGCTTTTCTGATTAAAATAAATCACTTCATACTTCTCTGCTTAAAACCTTACCTCCAACACTTCCATCCATTGATTTGATTTGATTTGATTTATTATTGTCACATGTACTGAGATACAGTGAAAAGTATTGTTTTGTGTGCTAACCAGACAAATCATACCTTCCATTAGTGCATCTGGGTAATGGAATGGAATTCAGAATGTAGTGTTACAAGTACTGAGAAGGTGCAGAGAAAAATCAACTCTAATATATGAGAGGTTGATTCATAAGTTTGATAACAAGCAGGGAAGAATCTGTTGGTATGTGTTTTCAAACTTTTGTATCTTCTGCCTGATGGAAGAGGGTGGAAGAGAGTATAATGGGGTGGGAGGGATCTTTGATTATGTTGACTGCTTTCCTGAGGCAATGGGAGGCATGGACAGAGTCAATGGTTTGCATGATGGGCTGGGCTGTGTTCACAACTCTGTGTAATTTCTTGTGGTCTTGGGCAGACCGGTTGCCATACCAAGCTATGATGCATCCAGATAGAATGCTTTCTGTGGTGCATTTATAAAAGTTAATAAGAGTCAATGTGGACATGCAGAACTTCCTTAGCCTTCTGAGAAAGTAGAGTCGTTGGTCTGCTTTCTTGACTGTAGTATTGATGTGGATGGACCAGAATAGGTCATTAGTGATATTTACCAATATGGGTGGCATGGTAGTTCAATGGTTAGCACTGCTGCCTAACAGTGCCAGGGACCCAGGTTCGATTCCAGCCTCAGGTGACTGTGTGGGGTTTGCACATTCTCCCTGTGTCTGTATAGGTTCCCTCCGTGTGCTCTGGTTTCCTTCCCCAGTCCAAAGATGTGCAAGTTAAGTGAATTGGCCATGCTAAATTGCCCATAGTGTTCAGGGATGTGTAGGTTAGGTGCATTAGTCAGGGGTAAATGTAGAGTAATAGGGTAAGGAAATGGGTTTGGGTGAGATACTCTTCAGAGGGTCAGTGTGGATTTGTTTGGCCAAGGGGCCTGTTTCCACACTGTAGGGATTCTATGATTCTGTGACTTACCCTTAAGAACTTGGACCTCTCGATCACCTTCGTCTCAGCACTGTTGATACAGCATATCCTCCACTCCGCTTCCTGAAGTCAATGGCCAGCTCCTTCATTTTTCTGACTTTGAGGGAGAGACTGTTGTCTTTACACCATGCCACTAAGCTGTCTGTCTTGTTCCTGTACTCTGTTTGAGATCCGACCCACAACGGCGGTGTCGTCAGTAAATTTGTAAATGGAATTACAGATGCATTTGGCCACATAGTCGACTGGTTTAAAGAAAAGATACAGAGACATTAATAAAAGAGACAGAGAACTCAACTGTCAGATGTAAAAGTAACTAAAAGGGATTGAAAAAATAAATCTGGAAGACTGCATTTTGGCAGGGATTTGGCAGTGAGCTGAAGGTCAATGTTAGAGCTGGAAAGTGGTTCATACAAAAGTGTTGGATTCTGGTTGAGCGAATGAGGTTAGTGCTCCTGGAGAAAAGAAGGGCTTGCATTTATATTGCACCTTGGATATCCACTGGCCACCTGAGAGTGCTTTACAGTTAATCGTTTAGTTTTACAGTGGTCTTACTGTCACAGAAGGCAAAATGTACACAGCAAACTCCCACAAATGCCTACATGATAATGATAAATAATTCTTTTTCATGATATTGATTGGAGGATAAATATTGCCAGGACCACAGGAGAACTCCCCTACTTTTCTTTGAAGTCGTAATCTGGGTTCCTTTATGTTCACCAAAACAAATAGCTGGAGACACAGTGTAAGACCTCATCTGAAAAACTGTGCATCTGACAATACACTGGCATGTCACCATGGAGTTCTGTGCTAACAGTGTTCACTGTGAAAATTTGTGACTCACACAGCTGACACCCTTAGGAGGCTTTGATGTGACATGTTGATAGGTTTAGGGTGCTGGATCATGTTGAATGGACTGAATGGCCTATTCATAGGAAGAAGTGCTGTTGCTGTAACATGTTTGGTGCCGCATGAGCTTCTAATTGAGATTAAAGCTTTCCTCACAGTGAATAATCTCTTACTTCAATCTGCTTTGTTTTAGATTGGTAAATAATGTCCAATCCAACTTGGCTGACCCCATGGCAGACTGATGACTCTGGGCATGTACCAGCTCGAATGGAAACCATGGCATCAATTGCCACACCCAGTATCTCCATATCGACTCAACAAGCTCCAAAGAAATTTGCACCTGTGGTGGCTCCAAAACCCAAGTTTAATCCCTACAAACAGAATGGACAGCCCCTGGGACAGGTGCAAACTGAAAGTAAGTTGAACAGAATTCAAATCTACTATAAAAATGCATGTATGGCATACAAACCTGATGTCGCTGCAAGTTAGGTGTATGTTTCTTCATTCTTTGCTATGAAAATCATTGGCTGCACCAGAATTTATTGCCTATCCCTAGTAGCTCTTGGAAAGGTGGTATTGAGCTGCCTACAATCCATTTTTTTTGTAGGTTTGCTGTTAGGAAGGAAGATCCAGGATTTTGACCTAGTGGCACTGAAAGAATGGTGACATATTTCCAAATATGTTTGTTGAGAGACTTGGAGGTGAACGTACAGGTGGTGGTGATGTTTTGATGTATCTTCTGCCTTGTCTTTTTAGTGATTTGAAAGTCACTGCTAAGGAGCTTTGGTGAATTCTGCAGTGCATCTTGTAAATGGTAAATACTGTTGCTACTGAGCGTCGAAGTTGAAGTGAGTGCATGTATAAGATGCTGAGTGCAGGATAATTAACTCTTTTAATGGTTTCTGTTTTGTAAATCACAGTAGGCTCTGATGGCTATATACATGGTCTTCATTTCAGCTTATCTGTGCTGTATAATCTTGGTTTGGGTGTGAAGTTCCTTTTACTGGATTAGACGGTCAACCCAATTCATGCAATCAGTGGCTGCGTAAGCAAATACCTAGGAAGCCTGTGAAAGGATGTTTGAAATGTTGTGGTTTTGGTGTCTCCTTTCTGATGCCTTTCAGCTTTCAAAGATGTAGCCATCAGAGCATCCAGTCTTGCTCAGCTTGAGATGTGTCAGTTTTATACTGCACACTTCGAACTGTGGTTATGCGTAACTCTTTTTATCTCTGTCTTTGTCTTTTCCACTCTCTAGATGTAAATCTATCACGAAATCTCTCTTTTTTTATTTTTTGTGTATGTTTGTGCCCTGGGACTCACCATCTGTCTGTCTGTGCTTTAGTAACAATGTGCCTGCCATTTTGATGTGAGTAACTTCATGTTTCCTCGCACTCTGAAGTAGTAATTTGCTCAGTACCATTTCTCTGACTTTTCCCTATTATTTTAGGCATTCTTCCCTTCTAGATTAATTTCACTCATGTAAGCCAGGATTAAACCCGTCTTTTTTTCTGTTTGTTTTTGGCTTGTGGGTGTTAATGGTTAGACTAACAGTCTCTTGCCCGTCTCTAATTATTCAGAGGGCAGTTAATGGGGAAGCACATGACATGTAGGCTGGGCCAGGTAAAGCTGGCAGATTTTCTTCCCTGAAGGAAGTCAGTGAACCAAATGGTTTTTACAATAGTCACTCATGGCGGAGTTTGAATCCTTGTCCTCTGAACATTACTCCGGGGTTCTGGATTGCTAGGCTACTGACATTGCCACTGTGCCACCACCTCCATTACCACAATGCATTCCAGATGCTAACCACTTGCCATGTGTGAACAGCTTTTCCTTGTGTCGTCATTGCTCACTTTATAAATGACCTTAAATTAGTTCCCTGTCTTGTTATTGTTGATTCCAACAATGTGAAGAGTTTCTCCCAAATATGCTGTCCCAAATCTCTCAAGATTCTGAATAAATCTAGCAAATCCCCTCTCAACGTTGTTTCACCAACTTCCCCAATCATTATACATCATTAAAATCAATGAAGAGCCCTACAGAATTTCCTGATGTAATCAAACATCATCATTGCCCCAATTCTCTCCCTCTTTTATAATTCCTCTGTCTTAGATGATTGGACAATTTCTCTGTCCATCGTCTCTCTTCCACTTTGCCTTTGAATTTCTCTCTTTCTCCCCTTTTCACCCCTTCTTTTATGTTCCATCCTCTTCTCTTGATCCTTCCTTTCCCTCATCTCACCATCTGTATCTCATCATCTTTGTCTATCTGCTGCTCCACATCTCTCTGGTAACATCTGGTCTTCTCTCCCATTTTCTCTGCTGTGTAATTTTTATTAATTTTGCTCCACCTGTCTCTTTCTTTCTTCCTTTCTCTCTCGAGTTACTAGTAAACTGGAAAAGATTTGCTGATAATTATGCCCATGGCTCATAAAATGTGTAAATACCACCGCAAAGACCAATTTTCATGACTGACAGCACTTCAGGACAAAAGCAATTGACACCAGGTTTGTAATTCCCCCAAAACAATTATTTGCTTGTGTGCACACTTAACTTTAACAAATGACAGAGAAAAGAAAGGTTTTCTGATTGACTATACTTCTCAAACAGTAACATTGTAGAATCATTGAGTCATAGAGATGTACAGCACGGAAACTGACCCTTCGGTCCAACCCGTCCATGCCTACCAGATATCCCAACCCAATCTAGTTCCATCTGCCAGCACCCTGCTGATATCCCTCCAAACCCTTCCTATTCATATACCCATCCAAATGCCTTTTAAATGCTGCAATTGTACCTGCCTCTACCATTTCTTCTGGCAGCTCGTTCCATACACGTACCACCCTCTGAGTGAAAAAGTTGCCCCTTAAGGTTTTTTTAATAGCTTTCCCCTCTCACCCCAAACCTACGCCCTCTGGTTCGGGACACCCCCACCCCAGGGAAGAAACTTTGTCTATTTATCGTATCCATGCCCCCTCATGATTTTATAAACATCTCTTCTATTTTTGTATATGTTTGTGCTCTCTGACTCACCATCTGTCTGTCTATACTTTAGTAACAACGTGCCTGCCATTTTGATGTGAGTATCTCCATGTTTCCTCGCACTTTGAAGTAGCAATTTGCTCAGTACCATTTCACTGACTTTTCCTTGTTATTTTAGGCATTCTTCCTTGAGGTCACCCATTAGCCTCTGATGCTCTAGCGAAAACAGCCCCAGCCAATTCAACCACTCTCTACAACTCAAATCCTCCAACCCTGGCAATATCCTTGTAAATATTTTCTGAACCCTTTCAAGTTTCACATCATCCTTCCAATAGGAAGGAGACCAGATTTGCATGCAATATTCCAAAAGTGGCCTAACCAATGTCCCATACAGTCACAACATGACCTCCAAACTCCTGTACTCCCTACTCTGACCAATAAAGGAAAGCATACCAAACACCTTCTTCACTATCCTATCTACCTGCGACTCCACTTCCAAGGAGCTATGAACCTGCATTCCAAGGTCTCTTTGTTCAGCAACACTCCTGAGAACCTTACCATGAAGTGTATAAGTTTTGCTAAGATTTGCCTTCCCAAAATGCAGCACCTCACACTTCTCTAAATTAAATTCCATCTGCCACTTCTCAGCCCATTGGCTTATCTTATCAAGATCCTGTTGTAATTTGAGGTAACCTTCTTCACTGTCCACTACACCTCCAATTTTGGTGTCATCTGCAAACTTACTAATTATACCTCTTATGCTCACATCCAAGTCATTTATATAAATGATGAAAAGTAGAAGACCCAGCACCGATCCTTGTGGCACTCCACTGGTCACAGACCTCCAGTCTGAAAACCAACCCTTCACCATCACCCTCTGTCTTCTACCTTTGAGCCAGTTCTGCATCCGAATGGCTTGTTTTCCCTATATTTCATGAGATCTAACTCTGCTAACCAGCCTTCCATAGGAAACCTTGTCAAACCTTGTCACTATCACCTCTCTGCCCTCATCAATCCTCTTTGTTACTTCTTCAAAAAACTCAATTAGGTTTGTGAGATATGATTTCCCATGCATAAAGTCATGTTGACTATCCCTAATCAATCCTTGCCTTTCCAAATGTATGTCCATCCTGTCTCTCAGGATTCCCTAACAACTTGCCCACCACCGACGTCAGGCTCACCAGTCTATAGTTCCCTGGCTTGTCCTTACCATCTTTCTTAAATATCGGCACCATGTTAGCCAACCTCCACTCTTCCGGCATCTCACCTGTGATTATCGATGATACAAATATCGCAGCAAGGGGCCCAGCAATCACCTCCCGAGCTTCTGACACAGTTCTAGGGTAGACCTGATCAGGTGCTGGGGATTTATCCACTATTATGTGTTTCAAGATATCCAGCATTTCCTCCTGTGTAATAAAGACATTTTTCAAGATGTCACAATCGACTTCCCTACATTCCATATCTTCAATATAATTTTCCACAGTAAACACTAATGCAAAATACTCATTTAGTATCTCCCCCATCTCCTGCGGCTCCACACAAAGGCGGCCTTGCTGATCTTTGAGGGGCCCTGTTCTCTCCCTAGTCACCCTTTTGTCCTTAATGTATTTGTAAAATCCCTTTGGATCCTCCTTAACTCTATTTGCCAAAGCTGTCTCATGTCCCCTTTTTGCCCTCCTGATTTCCCTCTTAAGTATACTTCTACTGCCTTTATACTGTTCTAAGGATTCATTTGATCTATCCTGTCTATGCCTGACATATGCTTTCTTCTTTTTCTTAACCAAACCCTCAATTTCTTCAGTCATCCAGCATTTCCTATACCTACCAGCCTTCCCTTTTATCCTAACAGCAATATACTTTCTCTGGACTCTCGTAATCTCATTTCTGAAGGCTTCCCATTTTCCAACCGTCCCCTTACCTGTGAATATCTGCCCCCAATCAGCTTTTGAACGTTCTTGTCTAATACCACCAAAATTAGCCTTCCTCCAGTTTAGAACTTCAACTTTTAGATCTGATCTATCCTGTTCCATCGCTATTTTAAAACTAATAGAATTGTGGTCGCTGGCCTCAAACTGCTCCCCCACTGACACCTCAGTCACCTGCCCTGCCTCATTTCCCAAGAGTAGGTCAAGTTTTGCACCTTCTCGAGTAGGTACATCTACATATTAAATCAAAACATTTTCTTGTACACACTTAACAAATTCCTCTCCATGTAAACCCTTAACGCAATGGCAGTCGTAGTCTGTGTTTGGAAAGTTAAAATCCCCGACCATAACTTCCCTATTATTCTTACAGAAAACTGAGATCTCCTTACAAATCTGTTTCTCAATTTCCCCTCAGATTATTAGGGGTCTATCATACAATACCAATAAGGTGATCATCTCTTCCTTATTTCTCAGTTCAACCCAAATAACTTCCCTGGATGTATTTTCGGGAATATCCTTCCAGAGTACAGCTGTAATGCTATCCCTTATCAAAGTCTTGCAGTTAAAAATGTCCACCACTTGATTTTTACAAGTTGCAAAACTCTCCTGACAGTTCAGCTGTATAGCAGTGTCAGACTTTCATTTCAGTTTGTACTAACATTGGAAAGATATGCCGTCCCTTGTACACTTTCCTCTGTCTCATCTCCTTCTGTTCTGACACATTGGCAGCTGATTCCCAAGATAATCACATTTAAAAGTCTCTTCCTTGTTTTCAAATCCATCCATAACCTCATTCTTCCCTGCCTTTGTAGTCTCCTCCAGCCCCACAGCACTAATATTCTCTCAGGATCTCCCTCTGATTGTGAAATATAATTACCAACCTCCCACCATCATTTGCTACCTGGCCACCAGCTTTCCCCTCACCTCACTGGCCCTATTGTCAGTGTCCCTTCGTTTATTTTGTAAGGGTTGGTCGCCTGTCTTTGAGCACATTTTACTTACCTGTACTAACAGCTTCCCAACAATTCAGTGCCAAATTTTGTTGGATCGTATTCCTGAGAAGCATCTTTGGATTTTTCACTGCTTGTTTATTGTTCTGTTTTTTTCTCTCTCTCTACATTCTGCTGTCCTTCCTCCCTACCGCTTGCCATCTTTTCCTCAACCTTCTTTCATCTTTCTCTTTTTTTTAAAGAGATTGCTCTATTGAATTGACCTTAACTTTTCTTTATTGCTTTTTGTCTGGAGTGTAGGTCTGACGAGATAAGAATGACAGATTTTCAATCCTAAGGCTATTATTGAATAGATGGATTTTTGTCAAAATGTATCTGTAGTCATTGTTACTGAGATTTTTGTTCTCGATCTACTCGACTAATCGCCTCATGGAATAATGCTTTAGTATTGTTTGATAAAGACATAGAGGTGTAGCTTTTTGTCTTGCACTCATCGGGATAGATGCAAAAATGCCAAATTTCATGGGGAGCAAGAACTTACATTGCATGAAAAAGGTGTTGACTGGTTCGTAAATTAACTTGGATTGGTCAAGGTGTTGTGAATGTACAAGGGCTCTAAAGTCCCACGTGATTTTGTTTCATTAATTAAAGGTATAGTTATGTGCTTTTTTTCAGCTTCTATATAATAGCTCTCTCTGTAGGATTATATGCACTTTTGGCAAATGTAAATGAACAGTACTCTAAGTGTGATTGATAATCTCCAATAATCATCTGTTGGCATGACTCTTGACACATTTGGGATTGTTCAGCCTGATTGTGGGATCACATCTTTAGCATTAGACATTAAGTCCCAAATTTTGCAAGCAAGGGACGGTTGAGTATGGTCAGTACTCTTCCTAATGCATACAGTTTAAGGAATATTTGATATGAGTTTTCAAGTCGGACATACATTGCTCATTTGTGTCATAGCAAACCATCTTTTTCATGCAGTGGAATTGTTGCTGCCTTTGAAATTTGGTTTTCTTGCATTTGTCCTGATGTTTGCAAGACAAAAACATTCAATAAAATGTCTCTTCTCTTTAATTAATTGCATTTAAGTTTCCTTTGGTGGTATTTGGATTACCAGTCCTGTAACATTATATCATGTTTCCCACACTTTCTCATTCACATTGGAACAATGACGATTCTAAATGATCTTGAGTTTACTCCTTTATCGATCACCCTTTAGATTGTTGGAGTCAAATAATGGAAGATATCATCTAACAAAGAGTGATCTAATTATAGCATGGTTGCTCAGTAATGTTGGCTTATATTCATGTTCCTGGGTGTTAAGAGTGCTGAAAGTTGTCTGACACAGACCACATTAGTGCATTGTCTATTTACATGTAAACAGTGCAGCTAATACTTTAACTCTGCACAGGGAGACTGGCTCCCAGTTCTGCAATTAATCACAATTTATTTTGTACATTTGAACCCAACATACAAGGGGGCACTTTTTGAACATTTTGAGCATTTGGATGAATAACGCTTGCATTTCCCTAGTGGGATGATCCCAATAATGAGGAGCAAGTGTGGCAGACATTTTGCTCACCGCAAAATCCCAGCAGCAACAATGTAAACATGACCAGACAATCATGTTTCAATCATGTTTTTCCCTCAACCAACACCAGCCCTGGAGTAAGGGAGAACTCTCCAGCTCTTCTTTGCAATTATGCCTGTGGGATCTTTTACATACAGCCGAGAGGGCAGGCAAGTTCTCTGTTTAATTCCACATCCAAAAGATATTTAATAAATTGAATGCACTGTTCACTTGAACTGAAAGTGTTTTCCTGAAACCTCGCCAAGATATCTTCAGTCTGTTAGCATTAATGCTCACTCTGAGATGTCAGCACAAGGTGAAAGGAGTTCAGATACTGTTTATATAAGAGTGTGCAGCTGTCAGGTAGTGTAGTGTTGTGTACTGCATGCCCATTTCACAGCCATTCACTGTGCTCAGTCAATATGAGGGTTGATTACATGTGTTTGTGTTGGCTCTGAGGCAAGATGCTGGGTGCAAAACTATCCCTTAATTACTGTAATCAGGTCACTAGATGGAGAAGTAATTCACGGTCACCTTAACAACTGCATGAGGATGATATGAAATGAATAAAATGGTTTATGTTTTCAGGGAAGTGAAGCTATGGAGAAACGTACTGACAATTGAGGCTGGGAGTTCATTGTGCCCTTAGAAAATAAACAGGATAGAAACGCTCATTTTAAATTGAGCTCATTACATCTGTGAGAATTTCTTTGGTTAAAAAGGAATTTCAGCTCTTGAGGCATTGGGACACTGCCAAGTGGTAATCATGGTGTCAGCACAGGCCATTTATTCTTTTTGTTCCAGTGATCTAAAGTCAGTGAGACTCATTGCCTTCAATTAAAGAGCTGGAGATTCCAGCTTGCTAATGCCTTGCTGGCGATAGATGTCCCCCTTTCTGGAGGAATCCCCTCAAGGACAACATGTCAACACATGGAAGATATTGCAAAAAATGAATCATGTTCCAAAAACAATTGCAAACAACTCAACACAGCCTTTCCTGCAAATCATCAAAACAAATCTTTGTTATTTATATAAAATCTGTGTCACTCCAACATGGACAAGAAATATATTAAATAATTTCAAAAAGATCTCTTGTAGTTTGGGTAAAACATTGCATATGTTTTACCCAGCAAATTTCTGTGAATAGCAATGAGAAATATGTCACACACAGCACCATTCAGAGGGTCAGTACTCAGAGGGTGCTGAAATGTCAGTGGGTCAGTAACTGATAGAGTTCTGTACTAACAGAGGGCTAATCTTGAGGGAGACCTACATTGTGATAGGGTCAGTCCCAATGAAATGCCTTGCTGTCACAGGGTCAGTACAGAGGAGGTGCCTCATTGTCAGAAAATCAATACTAAGAAAGTGCTACACTGTTGGAGAGACATTTCTTGGGGAGTGCTGCATTGTCATGTTTCAGCACTGAGGGAGTGCTGCACTGTCAGAGTCAGAAGAGAGGGAGTGCGAGCAATGTAAAATATCCCATGGTACTCTTTGTCCAATATTTATCCCTCGACCAATAAGATTAAAACACATAATTTGGTAAATATTGCTTTGCTTTGTGGGATTTAATGGTCTGAACGTGGCTGCCCATGTTTCCTATATTAGAATTTGAGGTAGCACTTTGATAAATTTGTAAAGTGCATTGGTATATCTTGACGTGTGACATAAGACCATAAGACCATAAGACATAGGAGTGGAAGTAAGGCCATTCGGCCCATCGAGTCCACTCCGCCATTCAATCATGGCTGATGCGCATTTCAGCTCCACTTGCCAGCGTTCTCCCCGTAGCCCTTAATTCCTCTAGACAACAAGAACCTATCAATCTCGGCCTTGAAGACATTTAGCGTCCCGGCTTCCACTGCACTCCGTGGCAATGAATTCCACAGGCCCACCACTCTCTGGCTGAAGAAATGTCTCCGCATTTCCGTTCTGAAATGACCCCCTCTAATTCTAAGGCTGTGTCCACGGGTCCTAGTCTCCTCGCCTAACAGAAACAATTTTCTAGCATCCACCTTTTCAAAGCCATGTATTATTTTGTACGTCTCTATTAGATCTCCCCTTAATCTTCTAAACTCCAACGAATACAATCCCAGTATCCTCAGCCGTTCCTCATATGCTAGACCTGTCATTCCAGGGATCATCCGTGTGAACCTCCGCTGGACACGTTCCAGTGCCAGTATGTCCTTCCTGAGGTGTGGGGACCAAAACTGGACACAGTACTCCAAATGGGGCCTAACCAGAGCTTTATAAAGTCTTAGTAGTACATCTCTGCTTTTATATTCCAACCCTCTTGAGATAAGAGACAACATTGCATTGCATGAATGCAAGCCCATTCTTTCTCCTTGACATCCTTAAGTTGAGTTAGTTTCTTCATTTTTTTTGTGGGTAATGCACTTGGATTCAGCTTTGAAGCATGTTCTGTTCATTCACTGATGTCAGGAATTCTATAACCAGCTGTGTCCTGTTACAGGATTGTGAGCTATACTCAACCAGAGCTCACAGAGATGAAATCACAGATAAGCAAAGGGCACCTCATGAGGGCTTGCGGGTCCGTTTATTAGTCGGCTTGGATGGTTGGTTGGATGATTGATGTGATACTCAGAGGTGTGGGTCCTGTTATACCAGATCTGGTTAAAAGGGCATGAGCTGAACAGCTGGCTTTAGAAGAGTCGAGGGTGGGTTAGTCTTGAGCCATATGGTTTGGCAGGTTTAGCTTATTCTGTTCTTTGACGGCAGTGCGGTTTCTGATGTTTAAAGTGCTACATTGAGTGACGCTTCCTGGATGTTCTCTCCAAAAACTAAAAATAACTAGAGGTCATTGGTAATGACTCAATTCAGGATATAAAACCATATACAAGTTCTCTTCCTGAAAATCCTGTACACTATCGGTTGCAAGAGGTTTCCGGCCACTTGCTGTGTTTCTGCAACTCTTTGAGGGGCAGAAAGTGTAGCTCAGTTCAAGTGACACAATTTTCAGTAAATGTGAATCTTTGAAACTGTATGTAATACAAAAATGACCCAGATCCCTCACCCGAAGGCTGGGCCGCAAATTGTACAAACTCCTGAAGTTTAAATCTGTTTGAGTTGTTTTATTTCACAACAGTAATGTTCAATGGTCATGAGAGCAATGGTTCATAAGAAAACAATGTTTAACAAATAAAGAAGTAGAATTCTGTTACAGGAGATTGGTTGGACCAGTGGCTTAGACATGTTCGCTGATGCAGATATACATTATTTTATTCACTCATAGGATAGAGGCATAACTGGTGGGGCCAGCATTTGTTGCCTATTTCTGGTTGCCCTAGAGAAAGTAGGGAGTTGCATTCTTGAACCATAGTCCAGATATACAATAAACAACTCTGAACACAGCAATGAGAGGAAGATAGTCAGTCGTCTGAATCTGATCCACTGACCTGCCACTTGGAAGCCTGACTGCAACCAAAATCTAATAATTTTCTTTTTAAATGTTCAGTTGATCAGATGGATTCAGACCAAGTGCCTTTTTAACTCCATGGATCTGCCTAACAACGAAACAGGTTTCAATTTCCTCGTTAATGGCATTGTGGGTCAGTCAACTAAAATGTACTGCAGTCATTCAAGAAGCAGTTTACCACCAGCTTCTCGAAGTCAAGAGGGGTACTCAATAAATATTGGCCCCACCCGTGACGAATGAAGGAGCCCTGGGTCACTCCCTGAACTAAACCCACTGCTCCACACTCTCCCCACAGTCTATTTCCACTAGTTTGCACTCTACCTATTGTCCTGTATAAAACCCAAGCCTGCTGTCTCCCCAGAGTGTTGTAGTATTCTCAAACTAATTTGTGTACTTAAGACAGAGATAGTTTTTTTTCATAAGTAAGGTGATCAAATGTTACAGGGAGAGGGCAGGAGAATGGGATTCAAAAACTTCTCAACTGTGATCAAATAGTGGTGCTACTTGCTGGGCTGAATGACCTAATTCTGCTCCTATATCTTTTTGTCTAATCGCAGTGCCTCATTCTCTCCTCTTACCCCTATATTCATCCACTAATTAATTCCATTGCCTCTTTTTGAACCATCTCCCTCTCCTTTAAGTTTTATGGAGTTTTTCTTTAAAAAATGACCTGTTCTCTAAGGCATCCTCTCTCTCTCTCGCTCTCTCTGTCTGAGGAAATTCATTGCATGTTTGAAGAAACTTTTCTTCAGACATGTTTTGCCATTTCCTTCTTTCACTGATGTTGTGGTAGTTCAGATCCAAGGAACCCTCAACTTCATTCTATCAAAGCAAATATCCATTGTATAAATCTTTAAAATCTTGCAAAGGGAATAGTCCCAGTGTTACAATACTTTCCTCATAACTCTGGCTCCCCAGTGCTGACTTTACCTTGCTTTTTCTGTGTTCTCTTTGGCTTTAATTTGATAAAGGGGAGTTGATGGTCATAGTATATTTAGATTTTCAGAAGGCTTTTGATAAAGTTCCCCACAGGAAGCTGGTTGTAAAACTTAAAGCACATAAGACAGGAGGTAATGTACTGGCACGGATTAACAATTGGCTGACAGACAGAAACTAGAGAGTAGGAATAAATGGGTCATTCTTATGTTGGCAGGATGATTGCTGGGACACCACATGGATCAGTACTTGGGCCCCAGCTGCTTACAATATAAATCAATAATTTTGAGTTGGAGACCAAGCATAACATTTCCAAATTTATGGATGCTACAAAGCTAAATGGGAAATGTGTGTTGTGAGAAGATGTAAAACGACTTCAGGAGGATTTAGACAGTTTTAGTGAATGGACAAGGACATTGCAAATGGAATGTAATGTGGAAAAATGTGAATTTATCTACATTGGTAGGAGAAACAGTTGTGTTTATATGCTGGAAACATCTGAGAATATATAATTTGTTCAAAAGTGCATGTAGAAACATACAGAGACCCTGAAGCTCACAAACAGTAACTGAATGAATAAGCAAAACATTTGTTTCAGTGACATTGGTTGGGGGACTTTGGGGGAACAATGGTCCTCTCTTCAATGGCAGAAAACTGGAGTTCAGATCAACAATTGTCTGCGGTTACCTTAAGTGACGGAGCAGGCTCATTGAACAGAATGGCCTACTCATGTTCCTAATTATGCTCCTCAAGTTGTGAATGGGAACTTTCACATCCACCTGACATGAGGCGCAATCCTGGAGTTATAAATGGGCTGATTAACCAGGTGTATTTCCTAAGAAATGATTGTATTTTTGGACTGTGCTGTCCTTTTGAAACAGCTATCCACTCGGTTCATTCCCTGCTCTATCCATCGCTGTTTGCTTTGTGCTCTGGTGGTTGAATCCCTGGATTTTAATCGTTGACTCTCAGGGTGCAGTACTGATTGAATCTCTCAGCTTTGAGGAGGTGAGATTAGAACATGCCTGACCGTCACTGTCCTGGTTTCCAAATGTTTTGAAAATCTCTGGAAGCATGACTCCTCCCTCATGCTGAGGTGATTGAGGTTCCTTTTCTGACACCATTGACTGCACCTCACAAGCAGCCCTAGGCAACTTGGGTGTGTATATTTTGTTAAGCAAATTGAATTTGATCTAAGTGTTTTGGCAACTTTTGTCTGCATTTTTCAAAGCAGTAGGTCAGAGATAGAATTAAGCATGACTTGGGAGCAGCGAACAGTACAACTTAGGGAGGAGGCAGGGGCTGAATATCAGTCAGACTGACATACAACAGTGTTGTGGGTGTGCCTACACTAAGCGGACTGCAGCCCACCAGTATCTTCTCAAGGACAACTAGGGATGGCTAATAAATGCTGGTCCAGCCAGTGAAGGCTGTATCCCACGAATGAATAAAAATTGTTGACTTATGTGGTGCCTTTAATCTAGTAAATTATCCCTAATGGCTATCAAGCAAAATTCAGCAACAAGACACACAAAGAGCCACTAGGCATTAGGATGAGTGACTAAAAGACTTGTTTGAAGATGAAGGTTTCAGGAGCATTATAAAGAAAGAGGGAGAGAGGCAGAATGGTCAAGGGTAGGAGTTCCAGACCTTTGGATCCAGAGAGCTGAAGGTGCAGTTACTGACGGTGGAATCAAGTGAAGGGGAATCACAAAGGATTCATGTGGAGGACCTAGTATAGCCTAAATACTATTTTGTACATCATCACTTTTACATTCACATCTCAATGTGCAAGCTGCTATGTCCCATTCTCCCTTCATATAAACTGCTCTATCTGGACCTGCACTCTCTCTGGGTGCCCTCAATCTTGCTTGAGAATCTTGCTGTTTAGGGTGAATCCCCTTTACCAGGTTGGTCCATGGCATTCTTCTTATGCAGCTTCATTGAAGGTCCAGAAAGAGAAACTCTCAAGAAATGATTACGTGGATAAGACTTAGCGAGCAGGAGCAAATTCTTTATTCCATGAGTTATTAGAACATAGAACAATGCAACGCAGAACAGGCCCTTAGGCTTTCAATGTGGCACCGACCTGTGAACTATTCTCAGCTCGTCCCCCTACACTATCCCAAAATCATCCATGTGCTTATCTAAGGATTGTTTAAATCTCCATAATGTGGCTGAATTGACTACCTTAGCAGGTAGGGCATTCCACGCCCTTACCACTCTCTGTGTAAAGAACCTGCCTCTGACATCTGTCTTAAATCTATCACCCCTCAATTTGTAGTTATGCCCCCTCGTACACTCTGACGTCATCATCCTCTACCAATGAGACCTAATGAGTCTCAAACCAGAGGACACAGCTTAAAAATAAGGGGTAGGCCATTTAGGACAGAGATGAGGAGAAACTTCTTCACCCAGAGAGTGGTGGGTGTGTGGACTGTTCTGCCCCAGATGGCAGTGGAGGCCCAGTCTCTGGATTCATTTAAGAAAGAGTTGGATAGAGCTCTCAAGGATAGTGGAATCAAGGGTTATGGAGATATGGCAGGAACAGGATACTGATTGAGGATGATCAGCCATGATCATAATGAATGGTAGTGCAGGCTCGAAGGGCAGAATGGCCTACTCCTGCTCCTATTGTCTAACACACAGTATGCTTTTTTAAGAGCACTATCCACCTGGGTGGCAACTTTCAGGGACCTATGCACATGGACTCCAAGATTCCTCTGCACATCCACACTACCAAGAATCTTTCCATTGACCAAGTATTCTGCCATCCTGTTATTCTTCCCAAAGTGCATCACCTCACATTTAGTTGCATTGAACTCCATTTGCCACCTCTCAGCCCAATTCTGCAGTTTATTCAAGTCCCCCTGCAACCTGTAATATTCTTCCAAACTGTCCACTACTCCACCGACTTTAGTGTTGTCTGCAAATTTACTTATCCATCCACCTATGCCTGTGTCTAAGTCATTTATAAAAATGACAAACAGCAGTGGTCCCAAAACAGATCCTTGTGGCACACTACTAGTAACTGAACTCCAGACTGAATATTTTCCATCAATCACCACTCACTGCCTTCTTTCAGAAAGCCAGTTTCTAATCCAAACTGCTAAATCACCCTCAATTTCATGCTTCAGCATTTTCTCCATCAGCCTACCATGTGAAACCTTATCAAAGGCTTTACTGAAGTCCAAGTATACCACATCAACTGCCTACCCTTATCTACATGCTTGGTCACCTTCTCAAAAAACTCAGTGAGGTTTGTGAGACACGACCTGCTTGTGAGATTTAGTTGCTGGATTCGTTGCTGGGAAAAGAAACAATGTCAACTATAAATGATTAGGTTTAGTGGCTGTGGGAGTAGGTGACAGGTGTGGTCAAGAGGAAGAACATTTGAAGGAGTCTAATTATGATCAGAACTATAGTTTTTGGGAAGGGTAATTACCTGTATGGATTTTAAGGGCCAAATAACCTGTTTTTGATGTGTTCCAGGTGACAGTAATGTCAAAGACATTTAAACTTGTGATGACTGGATTTGATAACAGGTTAAATGTGTTTGGGACCTATCCTAGGAGAGGACTCTTACCCTTTGACCCCTTTTCATTGTCTCAGGTATCACCTAGAGTGATAGTGTGTGTTGGGGAAATATTCATAAATTTTTTTTGACAGAATAAAATACAAACAATGAACTCAAGAAATTAGTGAGGACTTAGGTGTTTATATTACATTTAACTTATTTAAATTGTCTGTTGATTTTAACTGATTCTCTGATAAGGTTTTTTCCTTTGAAAGTGGGAGGTTTGTTTGCTTGATTTCTATGGGCTGATCCATTATTGCAATAGCTGAGGAGCTAATCACTTACAATGTCGTTGAGCAAGTAGTTTTTTCACACATGAGAGTTCTGAAAACCAGCTGACCAGGGTGTGTGAGATAATGAACCCTGTCTAACTAGTGAAGTGTTCATACTATGTTTGCTGGGTCTCTGTCATTGAGGAATGACTAGTCACAATCATGCACGCACACACACACACCACTCACACACACACACGTAACTGTACACATGTGCACACATGCACACACGCCCACGCACACACACTTACACGTGCGCATGCGCGCACATACAAATACACGCGCACACACACATTCACATTCCTACGCACACAGAAGTTCTCATCCACACACAAACATGCATGCACTCTAACACACCCACCCACATGTACACAGGATTCCCATAGCCACTCACACTTCTGCATACACACACACACACACACACACACAAAACCACACATATGCTCACATCCACACACAGACTTCCACCGATGCGCAAACACTCACATACACTCTCACTCACCGACCTATGCAGACACCCACACTCTCTCACTACCACCCATACACATAAGCTCCCACCCACACACATCCTCTCACACGCGCGCGCACACACACACGCGCGCGATCCCATCCACATGTACACAGGATTCCCACACACACTTCTGCACATGCACTCCTGCATATTCCTATGTGTGCATACACACACAGTCACATGCACATACTCACACACACTCCACAAGCGCACACATTCTGTTTCACACACACATCCAAACTCCAACACATAGACACACATACACACACTTCCAAAAACACATACATACTGTCAGGAGTACTGTAGAAAATTAAAGTCTTTGTTGCTTCCTTCGCTCTGTTTAGGAAGTATTGAATAAGGTTTATACAATCCAAGAGGCTGGAAAATGCTGTCCAACTTGTGTAATGATTGAAAATGAGCGGGCACAAGTTTAAAGTAATTAGTAAAATAAGCAAAAGTGATATAAGGCAAACTTTTCACACAGCCAGTGGTTAGGAATGTGCTGAGGGGAAGGCAGGTTCAGTCAATGCTGTCAAAAGGAACTGAGTCTTTATCTGAAAAGGAAGAACGTGCAGGGTTGGGGGAGTAGACAGGAATTGGCACTGGATGAGATGTTCATTCAGAGACCTGGTGCAGATGGGCTGAGTCGACTTCTTCGCACTATAACAATTTTGTGATTACATTAACTTCAGTTGCAAGTAAATAAATGAAAATTCCTTCTTAAGGACAGATTATAATGTGGTTGTGCATAACGTATGTTTTATATTGTTTAATGATGCTCTCATATTGCAGGTGTCACACACAAGGTGGCAATTAACATTTGAAAGGTTTGCAGTGAGGGTGAAAAGGGAACTTGTGGAAACTGACAGGAGATGTTAATGCAGCTTGTAGAGGCTGTGTGCAGAATAGAACTGGGTGTGCTTGGTGCAGTTCACCCTGTGATGGATCTAGGCAAGTGCTTGTTATTCTGAGTTTGCTTTGCATATTGACCCACTTGTCTTTTCAAATTGGGATGGTGTTGGAAGGATGGACTTTGTAAATGAACATCTACCATCAGCAGACTTTTGAATTGCAGTGAGACCTGGGCTTTATATCAACACCATGTAAGAGTACAAGGGAAATTCCACCAGCAACACCCTGGCTCATTCTCCAGAATCAGTTGACGAATGACCAAACGCTATTGCTCCCTCTTGAAACAGCTCCACAGATGTTTAGGCTATACTCCTGTAAACACAACTATGCTAGTAAGCAGCCAAACCAGATTCCCATTGCTTTTGTATCTAGTGAATCCTCCAGTTCTGTGCACACCCAGTTTTCGTTAATTATGATTGGAATGTGTAGCTTGAAAGGGCAGTGGAAACAGATTATATAACAGCTTTTAAAAGGGATTAGATAATAGTTGAAAAGGAAAGATTTTCAGGTACATAAGGACAGGGCAGTGCTTCGTTCTGTTTGTTGTCCATTCCTAATTGCCCTTGAACAGAGTGGTTCGCTAGGCCATTACAAAGGGCAGTGAAGAGTTCTCCAGATTACTGAGTCACATGTAAGTCAGACGAGGTAAGGGGACTAAGGGGCCTTAGTGAACCAGATGGCCTTTAACAACAATTGATGATTTTTGTCAAGGTCACTGTTTTATAAATCCTTTCTAGCTTCATACAAATGAAGCTGAAGGACAGGCAGAGAGACTGAACAAAGGGTTTTCATATCTGTTGCTTCAGCTTTTACATGCTAATTTACTACTTTGCAAGTACTAACTCATGTGATATTTCACCAGTTCCTGTGATGCTATGTATATATTAACATAAACATATATTCATATGATTCTATTTTACATGCTGGCAAATAAACGATCGTAATCTCCCCTTCCCTTAAATAGCAACCCTTTGCAGTAATTACACTAATATATACATGAATAAACAACCGTTATGGTATGCTAGAAATTTGATAACCAGAACATTATTTTCATGAAATATTCAAATATATGAAGAACACTTGGGACATTCCTCCTTGAGGCATTGCCTGAGTTGGGTACTCTGTTTGTTGTTGGTTGATACAAACAAACCTTGCGCGAACGATATGTGATGTGTCCTCAAACTGTCTGCCCTCTCTTCCTGAAGATTATATTCAGCTACAGTCTCCAATATTGTCTATTTGCTGTTTGTTGTCTCTTTATCTTCGAAACATATGAGAGCATATATAGGTGATACTGGTTGGTTGCCTTGTGCCCAGTAAACATAGAATCTCCGGGTGTGAGAGCCGTTTCTTTGCAGATCTGTAGATCCAAATAAACCTGTTGGACTATAACCCAGTGTTGTGTGATTTTTAACTCTTTGCAAATTGTCACTATTTAACACTGTCATCTCATATGAATGTGATTGCTTACACATTTCTGATGCTGGGTGTCTGCTGCTCACATTCTGGGAAATGTGTAGCATAGTAATTCTGCCACACATGAAAGTTAGTTGCTTCTGTTGTAACTGGTCTGTGATCCAAGATAACTTGATCAGATGAAAGCTTGATAATGTGGTTTTCACTAATTTACCGAACAGAATCAAAGCAGGTGATGGCCATCCTATCTGATTTCTCAACTCATAGAGTCATAGAGGTGTACAGAACGGAAACAGTCCCTTTGGTTGAACTCGTCTATGCTGACTGGATATCCTAGATAAATCTAGTCCCATTTGCTAGCATTTGGCCTATATCCCTATAAACCAATCCTATTCATATACCCATCCAGATGCCTTTTAAATATTGACATTGCATCTGCCCCTACCACTTCTTCTGGCAGCTCAAATCCACCCGCTATGTGAAACATTGCCCCTTAGGTCCCTTTTAAGTCTTTCCACTCTCACCTTAAACCTCTGCCCTCAAATTTTGGACTCTTCCACCCTAGGCAAAAGACCTTGTCTATTCAACCTCTCCCTGTCCCTCATGATTTTATAAACCTCTATCAGGTCACACCTCAGCCTCTGACACTGCAGAGAAAACAGCCCCAGTCTGTTCAGCCTCTCCCTATAGCACAAACCCACCAATCTCGGCAACATCCTTGTAAATCTTTTCGGAACCCTTTCAAGTTTCACAGCATCCTTCCTTTAAGCAGGGAGACCAGAATTGCACACTGTATTCCAGAAGTGGCCTAACCAATGTTGTGTACAGCCACAACAAGACCTCTCAACTCCTATAGTCGATGCTTTGACCAATAAAGGCAAGCATACGAAAAGCCTTCTTCACATGAGGCAGCGGCACTGTGGCTCAGTGGTTAGTACTGCTGCCTCACAGCACCAGGAACACAGATTCGATTCCACCCTTGGGAAACTGTCTGTGTGGATTTTGTCCATTCTCCCTGTGTCTGCATGGGTTTCCTCTGGGTACTCTGGTTTCCTCCCACAGTCCAAAGATGTGCAGGTTAGGTAAATTGGCCATGCTAAATTGCCCATCGTGTTCAGGGATGTGTAGTTTAGGTGGATTAGTCAGTGGCTAATTTAGAGTAATAGGGTAGGGGAATGGCTTTGTGTGGGTTACTCTTTGGAGGGTCGATGTGGACTTGTTGGGCCAACAGCCTGTTTCTATACTGTAGGAATTTTATGATTCTATGATCTATGAATGTCACTAAGTCACAATGCTCATTCAGAGAGCTAGTGTGCAAACAATAAACAGAGCGCCCTCCTTCTGCACTGGAACAGTTCTGTGATTCTGGATACCATCGGATCGGTAACTTAACTGTGGATTAGTTTTGGATTGTTGCATCACTCTGTGGAGAGAGTAGGCCAGCGATATCAGTTTGGGTTTGATACAAAACTATGGGGAGAGCGCAGAGCAGTGTGATTAAACACAGAAACCTGGAGCAGACTGTGTCCCACTCAGTCACCCAGCATGATCGTGGCTGATCATTTATCTCGAATCTGTACTCCTGCCTTTTCCTTGGCTTCATGCCCTTAAAATTGAAAACTTTATTGAACATATTCACTGACACAGCCTAGATGCTAGAGAATTCCACAGGTTTGCTACCCTTTCAGTGGAAAAAATGTTTCCTTCCCTCAGTCCTAAATGGTCAACCTCAAATCCTGAGACTGTGTTCCCCTGTTTCTATACTCTCCAATCAGGAAAACATCCTCTCTGCAACAGTTCTGTTAGAACTTTATGCTTCTCAATCAGATCCCTTCTCGTTCTTCTCAACTCTCCCAAATACAGGCCCAGTTAAACCAATCTTCCTCATAGGACACGCTTGCCACCCCTATAGAAGCTAAGAGGAGAAGTAACCTATTAAGCCCCTTGAGCATGATGGGAAAGAGTGTGCCAGTGAGATTACTTTGGGGTGGAAAAGAGCTATGCAGAGATAGTGGGACAGTATGACTGGTTTGAATGTGAAACAGGGCGAAAGCAAAGGAGAGGCAATGGAATTTGTTTGGGTTTGATACCGAGATAAGGGCATAGAGCAGGGCAGAAGGGATTAGTTTGGGTTTGATGTAGTAGTAAGGTGAGAGTGGGTTCGTGGGATTAGATAGTGATCAATACAAAGTTGTGGGGAGAGAATGGACTACTGGGATTTATTTGGGTTAGGTACAGGCCTTGGGAACTGAGCTGGACCGTGGGATTAGTTTGGGATATGTAAAGGGAGAGAATAGCGTGGTTGAATTGATTTGGGATTGATACAGAGCTATGGGGAGAACTCATGGTAATGGAATTAATTTGATACAGGGTTATGGGGAGAGCATGGATTAGTGGGATTAGTTTGAGAATGATATATAGCTATGGGGAGATAGCATGGCAGTGGAATTAATTTAGGATTGATACAGGGATATAGAAAGAGTGCAGGGCAATGAAATTAGTTTAGAATTATTACAGGGCTGTAGGGAGAGAGCAGGGAAGTGAGAATATTTTTAGTTTGATGCAGGGCTGTTGGGAGAGTGGGGGGCAGTGGGATTAGTTTGGGATTGATACAGGAGAAAGTCCAAAGCAGCAATGTGCTGCCCTAGACCAGTATTGTACTGTCATTTTCTCTGCTTCAAAGCTCTGGTGCTGAGGTAGGTAATTTCAATACTGTCAATCCTGCTTTTTCACAAACATTCTTTCATAGTTTGTTGACGTATTCTATATTTAACCTCCATAAACACCCAATTATTGCAGCAAACCTTGCCGCCCAGTTTGAGAGGCAGTTTGCGTGGTTTGTTAAGTCCATGACTCCATAACCTTGCTACCTGTTTATCCTGGGCTGTTTATACTTTAAATACCCTGTTGGACAGTGAACTTACACTTCCTATCTGTGTTGCTATTTTGATGTGCGGTTTAATGCTAAGCGACGGTAACAGTGTTGGAAAGAGCCATGACCGCTTGAGGTACAGTATTGGAGAAGGAAATTAAATTTGGATAGCAGGTAATTTTGGACACTGAGGCTTGGCTTCAAAAACAGGCAGCTACTGCGAAAATAGTTGAATAGATGGACCCGGAACTCCTTTAGTTTGTTACAGATATCCAGTGTACAGAACTGGGAAGTGGCAGCAGGAGTCAGGAATCCAAGAGGGCGAGGAGCATGGATCCTTCCTGATGTGAGGATGAGGAGGCAAGTGGGTGTACTGAATTGGATTCCACCAACAAATACCGTACAAAGCAAATCCTGTTCAAGTACTGGCAACAACAGGAACACTTGGCATTTAAATATCACAATGAAAATATCACAATATATATCACAGAAAGTGTATTTGACTTTAAATTGAAATGTTGTCACATGGATAGTTAGGACATGTGGTAAGATAGGTTTAAGTGACATCTTAACCAAGAAGAGTGAGTCAGTAGGCTTTTGGGAGAGAGTTTCATAGGTATCTGGAAACATAGCCACAAGTGTACATAGCCATAGAAAAAAGTGGAAAAGCAGTTAGAAAGAGATACAAACTGTTTCCAGAGAGATATCAATAAGTTAGGTAAGTGGACATAGAGTTGGCAAATGGAATATAGTGTAGGAAAGTAGAAAGTTGTTCATTTTGGAAGGAAGAACAAAAGAATATTTTCAAATGAAGAAAAACTGTAGAAAGCTTTGAAACAAAAGGATTTGTAAGTACTTGTGCACAAAACACAGAAAGCTAGCACACAGATGCTGCAGATAGTCAGGAAGGCTAATGCAAAGTTACCCTTTATTTCAAAAGGGTTGGAATGTGAGTAGGGAAGTCTTGATGAGACCACATTTGGACACTGTGAGCAGATTTGGTCCCTTAGTTAAGGAAAGACATTATTTCATTGGAGACATTTCAGAAGGGGTTTAGTACGATGATCCCTGGCATGGAGGCATTGTCTTCTGAGCAAAGGTTAAATTGATTGGCTCTCTACTTGTTGGAAATTAGAAGGAGAGATGATCTTATTGAAACATGGAGGAGTCTTAAGGGCTTCACAGAGTGAATGCTGAGCATCCCCTCATGGGTGAGTCTAAGACCAGATGGCATAGTCCCAGAATGAAGGGACACCAATTTAAGACTGAGATGAGAGGAATTACTTATTTCGGAGGGTTGAGAGTCTTGGGGACTCCTTGCCACAGAGAGCTGCGGGGCATATTTTAGTGTATATTTAAGGCTGAGATAGATCCTTGATCCGTAGGAGAATTTAGAGTTACAGGGAAAGGGCACAAAAGTGGATGTGCAGAGTATCAGATCAGCCATAAGCCTATTATCTGGTAAAGTAAACTTGAAGGGCCAAATGGCCGCCTCCTGCACCTTGTTCTTATGACCATGATGAACTGGGATGCAGTAAAGTCCAGAATGGTGGAAGCACAGGGAATGTGAAGGCTGCAGTAGTTTACACAGATGTCATTGGTAAATCCACGGAGAAGTCTGGGCACATGAAGAGCTGCCAGTGGGGTTTACAACTTACACCAACAAATTTAGATCTCTATCCACAAAGTCGGGAGGAAGCTTTTCATTGGGCCATGTTCTTGGTAATAATGGTCAAGCACCACAGTCTGTTGGGTAGTTCCTCGCTTTCAGCATTTGAAATGCCTGCAGCTGGGCTTTAAATATGGTTCTGGTGTCATGAATGTAATGTGCGAGGATGTGACATTATGCACATTGGCTGGAAGAATAGAGGAGCTGAATACACTTAGTTGGAAAAAGATTGTGGAAAGCTCCAAAACAGGGGAAGCCCCGGTCCATGAATCACAAAATGTTAGTTCAATGGGTAACAGGAAAGGCAAATGGAATTTTGGCCTTTATTTCAAAGGGAATGGAGTCTAAAAGTAGGGAAGCTTTTATAAAACTGTATAAGGCACTGTTCAGACTGCAGCTAGAATACCTTGAACAGTTATGGGCCCCTTGTCTATGGATACCGGCATTGGAGGCTACCCAGAGAAAATTCACTAGGATGCTACTGGGTACGGAAAGGCTGTCTTATGAGGAGAGGTTGAGTAGATTGGGCTGATACTCATTGGAATTTAGAAGAATGAGAAGAAACCTTATTGAAACATACAAGATTCCTAGGGAACTTGACAGGATAGGTGTGAAAAGGTTGTTTCCTCTTGTGGGAGAGTCTAGTATCAGAAGGCACAGTCTCAGAAAAAGAGGTTGCACATTTAAGACAGAGATGAAGGGAGTTTCTTCCCTAGAAGGTGGTCAGCTTGTGGAATTCTTTATGACAGAGTATTATCGAGGCTGGATCGTTAGATGGCCTACTTCTGCTACTATGTCCAATCGTCTTGTGAACACTGGAAGGTCCTGGTGATCACATCTGTGACTGTGTGATTCCCCGTGAGAGGTGCCCATGAGTATAGTGACATAACTAATGAGGTTAAGAGTGGAATATTGTGGGAGAAAAGACTCGGAGCCATGGAGGAGTGGGCACCATGAATCTCACTCAATAAATCTCACTCAAGGGAAGGTGATGGCCTAATGACACTAGACTATTAATCCAGAGAGGTAAAAACAATGACTGCAGATGCTGGAAACCAGAGTCTAGATGAGAGTGGTGCTGGAAAAGCACAGCAGGTCAGGCAGCATCCAAGGAACAGGAAAATCAACCTTTCGGGCAAAAGCCCTTCATCAGGAATAGAGGCAGGGTGCCTGCATGGGAGAGATAAATGAGAGGGGGGTGGGGGTGGGGAGAAAGCAGCAGAGAGTACAATAGGTGAATGGGGGTGTGGATGGAGGTGATAGGTCAGAGAGGAGGGTGGGGGAAGGTTGCAAAGAATACAGTGGGTGAATAGGGGTGGGGATGAAGGTGATAGGTCAGAGAGGAGGGTGGAGTGGAAGATAGGCAGGTAGGACAGGTCATGAGGGTGGTGCTGAGCTGGAAGGCTGGAGCTGGAGTGAGGTGGGGGAAGGGGAAATGAGAAAACTGGTAAAATCCACATTGATGCCATGGGGTTGAAGTGTTCAGAGGCAGAAGATGAGGCGTTTTTCCTCCAGGCGTCGGGTGGTGAGGAAGCGGCTGTGGAGGAGGCCCAGGGCCTGCATATCCTCGACAGAGTGGGAGGGGGAATTGAACTGTTGGGCCACAGGGCGGTGTGGTTGATTGGTGTGGGTGTCCCAGAGATGTTCCCTAAAGCGCTCTGCTAGGAAGCGCCCAGTCTCCCCAATGTAGAGGAGACCGCATCGGGAGCAACGGATACAATAAATGATATTAGTGGATGTGCAAGTGAAACTTTGATGGATGTGGAAGGCTCCTTTGGGGCCTTGGATGGAGGTGAGGAAGGTGGCGTGGGCGCAGGTTTTGCAATTTCTGCGGTGGCAGGGGAGGGTGCCAAGGGGGGGGGGGGTGGGTTGTAGGGGGGCGTGGACCTGACCAGGTAGTCACAGAGAGAACAGTCTTTGCGGAAAATGGATATGGGTGGGGAGGGAAATATATCCCTGATGGTGGGGTCCGTTTGGAGGTGGCGGAAATGTCGTCGGATGATGTGGTTTATGCGAAGGTTTGTAGGGTGGAAGGTGAGCACCAGGGGGGCTCTGTCCTTGTTACGGTTGGAGGGGTGGGGTTTGAGGGCGGAGGGGCGGGATGTGGATGAGATGCGTTGGAGGGCATCTTTTGCCTCATGGAAAGGGAAATTGCGGTCTCTAAAGAAGGAGGCCATCTAGTGTGTTCTGTGGTGAAACTGGTCCTCCTGGGAGCAGATGCGGTGGAGGCAGAGGAATTGAGAATACGGGATGGCATTTTTGCAGGAGGTAGAGAGGGAAGAGGTGTAATCCAGGTAGCTGTGGGAATTGGTGGGTTTGTGAAAAAACTTCGGTGTCAATTTGGTCATCATTAGTGGAGATGGAGAGGTCCAGGAAGAGGGAGGAGGCGTCAGAGATGGTCCAGGTAAATTTGAGGTTGGGGTGGAATGTGTTGGTGAAGTTGATGAATTGCTCAACATCCTCGCGGGAGCACGAGGTGGCACCAATGCAATCATCAATGTAGCGGAGGAAGAAGTGGGGAGTGGTGCCAGTGTAACTACAGAAGATGGACTGTTCTACATAGCCGACAAAGAGACAGGCATAGCTGGGGCCCATACGGGTGCCCATGGCTACCCCTTTGGTCTGGAGGAAGTGGGAGGATTCGAAGGAGAAATTGTTAAGGGTGAGGACAAGTTCAGCCAGACGAATGAGAGTGTCAGTGGAAGGGTACTGTTGGGGACGTCGGGAGAGGAAGAAACCCTGGTCATGGCGGATGGAGGTGTAGAGGGATTGGATATCCATGGTGAAGATGAGACGTTGGGTACCGGGGAAACGGAAGTCTTGGAGGAGGTGGAAGGCGTGGGTGGTGTCTCGAACATATGTGGGGAGTTCCTGGACTAGGAGGGATAGGACAGTGTCGAGTAGGTGGAGGTGAGTTCACTGGGGCAGGAGCATGCTGAGACAATGGGTCGGCCAGGGTGGTCAGGCTTGTGGATCCTGGGAAGGAGGTAGAATCGGGCGGTGTGGGGGTTCCTGGACTATGAGGTTGGAAGCTGTGGGTGGGAGATCTCCTGAGGTGATGAGGTTCTGTAAGGTCTGGGAGATGACGGTTTGGTTATAGGGGTTGGGTCATGGTGAAGGGGGCGGTAGGAGGAGGTGAGTTCGAGTTGGCATTCCAGCACCACTCTATTAATCCAGAGATCCAGGTAATGTTCTGGCAACCTGGATTCGAATCCCAAAGTGGCAGATGCTGTAATTTGAATTCAATAAAAATGTGGAATTAAGAGTCTAATGATGACCATTGCAGACTGTTGGAAAAATCTGTCTGTTTCACTAATGTCCTTTGGGGAAATGAGCTGCTGTCTTTACCTGGTCTGGCCTACATGTGGCTCTAGACAATTTAGTTGACTCTTAAATGCCCTCTGGGCAATTTAATGATGTGCAATAGATGCTGACCTAGTCAGTGACACCCAACACCTGTGAATGAATAATAACAACTTTAAACATGGGAAAATTCTGCCCTAATCTTTGTAATGGTGACATGAACCTATGACCATGAAACTTCCACATTGTGTTAAATACCCATCTAGATTCCTGTTGCCCTTTAGGGAAGGAGCTCAGTTGTCCTTACCTGGTGCGGACTACAATGTAACTCCAGATCCACAGCAATATGGTTGACTCTTCACTGCTCTCTGAAAGCTACTCAATTGTACAGAAAAATCAAGGAAGGATACAGCTAGCTGACCACCTTGTATTGACCAAGCCAATAGAAAAGACCCACCTTGCAGAATCCTAATCCCTAACCTTTCATTTATTCATTCTGGAATTTTAGGTGTCTCTTGACTGCCTGCTCTGAAATGCTCCAGACAAGGTGGTGATAAGCTACCTCCTTCAACCACTGCAGTTCTAAGAACTTAGGGAATGCCTACAATGATGTTAGGGAGAGAATGTCAGGGCTCTGATCTGGTGACAGTGAAGGAACAGAGATATATTTCCAAGTTTGGATGCTGTGGCTCGGAGGGGAACTTGCCAATGGTGGTGTGCCCTCGTATCTGCTGTTCTTGTCCTTTTTGTGGTAGAAGTCATGGGATTGAAGGTGAAAGGTGGTTTGCAGAGTTCAAGTGATGGATGGGATATCAGTTGAGTGGGCTGCTTCATTGTGGATGGTGCCAAGCTTCTTAAGAACGTAAGAACTAGGAGCAGGAGTAGGCCATCTTGCCCTTCAAGGCTGCTTCGCTGTTCAAAAGAATCCTGGCTAATCTTTTCATGGCCTCAGCTCCACTTACCCAACCTCTCACGTATCCCTTAATTCCTTCATTGTTCAAAAAAAAATCTCTTAGCTTTAAAAACATTTACTGAAGTAGCGTCAACTATTTGACCGGGCAGGGAAGTTCGTAGATTTATAACCCTTTGGGTGAAGACGTTCCTTCTCAATTCAGTTTAAATCTGCTGCTCTAATTTTGAGACTATACCCTCTTGTTCTAGTTTCCCATGCCAGTGGAAACATCCCCTCAACATCTATCTTGTCTGTTCCCTTCAGAATTTCACATGCTTCTATAATATCCCCCTCAATCTTTAGAATTCCAGTGAAGATAATCCCAATTTATTCAGTCTCTCCCCATAAGCCAAGCCCCTCAACTCTGGAATCAACCTAGTGAACCTCCTCTGCACCCCCTCCAGTACCAGTAAATCCTTTCTCAAGTAAAGAGACCAAAACTGCACACAGTACTCCAGATGTTGCCTCAACTGCAACATAACCTCCCTGCTTTTAAACTCAACACCTTTAGCAATGAAGGACAAAATTCCGTTTGCCTTCCTAATTGCCTGTTGTACCTACAGACCAAACTTCTGTGATTTATGCATAAGAACACCCAGATCCCTCTGCATTGCAGCATTCTGCTTTTCTTTTACCATTTAAATAATAATCCTTTTTACTGTTACTCCTACCAAAATGAATGACTTCACATTTATTAACATTGTATTTCATCTGCCAGATCTTTGCCTTACTCCCTTAAAGTATCTATGTTCTTCTGCAAAGTTTCACAGTCCCCTGCACACTTTGCTGTGCCACTCATCTTAGTGTCATCTGCAAACTTAGACGCACTACACATGGTCCCCAACGCCAAATCATCTATAAAAATTGTGAATAATTGCAGTTCCAACACTGATCCCTGAGGGCACACCACTAGTTACTGATTGCCAACTAGAATAGCACTCATTTATCCCCACTCTTTGCCTCCTGTTAGTCAACTAATCCTCGGTCTATGCTAATACTTTACCTGTAACACCATGCGTCTTTATCTTGCGCAACACCTTGTCAAGTGGTCTTTTGAAAATCTGGGTACACCACATCTACTGGCTCCCCATTGTCCATCATGCTCATAATATCTTTGTAGAATTCCAAAAGATTAGTTAAGCATGACCTGCCTTTCATGAACCCATGTTCTTTCTGCCCAACGGGACAATTTCTATCTAGATGCCTCACTATTTTTTTCTTTGATAATAGACCCAAGCATCTTCTCCACTACAGAGGTAACGCTAACTGGTTTATAATTTCCTCTCTTTTGTCTACCTCCCTTTTTAAACAGTGGCATCACGTTTGCTGTTTTCTAATCTGCTGGAACTGCCCCAAAGTCCAGTGAGTTTTGGAAAATAACCACCAGTGCACTTGCTATTTCTCCTGCCATCTCTTTTAGTACGCTGGGATGCATTCCATCATGGCCGAGAGACTTATCTATCCTTAACTCCATTAGCTTGCCCAAGACTGCCTCTTCTGTAATAATGATTGTTTCCAGGTCCTTCCCTACCTTTGTCTCCTTATCCATTACTGACAAAATATTCAACACCTCAACCAATTCATCATATCCCATAACTAAATGCCCTTTGTCATTCTCCAAAGGACCAACATTTACTTTAGCAACTCTTTTTTTATTTTATGTATTTATATGCAATACTAATTTTTTTCTCATGTTCTATCTTACTTTTCTTATAGTTCTTTTTGTGGCTTTCTGTTGTCTTTTAAAGCTTTCCTAATCTTCTAATTTCCTGCTGATCTTGGCCACTTTGCATGCCTTCTCCTTCAGTTTGATCACCTCCCTTATTCCCTTAGACATCCATATGATGTTATTATTTGGTGGCCGATAAACTACTTTTTCTTCTTAGAATTTCTAATTTCCACCCAAATGGATTCTCCATAGAACCTATATCATCCCTCAGCACTGCCCTGATGTCACCTCTGAATATCAGAGCTACATCACTTCCCTTACCTTCCTGTCTATCCTTCCAAATAGTCTGATACACTTGGATATTTAACTCCCAGTTGTGACCATTCTGTAACCATGTCTCCGTAATGGCTACTAAATCATATTCATTGGCAATGATTTGTACTGTTAACTCATTAACCTTGTTTTGAATGCTATGAGCATTCAGGTAAAGTGCCCTTGTGCTAGTTTTCATACCCTTGTTATTTCTAACATCTCTAATAATATCTCCTGAGTTATCCTTCCTTTTTACTTCTTTCATAGTCTGCCTTATAATAAAACCCTCCTGCACACATGCTACCCTGCTGCTTACCTTTTTATTTACCATCATACTTCCTATCATTTTCCCCTTCCCTTCCTCCTGACTTACTGTTTAAAGTCCGAGTGACCATCCCATTTAAACTAGAACACTGGTTCCAGATTGGTTCAGGTGAAGACTGTCCCATTGGTACAGATCCCTCCTGTTCCATAACTGAGTGTTGTTCGAACTGCTTCCATTCAGGCACATGGTGGATATTCTGTCACACGCTTGGCTTGTGCCTTATGGGTGCTGGACAGGCTAAGTGAGAAGATGTAGAATTCCAAATCTTTGACCTGCGTTTGTGGTCACAGTTTTAATATGGCTAGGCGAAAGTGAGGACTGCAGATACCGGAGAGTCAGAGTCAGAAGGGTGGTGCTGGAAGAGCACAGCAAGTCAGGCAGCATCCAAGGAACAGGAGAGTCGACATTTTGGGCATAAGCCCTTCATCAGGAATGTCGGTGGGGAAGAGTGATTTATATGGCTAGTCCAGTTCAGCTTCTAGTCCCTGATAACCCTTAGGATGTTGATGGTCAGGGATTCAACACTGATATTATTGAGGGTAAATAGTTGAATTTCCTGTACCTGCAGGTAGTCATTGCCTGGCTCCTATTGCCTCTGTTATGCCCATGCTCTGATATAGTGTCTATCTCTCTGCAAGTTCTTTATATATCTTCCTCACTGAGTACATTCTCACTTAATTTAGGTTTTTTTGGTAAAACATGGACAATTTGCTTAAAATCTCTTTGTATGTGTCAGCAACACCGAATGGGAATTCTGGAGGACTCAGCAAAGATCCCTGCATCCTGCAGCTTGCTGCTGAGAAAATGTCCCATTTATGTCAATTGTCTGCTTCCTGCCCTTTAGCCAATTCTATATCCATGTGAATATATTACCCACAACTCCATCAGTCCTTAACTTGCCTTTTGCATGGCACAGTATTGAATACCTTTTGAAAATCCTAATATTCTACATCTACTGGTTACCGATAGAAACCCAACCCCAACCACCACCAGTACTATACCTCAGTGTTTTATAATGACAGACCACTCACCACCAGTTTCGTACCCAAATGTTAGACAGGGACAGACCTTTCACCAGCGATACTGTATCCAATATTGTACCGTGACAGACATATCCACGTCAGTACTGTATCCCAGTGTATACAGTGACAGATCTGTCCCCAGCAGTACTGTGTGCCAGTGTATACAGTGACAGATCTGTCCCCAGCAGTACTGTGTGCCAGTGTATACAGTGACAGATCTGTCTCCACCAGTACTGTACCCCAGTGTTATACAGTGACAGATCTATTCCGACCAGTACTGTATCCCAGTTTGTACAGTGACAGATCTGTCCCCATGAGTACTGTGCCCCACTGTTATACAGTGACAGACCTGTCCCAATCGGTACTGTGCCCCAGTGTTATACAGTGACAGATCTATCCCCATTGGTACTGTACCCCAGTGTTTTAAAGTTTTAACACTCTCTCTAGGCATGACCCACACTTAAAAGAGTCGATTCTGTAAGTTTATTGTGGGTGTTTTTTCCATTTTAAGTGAAACTTTCTCACACCCACGGTGTTCTTTTGAATGTTTTTCTGTGTGTAAATCATCTCACTCACCTGCTTTATTATCAGGTGTTTTTTTTAAAATTTCCTTTTCAGGGTGTGGGTGTTGCTAGTAAGGCCTGTATTTTTAGTGCATTCCTAGCTGCCTAGAACTAGTGGATCATCTTTCTTCAACTGTTCATAATTCTGGTAGAATGGCAGAGCCTGTGCAGAAAGTGGTTAGGTGCTAACCATATTAGTTTAGGTTTGGAGTCATACATAGGGCTGGACTGTGCATGGACATGGTGAGTTCAAAACTAGAGGGCATATTTTCAGGTGAGAAGGGAAAGATTTAAAAGACATGTGGACAGGTACATGGAAAAGAAAGCTTTAGCGGGATATGAGCCAAATATGGGCAAATGGTTCTCGTTTAGTTTGGGAAACTTGGTTGGCATGAACAAATTGGACTGGTTCTGTGCTGCATGAACATTGACTCTATGTCTCCAGGTCTCCTTCCCTAAAGGACCAGCTGTGGATTTGAACCATAAACCAACATCTTTTTAAAGAAAAGAATTTAAAAACATGAGACATCTAGGAAATCATAGAGGGTTACTTTGTTCCAGGAAGCAGTCACATTTTTTTGCTTAATGTTTCAGATGTCAGGGACAGGAAAATATGACCCTGCTGCAAAGCAGGTGTGGAGAATTAACTTAGAAATGTAGAGTCCCAACAGTGCAAAAAGAAGCCATTCAGCTGATCGCGTCTGCACTGACTCTCTGAAGAGCATCCCCCACCTACATCCCCCACCTACATCCTATCCCCATAACCCTGCATTTACCATGGCTAACCCACCTGATCTGCATGTCTTTGGACATCATGGACAATTCAGCATGCCCAATTCACCTGACCTGCACATCTTAGAACAGTGAGAGGAAACTGGACTACCTGGAGGAAACCCATGCAGACATGGGGAGAACATGAGAACTCCTCGCAGACAGCTTGGAATGATGCAACAGCTGAGGGATGATCAACATGTATGTGGAACTTGCTCCTTAGATGCACAAACTGACCATAGCACCATGGTGCTGAAGGCCATTAAAATGAGGGCATGACAAGGAATATGGTTACAATAGGAATCAGTTTGGCCAGGCTGTTGCTGCTGTCCCATGCAGCCATGAAGATTGTGTTGCTACGTTGGGTGTTGGGAATTTCCTCGCAACTGGAGAGAAATCTGGAGCTGGAAGGGTTCAGTTGTCATGGTTCATTAGGAGCCAACAACATATGTGGAACTGAGGAAAATGAGCTTGAGGAGCTAGGGTCTGAATGAAAACACAGAACCTCAAACAACCTCTGGATGTTTGTGTGGGCTATGCCCAAATTTGCATTGGGTTAATCACATTGGGGAAGTGGCACAGGGGATTGTGCAGCAAGAAGGAATTTCCATTCATGGGGAACAAGAATCGATGCTGAGGGAACTATACTCTTAGGCTGAGCTTTGTAATGCACTGGTGAGTCATATGACAAGTCCTGTGGACTGGTCTTTAAATTAGGGAGGAGGGCTGGGTTCATGGTAGGGATGGGAGAAGTGTAAATCCAAACAGAAGATTTGGGTCAATAAGGCACTTAGAGTTTCTTTTATCATGGTTTCATTGTTATTTTAATATGTCCAAGTTGTAAGTAACTGAGAGTCCTATTCTGACTGAAGAGACTATGTTGGATTGGTTTGGACATCTGCAAAGCTAGTAGCTCACCTTAATACTGTTGCCGCTTGGAGATACCTCTGAATCTGCACCACTTTGAGCCTTTCTCTGGCCACATTGTATGTTGTGAAGCTGATGTAGATGGTACTTGAAGGATCCTGAACTAAATTTCAGTGTTTGCCTCCATATCAACTTCAAGTCAGCAGTATTTTCCTGAAAGAGATGGTCTACATTGCTGATGTTTGTGAGGCTAATTTTATTGGTGTCCTCATATCAGTTTTACAGATGACTTTGTTATTATTTGCCCTTAGTTTCTCCAAAGATTATCTGATTGAGGATGTTGCATTAATTCCCCTGGATGACACAGTCTCTCAGTCGAAACTGAATTTTATGAAGGTGATCATCTTACCGTTAAATCCAAAATGATGGAGGATCTGAGATATAAAACACAAAATACTGAAAATATTCAAAAGGTCTGGCAGCATCTACAGCAAGAGTAAAAGAGTTAATACTCAAAACACATGGGACAACCATTGAACTTACCCCAGAAAATGCCCTTAGAAGCATAGAGTAGATCAGTTACTGGAGTGGATTAGTGGTGCTGGAAGAGCACAGCCATTCAGGCAGCATCCAAGTAGCTTCTACCAAGTTACTGGAGTGACCAGTCAAAAAAATGTGCCCCATCACTGAAGTGTGGACCTTGTGTAAGTCAGCATCACTGAGAGGAGTGAGCAAGGTGTGGCCCCTGTAACAGACAGTCAACATTACCGAGAGGAGCAGGGTGAAAATCCTGTGACAGACAGTCACCATTAATGAGAGGAGCAGGGTGAGGATCCTGTGACAGACAGTCACCATCACTGAGAGGAGCAGGGTGAGGATCCTGTGACAGAGAGTAACCATCACCGAGAGGAGCTGGGTGAGGATCCTGTGACAGAGAGTAACCATCACCGAGAGGAGCTGGGTGAGGATCCTGTGACAGACAGTCACTATCACCGAGAGGAGCTGAGTGAGGATCTTGTGACAGGCAGTCACCATCACCGAGAGGAGCAGAGCGAGGATCCTGTGACAGACAGTCACCATCACCGAGAGGAGCTGGGTGAGGATCCTGTGACAGACAGTCACTATCACCGAGAGGAGCTGGGTGAGGATCCTGTGACAGGCAGTCACCATCACCAAGAGGAGCTGGGTGAGGATCCTGTGACAGGCAGTCACCATCACTGAGAGGAGCAGGGTGAGGATCCTGTGACAGGCAGTCACCATCACTGAGAGGAGCTGGGTGAGGATCCTGTGACAGGCAGTCAGCATCACTGAGAGGAGCAGAGCGAGGATCCTGTGACAGGCAGTCAGCATCACCGAGAGGAGCAGGGTGAGGATCCTGTGATAGACAGTTGCCGTCACCGAGAGGAGCTGAGTGAGGATCCTGTGACAGACAGTCAGCATCACTGAGAAGAACGGTTGAGATGAAGTCCCTGTGATGGGAGGGACCAAAACTGGAGAATCCTGGATGTCAATAGACAAAACATTCAGGATTAAAAAGGAAGCTTACAGTCAAATATGAAGTGGTCAATATGGCAAAGACACTAGAAATAGGAACAGGAATGGTCTATCAAAACTGTTCCTCCATTCAATGAGTAGCCTAACCATACATACCTATTCTTTGGCTCATATCACTTAGTACCTTTGCTTAACAGAAATTTATCGATCTCAGATTTAATTGATCTTGCAACAACTGTCATTTGCAGAAGAGAGTTCCAAACCTTTACCATCCTTTGTTTGTGGGAGTGCTTCAAACATCTCTCCTGAATGGTCTGGTCCTAATGTTTAGACAATGCGGCACGGTGGCACAGTGGTTAGCACTGCTGCCTCGCAGCACTAGAGATCTGGGTTCAATTCCAGCCTCAGGTGACTTACTGTGTGGAGTTTGCACATTCTCCCCTTGTCTGTGTGGGTTTCCTCCGGGAGCTCCGGTTTCGTCTCACAGTCCAAAGATGTGCAGGTCAGGTGAATTGGCTATGCTAAATTGCCCGTAGTGTCAGGTCAAGGGGTAAATGTATGGGTGGGTGGCGGTTCGGTGTGGACTTGTTGGGTCAAAGGGCCTGTTTCCACACTGTAAGTAATCTAATAAAAAAAAATGCCCACTTGTTCTGGAATCTCCAATCAATGGTAATTATTTTTTGTTTGTCTTTTCCTGTTAATATCTTGAAGCATTCAATCAGATGGCCCCCCTTCTAAATTCTGGAGAAACAGACTTAATTTGTATAATGTCTCCTCATAACTTAATCCAGGAATTTTTCTCCTAAAAACACATTGAGCTGTCTTCAAGGCCAAAATATCTTTCCTGAGGTGTGGTGCCCAGATCTACTCTCAGTACGCCAAGTAGGGGCTAATCAAGGTTTTGCATAACTGCAACATAAGTTCTGTGTCCTTATACTCTATCCTATGGATATAAAGGCCAGAACTCCATTATCATTCTTCATTATTTTAAACAATGTGTGCACCTGAACTTCCAGTGTATTTAGTTTCTTACCATCTAGAACGTACCCTGCCCTATCCTTTCTCAGTCAAAAATGGATAGTCTCTCACTTGCTTACATTGAACTCTTCATCTGTCCATTCACCTAATTTATCAATATCCATTCACCTAATCTATCAATATTCGTCAGCAAATGTAGATATCTGACTTTCATTGCCTTTATTGAAGCTGTTAATAAATATAGAGTAATTGAGGCCCTAACACAGATCCTAGTGGGATACCACTCGTCACAATCTGCCAAAACAAGCATAAAAAGTGCAGGGAAAACTTAGAAAAGAAATTAAGGAAACAAAGAAGGTGCACTAGAATGCATCACTGGGTCAAATAAATGAAATTCCAAAAGTTTTTAAAAAACGTATAAAGAGCAAGAGAATAACTAGTGAAAGAATAAGGTCCATGAGGTATCAGAGATGTGATCTGGAAAAGCATGAAGTATTGCACTGAGCACGAGGTAATAAGGCAATTACACTATTAGAAGGACCTGGAATGTACTGAAGATCAGTGGGAAACGAACAAAAACAGAAATTGCTGGAGAAACTCAGCTGGTCTGGCAGCGTCTGTGAAGAGAAACAGCATTAATGTTTTGAGTCCAATGACCCTTTTTCAGAACTCTGGATTCGAAACGTTAATGTTGTTTTCTCCTCACCGATGCTGCTAGACCAACTGAGTTTCTGCAGCAATTTCGGTTTATTATTGTTTTAAATCTCCAGCATCTGCAATTCTTTATTTTATTCATGATCAGAGGGACCTTGCTGTGTGTATCCACAGATCCTTTAATGTAACAGGGCAGGTAGATCAAGTGGTTAAGACAACATATGGGATACTTGCCTTTATTAGCTAAGACAAAGAATGCAAGACCGAGGCAGCTGAGCTGAAACTGTATAAAATGCTGCTGAGGCAGCAACTGGACTCCTGTGTGTAGTTCTGGTCACCACATTATAGGAAAGATGTGACTGGACTGGCGAGGGTACAGAGGATATTTACTGAGATACTTCCTCAGTTGGAGCGTCTAAGATTTGAGGAAAGCTTGGAAAGACAACGGTTGGTTTCCTTGGAGCAGGGAAGGTTGAGAAAGGACTTGATAGAAGTATATATGATGATGAGGGGCCCAGAGTGGATAGGAAGGGGACTGTCGGTTTAAGGTAGGAATAGAAGTTTAAGAGGGAAGTTGATGAGAGTTTGTTTCATTCTAGTGGTGGGAATCTGGAACTCATTGCCTGAAAGGTTATTGAGTGAGAAATTCTTGTAACATTTGAGCAGCTTTTAGATATTTGCTTGTGTTGCCATAAACTCCAGAGCAATGGACTAAAGGCAGAAATATGAGATTAGTGGAGTCAGATCTTTTTGACCAGTGTGGATACTGGGAGGGGAACAGCTTCATTCAGAGCCACTCATGTCTGTGAATGAGAAGGGGCACATTCTCAAGGTAAGGGTCCAATCACATAGGACTGTGATCAGAAAAAACTTGCTTCACTGACAGGATTGTGAAGTGTCCATCATTGAGTATATTTAAGTATGGGATAGACCAGCTTTGATTTCTCAGTGAATCGAGGGGATGGATTGTAAGCTGGACATTAAGCCCAAAATCGGGTTGAAGGAGATTTGCTCTAATCAACCTGTTCCAAGATGTTATTACACACATTTGGAACAGGTGTGACTTGAAGATAGGTCGGGAGAAAGTGCGGACTGCAGATGCTGGAAATCAGAGTTGAGAGTGTGGTGCTGGAAAAGCACAGCAGGTCAGGGAGTATCCAAGGAGCAGGGGAATCAACATTTTGGGCATAAGCCCTTTATCAGAAATGAGGCTTGTGGGCTAGAGGAGGTGAGAGATAAATGGGAGAGGGGTGGGGTTGGGGGCAAATGAATGTGTACAGGGACTGGATGTCTGTGGTGAAGAAGAGGCGTTGGGGGCCGGGGAACAAATGTTTTGGAGGAGGTGAAGGGTGTGGGTGGTCTCCCAAACTTCATTGGGGAGTTACTGGACTAAGGGGAACCAGGACAGTATCAAGGTACGCAGAGGTGAGCTCAGTGGGACAGAAGCAGGCTGAGACAATGGGTCAATTGGGAAGTCAGATTTGTGAATGTTCATTCGAAGGTAGACTCGGGTGGTGCGGGGTTCTCGGGCGATAAGGTTGGAGGCTGTGAATGGGAGATCCCCAGAGGTGATGAGGTTGTGGATGTTCTAGGAGATGATGGTTTGGTGATAGGAGGTGAGGTCGTGGACGAGGGGGCAGTAGGAGGAGGTGTCTGCGAATTGGTGCCTAGCTTCAGCGGTGTAAAGGTCAGTGTGCCACACAACCCCTGCGCCCCCCCCCCCCCCCATGTCTGTGGGTTTGATGATGAAGTTGGGGTTGGAGTGGAGGGAGTAGAGGGCTGCACGTTGTGAGGGCAAGGAATTGGATTGGGTGAGGGGGGTAGACAGGTTGAGGCGGTCGATGTCAAGACAGCAGTTAGAAATGAAGAGAACGAGGGCGGTTAACAGGCCAGTACAGGATATCCAGGTGGATGAGGTGTGTTGGAGGCGAGAGAAGGGGTCCTCAGTGGGTAAGCAGGAGACTGGATTGAAAAACTGGGCCCGGAGGTAGTAGAAGAAATGTTCAAGGCCACAACGCATGTTGAACTCATTAATCCGGGAGCGTGGAGGGATGAAGGTGAAGCCTTTGCTGAAGACTAAATGTTCATCCTCAGTGAGTGGTGACGGTGCTGGAAGGAATAGTGAAAATACATCAGGGCTGGGAGCTTGAGCTGAGTGTGGGGGAGGAGACACTCACTTGAGTGGGCGTGATTATAGGGTCAGGGGTGACGTCACCAAAGGAAGTGATGCTTACAATGGGGGGTGGAAGTGGGGTGTACAGCAGTGTCTATGGGGGCGGAAGTGATGTCACGCGTGACAGCAGCGATGTTGCGGACTGGTTTCTGGTGAGTGATGTCACTGGTGGTGGAAGAGACATAGGTGATGAAGTCATCCGTGTCCAGATGAGTAATATCTTTAGGGGGCGGAAGTGGTTGCGGCAGGGGCAACTGTGGGGGCACCACACTCCACTTGTACCTCCACTACATCAATGACCGTATTGGCACTGTCTCGTGCTCCCACAAGGAGGTTAAATAGTTCATCAACTTTACTAACACCTTTTACCCGACCTCAAAATCACCTGGACCATCTCGGACACCTCCCTCCCCTTCCTGGACCTCTCCATCTCTGGTGACCGACTAACCACGGATACAAGCCCACTGACTCCCTCAGCTACCTAGACTACACCTCCTCCCACCCTGCCTCCTGTAAAAGCACCTTCCCTTATTCTCAATTCTTCTGCCTCCATCGCAACTATTCCCAGGATGACCAATTCCACCTTAGAAAATCCCAAATGGCCTCCTCCATCCAAGATCGCAATTTCCTTTCCCTCCAGAACATCTCCACTTCCCACACCTCCACTCTTGAACCCCACCTCACCCAATGCAACAAGGACAGAAGCCCCCCCGGTCTTCACCTTCCACGCCACCAACCTCCATATACATTGCATCACCCTCTGCCACCTCCACCACCTACAAAGGGACCCCACCACCAGAGATATATTTCACTCCCCACCCCTATCAGCATTCCGGAGAGACCATTCCTTCCACGACTCCATCGTCAGATTCACGCGCCCCACACACCTTCCCTTGCCATTGCAGGCATTGCAAAACCTGCGCCCACACTGCACCTCTCACCTCTGTTTAAAGCCCCAAAGGATCCTTCCACATCCGAGAGAAATTTACCTGTACCTCCCCCAGTGTCATCTACTGTATCTGTTGCACCTGATGTGGTCTCCTCTACATTGGGGATAGGACGTCAACTTGCGGATCATTTCAGAGAACATCTCTGGGACACTTGCACCAACCAACCCCACACTTAAACTCCCCTCCCACTCCACCAAGGACATGCAAGTCCTAGGCCTCCTCTGTTGTCAAATCCTTACCACCCAACGCCTGGAGGAAGAACGCCTCATATTCCATCTTGGAACTGTGCAACCATATGGGATCAACGTGGATTTCACCAGTTTCCTCATATCCATCCCCCCACCCCCTCAACATTATCCCAGTCCCAAGTGTCCAACTCGGCACCGCCCTCTAGACCTTTCCATCACCTTTCCCATCTATACGCTCCACCATCCTCTCCGACCTATCACCTTATCCCCCAGCTTCATCTATCTATTGCATTCTCAGCTATCTTCCCCAGAGTTAGGGACACTACCTCTGCACCACAAGGACTTTTGAACATATTGAAGAGGAAAGCATGTTCAATAAACCCATTTCTCATGTTCTTAGGGCTTCTAACTGCTCTAATGGATTTGAACTTAAGTTTAACCCATGTCTCTTTACTATGAGATCAGCAGTACTGCATGTATTTCTGTTATGTAAACTGATCTGGTATGCTTGGGGTAACTGTGTCATGGATCATTGTCACTTAAATTTCCAAAGGTCATGTAATATTTTCTATTTAATGGTCTGTTCTATTTAACATCAGTTTGTAGATTGCTTGTTAGAGCCTTGAATGTATCATTTGAAAATCATTAAAAATACTGTCATATTTAAGTCATATGATATGAAATATAACAGTCTGAATGCATTGTGCTGAGTTATAGAGATCCTTATCTTGCTTTATTTGAAGTTTCTTAACAAAAGCTTGCTTCGTTATCATGTTGTCGTTAATGTATACACATTGCGACACTAACCTCAGTAATTGCTTCCACCATGAACTGCTGAACCCTGAAACAGCAGCAGCCTTACTTTCCACAAATGTTTAATTGCAATGTTTTGAGAAGTTTTGACAACTCTGAAAAAACTTTCTGTCTTCTGCTACAATCAGTCTGAACCTAGCACAGAGAGATTGCCTGTTATGGCAAAGACTTGGCATTGAATTGACATGAGGTGGATCTGAGAATGGGCCAGCAGAGGGAGACTGAGCGAATGGGAGAGCGAGGCGATAGTGGACAGACACTGCCCCTTCCTCTGCATTCTCGGGTTTCATTTTGACATGAGAAAGCCCACTCAGCTTCCTGCAGCATTCCTATCCATCCATTACTTTTGGTCAGGAGGAAAGTGGTTGGCCTCTGCTTGACTATTTCCACCCCCTGAATAACCTTTTGAAAGTCTGTATTTAACTGAACTGTTACAGGCAGCTTGATTTCAAACTGCATCAGCCTGATAGTAGGAGAGCGAATCATAAATATAAAAATAAAGATTTCACTGGAGTATTGCCTGAGAAAATTCCCAAATTTTCCACCGATCCTTCCTGAAGGTTATATAAATCACTGTTTCGGCCTGGACTGGAGCCTTGAGGAGAGTACCAGTCTCCGCACTTCAGGGTGGATGTAAACCCCTTAGAAGTGTTACCAGGGCATTACCAAGAATGTGGGAATTGAGATATGAGGAGATTGGAAACATTCTGACTATTCTCCTCGCATCAGAAGAGGTTAAACTTCATTGAGAGTATCTGGATGATGAGAGCTTTTGTTGAGAAGAAGCAGAGCTTGCAGTTTTTCATAACACGGGTGGGGGGGGGGGTGGTGGTTGCTGAGACAAAACTCACGGAAGATCAGCTTTGTGGGTGCCCCACGCATCAAGGACTGCAGCAGTTCAAGAAGGTAGCGCACCACTACCTTCCCCATGGCAACTGGCAGGTGGACAATCAGTGCTGACCCAACCAGTGATGTCTACATCCCAAAAAGGAACATTTGTTTTCACTCCAAAAGGTACTGGGATCAGGAACACTCCTATCTACAGCCCACAACTACTGGGGAAATGGCAATCAATGCCAATTCAACCAGCAATGCCCACGTCCCAAATAGGAATGTTTGTTTTCACTCAGAGAGGTTTTGGGATCAGGAACAGTCTACTTATAAGATGCATTGCAGTAACTCATCAAAGCTCTTTCAACAGCAGCTTCAAAATCTGTGATCTTTAAAATCTAAGTTGTCAAGGACAGCAAATATATGGGAACAGCGCCACCTGCCAGCCATCATCCTGATTTATAAATAACCATTATATTGGAAAGAGATCACCATTCCTTCATTGCTGCTGGGTTGGAAAAGTCAACTTGCTCCCTTACAGGGGTGTGCCTACACCAAATGGATTGCAGCAGCTCACCTTCACCTTCTTAAGGCCAATGAGGGATGAACAACAACTGCTGGATTAGTGGTGCTGGAAGAGCACAGCAGTTCAGGCAGCATCCAAGTAGCTTTGAAATCGACGTTTTGGGCAAAAGCCCTTTCCTGATGAAGGGCTTTTGCCCGAAAGGTCGATTTCGAAGCTACTTGGATGCTGCCTGACCTGCTGTGCTCTTCCAGCACCACTAATCCAGAATCTGGTTTCCAGCATCTGCAGTCATTGTTTTTACCAACAGCTGCTGGCTCAGCCAACTTCCCATTTCCCATGAATGAATTCAAAACAAAACCGTCTGAAGATGATTGGGTCTAGGAGACTACTGTTAGAAACTCCTGCAAAGATAGCCTGATTATTCCTAACCAACAGCTGCTTGATAGCACTGTTGATGACTCCATCGATTACTTTACAATTGATCAAGAGTGGTTTGGGGGAGATCCAAGATGGCGGCGACTCAGCAAGTCTGAGTCTATAGTGTTCCTCCCAAGACTTGGGCAAAGTGGGCCACCTGCCTTTACCACACTTACCAAATCATTGAAAATAGTTTTTACTTAATGTAATTAGTTGCTCAGTACTAAATTTAAACAGTCTAGTCTCCTGTAAAAATGACTAGGGGGAAAGGAGCCCGCAGTTCTCAGCAGGCAGGAGCCCCTCCCCCATCCTCCCCAGCTGCAGCAGAGGCGTCCGCAGCCACCCCGGGGGACTTACCTACGGTGGCGAGCCTTGCGGAAATAATCTCCAAACCTGACGTGATGATCGACGCCTTCATCGAAGAGTCCCGAAGCACGGCTGAGACATTGAGGAAATCGAGCGCCGAGTCGGAGGACGGAGCTAAAGGCCGCGATCTCCGAGACCATAGCAAAATCGGCTGTGGATCGGGTCCGGACTCTTGAACAGCAAGTCCGGACCTTAGAGAATCACATTGACGATCTTGATTCTTGAGGTTGTCGAAAAAATATTCGTTTGCTGGGCCTTCCCGAACGGGAAGAAGAAGACCAGCTTACAGTGTTCCTCGAGCAGTGGCTTTCACAGCTGTTAAATCTGGAGGCTGGATCAGGCCAGGTAAGGATGGAATGGGGCTACCGGGTTGCAGTGCATGGGCCTGGCTCGAACCAGCGCTCCCGCCCGGTCCTGTTCTGGCTGCAGAGCTACAAGGAGAGGCAGATGCTCTTGGAAGCTTCCAGAAATCTTGGGAAAGATCTACAAGCCATGATTTATAAAGTATCCAAGATTATGTTATTTCAGGCCTTTTCCCCAGCTTCGGTCTGAAAGCGGAAGGCGTTTGACGAAGCGAAGAAGCGTTTAAGGGTCTTAAACATTCAGTACTCCTTGCGCTACCCAGCCATGAAGGGTTCTTGTATGACTTCGGATCACCGGAGAAGGCCAAGGAATTTTTGGACTCACTTAGATAAATTGTAAGAATTAATTGATGTTGTTTTGCCCTCCCCCCACCCTGGTTTACTCCTTTTTTTCCCTTTCATTACCTTACAGTTTAATATTATCTCCGAGGGGTGGGGAGAGGGGTTTACTTATTTATTCTTCACTTAGCGATTTTCTCCCTTTTTTTATATATATGTAGGCCAGGGGGTCTAGTTAATGTAGGTGGGGGTGGGGGGGGGTGGGGGAGTGGGGAAGGTGGTTACATTATCCTATTTTATCTCTGTCCTTAGGAGTGGGGTTGTTTTCCCCTGTTATTTTGTATTACTATACTTAATTATTATTTGCTGAGACTAATTTTATAGTCATTTTCGTTCATACATGGTATTAACATTACCAAATATATCCAGGTGTTGGTGTGGGTGGGGGGGGGAGGTTGTGGATTGTGTACTCATTGTTAGTTCTAGCTCAGTAGTATATTTGAATTTTCTTTATCTTATCGTGGGGTGCCTGGGTCAAAGGTGAGGCACTGGTTGGGAGAGGTTATGATGGGCTTTTAGAAAGGAAGTGATGCCCCCGGGAACAAGGGGGAAGATCTCTGTTTAAATACATTTTATATTTTTTTATTCAGAAGTAGTTTTTTACTATATTGATCTGAGTGTATTAAAGAGCCTTTATTTGTGTGAATTTTATCTGCTCAATGCTCGGGATGTTTTGGATAGGGTTTCTTCTCCCGAGGGGTCTTGGACTTGCCCGGTGACTATGGTTAATCAGTCGATTAAATGGTGCACCTGGAATGTCACGGGGAGTAATTCACCAATCAAAAGGAAGAAGATATTATCAAACCTTAAGAAAGAAAGGGTTGATATAGCTCTCCTATGGGAGACACATTTATTGGATAAAGAAGACCTGAAATTACGACAGGGAAGAGATTATTTTCCATTCTCTCTTTCTGTGCAAGGAAAAACATTTTGGTAAACTGGGTGGCTGAGGGCCCTCATGGACTTTCGAATTGGCACAGAATAATTATGGAATATATTCTCCCTGACTTCCTTACAAATATGGTGCACCAAAACAAAACCGAATTATTCCATAAAATATGGCAGCCCTTCTTGAATTACACAAATACAGATATCTCGGTCATCCTAATAAGGGCCTTTATTCAATTGAGGGGTTGAACCTGACTGGTCCGGGGCCCCTTGGGAGAGGACTCCCGCACGAATACGGGTTTTGTTACGATCTGATGTTAACACGTTCCAGTCATGAATATCACGACTCAATTTCTGTGTTATCCGTCGTTTTATTTTCTCTTGAATAATGTAAGAGATTTAATCATACACTCTGGTTGTAGGTTGGATGTGTAGTTAGTTGAGTTTTTTTTCTCTCAGTATTTCTTTTTTTCTGTTTGATAGGTTTTGGTTATTATTTATTTAAGATTTAATTGTATATCAATGTTTATACTTGGGTTTTTTTTTAGTTTTCTTTTGTAAACGTAAAAAAAGTTACATTTTCAATAAAAATATCTATATTAAAAAAAAGAGTCGTTTGGTTGGTAGGTAATTTGCCAGATTGAATCTGTTCTGCTTTTTATGAGCAGGACATCACTGTGCTAACTTCCACATTGTTGAATAGATATTAGTTTTGTAGCTGTACCATGACAGCTTAGGTAGGACTATGACAAATTCAGGAGTACTATTAGTACTAGTAATGTCAGCACTATTATTGGAATGTTCTTTGATTCCATAGCCTTTTCTGTGTCGTGCTTGCTGCAATTTCTTGATATCACGTGGAGTAAATTGATTTGGTGAAATACAGGAGTTGGGAGGTCATGTTGCGGCTGTACAGGACATTGGTTTGGCGACTGTTGGAATATTGTGTGCAATTCTGGTCTCCTTCCTATCGGAAAGAAACTTGTGAAACTTGAAAGGATTCAGAAAAGATTTACAAGGCTGTTGCCAGGGTTGGAGGATTTGAGCTACAGGGAGAGGCTGAACAGGCTGGGGCATTTTTCCCTGGAGCGTAGGAGGCTGAGGGGTGACCTTATAGAGGTTTACAAAATTATGAGGGGCATAGATAGGATAAATAGATAAAGTATTTTTCCAGGGGTCAGGGAGTCCAGAACTAGAGGGCATAGGTTTAGGGTGTGAGGGGAAAGATATAAAAAATGAGACCTAAGGGGCAACTTTTTCACACAGAGTAGTGTATGGAATGAGCTGCAGAGGAAGTTGTGGAGGCTGGTACGATTGCAACATTTAAGAGGCATTTGGATGGGTATATGAATAGGAAGGGTTTGGAGGGATATGTGCTGGGTGCTGGCAGGTGGGGCTAGGTTGGGTTGGGATATCTGGTCGGCATGAACGGGTTGGACTGAAGGTTCTGTTTCCATGCTGTACATCTCTATGATTCTATAACTGGCATCCAGGATATTGGAGACCTCTGGATGACTGTTCCTCCATTCCACACAACATACTGACTCAGGTGCATATCACTGTTCTGTCACTGATAATAGGTCTAAATCCAGGAACTTCGTACCTCACATCATTGTGGGTGTGTCTGCTCCACACAGATTGCAGTGCTTTCGGGCAATGTTTTCATCATTGTCAAGGCAATCAAAGATGGACAATATGTGTGGTGCAACACATGCACAGTGCTGTGAGGTAGGACGTTCCAGGATTTAGATCTATTAGACCAGTTAGTGATGCCCAATAATGATGAATCATGAAAAATAACCTTAAAAGGGGGTAGGACCTGATTACATAAATAATTTAGGGCGGCACGGTGGCACAGTGGTTAGCACTGCTGCCTCACAGCGCCAGAGACCTGGGTTCGATTCCCACCTCAGGCGACTGACTGTGTGGAGTTTGCACGTTCTCCCCGTGTCTGCGTGGGTTTCCTCCGGGTGCTCCGGTTTCCTCCCACGGTCCAAAGATGTGCAGGTCAGGTGAATTGGCCATGCTAAATTGCCCATAGTGTTAGGTAAGGGGTAAATGTAGGGGTATGGGTGGGTTGCGCTTCGGCGGGGCAGTGTGGACTTGTTAGGCCGAAGGGCCTGTTTCCACACTGTAAGTAATCTAATCTAATCTAATCTAATCTAACAATTTTCAAAGAGAGTTGGACAGAGACTCAAAAATAAGAAACCTACAGACTGGATTTTATAATCCCAAGGCATTTGAACTTCCTAAGTTGCTGTGAGAGGAGGTTCCTATGCATTATGACACTGTGAAAAAGCCCATTGTTCTCGTTTGTAGGTTCACTCTTGAAACATTCAGTCTGACATTTTGAAATGTAAGGAAAACCAACTGACTTTAAATTTGAAAGGGTTAAACAATGTGATTTCATTGAAGTTTGATATATTGAAGTTTTAACTAAAAACAGGCTGTAATAAGGAGAAGATATTTCAGGTGATTATGCAGCAGTAGAATTGGAGAATGGAAGTTGGGATGTCACCAGGAGAATTACAGAAAAACAGACTAAGGGACAGCATAATTACATTAAGAAAACATGAACTCCAAAAAGAGAAGGAAATTAGAGAACATGATTTAGCAAAAGCAAAGCATAAAATGTAAAGCTAAAATGAAGCCATAATGTTCCTGTAATGCAATAGAGGTGCTCCAGCAGTGAGGGTGAGAATGCAAGACCTTCATGGTAACCTCAGCTAGTGTGGAAGTTGATCTCAGATTGATTCACTGCATCACACACACCAGCTATCCAGCCAACTGAGCTAACCAAGCCGCAACAACAGGAAAGAAGAAGTTAGCATCACAGACAATGATTCTGATTCCAATGAGGCGAGTTGATATAACTAAGAATCTGTGCTGAGCCCCGAAACGCATTGAAGATGGAGCAGAAAGGTATTTTCCTTCATTGAGAAGATCGGTGGACAGGTGTAATGGCTGAAAGAGGTTTGAACCTGAATGTGACAGTGTGTGTTGATAGGTACATCTATGACAGTATGCACCACTTTGTCGGAAGAATAATCTGCAAAATGTGAGATTGTGAAAGAGGCATTGCCTCAATACTTATGTGCTGTGCTTGAAGCTTATCAAATGAAATTTAGGATGTCAAGAAATAAGCCTAATCAGACATTTGTGAAGTTTGTGAGTGAGAAAGAGATGCTGTGAGATCAGTGGTTTAGATTATTCAAGCTGGAGGAATGCTTTGAGAATGTAAAGGATATGGTTCTGGAATAATTCAGAAATAAATTGCTGCAAATTTAAAAACGTATTTAAATGGCATCATGTATTCAAGAGCAGAGAAGCAGCTGTTCTGGCAGGTACCCATGTTATGTCTAACAGACAGTTTTAAGTAGGGAGGTGTTCATATGGGAATGCATGCAGAAATTGGAGAAGTAGGAAAATGGTGGATAGAATATTTCTAAAGAACAAACAGAGCATGTCAACATGATAAGGAGGAGAAGTTAGACCTGGAAAGTGATGAAAAGTAATTAACATGCTTTTGTTGTAATAGGAGTGGACATACCAAAGCGAATTATTGGAAATTATGTGGGAGATTGATTGCAGCAATAGGACAGTGTAAGGTATTTTCAGGAAAGCTAACAACAGGAAAGGCATTAGGTACTAAAGTTGTAGCAGTGATACAAAGACAACATGGTTCTTTAAAATGTATTCAAAAGAAAGATATGGCGCAAGATAATCATGAAAAAACATATTTTTGAGATTGATAAGGAAAATCAGAGAATTGGAAGTTCTGAATATTTTTTCTCAAAATGGAAGGTTCTTCCATACACTTTGTATCAAGGAGGTAAACCAATAAAGGTATCGATAGGCCAGGCACAAGTCAATCTTTGATGCTGTCTGGTAATTCCATTCATTTTCAAGAAGGGTTAATAATGGAGAAGATATTAGTTGGAGGTATTCATGGAAGTTGTCTCATTACATAAAATATGACTAAGGAGTGACTTAATGAATTGGGAAGTGGGAGTGGGAGGAGGAAAATAAATTCTCAAAAGAGAGAATTGATTTCATTTTGAAAAATGGCCTGCCAGATTTAAACAGATTGGCTTCACTGAGAGTGGTAAAACTTCAAGTGGAGGTAAAAGAGACTGAAATGTTACAAAAAGAACATCCTTGTCCAATTACAGTTCTGAGGAAGGGGCCATTGGACTCTAAACATTAACTCTGATTTCTCTTCACAAATATTGCCAGACCTGCTGAGCTCTTTCAGCAATCTCTGTTTCTCGTTCTGATTTATAGCATCTGCAGTTCTTTCAGTTTTTAGCCTGGATTAATTCCTGTGAAACAGGGAGATGCCTTGGAAATTCTGTGGTGGGGTACAGCTTTGAAAACGGAAGTAAACAGATGGAGGCAAAGAGAATGAGGCTGAAATGTTTAATTTATCTTCTTTAGTTCAAAAAGTCTGAGCAATTGGAGAATAAATCCAAAATGAAACTTTCAAAAGTTAGCCCTTCAACAGCTAGATTGGACAACATGGACAAGAAGGTTGGATGGTACCGTGTCTTACCTTCCAAATAGTTATGAAAGTGACTTTCTTAGAATTATAAATCAGTGTGTGGAAATAGATCAGAGAAAGCTGTTTTGGCTGTTCATGATGTTAATGTGGAGGATGCATTATTTAGAATGCAACGTTCTGGACAAGAGTCAAAAGTTTGGAATGAGAGGGTGTTCAGTGAAAATTGATCCCCAGCAGTCTTGTTACTCAGTCACTTGACTATTTCCAAATCAGTGGTGAACATCAGTATGGATAATAAGCTTTCAATGGAAACTTGGAACACTAGAATACTCAAACAAACAACTTGTTTTCTTTCCAATGCAAATGTGAAATTTGGCATTGAGCAGTTGATGGATATGTGTCGTATCTCACATAAAAATGAATGTAGTAAACAAATATTTTTGTCAAGAAGTCAGAATTTTCTAATCCTGAGGGCACTTGAACTTTCTGTGTCACTGTTAGAGGAGGTTTCTATGGATTTTAACACTGTGAAAAAGCCCATTCTTCTTGTGTGTAAGTTCATTCCTCAAGCATGCAGACTGACATTTTGAAATATAAGGAAAGCCAACCTACATGAAATTTGAAGGGTTAAACAATGTAGTTTGACAGGTGGATATGAGCATTAAGAGTTGAAACTATGTAAAAAGCTCTAAAGGTGATCATTTTCTTGGATTAATTTAAAACTTTCTGTGATAGGCTGTCATGTTGATGACTGAATGGTTGAGACTGCTTGACAGAAAGCAGGAATGGCTGACGATTCTGTGCTGATCGATAAAATTGAACCCTTTGGTTTGTTACCTAATATGCTTCGAAGATGGGACAATGAAAGGAAGACGAGTAGACAGGGTAAAGAAAGGACAGCTGGGAATGCCCCATGATCCCTTCCTCTTACCAAAAAGGAAGATACTGAGTGTGGAGGTGAAAATCAAAGGTCTATGTGCTTCCATTGTGGTAATGTGGGATACTTTTGTTCAGAATGTTGCAAGTTGCAAGGGAAGCTGATGGAAGTTGTTGGGGTTCATATGAGAAAGTTCAAAAAGTGAACTCAAAAGGAAAATACCACGGCTTAAATTGCAGCTTGAACTACAACCATGAAATCACAGAAGAGCACTGCTGCGAGTGCAGGTAAGGTGTGTAAGGCAACTGAGAGCTATAAGAGGTTTTTGTTAAATGGAAAGTTAACCCTTTTTTAAAATTAAAATGGTACAGCTAAATCCATGACTATCGTAATAGACACAGGAGCTACTTAAGGTTTTTAGTTGGAGGAGGATCCAATTTTCCTTCCATAGAGAGAAATGCAAACCAAAGCGCTAAAAATTGTATAAGTGGAGAGTATATCCCAGTTCTATAGTATAAAGTAAGGTTACAGTGTAACATGTTGTTGGAATTACCCAGAAGTAGAGTTGATTTATTCCTGGGAAATGATTTAGCTAGATTAATGAAAATAACTTCAACCATAATCCTGGAAAATTTGAGTAAAGTTAGAGACAAACAAGTTTCAATTTTTTTTCTATTATGCGTGATGACCAGAGTAATGTCTAAATAAAGTCCATCACCTCAGATCATAGTTACACTACAAGTAGACATTACAGTAACACAACATTCTGTTAGGAAGAGGGGTGATATTTGGCTACAATGTAAGGCTCAAGAAGCAGATCCAGAGTTAAGTCCAGGCAGCTCAGGTTGAAGGTGGGCTGAATGAATTATGGAGTCTGAGATTATTTTAAAAACTGAGTTTTGATGAGAATGTGGAGATATTCTCATAGACCTACAGACAAAGAGTAGATGTTTGTTTATCAGATAATGGTTTCACTCAGATTTTGTAAAGTGTTATTACAAATGGGCAAAATATTGGTCTTATTGACTTTGTAAGGTGAACACCTGAAAGTGAATTTCAAAGGTCCATGCAAGGTAAAGAATAAATACTATTGATTGCAGCAAGAAAAACTGGTTATATTGTATGAAACTAAAAATCACACAGCACCAGGATATCGTCCAACAGACTTAATTGGAAGCATTAGCTTTCTGAGCGTTGCTCCTTCAGGTGGTTGTGGAGTACATGTAAGACACAGAATTTATAGCAAAAGTTTTCAGTGTGATATAACTGGAATTATATGTTAAAAAAACCTTGATTGTTTGTTAAGTCTCTCATCTGTTAGAATGACCATGTTAGTTTCATTTCTTTCATATGTAAATCACAAAATTTTATTGAAAAGTTACATTCTCAAGTTAACTTTGACAATTGGTGTCAGCCCAGGTATGTTGTTGGACCCCAGTCTGACACCAGCTTCTCCAAATATTGTATGAGCATATTGAAACAATATCAGTCTAAAGAAGAAGATCAGAAGGAGCAGGTGAGTCAGCTGGGAAGAGTAATAGAGATTGCAGGACAGTAGTTGTGAGTTGGAAGGAGAGGTAGTCAATTTTGAAAGTGAACCTCCTACACTCCGACGAGCCAGTACAGAAATACTAATAACATACTTAGCATAATTAGAGGAAGAACAAGACAAAGATTTAGTAGGGTTATGTCATGGAAATCTACAGCAATACACCTGTGTACTATAGGTGTGTGACATCATGTGGATATAGAGAGCTAGTTCCAATAAACCAGCAACTTTTTTGATTGAGCCCAGAGAAGGCAGTTCAGGGAGAAAGGAAGAGTTAGTACTTGAGTGAATCTAGCCAAAGTAGTTTCTGGTTACCAGTAATGTTAGTTGCTAAAGCAGATTGGCTGACTAGCTTTGCCATAGTCCACAGAAAAGTAATGATGAGATTCCTAACCAATTCGTTGGTTACAAGGTTGTATTGTTAGGATTGGCAGTGCCCAAAATCTTCCTAAAATTGATCAGTTGAAGGAACATAATAATATTAATTTAGAAAAAGTTATCCAGAGTTTAACAGGATAAGTTGAAATTATAATCACTTCAAGCCCATCAGAGTTTTAAAAAGGAAAGTCCCCCCACCCTCTCCACCATGTGTCTGACTCCCACACTTCTTATTGCTCATTCCCACAGTCCCCCACCGCAGAAATGAGCTAGAGAAAGGTCTTAGATGTTCTTAGAATGGGAGTAAGGTTAGTAAGCTGTGCCAGGGAGTACTGATTCAGGCATTCAATAACAAGCTGATGTTCCAGTTCAAGCTATAGAGTGGATGGATCATTTCTACTGTGATTTTAAACACCTTTAAATCTGTGATATAAGGGAATGAAGTATTTTATTTCTCCTTGTTTCCCTTTATTTATGCTCTGAATTTTTTTGTATCTTTGTTAAAATAAAGATTGCAACATTGTGTGCTTGTGTTTTAGTAAAAGATCACTTTGGTTTTTAAAAAAACCTGGCTGGTCCACCCAACCAGGTTCCTGTTTGGAATTTGATTTGTCCTGTACGAGCACCAACTGGGCATTTCCCCCATAGCATTAAGGACCATGAGATCACAGTAACTTGGGGTTCATTTGGGACCTTTGAATTGACAAATACAAATTGGTGCTGAGACATAAGGAAGTTATGTTGTGGGGAAAGTTTATTGCATGACTTTGGAAGATGGCCTTGCTAATGGCCTTCTGGAAGTGGGATCATATAATGGTGCATTAATTAAAATCCTTGACTAAAGCTAAACTGAGGGATTCAGCAGATATTTTGAAGTTAGAACTAAAGGCAGACTCTAATAAGGAGGAGATATTTCAGGTGATTATGCAGCAGTAGAATTGAAGAATGGCAATTGGGCTGTCACCAGGAGAATTACAGAAAAAAAGACACTAAGGGACAGCATGATTACATTAAAAAGTGTGAACTCCAAAAAGAGAAGGAAATTAGAGAACATGATTTAGCAAAAGGAAAGTGTAAAATGTAAAGCTAAAGTGAAGCTAAAATGTTCCAGGACCTTCATGATAACCTTAGCCAGTGTGGGAATTGAACTCAGATTGATTCACTGCATCACAAACCAGCCAACTGAGCTAACCAAACCCCAACAACAGGAAAGAAAAAGTTAGCATCACAGATAATGTTTCTGATTCCAATGAGGCGAGTTGATATTAGTAAGAATTTGTGCTGAGCCCCTGAGCGCATTGTGGATGGAGCAGAAAGGTATTTTCCTTCATTGAGAAGGTAGGCGGAGAAATGAAATGGCTGAAAGAGGTTTGATCCTTAATGTGACTGTGTGTTGATAGGTACAGCTATGACAATATGCACCACTTTGTAGGAAGAACAATCTGCAAAGTGTGAGATTGTCAAAGAGGCAGTGCCTCAATGCTCTTGCGATGTGCTTGAAGCTTATCAAATGAAATTTAGGATGTCAAAGAAATAAGCCTAATCAGACATTTGTGAAATTTGTGAGTGAGAAAGAAATGCCATGAGATCAGTGGTTTAGATTACTCAAGCTGGAGGAATGCTTTGAGAATGTAAAGGATATGGTTTTGAAAGAATTCAGAAATAAATTGCTGCAAATTTAAAAATATATTTAGATGGCATCATGTATTCAAGAGCAGAGAAGCAGCTGTTCTGGCAGATACATATGTTATGTCTAATAGACAATTATAAGTAGGGAGGTTTTCATATGGAAATGCATGCGGAAAATGGTGGATAGAATATTTCTAAAGAACAAACAGAGCATGCCAGCATGATAAGGAGGAGAAGTTCGACCTGGAAAGTGATGAAAAGTAATTAACATGCTTTTGTTGTAATAGGAGTGGACATACCAAAGCGAATTGTTGGAAATTATGTGGGAGATTGATTGATTGTGAACAAAGAACAAAGAAAATGACAGCACAGAAATAAGTCCATCAGCCCTCCAAGCCTGCGCTGCTCCAGATCCTCCATCTAAACCTGTCACCTATTCTTTAATGACCTGTATCCCTCTACTTCCTGCCCATTCATGTATTTGTCTAGATATGTCTTAAATGATATTATCATGCCCATCGTCAGCACCTCTGCTGGCAATATGTTCCAGGCACCCATCACTCTCTGCTGAAAGAACTTTGCTTGCATATCTTCTTTAAACCTTTCCCCTCTCAACTTGAGCTCGTGACCCCCATTAATTGAGTCCCCCACTCTGGGGAAGAACCTTCTTGCTATCCACCCTGTCTATTCCTCTCATGATTTCATAGACCTCAATCAGGTCCCCCTCAACCTTCTTCTTTCGGATGAAAATAATCCTAATTTACTCAAACTCTCTTCTTAGCCAGCGCCGTCTGTATCGGCAACATCCTGGAAGCTCTTTGCACCCTGTGCAAAATATCCACATCCTTTCAGTACTGTGGAGACTAGAGCTATACACATTAGTCCAAATGTGGCCAAACCAACATCCTGTGTAACTGTATTTTGACCTGACAACTCTTGTACTCAATATACAGTCCAATGAAGGAAAGCATGCCATATGCTTCCTTGACCACTCTATCAACCCGCGTTGCCAACTTCAGGATACAACAGTCCTGACCGTCCAGGTCTCTTTGTATATCAATTTTCCCCAGGGCATTTCCATTTACCGTACAGTTAACTCTTGAGTTGGATCTTCCAAAATGCATCACTATGCATTTGTCCAGATTGAACACCATCTGTCATTTCTCTGCCCAATTCTCCAATCTATCTATATTCTACTGCCTTTCTGACAGTCCCCATTGCTATCTGCTACAACACCAGTTTTACTATCTCTGCAAACTTGCTATTCAGACCACCTATATTTTCCTCAAGATAACTTATGTATATCACAAACAACAGTCTCCCCAACACGGATCCCTGTGGAACACCAGTGGTCACAGTTCTCCATTTTGAGAAACTCTCCTCCACTACTACTCTCTATCTCCTGCTGCCAACCCACTTCTCTATCCATCTAGCCGGTACATCTTGGACCCATGTGACTTTATTTTTCCCCATCAGCTTAACATGGGGAACCTTAGCAAATGCCTTACTGAAGTCCATGTATATGACATCTATAGCCCTTTCCTCATCAATCAACTTTATCACTTCCTCAAAGAGTTCTATTGAGTTGGTAAGACATGACCTTCTCTGCATAAAATCATGTTGCCTATCAATGATAGGCTATTTTTCTTAAAATGTAAATATATTCTATCCCTTGGTATCTTCTCCAGCAGCTTCCCTACCACTGACATTTGGCTCACTGGTCGATAATTACCTGGATTATCCCTGCTACCCTTCTTAAACAAGAGGACAAGATTTGCAATTCTCCAGGCTTCTGGGACCTCACCCGTGTTCAATGATGCTGCAAAGATATCTGTTAAGAGCCCAGCTATTTCCTCTCTCGCGTCCCTCAGAACCTGAAATATATCCCATCCGGACCTGGGGACTTGTCCGCCTTAATGCCTTTTAGAATACGCAAAGCTTTCTCCCTCCATATGTCGACTTGACTAGAGTAATCAAACATCTATCTCTAACCTCAACATCCATCTTGTCCCTCTCCTTGGTGCATACTGATATAAAGTATTCATTAAGAATCTCACCCATTTTCTCTAATTCCACACATAACTTTCCCCATTGTCCTTGAGTGAGCCGACCCTTCCTCTGGTTACCCTCTTGCACCTTATTATACAAATAAAAGGTTTTGGGATTGCACTAATAGGACAGTCTAAGTTATTTTCAGGAAAGCTAACAACAGGAAAAGCATTAGGTACTAAAGTTGTACCAGTGATACAAAGACAACATGGTTCCTTAAAATGTGTTCAAAAGAAAGCGATAGCGCAAGATTGTCGTGAAAAACACATTTTGAAGTTTGATAAGGAAAATTAAAGGATTGCAAGTTCTGAATATTTTATCTCAAAATTGAAGATATTTTCATACGCTTTGAATCAAGGAGGTAAACCAATAAAGGTATTGACAGGCCAGCAGCAAGTACTATTTATTTTCCAGAAGGGTTAATGATGGAGAAGATATTAGTTGTGGAGGTATTCATGAAGGTTATAAGCCAGTCTCATTGCATAAAATATGACTAAGGAGTGACTTAGTCAATTGGGACGTTGGAGTGGGAGTAGGAAAATAAATTCTCGTAAGAGGAATTTGACTTCATTTTGGGAAATGGCCTGGCAGATTCAAACATATTGGCTTCACAAGAGTGGTAGAACAACAAGTAGAGGGAAAAGAGACTGAAATATTACAAAAAGAAAATCCTAGATTAATTCAGCACGTCTGACAGCGTCTGTGAAGAGTAATTCGAGTTAATGTTTTATGCCTAGTGACACTTCCTTAGAACAGATCTGAGGAAGGGTCACTGGATTCAAAGAATTAACTCTGATTTCTCTTCACAGAATGCTGAGCTTTTCCAGCAATTTCCATTATTTTTCTAATTTACAGCATCCGCAGTTCTTTGGTTTTTTTATCCTAGATTAATTCCTGTGAAACAGGGAGATGCCTTGGAAATTCTGTGGTGGGGTACAGCTTTGAAAACGGAAGTAAATAGATGGAGGCAAAGAGAATGAGGCTGAGATGTTTAATTTATCTTCTTTAGTCGAAATATCTGAGCAAGTGGAGAATGAATCCAAGATGAAACTTTCAAAAGTTAGCCCTTCAACAACTAGATTGGACAACACGGAGGAGAAGGTTGGATAGTACTGTGTCTTTCTTATGAAAGTGACTTTCTTAGAATTATAAATCAGTGTGTGGAAATAGATCAGGGAAAACTGTTTTGGCTGTTCATGATGTTAATGTGGAGGATGCAGTACTTAGAATGCAGCATTGTGGTCAAGAGTCAAAAGTTTGGAATGAGAGGGTGTTCAGTGAAAATTGATCCCCAGCAGTCTTGTTACTCAGTCACTTGACCATTTCCAAATCAGTGGTGAATATTGGTATGGATAACATGCTTTCAAGGGAAATTTGGAACACTAGAATACTCGAACAAACAACTTGTTATTTCCAATACAAATGTGAAATTTGGCATTGAGCAGTTGGTGGATATGTGTTGTATCTCACATAATAATGAATGTCATAAACAAAATATTTTCATCAAGAAGTCAGAATTGGATCACTGTCTGCTAAAGAACACCATTAATGATATTTTATGCTCGAAATGTGCTGACAAACAAAAAAATTAAAAAGGGAAGCGTCATGTAAAATGTCATGAAAATATATTGGGAGTTATTATGGAAACTGCATTATCTGACCATTTGTTGTTTCTTCCTTTTGATGTAAGACAGAATAACATGCCAAAACAGATTAGTCCTGATAAAAATTCTGAAGATGGGACAGAACTTAGTCACAGAGACTGGTAACATGTTCTGTTTGTGCTGAGAGTGTTACGTATATAATGAGGAATGCTATGAAAATCATGGAAAAGAACTGTGTAGTAACTTTGAATTTGGCAAGGAGGCTCCATCCTCTACAATATGGCTACAGTGCTGATGATGTGAAGAACAAGATTGTGAAGTTGGTTCAATTAATGATGAGTGAGCTAATTTGATCTGAAAGACTGAATCAAGCAGCTGATGGAAGCACCTTAATACTGTTGCGAATTTTTAATCTCCAGGAGGGCAGGAGTATGTGGCTGAAATGACCCACAGTATGCTTTAACAGGAATTTCTATGCAGCTGTTAGAGTCCAAGAGTGGAGTTCAGTATTTCACCTTGACAAAAGTGATTATCAATAAGCCCAAGTCAAGTTCTTGCATGCTGTCAGTTCTATGGATCTAAATGACATTCTGACACTGTTCCACAGTGACCCCACATCATATAGACTCTGTTCTGTAACTGAGTGACATCTGTTGATGCATGAACATGAGGAAGTAGCTTATGATCTAATTGGAAAAGCACTATATTGTTTTGAAGGAGCATCTCACCCAGTGTGTAGCCTGAGCAATGGAAGTAGCAATGATTAAATTATCGATTAGTTTAGAACAGGTAATTCTTCCTGGTGCTCTACAAATATATAACATTTCTCGAGAATAAAGACTGCACAGGTATAGCCCTGCTGTTGTGCAAGCTTATCTGCAATCTGGACCCTGAGACAGGTTGTCTGTCTCTATGTTCTTTATTGCTTTTTGATGTTTTGGTATGTAGTGCATAAGAATACAGTTCTGGTCTCACCACTGTTCTGCATCCTCAGTGTTATGTAGTCCATCACCTTTCACTCAAACGTTGCCAGAGGTTCTCATAGGTTTTATCCTTTTCCTCAGACTCCTGCTTTATCCCACAGTCTGTGAAACCTTCCGTTTGTCATCACTACCCATCATCCTCTGCCTGATGTTGTCTGCTCTCACTGTCCTTTCTATACCACATTCAGGGTCAAGTATTCCACCCTTGTCTGGAGTGAGCTGCACCCACAAGTTGCATTTAGACTGAACTGATCCCAGGCAGTTTTTTTTTAAAATGCATGGTTCTGAAATGGCTAATGCTGAAGACGTTTTTAACCTCTTCCAAATGTAAATATATTGTTATAGCGCAGCAATAGACTGCCAAATCCAGTCAACCTCCCGATCTCTGCATTCACAACACATTAAAATTAAAACATCCAATGCCCTTTGAAATTGACTGTCATGGTTCCTAACAGGTATTTTGAATAAGCACTACCAGACTTGGTAACTAACAGAACACAAACACAAGGTTTATAGCTTAAACAAAAGATTCAATAATTTATTAACAATGTAGTAGTTTTAGCAAAGCAAAACTAAACCACAAAGTAATCTAATTAATGTCTATGAATTAAATCCAATTTTCTTTTATTCAAAGCCCACCATAATCACAAAAATAGAAAGGCAAACAGAAAAAGAAATTAATGACATGTAATTAGTTAGTTCAGTTAAGCTGTTTCTATTATCTGTAATCTTACAGGCACTTAGAATTGTATCTTGCTTCGTTTCTGCTAAAATTGATGCTTGCAGATAGCTTCCAGTTGGATCCGAGGAATATTCATTTAATTCTTGTAACTGAGATTCTATTCACCAAACGTTTAACAAGTTTATAATAAGAGGACAACTAGGAAGCAGTCAAATCTCCAATTTAGGTTAGATTACTTACAGTGTGGATACAGGCCCTTCGGCCCAACAAGTCCACACCGACCCGCCGAAGTGCAACCCACCCATTGCCCTACATTTACCCCTTTTACCTAACACTACGGGCAATTTAGCATGGCCAATTCACTTGACCTGCACATCTTTGGACTGTGGGAGGAAACCGGAGCACCCGGAGGAAACCCACGTAGACACGGGGAGAATTTGTAGCTGTGCTAGCCAAAATACACAATTCAAAAACTGGTTCAAACTTTGGTTTCTCTTTGTTAGACTGGTCTCTCCCTATGAGGCCCCATTAGTAACAAAGCACCTGGCATCTGTTGAGCATAATGTCCTTCTGCAGTTGAAGCATCTATAGAGCACTTTAACAAGAATCAGCCTGCAATTAACTTCCATACCTGGCCTCATAAAAAATAACAGTTTGTATGTTCACTTTTTTTATAAAACAAACTGCTGCTCACAACCCAAATGTCGTGTTCGGCTCTCAGCTCACAGTTCACAGCTCCAAATCAAAAATGATGGAAATAAAAATAAAAAAAAGTAATGAAAGTCTCAACAGTGTCATGCTGAAGAACCATCTAGTTTTCCTTATGGTCTTCGTAACAATGTCTGTTAGTCCAATCAAACTCGTACCTAGTTACTGTCTTCCTGATACACTGTTTTGTTGTTTCCTCAACCGCACGAGACAAAGCAGGAGACTTGATTCTAAAATGAAGATGTTTGCAGCAAATCTACGTTATGGTGACCAAAGTTCAGCCAAATCATACAATATCGTGCTAGTCGTAAGCATTAGAATGTTTACATTAGCCACAACATTACCTGTCTGGAAGGAGTTGGTATCAGATTCTCAAGGATTGCAGGTGTTCCTAGTCCATACGGGTTAAGGGTTGATGGAAGTGTTCCAATAAACCTGTTCAGAGATGTTATTGTGCACCACTGGGGCAGACAGGACTTCATCCTGCACCTCCTGGTTCGGGGACAGGGAAAATGCCACTGTACCACAAGAACCCTGTAAGTGGATTACTTGCCAGATCCAGAAAATAATCATTACTTAAAGTCAATTGATGCCACCCATGTCCAAGTACAAACCTGTCCAAAACATTGCAGCAATGGCTTCCCATACTTAACAGCCAATTCCAGTGTTGAGGCATGAGTTTAATTTTTAAAAAGGTCATGTATGCACCTTGAAAAGTGTGGGCAGAGCTATCTTAATCCTAAAAAAATCATAAAATCACCAAACACATGAAGTTAATTTCATCTTTGAGTGGTTTCAGTTCTTTTGCTGAGTCAACAGGAGGCATCACTGAAGCCAACTGTAACAAATCCAACCTAATGTCTTTATGAGTTGAAACCAGCTCAAGTCCAGGTACGATAAATAGCACCTCCAATTATACCTCACTTGTTTAGTGTACCTCCAAAGTTGCAGCACTCCCTCAGTACTGACCTGCCAACAGTATGGCACTCCCTCAGCAGTGACCCTCTGACAGGGAAGCTCTCTCATAACTGATTCTCTCATAACTGGTTGAGAGAGTAGCACCACCAATGCAGCACTCTCTCAGTACTGCCCATCCAACTGTGCAGCACTCCTTCAGTACTACTCTCAACAATCAGTCTAAATTATTTGCTGAAATCCTCGAGTGCCACTTGACCCCACAATCTGACTCCCAAATAATCATAGTACTGACTGAGCCAGGCTGAAACTATACAGTGCACACAGTCAGTGATAACAATGTGAAACATAGACTCTAATAAAAACAGATACAATATTTGCAGTTCAAGCTTTGTAGCATAAACAATATTTTTTGGAATTTCACCAAGAGTGATGATTGGAACCCTGAGTGCCAGCCTCGAAGAGAGTGTAGATTGGAGACAGATGGAAACATTCCTTCAGGGAAATGTGTAGTCTATTAAACCAAATAAGGAGGATTCAGATATGTAGGACAGTGTAAAATTTATTGATGTTTTGGATTGCACTGACAGTATTTCTTGAACTAATGTTTTTTGACCACACGAGGACAGAATACTCTGGTTTTAAGTTCAAGGAGTTCAATGAAATAAGGGGAAAATCATTACCCTATTTCAAGACAGACTGTGTCCTGCACAATGTACCACAACCATTATGTTGTAATATTGCATCAGACTCTTGATGTACTTTATACTGTTTAAAACACGCAGTCAATAATCATCCAGCTGGGAGATTTGTTCATTCCTTTTCAAAAGTTGATGAGTAAGGGGATTAAGACTAATAGGGAGAAGGCAGGAGAATGAGGTTCAGAAACATATCAACCATGATCAAATGGCAGAGCAGACTCGATTGGCTGAACAGCTTAATTCTTTTCCTATATCTTATGGTCTTCTGGTAACATTTCTCTGTGAATTTTTTTTAACCAAGGTTAGGTTCCAAAGACCCTTAGACAGAACCTTCCAAACTTATGAGCATTTACATCTACAAGGACAAGGGCAGCAGATAAATTGACATACCAGCACTTGTAGGTTCCCCTATAAGCCACTCAACATTCAGACTTGGAATTATATCACTGTTCCATCACTGTCAATGGGTCAAAACCCTGGAATTCCTCCCCCAACAGAATTGTGTGTCTACCTCTGACACATGGACTGCAGCAGTTTAAGGAGAGAGCTCACCACCACCTTCTCAAGGGAAACTAGGGTCAGGTAATAAATGCTGTCCCTTCCATGAAAACAAAGTTGAATATGTCTCTGTCCCCAATCCCCATCAAACACGCTCAGAGCAAGTGAGGATTTCAAGACTAGAGGGCACATTTTCAAAGTGAGAGTAGAGAGATTTGAAAAAAGGATGAGAGCTTGCAGGATTTGAGCTACAGGGAGAGGCTGAACAGGCTGGAGCTGTTTTCCCTGGAGCGTCAAAGGTGGAGGGATGACCTCATAGAGGTTTATAAAATCATGAGGGGCATGGATAAGATAAAATAGACAAAGTCTTTTCCCTGGGGTGGGGGAGTCCAGACCTCGAGGGCACAGGTTTAGGGTGAGAGGGGAAAGATATAAAAGGGACCTAAGGGGCAACTTCTTCACACAGAGAGTGGCACGTGCATGGAATGAACTGCCAGAGGAAGTGGTGGGGGCTTTTGCAGCATTTAAAAGGCATCTGGATGGGCATATGAATAGGAAGGGTTCGGAGGGATATGGGCCAAGTTCTGGCAAATGGGACTGGATTGGGTTGGGATATCTGGTCAGCATGGACAAGTTGGACCGGAGGGTCTGTTTCCATACTGTACATCTCTATGACTTGTATGAGATAAATCTTTTACATAGAGATTGGTCCATGTGTGCAATGAACTTCCTGAGGATTGGTGGATGTCTGTACAATTACAACTTTAAGAGACATTTGGGTAAGTACATGGATAGGAAGAGTTTGGAGGGATACGGGTCAGGAGCAGGCAAGTGGGACTAGTTTAGTTTGGGATTATGTTTGATATGGACTGGTTGGACCAAAGGGTCTGCTTCTGAGATGTATGATATATGAAGTTAGATCCAGAGTAAAGTATCCTTTGCACTGTCCCCATCAAACACCCCCATGACTGGTACAGCATGATGATGATCTAATGATCTATTACTCATCTGAGATTCTATTGACTGGATCATCTGTAGACTAGTTTATTTGAAATAGTGAAACACTTTACAAGTTAGTAACTAATCATAACCACAACCAACTGATTTCTGTGACTGCAAACCCAAAGCAAATTAACTGCTAGGTAGAATCATAAATTGAATGCACATTGCACATGTAGTCCTTCAAGATGAACTCCCTTAAATGCAAAGTACATGTACGGCATCTCTCTTCTTTCCAAAACATGTGTGTCAAAGAGTCTGTACAACGTATGGGTACTTTGCTGATGTGTTCAGATTTCATGTTGTCTGGAGGTGACGTTGGTTTCCATGGTCATCAATAGCATTGTCTGCCAATCCTGTTTGTGTTGTCAAGCTTCTTGCCATTGTTGTTTCAGAATTTGCTTATCCTGATGGACTACAACAAGTTTTGTTCCAGCTTAACCACTGACTGATCTTGTCCCTCAAGCTGTTTCAAATAGTTTGGCATTGACTGTTTCATTCCTTCAGAGTTTCCAGCTTATTTTAAAGCTTCTGTGTTTCTTTTAATTCGAGTAAAATTTTATTCTCTTTCTAACCTTCATTTGTTTCACATTCGGAACCTCCTCAAATAACTGTCCAGCCTCTCCTCCATTTTATGACTTTCAGTTTTCTTTCAAATCTCAACCATTTCCACTCACTGCTTCAGTGGCTGTTTGATTTTCTCTGTCCTGTTCAGTAGCGCATCATTGCTGGCAGTTCTCTCTGAATGGACTGTCTCATGAGTGATTTGCAGTTTCGTGTTGATGTGCTGTGCATCTCCATCTGTTTTTGCGGGATTGTCATTTTCTCCACTACTGCTTTGAATTTGAACTGATGTTTCTGTAGAGTTTCCTGCTAAGTCTGATTTGTTTTACATGTGAGTTGCTCCAGATCTTCCCTAGAAACTGGTATTTTTTTCATCAGATCGATGATGCAGAACTGTGTTTCTGTCTTGCATATGAATTACTTGCATAGATCATCCTTTGAACCTAGGGGATTCAGGTCAAATTACTTTAATTTTCGTCAATGGATATGGTCATTTAATCTGACTCTTAATTGGTCTTATAATGTGCTCCATGCGTTTTGGAGATTTTTTTTTAGCTGATAACCCTCACATGTTAAGTCTGTATAGATTCTTGGCCCCAATGGCTAAACAAGTCTTAATGCCTTGCTTTTCTGTATCAGAAATGTTCAAATTCAGAAAGAATAGCTCTGTGTTCTGTTTAAACATTTTGTAAGTTCTTGTAGAGGTTTGCTGTATTCTATTTCAAGCTGGAGAATTTTGTGGATGTGAATGATTGATTCAACTCACAGCAGACTGTCAAATGAAGTTGCAACATTGTATACCACAGCACATGGAATCCTTATAACCAAACTTTCTTAAAGGCAAGATAACCAAACACATTCCTTTGTGTGGTTTCTATTAAACACTCCCAGGGCAGGTGTGGCATGGGGTTGGATGCAGAGTACAGCTCTCACTACATTGTCACCATCAAACGTTCCCAAGCCATGTTGCACTCATATGTTTCATGTGCTACCTGCAACTCCACTGTATTGTATTGTGTTCATAATATCTTTCTAATCGTCCTGTTTTGACACCATTACCTTGATTACTTGTGATTAAATGTCCACCTTAATTAGTTTGTCAAGGCTTTGATTATATGTTGCTTTTGTTCCTCCTCTGTCATGCAACTGTGATACCTAATCATGTTATCTCAGCCATTGGGTTTGTCTCTAGCACCATCTTACTTTTGATTATTTGTAATTTATCTCTCTGCTGTAACTAATTGGTTCATAGGTTATCCCTTCACTTTGTTATTCAGCTTGTGGTCACTTTACTCACATTATTTTACTTATCTGTTGACATGCTTAATTACCTGGAATTATCTTGCCATAATCTCTCCGCCTATATATTCTGTGCCTGTGCGCCTCTCTCCACTTCACCTGATGCAGGATCAGTGCGCCAAAAGCTTGTGATCTTAAATAAATCTGTTGGACTATAACCTGGCGTTGTGTGACATCTGACCTTGTACACCCCATTCCAATACCTGAATCTCCATACCACTCTTGTACACTTTATTGTCTCATGTCACATCTGGCTTAATTACCTACATTGCTATCCTGACATACTGCCTTCTTTTTCTCTTTAATGTTCCAAACCCACCCCCTCCTCAATCTCTCCTGCCTTGTTCCCAAGCGATAACTGTCCATTAAATCCTTTTTTACAGCCATAGTGCATAATTTACCTGTGCTTTGGTTCAGGCATGCCATCCCAATACTACAATTCTTTCTGTCTCCTGTATTGTCTTAGTGCCTCATCCCATTACCCCATCGTCTGCCTCTTTATTGGCCTGTATCAATCTCAGAGGAACCCTACTGCTCACTACCTGTCTGTAATCCTGTATCAAACAAAAATTTCAATCCTCAGACTGCTGCTCAATCCCCACCTTCAGTGCTTTTCCATTAAGAATACACTCTCATTATTCATTTCAACACAAAATCTAACATTGCACACTGCCACCCATGAATTGGACTTGACACCCATCAGTCCAGTTCACTATATCTTATTAATCAACTGGAATAGTAGATGTAGTATGTGCCAATGACCATAGTATTTTCTACACTGATCCCTGGGTCCATTTAAGAAGTATTGCCATGCATTTTTTTTGTTATGTAACACTTTATTTAATCTGTTGTCGGGTCAAGATCCTAGCTCTTCCTTCTGGGTTTACATAGGCAACAGAGAAATTTGCTCACTACCACCTTCTCAACGAAAATCTGAGAAGGACCATAAATGATGACTGAGCTCGTAAACTTCATCCTGTGAAAATATTAAGTAAACGTTTATTAGAATAATACACCTTGAACCAACCAGGGAACAAGGCATTCTAGATCTGGTAATGGGTAATGAGATAGCATTATTTAATGACCTCATAGTTAAGGATCTTTCAGCAAAAGTAAACAAACCATGACAAAATTTCCAATTCGGTTTTAAGATAAACAATGAGGGTCTGTAACTAGTGGCTTCAAATTAAATAAAGGGAGCTACAGTGATATGAAGACGAGGTTTACAGATGTGAAATGAGTAAAAAAGGTTAAAAAGTAAATAGTTTAAAAGGGTAGGCAATAGCAGACATTGTTGTTGGCATTTAATAACTCTCAGCCAAGAATCCTCCACTGTCAACATTCTTGGCATTATTATTGACTAGAGACTGAATTAGACTGCACATAGAATTATTGTGGTGGAAGAACTTTTGTGGCACTCTCTTTACCTCTTAGCCAGGAGACCCAGGTTCAATTTTAACCTGCTGAAGCAATGTGTCAACATCTCTGAGCAAATTGATTAGAAAATATTGATAAATACTGTGATTACAAAAGCAGGTTAGACGCTAGGATTCTGCAGTAAGTAATTTGACTTCTAACACCTCAAAGCCAAGCTATGATCTACAAGGCATAGGTCAGGAGTTTGATGGAATAGTCCCTACTTCTCTGGATGATTGCAGTTCCAACAACACTCGAGAAACCTGATACCATATAAAGCAGCCTATTGATTGGCAACAGATATTCATTCTTTCCATTCTCAACTCTCAGTAGTAGCAATGTATGCCATCTACAAGATGCACTACAGTAATTCACCAAGGTTTTTTGGACAACACCTTCTATAACCACAACGCCAACAAGCTTGAAGGAAAAGGGCAGTAGGCACATGGCAAGTTTCTCTCCAAACCACTAACAATCCTGAATTTGAAATACATCACCATTCTGTCATTGTTGCTGAATCAAACTTCTTGAACTCTGTCCCTGATGGCATTGTGAGTCTATCTACGTCAAACAGACTGCAGCACTTCAAGAAGGCAGTTCACCATCACCTTCTCCAGGCAACTAGGGATGGACAATAAATGCATGTCCAGCCATGCCCATATACAAAGAATTAAATTTTTTAAAAGTTACATTCCATTAAGAAAGGGAGCTGCTACAACTTGTGCTGAACTGAGCAGGCTGTGGTTGGTGTCAAACAGAAAGGAACAGTGTACAGAGTTGAAATGATTGGTAGTTGCCCAGAAAACCCTCGTATGCAGAAAAGGGTTACCAACAAAATGAGACAAATTTGAATATGAATGAAACTAAGCAACTGATAAAAGGATAAACAGTCAAAGCATCTACAAGTTTACATAAAATTGCGAATTTTGAGTTCTTTGAGGGTGAGACTGGGGAAGGCATTATGGAAAACAAACAAATGGCAGAAACAATAAACAAGAGTTTTTTCATCAGTCTTCACAATAAAGGACATCCCAAGCAAGGTGATAAGCCTAAATACAAAAAGAAGGGAGGATTTAAAAGAGTCAAGATCAGTGGAAAAGTGATGACCCATATCTTGAGGTTGTAAAGGAGTGGTGCTAAGTCAGTGGATGCATTTGTTTTAAAATTTCCTAGATTTTGGAAAGTTTGGAAAAACAGCAGTCAGAAAACAGAGCTCTACAGGCTACTTAGTCTGATATCTGTTGGTGGGAAACTGTTGGAATCCATGATTAACTAGATAGTACAAGGATATTTGGAAACAAAATATGGTAGCGACAAAAGAATTGTGAGAGAGAAATTGTGTTTCCCAAATTTATTAGATAATCTAACAAGTGGAATGCATAAAAGGAAGCCATAGATGAGGCTTATCTGAATTTCGAAAAGAAATTTGATCAGTTCATAAAATCCCTACAGTGTGGAAGCAGGCCTTTCAGCCCATCAAGTCCATACCGACCCTCCAAACAGCATCCCACCCAGACACATGCCCCCACCCTATCCCTGTAACCCTGCATTTCCCATGGCTTATCCACCTAGTCTGCACACTATCGGCAATTAGCATGGCCAGTCCACCTAACCTGCACATCTTTGTACTGTGAACGGAAACCTACACACGCATGGGGAGAATGTGCAAACCCCACACAGATGGTTACCTGAGGCTAGAATCAAACGCCGGTCCCTGGTACTGTGAGGCAACAGTGCTAACCACTGAGCCACTGTTGCCATATGTAAAGGTTACTGCACAAGAAAAGAGCCCATGTTGTCTGAGGTGATCATTATACATAGGACTTAGGAACTTGAAAGACCATGTAGTTAGATATGAGAATGTATAGGGGATTGGCAAACCAGCAGGAAACAGAGAATCAGGATATCTGGATCATGCTTAGTTTGACAACTTGTAACAAGTAGTATCAATGGGTTAAACAATTTGTGATCTATATTAATGACTTTGTTGAAGAAAATGAGTGTAATGTTGCCAAATTTGCTAATGATATAAAGATATAGGAAAGCAGGTTGTGAGGAGGGCAGGAAGAGTCTGAAAAATGACATAGGTAGGTTTAAGTACTTTGGAAGAAGCTTGTCAAATGGAGTATGATGTGGAAAATGAGAAATGATGCATTTTGTCAAGAAAATAGAACAATTGAATATTATTGAAGTGGAGAGAGACTGCAGAATGCTGCAGTGCAGTGGGACCTGGGTGTACTTGCACATAAATCACGAAAAGTTAACATGCAGGTACAGCAAATAATTAGGAGAGCAAGTGGAGGTTTAGCCTTTATTGCAAATTGGATAGCGAATATAAGTAAGGAACAAACACAGGGAATCTTGAAGTAACTCAGCAGGTCTGGCAGCATCTTGTGTAAGAGAAACAGAATGAACATTTTGAATCCAATATGATTCTTCTTCTGAACCCTTTATTTATTATTTTTATTTTATTTCTTTTAATTTATAAAAGTAAGGAAGTTCTGTCACAATTTCAGAGGGTATTGAAGCCCAACAGGTTTATTTGAAAATACAAGCTTTCAAATAAACCTGTTGCACTATAACCTGGTGTTGTGTGATTTTTAGCTTTGCCCACCCCAGTCCAACACCGGCACATCGGAGGCTACACCTAGATACTGTGTACCGTTTGATCTCATATTTAAAGAGAAATGTATTTTTATTGGAAGTTGAAATTCACTTAACTAAATCCTGGGATAATTGGGTTGTTTTATAAAAGGTGATTCTGTAAGTTTGGCCTGCTTTCATTGGCAATTAGAGAAATGGTGTGTGATTTTATAGCAGAAGATAGAATTCTAAATGAAATTCACAAGGTAGGTGCTGAGACAATGTTTCCTTTCATGTACAAACTGGCACACTTTATAAAATAAGGGTCTTCATATCAGAACAAGATGAGGTGACATTTCTTTTACAAGGGTCATCAATTTTTTAGAATTCTCTTCCCCATAGAGCAAGGGCTGGGTCATTTAATATCTTCAAGGCTGACTTTAACAGGTTTTGATCAACAGACTAAGGGTCATGGTGAGGCCGACATGAAAATTGAGTTCACATCACAATTAGATCAACCATGGTCTTAGTGAATGGTGAAGCAAGTTTGATGGGTCAAATGGCCTACTTCAGCTTCCTTTTTTTTAATAATCTCATGATTTGACATGCCGGCTATGTATTACATCATGGAGATGGTGGTTGGTAATTTGGAGAATCAGGTTTTTATCCATTGAGTAAAGAAAATGTCTCTTGTTATCCTTCATTATTTTGTTAGTCGCTGTATGAATTGTTACTTTTAATTTGCTGATGAACCCTTTAACCCAGTGATTTTATGTAATCTCTGGCACGAGACTCTAACAACTGCCAGATGTTTTATGGAAATTCTTCAGCAGAGTTTCAGCATTTTACATCATCTGGAACTCACTGTGAACTACTGTAGTTGCCTTGCTGGCTAGAAAAATATCCTGCAGAGATTTGCGATGGAATTTGCCAAGAGCAGTGTTCTATAAAAAGTGATCTTTATATCATGATGCTGTTTTGTTCTAACAGCTCCATTATCGTCAGCTCTCTTCCATGAGTACAGCTATGCTGCTCTGTTGATTGCCCCCTGTATCTAATCACTCTGGATGATCTGGGTTTAGTTTAGTTTTCATAGCTTGTTAATTTCCTTATTTAGTTTCAATGTATAATTTAGATTTAGGGGTTTTCAAATATCTGCAACCTTTTTAGCTAAATATATATTAAATTCTGTACTTGGCATTTGCCCTAATCACAGTCGTTCTTCTTTCAGTTCTGGCTCATTGTTTGCCTCACACTGTCCTTCTCTGTTCCTTTTACTGTACTTACTATGTAGCTTTATTTAAAGATCACTGACTTTTTAAGAAATATAGAATCTGGATTTAAATAATGCTTTGCACAACATCTGGTTGTAAAACATTTGTTGACATCCGATGAAGAGTTCAAAGTTAACAATCTGACAACATCAGGTTTTTGTCCAACTGGTTTATTATATTGGAATGCACATTTGGTCCCCATGGGGCTGTTCCATGTGTCTGGTTGAAGATCTAGTTGTCAAAGGTGAAAATGTTGTGGTCGAGGATGAAGTGGATAAGATGTAGGATGGTGCCTGGAGATTGGCAATTGTTGATATTGTGTGCTGAGGCTGTTGCAACAATGCTGTCATCTTGGAGAATGCTGGTATAGAGTGTCTGTTGGACTATAATCTGGTGTTGTGTGATTTTTGACTTTGTTCACCCCAGTTCAACACCGGCACTTCCATATTCTGAAGAGGTCCTGAAGCATAGTTGTTTTTGCAATGTAAGAAACGCTAACATGTCATAACTGGCAAGCTGACAATCATTCGATCATCTGTTTTTATAGATAAAAACAGAAAATGCTGGAAACACTCATCAGATCATGCAGCAGGTTGCAGGCAGAAACAGAGTTAACCTTTTAGGTTGATGTCCTTTCACCAACATTAGTAAAGCAGCATTCAGTTGCCATGACCTATCAATGTTCTCTGTCGAAGAAAATTCTTTACAATTGCTTGATAGTATAATATCTGGCTATTACTGAAAAGAGAGACACGTTGGCAAAGAATTTCTTATTGCACTCATCAGAGCAAGTACAGAAGTGCCAAATTTTAAATATTTAAATTTATATTATCGCAGATGAGGGTACTGGTTGTTTGGTAAAATGACACTGATAGGCTAAATCATTGCCGTGGAGTAAGCAGTGGGGAAACTAAACACTTCCCAAGTTACAAGATAATTCACAAAAAGTGCAAGGCTTAAACAAAAATTTGTCACTTTGAGCAAGCGTAAACGTGTGACCTTACAAATTTAATTTATTGCCTTAAAGTGTTTTTAATGTGAGTTTTGAGAATTGAGTGTTTTTAATATATTTATTGTGAGGATCAGTTAGCTCAGCGCCTAATGATGGGGTTTGAATTCCCAAGCAGACTATTGTCATTCCTGCAGGCCCTGCCTTGTTCCATGCTGCAGGGACCGTGCCTCTTAAGTTGCAAGAAGCAACATTGTTATTTTCCAATGAAGAGAGGTTCCTTTGGTCCTTTGGAACTATGGCTAAGTGATAATGATATTGATGATTATGATCATTGCTATTAATGCACTCATGATTGTTCAGCAAGTGATTCCTAATCAAGGAGTCGTATAACAGGAGATACTTTGTTCGACATTTTCCAAGTGCAAGTTGTTTGAATGTAATCTGTACTTTGCCATTAGAGCAGGTGGAAGAATCATGTTGTTTGATTCAATCAGTTAGTTTCTAGGACGCACACCTGATATGCCTGACATTACACTGACACTGAAGTTCTTACACTGTGTTCCTGAATTGTGTAGTAGGAAGAACATAATTTTGGAATGATTGTGGCATCTGATAAGTGCCAAATATTACTTGCATTATGACTGTGTATTAGTCCTGCTACAGTCAGCCCAAAAGGTCTGATTGTGGCTTCTACTAAGGAATGTCTGGTGGAGAATAATAAAGAACATTGCAAAGATCTTCTCAATTGTCTTGTCCCAGTAGATAGCATGCTCATCTCAGAGTCCTGCTGATTCTGACCATTGACAAACACCTAACATCAAAGGCCATTTCACAGTGCTGCTATGAAGTAGCAACACAAGTGGTATTTTCTGTTAACAGGATGTTGTTGTCAAGCCAAAAAGATGTTCTGCCCTTGGACACAAATGAGCAATGTGATGTATGAATTTGAGTGCCAGTGTGATGCCAGTTATGTAGATGGTATGTCCTAAAGTCTGGCAATTTATTTCAAGCAGCATGTCCATTTGGCTGTTTGCATCAGGTATCATGTTGCATACTCACATATCGGTATCTAACCAGCCTGAGCTTGCAGAATTCAAAACACCAAGGCTATCAATAGATGTGATTTTGTGAATAACACTTTGCATTGGAGCCTACATATATGATAAGACAAGGCATTGTTCTTTATGGAAGGAAAGGACATGTACCGTGTCTTTATCAATTGAACAAAATAACTAGAGGTCATTCTCTGGCTCATTCCTTACAATATCCTGATGAGCCAGAGTCAACCTGCCCTGTTTAAATTTAAACAAATCATGGCAGCTAACTGTCAATCATAATCTAACCAGTCAGTTTTCCTTACCAATTATTACAATGCATTTGTATGCTTCAGAAAGCCCAGGTGAATGCAAGGCAAAAAGCTTTTACAGACATGTTTATTTTCAGCAATACTGATTGAAATATGTGGGGTCTTATATTGAACAACTTCATTGTCTTGTTACTTGAATTACGGAAGAGATTGCACTTGACATTTATTTCATTTGTTCTACAGCATTTTGGGACATCTGGAGATTGTTTTCTGACATCAGATGGGTGCTCTAGATTAGCATCTACTCTGCGATATCTCACAACTGAAATTGTAACATTCTGTCAGCATGCAACCAGAATCCCACTGCTGGGGCTCGAGATGTCTCCAATAATTGTTATGTGTTTGGAAAAAGGTGCAATGCACGTAAAGATTATTTCTGTCTACTTAAAACAGGGTCCTGAATATTTATGTAACTAGCTTCTAGCTTACCCAAATACACCACAGTACAGACCCAGTTGATGGTCTTAGATTGGTTTTTGGTGTAACTCGTGCAACAGTTCTGATTATTTAATAAATGCTTTCCATTTGCAGAATCACAGCTAATGGGGGGATATACTTTTCTGAGGCTTGCAAGCAGATTGGCCTGCTTGTTCAATTTTAATTAATGGATATTTGCATTGGCCTCAGATACTGGTCCTGGCAGCAAGGTTGTGACTGCATTGTGGTATGAAAAGCTTCAAATTCGAACTGGAAAAGGATGTGATGAGGCAATGGCCCACTCTGAGATCCCTGTCTCTGGTACTGTTTGGCATTAATTCTGAGAAGACCATTATGTTTAAAGGATGCAGTGATTAAAATTGTCCAATACTTCAGTCGGGCCAAACATGAAATAGTACATCCAGTTCTGGCCTCTTTCAGAATGAGATGTTCGATGGGTTTGCAGAAAAATCACAGTTGATGATCCTAAGCCACAGACACTCACATTGTTCAGATAATTTGGAGAGAACTTGTTGTTCCTGCAGGACAGAAAATGGTTTCAAGGCATTGAACTGAACAAAGGGCAGAGGTCCAATGGGAGCTGAAGGGTTTAACTGGGCAGAGAATTAATCAAGATTGTATTCAGTTCTCATGCAAAGAAGCAATGGAACATTTCAAAACTATTTGAACGATTGGCTTCTGACTGTGGTTTCTCAAATGGAAGTATTTTGAAAACAATCAAGCTGAATTAGACTGCACATCATTTAGAGTAAACATGCTGATGGAACAAGACTAATCCTGAATATAAGCAGGAGAAAAAACAGGCAGAATATGTGAACATCAGTGAGTGAGTCAAACACTAGTGAGAGAGATAAATATCAGTGAGAGTCAGGCATCAGGGAGAAGGTCAGAAACTATTGTTGTTGGCAGTCACTCATTAATGAGTATGATTGTCCATGTCGGAAATTTGGTGTCACTGGTTATGGGTTCTGTGAGTTCTTGTATGACTGATGAGCCTGATCCTAGAACTACATGACCGACTACACATTTGGACAATGTTTCTGGAAGGTGGAATTGTTCATTGGTACTTCTTCTCCCTGTTCCTTTTTCATACTCCATTCTGTCGACAGGTGTGCTCAAAGAATTGTGGCCCTTCATGCAGAAGGTTCCTCAATTTGGCTTCTTTTGAACAAGAGTCTCCCATGCATTAATATCTGTGTTGCATTTCTTGAGGAAGCCTTCAGAGAACCATGCTAATCCCAAAATCCTTGTGTATAAAGTCGTCATCTTTCCCACTATTGAATATGACTCCGAAGCTTGAACTACATTTGGACTCCACTTCAATGTACTCTATTTTCACTTATTCATGGACACAGACATCCATGGCTGTCCAGCATTCCCTTTCTCATTTGAGTGCCTTCCTTGAGCTGGGCAAAGATGATTTGCTTTGGTGATCAGAACTAAGCACATTTCCATCCTATTGGAGTTGGTTTTCGATGGTCATGGCCTCGATGCTGGTGATATTAGTGTGCCTGTGGCGAATCCATTTCAAACAGAGCTATGGTACTTCTCAAGTAGCCTGCTTGATTGTCACTAAATCCACTCTCTCCACCACTGGTGCTCAGTCACAGCAGTGTATTCCACCTACAAGATGCACTGCAGAAATTTGCAAGCACAGGTTGGGTATAAGCTTAACACCTTACAATCCACGACCACTTCTCATCAGTCTAGAAGGATAAAGGCAGCAGATACATAGGAAAACTAACACCTGCAAATTCTCCTCCAAGCCACTCACCATTCTGACATGGAAATATATCGCAGTTCATTTCCTGTTGCTGGGTCAAAATTCTGGAAATACCTCCTTAACAGCATTGTGGGATAACCATGAGCACATAAAATGTATCAGTTCCACTAGGCAGCTCACCACCACCTTCTCAAGAATGACTACAGATGGGCAATAAATGCTGCACAGCCATGGATGTCTGTGTCCATGAATAAGCGAAAATAGAGTACCTTGTGGTGGAGTCCAAATGTAGTTCAAGCTTTGGAGTCATATTCAATAGTGGGAAAGATGACGACTTTATACACAAGGATTTTGGTATTAGCATGGTTGTCAAGAACTCTTATCCTTAGGCGTCTGAAAAACAATGCTCATAGATTGGAAGCGATGTTGAATCTTTTTATTGATGTCAGCTTTCGATGAGAGCTAATTTCCAAGGTAGGGGAAATATTCCACATTTAGGAGAATTTCTCCATTGATCTTTAGTTGGACCAGAATTTGACCTGCGATGGGTTGGTAAAACATTAGAGTCTTCTTGAGGTTGACGCGAAGACCAATTCCTCTGTATACTTCCGTGAAGTCATTAAACGGGGCTTGAAGATCCTTTCCTGAGAGAGAAGAGACCAGTGAAAGGCTCAAACATCAGCATGAAAATTTAGAGATTTGTTTGAAAAAAATCAAAGTATATGAGACAGGAGGTAATGCATTGTCACAGACAGAGAACGGGGAGAAAGAATAAATGGGTAATTCTCATATTAGCAGCCTGTGATTAGTGGTGAGCAGCAAGAATCAGGGCCTGGGCTTGAACTGTTCACAATACAGTATATATCTCTTAAAGGGAGGCACGGACCTAATGTAAAATTAGTGGATGACACAAAGTTAAATGGGTATGTATATTGTGAGGATGATGTAAAGCGGATTCAGAAGGATTTGGACAGATCTCATGAGTTGACAAAGACATGATAAATGGCAAATAATGTGGAAAAATGTGAGATCATCTGCTGTGGTAGCAATAACCGATGTGTGATGTATTTTTCAAATGGTAAGAAATTAGAATGTGTAAACATACAAAAGGACTAGTCTGTCCTTGTCAATAAATCACTGAAGTTGAACATACACATGCAGCAAACTATTAGAAAGGAGCATTAGCCTTTATTGCAAGAGGGTTTGAGTACAAGAATGGTGTAGGCTTGCTTCAAATTTTATAGGAGCTTGGTTACACTACATCTGGTGTACTATGCACAGTTTTAGTCCCCTAATCTCAGGAAAGATATGATTGGCATTGAGGGAGTGCGATAGAGATTTACCATAACTTGTGCCCAGGATGGCTGGACTTTCCAATGAAAAGAGAGAGCGCAAACTTGGCCTGTATGATTTAGAGTTTTGAGGAATGTGAGGAGATCCATGGAAACCTAGAAAACCTAAAGGGAGAGACTGGGCAAGGTGCTTTCCCTGGTTTGGGAGTGTAGAACTGAGGGGCAGTATTTAAAAATAAGGCGATTCCACATAGGTCTGAGATGAGGAGAAATTATTTTCCTTAGAGAGTTATGAACCCTTGGATTTCTTTCCCACCGAGAGCTGTAGAACTCAGTTTTTAAGTATGTTTAAGATTGAGGTTGATCAACAGGACCATAAGATGTTGGAGCAGGATTAGACTATTCGGTCCATTGAGTCTGCTCCACTATTCAATCATGGCGGATATGTTTCTCAACCACATTCTCTTGCCTTCTACTCGAAACCCTTGATCCCCTTACTAATCAAAAACCTATCTATCTCTATATTGAATACATTCAACGACTTGGATTCCACAGTCTTCTGTGACATTGGGATCCACAGATTAGCCACCATCTGAACTCCTCCTCATCTCAGTTCTAAACTGGCATCCCTTCACTTTGAGACTGTGCCCTCAGGTCCTAGTCTCTCCTACTAGTGGAAATATCTTCTCCATGTCCACTGTATCCAAATGTCTCAGTATTCTATAAGTTTCAATCAGATCCCCCCTCATCCTTTAAGCTCCTCTGAGTACAGACTCGGAGTCATCAGCCACTCCTCATATAACAAGTCCTTCATCGTGGGATCATTCCTGTAAACCTCCTCCCATGCTAACACATACTTCTTTAGATAAGGTGCCCAATACTGCTCACAATATTCCAAATGTGGTCTGGACAGAGCCTTACATAATCTCAGCTCTTTGATTTCCAGTGGCGTACAGAATTATAGTGAAGAGGTGGCTAAAAGTCATTGAACTGTTCAATCAATCGTGATCATACTTAATCACAGGACTGACTTGATGGTCTGCGTGACCTACTCCTGTTTCTCTGTTCCTATTTTTAAACCAGTGTCCTCTAGTTCTGGACATATTCACAAAAGGAAAACATCATTTCCATGTCCACCTTGTCAGATCATTCAGGACCTTATACACTTCAATCAAGTCACCACCCCTCCTCCTAAAATCCAGCAGAAACAAGCCAGCCTGTCCAACCTTTCCTCATAAGACAACCCACTCATTTAAGGTATTCATCTAGTAAACATCCTCTGAACTGTCGCCAATGCATTTACATCATTCCTTAAAATGAGGAGACCAAAATGACATTTAATATTCAAGATTTGGTCGCACCATTACCCTGTACAACTGAAGCCTAACATCCTTACTTTTACATTCACTTTCTCTCATAATAAAGGATAGCATTCCATTAACCATGCCTTTAACCTTCTTGATTACATGCTGCACTTTCATACTACCTTTTTGTTTCTCACATACCAGAATACCTGAACCCCGATGCTTCCTCAGATTTCAACAGTCATTTTCCACCCATTTAAGTATTAATCTGCTTTATCACTGTTCCTGCCAAAGTGAACCACTTCGCATTTTCTGACATTATACTCCCATCTACCAGATTTTTGTCCATTCACTCAGTCTAGCTATATCTGTCGCAACCTCCTTATCTGTTTTTCATTACATACTTTGCTACCTATCATGGGGTCGCCTCCACATTGAGCTACCATTCCTTTGCTCCCTTTTCTAAGTTATTGATCTAAAATGTTGAATCCCCTGTATAGACACCTGCAGGACTGCACTTGTCACATCTACCAATCAAAAACCCATTTATCCAATTTCTTCATTTTCTGAAAGCCAGCCAATCTTCTATTTATGCTATTGTGTTACTGTCTACACCATAAGCTTTATTTTCCCCAATTACTTTTGATGTGGCACCTTATCAAATGCATTTGGAAATACCACAATGCTCAGAGGAAGGCAATTCCAAGAATTTAACCCAGTGACAGTGAAGGAACAACAATCTAGTTCCAAGTCAGAATTGTAACATTGTAGGTGTGTGCTGTTAAAGTAATCTTGACACATATTGCAATGATTCGGGGATGCTATTCAAGGAGCTTATACAGCATATACAAGATGGTGCACTTTACTGCCACCTTGCACAGTGGTGTGAGAGAGAATGTTGAAATTAGTGGATGGGGTGAACTACTTCGTCCAAGATGGTGTCAAGCTTCTTGGTGTTGTTGGAGCTGCACTCTTGCAGGCAGGTAAGGCATAGTTCATAGATTCTGATTTGTGCTTTGTGGATGGTGTGCATGCTTTGGAAACTCACATCAATTACCCAAGGGAACTTTAGGATTCAGGTTGGGCTTCCACCAGCTAGACATGATAAAATCACAATAAAATAACAAAACTATGAAATAATTATTTTTCCCACCGTATTTACCAGGGAGACTAGCATGGTGGACTTGACAATATAAGAGATTGTAAAATATATTTAATTACTTTAATAAAGATGAGAAGCTGCTTGATAAATTGAAACAAGTTTCCTGTGACCATGCACATTAAAAGAAGATTGACACTACACTAATGTGCATGAGAATAGGAAAGTGAATACTTCTAGAAGGGCGGCACGGTGGCACAGTGGTTAGCACTGCTGCCTCACAGCGCCAGAGACCTGGGTTCAATTCCCGCCTCAGGCAACTGACTGTGTGGAGTTTGCACGTTCTCCCCGTGTCTGCGTGGGTTTCCTCCGGGTGCTCCGGTTTCCTCCCACAGTCCAAAGATGTGCAGGTCAGGTGAATTGGCCATGCTAAATTGTCCATAGTGTTAAGTAAGGGGTAAATGTAGGGGTATGGGTGAGTTGCGCTTCGGCGGGGCGGTGTGGACTTGTTGGGCCGAAGAGCCTGTTTCCACACTGTAAGTAATCTAATCTAAAGGTTAGTGAACAACTGATCTAATTCCTACATTTAAAGTGGAAGAGGAAATAAGTGCAGGGAACTGTAGATCAATTCATTTAATATCAGAGAAGGAAAAAATAACGAAATTCTAACTCAAATATATAATTTAGAAATGTTCAGGAAGTGAAAATGAAATAAAGAAGTGTTAGAGCAAATTTCAACAGAGAAATTTGACTAGACACAGTGGCTGATGCAGGATGAGTATTTTTTGTAAAGAGTGCTGAGCTTAGCTGCCAAACAGGAAGGCAATGGAAATTTGATAAAATGGGAATTCTGTGCACAGTGGGAAAGAAGTGGTAATTGATTTAAATCAAGCAAGTATAGTAAACATGTATATAAAATGTGTATGTAAATAATTGATAATTAATGGAATCCAAAGGGAATTTGTTAGGCAAATTAGTAGGAAAGCTAAGACCCATTGCCCACAATTATGTGGAGATTCCAGGCTATTTGATGTGTCCTAGATAGTCATAAGCAGCTGGTGACACCAGTGGTTTCTGAGCTGAAGGAATGGTTAGATATAGGAGACTGAGATTTTCCTGGAAATTGTGTTGCAGCAAGTGGCCATTCTGCAACCACTGTGAGTTCAGGAGGAGGGTATGTGGATGACCATCTGGCAGGCTGGAAAAAGTATAGAATTCAGGAATCCTCTAGGAATGTGGGAGCAAACCATTTTTCAGCATTGAATGGCAGTAGAGGCTGCGCAACAAAATACATGCACGGCAGCTGACTGCTTGGATAGTCAGACACCTCGCAGTGTAGCCATAAAATAGGTTAGGAGATTCAATAGTCAGGGAAACAGTCAAGCATTGCTTCCCTGAAGAATATAGGATCGAGGAGCAGGAGTAGGCAATTCAGCCCCTTGAGCCTACTCTGTTTTTTGATACCATGAGACCTAATCTCATCTTTACCTCAATTACACTTCCTTGCTAGCTCTCCATAACCCTTCAACACATTACTCATTAAAAATCTGTCTAACTCTTTCTTAACTTTACTCAACATCCCAGCATCTACCACACTCTGGGGGAGTGAGTTCCACAGATTAATGACTCTTTGAGAGAGGTAATTTCTCCTCATTGCTGATTTAAATCTGCTAACCCTTCTCCTAAAACTGTGACCTCTTCTTCTAGATTGACCCACATGAGGATGTGTCCTTTGTGCGGTTACTTTGTCAATCCCCTTTAGCATCTTATATATCTCATATAGCATGCATCTTATTGTTCTAAACTCGAGAGAACATAAACCTAAACTGCTCAATCTCTCTTCATAAGGCTAACCCCTCATGTCCGAAATCAATCTAGTGAACCTTCTTCCAGACTGATTGCCCCAGATATCCTTCTTCAGGGACATTACGAGGAGGGTGCTGAATAATTTGAAGGTGGTGGAAAGGAGCAGCCAGAAATCATAGCAGGTTGAGGTCCCAGATTCAGCATTGGAGAAACAAGTGAGGCATTTGGAAAACTCTAGAGAGCTTTGAAAAATCACAGTGCAGTGGGAGAAGACAAGAGACATGGGACTAATTAGAGATTACTCATTAAAGGTCAACCCATTATATTGCACGTTTTGCTAACGTGCATTTGTGAAAGCACAGTTGATGAATTGGGGACAGTGTTTCTAAAGCTCGAACTTTTAAAGCATAGATTGGTTATAACGCGATTCCAGCCCCATTAGTTTAAATGGTGCTGCTTTTACATGATTTTCTTATAACACAGGATTGCATGAGAACGGAACCACTGCGTTACATCAGAACCGACTATACTGAAAAGCTGCACCTAAGTAATGGACTTGAATGTCCTCCTTCTGTGTTGAACCATTTATGGTTCATAGAGTTAGATTTAGAGGATTATGAAGTGGTGTTCTACAAAGAGCCATTGTCTCTCCCAATTTCCGAAGCTGGAATCATATCTCTGTGAAACACACGGCAGAATGTGTCCCTGAATGGACAGTCCCAACTTTACTAAGGCCATCTCCACTACATTGGTTTACTTTAATGTCACTAATTATTTTTATGATTAAATTGAGAGATAAGGGCTTTACTGGCAAAAGCAGTATTTCTGGCTCATCCATAATGGCCTCGGAGGAGGTGGTGGTGAGCTGCCTTTTTAGACCACTGCAATTCATGTGGTCTCGGTAGACTCGCAAGGATGCTGCTGGGGACAGTGTTCCAAAATTTTGATGCTGCAACAATGTCTTCACCTCTGATGCTGCTGGGTTACTGCATGCTGCACTTCCAGAAACCTCAAATTGGACAAACCAGTGACAAGTAAGTTTAAAGCAATTGGGGCTGAGTTTCTTTGGGCTCACAGGCCTGAACAGTCAGAACTGTTTCCCTTTCAAGTTCCTTCATAATATTAAAGTTTAAAAGGGGATTTCTTTACTTCACCTGCTTAGGAGGGTTTGTATTAAGTATTTAATACTTAAGCACACAGAAAATCTCTTCCTCGTGTTCAACCATTAAAAATAAAAGTGCAGTCACAGAGATGTTGATCATCTGACCAAATTGTCTTTTTGTTGCATTATTAACTTGGAAAACTACCACAAATCACATCGCAGAAGTGGATTTTGATATAGAAATGGATGCCAGATCTGAGAAAGAGGTGTCATGACTGATGGAGGGGAAAATATTGGAAATATGGTCAGCATTTTATTAAAAATCACACAACACCAGGTTTATTTGGGATTACAAGCTTTCGAAGTGCTACTCCTTTGTCAGGTAGCTAGTGGGGCAGGATCATAGGACACAGAATGGAGAGTAAAAGATCAAGGTGTCATTCATCTGATGTGATGTATTGAACAAACCTAGATTTCTGTATCAAGGCAGGTTTCGTAAACTGGGTTTATTTTCCCTGGAGTTCAGAAGGTGGGAAAGTGACCTAATTGAGGTGTTTAAAATAATTCATTAGGATAGATACAGAGCCACTAAATTGATCTGCAAACTTAAGTGTGGCACTTGCTATTGCTAAATTAGCCAAGAATGAATATGTCTGATGAAGAGTTGAAAGCTCAGAGGAGGAACAGCACTGGTCACCTCCCACCCAGTGAATATTCTCTTTATTCCCCACTCACTCCTCTCTCCGAACAATTAGTGATTCACCTTTTCTGAAGGAATTTCACAGTCTTAGGGATGTTATGTTATTTACTCGCATTCCTTATACATGGAGTGTGTTTTTGGTCTGGTTGCAGTTAGCTGGGTGACAATGATCGCCTTTGGCTTTGTTTTTGTGCTTTGAGCTGGCAGCAGACTGGTTGGGGCTGATGGTGCAAGGAATGAGGAACGGATTAATCCTGGTGTAGAAAGCTGGAAAGCTGGAACACAACACCATCAGGGCTGATATCCTGTTTGGTGGTTTCTATAGGACCATAACACTAATTGCTGAGGAACATGGTGTTCTCCCAGTGTCCTAGCCAGCATTCCCTTCTCAACCAACAAAAATGCATTTAGCTGGATATTAATCTGACTGTGCAAAATTTTCGTGCACCAAGTGCCTGCATAATAACCATATCTTAGATCCAAAGTCTTTCAAAATATCTGGAGTGTGTTGAGAGGATTCTGCAGGATCTAGTGAGATGCTGTATAAATTCTGGACTTTGGAACCACTGCTTTTATGGCTTAGATCATGGAATACAGGGTAACATTCAAAAGCTTGTCCATGATTGTTGATAAATTGGCAAATGCATGGCAGATGAAACACAATATGGAGGTTACTCCTCTTGACAACAAAAACAGGAAGGCAGATTATTACCTGAAAGGAAATAGATTGGGAAAGGAGACAGGGTGCAATGAATCATAGCATGATTACCATGCAAGAAGACCATTTGGCCCTTCTTGTCTGCACCAGCTCTATTATCTGGAGCCAATTTCCTCATATCCCTCCCATATGAATACTATCCAAATAACCATCCATTATCATCTTGAATTCCTCAACTGATCCTGCCTCAACCACATTTCTAGGCAGTGCATTATATACTCTAACAGCCTGCTGTTTGAAAAAAAGCTTTTTCTCATTCCACCCTTGCTTCGTTTGTATATCATTTTCAATCTGTGCTCCCTTGTTCTTTTTCCTTTTACCAGCAGAAACAGCCTCACCCTATCTGCTTTGTTCTGCTCATGATTTTGGAAACCTCAATCAGAACTCCTTTCAGCTTTCTTCTGTCCAAGGAGAACAGTCCCAACATCTTCAATCTATCTTTATAATTAAAGTTTCTCCCACCTAGAATCAATTTAGTAAATCGCTTCTGCACTCTGTCAGTGCGTTCCCATCTCTACTATAATGTAGCAGCCACAAATGTACTCAATACTCCATCTGAGGTCTAACAAATTTCTTGCATAAGTTCAACGTCACCTCCTTGTTCTTGTAATCTATGTCCCTATTGATAAAGATGAGAACATTGCATGATTTATTTATTCTGTCTCCAACGTAGATCCTAACTTTTTCTTATTTCAAAGGCAAGTGTCAGGCATTGTATTCTGGATGCAATTCGGTTATCAGGCTTGAAGCAAAACACACTTTATTTCTACACTGTAGTTAAAATACAGTCAGAATGAAATAAAAAAAAGCTTAACTGTAACTCTTGAAATACTTAATAATAATAAATGGATCATTAACTGTTCCAAAATACTAACATCCCATAAGCCCACACCTGATAAAGGCAAATTCAGTAAAATAGTTTGTCTCACATACAATTCTAGCAGCAAGAAGCCAAAGTAGCATCATAGTACCCATATACATCCAGGCTCCTCTTTCTTGCACCGTCTTCAGAATTGTGCCCTGCATCTCATCTAGTCTTTCCATGTTCTTCTGACCAAAGTGTATCACCTCATGTTTTCCTACCACCTTTCCACCCACTACATCAACATAACAATGTATGTTTGGAATTCCATACTATCCTCCTCACAGTTTACAGTTCTTCCAAGGCACAGATGTCCTTGTCCTTGGGGAGAAAGTTAGGAAATGGAGAATAATGTAGAAAAATGTGACGTTCATTTTGGAAAGGAGAATCAATGAACTGAGCATTATTTAAATGAAGAAATTCTGCAGAAAGCTGTGACACAAAGGAACTTGAGGGTACATGTACACAAAGCACAGAAAGCTAGCACACAGGTGGAGCAGATAGTCAGGAGGACTAGTGGAATTTTGGCACTTATTTCAAGGAGATTGGAGGATAGGAGTAAGGAAGCCTTGCTGCAACTGTGCAAGGTACTGGTGAGACCACATCTGGAGTACTGAGAACGGTTTTGGTCACTTTATTTAAGGAAAGGTATGTCATTGGAGGCAATTCAGACAATGTTCACTAGAATGATCTCTGGTATGGAGGGATTGTATTATGAGCAAAACTAATCACTGGAGTTTAGAAGAATGAGAGGTGATCTCATTGAAACATGTAGGATTCCCAAGCGGCTTGACAGAGTAAACACTGAGTAGATGTTTCCCCACATGGGATATTCTAGAACCAGAGGGACATAGTCTCAGAATAAAGGGATGCTAATTTAAGCCTGATTTGAGGAGGAATGTCTTCTCTCATAGGGTTTGGTCTTTGGAAGCCCTTGCCAAAGAGAGATGTAGGGCGAGAGTGCTTGTGTATACTTAAGACTGGGATATATAGATTCTTGATCAGTTGGGGAATCAAAGGTTACAGGGAAAGGACAGGAAAGTGGATGTGAGAAATGTCAGATTAGCCACAATCCCTTGGGCCAAATAGACTTCTTTTGTTCCTATTGCCCATGGTCTTATGGTTCTTGAGAAGGTGCAGAGGAGATTTCACCAGAATAATTCTAGGAAGGTTTAGCAACAATATTGGATTGGCAATACTGGAGTTTTTTTCTTTGGAGCAAAGGAAGCTGACAGAACGTCAGGTTGAAGTGTATGGGATTAGGACACGTTTTGATAAAATAGACAAAGAAAAGCTATTCTCATTGGGGATGATAAATGGATGAGAGGATACAAATTTAAGGTTTTGGTAAGAAATGGAAGATGATTGTGAGGAGAAGCATTACACTAAAATAGGTGGACAACTAAGTTGCAATGAAGCAATAAGAAATGTACAAATGATTGTGGATAGGTTTGGTGAATGAGCCAAAATTTATGAGATGAAGTTCATCATGATGTGAGGTTATCCATTTTGGTCAGAAAAATCAAAAGGCAACTATTCACATAAATTGAGGGAAAGTGGTGGCCCACTGGTATTATCGCTGGACTGTTAATCCAGAGACTCAGATAATGTTCTGGGGACCCAGGTTCGAACCCTGCCACAGCAGGTATTGGAATTTGAATTTTACAAAATAATCTGGAAGTCTAATTTTGACTGATTCCATCGTCAATTTTCGGAAAAACCCATCTGGTTCACTAAAGACCATTAGGTAAGGAAACTGCCATCCTTTCGTGGTTTGGCCTAAATGCGACTCCAGACCCACAGCAATGTGGTTGACTCTTAACTCCCCTCTGGGCAATTAGGAATGGGCAATAAATGCTGGCCTAACCAGTGATGCCCTGATCCCATGAATGAATATAAAAAAGGAAAGAAATGGGCAGTGGGATCTGGGAGTGCTTGTGCATGAGTCGGAGCAAGTTAACCATGCAGGTACAGCAGATGATAAGGAGGGCAAATGGAATTATGGCATTTGTTGCTAAAAGAGTCAAGATGACAAATAAGGAAGTGTCTCATTGGTAAGACCACATCTGGAACGCTCCATACAATTTTGATTCCCTTCTGTGAGGAAGAATGTCATGTCATTGGAGGCAATTCAGATATTAGTTTAAAATCACACAACGCCAGGTTTTTAACTTTATACACCCCAGTCCAACACCGGCCTCTCCAAATCACAGATATTAGTCAGTTTCAGAGGTGAAAGGTTTGTTTTATGAGGAGAGATTGAGCCGTTCAGGCCAATACTCACTTGAATCGGGAAGACGAACATGAGATCTAATTGACATATGTAAGATGCTAAACGAGATTAACAAATTATACTTAAAGTGGATGTTTCAACTCGTAAGATGAACGGTCACAGTTTTAGGTTAAAGGGTCATAGATTTATAACAGAGATGAGGAGAAATTACTTCTCTCAATGGGTCAAAGAATTCCTGGGATTCACGACAAAAGTACTGGAGCATTGAATAAATTTAAGAAGGAGATGGGTTTTTAATTAGTAAAAGGTTAAAGCGTTATGGAGAGTGGGCAGGAAAGTGGACTTGAGGCTCAGATGAGTTCAGCGATTATTGTAATAAATGGCAGTACAGGTTCGAGGGGCTGAATTGCCTACTTCTGCTTCTAGTTCTTATGAACCTTTTCACACACAGCAGAACTCACTGCTTTCAATGGCGCTTGAAGTGGTGTTGATCAACAAATTGGAAAGGAAGTTGAATGGGTGATAGAGCGGGTGAGTTGAACTGACTGGATTACACCACGTACAGCCAGCATGGAGTCGGTAGTTTGAATAGGCTCTTTCTGTGCTGCAGTGGTTTTGACACTCTAACTCTGACTACAAGCCTGCCAGTCTTTGTGAATGAACAGGTGACTGCAGCTCCAGAAACTTGATTTCCTATTTTTGGATTTTTAAGATTAAATCCTAATAGAAACCATACGCTGGGAGATATTTTAATGCTGGATATGTTGAGCGTTTTATTTATGCACCGTTTTGAATCACAGCCCATACAGAACAAGAAAAGAATCCAGTCTATGTAACACAGGTAGTTTCTGTTATGTGCTGGCAATCATACAAGATCATTCTTTGCACCAAAGGTACTAGGTTACTGTGGTTACTGCTTCCCCTCCCTTCTCACTGAGTCTTTCCTTCCTTCTTATTCAGACAGTGTTGAGTATCTCTAGGTTTGGGATACAGATCCGATGGTGTAAAGTGTTATTGTAGACAGTAGACAATAGGTGCAGGAGTAGGCCATTTTGCCCTTCAAGCCAGCACCACCATTCAATATGATCATGGCTGATCATCCTCATCAGTATCCTGTGCCTGCCTTATCCCCATAATCCTTGATTCCACTATCCTTATATCTTTGTTCAAGGGATAACTACAGACAATGTATATAAGGAGCTATGTTATAAAGACATCAGAGCACATAGAACTGAGAACTGTGTAAGGCACCTCATATTTTTCCTTTTTAGTCTATACATTGAAACGGAAGTTAGAAATAAAAAGAGAAATTGCTGAAAAAACTCAGTAGGTCTAGCAGCATCTGTGGAGAAAATGACCATTTCAGGTCCAATGACCCTTCTTCAATTTCTGTTTTTGTTTCTAATTTCTGGTAACTGCAGTTCTTTTTTTTGTTTAATGGAAGTCAGGTATTGCATTATAGCTAAAATACCAGAAGAGTTCTATAAGTTTGAAATAGCAAGTGGTAAGCAATTTTATCTTTGAAAGGCAAGTTACTTTCTGAATCAATGAGATCAATAAATTGAGACAGAGTGATGCCAGGAGTCTTTGAGTTAAGGAAAGACTGCCTGGTGTCAGCCTTTGGATTGGTTATGTTGCAGTTTACTGTACATCTCTAGTGCAGGACAAAGTCAGAAGTCAAACTTCACCTGATGAAGGAGCCGCACTCCGAAAGCTTGCAATTTCAAATAAACTTGTTTGACTATAACCTGGTGACATGTGACTTCTGACCTTGTCCGCCCCACTCCAACAGCAGCACCTCCATATCTAGTGTAAGACAAGCAGAGACACTTAGAGCCTGTGACCTGAAAATGCTCATCTGATGCCACTCACTTGCTCTGAGGGTAAAAAGACAGAGAAACCAAGAAAGCTTGGAAGAAAGTCTTCTAACAAGAGAAGACTTGGGTCCACCTGATCAACCATCAAGATGTCAGACAACTACCAAGACTTGGGTCCACCTAATCAACCATCAAGATGTCATACAGCTACCACCTGGTGCATCAAAGAAAACTGAGAAAGACAGTCAAACACACCATTATGACTTTAACTTTCGTTCACAAGAATTTTCTTCCTTGTCAATACTTTATCCATCCATAATATTTGTGTCCAACCATCTGTGTTTGTGGTTTTATTTGTCAATGAGTGTGTCTGTGTCTGGAATTTTAAGGGGGTATTGTTTGAGTCACATAGTAGACGAATAGGAATGCTTTCTTATCTATGTCCTTTGTTAACATTAACTGTGTTGCAATAAATAGAGTTATTTTCTGAGAACGACAAAATCTGCTTTTGTCCTGAATAGCAGTTAGTTGGGAAATTCATTATCTTGCTGGTCTCCTTAAGAATTTATTCAATTTGGAACTCATGGAAAAGAGGGGCAAGATGATTGGCACAGTCTTCTCAGTTAAGTTGTGAACTCTGTGACTGCAGGATTTTTTTTATTTTTTAAAAAATGTCTTTTTTTTGGGGAATGTGGGATGTGGCATCACTGGCTGGCCAGCACTTATTGCCTGTCCCTGGTTGCCCTTGAGAAGGTGGTGCTGAGCTCCCTCCTCGAACCGCTGTAGTCCACCTGCTGTGGGTAGACTCACAATGCCCTTAGGGATGGAATTCCAGGACTTGGACCCAGCAACAGTGAAGGAGTGGTGATGTATTTCCAAGTTGGGAAGGCAAGTGGCTTGGAGAGGAAGTTGAAGATGGTGGTGTTCCCAAATATCTGCTGCTCTTGTCCTTCTAGATGGAAGTGGTCATGGGTTTGGAAGGAGCTGTCTGAGGATCTTCTGCAGTGAATTTCTGCAGTGCGTCTTTTAGGTAGTACACACTATTGCTACTAAATGTCAGTGGTGGAGGGAATGGATTCTTATGGATGCAGTGCCAATCAAGCGGGCTGCTTTGTCCTGGATGGTGTCAAGGTTCTTGGAGTGTTCTTAGGGCTACATTCATCCAGGCAAGTGGGGAGTATTCCATCAGACACTTGACTTGTGCCTTGTGAACGGTGGACAGACTTTGGGGAGTCAGGAGGTGAGTCACTCACTGCAATATTCCTAGCCTCTGACCTACTTTTGTAGCCACTGCATTCATGTGGTGAATCCAGTTGAGTTTCTAGTCAATGATAACTCCCAGGATGTTGATAGTGGGAAATTCAGTGATGGTAACACTATTGAATGTCAATGGGCAGTGGTTAGATTGCCTCTTATTGGTGATGGTCATAGCCTAGCATTTGTGTGGCACGAATGTTACTTGCCACTTTTCAGCCCAGGTCTGGATATTGTTCAAATCTTATTGCATTTGGATACAGACTGCTTCAGTATCTGAGGAGTCACAAATTGTGCCTAATGTTGTGAATCATCCTCAAACATCGCCAGTTCTGACATTATGATGGAGGGAAGGTCATTGATGAAGCAACTGAAGATGGTTGGACCTAAGTCACTACCTTGACGAATTCCTGAGAAATGTCCTGGAGCTGAGATGACTGATCTCCGACATCCATGACCATCTTCCTTTGTGTCAGGTATGACTCTAACCAGCGGAGTGTTTGCCCCCTGATACTTGTTTCCAGTTTTGCTAGACCTCGTTGATGCCACACTTGATTGAATGTAGCCTTGACATCAAGAGCTGTCACACTCACCTCATCTCTGGAGTACAGTTCTTTTGTCCATGTTTGAACCAATGCTTAATGAGGTCATGAGCTGTGTGGCCCTGGTGGAACCCAAATTGGGTGTTTCTGAGCAGGTTATTGCTGAGCAGGTGCTGCTTGATAGCACTGGCGATGACATCTCCCATCATTTTACTGATGATCCAGTGGTGTTCTCTCTTATCTTCCTTGATATGCTCAATAAAGTTTGGTAATGTTCACTCATCTGATTGTAGACCTGATCTAACAACACAGCTTCACTCTAAAAGTGAACACTGTGCAAAATGCAACCCAAAATACCAACAAATCACGTACAAAAATTATTCATGAATGGAATTGACCATTGAGAGGAATCATTCTAGTAAGTAGAAAATGGTGATTGCACCCCATCCAGTGACAGGCTGGGGATCTCCTGTGGTGGCTGCTGATAGGCTTCCTCATGAGCCTACCAACAGACAACTTGGGAGAAAAGTAACTTGTTATTAAAGATCCAGCAAGCAGTTAGCAAATCTAATGCTTGTATTGGAGACGTCTCTGTGCAAACATTGTGCCAGGGTTGAAGTCTACAGGATAACGAGGATGTTGGTGCTGGGATGTTGGGCAAGATCTCAATGTGGGGGGTCTGGGTTGCTGGATCTAGGAGTTCTGTATGCTGCTGCTTGTGTCGGTTTAGGCACCGGAGGAGTACAATGGCTGGGGAAGGGTGGTGGCAGCAGGAGTGTTGCAAAAGCATGGGCAGGAGGACAGATATTGCAAGAGCAGTGAGAGGAAACTGAGGCTGCAATGTATACGGGAGATTGTGAAATTCTTTGATAGGGATATGGCCAAAGATAGAGATTGCAAAAAGTGAGGCGGGGGGGGGTGGTTAGAGAGAGGCTGCAACTTGTCAATGCAGAAACGCTGAGCCACCTGGGATCCAAGAAAACTTTAAATCATTAAGGTAATGAATTCCTTGTAAATTAATGTGGCATCTGTAGTTTAGAGCCATGTAAGTTTCGGAACTACTTTTCTTAGAAAACATAGAGAATCCTACTGCACTGAACACTGAATTGTTAATTAAGTTTGAAATTGAGATCTGTGATGCAGGAAATGAGTTGTCACTGCTTGGATAAAATGTCCCAATAATGTATATGCACAATGTGTGTTTACGGTAATTACTTTTCATTTGTTGAAAAATGTATCAGTTATTTTAAATGAAACCTGGAAACTTAAGTTCTGAATAAGGATCATTGGATTTGAAATGTTAACTCTGCTTTCTCTCATCAGATTCTGCCAGACCTAATGAGTTCCTCCAGCAATTTTTCTTTTTGATTCAGAGTTCCAGCATCTGCTGTTCTTTGTTTCAATGTTAGTTTATGTCAGTTATTTTTTGGTAATTTATGTACATTAGTGTCTAAAAAATGTTTCAGTTCAAACCAGGCAGGGTCATTCTGATTTCTCGGAGTAGTGCCATGACCAATTAACTAGCAAATGTTTGTCACCTATGTTAGTGGGTTGAGGAAATAATTATTGTTTTGTGCTCTGTTTTTAACATACTGTCTCATAAACCAGTTGAATTTCAGGTGACAAATGTTTGAATTTCCTTGTTTTGCCTACAGGTGAATTCCCTCCACCTCCACCACCTGTAGAAGGTTTGAGTCCGATGTCAACATTCCCTGGTGGATTTCCACCTCCACCAACCTCACTTCCTGATCAGTATGAAACCAGTGCAAGTTTAAACGTACAGGTGAGCAGATTACAGCCTACTTCTGAGAATAACATGAGTTTGAGTTTATTTGATACTTTGATCCTTGTCCTGAAATGCTTCAGTGGAGTGGTGTCAAATTAAAGTTGTTACATGAGATATTAAGATACATGACCAAACACTTGGTCATAGAAGTAGTTTTATTGAGAATGGCGAAGCATAACAAGTGAATTCCAGAGCTAAGATAATATATTTCAGCATCACTTTCAACCACAAAACCTGCTCCTCTGAAGTGCCTTTAGCAGTTCCTCCTAGAGCTTTTTGGAACTGATTTGTTCGGAATGTAAGCTGTGAGGAGGATACAGACAGACTATAAAGAAATATTGACAGGCTAAACAAATGGACAACAAGGTGGTAGTTAGAATACAATGTGGGGAGAGGTAAGGTTATTCACTTTCTTAATACGCATGGAAAATTAGAACATTTTGTAAAAGGCATTGTAATTGTGAATGTTGATGTTCAGAGTGGATTGATTGTAGATGCATAAGGAACACAGAAAGTCAGCATCCAGGGAGAGGAAGGAATTAGAAAGGCAAATGGCGTGTGGATTGGAGTACAGGAGGAAAGGGATCTTCCTACAATTGTGTCAGGTTTTTGTGTGATCACAGCTGGAGTACTGTGAACAGTTTCCATCTTCTTATTTAAGGAAGGAGGCAGTACAGTAAAGGTCCACTCGACTGGCCCCTGATGTGAGGGGCTGAGACAATTGGTTTGACATTCTTCGGACTTTGGAATAATGCCAGACACTCTCATTGAGGGAAAGCTTCTTCAGGGAAAGCACTGAAAGATTATTTCCCCCTGGCTGGGAAATTTTAAACAAGGAGCTGCAGACTCAGGATAAAGGGGAGATCACTTAGGGCTGAAATGGGGCAACATTTGGTCATTCAAAGGACTGTGAATCCCTGTAATTAACTGCCCCAAAGGGCCTCTATGGATCGTTGCCTTGATGTGTGGAGAGGATTGCATGCTCCAGCAATACCTTGAGCAATGCCGTTCCGAGCTTTCACTTATGGTTAAGACCTTTATGACAGTAAGATCAGGAACTATGGGGCAAATACAATGTCACGCTAAAAGTCCTGAATGGCAGAAGAGGCAATGGAAGGATGATTGTGCGTCTCACTGGTTGTGAGGGTGTCAGGAGGCTGTAGACAATGTTTTCCCAATCTTGTGGCTTGACATGTTACTGAAATCTAACCTCCAACCCATCAAGATCATGTGGACATTGACATACTCCAAAGATCTCACATTGAATGCAGTCACACGCAGCCATTTACCAGGGTCCATTTGCAAGTCCTATTATGTCAAGAGAATTGCAGGCAGGGTCAGGGCTGTGAACCTGGCGGTCACTCATCTGTAAAAGGTGACGGTAACAAAAAGATAGTTTGGAAATCCGTGATGAGACTGTCGGCATTGGTACTGAGCCTTCTGGATCCTCTTTACTCACTCCAAAGGGAGAAGGGCCTATAAAAGATGTGCTCCCAATACACTGTGCCGCATGGACCCACACTCTGGGGGAACATCATCTTGGCCTTGGCAGAAACCCAAGGACCTGAGGAGGTGACATCCTCAGTTTGAGGGGATAACAGATTATGGTTTGTGCACAATTTGTTTGAGATAATTTCTGGTAGATGTATCCTGAGAATGGCCCTAAAACCATAAGAAATAGGAACAGGGTTAGGTGTTCAACCCCTCAAGCCTGTTCTGCTATTCAATCATATCATGGCTGATCCAACATTCCACTTTCGAGTCCTTTCTTCATAACCTTGATTCCCTACTGATCAAGTGTCTATCTATCTCAGCGTTAAATATATGCAAGGACTCTGCCCCTATAGTTCTCTATGGCAAGGAGTTCCAAAGACTCACAACCGCTGAAAGAAGAAATTGTTCTTCATCTCAGTCTTATTTTGAGACAATGCCCTCTGGTGCTAGACTCTCCCATGAGGGAAACATCATCTCAGCATTTATCCTGTCAAGCCCCTTAAGAACCCTACATATTTCAATGCAATCATCTCTCATTCTTCAAAACTCTAGTGAGAAGAGACCCATTCTGTTTAGCCTGTACTCATATAACAGTCCCTCCATGCCATGGTCAGCACTTCGTCACAGTGATAGGGACCCTGTTCAATTCCAACCTCAGGCTGTGTGGAGTTTGCAAATTCACCCCATGTCTGCATGGGTTTCCTTCAGGTGCTCCGCTTTCCTCCCACAGTCCAAAGATTTGCAGGTTAGGTGGATTAGCCATGCTAAATGGCCCATAGTGTCCAGGGATGTGCAGGCTAAATGGATTAGCCATGGAAAAATGCTGGGTTATAGGGATAGGATAGGGGAGTGTAAACTGTTTGTATCCCTGTCAAAACCTCTTTTTCCACCTATTTTTGTGTTGTCTGAAAAATTGGCTACAGTACATGTGCTGTTAGATTAATTTAACTTCTGACTGCTGACTATCATGAGTTAAAGGAGATATTTGATCTTTCACTTTATGTCCTTTACAAACCAATCTGTAAAAAAACTGTCATAATTTAGGTTCTAACATGATCTGGAATTGATTTTTAGAAGATGTTTCAAAGAAACCAAATGCAACTGGAGATTTAAGTGTATGAATTCTGAATTCTCATTTTGAAAAACTTAAATCCCAAATTTGGATTTGCAGACCTCGCTAAATTGCTTCCACATGTTTATGTTGTTACTCTTATGTTCAAAAGACCTGAAGTTGTTCTTAGCTCATTTGCATTCCTACACTGTTAAATTTGAATGGACAGATCACATTAATTTTGATCAGCTCATTCTGTTTGTAAATAAAGTTTGTCTTCTTTCATCTGCCTTTCCATTTCAGTCTCAATTACAGTTTCAATTTCATGGCCAAAAGAAAGATGCTTAACAACTAAGAATATTGGAACATTCATGGACAATGTCAGCAGAGAGTGTTTGGAAAGAAGAATTCACAGTCCTATTAAGTGAGCTATCAACACTCCAAATTGAGACTGTCATACTAGGGAGAGGGAATTGCAGGCGAGACAGTGAAAGAGGGAGGTCTGAGATGCAGACTGGTCCTGGAACCAGCATTCCAATGGTAGGTGCTGCCATGCTGAACAATGCAGCATTGCAGTGCGGAACCATCCTGCAGGTAGGTCAGAGATGGGCCATAACGATGCAGTGAGGCCGATACTCGTCAGACGACAATGTTGATGGATGTAGGGTGTGTGCTGTCACTGCTTTTGGAGCATGCTCTGTGTTGTTGGTGACTGGTGTCCAAGACAGATGTCCAGAGGAGCAAGTGGTAAGCTTGCTTTCACTGCCTTGTCAGATATTCTTGGCAACTCATTTTGATCAGGCAGATGGGAGAATGGGAGCCTGAATATTAGAGAGATGACATTCTGTAGTAGGAAAGGTGATACTGAGTGATAATCCTCATTAATAGGTCTCTTGTTGCCCACTAATGAAAACCTTGTCTCGATATTGGACTTTGTTAGAAAATGCAGCTTGGTGTTGAGAAAGGCCTTACTCAACATATCACATGATTCTCTCAAATTTCTCACCACGGCCAAAGTTGTTCAAGGCCAAAGAAGATTCTGTACACAGTGTGACTTGTGCCCTTCCAGAGGAACCTCTGACAACCTTGTTACTGTCAGAAAGATTGCAGAGAATGTTGAGAACAATATCAGAAATTTTTCATTTCATTTATCAACCTGATCAAAGCATCTGAATCAGTAAATTGCAAGGTTCCATGAATTGTGCTTTGTTTGGCAGATGGAGTTTAATTTAGATAAATGTGAGTTGTTGCATTTTGGTAAGGCAAATCAGGGCAGGACTTATACAGCTAATGGTAAGGCCCTGGGGAGTGTTGCTGAATAAAAAGACCGAGGGATGCAGCTTCATAGTTCCTTGAAAGTGGAGTCGTAGTTAGGTAGGGTGGTGAAGCAAGTGTTTGGCACGTTTGCCTTCATTGGTCAGAACATTGAGTATAGGACTTGAAATGTCATGTTGCAGCTGTACAGAACATTGGTGAGGCCACTTTTAGAATACTGTGTTCAATTCTGGTTTCCCTGCGTTAGAAAAGATATTGTGAAACTTGAAAGGGTTCAGAAAAGATTTACAAGAATGTTTCAGGATTGGAGGGTTTGAGCTTTTGGGTGAAGTTGAATAGGCCAGGACCTTTTTCCCTGGAGCATAGAGGTTTGTAAAATCGTGAGGGGCATGGATAGGATGAATAGCCGGTCTTTTTCCCAGGGTAGGGGAGTCCAGAACTAGAAGACATATGTTTAAGGTGAGAGGGGAAAGATTCAAAAGGGACCTGAGAGCAACTTTTTCATGCAGAAAGTGATGGTGGAGGCTGGTACTATATAACATTTAAAAGGCATCTGTATGGGGTATGAATAGGAAGGGTTTAGTGGGATACGGGCCAAATGCTGGCAAAAATGGACTAGATCAGTTTAGGATATCTGGTTGGCATGGACAAGTTGGACCGCAGAGTCTGTTTCCACAGTGTATAACTCTGTGTTTGGATATCTAAGAAACTTCATCACTATCCTACAATGGTTAGCCTTATAGAGCTTTACAAAATCATGAGGGGCATGGATAGGATAAATAGGCATAAACAAACACTTAGATCTAGATGCCATCTTTCAACCCCTCAGAAAACGAACAGGAAATGACATCACCACAAACCCCAGGAACCCCATCCAGGAGAAAGATAGAAATAGAAAGCAGGAGACAATAGCTCTTCACTTGGAGGTTGCCACTGATGATGTTACCTAGCCAGGTAATGAAACGTCTGGATATCAAACCTACAGCTCAGTGAGCAAACCTACACCCTAAATCTCAACCTGAGCTACAAACCTTCACAAACCTTGCAAATAGGCAAAGTCTTTTCCCTGTGGTAGGGAGTCCAGAACTAGAGGGCATAGGTTAAGAGTGAGAGGGGAAAGATATAAAAAGAGACTATGGGGCAACTTTTTCACGCAGAGGGTGGTACGTGTATGGAATGAGCTGCCAGAGGAAGTGGTGGAGGCTGATACAATTGCAACATTTAAGAGGCATTTGGATGGGTATATGAATAGGAAGGGATATGGGCCGAGTGTTGGTAGATGGGACTAGATTGGGTTGGGATATCTGATCGGCATGGATGGGTTGGACCGATGGGTCTGTTTCCATGCTATACATCTCCATGACTCTATGACTCTAAGTGTGAGTGTGAGAGTATGCAGACTGGTGTCAAGCCAGTGCTGTATGTAGCCCCTGTACTATCAATAATTTCCCTTACAGTTCATTTACCATTTCAAAGATTAGTGCCCTCTGATGATCAGTATGAAATACCAAGTCAATGGAAAATACTTGAACTTCAGTTGCCTCTGAGCCAAAATGTAATTTATCGCTGTAGACATTCATGCACTGCCGATTATGGATGATTTCACATTTATCACAAATTTCACAAACTCTTTAGCATCTTTTCATGCCTTGTGATATGTCCCACCCATATGCCCAAATACTATGGATCAGCAAACAGTCTGACAACCCAATGGTGGAAATCTATAACTCTGAGTAGATCTCATTCTCCAATCAAAGAAAAGCTGATGGCAACCAGAGTATTGTGAATCTTCCACCACAGAGGATTATGGATACTCCATCATTGGACATATTCATGGCAGGGAGTCCAGGGAAATGAGAAGAGGGATAGGAAGTGAAATTCAAACCCAAGATCAGCATGGTTATGTTGAAAGAGAAAATATGCTTGGGGCTGAATGGTCGACACTTGCTCCTTTCTCTTCTGTTGTTGTCTTACTTCAGCAGGAGAATTTTGTTTTTGTTATTGTGTTAGTTTGAGGAGGCATTCCTGTGTCATGCTGGAGAGATTCAAAATTGAACCGAAAGCTTTCTTTGTATGACAGAGCCATAGAGTCATACAACACAGAAACCAACCCTTCAGTCCAACTCTTCCGTGTTGACCAAGTTTCCCAAAACTAAACTAATCCCACTTGCCAATATCCCTCTAAACTTTTCCTTTTCATGGACCTATCCAAATGTCTTTTAAATGTAACGGTATCTACATCGATCACTTCCTCTGGTAGTTCATTCTACATATGAACCATCCTCTGGGTGAAAAGGTTGCCCCTCAGATCCCTTTTAAAACTTTCTCCTCTGACCTCATGTTTTGAACTCCCCCACTCCAGGGAAAAGACCTTTGATATTCAACTTTGTCTGTGCCCCTCATAATTTTTTAAGTTTCTATAAAGTCACCCCTCAACCTCCTACACTGCAATGAAAAAGTCACAGCCTTTCCAGTTTCTGTTTATAACGCAAGCCTCCAGTTCCAGCAACATCCTGGTAAATGTTTTCTGAACCCTCTCCAATTTAATAATACCCTTCCTGTAGCATTGCAACCAGAACTAGATACAGTAATCCAAAAGTAGCCTCATCAGCCTCCTATAATCAATGGTCTGAGTAATAAAGGCAAGTGTTCTGAACGCCTTCTTAACCTATCTACCTGTGACAAACTTTTAAAGAACTATGTTTCTGAACCCCAAGGTCTCTCTGTTTGCCAACACACCTCAGCGCCATAGCATTATCTGTAAAAGTTCTGCCCACGTTTGTTTTACCAAAATGTAAATACCTTATCTAAATTGAACTCCATGGGCCACTCCTTAGCCTACTGGGCCAATTGAGCAAGATCCCTTTGTAAACTTCGATAACCTTCTGCATTGCCCACTATTCCAGTAATCTTGATGTCATCTGTGTTTTTCTGAAGGCATCAGATTGTCAGTTGATTGCAGGAGGTGGGACTGTTACAACATGGTGTTTCACATTAGAGTGGTTTGAATTGGTGTTTCTCATTGAGAGTGGTCAGAAAGAATTTATCATTTCAAGGTCATGTAGGGTTTCTTCTTACAAAATTCAACTTGCACGTTGTCTATGAAAATGAATCAGATATTCCAGTGGGTTCGCAGACCGAACTTTTACCTCTGACCCCGATAGGATGGAAAAGCTCTCCATCTCCGAACAGCAGGCTTCCGATGATGTGGATTTGCCTGCGCTTCATTCCTAGTGGGGTTGGTCTGCAGCAGAAATCTGCCACAGTTTTAAGGTTAAGTTTAGCAATCCCATTCAGGAAGATCCAGATGCCGGCTGGCTGGTTTGGGGATGAATCATGTCACATGGTTACAGTCATGGGCACCTTCTTCCCTTCTGCAAACACTTCAGGTTTTTCAGTGAAATCAAACTCCTCCTGAAACCTGAAGGATGTGACATCAGAACAAAAAACAGCCTCAGATCCTCCTACTGGGATATTCCATTGGGATTCTAAACCCTTCGTTCTTGATGGTTTACCTTGCCCTAGACCCTCACTTCAAATCAAGCAATGATTTTAATATCTTTTCCAAATCAATCTATTCAGAGATGTTATGACACAACTCTGAAGCAAGTGGGACTTCAATCCAGGTTTCCTGGCTCAACTGATGATTAAAAAGGATTTCTAGGATATTGGTTTCAGCTGGAGAGCAGCATGTGGAGAGTTCACAAGCCTAGGAATGCAAAGGTCTGGAGACTAACTTTTCTGAAAGTTTAGGGAGAGGTGGAAAGGATAAAGAGAGAGAGAGCAGGCTGGTGTGATCTTGGCTTGAAATTGCTGAAGCTTTTGGTAGATTCACTTTGCTTCCTCAAAAGTGAAATGGTAGAAAAGAGCCGTGGTGGTTGGCACAAGCCCAATAATATAGTTCCCCCTCCCATACTGGGATACAGCTCATTTCAGACAAACACTATTTCAGCTTGAGAAGAGCAAAATAATAAATTGAAACCTTTGGGTTTGCCAAGTTATAAAAATCTTGGATGTGCAAAGGGTCTGTTTGTTTTGGCATTTCAAAGGTAATATGGCCGGTAATAATTTGAAGAGTGGTATTTTCACTGCTCTGTTTGCACACCTGGCCTCTCTTTGTGAATGTTTCCTGAATTCTCCTGACCCTTTCATAACACAATACAGCTCAAAAAATAGGACGTCTTTCCTGTGCAGACTCTCTGATTCAATTATCCAATTATTTTCACTCATACCTCTACATTTTAATAATAACTTATATTTATGTTGTACTTTTGACAAAATGAAACATTTCATTGGTCTGTACAGGAGCGTTATTTTTTTTTAAATGACACTGAGCCACATCACTCACTGAAAACCTGTTCAAAGAGGCAGATTTCAACTAGTGCCTTAAGCCTGTGTCTTCTAGTCACTGCCTCCTCTGTCACTGGTGCAATTTCTCCCACTCCACTCCTTCAAAATTCTTCGTTGTTTTGAAAATTTCAAATCTCTTCTTCATCTTTTCTGCTTTAAGCAGAATGTGGGATTTTGTTTCGCATTCTGGTTCTGTTATGAGACCTGTGATTCACACATCTGGAGTGATGTTCTGGAGATATAAACATCCAATCTATCACCACAACTGGAGAATTTAAATTCAATTTATCCAATGAATTCTGAATAAAAAGCTAACTGTGATTCAATGGATGAAATTCTTGTCTCTGGGTCAGAACATTCTGGATTCAAATCCCAATCCAGGACTTGGATGCCAACGATCCAGGTTTAACAATTCAGTACAATTACAATACTGAGAGAGTGCTATTCTTCCAGGATTGCCATTTTTTGTGGGATTTGCTAAACTAAGAACATGGCTGTTCCCTTAGGAAGACATAAAAGGTCCTGTGATACTGTTTTGAAGAGAAACAGGAATGTGGCTGACAGTGTCCTAATGGGTTGATTTGCAGAGCAGAGTGGTGCTAACAGCATGGGTTCAGTAGTCACACTGGCTGAGGGTTAGACTGAGCAACAGTAAATGACCAGTGATATCTTTCCAAGTCAAGATGGTGAGTGGCTTGGAGGGGAATTTGTAGGTGATGATCTTCCTGAACATCAGCCACCCTTGTCCTTCCTGGTGGTAGAGATCACAGGCAACATTCCCTCTATTTTTTCTTTAACTGGATGAACCATGGGGCAGCGACTTGTAAGTCATCTTCTAGATAGTACATACTGCTGCTATTGGTGAATTGGTTGCCAATCAAATAGGCTACTTTTTCCCGGATGGTGTCAAACTTCTGAAGTGTTATTGGAGCTGCACCTGTCCAGGCAAATGGGACTGTTCCACCCTATTCCTGACTTGAGCCTTTTTTTGGGGGGGTGAGAGGGGTGGGGGGAGGTGGGGTGGGGGAGTCATGTGTTAAGTTGTTGAACACGGTGCTCCCAGCCTCTGATTGCTGCTGAAGCAGATTTAAAGAGCCAAGAGGCTCCAAAGTCTGATGTCTCTATGTTACTTTTTCATCAGCTGCGCCAACTACAGATTATTCTGAAACCCCATCAGATTCAATATTCTTAAATGAAGGAAACTTCCACCTTCAGTCAGTTGGGCTTATATTTGACATCAAAGTCACAAAAAGTGATTGTTTAACTCACTGGGCGGAATGGACAAGATGGGCCAAAAAACCTGTTTCCATGATGTCTGAGAGGATGGCTGAGTCAGAAACCTCTAAGCTGTATTTAGATACTCACTTGCAGTGTGGGCCAAGAGCTGGAAAACTTCATTAGTGTAGTCAGATCACTCTTGACCAGGGCAGACACATGGTCTGAATTATTTTCTTCTCTGCTGTATAAGATCTATGAATCGAAGAGTGTGGCATTGGAAAAGCACAGCAGGTCAGGCAGCATCCAAGGAGCAGGAGAGTCAGCATTTCGGACATTCGATTCTCCTGCACCTGGGATGCTGCCTGACCTTCTGTACTTTTCCAGCACCGCACTCTTCGACTCTGATCTCCAGCATCTGCAGTCCTCACATTCTCCCTCTATAGATCTGAGCCTATCACAAGAAAGAATAAGAAAACAATGAACTAAGCCAGCTACTCTGCACTTTGCATTTATTTTCTCTGCCCAGAATGTGACCATATAATTCCAGCTGAGGCTAAGCCAGTGTTTTACAGAGTTTCAGCATAACTTCCTTTTATTTGTACTCCATTCTCTACTATTCATGCCAAGGATCCCATATGCTTTTTTTTAGCAGTCTTTATTTTCTGTGCCTGCAAAGTAAAGAAAGCTGCATTTGATGGTCTTCAATCTAAAGCAGACCACCCTGCGTCAGAAACAAAAACAAAAAGTACTGAAAAAACTCAACAGTCTGACAGCATCTGTGGAGAGAAAGCAGAGTTAATGTTTTGGGTCCAGTGTCCCTTCTTCAGAACTTGAGTCATAATCTTATGCCATATTATGTTTCCGGTTTGTAAGTCAGGAAGTGCAGTGTTGCAACATGGAGACATGGGTTTGTACAACATAGAAATAGACCCTTTGGTCCAACTCATCCATGCCCCACCAGATGTCCTAATCTAGAACTATTTGCCAGCACCCAGCACATATCCATCCAAAGACTTCCTGTTCATATATCCATTCAGCTGCTTTTTAAATGTTGGAATTTTACTAGCCTTCACCACTTCCTCTGGTAGCTCATTCCATACAAGCACCACCCACTGTGTGGAAAAGTTGTTCCTTAGGTCCCTTTTACATCTTTCCCCTCTCACCCTAAGCCTATAGTTTTAGACTCCCCCACCCTGGGAAAAAGACCTTGGCTATTCACCCTATCCATGTCCCTCATAATTTTATAACCATCTATAAAGTAACCCCTCAGCATCTGTTACTTCTGGGAAAATAGCTCCAACCCATTCAGCCACTCCCTATAGTTCAAACTCTCCAACCCCAGCAACATCCTTGTAAGTCTTTTCTGTACCTTTTGAAATTTCACAACATCCTTCCTGAATCGGGGAGACCAGAATTAAACACAGTATTCCAAAACTGGCCTAACCAATGTCCTGTTCAGCTGCAACATGAAATCCCAACTCTTCTACTTAATGCACAGTCCAATAAGGGTAAGTGTACCAAATACCATCTTCACTACCCTTTCTATGTGACTCCTCCTTCAAGGAAATGTGAATCTGCACCCCAAGGTCTCTTTGTTTGACAACACACCCCAGGACCCCACCATTAAGTGTTTAAGTCCTGCCATGGTTTTCCTTTCCAAAATGTAACAAAATGCAACATTTATCTAAATTAATCCAGCCACTCCTTGGCTCTTTGGCTCATCTGATCAAGATCCCATTATACTCTGAGGTACCCTTCTTGGCCGTCCACCACACCACCAAGTTTGGTGTTGTCTGCAAACTTACTAGTCATTCCTCCTATATTTACATCCAAATAATTTATGTAAATGATAAAAAGCAGCAGACCAGCACCAATCCTCAGCACTACTGGTCCAGTCCCAAAAAAGCCTTTCACTGCCTGTCTCCTACCTTCAAGCCAATTTTGTATCCAAATGGCTGGGTCTCCCTAAATGCCATTTGATCTAATCTTGCTAACCAGTTTACCATGTGGAATGTTGTTGAATGCCTTGCTGAAGGCGATATGCTGAAAAATGTGTTGCTGGAAAAGCGCAGCAGGTCAGGCAGCATCCAAGGAGCAGGAGAATCGACGTTTTGGGCATAAGCCCTTCTTCAGGAAAGGTGATATGGACAACATTCAGCACCCTGCCTTCATCGGTCTTCTTTGTGACATTATTTTCCATGCACATAGCCATGTTGCCTATCCCTAATCAGTCATTGCCTTACTTCTCAGATTGCCTTGGTTCTAGAATCCACGGAGATGTGGATCTAAGATCAGACATCATCACTAATGTATAATTCCTTGAATGTTTGGACCATTGAGGTCAGGAGTTCGAGGAATCTTGTGAATTGCAAGAATAATTATTTTGAAAGATCCCTGTGACATTTAAGGTAGATTTATGAGAGTCATACAGCGTGGAAACAGACCCTTCGGTCCAACGCGTCCATGCTAACTAAGTTTCCACCCTAAATTAATCCCATTTGCCTTCATTTGGCCCATATTCTTTGATTTCTTTCTTATTCATGTATCTATCCAAATGTCTCTTACATGTTGTAACTGTACCTGCATCTACCACTTCCTCTGACAGTTAATTCCACATAGGAACCACGCACTGTGTGAAATGTTGCCCCTCAGGTCCCTTTTAAATCTTTCTCCTCTGACCTTAAAAATATACCGTCCAGTTTTAAACTTCCCAATCCTATGGAAAAGACCTTGGGTACTCACCTTATCCAAGCCTCTCATGATTTTATAAACCTCTAAAAGGTCATCCATCAACCTCCTACGCTTCAGTGAAAGAAGTCCCAACCTATCTAACCTCTCCTTTTTGCTCAAATCCTCCACTCCCAGCAATATCCTTGTGAATATTTTCTGACCCCCCAATTTAATAATATCCTTCCTGTAGTAGGGCAAACAGAGCTGTACACAGTACTCTAGAAGTGGTCTCGTCAATGTCTTGTACAGCTGCAACACGACGTCCCAACCCCTAAACTCAGTGGTCTGAGCAATGAAGGCAAGCATTCCAAATGCCTTCATTACCACTCTGTCTACCTGTGACACAACTTGCAAAGAACTATGTACCTTAACCCCTAGATCTCTCTGTTCAACAACTCTCCCTAGGGCCCTTCCAATAACTATGTTAGTCCTGCCCTTGTTTGTTTTACCAAAATGCAACACCTTGCATTTATCCAAATTAAACTCCATCTGCAACGCCTCAGCCTATTGTCCCCAATTGATTAAGATCTCTTTATAATGTTAGATAACCTTCCTCACTGCCTACTCAACCACCAATTTTAGTGTCAATCACAAATGTACTAACCATACTTCCTCACTGCCTACTATACCAACTTTAGTGTCATTCACAAATGTACTAACCATACTTCCTCTTTTCTCATCCAAATCATTTATATAAATGACAAGCAACAGTGGATCCAGCACCAATCCCTTAAGAACACTGCTGGTCATAGGCTTTCAGTCCAAAAAACAACCCCCCACCACTACCCTCTGTCTCCTATCATCATGTCAATTTTCTATCTGTTGGAAAACTTTTCCTGAATCCCATGTGATCTAACTTTACTAACCAGCCTACCATGTTCAAGGGCCTTACTCAAGTCCATGTAGATAACATCTACCACTCTACATCAAAACGGGTAGCGCTGGAAAAGTATAGCAGGCCGGGCAACATCTGAGGAGCAGGACAGTCGACATTTCGGGCATAAGCCCTTCATCAGGCCTTCTCTTTTGTAAACTGTTGTCAAGACATTAATATTTTCTTTGTCGACTTCCGAAGCTTCCATGTCTTTCTCCACAGTAAAACCTGATGCAAAATATTAGTTCATATCTTTCCCTTCTCTTGTAGTTACACTCATAGACAACCTCGTTGATCTTTAAGGGGCCCTATTCAATCCCCAGTTGCTCTTTTGCCCTTAATGTACTTGTCAAATAGTTTTTGATTATCTTTATCCCTATCTGCCAAGACTATCTATATACCCTTTTTGCTCTCCTGATTTCCCTCTTAAGAATGCCTCTAGTCCACTTGTATTCTTCAAAAGATTCATTTGATCTCAGTTGTCTGTACCTGACATTTGCATCCTCCTTGTCCTTGACCAGAGCCTCAATATCCCCATTCATCCATTGTTCCCTCCTCCTTATCAGCCTTACCCTTTGCTCTAACAGGAACATACTGCCTCTGAAGTCCTGGGTATCAATTTCGTTTGAAAACCTCTCACTTGCCAGTCATCTCTTTACCTGCCATCAGTCTACCCCAATCAACTTTTGAATTGATACCGTCAAAACTGGCCTTTCTCTAATTTAGAACTTCAACTTAATTATGATCAATGATCCCAAAGTGTTCCCCCACTAGCACTTCATTTACTTGCCCTGCTTTATCTCGCAAGAAAAGGTCAAGGTTTGCTCCTTCTCTAGTAGGTACATCTAAATATTGATGAATAAAATTTTCTTGAACACATTTAACAAATTCGTCTTCGTCCAAGCCCTTAACACACTGGCAGTACCAGTCTACTTCAGGCAACAAAGAGTGTATAACTCCATATTTTTCATTCTTGTAAAGCAGTTTCCATGTTAAATGTGAAGCAGTTGAGCTGTGACTTACCTGAAAGAATTTATAATTTTGTGGGAGGTATTAGTTGGTCCCTGAAACATTCCTGAAGAAGGGCTCATGCCCGAAACGTCGATTCTCCAGCTCCTTAGATGCTGGCTGACCTGCTCTGCTTTTCCAGCAACACATTTTCAGCCCTAAAATGACCTCAGAAGTGAGGTTAATTGCCATTTGAAATGCAATTTGATAATCTATTGTGGTACATCTTGTCATATAGTAAAGTCAGAGGACAGTATCCCCACTCCCATCCTTAAGTGGTCCAATTGTACTGTTAACCACCAGCTTTCTCTTTGTATAACTTTAACATTTCTTATTGTTGTCTTTTGCAACTATTATAGGTTCCCTTTCTTCAAATTCTATGCTGTCCTTTACCACCTCCAATGGCTGGTTTTATTTGTAAGTTGGAGTTTTACCTTCTCATGGGTACAAACCACTTCTGAATAGCATTAAATATTTCTTTGAACACCCTCCACTGTTCCTTGGTTGTTTAATCTAATAACAGAGCTTCACAGTTTACTGCTGACAATCTGTCTCATCACATTAAAGACTACCTTACTTAAATTTGAAGTTATAGTCCCCGATCTTTACTTGTCTCTTACAAACACTATGTGAAGAAACTAAATCATGTTATGATCACCACTTGACAAATGCTCATGAACAACTAGGATCACTAATTAAATCAGGCTCGTTGCTCATTAATAAATTCTGTGCTGTTTGTTCTCTTGTCACATCCAAGCTATATTGCTATACGAAGCTATTCTGGACATGGACTAGAAATGCGTAACCTTTCTGGCAGCTGCTTGTCTGTCTTTAATATTGTTAATATTAAAGTTCTCCATGTATCCTACCCTGCCTTTGCTACGTTGTTGCCTAATGTTGATGCCTGTGGGCCAGAATCTTCAGGTTTGATTCCCACTCCACAGCGTGTTGACCTCAAAGTGTGCTCATTCTGGCCCAAACAGGTTGATTTGCAGACATTAACTCTCTTCAATACGCCCAAAAAACTTTTAAGAGCTGGAGTCTCCTGGACAGTCATCCTGGAGAAGGCAATGACATCGCACTGTAACACTTTATCTATAAGCGTGGTCCAATTCTGAGAAATGAGAGCAGAAGAAAAGACAGACTGAACTATCAATTATGCCAGTAATTGTGAATTGTTTAAGTATTTCGAATAGACTGCACTTTTCGGCAACATAATTGATATCACATTTTGTAACTGACTGACCACAGGAGCTAGCACCTGATGTATGATTGCTGCAGATGGAATAGTATGGCAGAGAAGGAGGCCATTCAGCCCATAGTGTCTAATGCCAGCTCTTTGAAAGAGCCATTCATATAATACCCACTTTAACCATTCTTACGTTTGAACCCTGCCCATTTTTTTTTCTCTTTTGCAGACAATGGAACTAATCCTCAGGTTAGTCGCTCAAATAAAAACAATCTTCCTTGTGTTGAGTCAGGAAACAGCAAAATACATAGATCAAAGCGGAGAGGATTGATTAGTCTTCAGGGTGGCAGCAGAATGTAGAGGTTGCAAGAGGGCATATCATTTAGTCTCTGGTTAAATGCTGTAAAAATGCTTATTCAGCCTAATGTAAAGACTGTGTCTTTTTATTTTCCTATCGTTTTAATTGGGGACTGAAACGGAACTAGAACCGTTATAAAACTTAGGCTTGCGAGAGGATTTCTGAAGTTTTTAAAAGTAACATGACATTCATTGTAAGCTCTATTTATGCAGCTGCTTGTTCAAATTGTAGTCAAAGTGTAGACTGCAGACAAGCTGGAGCTAAAGAATGTGGAAATTTAGCCAGTAACACATAGCTGATTGGTCTGTGGACTAGTGAACAGTTATTGATGACAAAGGCATTCTGCCTGCCAAAAACGATATGATTAGCAGGTAGCTGTACAGCTTGGGGTAATGAACAAGATAGTGAGAAGTATTTAGAACTCCACCAGCTGAGGCATTCTCCCTATTTGCTGCAGTAAAATTCACTTTAAGACTGAAAGAAACAGTGTATTTTTCTGTCAGCAAATGCTGTAAACTGTCACTTTTATTTAATAAGTCAGAGGCATTTTATAAATGTGAACGAGCCACCCTGGGGCTCTTGCAAACCAGTGAAAGCATCAGAGGTGAAAGACTAAGAAGCAGTGTTCAGCACAAGAGTTATCTCAATGGATCCTGTGAACAGAGACCACTGAAATGATTTCCTCACTTTCCCTCCATCCATAACATCCATCTGTTATTGTTTTCTTGTGTATATATGTAAGGAGCATTTACAAAAGAGCATTAGAGTTTTACATAATATAGAAATGTGCTGATAATTCATAATTGTTTACCAGTAGCTTGAGTCTATTTACCTGTAACAAGTAGGTACTCTTGTTAAGTACAGAATCCTAGTCCATGCTTTCTGCCAATCTGGATTGGAAAGTCAAGTAAATTGGAAAATGCTGCATTCTTTTTGAAATCATTAAATTTTGTGACATCTCTGGGAATGGTGGGGTTTGATTTCCAACACACTACCCCAGTGGTACATGATTTGGAGATGCTGGTGTTGCCAAACAGACAAGGCGACAAAACTACACCACGTACATTCATGCCAAGAACAAAAAACTGGAGAAGCTTGGCATTCTCACCAGTAATAGCAAAGCTCACCCTGGAACCACCGTAGACAAAATTATCACTGCTAGGAATTCTATTATCAACTTATTGGACCACACCCTTCAACCGGAAGAGATTGAAGTCCTGAGTAGGGGTCTCAACTTCTGCCCCACCACCAAAATGGACCCGTTGGTTCTGGCAGCATACATGGAGGAGTTCATCAGACGAATGAGACTCCAGGAATTCTTTCAAGGTGCCAGCAGTAATCCCAATGAGCTCACTGATGAACTGGAACAGTCATCACAGGGATCTGTAGAGGAGCGAAAGAAGGTGTCAACTTGGACCCCACCGGAGGGCCGCTGCCCTGGGCTTGACATGTATGCTGAAACCGTCAGGAAATATATAAATGCCAGATTCATCAGCCGTACCCACAAGGTAGAGCAAAACATCACCCGTTCACAGCACAATGCCATCCAGGCTCTCAAAACCAATCACAACATTGTCATCAAACCAGGGGACAGTACATGATTACAATAGCAATGATAGCAATGACCTCTATTTATTTAGTGCCTTTAACACAATGAAATATCCTACAACACTTCTGAAGAGTGGGACAGCGTGGTGGCTCAGTGATTAGCACTGCTGCCTCACAGCACCAGGGTCCCAGCTTTGATTCCAGCCTCGGGTGACTGTCTGTGTGGAGTTTGCACATTTTCCCTGTGTCTGCATGGGTTTCCTCTGGGTGCTCTGGTTTCCTCCCACAGTCCAAAGAAGTGCAGGTTACGCGGATTGGCCATGCTAAATTGCCCATACTGTTAGGAGCGTTAGTCAGAGGGAAATGGGTCTGGGGTGGGTTACTCTTCGGAGGTTCGCTGTGGATTTGTTGGGCTGAAGGGCCTGTTTCCATGCTGCAGGGAATATAATCATTGCTTATATTCTGATACTGATCCATGTAATATTAGGAGGAACAATCAAAGCCTTTTCTAAGGGATTGGTTTCAAGGTGGAGCTTTGATGAGGAAATTTCATTTAAGAGATGGAGAGGTTTCAGGAACTGGCCAGGAAACTGAAGGCACAGTCACCAATGGTGGAGTGACTAAATTTGGGAATGTTCAAAAAGCCAGAATTAGAGTGTTGCAGAGTTCTCAGAGGGTTTTGGGCCTGGTGGAGAATTTTGATGTTGGGAAGGATGAGGTCTTGAAGAGATTTGGAAACAAAGATAAAAATTTTTTAAAGTCAAGGTGTTTCTCTACAGTGACTCAGTATGGGTCAGCAAGCACGATGGAGATAAGGGAATGGAACTCTCTTCAAGTTTCAACATGGGGAGAGAGGTTTCTTTACATGCCTCAAGTCTACAGAGTATGGAATGTGGGAGACTAACCTGGGAATAATTGTGTCTGGAGGTAGAAGAGGCATGATGGAATGTTTCCACAGCAGATGAATTGAGACAGGGCAAATCAGATAATGCTTTGAAAGTAAAATTTGGAGGAGTATGTTAAGGCAGGAGAGAGAGGCCGAGAGATTTAGGGCGCATATTCCGAAATGCACAAGAGACCAGAATTATAGGAGTTCAAAGAGAAAGAGGCCATCATATTGTGGCTGGTTCGTTAAATGAACATCATTGGGGGGATCCAAGATGGCGTCGACCCAGCAAGTCTGAGTCTATAGTGCTCCTCCCAAGACTTGGGTAAAGTGGGTCACCCACCCCCACCACACTCTCCAAATCATTTATAATAGCTGTTTAATTTAATTAGTTGCTTAGTATTAAATTTAAACAATCTAATATTTAGTAAAAATGACCAAAGGGAAGGGAGCCCGCAGCACTCAGCAAGTAGGAACCCCTTCCCCACCCTCACCAGCTGCAGCTGAGGCGTCCACAGCCGCCCCGGGGGACTTACCTACAGTGACAAGCCTTGTAGAAATGATCTCCAAACTGGATGCGAAGATCGACGCTTTTATCGAAGAATCCCGAAATTGATGGGATTCACTCTCGGCCACGCTGCAGAAGCACGACCGAGACATTTAGATAATCGAGTGCCGAGTTGGAGGGGCGGAGTTAAAGGCTGCGACCTCTGAAACTACAGCTCAATCGGCCGTGGATCAGGTCCGGACTCTCGAACAGCGAGTCCGGACCTTAGAGAATTACATTGACGACCTCGATAATCGAAGTCGTCGAAAAAATATTCGTTTTTCTGGGCCTTCCCGAACGGGAAGAGGAAGGCCAGCTTACAGCGTTCCTCGAGCAGTGGCTGCCACAGCTTTTAAATCTGGAAGCTGGATCAGGCCAGATAAGGGTGGAATGGGCCTACCAGGTTGCAATACACGGCCTGGCTTGAACCAGCACCCTCGCCCAGTCCTGTTACGGCTGCAGAGCTAAAGGGAGAGGCAGATGCTCCTAGAAGCTTCTAGAAATCTTGGAAAAGACCCCCAAGCTATGATCTATAAAGGATCCAAGATCATGTTATTCCAGGACTTTTCCCCAGTTCTGGTCCGAAAGAGGAAGACATTCGACGAGGCGAATAAGCGTTTAAGGGACTTAAATATTCAGTACTCCTTACACTACCCAGCGACGCTACGCTTTAACCATGAAGGATCCGTGTATAACTTCGGATCGCCAGAAAAGGCGAAGGAATTCTTGGACTCTCTTAGATAAACTGTAAGAGATAATGGATGTTGGTTTGCCTTTCCCCCCACTTTGGTTTATATCCCCCCCACTTTTTTTTTCTTACCTTACTGTTTAATATTATCAATGGGGGGTGGGAGAGGGATTTGATTTTCTCCCCCCCCCCTTGGGGTTGTGTTCTTTTATTATTTTATATATATATGTGGGTATGTATGTATATGAGTGTGTATATTAATGTTGGTGGCGGGAGGTGGTTACCTTATTCTATTTTACCTCTGTCTTTAAGGAGCGGGGTTGTTTCTCCCTTGTTATTTTGTATTATTATATTTAATTATTATTTATTGAGGTTGTAATTTTATAGTTATATGTTTATATATGGTATTAACATTACCAAATATATCCAGGTGTTGGTATGGGTGGGGATAGGCTGCTCACTGTTAACTCTAGCTTTGTATTATATCTGCATTCTCCTCATTTTATTGAGGAGCGCCTGGGTCAAGGGTGGGGCATTGGTTGGGAGAGGATACAATGGACTTTTGGAAAGGAAGTGACACCCCCTGGGAACAAGGGGGCAAATCTCCACTTAAATACGTTTTTTTTATTTAGAAATAGTTTTTTATTATACTGTTGTGAGTGTATTAGAGAGCCTTTATTTTTGTAAATTTTGTATGCTTTATGCTCGGGATGTTCTGGATAGGGGTTCCCCTCCCGAGGGGTCTCTGATTTGCCCGGATGATTATGGTTGATCAGTCGGTTAAGTGGTGCACCTGGAATGTCAAGGGGAGTAATTCGCCAGTCAAAAGGAAGAAAATATTATCAAATCTTAAGAAAGAAAGAGTTGATATAGCTCTCCTACAGGAGACACATCTGCCGGATAAAGAACACTTGAAACTACGACAGGGTGGATTTGATCAGGCCTTTTTTCCTTCTTTTAACTGAAAAAGCAGGGGAGTTGTTATTCTTGTTCGGAAGAATTTCCCTTTCAAAATCCTAAATCAGATAAAAGACGAATCTGGATGATATATTTTGATTAAAGCCCTTATAAATGGAGAGGAATATGGGATTTCAAATTTGTACTGCCCCCCGGCACACCCCTTTAAATTTATAACGGAAGCCTTTTCAAAATTGATGGCTTTTGGTGCCCGTCATACAATTATAGGGGGAGATTTTAATTGTATTATGGATCCGGAAATAGATAGGATTCCCAAGAGTACTGCAGGAGTGTCTCCCAGATCTAGACAAATGGTGGATCTGAACAAAGAATTAGGATTAGTAGATGTATGGAGATGTCTTCATCCACAGGGCAGGGATTTTTCTTTCTACTCCAATCTACATAAATGCCATACCAGAATTGATATGTTTTTGCCCCCTCGATTTTTTTAAATTCCATATCATCCTGTAAAATAGGTAGTATAGCAATTTCTGACCACGCTGCTATATATATGGAAACTAAGGCGAGGAACAATGAGACATCTCCTCGGCATTGGCATATGGACCCCTTCCTAATGAAAGATAGTAAATTTGTAAAGTACTTCTCTCAAGAATTTAAAACTTTTTTAGAAATTAATTCAGGTACGGCTAGCAACCCATCAATGATGTGGGAGACCATCAAAGCTTACACGTGAGGTTTGATCATCTCCTACTCAGCGACCCAGAAAAAATTGAAGGGAGAACAACAGCGTCTGCTTGAAGCTCGCTTAAAAGCAGCTGAAACAGCATACAGTGATAGACCTTCTATTATTAAATAGCAAAGGATTACGGCTCTTAGGACAGCTCTAAACACTACGCTTACTCAAACGGCTAAGAGGGAAATATTATTTGCAAAACAAAGGTTATATGAATATGGCGACAAACCGGGTAGATACTTAACATTTCTTGCAAAGAAAAAAAAGGCCCCTCAGACTATTATGTCTATCAAGGAAAGTACGGGTATTTTGACTCATGATCATAAAAAGATTAATGCGATCTTTAGAGAATTTTATTCTGAGTTATATAAATCGCAGGATTGTGAAGATAGGACTAGGAGGATGCAGTCATTTTTAAAAAATTTGACCTTTCCGGGCCTAACTCTGGAACAGGTATCGGTCTTAAATGCTCCCCTAACAGTCCAAGAGATACTTGATGCAATTAGGCAACTTCAGAGCAGTAAGGCACCGGACCCAGATGGTTTTCAAGTGAATTCTATAAAGAATTTACAGAAATATTGGCTGGTCCACTTATGGACATGTATAACTATGCATATAGTCAGGGCTGTCTCCCGCCTTTGCTGAAAGAGGCAAATATCTCTCTTATCCTTAAAAAAGGAAAGGATCCAGAAGATTGTACGTCATACAGACCAATATCCTTGCTAAATGTAGATTTTAAAATTCTTTCTAAAATGTTAGCATCGAGACTAGAAAGGGTACTGCCATATATCATAAAGGAGGATCAGATGGGGTTTATTAAGGACCGTAGATCATCCAATAATATTAGAAGGGTTTTGAATATGATTCAAGCCTGTCATCCGGGAAAGATACCAGGAGTCGTAGTTTCATTAGACACGGAAAAGGCTTTTGATAGGGTTGAATGGTCATATTTGTTTTACACATTGGAAAGGTTTGGCGTTGGACAGGTGTTTACCAAATGGGTCTCAACGTTGTATAGTGATCCCAAAGCAGTTGTGGTTACCAATGGATTAGGTTCGGATAGCTTCAGTGTGGGTAGGGGCTGCCGTCAGGGATATCCTCTCTGGCCATTGTTATTTACGCTAATAATTGAACCACTAGCAGAAGCTATACCAGCTGATCCTAATATAACGACCCCAAGGATTGGTACAAGTAAACATAAAATTACCCTTTATGCAAATGATGTTCTTCTATTCCTCAGTAATCCTCTGATGTCCGTACCTCGCCTAATCCAAGTTATTAATACATTTAGCGCATTCTCAGGCTATAAAATTAATTTTTCAAAATCGGAGGCTATGCCAATGGGTGACCTTGCTATGATACCCCACTTAGTGGACGGATCCCTTTTTCCCTTTCATTGGTCCCTGGAGGGCTTCTTATAATTAGGCATTTTTATTACCCCAGTATTTGTTCAGTTGTATAAGGCAAATGTTGTGTATTTACTGGAAAGGATAAGGCAGGACCTCCAGCGATGGGGAGACCTTCCAATTTCCTGGCTGGGTAGAATAGCACTAATTAAAATGAATGTCTTGCCCCGTCTCCTATACCCTATGAGAATGCTTCCAGTGATGCTGCCGAGGCTGGCTCTACGTAAATTATATGGCTGGCTGGGTTCCTTTATCTGGAATCATAGACGGTCCCTCATTAAGCTGAAGAAGCTACAGCTTCCACAGGCAAGGGGAGGATTGGACTTCCCAGATTTTAGGAAATATCAGTTAAGTTCCCTATTAAGTTACATAGCTGATTGGGTCTTGTCTGATCCACAATCAATCTGGTTGGACATCGAGGCCTCTCAAGTAAAATACCCACTTATTAACCTTTTATTTTCAGACAAGAGGAAAATCATTACAGATCACTGTAAAAACCCTATAATACTAAACGCAATTAAGGCTAGGAATATAATGCGGCAAAATGAGGGCAATTCACATAAAACATCTCCCTATGCACCGATAGTGGGAGCATGGGGATTCCAACCGGGGTTTACAGATGCGACTTTTAAACTCTGGAGATCCTGGGGTATCTCATGTCTAGGGGACCTATTTAAAGATGGGGTCCTGATGTCTTTTGAACAGCTGTGTCAGAAATTCGGATTACCTAATGGAGACCTCTTTCGATACTTCCAAATTCGAGACTATACACAGAAGAAGACTACGTTATTAGATAGTCTTTATAAATCAGATAGAGAATGTAGTGTCCTACGACCAGTGGGGGTATCTTCCGTCAGTACTATTTATCATTCACTACATGATGAAGTATTGGAAGATATGGATAATCTGCTTAAAACATGGGATCAGGATTTGGGACTAGAAATCTCTATAGAAACATGGAATGATATTTGGGAAAATGCTAGAAGAATTACTATCTGTAACAGAACCCAGGCTATCCAGCTGAAGATACTTCATAGGGCCCATATAGCACCGGTTCGATTGGCAAAATTTAAGGCAGGAGCATCTCCAATGTGTCCCAAATGTAAAATAGAGGTGGGCACTCTTGTACATTGCCTATGGACTTGTCATAAGATCCGTAGATATTGGACTAAAGTAGCAAGTGCTCTGACAGAAATTTTAGGAATGGAAATTAAAGTGGACCCTGTATCTCTCCTTTTGGGCTTTTCGAACTTTCCCTCCCTGGACATGTACGGGAAGAGACTATTTTCTATTCTCTCTTTATGTGCAAGGAAAAATATTTTGGTGAACTGGGTGGCTGAGGGCCCCCCGGACTTTTAAATTGGCACAGATTAATTATGGAATGTATTCCCCTTGACTTCCTTACAAATATGGTGCACCGAAAGACCGAATTATTTTATAAAATATGGCAGCCCTTCTTGAATTACATAAATACAGATATTTCGGCTATCTTAACAAGGGCTTTTATTTAATTGAGATTACAAACCTGGCTGGTCCGGGGCCCCTTAGGAGAGGAATCCCGCACGAATATGGGTTTTATTACATTTGATATTAACACATTCCGAGCATGTAAGAGATTTAAATATACACTCTGGTTAGTTGTAGGTTAGATTAGTAGACAGTTGAGTTTGTTTTTTTTTTCTTTTTCGGTATTTTTTCTTTTGTTAAATCTTGGCTATTGTATATTTGATTTAATTGTATATTAATGTTTGTATTTGAGAGTTTTGTTTATTTTTGTAAACTTGTAAAAATGTTAAATTTCTAATAAAAATATGTATTTAAAAAATGAACATCATTATCGACTGCCAATTTCATCCTTTAACCCTGTACTCTTGCGTGGTATTTCTATCTGAACTGTCATTCTCTTGAATGTCTCATTTGAACCCACCTCCACTAGTCTTTAAGGCAGTGCATTCCCTCAGTACTCGCTGTGTGAGGAAGTTTTTTTCTCATGTCACATTTGTTGCTTTTGCAAATGAATTTATATCTGTTTTCTCTGATTTTTGAATCCTGTCTACTTTTGTAGTTACGTTGTTGACAAGAGCACTAGCCCCAGAGCAGTTCAGGTGGAAACCATTGCACCAGTACAGATCCCACTGGTGTGACAAGTAATGCTGTTTTTTTTTGCTTATTATCTGCTTTGAGCAGCCAACATTGACAAAGTCCAAATACCTAGTTTATATCAGGGAGTGTTGGGGTTATAGTACAGAATGTGAGACTGCAGCACACCAGATTCAGCAAAGACTGCAGGATCTTGAGAATTGACAGAATGTCTGTCTAATATGTGTGGCTAATGTTTAATAGTGTGATCACCGAACTGCAGTGTATGGGGGAGACTGGCAAAAGAACACTCTGTTTCTCATAAAAGTGTTTACCCAGTGGCAGTTCAATTGATCTAAAAGGACGACCTTCAGAAGGCAAAGTTGCGTGGTTAAAAATATTTCAGTCCTTGGCTCACAGTCAGTCCCCTTATCATATTAAAGTATGTTTGCAATCTGAAAAAAAATCACATTGATCTCACCACACGTGGTTCAGAGGGTTGATTAGAGAAACTCATTCATTGAAGGGTCACAGAGCTGTGGTGGGGACAAGACAGATGCTGCGAAATTTGAGATAAAAGGACCTCTGGGTGGTTTGAATTCAACATGTTGACTTGTGCCCAGATGTTTGTCAAATGCTTCATTTAGATGTTTTCCATAAAACCAACCTCAGCATAATTTGACTTTATATCTTGTTGATGAGGGAATCCTTAAGTAATTCCCAATTTAACAACAATTTTTGGAAATAGTCACTTGCTAAGACAAAGCTGGAGTTTTGTTAAAAAAAAGAGATGTGTCGAAGCTTTTCGTCTTGTTCTTGTTCGGATAGATGCAAGAATACCAAATTTCACAAGAAACAGCAATTTGTACTGCGTGAGGAAAGGATGTTATTTATTAGGAAGGCAACTCTAGTCAAGGCAATGCCATGGAGCATGCCATGATGGGGAGGTGCCAGTGTTGGACTGCAATGGACAAGGTCAGAAGTCACATGACATCAAGTTGTAGTCCAACAGGTTTATTTGAAATCACAAGCTTGCAGAGCACTGTTCCTTCGTCAGGTGAAGTGAAAAAAAGCACACAGGCACAGAATTTATGTGCCGAGAGATCAAAAGATCATACAAGTGGTGTGAGTGGAATGTCGACAGGCTGAATCAGAGTCTTTGCAGGTGATCAAGAGTGTCAGACAGTGTTAGTAATGTGTCACCAACTGAGTAGCCAGTGAAAACATGACCTATGATTCGATTATTTGTGGCAGAGAGATAATTACAAAAAATAAAATGATGCTGGAGACAAACCAAATGGCTGGAATAACACGATAGGTAAAAGAATCACATACCGAGGGTCGGGCAAAGTAACAAGTAGTCTAAAACTGTAGAAACTAATTAAGATAGAGAAATCATAACAAGTTATCAAGATGATAATGTCAAAGTAGGACATTAAGGAAGATTTTACAAGTACAGAACAGTGCGATGGGGTACATGTAGCGTAATATGAATCCAAGATCTTGATTGAGTCCCTTTCATGGGTACGGAACTTGGCTATCAGTTTCTGCTCGGTGATTCTGCATTTTTGTGTGTCTCAAAGGCTGCCCTGGAGAGTTTACCCAAAGATGGGAGACTGAATATCCTTGACCACTGAAGTGTTCCCTAACTGGGAGGGAACATTTCCATCTGGTGATTGTTCCGCAGTGTCCATTCGTCCATAGACAACATTGGCCGAGTCACATGAGTACCTGCTATGTACGTGCTGGATGGTGTTCCCATGCGTGATGGTAGTATCCATGTCGATGATCTGACATGTCCTGTAGAGGTTGCCTTGGCAGGGTTGTGTGGTGTTGGAGTCAATGTTGTCCTGAAGGCTGGGTAATTTGCTGCAAACAGTGGTCTGTTTAAGGTTTGACGATTGTTTGAAGGTGAAGAATTGGTGAGACGTTCGTCATCATTGATACATGTTGAAGGCTGTGAAGAACATGGCGTAGTTTTTCCACTTTGGGGAAGTATTGGACGATGAAGGGTACTCTATTGAGCGTGCCCTGTGTGTGTCTTCTGAGGTGGTCATTGTGTTTTTCTGCTCTAGCACATTGGAATTAGTGATCGATGAATTGAGCATCGTATCCTGTTCTTTTGACGGTGTATTTTAGCATCTGTAGGCATCCATTGGGTTCTTACATGTCCGAGCTGATCCTGTGTATATGCTGGGCTTGTCTGTAGAGGGTGGCTTCTTTAACATGTTGAGAGCAGTAGCTAGAGAAGTCCAGCATTGTTAGGTTATCTGTGGGTTTGCGATAGAGTGAGGTACTGAGGTGTCTGTCCTTAATGGAGATGCGTGTGTCCAAGAATGAGACTGATTCTAAAGAGTAGTCCATTGGTAAGTCTGATGGTGGGATGAAACTTGTTGATATCATTGGGATGAAACTTGTTGATATCATTGTGTAGTCATTTCAGTGATTCCTCACCATGAGTCCAGAGGAAGAAAAATGTTGTTGACGTATCTGATGTATTGCGTTGGTTGGAGATCCTGTACAGCAGCAAATTTTTGAATTTTTATTATCCATGCTTCTGTTTAATTTTTAAAATGCAAGTTCCTTTATTCTGAAATGGACAGATCTCTCCTGGCACATGAGGCACACTCAGCCTGAATGATCATCCTAAATTGGTTGTTAATGGAATTCTTAATGCACGTAATGCTATGCAATTGAGGAAACGTATCTACACCAGACATTATATGCTAAGCTTTTCACAAAAGTGCTTGTTGAGTACAGTCAGCACTGTGCCTACAACTGAAGAGACATTTTGTACGATCTGCTAGTCTTTGTGGGATGTACAGCCCAAATTGCATTGGTACCTGCAGTTCATATACCACATTACTTACTTGTTTAGCCAGCAGAATGTTTGTTAGGCTTTAATGAAACTCTTGTCAATTGGCTTAAATCACTGTCCTTTGGTTCATGATCATTCCACCAAGAGAAACAGCATCGAATCTGACCAGACACCACATCACTTTGGTCACTTGATAAATTTGTTTTTGCAATGGTTTCAACAAGGTTTGTTCAGCTTCTGGGGAATGGCTCAGGTAATTTGCCTCAGGTAATGCTGCAATCAGAGTACACCTGGAACCAAGCCATGCATTCATCACGTGGTCAGTGCACTGTTGCAGCATGGACTGAGTAGTTACTGGGTATCTGGCTGTCTGCCCAAGGAATTTCTGTGGAAGATCTAGAAAGGGTGAAGGCCGAACCCGTCACCCACCCCGCTCATCCATATCTGACCACCTGCTTATTTTACACCTCTCCACCCCCATTCTTCTCCCTCACCACTTTCGCCACTTCATCTTTCCCACACCATTCATCCAAAATGCTATTAAAAGTAAATGACTGTGGGATACATTTCTACAGTTTTTTTAATGAATGAAATCTTTTCAACGCCTGATAGGCTGCTGTTTCATATTTCCTTAGTTTTTGTGGTACTGCAAGGCCATGTTAGTTGTCCAACCGTACTTACCCAGAGAAAAGTGCTAGTGGGTGGTCATCTTGAACAACATGGAGTACTGGATGCAACAGGGTGGCCAGAAGCAAGAACTGGACACTTCCTATTGAACTGAATGACCTAGAAACAGAGCTGGTATGAACATTTGAGAACCAATTGGCTTTTATGGCAGTCTGACAGCTTCAGAATCATACTTGCTGAGGCCAGTTGTTAACTTCATAATTGCTATGTGTTTCTAATTCTAATCATGTTGGTGAAACCTGGAATCCTAGCTGCTGTCTTCTTCCAGTTGCTCTGGTCACAGTAGCTCACCCAGAGACCTTCTCGTCATGAATTCTGGAGCTCCGTATAGCCCTGTTCTCACCCAATGTCTCGAATCTCTACCAGGCATGGGAGTGCATCTGGGCTGGCTGTGGTTCCCTTTGTCAATAGCTCAGGGTGTCTGAGCTTGGCTACCTCGTGAAACAAATTCCATGCAGAGCGTGAATCGGCAGTGTAATTTTGCACTCTGTCACTTTGGGGTTAGAGATTGGGTCAGTGATCAAGTGAGCTATTTTATAGTTTTCCTATTTGAATAGCTACAAGTTCTTCTAACCCTTCAATATACTTCACTTGGATGTTTTGGGATGAATTATAGAAGACAGTGATTCTCAGCTGGTGATATGACAGCCACAGAGAAATGCATCATGGTGTGTGCAAGCATGTCAAAAGCATTTTAAAAGCACAATAGTGATTTGAAGGATCCCATCAGATATTAGATTTGTAGCCTGTCAGATTTCCCAAGACAAAACAACCACCTCCTATGAAGGAGAAGGTACAAGGAATTCCACTTGAGCAGGTGTTATTTTCTTGGTCTGTAGATTGTGAATGAATAAAAATGGCCTTTATTAGAGTGTTATGTACTTCTTGTCAGATGTGGGAGTTCAAAGAGAGTTTAAGGGTTACTGTGGATTATATCTGCCATAAACGCTGCTGGCAGCGAATCTTATCAGATCGAATGGTTCGGTTGGAGAGACAGTTAGAAGCAATGAGGAACTTGCAACAGCAACAGTATGTGATGGATGGCAGTTATAGGAAGGGGGAAAGTCTCAGATACACATAGATGGGTTAACTCCAGAAAAGGTAAGAGAGGTAGGCAGCTAGTGCAGGAGTCTTGTGGCTATACCTGTTTCAAAAAGATATGCTGGTTTGGAAAATGTAGGGGGTGATGGATTCTCAGGGGAACGTAGCACAAACAGCCAAGTTTCTGGTATTGAGACTGGCTCTAATGCAATGAGGGGTATCTCAGGTTCCAAGAGATCAATTGTGTTAGGACTTCTCTAGTTTGAGGTACAGACAAACGTTTCTGTGTCCAGCAGCGAAAAAGCAGAATGGTGTGTTGCTTCCTTGGTGCCAGGATCAAGGATGTCTCAGAGAGGGTGCAGAATGTTCTCATGGGGGAGAGGGGCTAGCAAGAGGTCATTGTCCACATTGGAACCAACGACATAGGAATGGAAAAGGTTGAGATTCTGAAAGGAGGTTACAGACAGTTAGGCAGAAATTTAAAAAGGAGGTCCTTGAGAGTAGTAATATCTGGATTACTCCCAGTGCTACGAGCAAGTGAGGGCAGGAATAGGAGGATAGAGCAGATGAGTGCATGGCTAAGGAGCTGGTGTATGGGAGAAGGATTTACATTTTTGGATCATTGGAATCTCGTTTGGGGTAGAAGTGACCTATTTAAGAAGGACGATTGCACCTAAATTGGAAGCGGACTAATATACTGGCAGGGAAATTTGCTAGAGGTGCTCGGGAGGATTTAAACTAGTAAGGTGGAGGGTGGAGGGGGCGGTGGGGGGGGGGGGGGGGGGGGATGTTGGGACCCAGGGAGATAGTGAGGAAAGAGATCGATCTGAGACGGGTACAGTTGAGAACAGAAGTGAGTCAAACAGACAGGGCAGGCAGGGACAAGGTAGGACCAATAAATTAAACTGCATTTATTTCAATGCAAGGGGCCTAACAGGGAAGGCAGATGAACTCAGGGCACGGTTAGGAACATGGGACTGGGATATCATAGCAGTTCCAGAAACATGGCTCAGGGATGGGCAGGACTGGCAGCTTAATGTTCCAGGATACAAATGCTACAGGAAGGATAGAAAGGGAGGGAAGAGAGGAGGGGGAGTGGCATTTTTGATAAGGGATAGCATTACAGCTGTGCTGAGGGAGGATATTCCCAGAAATACATCCAGGGAAGTTATTTGGGTGCTGAAAATGTGTTGCTGGAAAAGCGCAGCAGGTCAGGCAGCATCCAAGGAACAGGAGAATCGACGTTTCGGGCATCAGTCCTTCTTCAGGAATACATTCCTGAAGAAGGGCTGATGCCCGAAACGTCGATAGCTCCTTGGATGCTGCTGACCTGCTGCGCTTTTCCAGCAACACATTTTCAGCTCTGATACTCCAGCATCTGCAGTCCTCACTTTCTCCTCGAAGTTATTTGGGTGGAACTGAGAAATAAGAAAGGGATGATAACCTTATTGGGATTGTATTATAGACCCCTTAATAGTCAGAGGGAAATTTGAGAAACAAACTTGTGAGGAGATCTCAGCTATCTGTAAGAATAATAGGGTAGTTATGGTAGGGGATTTTAACTTTCCAAACATAGACTGGGAGTGCCATAGTGTTAAGGGTTTAGTTGGAGAGGAATTTGTTAAGTGTGTACAAGACAATTTTCTGATTCAGTATGTGGATGTACCTACTAGAGAAGGTGCAAAACCTGGTAAAAACAATAACTGCAGATGCTGAAAACCAAATTGGCTTTTGCCCGAAACGTCGATTTCGCTGCTCCTTGGATGCTGCCCGAACTGCTGTGCTCTTCCAGCACCACTAATCCAGAAGGTGCAAAACCGGACCTACTCTTGGAAAATAAGGCAGTGCAGGTGACTGAGGTGTCAGTGGGGGAGCACTTTCGGGCCAGCGACCATAATTCTGGTAGATTTAAAATAATGATGGAAAAGGATAGACCAGATCTAAAATTTGAAGTTCTAAGTTGGAGAAAGGCCAATTTTGATGGTATTAGCCAAGAACTTTCGAAAGCTGATTGGGGGCAAATGTTCGCAGGTAAAGGGACGGCTGGAAAATGGGAAGCCTTCAGAAATGAGATAACGAGAATCCAGAGAAAGTATATTCCTGTTAGGGTGAAAAGAAAGGCTTGTAGATATAGGGAATGCAGGAAGACTAAAGAAATTGGGCGTTTAGTTAAGAAAAAGAAGGAAACATATGTAAAGTATAGTAATGATAGATCAAGTGAATCCTTAGAATAGTATAAAGGCAGTATGAGTATATTTAAGAGGGAAATCATGATGGCAAAAGGGGACATGAGATAGCTTTGGCAAATACAGTTAAGGAAAATCCAAAGAGTTTTTACAAATACATTAAGGACAAAAGGGTAACTGAGGAGAGAATAGGGCCCCTCAAAGATCAGCAAGGCGGCCTTTGTGTGAAGCTGCAGAAAATGGGGGAGATACTTAACAAGTATTTTGCATCAGTATTTACTGTGGAAAAGGATATGGAAGATATAGACTGTAGGGAAATAGATGGTGACATCTTGCAAAATGTCCAGATTACAGAGGAGGAAGTGCTGGATGTCTTGAAATGGGTAAAGGTGGATAAATCCCCAGGACCTGATCAGGTGTACCCTAGAACTCTGTGGGAAGCTAGAGAAGTGATTGCTGGGCCTCTTGCTGAGGTATTTGTATCATCGATAGTCACAGGTGAGGTGCTGGAAGACTGGAGGTTGGCTAACGTGTTGCCACTGTTTAAGAAGGGTGGTAAAGACAAGCCAGGGAACTATAGACCAGTGAGCCTGACGTCGGTGGTGGGCAAGTTGTTGGAGGGAATCCTGAGGGACAGGATGTACATGTATTTGGAAAGGCAAGGATTGATTAGGGATAGTCAACATGGTTTTGTGCATGGAAATCATGTCTCACAAACTTGATTGAGTTTTTTTGAGGAAGTAACAAAGAGGATTGATGAGGGCAGAGCAGTAGATGTGATCTGTATGGACTTCAGTAAGGCGTTCGACAAGGTTCCCCATGGGAGACTGATTAGCAAGATTAGATCTCACGGAATACAGGGAGAACTAGCCATTTGGATCCAGAGGAATATACAGAGATACTTGCATCTAGACTAGAAGAGATTGAGGTTCACAAGGAAGAGGTATTAGAACTACAGCAGAGTGTGAAAATAGACAAGTCCCCTGGGCCAGATGCGATCTATCCTAGGAACCTCTGGGAAGCAAGGGGAGAGATTGCCAAGCCTTTGGCATTGATCTTCAAATCATCATTGTCTACAGGAATAGTGCTTGAGGAGTGGAGGATAGCAAATGTGGTTCCCTTGTTCAAAAAGAGTAGTAGAGACAACACTGGTAATTACAGACCAGTGAGTCTCACTTCAGTTGTTGGTAAAGTATTGGAAAAAGTTATTAGAGATAGGACTTATACCCATCTAGAAAAGAATAATCTGATCAGGGACAGTCAACACGGTTTTGTGAAGGGTAGGTCGTATTGAGTTTATTGAGTTTTTTGACAAATTGACCAAACAGGTAGATGAGAGTAAACCAGTTGATGTGGTGTATATGGATTTCAGCAAGGCGTTCGATAAGGTTCCCCACAGTAGGCTATTATACAAAATGCAAAGGAATGGGATTGTGGGAGACATCGCAGTTTGGATCAGTAATTGGCTTGCTGAAAGAAAACAGAGGGTTGTAGTTGATGGAACATGTTAATCTTGGTGTCCAGTTACTAGCGGCGTACCGCAAGGGTCGGTGTTGAGTCCACTGCTGTTCGTCATTTTTATAAATGACCTGGGTGAGGGCTTAGAAGGGTGGGTTAGTAAATTGGCGGACGACACTAAGGTTGGTGGAGTTGTGGATAGTGACGAAGGATGTAGTAGGTTGCAGAGAGACATAGACAGGATGCAGAGCTGGGCTAAGAGGTGGCACATGGAGCTTAATGTGGACAAGTGTGAGGTGATATACTTTGGCTGGAGTAATCGGAATGCAAAGTACTGGGCTAATGGTAGAATTCTTGGGAGTGCAGGTGAGCAGAGAGATCTCGGTGTCTATGTACACAGATCCCTAAAAGTTGCCACCCAGCTTGACAGGGTTGTTAAGAAGGCATACAGTGTTTTGGCCTTTATTAATACAGGGATTGAGTTCCGGAACCAGGAGGTTATGATGCAGCTCTACAAAGCTCTGGTACGGCCACACTTGGAGTATTGTGTACAGTTCTGGTCACCGCATTATAAGAAGGATGTGGAAGCTTTGGAAAGGGTGCAGAGGAGATTTACTAGAATGTTGCCTGGTATGGAAGGAATGTCTTACGAGGAAAGGCTGAGGGCCTTGAGGCTGTTCTCGTTAGAGAGAAGAAGGTTGAGAGGTGACTTAATAGAGACATACAAAATAATCAGAGGGTTAGATAGGGTGGACATGGAGAGTCTTTTTCCAAGTATGGGGATGGCAAACACAAGGGGACACAACTTTAAAGTGAGGGGAGATAGGTATAAGACAGATGTCAGAGGTAGTTTCTTTACTCAGAGCGTAGTAAGGGTATGGAATGCTTTGCCTGCAATGGTAGTAGATTCGCCAAGTTTAAGTGATTAAAGTCATCATTGGACAGGCATATGGACGTATATGGAATAGTGTAGGTGGGATGGGCTTCAGATTAGTATGACGGCGGCGCAACATTGAGGGCCGAAGGGCCTGTGCTGCGCTGTAATGTTCTATGTTCTAGAACTGGCTCAAAGGTAGAAGACAGAGGGTAGTGTTGGAGGGTTGTTTTTCAGACTGGAGGCCTGTGACCAGTGGAGTGCCACAAGGATCGGTGCTGGGTCCACTACTTTTTGTCATTTACATAAATGATTTGGATGCGAGCATAAGAGGTAGAGTTAGTAAATTTGCAGATGACACCAAAATTGGAGGTGTAGTGGACAGCGAAGAGGACAGGATCTTGACCAGATGGGCCAATGGGCTGAGAAGTAGCAGAAGGAGTTTAATTCAGATAAATGCGAGGGGCTGCATTTTGGGAAAGCAAATCTTAGCAGGACTTATACACTTAATGGTAAAGTCCTAGCGAATACTGCTGAACAAAGAGACCTTGGAGTGCAGCTTCATAGCTCCTTGAAAGTGGAGAAGGTAGATTGGATAGTGAAGAAGGCGTTTGGTATGCTTTCCTTTATTGGTCAGAGTATTGAGTACAGGAGTTGGGAGATCATATTGCAGCTGTACAGGACATTGGTTAGGCCACTGTTGGAATATTGCGTGCAATTCTGGTCTCCTTCCTATCGGAAAGATGTTGTGAAACTTGAAAGGGTTCAGAAAAGATTTACAAGGATGTTGCCAGGGTTGGAGGATTTGAGCTATGGGGAGACGCTGAACAGGCTGGGGTTTTTTTCCCTGGAGCGTCGGAGGCTGAGGTGCGACTTTATAGAGGTTTACAAAATTATGAGGGGCAAGGATAGGATAAATAGACAAAGTCTTTTCCCTGGGGTGGGGGAGTCCAGAACTAGAGGGCATAGGTTTAGGGTGAGAGGGGAAAGGTATAAAAGAGACCTACGGGGCAACTTTTTCATGCAGAGGGTGGTGCATGTATGGAATGAGCTGCCAGAGGACATGGTAGAGGCTGGTACAATTGCAACATTGAAGAGGCATTTGGATGGGTATATGAGTAGGAAGGGTTTGGAGGGATATGGGCCGGGTGCTGGCGGGTGGGACTAGATTGGGTTGGGATACCTGGTTGGCATGGACAGGTTGGACCGAAGGGTCTGTTTCCATGCTGTACATCTCTATGCCTCTATTTTATCCAATGATTGGCTTGTGAGCCCTGACAACTGGATGAGATGTGATCACTTAGACACCATTGACGAAACACAGCAACACAAAACACATTGCGTTCTGAGTCATCTCAGTTCAATGACTGTGTCATGCGACATTGTGAGTCATTAATTGGATAACAAACCTCAGAACACAGGCTGCATTTAAGTAGCTGGGAAAATTTGGTAAATCATGTTGAGAAGTAGCAATGCAGTGTTCGTGGATGACAATTAGAGTCCAGTAGAAATCGATTGCAGACAAAGGTGATAAATAATTCCCATAGGTTGTTTAGACTTAATCTTGTTGCTGATAAATGCAACATTCAATACTGTCTTGAATGTCTCAGTGGCAGCACTGCAATCCCATGGCACCTGGTCTCCTCAGTCAGACTATGTATAATCTTCTTGTCCCTGTACTGTGTCTGAACTTTATTTTCATGCAACCCCATACTCCATCGGCCAACACACACATCCACGTAAAGGCACAGCAACAAGAAGAGACCATTTGATCCCTTACCTCATCTTCCCATCAGTAGTACCATGGTTGACCTATGACCTAACCCACCAATGCCCTTCAACATTTAATATCTTTGCTTGAGTAACTGAATTGATCCCAGTTTTGAAATTAGCTATGCAACTAAAATCACCATTTGTGAAGACAGTCCCAAACCTCTGCCATTCTTTATGTGCAGAAGTGTTTTATATGTCTGCTCCTGAAAGGAATAGCTGTAATGTTTAAAATGCACAGTCACAGAATCATTACAGGAGGAGGCCAAATCATCAAAAGTGTCTGTGCTGGCTCCCCAACTGAGAATCTCACCCAGTGCCATTCTCCAGCATTCTTCCTGTAATGCTGCCCATTCTTCCATTTCAAATAACTGTCTGATTTCTTTTCGATAGAAACCACCTCCACCAGACTCTCTGGCAGTGCATTCCAGACCTGAACCACTCGCTGTGTGAAAACCGTTTTCTCATGTTACTTTGGCTTCTTTTTGCCCCCTCCTATTCTTGTATCCTCCATCCAGGGGACCGTTTCTCCCTTGCTATTCTGTCCAGGTCTCTCATCATTTTGAACAACTTGATCAAATCTCCCCTTAACCTTCTCCTTTCTACATAAAACTGTCCCAATTTCTCCAATCTATGTTCAGAACTGAAGCTCTTCACTCTAAAACCTTTAATGTGAAATTATGAACCAACTCTGAGACTTGCCAAGCAGAGAATACAGAACTGGGGAGAAGACAGAGGGTGGTGGTGGAGGGTTGCTTTTCAGACTGGAGGCCTGGGACCTGTGGTTTTCCACAAGGATCAGTGCTGGGCCCACTGCTTTTCGTCATTTATATAAATGGTTTGGATGTGAACATATGAACTATAGTTAGTAAGTTTGCAGATGACACCAAAATTGGAGCTATAGTGGACATCGAAGAAAGTTACCTCAAAATACAATAGGATCTTGATCAGATGGGTCAATGGGCTGAGGAGTGGCAGATGGAGTTTAATTTAGCTAAATGTGAGGTGCTGCATTTTGGAAAAGCAAATCCGAGCAGGACTTATACACTTAATGGTAAAGTCCTGGGGAGTGTTGCTGAACAAAGTGACCTTGGAGTGCAGGTTCATAGTTCTTTGAAAGTAGATAGGATAGTGAAGAAGGTATTTGGTATGTTTCCTTTATTGGTCAGTGCATTGAATACAGGAGTTGGGAGGTCATGTTGCGGCTGTACATGACATTGGTTAGGCCACTGTTGAAATATTGTGTGCAATTCTGGTCACCCTCCTATCGGAAGGATGTTGTGAAACTTGAAAGGGTTCAGAAAAGATTTACAAGGATGTTGCCAGGGTTGGAGGATTTGAGCTATAGGGAGACGTAGAATTGGCTGGGGCTGTTTTCCCTGCAGTGTCGGAGACCGAGGGGTGACATTACACATGTTTATAAATTCATGAGGGGCATGGATAGGGTAAGTAGAGAAGGTATTTTCCCTCGGGAGGGGTGAGTCCAGAACTAGAGGGCATAGGTTTAGGGTGAGAGGGGAAAGATATAAAAGAGACCTAAGGGGCAATGTTTTCACACAGAGGGTGGTACAGGTATGGAATGGGCTGCCAGATGAAGTGGTGAAGGCTGGTATAATTGCAGCATTTAAAAGGCATCCAGATGGGGATATGAATAGGAAGGGTTTGGTGGGATATAGGCCAAGTGCTGGCAAATGGAACTAGATTAGGTTAGGGTATCTGGTTGGCATGGGCAAATTAGACCAATGGGTCTGTTTCTGTGCTGAACATCTCTATGACTCTTAATTTATCCTGTCTGTTTTGTAGTCTAATCGTTTCTTATTTCTCAGGTCTGCTACACCAAGTCTCGAAACAAAGTGGTCCTAAACTAATGGGACAAAAATTACTCCCACCACAGTCTTCAGATAGTATTTACCCTCCACTGAATAAGACATGCGAAGGAACTGTGTATGTAACATTCAGAGACCTGAGGACAATTCATATTGGATTCAAAATATTGACTTTGTTTTTGCCTCTCTAGGTGCTCCAGGAGCTGCAGAGTTTCTCCAACACTTTTTTTAAATTTCAGAACACCAGTATCTGTAGTAGTTTGCTTTAGTTACAGTGTAGCACAAGCTTTATTCAGTATCTAACCTTGTGCTGAATCTGTCCTGGAGGGAGCACAGAAGGAGTTTTACTCTGTATCGAATCTCCTGCAGTAGCTGTCCAGGGAGTATTTGTAACACTTCATGAGGGCTGCAAACCCTCAGTAAGACCCATCCGGATAGTATGGGATTTCAAGATGGTGGCAGACTAAGATTTCTGAGCCGAAGCTCGTCCACTCCTTCCATTTAATATTTTTTCTATTTTCTTTTTTTCTCTTTTCTACTTAGCTGTCATCCTTGGACAGTATTGGGGGTGGTAGGTTGAGGCCCAGCGCAGACTCGAATTGAAACCAGTCAAGATAGCGACAGGGTAGCAGTGCATCATGCATATTCCTGATCCTAGACCTCGTCTGCTCCATCTATTTTTACCTACATTCTGTCTCTACTTTTTTTGTTACTTTACAGCTTAGACAGCATTGTGGTGACCAGTGTGTACCTGACAGTGGCGGAGGGAGTTGGGTTTGTGTACCTGACAGTGGCAGAGGGAGTTGGGTTTGTGTTCCTGACAGTGGTGGAGGGAGTTGGGTTTGTGTACCTGACAGTGGCATAGGGAGTTGGGTTTGTGTACCTGACAGTGGCAGAGGGAGTTGGGTTTGTGTTCCTGACAGTGGTGGAGGGAGTTGGGTTTGTGTACCTGACAGTGGCATAGGGAGTTGGGTTTGTGTACCTGACAATGATGGAGGGAGTTGGGTTTGTGTTCCTGACAGTGGCGGAGAGAGTCGGATTTGTGTTCCTGACAGTGGCAGAGCGAGTTGGGTTTGTGTTCCTGACAGTGGCAGAGGGAGTTGGGTTTATATTCCTGACAGTGGCAGAGAGAGTTGGGTTTGGGCCTAGTTCCCGGTGCAGGACCTAGCAACCTCAGCAGCAGCTGCATTAGATTGGCCCAACACGGTCACATGTCAGTGGTGTTGTCGGTCAAGAGAAGATGGCGATACGGTTCTGCAGCAGTAGCATACTGAAGGGACTCGAGGTTGGCTTCATGCTGCTGTTAGTCTCTGTGTCGTAGTGGAACAGACCAAATCCAGGCCCATGGCTAAACTCTGTAATGTTAAACTTTTAACTTTATTTCTTTATTTTTCCACTTTATGCAAAGATTGTGTACCTAGGTTCCTATGTACCTAAGGTGATACTGGTGAATAGTGACTTTGTACACTTTTCACTGTACTCCTGCATCTGAGTACTTGAGAACAAGTCACAATAAAACACAACTTTAATTCTTAATGGGGATAGTGTGCAGGGTGCATTACTGTGTATCTCATCCTGTGCAGCACCTATTGTAGAAGTGTTTGATGGGACATTCTACATTTTGTCTCTGTTTAATTGTATTATGGGGAGAATTGTTCCTTATTGTGACTCAGCATCTTCATATAAGAGGAGAGAAAATTAACAATGTGTTTTAGATTATTCTGAGTAGCCATGAGTAAGTCGTGAGCTTGGCATCTCACTGCCGACCGGTTTACTGTCCCAACTCACATGGCTAGATCATGTTAGTGAACTGGCTGTAATTCTGCTCGAAAGTTGATGTTTTGGTCATGTGCTTTGAAAGAGAGTTGATTGTAATCCAGCAGTGAGAACCTTATGTTCATTACCCAGCTATATATATTCAGCTCCTTGACCAGGATCTGGCTGTACTCCCTTAAAGAATCTTATGCACAATTGAATGCTTATACCAAAAGTTTACTTGGGATTCCTGGTCAACCAGCAGCTTTTCCAAAACAGATTGGTCATGGTTGTGAGGTTTCTTTTGGCTCTGCTTATTTCCATCTTTGTGAGATAAGCAGGGACAGTATTAGCTGGTTCTGACTGTAATACTCAGAAACTGAGGCTGCATCCCTTCACATCTGCTACCAGGTCTTTGTAATGCTGCATGCCTGTGGGGCCATCGTTTAGGGATTATTGCCCTTTTGGGAAAAATGGAATTTACAACCTTTTTGATATTTCTATGGACCTTCCTTAGTCTGGCCAGCAGGTGTGGTTACACTTATTAAGTAAATTATTGACTGAATTCTGGAGGATAGGAATGTGTTATAAAGACTTGCTGAAAGAGCAAATTCAATTAGTTCTAGTCTCCATGGTGCTGCAAATTCCTAATTTTCTTCCTAGAACTCCCTCACTAACATCTCTGTGGGTGTATATTCTGCACTACCTTCTCAAGGGGGATTGGGATGGACAATAATGGTGGCCTAGCCAGCAAAGCTCACAATGCACAAATGATTTGAAAATGAAAGGGAGAGGATCAATACTATAACTTCTCTCCCTTCTCCGATGAGTAGGGCACAGCACTAACTACTGACACCAACTTTGCAGCCAATCCACTCCTGACCTCAAACATGGACTCTGGTTCTTTGTACTCTAAAGACTAAGGAACAAATTCAATTATGGGTCAGTGATTTTGGAGGGATCATTGACCACATAGTTAGGGCTCAGTGATGTTAGGGGTCAGTGTTGTTGGGATCATTGATAGCGTAGTTAAGGCTTAATGGTGTTAGAGGTCAGTGTTTTGGGGATCATTGAAAGTGCAGTTAGAGCTCAATATGTTATGGTCAGTGTTGGGGTCACTAACAACATAAAGATGTGAGGGTCATTGAAGTGTACTCAGAGTCAGTGTTGTTAGGGTCACTAATGTTGCCTGGGGTCAGTGATATTTATTTCCAGTAGAAGGGATGTTAATGGTCTGTAGGCATAGTGTTTGGGCCAGAGGTATTAGGGGTCAGTGAGGTCAGGTGCCAAGATGACATGGTCAACAACAGTAACACAGGAATCAGTAATGTTGGGATAGTGGTTAGTGTTGATACTGTTCAATTTATCAACGATTATTTTGCTCCTTATGTCAGTCTGTTGTTGAGTGGATAAAACTGATTGAGTTGACTAGTGAAATTCTCCAAATTATTTCCTTTAAAAACATTTTAAAATTTGATCATTGGGAGTATAGTTTCTAAAATAATTAATTTGCCAAAGCCTGCCTTTTAAGCAGTAATTAGAGGAACTGGATTTTGGCACAAGCGCCTGCTGTCTGCACATAGTTTTGTGAGGTAGGGATATCCCAGTTCGGTTTCTTAATACAGCTCCTAAAAATGTCACACAGTTTCCTGTGGTTTTTCTATTACTTTCTTGGATTTTTTTTCACTTGTCAGTATTGCTGCATTTTAGAAATATTTAATATCCGATGAACCAACCCAATTCTGCTCCTTCATGAGGTGTATCCTCACTCTCATCGTTCTAATAGTCTGATATCTTTCCAATCTCCCTCTTTCTCTATCCCTTTTCCAACTGTTATGTTTTCATTCTGTGGATCTGATTAATGCATTAGTTTCCTTCGCTTTGATTCATCATGCAGAATGTCAGAAATTGGAAATGTAGATGTTTCAGAGAACAGGAAACAACAAACTCCTGGCTTCCAAAAACTTCCCTGACTCCCCCCTCACCACAAGACTGAATTTCTTCTACATATCTCTCTCTCTCCATTCTTGTTTGACATTAAAAATGTGCTGACACTTTTAAAATGGTTTTCTTTGGCTTTGGGGTATCTTGAGAGGACAAATGCAAGTTGTTCATCAAAGCAAAGCTGTTGTCGAACTAAATGAATTTTATGTTGTTTCGCCTCAACAGTTCGTGCACTCAGTAATGCACAAACTCAGCATCGGAAAACAGACAGGGATGTTTCTGCTTACTGGCTGTTGAGGAGGTCTGTCACAACTTGATACGCTTTATAACTACTGCAGGATGGAAAACCCAGTGCTTTGAAAGGCAGAGGCCTGGTCAGGTTTTCCACTGGAAGAAGGCGAAGATGATGTTACTGGGCTAGTAATCCAGAAACAGTGGGGATTTACAGCATCGGCATTTTTTTGGTTTTAACTGTGGGGAAATAATTCCAAAGCCCACTACAGTAAATTTAAATCCAATGAATAAATCTGGAATTAAAAGTTACCATATGATATTCATTACAACCATTGTTAGTTGTCATAAAAAACTCATCTAGTTAAAAATCTCATTTCGCAGAGGAAGTCTGCCACCTTTACCTTGTCTGGCCTCCACGTGGCTTTTTATTTCTTTGTATCCTACAGTTGTATGTGCTAATGGGATTGGCTTTATTTGCAACCCTTAAATAGCACAGAGTCATTTGTTCATTGTGTAAATTCAGTGCTCAATAGGATGCATCAAAGTTATTCTGTGGATTATTGGCAACCCTGACCATATCATTTCTTGCTAAATCTTGGGGAGCAAACTCATGGAGGGCCCCAAGGCAGGTCACTCTTGTTTCTCAGCAGTGCCCAGTCTACCTGCATTACCTTGGAGGGGTAAGGTATCTTAAATTTTGGTCAGCAGGTGAAGCAAGCTGCTTCATGCTGCCAGTATGCAACAGCAACACAAGGGATGTTCACTAATAACAGGATACTGCTGACAAAAGGATGTTCTGCTTGTCACATAAATTAATAATGTGGTTTATGAATTTCAATGCCTCTGTTATGTGATGACTGGTAGATCATATCAAACAACATATTTCTTCATCTGTTGCAAAAAGCAAAGTACTGACTACACCCACAAGCACTCACAAAACTGTATCTTACATTAGATGTGATTACATTTGGACAAGATTTGTTCAATAATTCGGAATGTGTGAAAAATGATGCTGACAAACACTTTAAGATTATCAGTCAGGGTCACAGCATGTCATACTTATGTATTCTGGAAGCTACATTTATAACTACTAAAGAATGTGTTCTTTGTAGACAGAAGGAACATGAAAATGCACTATGCCTGTTTCAATTCAACAAAGTAAGTAATAGCTATTCGCTGGTTCATTTCTCAGGACAATGCCTTGACCAATCAGAGTCAATCATCCTTACTTTTAAATTTAAACAAAACTCGACAGTTAACTTTAAGTCATCATTAACTAATTCATTATTCATGCAACATCTCAATCAATCAGCCTTTCATGGTATCACACCTCACTATGTTTGTAACCTCGTCCATCGTTGTACCACTCACTACTTCTGTGACCCCCTCCAGCATTCCCACACTGCGTAACTTTTGTTACATCCTCATTGCCTTAGTTCCATCATTGATAACTATACATTCGACTACCTACACCCAGAATCCAGAAATTACCTCAGTTAACCTCTCCAGTTCTTGCTGCTCCTTTAACTCACTCATTAAAAAGAACCTCCTTAAAAAGAACATTTGGTTGCCTCCATGCCTGTGGCTTGGAGTCAACTTTGGTTTGATCACAACTCTGTGAAGCGACTTGGAAGTTCTGCAATGTTGAAGAAAATATATTAAGGTTAATTGTTTTTGTTTTAACCAAAATACTGCAGATGTTGGTAATCTGAAATAAAAAAACAGCAAATGCACAGCAGGTCAGAGAATTTCTGCAGAGAGTAATGGAGTTAAAGTTTCAGCTCAAAGTCTCCCCCTCAGGTTTTTTGTAGTAAGTGTATAAATTATCGTTTCTGCTATTTCATTTAATTAGTTACATTTAATAAACTTGTACCAGATCTGTCTGTTCAAACAACTTTGCTATAGTTGCCTGTGCTCTTTCAGACTGAAGTCTTATAACTACAAAAAACAGAGGATGCAGTTGGCCTGCTTTCAGTTTGCCAGTTGCTCAATCATTTTACCTCGTCTGAACATCTAGAGCGTGCTTTTGATTCTGATCCAGCTGTTTAACTGTTGCTCTTATTCATTAGAAGCTTTTTACCTGGCTCTAATATAAAAACATCCTTGGGCGGAACAGACTGTACTCTCAGCTTCCCAGCACTGGTATCTGGGCGAGAATTCAGCTAAGGAATGAAGGTCTGGTGTGATTCAAGGCCATTTAATAAGGTTATTGGTTAAAAATAGGATAGGATGATGAATAGCAGCGGAAAGAAGTCACAATGGGAAAGAAGTAACCAAGTTGTAACCAAAGGACAGGGGTGTCCCTGATTTATGAACGTTCAGCCTAGGAGCTCTCTTACTTACAAACACAATCCTATACAGAGGTGTAATTTTAAAGATCTGACATATGAACATTTCCTGGATGTAAAAACCACTACTTTATATGATCCTGCATTGTATTCCAACTTGCGAACAAATCAACTTGCAACCAGACTCCAGAATGGAATCTGTTTACAACTGAAGGTCTACCTGTATTGAAGAAGAAATACTGGGTACTTGCAATAAATGGATGGCAACAATTATAGGTGTCTCAATCTGCATATACGTGGAAAATATTAGATTAACAGTAATAGCCTGGTTTAGGAGCTCAGACTACTTATGAGATAGGTTCTTCAAATAGTACATTTTCGAAACAAACAAAGAACAGGATATGTTGCATTTGATGTTGTATGGTGTGACAGGATTAATTAATGACTTCAGAGTTAAGACATCCTTAGGTAGCAGTGACCACAATATGATTGAATTTTATATCCAGTTTTAAGGGCAGATGATTAGGCCTAAAACAAACATTTTAATTTTTAAATAAGGACAACAGTATGGAAATGGAAGCTGAGCTATCTGAAATGCACTGGTGTCCTAGCCTAGGGGATAGATCAGCACAGACACAGTGACAGTCACTTAAGGGCTTTTTCAGAAGTCTCAGAAGAAGTACAGTGTATTCCCAAATAAAAATTTTAAATGGAGCATGCATCATCTGTAGTTCTCAAAATAACTTAGGGAATGAATCTGGGGAGGCAATGATCCAATGGTATTATTACTGGAATATTAATCCAGAGACCCAGATAATGTTCTGGGCACCTGGTTTAAATCTCGCCATAGCAGTTGGTGGAACATGAATTCAATAAAAAAAATTCACAATTAAAGTTCTGGTGAATCCATTGTCGATTGTTGGGAAAATCCAATTGGTTCACTAATCTTCGTTGTGGTTCTGTTTGCTGAGCTGGGAATTTGTGTTGCAGACGTTTCATCCCCTTTCCAGGTGACATCCTCGGTGCTTGGGAGCCTCCTGTGAAGTGCTTCTGTGATCTTTCCTCCGGCATTTGTAGTGGTTTGAATCTGCCGCTTCCAGTTGTCAGTTCCAGCTGTCCGTTGCAGTGGTCGGTATATTGGGTCCAGATCGATGTGCTTATTGATTGAATCTTTGGTTGAGTGCCATGCCTCTAGGAATTCCCTGGCTGTTCTCTGTTTGGCTTGTCCTATAATAGTAGTGTTGTCCCAGTCGAACTCATGTTGCTTGTCACCTGCGTGTGTGGCTACTAAGGATAGCTGGTAGCCACGAAACGACACCACCAGCTATCCTTAGTAGCCACACACGCAGGTGACAAGCAACATGAGTTCGACTGGGACAACACTACTATTATAGGACAAGCCAAACAGAGAACAGCCAGGGAATTCCTAGAGGCATGGCACTCAACCACAGATTCAATCAATCAGCACCTCGACCTGGACCCAATATACTGACCACTGCAACGGACAGCTGGAACTGACAACCGGAAGCGACAGATTCAAACCACTATAAATGCTGGAGGAAAGATCACAGAAGCGCTTCACAGGAGGCTCCCAAGCACTGAGGATGTCACCTAGACAGGGGACGAAACTTCTGCAACACCAATTTCCAGCTCGGCGAACAGAACCACAACAACGAGCACTCGAGCTACAAATCTTCTCCCAAACTTTGATTACTAATCTTCTTTAAGAAGGAAACTGCCATCCTTACCTGGTCTGGCCTACATGTGACTACAGAACCGCAGCAATGTGGTTGACTATTAAGTGCCCTCTGAGCAATTATGAATGGGCAATAAATGCTTGCCTAGCCACCAACGCCCTTGTTCTGTGAATAAATAACACAAAATCCATCTTAAGAAAAAGTCATGTAACTGTCAAAACGAGTGGCAGTTCTGATGATTGGTTAGAATATAAAGAACAGTAGAGAATGACTAAAAGGTTAATCTGAAATTAGAATATGACAAGAAGCTCACCAAAATGAGAAAATAGATCACAAGCATTTCTACAGGTATTTTTAAAAAATTGAAAATAAAATGAGTGTTGGTTCTTGTGAGAATGAGGGGATAATGAGGAAATGGCAGCTGAAACAAACAAATATTTACTTCTGTCTTTAATAGAGGATACAAAAACCAATGGCAGGTGGATATTTGGAAGTGGGAAGGAGAGAGGAACTTAGTGAAATTACACTCACCAGGGAAGTGATAACAAGCAAACTGATGGAGCTGCAGGGTGATAAGTCTCCAGGCCCATCTTGCCTTCATCCTCGGGTCTTAACAGAGGTTGCTGATGAGGTAGTGGATGTTTTGGTGTTGACTTTCCAAAATTCTTCAATTTTGAAAAAGGTTCCATAAGCCTAGAGAATAGCAAACATAACTCATTCCTTCAAGACATGGAGAAGGCAAAAAAACAAAAAAAAATCCAAAGGGTGTTGTAGGATATCACCGAAGATTTTTACCAAATTGAATTGCATATTCACTACCTCTAGAAGAGCCAAAGGTTTTTCAGCCAAAGCACCTTTAATAATGCTTTCTATCACCTGAATATCATTGAAATCACTGAATATTGCTGAACAGAATGATATGAAGGACAAATGGAATAATGAGAAATTTCAAACAATCATAACTTATGTTACAGGAGAAAAGTATATTAAATTTGACTTGTAAAAATGCTGTTCAAGAGAAAGCAACAGCAAAATGCAGGTTTGCCAAGCTTGCGAATAATTTGAAAAAGGCACAAAGCTTGAACATATTCCTTTGTTTGCAGATCATAAATCCCTGTATATGAATGTTTCTGTCTTATAGCAAACGTACATGAATCACTTCTTAGCATGGTTGTTCATGTGTTTATTAGCACATTTAGATGTGTTAAGCAAATGCTGCCAATTGCAGAACGAGATCTAATAGTAGACATTTTCTTTTGGTTTATGCAGGCAAGGCCCTGGTTGAGTATAGTTTGTGTTCTGTCTTTTACAAGGAAGATTTTGTTTGATTTGATCAGCCAATTGCTGGGATATATAGCCTGCATACTTGATATTGCACTGGCCGTGATATTTAGACACTATGTCTCTCTGTGTGGTAAGTAATGTGTTTTTGGGCCGGTGCAGTATCCTGTTAATGGAAAAATACCGCTGCCTACTTGCAAAGTAGCTGCATGAAACATATTTCTAATTTGTTGTTTAAATTTTTCAGATACTTAGCTTTCCAGTATAATTTGTGATAAACTGGGCACTTTCCAGGTCCCAGAGTGACAGCCAATGTCCCATAAGAGAATTTGCATGATACACAGCAAACAGTGATCTGATCAGGATAGCTATATCCTGCAAGAAAGATACAATGCACTCTGTTTCTGTGTGAGGCTTGGGAAGACAGTAAGTGGCCCCATATCCTTAATCTAATCCCACTTTGACTCATTACCTGCAATCTGTACCCTTAATCACATTTGGAGCAAGAATCTTTTTACCTACTGGACAAGAGCACTTCCTGAGATTCTTCCAAAGTTAAATTCTGGATTTTAAAACCTATGTTACATCCCTCTGCATCAATGATGGACCAGATTTGATGTAATTAATCTATGGGGCAGAACTATCTCCTAAAACACTCAACACTGAAATGTTCCTTGAACAGTCAACACTTGGTGACCATATCTACAGTATGGATTGCACTGATGTCCACCAGCTATCACATACTCCAGCTGCAATACACCCCCTACCCAGCCATCTCTATTCCATTTATTTAGCTTGGTTGTTGAATATTTTAAAATTGAATTGCGTAACTGTATTCTTCTGATGTAATAACTTCTCATGTTTTAAACCACTTGACCAATCAACCACTAATATTCCTGTGACGTCACACTTTAGCTCTGACAGCTTGAATGGCTCTCTGTTTCCACTTTGTATCTTTCAGTTTCATTGCCTTTTTCACACTGGTCTGCTCCTGATCCCCATAATATCACACCCAACCTAATCCCACCATCCCTCTCATTCCCTTCGCACCCTAATATAACAAGCAATATTACTGCACTCATCCCTTCATCAGCATAACATTTAATATAAATCTTCTTAGGGTCACAATCATTCCATTTAGATGTGGAGTCTCTGAAAGGTGAGGCTGATGTGTGTGCCTGAGCAGAATCATTAATAGTGTTAAATGACATTTTGCGGCACTGTTACTTCTGTGAGTAGTATTGTTTTGGATTTGTGTCACATTTTTCTCCACATTCTCATTGACTGTAGTTGATGATTGCACCAGTTCTCTACAGTCAGAAACCTTGCCCCCTTACTTTGCCAACTCAGCTTTCAGTTCCCTTAATTATTTACATCTTTATGTTACCCTGTTAAAGAGGAGGAAACAATGTTCAGGTTGGCTGCGCTCATTATTCCCACAAGAGTGATCTGCTTCTGAGTAGATTACAGAAGGGCATTATATCTCAATGTTCAGCATTATACAAGGCACATATATTGTGTACAGATACGAGGTAAATGTGTGATGAATATGTGTTGCACACACATGTATCATGTGTATACACTACATGTAATATGTATTGTCAGCTATGTATACATTTATCATGCAAATGAATCATATACATGTGTAAGACGGCAAGATGTTCACAAGGTTAGAAGTGTTGCTGTACAAAATGATTCCAAATATTTATGTTAGCAAGTAATTATTGTTAAATTAATAACAGGCCCAGAAATTCACAGACTAGAACGCAGAGTCTAACTGGATATTTATAGAGTTGCACTAAGAGAGAGCTGCACTGACAGGATCAGTACTGAGGGAGTGCTGCGCTGTCATAGGGTCAGTACTGAGGGAGTGCTGTATTATCTGAGGGTCAGTACTGAGGAAATGCTGCACTGTCAGAGGGTCAGTACTGAGGGAGTGCTGCACTGTCGGAGGGTCAGTACTGAGGGAGTGCTGCACTGACAGGATCAGTACTGAGGGAGTGCTGTATTATCTTAGGGTCAGTACTGAGGGAGTGCTGCACTGTCAGAGGGTCAGTACTGAGGGAGTGCAGCACTGTCAGAGGGTCAGTACTGAAGGAGTGCTGCACTATCAGAGGGTCAGTTCTGAGGGAGTGCTGTACTGTCAGGGGGTCAGTACTGAGGGAGTGCTGCACTGTCAGACGGTCAGTACTGAGGGTGTGCTGTGAAATTGGAGGTCAGTATTGAGGAAATGTACCACTGGAGTTGGAGGCTCCGTCCTGAGTGAGAGTTGCATCATTAAATGGTCATAGGAACATGGATTTAGGAACAAGAGAGTGTTGTTTACCCCTTCAAACATAGACAGGCTTTCTGTAAATCATAATCTGGTTGTGGTCTTAACTCCACTTTGCTGTCTGCCATCTATAACCTGAGTTGTTGACCTATCTGGCCCAAAGGTGGGGGTCAGAGGAAGGGTTTGTGGTGGAGTTTACCAGGCATCATAATTTGGGCTGCTTCCTTTCATGAAATATGATATTTGGAAGCATTATGAACTGTAAGGAGGACAGTGTAGAATCTCAGAAGGTTGTAGACATGTTTATTGGTTAGGTAGATAGATGGCAGACAAAGTTAAATGCATTGACACATCTTGGTAGAAAGAATTTGGAGAGAGGCAACACAACTGAAGAGTGTAAAGGGGTGTTTCTGTGCACAAATCATTAAAATTGGCAGAACATTTTAAGAACAGTTGCTAAAGCTTACAACATCCTCAGCATGTAAATGAATAGAGCACGAGACTACAGGGATTATGTTGAACTTAGATAAGACACAATTTCATTCTCAACGAGAGTATCACTTCTGGTTCTGTGTATGCAACACTTTCGGAAGAATGTGAATGCATCAGAGAGAGTGCAGAAGAGATTCTTGCAATGGTTCCAGGGATGAGGAGCTTCAGTTCCATGAATCAACTGGAAAAGCTGGCACTGTGCTATTTCATATAGTTGAGAGGAGATCTAATTGAGGTATTCAAACACATGATAGGTCTGAGCTGAGTATATGGAGAAAACATATTCCCACTCATGAAGCGATTGAGAAAAACAGGGCACAGCTTTAAAGTATCTAATAAAATAAACAAAAGTGATAAGAAAATGTTTGTCACACAGTGAGTGGTTAAAGTCTGGAATGCATTATCCAGGTGTATGCAGATGCAATCCAGTTGTTCTAAAGGGGATTAGATGGTTATTTGAAAAGGAAGAATGTTCAGGTTTAGGGGTAAGTCAGGAGAATAAAACTAAGGGAATTGTTCATTCAGAGCCAGCACAGTCATGATTGGCTGAATATCTTGTTTCTGAACTGTAACAGTTGTCCAATTCTGTAATTCTCTCTTGGACCACTCCGAATAGTAGCCCCATTCCTGAAGACCCACAGCAAATATTGACTATGCAACAATAGACACCCAGCAAATAGTGACTCATTCTTAAAGATACCCAGATAATAGTGACCATATTTCTGAAGACAATGTCTTTCTTCTAGTTCCTCAAAATCTAATTTGAAAAGAGAGGTCAGGCAAGAGTAGAACATAGAACATAGAACATAGAACAATACAGCACAGAACAGGCCCTTCGGCCCACGATGTTGTGCCGAACTTCTATCCTAGATTAAGCACCCATCCATGTACCTATCCAAATGCCGCTTAAAGGTCGCCAATGATTCTGACTCTACCACTCCCACGGGCAGCGCATTCCATGCCCCCACCACTCTCTGGGTAAAGAACCCACCCCTGACATCTCCCCTATACCTTCCACCCTTCACCTTAAATTTATGTCCCCTTGTAACACTCTGTTGTACCCGGGGAAAAAGTTTCTGACTGTCTACTCTATCTATTCCTCTGATCATCTTATAAACCTCTATCAAGTCACCCCTCATCCTTCGCCGTTCCAACGAGAAAAGGCCGAGAACTCTCAACCTATCCTCGTACGACCTACTCTCCATTCCAGGCAACATCCTGGTAAATCTTCTCTGCACCCTCTCCAAAGCTTCCACATCTTTCCTAAAGTGAGGCGACCAGAACTGCACACAGTACTCCAACTGTGGCCTAACCAAAGTCCTGTACAGCTGCAACATCTGTACTTGGGTGGTAAAAATCTTAGGAGGATTTTGGGTCCTTTAGGAAACAACTGCCAATGGAATTGGGTCTGGACAGTGTACTTTAGGAATTTCTTCTGCTACTCTGAAAAGCAGTGTGGATATGGGATCAGTGCAGGGAAGTTTTATAAAAGGTGATCTTTCTGTTTCATTTCCTTCGACTCAGTGCAGCTGATGTCCACTCGGCTGAGGCTGATGAAGGAGATTTGAACAGTGTTGTTAGAATTGGAGTTAGGTATTTAGGAATGGAATCAGGAAATATTCCTTCAAACAAGGATCATAGTAATCTGGATACACACATCAGTGGATACTGAGAATCGATAGGGACTTTAACTGTGAACAAATAAATCTCATTGTTTCATACCATTAATAGATATGAAACAACATTTGATGATAATCGGATTTAAAATCTATTAATCCATGAATGGATTGAATGGTGGAAAAGGTTTGCTGAACTGCAGTTCCTATTCCTATAGTCAGCAGGAATGACAGTGAGATTTTAGTTCATGGTCTAGGCACAGACTGCAGGGTGTTGAAAATCAAGGAACCTGTTGACCACAAGCTGACTGTCCGGTCATGTCCATTTTCTTCCCTTTTCTAGACAGGGAAGAAGACCCTGGATGAAAGGAGATCGAGTCTGGATGCAGAGATCGATTCATTGACCAGTATCTTGGCCGATCTGGAGAGCAGCTCACCCTATCAGCCTCGCCCTCGGCAGGTAAGGAATGGGCTATTGGTGATGGTTGGAATCAAATCAGATAAGAAGTGCCTTTGTGTTACCAGACACATGGTGCATTATCATTCATCGTGGGCTTTCGGTGAAAACATGCAGGCAGTGAATTTTACTGCAATTTCTTCTTCTGCCATATCAACAATTATCACTTCAGAAGAACAATAGAATTTTGCTATAATCAAGGGTTTGATGACAAACCAGCCTTGCAACCAGGTCGTGCAGCTTGGTAAAGAGGAGCCAAGTTGAATGAGTGCAGCCCCGAATCGAGGACAACAGGTTCAAACAACAGCATTTCTCAAAATTAATTCCAATGGGACTAAAAGTAACCCACTATAGTTCAAGAAATAATTCTGATTTTTCATATCCCCTTGCTTGATGGTGGTGACTCTCACTAGATGAAGATTCCAGCACCTTCCATTATTGCAATTTTCACGCAAAAGTTGACTCACCCATTTCCCAGATGTTCATAATATTTATCCTCTTGTTTTAAGACCAGTCGGTAGTTGTCACCAGAATATTTAAGCTCAGGCACTAAACAAATCTGTCACTTGGGATTGGAATAATTCACATCAGATAAAACCTTGTGACTAATTTATAGTTAGGTTAACAGTCCAACTGGAAAATAACTAAATTGAGGAACTGTTGCACAGGATAGATGCAGAGTAACAGTCACACCATAGAAATGTCAGGCAGTGACCATCTTCAATAAGAGATGATCTAATCGCTGCCCCTTGACATTCAGTGGTGTTACCCTCACTGAAACCCACACTATCAACATCCTTGGCATTAACATTGACCAGGAACTCAATTGGACTTACCACATAAACACAGTGGGCTACAAGAGCAAGTCAGAGCTTAGGAATACCAAGGTGAATAACTCATCTCCTGAGTCCCCAGAGCCTGTGTATCATTTACAAAGCCCAAGGCAGGAGTGTGATGGAATACTTCCCACTTGCCTAGGTGAGTGCAGTTCCAGCAAAACTCAAGAAGCTTGACACCATCCAGGACAAAGCAGCCTGGTTGATGGGCTCCACATCCACAAGCATCCACTTCCTCCAACACTGACGCTCAGCCGCAGCAGTGTGTACTATCCGCAAGATGCATAGCAAAAATTCACCAATGAGCCTCCGACAACATCTTCCAAACTTATGACCAAGTCTCTCACCATCCTGATTTGGAAATATATTGTCATTCCTTCTCTGTTGCTGGGTCAAAATCCTGGAATTCCTTCTCTAAGGGCACTGTGGGTCAACCTACAGCATGTGGACAACAGTGTTTCAAGAAGGCAGCTCACCACCACCTTCTCAAATGAAACACGGGACAGACAATAAGTACTGGCGTAGCCAGCAATGCCCATGTCTCACGAGTGAATAAAAAAAAAGTAAAACTCACTCTACATTGCCCCCATCAGCATTCCCAGCACTGGCACAGCACGAGATTTGAGTCGGGGTAAATCTTCCTCTACACTGCCCCCAACGACCACTGTCAGAACAAATACAGTCTGGGATTAGACCCAAAATAAATCTCTCATACACTGACCCCATGAAAAATTCCCAAGACAGGTATATATCAGGTTATATGCAGGAAATATTCACTCTGCACTGCCCCATTAAACATTTTCGGGCAGGTACAGCATGAGGTTACTTGCAACATGAAGCTTTCTCTACATTTTCCCCATCAAATACTTGCAGGATAGTTACAGCACAGGGTTACATGCAGAGTAAAACTCTCTCTGTCCTCATCACACACTCCCAGGATAGCTTCAACGCAGAGTTAGATGCAGCTAATGCTGTTGTAGGTTTAGGTGATGATTAACTGTATCGTGAGAAATTTATATTATGTCAGATAGTGGGATATATAAAGGTGTAGATCTGGTGATGGTTGAAAATTAGCTGATTAAGCTGATTAAATATTTGAAGAGAGAACTTAAACAAATTTCACTGTGTTCAGTGTTTTAAAGATGTCACTTTAGGATATTGCTGGATTAATCTGTCCATGGTTCAACTAATTAAACATTTTATTTGGGCATTTACCTCCTACTGCGTTTTCAAGCGTTTAGTAATGTGAGTGGCCTCTTCACTCAGTGAGTGGTAATTGCTGCAATCTTTTGTGTCTTTGCTCTGATGTGTGTGGTCTCTAGGTAACTGAATGATGACAAAAACAATTCTGCTCCATATGAGAAAGGAACGTGCTCGGTATTTATCACAGCCGTGTTTTCTGGAGTGAATCAGTGTGTCAGCTCATTTCAAATCTCATCAAAACCCTTCAAATTACTGATAAGCAGTTACCTCTGAGGTTATTAAAAAATTTTATTGCACAGAAAATTATGAACTCTTTCCTAACTCATTGAAAGATATGCTGTAAATTGTTTTCACTCTGCTTCTTCTTCACTAATTCTAACCTCTGGCATCTCTTGCTTATCATCATTTCTTCATTTGAATGCCCACATATTGCCAGGCTGGCCTTTGGGGGTAGAGTGACCGTTAGGGAGGCTAAAGAGGACACAATATGGCAGTGAATCTTCTGTAGTTCCTTGCCCAATCTTCACAGCCACTCCATTAGATGGAAACCAGGGGTGCAGAGATCTCCCATCTCATCAGATATTGCAGGCACTTGGAGGCATCATGATCTCAGTATTAGTGATAAGATCCACATTTCGACCCTCACAGGTGGTTGCTATTTCTGCACTTTTTCATAGAATTGTTACAATGCAAAAGGAGACCATTCCGCCTATTGTACAGCTTTTCTACTGGAGATAACTGGCTATTGATAATATCTGCCGAAATACATATGCATCATTTATTGGATATTTGTGCCACTTTGTTATAAATATGCGTGAATGTGACTATGATTTTGTACTGATTGATAGGAATGAATTTAAATCACACTCAGTGTAGATCAGTCATATTCGCTTTCTTCAACAGCCCTGCCTCAAGCTGCCAGACTCTGCAGGCTACAATGAACTTGAAAGCAAAGTGGGCACCAACATGTTGTTAATTGTTTCCACTTTTTCTTGTATATACAGCAGGGTTAGCATTTATTTTCTATCTCTAATTATCCTGGACAAGGTGATAGTGAGCCATCTCCTCAAACATAGTGCGCAGTGTAGGGACACCCACAGTGCTCTTAAAGACAAAGGTCTACAAAGTTCCAGCAGTCAAAATATCATGATACGTTTCCAACTCAGAATGTTTTAATAAAGTAGGAAAAACAGTTTCCACTGGCAGGAGGGTCAGTAATCAGGGGACTCTGATTTAACATAATTGGCAAAAGAACCAAAGATAAAATAGGAAATTGCTTTTTGGGAGGTAAGTTGTTGGAATGCATTGCCTGAAAGCAATTTCAAATATAACTGAACTGGTTAACTGCTTGAAGTGGATAAATTTGCAGGGCTATGGGGAAGAAATTGGAAAGGGGTGCATGCTTTCTTTTTCCATTTTTTTCTTTTCATACTCATCTGTTCTGTCTTTCTTCTGCATCCCTCATCCTCCCCGTCTAGCTATCATTTCTGCAGTCACTGAGCATCCAGATTACTTGTGCTGTTAAAAAAAAATACTTTGTGGTTTGTGAGTCACTGGAAAGCTTAATATTTGTTGCCCATCTCAAATTGCCATTAAACTGAATGACGTGCGAAGCCATTTTAGAAGACACTTAAGAATCAACCACATTGCTGTGAGTCTGAAGTCACATGTAGACCTGACCGAGTAAGGATGGTGGATTTCTTTCTCTAAAGGATGTTAATAAACCAGACATATCTCACCATCACTGAGAGGAATGGTTGAAGTGAGCGTTGCTTTTCACAATAATTAATACTTATTCTAAATGTGACATAGTTTTCAGAATTACAAGATAGGAAGTCATTAGGAAGAAGTAGAGTGAACATCTGTGGTATGTTTGAAGTTATAGCCACACCATAAGTCTCAATAAATGCATCTGCAGGAGTGGGTCCATGTTAGCCAAAAACAAAATGCTAAATAATTTGCTCCTAGTTTTCAACTCATGATACGTACCCCTGGAGGATACAATAACTTGATTGTTGTCACATGTACCAAGATGCAGTGAAAAGTGTTGTTTTATATACTGTAAAGGCAGATCATACCATACAAATTGTAACACTTAGAGGAAGCACTGAGGGTGGCAACGGAACAAAATGTACTCTGGGTGGGGGATTTCAATGCCAGGCGTAGCTCAACAGCAGTACTACTGATTGAGCTGGTCGGGTCTTAAAGGATGTAGCAGCTAGACTGGGTCTGCACAGGCTGTGAGGGAGCCAACAAAAGGGAAAAATATACTTGACCTCATCCTTATCAGTCTGCCAGCTGCAGATGCATCTGTTCATGACAGTATCAGCACGATGTTTACCACACTGTCCCTGTGGAGACAAAGTCCCGCCTTCACATTGAGAATAATCTCCATCGTGTTGTGTGGCACTATCTCCGTGCTGAATGGGACAGACTTAGAACAGAGTTAATGGCCCACAGTGGCTCAAGGCTGGGGAATCCATGAGATGCTGTGGGCCATTAATGACAACAAAACTGTAACCTCATTGCCCCGGAATACACCCCACTCAAACATTACCATCAAGCCAGGGGATCAACCCTGGTTCAATTGAGAGTGCAGGAGGACATGTGAGGATTGGGACCAGGCATACCTGAAGATGAGGTGTCAACGTGGTGCAGCCACCAAACAGGACTACTTGTGTGTCAAACAGCATAAGCAACAAATGATAGACAGAGCTAAATGATCCCACAACCAATCGATCAGCTTTAAGCTCTGCAGTCCTGCCACATCCAGTTGTGAATGGTGACTGATGATTAATCAACTCACTGGAGGAGGAAGCTCCACAAATATCCCCACCCTCACTGATGGAGGAGCCCAGCAAATCATTGCAAAAGATAAGGCTGAAGCTTTTGCAGCAATCTTCAGTGAGAAGTGCCGACTGGATGATTCATCTTGCACTCCTCTAGTGGACCCCAGCATGATAGCTCAGTTTTCAGTGAATTCAGTTTACTCCATGTGATATCAAGAAATAATTAGAAACATTGGATCCTGATGACATTCTGGTATAGTGCTGAAGACTTGTACTCCAGAACTTGCTGCTCCCCTAGCCAAGCTGTTCCAGTACAGTTATGACATTGGCATCTACCCAACAAAGTGAAAAATTGCTGACGTATGTCCTGTTCATAGAAAGCAGGACAAATCCAAGCCGGCCAATTATCGCCCCATCAGTCTACTCTCGATCATCAGTAAAGTGATGGAAATTGTCATCAACAATGTTATTAAACAGCACCTGCTCAGCTGGGTTTTGTCAGGGCTACACAGCTTTGGACCTCATTCCAGCCTTGGTTCAAACATAGACAAAAGAGCTGAATTCCAGCGGTAAGGTGATAGCAACAACCCTTGACATCAAGGCTGCATTCGACTGAGGCCTAGTAAAACTGAAGTCAATGGGTATCAGGGGGCAAATTCTCCGGTGTTTAGAGTCATACCTGACTCAAAGGACAATGGTTGTGATTGTGTGAGGTCAGTCATCTCAGCTCCAGAATATCTCAGCGGGAGTTTCTCAGGATAGCATGCTAGGACCAACCATTTTCAGCTGCTTAATCAATGACCTTCCCTCCATCATAAATGGGGATGTTTGATGATGATTGCACAATGTTCAGCACCATTCACAACTCCTCAGATACCAAAGCAGTCTGTGTCCAAATACAACAAGATCTGGACAATATTCAGGCTTAGGCTGACAAGTAGCAAGCAACATTTCTGCCACACAAATGCTAGGCTATGATCATCACCATTAAGAGATAATCTAACCACCACCTCTTGACATGCAGTAGTGCTATGGTCACTGAATCCCCCATTATCAACATTCTGGGAGTTATCAATGACCAGAAACTCAACTGGACTCACCACACAAATGCAGTGGCTAGTAGAGCAGGTCAGAGCTGGGAATACTGTGCGAATAACTGACCTCCTGACTCCCCAAAGGCTGTCCACCATCTACAAGGCACAAGTCAGAAGTGTGAGGGAGTACTCCCCACTTGCCTGGATGAGTGCAGTCCCAACAACACTCAAGAAGCTTGACACCTCCCAGGACAAAGCAGCCCACTTGATTGGCACTGCATCCACTCCCTCCACCATATAGTAGCAGCAGTGTGTATTGTTTGCAAGATACACTGCAAACATTCACCAATGATCCTCAGACAGCACCTTCCAAGCCCATGGTCAGTTCCACATAGAAGGACGAGGGCAGCAGCATATGCAAGTTCCCCTCCAAGCCACTCACCATCCTGATTTGGAAATAGATCACCACTCCCTTCATTGTCACTGGGTCAAAATCCTGGAATTGGCATTGTGGGTCAACCCAGAGCAGGTAGCCTGCAGCAGTTCAAGGATGCAGCTTACCATCACCTTCTCAAGGGCAATGAGGGGCGGGCAATAAATGCTGGCATAGCCAGTGATGCCTACATCCCACAAAATGAATAAATAAAAAAAAAATCAGGGTATAGGGAAAGGGTGTAGAATACAATGTTACAGCCACAGAGAAGATGCAGAGAGAGAGTGAGATATGCGAATTAACATTTGAGAGGACTATTCAAAAGTCTGATGACAGCAGGGAAGAAGCTGTTCTTGAAACTGTGCATGTATTCAAAATTTTGTATCGTATGTTGGACAGGAAAGGGTGGAAGAGTATATAACCAGGTGAGGAGGTCTTTGATTATATTGACTGCTTTCCTGAGGCAATAGGAAGTATAGGTAGAGTCGATGGATGGAAAGCTCGTTTTTGTGATGAGGACTGGGCTGTGTTCCCAATTCTCTGTAATATCTTGCAGTCTTGGGCAAAGCAGTTGCCATGAGCTGAAAGTGTGTTGCTGGAAAAGCACAGCAGGTCAGGCAGCATCCAAGGAGCAGGAGAATCGACGTTTCGGGCATGAGCCCTTCTTTAGCAATGAGGGAAGTGTGTCCAGCAGGCTAAGATAAAAAGTAGGGAGGAGGGACTTGGGGGAGGGGCATTGGAAATGCGATAGGTGGAAGGAGGTCAAGGTGAGGGTGATAGGCCGGAGTGGGGGTGGGGGCGGAGAGGTCAGGAAGAAGATTGCAGGTTAGGAAGGCGGTGCTGATTTTGAGGGATTTGACTGAGACAAGGTGGGGGGAGGGGAAATGAAGAAACTGGAGAAATCTGAGTTCATCCCTTGTGGTTGGAGGGTTCCCAGGCGGAAGATGAGGCGCTCTTCCTCCAACCGTCATGTTGCTATGGTCTGGCGATGGAGGAGTCCAAGGATCTGCATGTCCTTGGTGGAGTGGGAGGGGGAGTTGAAGTGTTGAGCCACGGGGTGGTTGGGTTGGTTGGTCTGGGTGTCCCAGAGGGGTTCTCTGAAACGTTCTGCAAGTAGGCGGCCTGTCTCCCCAATATAGAGGAGGCCACATCAAGTGCAGTGGATGCAATAAATGATGTGTGTGGAGGTGCAGGTGAATTTGTGGCGGATATGGAAGGATCCCTTGGGGCCTTGGAGGGAAGTAAGGGGGGAGGTGTGGGCACAAGTTTTGCATTTCTTGCGGTTGCAGGGGAAGGTGCCGGGAGTGGAGGTTGGGTTGGTGGGGGGTATGGACCTGATGAGGGAGTCACGGAGGGAGTCATCTTTTTGGAACGCTGTTAGGGGAGGGGAGGGAAATATATCCGGTGGAGGGCATCGTCGATCACGTCTGAGGGGAAATTGCGGTCTTTGAAGAAGGAGGCCATCTGAGTTGTAAGGTATTGGAATTGGTCCTCCTGGGAGCAGATGCGGCAGAGACGAAGGAATTGGGAATGTGGGATGGCGTTTTTACAGGGGGCAGGGTGGGAGGAGGTGTCATCTAGGTAGCCGTGGGAGTCGGTTGGTTTATAGTAAATGTCCGTGTTGATTCAGTCGCCCGAGATAGAAATCTCGGGCAACCAAATAAAAACACTATCCCATATTCCCAATTCCTTCGTCTCCACCGCATCTGCTCCCAGGAGGACCAGTTCCAATACCGTACAACTCAGATGGCCTTCTTCTTCAAAGACCGCAATTTCCCCCCAGACGTGATCGACGATGCCCTCCACCGCATCTCCTCCACTTCCCGCTCCTCCGCCCTTGAGCCGCACCCCTCCAATCGCCACCAGGACAGAACCCCACTGAAGGTCTCGAGCATCTCCATCTCAGTACCATTTTACAAACGGGCATGTCCTCCACTCTGTTTCCTGAACTCGATGACCAGCTCCTTCATTTATTTCATCAGGCAGTGGGTTAAAGGTGTTCATCATTCTCCATGCAGTTCCAGAGGAAGAAACAGCACAGTCCAGAGGAAGAGACTCTCCAGTCCAGAGGGAAATGTCCACATTCCAGGGGTAAAGACTCCCTAGTCCAGAGGGCAAGAATCTACAATCCAGAGGGAGAGACTTTACAATCCAGAGGAAGAGACTCTAGAGTCTGGGGGAGACAGACTGTAAAGTCCAGCAGGGACAGAGACTCTGCAGACTTGAGGGGAGAGAGTATACAGTCCATGGGCGGGGGGGGGGGTGACTAAACAAACTCAGGTGAGAGACTGTACAGCTCAGGAGGAGACACACTGCGCAGTCTACGGAGGGAGAGAGAGACTGAATAGTTCAGAGGGAGCACTGAACACTCCAGGCAAGACAGAGGCTGCACAATCCAGACAAGAGAGTGTACAGTCCGGAGGGAGAGACATTGGGAAGATAAATATCCAAATATTGTTGTGAAAATTCATGGAGAACTGTGAGTCCACTACATTGGATGGGACCGGAGTCGCATAACGATCTATATTGGATAGTTTGGTCAGGTTTCATTCCTTACAGGACATATGTGAACTTTTTGGGTTGGGTTTTTGTGAAAATCCAACAGCTTTGTGGTCATTTTTATTGACATCACTCTTTCTAATTACCGAACTTAAAATTTAATTCACTTTACAAACCACCAGTGTGAGATTTCAACACGTTTCCTGAATCATTTCCAAGAATAATAATGCTCCCGGATTCTGTGGACTTTTTTTAGCTTGTTTGCACATTACCAGATCTTTGCAAAATTCTTGTGCAACTTGAAATTCTAATGACTTTGAAGGAATGTAATAGAGAAACAAATTGTAAAGTGTGTGAAACCATAATCCATAATGATTTAACACAATATTGGTTAAATTGCTAAATATCAACACAGCCACCATCTTTTCCAAGTCATTGAAAACATCCTCCAGTTGATGTTAAGATGTTATATAAATTCTATTTGTGAACGTGGCCCAAGATTGATCCAAAGAATGTAGTATTGATAAGTAAACGTCAGTTCTAACATGGTCCATTAAATAATAGTCTGCGGACAGATCAGGCAAATGAGAGGTGTGTGTGTGTTTGTGTGCGTGTTGCCACCTCGTCATCACTGCCTCTTGCACTCTATGTACATCTATAACATGTATGAAACCACCTGTCCGTTATCTCTGGCCATTACGTCTGTGTATTTCTTTTTATGCATTCTAACTCAGGATGTCAGCATCATTGGCAAAGCCAGTGTTTAATCCCTATCTCTCATAGCCATTGAGAACATGGTGATGAGCAGCCTTTTTTTTACATTAGATTCCCTACAATGTGGAAACAAGCCCTTCGGCCCAACAGGTCCATACCAACCCTCCGAAGAGCAACTCATCCAGACCCATCTCCCTCTAACCAATGCACCTAACACTATGGGCAATTTAGCATGGCCAATTCACCTGACCTGCACATCTTTGGACCGTGGGAGGAAGCCAGAGCACTCAGACGAAACCCATACAGACACGGGGAGAATGTGCAAACTACGCACAGGCAGTCGCCTGGGACCCTGATGCTGTGAGGCAGCAGTGTTAATGACTGAGCCACCATGCCGCCCCCTCTGCTGCAGTTCGTGTAGCTCAGGTAGGAAGGAGTTCCAGGATTTCAAACCACTTCCTCTAAAGCACTGTGATAGAGTGTAAAATGCCGATAGTGTGCCACCTGGAGGAGAACTTGTAAATAGTGGTATTCCCAATGGCATACCCTTATCCTTCGAAGTGTTAGAGGTCATGTGTTTGGAAGTTGATGTTGAAAATGCCTTCTTGAGTTGCTGCATTGTATCTCGCAAATAGTACACACTGCTTCCCTGTGTGTCCGTGGTGAAGGGAGTGAATGATGTAAAGTGTGAATAGGGTGTGAATGAAGTGGATTGCTTTGTCCTGAATGGTGACAAGCTTCTTGAGTGTTGTCAGTGCTGTACTCATCCAAGCAAGTGGGAAAGATGCACACAGATGAAAATAGTTGGATCCAAAGAGTTCCTGAAACATTACCTTGACACTGAGATAATTGACCTCCAATAACCACAATTGTCTATTTTTGTACTGGAGATGATTTCAACCCATGTAACTTTTCCACTTAATTCCCACTGATTTCAATTTTGTTTGTGCACCTTGACATATACTACAAGCGCATTCAAGGGAAGGAGGTAACTGAAGTGAGCATTAATTGCTTACAAAGTGAGACTGAAGAATCAAAAACAGGAAGCAAGAAAGTGGTAGAAGTTTTGAGCATGCACTTTGTGTCCGTTTTCATAAAAAGAAGACACAAAATTGTATTCCAGGAATTTTTGCAGAAAGTCAATCAGTAGAATAGCGAAAGAACTTAAACAATTACAATCACTAGAGAAAGAGTGTTCGAAAAACTAACAGAACTAAAGGCCATAGGACCAAATGACCTCCTCCCCTGGTATTTTTCAAGATGGTTGTAGAGAAGTTGGATACACTAGTTATAACTTGTCAGAGTTCGCGAGATTATGGAAAGGTCCCAGTGAAATGGAAAATCTCAAAATCAAAAAGCTTTATTCAGGAAAGGACAGAGACAGAAATCCGGAAGCAATTAACTGGCCTTTTGCCAAATTGGCAGAATTGCCAATTCCGTGGAGCATCACTCTCTTCTTTCTATGCAGTTCTCCATTGATTGCACCATGATTCTGTGTTGCCATACTCACATTATTGTGCCCTCACCAGCAGTGCAATTACTCACCGCTGCTGGACCTTCAAGGATTTTCATTACGAATGCCATATTTATTGTCCTGCTGTACACCAGATCAACCACTGTCAGCCATGAATACCTCTTGGGAAACAAAAAGTAAACATTCTGGAGGCACATAGATGGCATGGAACATGCTTCCTTGTAAAAAGAACCTCACATTCATAAATGTGTTGCTATCTTACGTTATCGACTGTCTTAGTGATGAGAACAAGCTACACAGGTTACCCATTTTTAGCACCAGACCATGTAAGACACCTGTCTAAGGAAGTGTTACACTTCACTAACCTGTCCATGAAGGAGGCCAGATGCTTGTATGCCAAAAAGAAAAACAGAAATTGCTGGAGAAACTCAACAAGCCTGGCAGCATCTGTGGAGAGAAAATAAAGTTAACTCTGCATTGCTGCTGCTCTGCAACTTGTGTGTCAGGTTGTCCAGTGCTCCCCAACAAGCCTGCCTCTTGCTCTCATCTCTGCATAGCACACGTCAATGAAGGCAAGAATTGTTGACACTGTGGCATCCTCTCTTGCCTAGATGCCTGGCCTCCAGTAGCTGTGTGAGTGCCAGTAACCCAACTGTTTCTTCTTTGGCCTGCTGCAGAGATGCGCCAGTGAAGGACTCACCAGCAGGTGCTCCTGACTCCGATCTAGATAAAACCCTGAGCAAGGTGTCAGCATCAGATTGCATGGAGACTGCTGGAGGCAGCCTTGCTGGCTGTTCCTCTGAAATATTATTACTCTCTTCCTCAAAGGTGCAGGCAGGCATTGCCCTTTTGACACAGAAACCATGTACAACCCATTGATAACTGTGGAAGATTAAACAGGCAAAGGTTATGGTATGTTGATAGTACATTAACATTCTGGCTAATGGGAGTGTAGCCCAGCAATCCATGGTACTTCTTACTGGTTTGCTGACGTATGGATGTTTCCACATCTCCACAGGACTGTTCCTCACCAGCAAAGACCCAGATCCTCTCTTCACAGGTCCCAATGTCAGGCACTCAACACATGCCCTAGCTGTTTCAACTTTTACTAGGCCATTTTCCCCTGGACTTAGAAAAAGGGTATGGATTGAGTGAGATGAAAATGGCTGGCATAACTGTTAGTGCTTGTGCAATTGGAGGAAAAGTGGTGAGGTGTCCCAGATGTGTGAGTAGGCAGTGCTGGGCCCATGTAGGGTTAGTGGTATGGTGATGGAGGAGGGGTTGGTAAGAAGGAGTGAGGGAAGACATTATTTAGTTGTGAGAGAAGTAGGTCATGAACCTGGTGAGAGGTAAGTGCAGTAGCAGAGGTAGAGTGAGTATGAGGAAGCAGAGAAAAGATGATGGAAATTATCCTGGTGGAGCAGCAAAGGTTATTGTCCTTTTTCCCTCAGCACTGTGCATTTCTCCAGGTGGTTGTGACCATACCGATGAACTTGGAGGCCTGGTGTCCTGAGCTCCTCTGGTACTGGGGGAAGAGGATGGCAATCCCCTGTACCACCCATTCACCAGGATCTGCTGCAGGTCCCTGTCTGTAGATTCGGCCGTCAGTATCCCCTTGTCTGCCATGTCTAGGGTAAATGTCTCAAACTGTGCAGGGCAGCTCTGCACTCACAGAGCTTGACAGGTTGCAAAAAGGTCTTTTAAAGATGGGTTCCTGAGGTACCCCGGTGATTGTCAAATACCTCCGCTTACAGTGAGTGGGGAGAATTGGACTAGCATTGAACATGAGGGAAGCTGTAGGGGTATGCTACCCAAATTAATGAGTCACGTTTGGGCGATAGCATGCGAGTATTAGCAAAACCTTACGGAGGGAAACCCCTATGAAATGTGAGCAAAACAAGCTGATTTAGCTGATTTCTGGTTAGGTTTATCCGAAAATGCGTATTGATGCGTTACTTGTGTTCGCTTCTACTCGGCCAGCCCCTGTTTACAGTCTGTTGTTGTGTTAACGGCTCAACCCACTCTCACAGCTCCTCATAGATCCCTGGTTTGGATATGATTCAATCTTCAATTACTTTGTGGACGTAATGTTCAGTTGCTTGTTGATAGATTTATGAGGTGTAGTGACTAATTCTCTGAAGTGCTAGTTTTATAGAGTAATAACCAGTTGCCATCTGTTTTATTTCTTGGCATAGAGCTGGATATCTGGGCACACTATTAATATGAATTATTCAGTACAGGAGACATATCATCTGTTGCTGAAAAACTCAGTTACTGGGAAATTTGGCGTGAGTCAAGTAGCAGGGAGTGATAATAGAAAGTACTGCGAAGGGGTTCGGAATTTAAAATGACATAAAGATGCGAGATAGCTCCTGAGAATTTGAAAGGAACCTGGAGCAATTGTAATGAGGTCAGCCAGGTAGACATCATAGAATATGAGTTGCCTGATTGGGCTGTTAATCAGGTCCAATCAGGGAGCCCTGGCTAACAGAGAAGAACAGAAGTGTCAGAGGTTCGGTTCACTCTGAGAGCTGGCACTGAGCGAACTGGATCAGTGTCACAGACTGTCCACATGTGAATAAAGGGTGACTTGGTGGCGGGATATTTCAGTGACTATGAGAGAAAAGCACGCTCCTGACGAAATTGAGTTGAGGTAAGCATTTCTGGCGTCATACCATTATTTGGGAAGCTTGACTCATTTGACCGTGCCATCAAAGACTGGGCCCAGTATGTGGAAAGAATGCATTAATGTTTTGCAGGCAAATGACACTGGGGCAGAAGAAAAGCAATAAGTAATTCTCCTGACAGCTTGTGGACCCGCAACTTTTTCAATTATTATAAGCCTAACTTTACCTGAAGCACGAGATATTAAAACCTTTCAAGAGTTGATGAATTTATTTAAGGAATATTATGACCCCAAGCGTCCTCAAATTCTGAAATACTATTGGTTTTACATGGCATTTGAGAACCGGGATATTGGTTTTGGGGTTTTTGTCGAGGTTAAGACGACCGGCAGAGGCATGTGACTTTGTTTCAACCCTTAATGAGATGCTGAGACACCGTTTGGTATGAGGGATTAATGATGTAATCGTGCAAAAGCACCTATTGCCTGAAGCCTAACTGGACTTCAAACAAGCACTACAACTGGCTTCATCATTGGAAAGTGCAGCAAGTGGAGTGTATGAGTTGCAGGGTATTCTGATGGAAGTCCCTCACCAGTCCAACTGAGCTTGGGGCGCACCATTTGAGTTAAGGCAATTGAATAGCCTCACTCAGGACATATCCTAAACAAAGGGATTCTAGATCAGCCCACAGCAAAACCCCAAAACAGAGCCAAGCGTTTTCCAAACCATTAAAACATTATTCAGGATTCGGGCCAGTAAGCCATTGTAGTTAATGCCAGTATGCAGACCGTAAAAGAGTCCCACAGGGCCTGAACTGAGAAGAACTCATAGATCAGTACTCAGGCAAGTGCACACCCTGGAAAGTCCACTACATCTGGCTTGGAATGGTTAGATTACTTAGCAACATCCAAATCAGAACCAAACAAAGTAAACATTTGGTGAAATGGTCACCTGGTTCTAATGGAGATCAATAACAACGTGGCTGTATCAGTAATTGCAGAAACAGTCTTTAATAAAATTCGCTCTGGACTCCAATCCTTAGGTTTGCGCAAGACCTCGGCTAGACTGAGAAACTATACCGGGGAACCTTTACAGATTAAGGGTACAACTTCTATTTTAGTCTCTTATGAAAAGTGCCTGGTTCAGTTACCAGTGATTGTAGTAAAAAGCTTAGGCCCAAGCTTGATGGGGTGAAACTGGTTGAGAATGATTCACTTTGATTGGCTCAACATTTTTTGATTAGAAAATGGCTGCCTGACTGAGGTCCTAATTAAATATCCAGAAGTTTATCAGGTAGGTCTAGGGACCATCAAAGGAGTAAGGCCCCCTTGCATGTTGACCAGGAAGCAATTGCACAATTCTGCAAGGCCTGCTCAGTGCCATTTGTATTACAGACAAAAGTAGAGGTAGAATTCAGAAGGCTGGAAAGTGATGGAATCTTCAAACCAGTGCAGTTTACAGAATGGACTGCACTGGGCATTTCAATTGTGAAGCCTGATGGGTCGGTTCACCTTTGTGGGATTTTAAACAAACAGTAAACTGCTTTTCACCGCAGGATAAATGCCCAAGCCCTTGCATCGACGATTCATACACAAAGCTGGCAGTTGGGCCGTCCTTCATGAAGCTGGATATGAGCTATGCTTGCTCGCAATTGCGGTTAGATGAGGATTCCCAGAAGTACGCTACAATTAATACCCACAGGGTTTGTACCAATATGCAAGACTACCATTTGGGCTATCATCAACCTGTGCAATTTTTCAGCAGATAATGGAGAACATCTTACAAGGTCTACCCCGGTCACCATTTGTGTAGATGATGTGCTAATAACATGGAATACCAATAAGTAGCACTTAGAGAACTTAGACAGAGTCCTTAGATGTTTCTTCCAGACGGGCATACACCTGAGAAGGGAACAATGTGTGTTCCAGGCACCTCAAGTGACTTACTTGGGACACAGAGTCGACAAGACCAGGTTACATCTATTGGCAGATAAAGTGAGTGTGATCAAAGGTGCCCCGGCTCTCACCTCTGTACTGGAGCTTAGATCTTTCCTTAGGCTAGTGAATTATTACAGAAAGTTCATACATAACCTTGCCTCCAAGCCAGCGTTTTTGCATCAACTCTAAAAAAGGGTTAGCTTTACAAAATGTCGCATAGCTGAGATATAGCTTTCAGGGAAATGAAGAAATAGCTATCCTCTTAGGTTTTGCCATATCATGATCCCAAGTGAATCTAATATTAACATGTGATGCCTCCCCATATGGCATTAGAATAGTGTTAGATCATAGCTGGCTCAATGGAGAGGAATGCCCAAATGTGTATGCATCCAGGACTTTGACTAATGCAGAGCATAAATATGCCCAGATAGAGAAGGAAGGTTTGGTGGTCATATTTCGAGTCAGAAAGTTCTATCAATATGTTTACGGATGTAGATTTGTGATCATAACAGAACACAAACCCCTGCCAGGTCTACTTAAAGAAGACAAGACAGTGCAGCCCCTAACTTCAGACCAAATTCAGCAGTGGGCTCTGATACTAACTGTGTATAAGAACACCATTCAGGAGGCCAAGCAGCAAACTGAACTGCCTTCTGCTGGTAGATACATCACCAGTGGTACTGCCACTGGAGGCGAATGGTTTTAAATTTTCTTGACACATTTACACTCACAGATGACAATATCAAATTTTGGACACAGAAAGATCGGGTCCTGGCAAAACTGAAACAGCTGGTGATGATGAGGAAAGCAAAGGTCACAACCGGAATTGAACCCTTTTGTACCTGGAGAGACCAGATCACTGTAGAGGATAGCATACTATTATGTGGAGCAAGAGTGATTGTCCTGAGTAAAGGTTGCCACCGGATACTGCTGAACTCCACCAGGATCATCCAGGAGTTTACAAAATAAAGAAGTTGGTGAGAAGTTATGTTGCTGCCAGGATTGGATGCAGATATAGCTGCATTGGTGGGCGGTGCCCAGAGTGCCAACAACGACTCTGGGAAATTACTGCCAGCAGCTTCACTGCATTCATAGTAATGGCCGAGTTATCCCTGGACTCAGTTACAGGTCGACTATGCAGATCCTTTCATGGGCTCAATGTTCTTAGTCATTGTGTTTGGACGTGTGGAGAGTTCATTTGTCAAACACATGGATGACTATAGAAAATCTGCACGCATATTTTGCAATACACGGACTCCAAGAAGTGTTGGTCACAGATAACGTTCCACCATTTACCAGCAGGAAACTTGAGTATTTCCTAAAGTTGAATGGTATTTGACATATGAGGACAGCCCCATACCATCCATCATCCAATGGCATGGCAAAAAGAGCAGTCCAAACCTTGAAGGGAGGCTTAAAGAAACAGCTTACAGCTATATTAAATATGAAACTGTCCCAACTGCTATTTGATTCTAGGACTACCCCTCATTCAGCCACAGGGATAGCTCCAGCAGAGTTGATAATAGGGAGAAGATTCAGTACCAGGTTAAAGCTGATCTTCCTGGATCTGGTGGGGGTGGTGAAATCACATCAGGAGTTCTAACGCGAGACACAAGACTCTGCTAAGCAAGACAGGTGAATTTTGATGTAGGAACCATGGGAATGGCCCTGCATGGGTAAGAGGCATGGTCAACTTGAGGTCAGGTCTAGTGACGTATAAAGTTCAGGTAGGTGCAATTGACCTGAACAAGCATGTAGGCTACATGAAAGCTGCAAATTCACAAACGACGTGAGACAAAAATGTGCCCGGCTTCTCAATATTGTTTCCGACTGTTTTGAAACCTGTGGATTCTCCCTCTCATTCCTGATGAAGGGCTCTTGCCGAAACGTTGATTTTCCTGCTCCTCGGATGCTGTCTGACCTGCTGTGCTTTTCCAGCACCACTCTAATCTAGATTCCGATCTCCAGCATCTGCAGTCCTCTCTTTCACCTAGTTGGTTGTCCCTCTCCATCAAGCATTAAAGATAACTCGGAATCTAAGATGGCGGATGTCATCACCTTAATTCCTTTGCTGCCTGTAGAAGAGAATGAATTTTTTTCTGAGACGCTTCGGGTGCAAGAGGAGAGCTACTGTGTGTTACACACTGCTTGTATCACTGGGGTTGGAAGGGATTCCTCCTCACTTCAGAATCTGGCTCTACGCTGCAATCATTGGTCTGAATTTTTGTTCCAACTTCAGGAGCATAGGGTTGAGAGAATTCCTGAATGGAAACTGAATCGGGACAAAGTGCTCCAGATAGTGAGATTGTGATTCAGGGATTATTTATGAGAGCTGACCTTGTTGTCCCATGCACCCCAAGAAACAGGGTAGAGGCAGCCACAGGAGCTACAGGTGAATGAAGGCACTCATGTGATCCAAGACTTTGCCCCAGCTGGAAAACCTACCAGAACACCAGAAAGCCTTCTTGCTCCCATCACAGCCTCACTCCCCCTTTCAGTACTCTCCATAGATCCTCCAGCTGCCATCCTTATATGCCCCATACACACATTCTTTCTAATTCTCATCCTACCATAGCTCCATATTAAGATGGTGAGCATCTTGGAGGGGAACCTGCCAGTGGTGGTGTCCCTGTGCATCTACTGCTCTTGACCTTCTGGATGGCAGTGGTCTGGAAGGGGTTGTTAAAGGAACTTTGGTGAGTTATTGCCGTGCATCTTGTAGATGGTACACATTGCTGCTACTGAACTTCGGTAGTGGAGGGGATGAATGTCAAAGGCTGTAGATTGATTGCTAGTCAAGTGGGCTGCTTTGCTCTAGATGGTGTTGAACTTCTTGAGTGTAATTGAAACTGAGCGCAACCAGGCAAGTAGAGAATATTTCATCACAGTCCTGATTTGTGCCTTGTAGATGATAGACAGGTTTTGAGGAGTTCGGAGGTGAGTTGCTCACTGCAGAATTCCCGACCCCTGACCTGCTTTATAATCACAGTAATTACATGACAACTCCCGTTCAGTTTCCAGTCAATGATTACCCCAGTGAAGTTGATAGTAGGGGATTTATTTAGGGCAATTTCATTGAATGTCAAAGAGAAATAGATACTAACTTGTTAGAGATGGTCATTTCCTGGCATTTTTATGGTAAGTATGTTACTTGCTACTTTCATCCCAAGGCTGGATATTGTCTAGGTGTTACTGCATTTGGATATGGATATAGGGGAGGTGATAGCCTAGTGGTATTATCACTAGACTGTTAATCCAGAGAACCAGATAACATTCTGGGGACTCTGGTTTGAATCCTGCCTGGCAGATGGTGGAATTTGAATTCAATAAATATCTGGAATTAAGAATCTAATGATGACCATGAGCCTATTGTTGATTTTAGGGAACACCCATCTGGTTCATTAATGTTCTTGAAGAAAGAAATTGCCATCCTTACCTGGTCTAGCCTACATGTGATTCCAGACCAAAAGCAACGTGGTTGACTCTTAACTGCCTACTGGCCATTTAAAGATGGGCAATAAATGCTGCATAGCCAACAATTTCCTCATCCCATGAATAAATAAAGAAAAAAAAGTGACGAGTCCTAAATGGTGCTGAATGTCATGCAATTGTCAGTGAACATCCCCAATGCTGATCTTATGGTAGAGGGAAGGTCAATGATGAAGCAACTGAAGATGCTTGGACCTGGAACAGTAGGCATACAGTGTACAGTCCTACCATAAATATGAACAAATACCAAAATCTAGTGCTCAGGAACAAACATAACTTGAAATTTCTCAAGGATATTGAAATAGAAAGGACAAGTAGTGATGTTTGAACTGTACAGAATCTTCCTCAGATGTTATCTGAGCAGCATTGTGGCTTAGTGGTTAGCACTGTTGTCGGTCAGCATGGGGGATCTGTACTTGCGTCTACTCTCGGACAACTGTCTGGGGGTTGTTTGTACACTCTCCCTGATGTCTGCGTGGGTTTCTTCCAGGTGCTCCTGTTTCTTCTCATAGTGTCCAGGGATGTGCAGGTTAGGTGGATTAGCCATGGGAAATGCAAGGTTACAGGGAAACGGTATGAGGGTGGGTGTGGGTGGGATGCTATTTGGAGGATCAACATGGATTTGATGCGCACAATGACTGACTTCCACATTGTATCAGGATTCTATGATTCATCTGAAGTACTGTGTTCAGTTCTGAGTACTGCAAATGAGCAGGGATACTTCAAATCTGAATTTTCCAGACTAAGAGTGGAACTTTTAGATGGTGAAATTCTGAGAATGGTTTATATAGCTTAGTATACTCTTGAGTTTAAATGATTAAGGAGTTATCTATTTAAGATATTGCAGAATATAAAGCAACTCATTGGGATATATACAGAGAAATATTTGTTCAGATTCAGAGAACTCCAGATCCAAGTATCTGGGCGGCACGGTGACACAGTGGTTAGCACTGCTGCCTCACAGCGCCAGAGACCCGGGTTCAATTCCTGCCTCAGGCGACTCTCTGTGTGGAGTTTGCACATTCTCCCCGTGTCAGCGTGGGTTTCCTCCGGGTGCTCCGGTTTCCTCCCACATTCCAAAAACGTGCAGGTTAGGTGAATTGGCCATGCTAAATTGCCCATAGTGTTGGGTGAAGGGGTAAATGTAGGGGAATGGGTCTGGGTGGGTTGCACTTCGACAGGTCGGTGTGGACTTGTTGGGCCGAAGGGCCTGTTTCCACACTAAGTAATCTAATCATAATTTAAAAACTAGACTGTGGGTATCAGGGACTGATGGGAGCTTTTGTGAGTGGCAGCCTTTGTTGTACTTTGTTGTACTTCTTGTTTAAGAGAAAGTAAGCTGTTGCAATCCAGTCAGAGTGAAAGGCAGGGCACGCAGTATTCCAATTAGAGTGAGAGGGGAATGGACAGTAATCCAGTCAGTGTGAGAGTGAAGACAGACAGTAATCCAGTCAAAGTAAGAGGAAACAGACAATAATCCAGTCAGATTGAGAGGGGAGGCAGAGAGTAATCCCAGTCAGAGTGAGAGGGAGGACAGAGAGTAATCCAATCAGTGTGAAAGGAAACAGTAATCCAGTCAGAGTCGGGGGGGGGGGGGGGGTGGTGTGGAGTCAACAGAGAGTAATCCAGTCAGGGTGGGGAACACACAGTAATCCCAGTCAAAGTGAGGGGGGAGGGAACAGAGAGTAATCCAGTCAAAGTGGAGAACAGACAGTAATCCAGTCAAAATGAGAGAAAACAGACAGTAATCCAGTCAGAATGAGAGGGGAGGCAGAAAGTAATCCAGTCAGAGGCAGAGTAGGGGGACATACAGTAATCCCAGTCAGAGTGAGAAGGGAATTGGCAGTAATTCAGTCAAGTAAGAAGGGGAATAGGCAGTATTCCAGTCAGAAGGAGAGTGTGAACAGGCAGTAAGCCAAGTGATTGACAGTATGTGTGTCTGACCAGGAATACCTGGTGGGATACAGTTGGGAGAGAGAGAGAAAGCCATATTTGCATGCAGATGATTTTCCTTGTTACTGTTGTGAGTTTTCGTTGCCACTGATTTCCCCTGGCCCCCTCGATTGCCTTGAGCTGTTCCAATATTTTTCTAGCAACCTTGATTGTTATTTAATGAAATTGGACTTTAATGTCTGTGTTACTTTCTTGCAGATGTTGAATAGCCTTAAAAATCTTTCTGAATGTCCAACATGTGTTCACACAGTAATATCCCAAAGGTGACACCCTGAACAAACATTTATACTTTTGCCTTTTTACATAAAATTACACTAAGTTTCCAGCACAGAAATAGACCATTGCGCCCATCTGCAGTCTATACAGTTCTATACAGGCCTCCCTCCCCACCCTTCAAGTCTCTTTATATCACTGTATCAGCAAATGCTCTATATCTTTCTGCCTTTCTTTTTCTACATGCTCATCTAACTTCCGTTCAATGTATTATGATGTAAGGTTCTGGATTTATATATTTGGATTTCAGAATATTGGCATGTGAAGTGGGTTTAACAAAGAAAGAACTAGGTTAGACAACACTGACAGAACAGTGACCCAATCCAGTACATGTCAGAGAACAGTGACCTACCTTTGTGTTACTGGAAAACTATGATGGTTTGCAATAGCTGGGGCAAATATTGAGGGAAATGAGCTTGGTTTTGATTCAGGATAATCAAGGATTGATTTTAGCTTAGGAAACTCAGAGACTGAATGTTTTTTAGGCCAATTTGGTGGAGACTTGCCTGGGATCAGAAGCAAATATAGTTTCTCACCTGGAAAGAAGTATCAGATAGTTCACAGAAAGCACAATTAGACTGTTAGAGAGAGTAATTTGTGGCAAAAGTGGGTACTGCAGATGCTGGAGATCAGAGTCACGAGAGTGGTGCTGGAAAAGCACAGCATGTCAGGCAGCAGCCGAGGAGCGGGAGAATCGACATTTCGGGCAAAAGCCCTTCATCAGGAATTTGTGCTTCATCCAAAACAGGAGTATTTGTTTAGAAATCTGCAGGTTGTTAGTAGCTGAGAAAGTCTGAGCTTTACGTCTTATGCGCATTCGCGTAAAAAGACTTTACAGTTCACAGGAAATAACGGGGATAATCAGTTAAGTTAAACCTAAAGATTTGTTATGGAGTCTATAGGGTATATCTAAATGCATAATGTCAAGAAATGGGATGAGACTTTGTTTTGCTGTGTGTATTTCAAGTTCTATATTTAGAAAGCCTAGATTTTTTTTCTTTTGTGAAGTAAGCTTCTAAAGAAGCTAAAGAAACTCTTGTGCAACTATGTTTCAGTGACTGGCCACCACTTTAACTAAAACAAAATTAAAAAGTCATCTATCACGGCAGGTTTCATTCTGGAATCTGACTGGTCCAGTGGCAACATCAGCTTCGATCGTAACAATATCCACATTATTCACCTCAATCACTCTATATAAGGCCAAGCCCATTTGCTGTATAAAGAGGTTTCTCCTGAATGCCTGATGGGATTCATTAATGACTGTCTTCTTTAAATAGCTTCTGGTCTCCCACACAAACGGAAATATCTTTTTACTGTCTACACTGTCAAACTCTTTTAGTAACCTTAAAGACATCTAACAGATCACTGTACTCAGCCTTCTCCTTTTCAAAAGAGAGGAGCAGGTACAACCTGGCTTGGTCCTCATGGAACATCTTTTTTCTTCTTTTTCAGAGCCATGGAGTCACCTCAACCATCAGTTCTTCAACTCCTCAAACTCCAATAACGTCGGCTTCTCACAGTCCAGTGATTGGGCATCAGCGGATGGTTATCCCCTCTCAGCCACTTCTAACAGCTACCAAGAAGACAGCTGCAAAGCCCCATCCTACCCAGGGCATTGGTATGGCCCCAAAGACCCAACCCCAACCTGTTCCAGCCTCCTACACCACAGCCTCCACTCCTGCCCGACCTGCATTCAATGTGCAGGTTAAATCAGCACAACCCAATCCCAATTTCATGCCACAGGGGCTTCAACAACCAGGCCTAGACCCTGCCACTTCTCAGTACCAGCAGTATAACCTGCAGCCAACTAGGTTTCCCGAACCAGCTCCACCGATACAGACTTACACTCAACAGCCCCGCTCCACTGACCATGGGTATGGGGCACAGCCCACACGCTACACTGACCCAGGTTACACTTATAATCCTTCACCGAATCGCTACCAAGATCATCGGGCTGTTGCTCCAGCACCAGCAGTTGGAGTGGGTTATGCTGGTGACCCAGCATATGGAGCTCCGAATACCTGGAGACCCGAAGCACCTTATACCCACAATGCTCCTGGACCAAACCCTAATGCCTATCATCAACTGGCTCCTAGCAAGAAAACCTACATCACAGACCAAACACCAGGACCTCTGCAACAACCTAAGGTACGAGTGCATCTCATGTTAAGAGTGTTGTATGTTTGCCTGAAGGACATTTTCATGTCCTTTGTTTGTGGGTCTCCCCATCTTCACCTCCCTCACCCACAGGTCCAGACCATTCATACCGAAGTTTGATTCAAAAAGTGTGCCGCTGGAAAGGCGCAGCATCCCAGGAGCAGAAGAGTCAATGTTTCAGGCATAAACCCTTCATCAGGAATGTGTGGGGAGAAGGGGGCTGAGAGATAAATAGGGTGGCTGGGGGAAGATAGCTGGGAAGGTGATAGGTAGATGCAGGTGGTGGTGGGGGGCGGGGGGGTAGGTAATTGAGATAGGTCAGTGGTGAGGATGGAGTGGACAGATGGGAAGGAAGATGGACAGGTAGGAAGGTCAAGAGGGCGGTTCTGGGTTTGATTGTTGGATCTGGGATGAAGTGGGGGGATGGGAGATTAGGCAGCTAATGAAGTAGATGTTAATGCTGTGTGGTTGAAGGGTCCCAAGCCAGAAGGTGAGGTGTTTTTCCTCCAATCATTGGGTGGCTTGGATGTGACGGTGGAGGAGGCCCAGGACTCGCAAGTCCTTGGTGGAGTGGGAGGAGGAGTTGTCATGTGGTTATCAGTCTGTGTTCTATTGAAAACAGGCACTGTGCTTCCAGACTATTCTGTGATCATAAAGTATACATAACTTCATGAGGATGTGACAGGTTGTTACATAAATTCTCCCTTTCCTGTTCTCTTCGATCTTCAATAGTATTCTGAGCTCTGGTTTTAATGCTTTACTTCATTTTCTCAATTGAGATGCATAATAGGAATTTCCGAATCATTACTCCCAAATTCCTGCTGTAACTTCAGGTATAAAAGAATGGTGTAAATGCAAACAAGTGCTACTTTATTCTAGTACTCCATGGTGTAAGATATTGAGGAGAATCCATTGGGAATGCTCCCTGACACAATCCTCTACATAAGGTCTTAACTTTCAAATTTAAGAGGAGGTTGCACAAATACATGAGATAGAAAGGTATACAAAGACATAGTGACATAGGAAGATGAGAAAGGATAGGAAAAAGCTGACTTTGAGCAAAAACATGGACTTAATGGCCTGAATGGCCTGTTTCTAGATTGTAAATACTGCGTACCAGTGCTGAAGTTGTGACTCAGAATTGTATCTAGACTGGAAACTATGAATGATGAGTCTGTAGAATCTCTCAGGTCATGTCAGAGCCCGTGTAATTTTCAGTGACTCTCTCTGAACAGACTCTCTTGCTAATTAATAGAAACGTCTGTGAAGAGGGCAAAGGGATTTGGGACTTCTTGTATTCACATTATTAGAAGCTCGTACTCTGGTACAAAATCAGAAAAATTATTGGGACTTTGGCTTATAAATCTTGTGGGATGTAGGATGAAGGTCAGGCAATGATATTTAAGTTGTCTGGAGTCTTGGACAGACTCTATTTGTTCCTGCTGAACACGTCCATCCTAGGGAGGAGATGAAGTGCTGATTGTTCAGAATGATATTTTATCAGTGTACGAGCATGGATAGAGGATTGGCTAACTATTGGAAGATAAAAAACTTGGGATAGCAAACCATAACTCATGGATTGGTACAGGGATCAGTGCTGTGGCCAAGATTATTTACAATAAATATGAGTGGTGTGGATGAAGAAGGTGTGGCAATTTTGTGGATGACACTAAAGTAGGTGGGAGGGCAAATAGTGAGAAAGACATAAAGAGTTGTTAGAGAGACATAGACAGGTCAAGTGATTGGATAAAAGCTTGGCGGATGGAATTAAATATTGAAAAATGTGAGATTATGCACTTTGAAAGGAAGAGAAGAGCTGAATCTTATTTAACTGGGGACAGACTGCAGAAAGATGCAGCGTAGAGGGATAAGGTGGTCTTCATATGTGAATCACAAAGCCATCAGCCAGGTTCAGTGAGTAATAGGGAAATCAAATGGAATATTGGTCTTTATTTCAAAGAGAATTGAGTATAAAGCATAAAGGCTAAACCTATAGAAGACACAAATCAGACCACAGCTGGAATATTGTGCCCTTCTTGTTTACCGAAGAATACACTGACAATTTGAGGCAATGCAGGAATTCACTAGGTATGGAGGCATTTACTTATGAGGAGAGATTGGTTTTAGAAAAATTAGCATAAACTTTATTGAAACACATAGGATTCTTAGGGATCTGGAGGGGCTGGAGGAGGTTACAGAGATAGGGAGAATTATAGGGGCTGGGTGACGTTACAGGGATGGGAAGGCTTATAGGGGCTGGATGACGTTACAGAGATGGGGAGGGTTATAGGGGCTGGAGGAGGTTACAGAGATGGGGAGGGTTCTAAGGGCTGGATGACATTACAGAGATGGGGAGGTTTATAGGGGCTGAATGCTATTACAGAGATGGGGAGAGTTATAGGGGCTGGATGACATTACAGAGATGGGGAGGGTTGTAGGGGTTGGATGACGTTACAGAGATGGGGAGGTTTATAGGGGCTGAATGACGTTACAGAGATGGGGAGGTTTATAAGGGCTGGATTACATTACAGAGATGGGCAGGGTTATAGGGGCTTGGATGACGTTACAGAAATGGGGAGGTTTATAGGGGCTGAATGATGTTACAGAGATGGGGAGGTTTATAGGGGCTGGATGACGTTACAGAGATGGGGAGGGTTATAGGGGCTGAATGATGTTACAGAGATGAGGAGGGTTATAGGGGCTGAATGATGTTACAGAGATGGGGAGGGTTAGAGGGGCTGGATGATGTTACAGAGATGGGGAGGGTTAGAGGGGCTGAATGACGTTACAGAGATGGGGAGGGTTATAGGGGCTGAATGACATTACAGAGATGGGGATGGTTATAGAGGCTGGAGGAGGTTACAGAGATAGGGAGAATTATAGGGGCTGGAGAAGGTTACAGAGATAGGGAGAATTATAAGGGCTGGAGGAGGTTACAGAGAAGGGGAGGGTTATGGGGCTGGAGGAGGTTACAGATATGGGGAGGGTTATAGGGGCTGGATGACGTTACAGAGATGGGGAGGGTTGTAGGGGCTGAATGACGTTACAGAGATGGGGAGGGTTATAGGGGCTGAATGACATTACAGAGATGGGGACGGTTATAGGGGCTGGAGGAGGTTACAGAGATAGGGAGAATTATAATGGCTGGAGGAGGTTACAGAGAAGAGGAAGGTTATGGCACTGGAGGAGGTTACAGAGATAAGGAGAATTATAGGGGCTCGAGGAGGTTACAGAGAATGGGAGGGTTATGAGGCTGGAGGAGGTTACAGAGATGGGGAGGGTTGTAGGGGTTGGAGGAGGTTACAGAGATGGGGAGGGTTATAGGGGCTGAATGATGTTACAGAGATGGGGAGGGTTATAGGGGCTGGATGACGTTACAGAGATGGGGAGGGTTATAGGGGCTGAATGATGTTACAGAGATGGGGAGGGTTATAGGGGCTGGAGGAGGTTACAGAGATGTGGAGGGTTGTAGGGGTTGGAGAAGGTTACAGAGATGGGGAGGGTTATAGGGGCTGGATGACGTTACAGAGATGGGGAGGGTTATAGGGGCTGAATGACGTTACAGAGATAGGGAGGGCTATAGGGGCTGGATGACATTACAGAGATGGGGAGGGTTATAGGGGCTGGAGGAGGTTACAGAGATAAGGAGAATTATAGGGGCTGGAGGAGGTTACAGAGAAGGGGAGGGTTATGGGGCTGGAGGAGGTTACAGAGATAGGGAGAATTATAGGGGTTGGATGACATTACAGAGAAGGAGAGCGTTATGGGGCTGGAGGAGGTTACAGAGATAAGGAGAATTATAGGGGCTGGAGGAGGTTACAGAGAAGGGGAGGGTTATAGAGCTGGAGGAGGTTACAGAGATGGGGAGGATTATAGGGGCTGGATGACATTACAGAGATGGGGAGGGTTATAGGATCTGGATGATGTTACAGAGATGGGGAGGGTTATAGGGGCTGGATGACGGTACATAGATGGGGAGGGTTATGGAGGCTGGATGACGTTACAGAGATGGGGAGGGTTACAGGGGCTGGAGAAGGTTATAGAGATAGGGAGGGTTTGCCAGAAACAGCTACTCTGGGCCATGACATCAGTCAGCTCTGAAATTCCACTGGTTAGGAGTTGTATTTGTGGGGAGTTTCTGATGTGTTGCCCTCCAGAGAGGAGAGAAACTGACAAAGCTTTAATGACTTGAAAGCCCTAATCAGTATCAGTGGTGGGAAAGATGCTGGAGTCTATTATAAAGGATGAAATTACGACACATCTGGATAGTAGTAACAGGATAGGTCAGAGTCAGCATGGATTTACGAAGGGGAAATCATGCTTGACTAATCTTCTGGAATTTTTTGAGGATGTAACTCTGAAGTTGGATGAGGGAGATCCAGTAGATGTAGTGTACCTGGACTTTCAGAAAGCTTTTGATAAAGTCCCACACAGGAGGTTATTGAGCAAAATTAGGGCGCATGGTATTGGGGGCAAAGTACTAACTTGGATTGAAAGTTGGTTGGCTGACAGGAAACATAGAGCAGTGATAAACGGCTCAATTTCGGAATGGCAGGCAGTGACCAGTGGGGTATAGCAGGGATCAGTGCTGGGATTGCAGCTTTTTACAAAATATATTAATGATATAGAAGATGGTATTAGTAATAACATTAGCAAATTTGCTGATGATACTAAGCTGGGTGGCAGGGTGAAATGTGAGGAGGATGTCAGGAGATTACAGGGTGACCTGGACAGGTTAGGTGAGTGGTCAGATGCATGGCAGATGCAGTTTAATGTGGATAAATGTATGGTTATCCACTTTGGTGGCAAGAACAGGAAGTCAGATTACTACCTAAATGGAATCAATTTAGGTAAAGGGGCAGTACAAAGAGATCTGGGTGTTCTTGTACACCAGTCAATGAAGGCAAGCATGCAGGTACAGCAGGTAGTGAAGAAGGCTAATAGCATGCTGGCCTTCATAACAAGAGGGATTGAGTATAGAAGCAAAGAGGTTCTTCTGCAGCTGTACAGGGCCCTGGTGAGACCACACCTGGAGTATAGTGTGCAGTTCTGGTCTCCAAGTTTGAGGAAAGACATTCTGGCTATTGAGGGAGTGCAGTGTAGGTTCACGAGGTCAATTCCTGGAATGGCAGGACTATCTTACGCTGAAGACTGGAGTGACTGGGCTTGTATACCCTTGAGTTTAGAAGACTGAGAGGGGATCTGATTGAGACATAAAGATTATTAAAGAATTGGGCACTCTGGAGGCAGGAAACATGTTTCCGCTGATGTGTGAGTGCCGAACCAGAGGACACAGCTTAAAAATACGGGGTAGACCATTTAGGACAGAGGTAAAAACAATAACTGCAGATGCTGAAAACCAAATACTGGATTAGTGGTGCTGGAAGAGCACAGCAGTTCAGGCAGCATCCAAGGAGCAGCGAAATCGACGTTTCGGGCAAAAGCCCTTCATCAGGAGATGACGAGAAACTTCTTCACCCAGAGAGTGGTGGGTGTGTGGAATGCTCTGCCCCAGAGGGCAGTGGAGGCCCAGTCTCTGGATTTGTTTAAGAAAGAATTGGATAGAGCTCTCAAGGATAGTGGAATCAAGGGTTGTGGGGTTAAGGCAGGAACAGGATACTGATTGAGGATGATCAGCCATGATCATAATGAATGGTGGTGCAGGCTCAAAGGGCAGAATGGCCTGCACCTATTGTCTATTGTCTATTGACTGTCAGGAAATGGAGTGATTTGAGAAGTGAGTCCAGCCAATCAGAAAAATCATTTTTTGTTCCAGTTTTGGCTCCATCTCCTTGTATGATTTACTGGATTTCTGAGACAGATCATTGTCCTGTCGCAGTGTTGTGCAATTGAAATCTACTTCAATCACTGGTACATTGCTGATTCTTGGATCATTTTGCATTCTTTAACTCAGTGTTTGTTCCCTTCGACCTTGGCTCCTCCCTTCACCCTATCTTTCTCCCTCTGCTTTTTCTCTGCCCTCAGTTAATCTCTGTGATGTGACACTGAACAAATTGTGTAGCAGCATTCCCATAATTGCCTTTATATTTTACCTCCCAAAACTGTCTTGCAAAATCTCCATCCTGTGGAGCTGTCGCATTTTTGACTAACTCATAAGTGACTCCTGAAGTGCAGGAAGCGAGACGGAAATATTAATTCTGAGCCGTTGCTGTGATCATGTGCTTGTTGTGCCAATTTGTAATTCCCTCAGGAAATGGCTTGTACAAATTAAGGATGTGTATGTGTGTCGGTCAGGAAGGTGTGACTCATTCCATTGGCAATTTGTCTGACCAGCTTTCCTCAATCTTTAGTTAAATGACGCAGCCTGTGAATATAAAACAGCAATTTTCCTAAACCTGTTCATTAGCAAAGGAGAAATGACAAAGTTGCAAAGGTGAAACCTTTCTGTTCAAAGTGAGTGGTTTATTGGAAGCTTCAAGCGGCTTAGATAGTTTTTATTACACTGATTAATCAGTCACACACTCAGTGTTTAGGTACAAGCGAAAGCACATTTAAATTTAATGAACTATCAAAGAGATCAGAATGAAATTCATAATAAGAGAAACACACTAGCTCCTCAGAGCAGAGCATAGATTGGCCAAGGGATAGTATAATGACCCATTACACATTATGACTGAGGGTAAAGTAGAGAATGTTTTGCAGAGAATCTACAAATGTTCTGGAGATAATAAAGACAGAGTGCAGCGACAGGAAGCACTGGAGCCTCAGAGTGCGGGCACCTTGACACATACTGTCAGCTGTCCCTCACTGCATGGCATTCTCTCAGGAAATTGTGCATTTAATTCCCACTCCAGAGTTAGATGCATAAGACATAGACCACCAACTGAGTGCAATGCTGAGGGTGTGCTGTCCTGGAGTTCCTAATACTAATTAGGAATGATCAGCCATGATCATATTGAATGGCGGTGCAGGCTCGAAGGGCAGAATGGCCTACTCCTGCATCTATTGTCTATTGTCTATTGTCTGAGAGATGGTCAGTACTGAGGGAGTGCTGCACTGTCAAAAGGTCAGTACCATGGGAGTGCTGCATTGTCGGAGGGTCAGTACTAAGGGAGCGCCTCACTGACTGAACGTCAGTACTGAGAGAGTGCTGCCCTGTCAGAGGGTCAGTACTGAGGGAGTGTTGCACTGACAAAGGATCAGTACTGAGGGAGTGCTACAATGGCAGGGAGCACTGTACTGTCAGAGGGTCGGTACTGACAGTCCACTGCACAGTTGGAGTATTAGTACTGAGGGAGCGCCACACTGTAATGTCTGGCCCCAGACTCCCATAATCATCAAACTAGGAGATCATCCGTGCTTCAGAGAAGTGTGCAGGAGAGCATGCCAGAAGCAGTACCAGATATATCTGAAAATGATGCATTAATCTCATAAGGCTATACCACAGGGCTACCAGTGTGCCAAACAGTGAAGTAGCATGCAATACACAAGCTAAGCAAGCCAACAACCAACGGAGCAGATTTTATCTCAGCAAACCTGCCATTTACAGTCATGAATAGTGGGCAACTAAACAACTAACAGGATGAGGATGTTCCACAGACATCACACCCTCAATGATGTGGGAGCCCATTGCATCAGTGCAAAAGACAAAACTCAAACATTTGTGGCCATCTCCAACCTGAAGTGTCAAGTGGATGACATATCTTGGCCTTTTCCTAGAGTCCCCAAAATCACAGTTGCCAGATTTCAATCAGTTGTATTAACTCCACATGACAACAAGAAAGCGGTGTCCTGCAGGGTTCAGTGTTGGGGCCGCATTATTATATATTAATGATCTGGATGAAGGGACTGGGGGCATTCTGGCAAAGTTTGCCGATGATACAAAGTTAGGTGGACAGGCAGGTAGTACTGAGGAAGTGGGGAGGCTGCAGAAGGATCTAGACAGTTTGGGAGAGTGGTCCAGGAAATGACTGATGAAGTTCAATGTGAGCAAATGCGAGGTCTTGCACTTTGGAAAAAAGAATACAAGCATGGCCTACTTTCGAAACGGTGATAAAATTCATAAAGCCAAAGTACAAAGGGATCTGGGAGTGCTAGTCGAGGATTCTCTAAAGGTAAACATGCAGGTTGAGTCCGTGATTAAGAAAGTGAATGCAATGTTGTCATTTATCTCGAGGGTTGGAATATAAAAGCACCGTTGTGCTACTGAGACGTTATAAGTTCTGGTTAGGTCCCATTTGGAGTACTGTGTCCAGTTTTGGTCCCCAGACCTCAGGAAGAACATACTGGCACTGGAGCGTATCCAGCGGAGATTCACACGGATGATTCCTGGAATGGTAGGTCTAACATACGAGGAACGGCTGAGGATCCTGGGATTGTATTCATTGGAGTTTAGAAGGTTAAGGGGAGATCTATTAGAAACTTACAAGATAATACATGGCTTGGAAAGGGTGGATGCTAAGAAATTGTTTCCTTTAGGCAAGGAGACTAGGACCCGTGGACACAGCCTTAAAATTAGAGGGGGTCAATTCAGAACAGAAATGCAGAGACATGTCTTCAGCCAGAGAGTGGTGGGCCTGTGGAATTCATTGCCGTGGAGTGCAGTGGAGGCCGGGACGCTAAATGTCTTCAAGGCAGAGATTGATAAATTCTTGATGTCACAAGGAATTAAGGGCTATGGGGAGAATGCGGGTAAGTGGAGTTGAAATGCCCATCAGCCATGATTGAATAGCGGAGTGGACTCGATGGGCCGATGGCCTTACTTCCACTCCTATGTCTTATGGTCTTATGGTCTAAACATTTGGAGGCACTAGATACTGCAAACCCTGTCGACCTTTACAATATTCTGTCAACAATACTGAAGATGTGTGCTCCAGAACTTGCTGAGCCCCTCGCCAAGCTATTCCAATGCATCTACAACACTGGCATCTGACTGATAAGATGGAAAATTGTCCAGGTTTGTCCTGTACTCAGAGAGCAGGACAAATCCAACCTGGCCAATTGCCACCCCATCAGTTTATACTTGATCATCAGCAGTGTGACAAAAGTGGTCATTATTAATGCTATTGCATAAGGATGACCTACTAATTGTCAGGGCCATACAGATCCTTATCTCATTAAAGGCCCAATCTTAACATGAATAAAACTGCTGAACTCCAGGCGAGAAATGATAGCGTCTTCCCTTGACATTAAGGTAGTATTTAACTGAATATGGCTTCGAGGAGCCTGAGCAAAACTGGACTCAATGGAAATCAGGGATAAATGTCTACACCAGATTGTGTCAGTATGGTATCAGCTGCCAGAGGAAGTGGTGGAGGCTGGAACAATTACATCATTTAAAAGGCAGCTGGATGGGTATATGAATAGAAGGATTCAGAGGGATATGAACCAAGTGTGGGCAAATGGGATTAGATTAATGTAGGATATCTGGTCAGCATGGATGAGTTGGACCGAAGAGTCTGTTTCCGTACTGCACATCTCTATGACCCTATATCTGGCACAAAGGAAAGTGGTATTGGTTGTTGGAGGTCAGTCATCTCGGCTCCCAACCATATCTTCAGGAGGTTCCCAGTGTGATGTCCTTGACCCAGTCATTTTCAATGCCTTCATCAATGGCCTTCCTCCATCAAAAGGTTAGAAATGGGGAGTTTGCTGATGATAGTACAATGTTTAGCATCATTCATGTCTCCTCAGATATTGAAGCCATACATGTTCAAATGCAGAAAAAACTGGACAATACCCAGGTTTGGGTTAACAAGTGTCTAGTAACATTCACACCATACAGGTGTCAGGCCATGACCTTCCCCAGCAAAAATGAATCCACCTATTACCTCATGATACTCAATGGCATTACTATCACTAAATCCCACACTATCAACATCCTGAGGGTTGCCAATTACCTGAAACTGAATGGGACCAGCTGTACTGTAACTACAACAACAGGTCAGAACAAGGCATCCTGGATGAGTAACTCATCTCCTGATTTGTCAAAGCCTGTCCACCATCTACAAGGCACAAATCAGGAGTGGGTTGGAATACATTACACCTGACTGAATGAGTCCAGTTCCAACAACACTTAAGAACTCACCATCCAGGACAAAGCACTCCATCTACCACCAGCTATACCATCATTGCTCAGCAGCTTCGAAAACCTGCAATCTCTCCCACCTAGAAGAACAAGATCCATGGGAAGACCATCACTTGCAAGTTTTCCTCCAAGGTAACCACCATCCTTTTCTTGGAATGTGTTGCCATTCATTCAGTGGGTCAGAGTCCTGGAACTCTGTTGCCTTAAGCACACCCCAAAGATTCCAGTGGTTCAAGAAAGTGGTTCCCCATTAACTGTTCCAGAGCAATTTGTGATGGGTATTAAATGCTGGCCTAGACAGTGTTGTGCACATCCCCTGAATGAATAAGACAAATTTTAAAAATTTGTCATTACCCACACCCCCACTCTCTGATAGTCCCTGTACATTGTGTTCCCCTAATCCTCATCTACCTCTCCATCCCCTCACTCAGGATCATGTTCATGGGTCTCACGTGGCTAACATTGGTGAGCAATGGAACCAAGGAATTCTGAGCTTATCAGGCAAATGTAGAAGAGGCTGTGAGACTTGATTTAAAAAAAGGTGAATTATTGCTCAAAACCTGGACAAATGTTTGTTCCGTAACTAATGTCACTACATAAGTCACACTGCAATTTTCACAAATTAGATGCCATGTTTCCAACATCTCAGCAGTGACTACACAGTGACTTCATTGGCTATCAATTTGTTCAGTTCATGGGTTAAAGGAATGGGGAAATCAGCCAGGAATCTAAGACTAACAAATACAAAATTGAACCCAGCTGTGATGGCCTCCGTTGCCAATTCTGATTCCAATCACACTCTTTCAGTTCAGGCAGGAACAGTGACCATCTGACCATGCTCTCCAGCTACTGTTTGGTGGCCAAGTGTCCGAAAGGATCCAGCACCCAGGTGGGGGAGGAAGCGAATCATGAAAGCTGTTTGTGTTGATTTTTTTTGGACCCCTTTGCAGGCTTCTTCCTGTAGCCTTTACCAGCCCTGCAATTTGCTAGGATTGGTGATTGGTTTTGCATTTTTATCTGCTTTCTCCTTTTCATTTTATCTTGTCCAGTGCTTCATTAGTCAGTCATGATTGGTTTATTGCCAAATAGTCCTCTTCTCCAATTGCTTTAGAAATTGGTTCTCAAGCTCATTATGTTCTGCTGAATAACTCTCACCTGATCTTGATATTTCAGCCATTGAGAGATTCACCCAGGTGCTGTAGATGTTGTGTTACATCTCATGGTCAGTCTGCCAGTATACCTTTAAGAGTCACTTTCCTGATATTATCACTGCATCACAGTATATGAACTGAGAATATAAATGTCTCATAGTCCAGCTTACCTCCGATCATTTGAAGCATGGCACTTCACCGGAAGCGTGTAGCACTATGGCAACAAAATGGCTTAATGTTAGCCCAGACACTAACATGTCAATGTATGTAATGTTTGCACAGAATAGTTAGTTATAATAAACATTTGTTGGACTCTTCAATTCCACAATATCCACTTGCAGTTTCTTAAGTTGTGAGGGATAAGATAAACACTGCTGCATTCGTGAAAGCATCCTGCAGGAAGCAGAGGTTTCATAAAAGGAAAAGCTCTGCCTCATCACATTGAAGTCAATCTCATGTAAGTCTAAAACCTCAGCGCTGCTTCATGTTCCTCTCTTGCAAAGTTGACTTTGCATTTGATTGTGTGATAATTGCTGAGAGATAGTGTGGTGTGACTGAACTAAATCTAGCTCATTGCTCAACAATATAATGGATTTGGCTGTCCCAATTCTTCAAAGTTTTGTTGCGAAAAAAAAACCTCACGGACACGTCCAAGAATTTCACTACTTTTGTGATGAATTTGAAAACTTGGGTTCTAACTTGAACAGAACCATGTATGGCTTGAGGCATGATTTGTATTTGTTAGTTATGTATATTAAAAATGACATACTTTTACATTCCTGTTTTAGTTCTGCTAATGGTTTGGCTTGGCAGAGAAGTCTACAGCACAGAAAAAGGCCTTCAGCCCTTCAAGATTGTGCTGGTCAATAACAGCTAGGAGGAAGTGAGGACTGCAGATGCTGGAGATCAGAGCTTTAAAATGTGTTGCTGGAAAAGTGCAGCAGGTCAGGCAGCATCCAGAGAGCTTAAAAATGTGTTGCTGGAAAAGCGCAGCAGGTCAGGCAGTATCCTGGTCAATAACAGCCTCTAATTATTCTAATCCCATTTTCCAGCACTTGGTCCCTAACCTTGTATGCCTTCGTATCACAAATACAGATCAAAGTACTTCTGTAATGCCTCTACCACCCTTATAGGAAGTGCATTCCAGATTCCCAACACTCTGTGAGAGTAAAACAAAATTCCTCACATTCCCTATAAAACTTCCTGACCCTTTCCTTAAATCTATGGCCCATGGTCATTCACCTCCATTCACCCTTCACAAAAGGTGTAAGTTCCTTCTTCTCTGCCCTATCTATGCCCCTCATAATTTATATATCTCAATCATATTCTTCTTAGACTCCACTGCTCCAAGGAAAGCAACTCCAGTCTATCCAATCTTTCCTTGTGACTAAAACTCTCCAGCTTAAGTAATATCCTGGCAAATCTCCTCTGCACCTCTCCATTGCAATCACATCCTTAATATAATGTGGATTCCAGAATTGCGCACAATATACTTCCAGAACAACCTTCCCACTCTTAAACTCAAAGCCTTGGCAAATAAAGGCAAGCATGCCATATGTCTCAAAGTTTGTTTACGTGCATGTAATTGAGGCCTTAAAGTAAATACATTGGTACTTCAGAAAATACAGAAAAAATAGGAGAAAATAATTTTGTTGTTGCCAAGAAATGAAGTGTCTTCTGACACACAAACACGGACAGAAACATGATTCCCCTTTGAAACAGAGAGCTATCCAGAAGGTTAGTGAGTGGGCAGTTTCGTTTAGAGAGAGACATCAGTCATTCAGAGACAATAGGCATATAAGATCTCAGTGCTGCTGAGCAGTCTCCAAAATAGTCAGGGAACAAGGAAAGAAGTCATGAGTACCTTAGACGTCAGGAAGAGAAGATTTCCAGAAACAGAAGACTTTAAGATATCAGAGTGGAAGACATCCAACAAAGCCGTTTAAAGCATGCATCTAAGGAACATGCATTAAGGAGTAACTGAGCTATGTCAGCATCTTGTTTTATAGTCTCATTAACAGACGTTAATTCATAAGATGGCATTGAATGAATTCCGAAGATGCCCTTCACTGAGCTTTGAGTATCTGTACGGTTATGGGTTGAGGGTAAAGAGTCTTTATTTCAAATTTTTGTGATGAGACCGTTTCAGATAGTTCTTCCATAGTGTAAAATAGTTTGTTTTATCTCCCTTTGCACTTACAAATGTTTATGTTGTTTCATTTAAAGTAATTGGCAGTTTTGTGTGAATATGTTCAGTGTACCTGCAGTAAACAAGTTGTAAAAATAAAATTTGTGTCAGAATCTTACCATATTTTTGCAATGTGTCATTTTCATCAAGTTTCATGCAGGGCCTTCCTCTGCAATGCCCCAACTTTTCTCTTGCTGTCAACACAACTCACCTCATGAACAAGTTACCACACTCATATGGCTAATTCACTCAGGTCACCTCAGACCTTCTCGCCACCTGCACCAATACTAACAGCTGAGCCACTTACTTTGATCTCACTTAATCTCTCCCTTTGTCTCATTCCAAAGGAAAACTGGCCACAATAGGGTGAAAGGACCAAGATGAGTGGTGTGGTGCCCAACATTTAGTTCCTTGGTTGCAGTTGATGCACTGTTGCATCTCTCTGCCTGAACAGTGTCTCCCTTGATGTGCAAGTTCAGTTGATTGGCCATGCTAAATTGCCCATAGTGTTGAAGAATATGTAGGTTAGCTGCATTAGCCACGGGAAATGCAATGTTACAGAGATCAAGTAGGGGGATGGCCTGGGTGGGATGCTGTTCAGAGGGTCAGTGTGGACTTGTTGGGCAAAATGGCCTGTTTCCAAATTGTGGGGATTCTATGATATGATTCTGTGACTTGACTGAGGATTGCTTCTCTTACAATTTGAGATTGGCCCCTTGCTTGCTGCACATTCAGTGTATTTGTCCTGTACACTGCTGGAACATGGTGTAGGTGTGAGATTGGCTTGGCACACTGCCATACAGCAAGATGTCCAGACATACACATGCACACACATACCCTTGACTGGTAACTGCTGACAATCATGACAAGCTGCCTGGATTTGTTTCTGCTCGAAGTGTTAAGACAGGATTACTGTGAACTTGTTTGGCAAAGCAGGGATGCTTTGAGCATCCAGATAGGCTCAAAGTGAGCAAGTGTTAAGAGAGTGAGAGGCAGCTTGATCCAATATATTAGTTGGGTGCCTGCCCTGCCAGCAGCATTGCAACAAAAGGTGCCGGTGCACTCCAAGGTGCAGCATTGATGTGCAGAAGCATCCTATAAGTGGATCAGACATCTGCCATGATGTTTCAATGAGACTGGTGCGTGTTACCCATGGAGTGTACGCTAAGATATTGGTACCAAGTGTCCAAGATGAGCGTCAGGAGGGGCAAACAGTGAGCTGAAGTCACCAGGTTTAACACTCTGACTTTCATATTGGAGGTTCAGAGCATCTAGTTTCTCTCAGGCAGGTGGTAGAATAGGAATTTGTATATTTATGAGACAATATTAACTTGTAATGGGGTTGTAGATATGAGACTAATAAGGGATAATGCCTGTGAATAGGCCTATTATTGCTTGTTAGTGAGAACCTAGTCTGGACATTCAGTTATCAATTAGAAAATGTAACATTTTGGCCTTACCATCGAGAAAAGCTTCACTCAAATTCCCAATCGTTTCTCCCAAATTTCTCACTATAGTTCATGTTGTTCAGGGTCTGAGAATATTTGTCTGTAATCAATGATGTCAGGTTTCACTCTAAGATCTGTCCAGTATTACCATCCTTGACATAATCTGGTCTGGTTACCCCAATCTATATTTAAAATAAAGATGTTATTCACAGAACCATTTCTATGCAATTTCCTGATGTTTGAGTTAATAGCAATTTGAACAGAGGCAGCTCAATACAATAAATCAGACTTCAAACAAGAATTATTTGTTTATTTCAAAGCATTTGTCTAAGTGTTCCTGAGAACAACAAGTACAGAGATGGTGACTGCAACAGCTCTTGGGCAATGGGTGACTGAGTGCCTTCTCAAATCAATGTGGCATTTTCTGCAGAGTTTTGTTCCTCATTTGAAGGAAACTGCATTATTCTCTCTGGAAAGAGACATATAACAAGGGAAGATTCATTAGCTTCCAGAGTGCTCAGCACAAATTGATTCATAGCTTTCAAGAATGACAGGGATGTGTCTCATTTGTACCACAACCTAATGAATAAAATTACAGATGAATCTGCTTTTTGAACACAGGACATTATGTGCACAGTCTGACGTTCTCACTGACAAGCTTCCATCATCTGCTTCCTCCCTCTCACTGTAATTTCAGTATTTCTTTTAATGGTTCTCTAACTCGACCTTCTCTTATAGACCTCCCTCCTTTTCTCCCCATCCTTCAATTCCTACTCCCAAGAAGCTAATTCAACTCCATCTGATCTCAACATCCATATAATGGACTGTTCTGCTACAGCAAGCCAACACTCTGAGAGACTGAGCCCAAAAATTTGAATCCACTGAAAACTGCAACTTAGGGTGACTGTCTCAATTAGAAGGTGGCAATTCTGACAATATAGGAAGCCCTTAGTACTGACCCTCTGACAGCGCAGCACACCCTCAGTACTGATCCTCCAGCGTTGCAGCATTCCTTCAATACTGACTCTCTGACGTTGAGTATTCCCTCAACACTAACCCTCCAACAGTTCAGTGTTCCATCAGTAATGACAGTCCAAGTGCTGCCCTCCCTCAGGACTCGCCCTCCGATTGTACCACACTTCCTCAGTCAGTGTTGGTACAAACTCACCTGCTCAATTCAAGCACCAAGGACCCCACCTTGCAGTAACGTCCTGTTTCCCATACAGGAGCTATGTGGAGCCCCAGAAGAAGTCCATTCAGCAGGAAGTGGGCCCCTCACATTCATTCTCTATTTGGCTGTGGTAATTTCACAGCAAAAATATGTCTGTGAAGTGGTGACTTGGAGCCAGTGGTTTTGGCATAATGATGTTTGAGTGTTTTTGATTTGTACAGGCATTCAGTGGTTCCAACTGATAGCCACTTCTGTGTGGTTTAATTCTTTTAAGGTGGCCAATTAATGCACAGCAATAGATTTGTGTCTGCTGTGCTTGAGATTTATAGAATATGACTTTTTCATTCATGCTGTGTGAAGTACATGGTTTCAGCCAGCCTAGTGAGTATGTAGCAAGCTCAAGGCTCCATGTCAGAAATGTTGCAAGTTACTTTCTCAAGAGCAGGTCAGCACGGAACCTTAGAATCATAGAATCCCTACAGTGCAGAAGTAAGCCATTCGGGCCAACAGGTCCGCAGTGACCCTCTGAAGAGATCCCATCCAGAACCAAGCCCTTACCTTATAGCCCTGCATTTCCCATGGCTAATCCTGCTCACCTACACATCCTTGGACACTGTGGGCAATTTAGCATGGCTAATCTAACTAAGCTGGATATCTTTGGGCTATGGGAGGAAACCGGAGCACCTGGAAGAACCCCACGCTGACACGGTGCAAACATGCAAACTTCACACAGATCATACTGCATACAGCTGATTTAGAGTGACTAATAGTTAACTTGGGTCTTGATTTCAATGTTGATTGTAGGGAGGTGCTGACATAGTGATAATGTCACTGAGCTAATTATCCAGAACCCTAACCTAATGTTCTGGGGACATATATATGAACATACTAATTAAGAGCAAATGGGAACTATTCAACTTTCCAAGCTTGCTTTGCCATGTAATAATGTCATGGCTGATCTGTTTTTGTCCAAATTCCACTCTCCGATTTATTGCTGATAAAGTTTGATTCCCTTGCCTGACAAGAATCTATCTGCTTCTGCCTTAAAATCACACAACTTTCTGAGAAAGAAAAAAAATTTCCTCAGTTCTGTCCTGATAACGCAACTCCTAATTTTAAAACACTGCCCCTCATTCTGAACTGACCCACAATAGGAAACATCCTTTCCATGCCAACCTTGTCAAAACCAACTCAGATCTTTTACATTTCAATAAAATTGCCTTGCACTCTTCTAGATGCTGATCAATAAGCCCAGCTGTCCAATCTTTACTCATAATATAATTCGCTCATTCCCGATATCAATCCAGAAAATCTCCTTTGAATAGCCTTCAATCCATTTATATTGTGGTCTCACCGATGCTGTGTACAAGTGAAACCCAACGTCCTCACTTTAATGTTTAAATCCACTTGTAACAAAGGGTAGCAAGGTATTAGCCTGCTTGATCCATTCACTATTTGCAGGCTAATTATAACCAATGCATTGGAACTCCTAGATTCCACTGCATTCTGCAGTCATTCTCATTCAAGTAATACTTTTATTTTTGTTCTCTTGCCAAAGTGATCAACTTCATATTTTACTGCATTATGCAATATCTGCCCACTCACTTAAACTGAACCAGTCTACATTCTTGTTAGGTCTTCTTCACAACACAGTGTCCTATTTATCTTCATGTCATCTGCAAATCCAGCCACTATGTCTTCAATTCCCTCATCTAAATCATTGGTACAAATTGTAAAGTGCTGAGGGCCCAGCATAGCCCCCTGTGGGAGTCTTAGCATCAAATCCAGACAGTCTGAAAAAGATCCATTCATGCATACTGTCTAATTTCTAACAGCCAATCTTCTAGCCATTCTGCTATGTTGTCCCTTATATTATAACATGTTGCTGCTACTTTTCACAATAACTTTTTATGTGGAACCTTGTCAAATGCCTTTTGTAAATCCATGTATAGTACATCAATGTTTTCCACTTTATTCATAGGGCTTGTTACTCCTTCAAAGAATTCCAAGGAATTGGCTGCACACAGTCCCAGAGATTGAAATTGAACTACATTGATGATGGCTGCTGTCTGAATGGATCACAATTAATGCTTTTAGTGTGACTTGTTAACAAGTATGTTTTGTTCTTGGAGTTCATCAGAAGCCTAAGACTTGACTTTCTCAACTCCTCAGCCATCACACAACACTAGATTATGATCCAACAGGTTTATTTGGAAGCACTAGTTTTCGGAGTGCTGCTCCTTCATCAGGTGGTTATGGAGAATAAGATCATGATCACAGAATTTATAGCCAAAAGGAGCCCAGTGTCAAGGAGTTCATGACACTGGATTCCTTTGGCTATAAATTCTAGGATCATGATCTTATTCTCCACAGCCATCTGATAAAGAAGCAGCACTCTGAAAGCTAGTGCTTCCAAATAAAGCTGTTGGACCATAACCTGGTGTTGTGTGATTTTTAACCGAGTCCAAAACCAGCACCTCCAAGTCAGCCATCATGGATAGTCTTAATTGTCTTTGAACATTGGTGAAATTGAATCAATGTACTTAATGTTCCAGGTGTTAGACCTTGGAAGAGGTCTAGCCTTCAATTATAAACCAGATTATTGGGTCAGAATCAGATTGCTGCTTGTGGTATTTTGCTGTATATGATTTGGTTGCTGTGGATGTCATTTTCAGCATTTGAAAAGGTGCTTCATTGACTGTGAGGGTTCAGTCCATTGCCAAGGTCCTGAAATATCCGATAAAATTTCTGTTTATCTTTTTTGCCTTTTTGTCTCCAATGATCCCTCTCTTTCTATCTCCTCCTTGGAACCTCAACTCTTCCTAATCCATGTTCTGCTCTGTTGCACTGCTGCTCTCTTTCTGACCCCCCCCCCCCCCCACCACCCATCTCCCCTCTCGCTTCCCCCCCTCCCCTCAGACTTCTCATTCTCTCCCTCATCCCATTTCTCCCACTCCCCTTCTTTCCCATTCTCCCTCTTTCCTCACATTTATCCCCCAATCTCTCTCACCATTCTCCCTTTCCCTCACTTTCCAAAGTTCTCCCTCTGTTTGCCCATCTTATCTTGCTACCTCCTCACACCCTCACTCTCAATTTCTCTTCACCCTCTTCCATCTTCCTCTTTCTCTCACTCCTTCCCCATGTCCCCCTTCCCTCCCTGGGTTCTACTCCCTCCTTGTAGTGGAATATGTGCAGTGCTCAGTGAAATTACAAATCATACACATTTGTTTTGCACAATAGCCTTTTCTCATCAGCATTTTTGATTGATTAAAACAACACAATTGAGTTGCTTTCCAAATCCCAGATCAATCAAACATTGTACTCAGGAGGGAAGAAGGAGAAAAGAAAAGCAATATGACTGTCAGTCAGGGGTTAGTGGGTGGCACTGCCTGAGTCATAAGGTTATAGGTTCCAGAATCTGGAGGGCAAAAATGTAGGCTGACATTTCAGTGCAGTACTGATGGAGTCCCGTTTGGTCAAAGGAACTGACTTTCAGGTGAGACATTAAACCACTGACATCCCTGCTCTTCCAGGTGGATGTGGTGGGATTTGAGTCAGTGTCCCTCTCAGTACTGATCCACGAACAGTCCACACTCCCTAAGTATGAACCTTCCCAACAGTGCGGCACTCCCTCAGTTCTGACCTTCCAACAGTGCAGCACTCCTTCAGTACTGACCCTCCAGAAATGCAGCACTCCTTCAGTACTGACCCTCCAGAAATGCAGCACTCCCTCAGTACTGATCCTCCAGAAATGCAGCGCTTCCTCAGTATGGCCCAGCCAGCAATGCAGAGCTTCCTCAGTATGGACCCTCTGACCGTGTAGCACTCCCACAGTACTGACCTTTCAAAAGTGCAGTACTCCCTCAGTACCGACCCTCAAACAGTGCAATACTCCCTCAGTATTGACCCTGTGACTGTGCAGCACGCCTTCAGTACTGACCCTCTGACAGTGCAGCACTCTCTCAGTAGTGACTCTGCAGCAGTGCCATGCTCCTTCACCTCTGACCCTGTGATAATCCAACATGCCCTCAGTACTGCCTGACAATAGAGTACTTCTTCAGGTCTGCATTAGGGTTTTTGCCTGAATTTTATGTACAGGGTGTAAATTGGACCAAGAATATGTGACTTTGAGTGAGAATGTTACCGACTGAGCCACATTCAGAATTTTGACAGGGCAGTGAGTTAGTAGAATCGATGGGGAAATAACTAAATATCCTCAAGAATTCAATTAAGTGAGAAAAACATAAAATTGCCTTTGAAACAAATGTTTTTGTTGATCACCCAGGTGGGAATTTGCAGTGACACAGTCGATGTTTAACACTTAATGTCATGCCTTTCTTTAAACTCTCCAAGTAGGGAGAGTTTATTGTCCTGCAATGTCCTGTCCATTGTCCTGCAATGTTCTCGTTGAATTTCTAGAAGCAATAAAAATAGCAGTTTTCATACTTTGGACAGATTTTAGTTTCAACTGTTTCATCTCATTAATGGAAACATGTTTTCTCAGCTTAACAACTTCTTATCAATTTCACAGAGTTTGAAATAACTTGAAACTGCATTGCATAATGGACGACATTACTGCCATGGTCAGCTCCCTGCAGTCCAATCCCCCAGACTTGGCTGCTATTGGGAATTGGGGAGAGGGGTCTCACAAAAGGTCAAATTTGCATCTCTGAGTGTAAAGGTTATACATTCCTGTCACACTTCAGAAATATGAGCATAATATTCAAAGTCAACTCTATAAGTGCAGTGATGAGGGAGTGCTGTACTGTCAGGATCAGTACTGAGGGAGTGCTGCACTGTCAGAGGGTCAGTACTGAGGGTGTGCTGTACTGTCAGAAGGTCAGTACTAAGGGAGTGCTGCACTGTCAGAGGGTCAGTACTGAGGGACTCTCTCGTACTTCTCCCCAACTCTCACTCTCTGCCACTGGGATCAGTTAGCTCAGCTGGTTTGCAAACAGTGTAGGTTCAATTCCTGTGCCAGCTGAGTTCACTGTGAAGGTCTTTCTCAAAGTCTCCCCTTACCTGAGGTGTGGTCACCCTCAGGTTAAGCCACCACCAGTTGTCTTTCAGTGAGAGAACAGCCTGTATGGGACTATGGTGACTTTCTTTACTCTCTCCTCCCACACGCACTCTCTCTCCTGTACCGATTATCCCATACTCTTCTCCCACACTGTCTCTCCCCTATACCCATTCTCCCGTACCCAGCTCCCACATATTCTCTCTCTTTCCCCTGTACACATTCTCTCATACCCTCCTCTGACACACTCTCTCCCTGTACACATTCTCCCATACACTTTTCCCACTCTCCTTGCATTCTCTCCCCTAAGACACATGGTGTCTTCCTGTGCTGTCTCCTCCCACACTCACTTGTGCAACCTGTCTCCTCCCATTATGTCTCCTTGCACATTCACCCCTCGCACTCTCTCCACCTGAACTCTCTCTCCCCTGTACTGTCACAACCCATTTCTTAACCCGCACTCTCTCCCCTGCGCTCTCTACCTCCATACTATTTCCCCCCAAGCACTCTTCCCCCCACAACACTCTCTTCGACCTCCCGCACTCTCTTTCTTTGTACTGTCTTCCCCCCTGCACTCTGTTCCCCCCCACAGTCTCTGCCCCCCCCATACTCTCTTTCCTCCTCACATTCTCTTTGCCCCCAACTCTGTTCCACCCCCCCCCCCCCCACATCCTCTTCCCCTCCGTGGTCTCTCCACCCTCTTACACTCTCCCTCCGCCCTCTCTCCCTTCACATTCTTCCCATTACACTTTGTCCCTTATGGCCTGTCCCTTGTGGCTAATCCTGTAGTCCATGCACTTGGATTCAGATCTCCCCTTGTTGCCCTGGAGTTTCCGAAGAATTCAAATCCTAATTTACTTTTTTTTTAAAAAGAGTTTTTGATGGAGTTGTGAGTGACATGAGCTGGGTCATGAAATGTACGTTTCTTTCAATAAAATATAACAGCCCCTTTAACAAGCAGGTTTGGGGAGATCTGTCTGTGGGTGTTCAGCCAGGAACAGTCCTAGGCAGATATTTCTGGGTCTCTGCTGCTGGGATAATATTTACAGCTTTGGCTGGCCTCCCCTGTTAAACCCCTGCTCAGCTGGTTTTCATTTCTAAAGTTTCTGATTCATCATTAACCCCATGAGTTCTCTCACCCTGATGGCATTCCTCAGCTTCATGCCTCCCCGGTTGTGTCCCTGGCACCACTTGACTGTTCACCTGACGTTGTAGTCTGTGGGTAATTGCCACAGTGCTTCTCATAAGCATCATCAAATACATAGAGCATTAAACCAAGGGAGATACTCGGACAGTCACCCCTTTTGATCAAAGAGATAGGCTTTAAAGAGCATTTTTTTCAGGAGGAAGGCCCAGGGGACAGTTCCAAGGCCTAGTACTGAGGCAATTACAAGTATGGCTGCCACTAATGGAGAAACTGCAATCAAGGATGCTCAAGAGGCTAACGTTGGATTAACACAGGCTTTGGAAAGTTAGAAGCAAGGCAGAGGGAATACCGCTGAGATAGAAATGTTACATTTAAGGAAACCTTAATGATTGCAGAGAGAGATTAGTGAATGACATTTTGTAAAAGTTAGGATACAGGCAATAGAGATTTGAATTACTTCTTTCCATCAAATGGCCCAATAGCATGCTTTCCCACCTATTTTCTACATTTCTATATTGCAAATAGTGGGCTCTTGGTGTGTGCAACTTGGTGGTGTGCTTCACACATTATAACCATTAGCACGCTTCACAAATACATTCCTGGCTGCAGATTTGCTCCTGTAAGGTGGTGGTGTGATAATGTTGTTGTACTCACAATGCAGATAATGTTCTGGGGACATAGATACCGCAATCCACCTCAGCAGTGATGAAGTTTGTTTTCAGGAAAAAGTCTACAATTAAAATCTCACCTAATGGTGACCATGTTACCTTTGTTGTAAAAACCCATCTGGTTCACTAATGCCCTCCACTTAGGGAAGGAAATCTGCTGTCCTGGCCTGGCCTGGCCTAGCCTACACATGACTGCAGACCCTCTGTAATGTGGTTGATGCTGGAATAGCTGAAGGGTACTAGGGATACACATCCCACAAACAAATAAGACAAAGGTTTTTAGGATGTCATAATATCGTGAATGCTGCAGATATATGAGACTTCTTGATATAAACAAATTAATTCCCCAGCTGATGATCAGGAGAAATCCCAAACATCACAGCACAAAAACTAGGAAGCTGCCAGCAGAGGTTAGAACTGTGGTGAAACCACAAACCAAAAACATTGGAAAATTTCAGGAATTTCCAGAGAATTTCTAAGAAGAATTTTTATTTTCTGAATTTAATTCAAAAGTGAATGAATGACCTCTAAACCTTTTTGCCTTCCTTTCAGAATGTCTACCAGCCTCCAGTTCCTGCTCCGGTTCCAGCCCCAGCTCCCGCTCCGGTTCCAGCCCCAGCTCCCGCTCCGGTTTCCGCTCCAGCTTCTGCAGTGAGCGCTGCAGGCATGAAACCAGAGGATGAGCTTGAACGTTTGACTAAGAGGATGCTGTACGATATGGAGAACCCACCATCAGATGATTACTTTGGTAAAGAACTGAATAAAGGGTTTACCTGATCCAAATCCAAATGAATTTCCGAATGTCCCATTCACTGCAATATTTCATTTACTCATGGGATGTGGACTTCGCTAGCACTTACTGCAAATCCTTAAGGCCTTAGGAAGGTGGTCAGCTGCCTCCTTGAACTAGTCCACATATCTTATGGGTCCCTAGAATTCTGTTCAGAAGAGAATTCTAGGAATTTAGCTCACTGACAGGGAAGGAACAGTGATATTTTTCCAAGTCTGGATTAGGTGTGATTCGGAGGGGATCTTACAAGTGATGTCTTTCCCATGTATTTTCTGCCCTAGTCCTTCTAGCCAATCATAGTCATGGGTTTGGAAGGTACTGTTGGAGGAGCTTTGCTAAGTTGTTGCAGGGCATAGAATCATAGAGTACAGAGAAGGCCCTTCAATCCATCAAGCCTGTATAACCAAAAATACACAGCTACCTACATGAATTCAACTTTACCACGCTAGGTGTAAATGAAAGGAATGAATATTGTAGGTGGTGAGTGGGATGCCAATTGGTGAGCTGCTTTGTTTTGGATGGTACCAAGCTTCTTGAGTGTTTCTGAATTACATCCATCCAGGCAAGTGACTGATTTGATTCTTGTGGATAATGGACAGGATTTGGGAGAAAGAAGGTGAGTTGTTGAATTCCCAGCCTCTGATCCCCTCTTGAGCTACAGTATTTATATGGCTTGTCTTCAGTTTCTGGTCAGTGGTAACCCCCAGGACATTGATAGTGGGGGATTTCAACCATGGTAATATCACTGAATTTAAATCTGAGATGGTCAGATCCACTGTTGTTGGGGGTGAGCAATATGTGATACTTGTGCAGTGCGAATGTTACTTTCCACTTATCAGCTGAAACCTGGATTTTGTTCAGGTTTTGCTGCATTTGGACGTGAGCTGTTTTGATCTGAGGAATCAAAAATGGCACTGAGTATTATGCAGATATCAGTGAACATTCCCACTTCAGACCTTCTAATGGAAGGAAGGTCATCGATGAAGCTGCTGAAGGTAGTTGGACCTAGGACTCTGGTGTAGGGAACTCCTACAATAATAGCCTTGGACTAAGATAATTGGGAATAGAATTAGCTTTATTGTCACAGGTACTCAAATGAGCATGGTGAAAAGTGAACACGTCGCCACTTAGAGCACCATCTTAGGTACAAAGGTCCCTCGGTACAGTTCCAGTTCTTAGAAAAATAGAGAAGTATAAAGTCCAGTATTGTAGATTTAAGGAATAACTTATAGAGTGATAGAGATGTACAGCCTGGAAACAGACCCTTCAGTCAACTCGTCCATGCCGACCAGGTATCCTAAATAAATCCAGTCCCATTTGCCAGCATTTGGTCCATATCCCTCAAAATACTTCCTATCCATATACCCATCTAAAATCTTTTAAATGTTTTAATGTACCTGCCTCCACGACTACTTCTGGCTGCTCATTCCATACACGCACCACTGTCTGCTGAAAAGGTTCCCCTTAGGTCCCTTTTAAATCTTTCCCCTCCATCTTTAAACATATGCCCTCTAGTATTGGACTCCCCCATCCTGGGGATAAAACCTTGTCCATTTCCCCTATCCATGCCTCTTATGATTTTATAAACCTCTATAAGGTCACCCTTCAGCTCCATGCAAAATAGCCCCACTCTTTACATCTCTCCCTATAGCTCAAACCCTCCAACCCTGGCAACATCCTCATAAATCTTTTCTGAATCCTTTCAAGTTTCACAACATCCTACAACAGGGAGACCAGAATTGCACACAGTATTCCAAAAGTGGCCTAACCAAGATTCCAACATGAATCTTGAATCCCTGCTATTTGCCATGCTAGGTCACAAACCAATCTAAAATAAACTAAAATCCATTTGTGGAAGAGCAAGGCCTCAACATGACCTCCCAACTCCTATACTCACTGCACTGACCAATAAAAGCAAGCATACTGAACGCCTTCTTCGCTATCCTATCTACCTGCGCCTACAGTCTCAAGGAGCTATGAACCTGCACTCCAAGGTCTCTTTGTTCAGCAATACTCCCCAGGATCTTATACACTTCATGGTAAGTCCTGGCCTGATTTGCATTTCCAAAAGCAGCACCTCGCATTCATCTAAATTAAACTCCATCTAAATTAAGCTCCATCTGCCATTCCTTGGCTCATTGGCCCATCTGATCAAGATCCAGTTGTACTCTGAGTTAACCTTCTTTGCTGTGTATAACACCTCGAATTTTGTGTCATCTGCAAACTTACTAACCATATCTCCTATGATGGGATCCAAGTCATTTATAAAATGGAGGAAGAAAAAGTTCAGAACAATGGTCTTCCAACCCAATCCATGCTGACACCTAGGCTTCATTCCGCACCGGGCCTTGACTCTAGACCACACTGGGCTTCATCTCAGAGTTCATGAAGCCAGGAAATCACTCTGGAATCATCTGGAGACAATAAGACCATGCTCCTTCAACAACCGTAATCATCTTCCTTTGTGCTAGATATAACTCCAATCAGCAGATTTTTCCCCTTGTTTCCATTGATTCCAGTTTTGCTAGGGGTCCTTCAAGACACATTCAGTCAAATGCACCTTGACATCTAAAGCACACACTCTCCATACTCTAAAATTAAGCTTTTTGTCCAAGTTTAAACCAAAGCTTTATTGCGGTCAGGAGCTGCATGTCCCTGCCAGAATTCAAAATGAGCAATTTAGCATTTCCATCCAAGGCCAGTCTTATCCAGATTCTTAACTACCTTAAAACTAACCCTGTCCTTCTCAGCAACATTTTTTCTATGCAGCCATTCCATTCCAAGGACTTCACAAGTCTGTCCTTTGCATAGTCAAAAGTGAAATTAAAAGGATCTCTCTCTAACAACGGGCATTTCCCTTGAGCTTAAGAAAAAGACAAATTTCAAATCTCACGAATGAATCTTGAATCCCTGTTATTTGCCATGCTGGGTCGCACACCAATCTAAAATAAACTAAAATCCATTTGTGGAAGAGCCAGGCCTCAACTATTGTTTTTAAAATAAATCACTATGGTTACCAGTTAATAACTCATAAACCAGAAACTGAAACTCACAACAAATAACTTTAAAAATTATTGATATAAATCCCACAGTTCACATCACATAATCATCTATCAACATGTCTCCTGAGGTTTGACTAGGTGATATCAACCATGATCCCATTTAATGGCAGAGTGAACTGATGTTCCAATTGGCGTACTCCTGATCCCCTCTTTTGTAAGCTTAGTGACAGAAAGGCAAGAGGTGTTGGAGTATCAGTGCACATGGAGATGGCATAGAGGCTGCAAAGAGTCATGGGGGTGGGCAGACACGTAGAGAGTAAGAATGATCATGAAAGATAGATAGATGGGCATCGGATAGCACAGGGAGAATGAGCGGCTATTGGTGTTGATGCAGGGCATCAGGCATAAGGAATGAGACATTGAGAGGATGAGGAAAATTTTATGTTTTAATCTTTACATTTAAACTTTGATCACAGTATCAGATTCCCCTGGCAGACTTTCCACCCCCTCAGGAAACTAGCAACTTCTTCCCCTTCCCAGGTCACCTGTCCTGACTCCCAACCTAGCCCACATCACCAAACTGAAAATGAGAAGTGTGGACAGACATTTTTAAAGGTCAATGTTAAGATTTCTACCTCTCAGCACACTCAACCCCAGCATGAAATTCTGGTCCAATATCTCGATTTATGAAGTCCAAGATCTCACTCATTCAAAATGTCCTGCCATTTGTAAAGATTGATGAATGTGAACTCTAGGTTCCTCTGTCCCAAAACAATCTTAAGAACTCTGTCATTAATTCTGTGTTGTGTATCCTTGTCCCTTCTGCTACAAGGCATCACCTCACATTACTTGGTATTAAATTCTGTCTGCTACTTGTCTGCCCATTCTGCTGATCTATCTCTGTTCTGTTGCAGTTTATTGGTATCCTTTTTACTTTTTTGCCACTAAGTTCTACCCTATATTCCAAGATTGAGATCATTAATATATTGAAGAAATTATAGTGGTCTTGCACGGAGCTTGGGAAGCATCACAGTGAAACCCCTGTCCCCAGTGTGCAAAACAACCATAAAAAATGACTCTCTGCTTTGTGTCCTGGTGCCAAATTTTTTTATCGAACTTTGGTCCAAACATTCCATAAGCCTCAATTTTATAATCAAGTGTTTTATGCAGTAGCTTGTCAAACACTTTCTTAAAATCCACATAGATAAATCCACACAGTGGGCGGCACAGTGGCACAGTGGTTAGCACTGCTGCCTCACAGCGCCGGAAACCCGGGTTCAATTCCCACCTCAGGCGACTGACTGTGTGGAGTTTGCACGTTCTCCCCGTGTCTGCGTGGGTTTCCTCCGGGTGCTCCAGTTTCCTCCCACAGTCCAAAGATGTGCAGGTCAGGTGAATTGACCATGCTAAATTGCCCGTAGTGTTAGGTAAGGGGTAGATGTAGATGTAGATGTAGGGGTATGGGTGGGTTACGCTTCGGCGGGGCGGTGTGGACTTGTTGGGCCGAAGGGCCTGTTTCCACACTGTAAGTAATCTAATCTAATCTAGTAATCTAATCTAATATCTTCCATTGCATTCTCTGTAACTTCATCAAGATATTCAGTTTAATTTTTAAAGCACCTTTTAAAAATCTGTGCTATCTCTTGTTAACTACCTCAAACCTCCCCAAGTCCCTGTTCAGTTTTTCTCCCCAACCAAGATTTCCAAAGCCTTACCCACCAAATGATGTTATGCTAACAACCCTGTTGATAGAGGAATAAGAGCTTCTTAAAAATAAAAATAAAGTGGGTATTCTCCTGTAGAAAGCAATTAATAATCTAAAATAAGGAGATGACAGTTGAATTAAACAAGACATTTTGCATGGTTTTCACTATAGTAGACAGATAACCAGGGAAGTAGAGAAGGATTTTAATTAAGTAGTGGGGGCAAGGGATGAAACTTGGGAAGCAATGATCATAATATGACTGAAGTTATATTTAGTTTGAAGGAGAGAAGAGGGGTCCAAGACTTGTGGGCACATGTAATAGTTCAGAAGTAGAAAATTAGAAAATGGAAAGGAGGGAACAACTCAAAAAGTTACAATTTCTAAGAGATGTGATACTAAATAAATTGATGGAGTTGCAGGCTTATGAGTCCCTGGGTTCTGATGGACTTCATCCTAAAGGTCTTAAAAAAGATTTGGCTAGTGAGATAGTTGATGTATTCGGTTTAATGTTTTCAAGTTTCCCTAGATTTAGGGAAAGGTCTATTTGATTGGAAAATAGCAAATATAACTTTTTCTCGAAAAGAGTGAAAGAAAGGAGGAAACCAATTGCTAGTTAGCATCTGTCACAGGAAACATATTAGAAGCCATTATTAAAAATGTTACATCAGGGAGAACTGGTGAATGTACTGTACTTAAATTTCCAAAAGGCATTTGGCAAGGCACCAGATCAAAGGATATTACAGAAAAAACGCTCATTGCGTATGTGCTAACATGTGGTCATGGATAGAAGATTGACTGACTAATAGAAAACAGAGATAAGCAAAAAAGAGTAACTTTCTGAGTGGCAAGATGTAACTTGTGATGTGTGCAGGAGTCAGTGCTGGAGCCTCAACCTTTTGCAATTTTAATAAATAACTTGAATGAAGGGATGGATGGTCTGACTACTTAATTTTTTGAAGACACAAAGATAGGTAGGAAAGCAAATTGTGTCGAGGACATGTGGAAGCTATAAAGATAGGTTTAGTGATCGGGCAAAGTTCTGGCAAATGGAATATAACATAATGGGAGAAGATGGGAAATTGTCCATCTTGGCAGGACGAATAAAAAGCAAGCATATTATCTGAGAAAGAGAAGAATCTGAGTGACCTCATGCATGAAACTCAAAAGATTAGAATGCATTTACATCATGTACTTGGAAAAACTAATGGGATGTTATAATTTATTGTGAGGGAGATTGAATACAAAAATAGGGAGGTTGTGTTTTAGTTACACAAGGCACAAATGTGACCACATCAGGAGTACTTGCACAGTAATTGGAAGAAGGCTGCAAAAGGAGGAAGTTCAGAGAAGGTTTACTGTACTATTACCTGGAATGAGGGCTAGTGTTATGAGGAAACATTGCACAAATTCAGCTTGTATCCATGGAAGTTTAATCAAGGACAAAATTATCAAATAATGTTATGATATGGTTATGAGCTGGTAACTGTCCATCTAATAACTTGTGAGATCTAGGGCACTTACTAAGAAAAGAAAGCCCTGAAATTCCACAATTTTGAACAAACACCAATAAAGTTTCTGGTACAATTTAGAGCACTCTTCAATGCAATCTACACTATGTGTATATGACTTCTTTCTAACATCCAGAATTAACACAAGGTAATTTTGTGAAATGGGCTGTGATCAAAATCCTACAGCACACATCAGATATCCCTCCCACAGATTTTTCTGTAATGCCACCTCCCCACCCCTCTCAAAGAATGTGGTAAAATGGTGGGTCATTAAATCTCATTATGCCTCACAAATCTTCACTTCCACTGATCTGGTTTTGAAAAGAGCAGCCCATCACGGACTGTCTCAGGGGTTGCTTGTGCTCTGGTAAGTCACCCTCCTGTCCTGGGTCAGCACTCCCTTGGACTCTAAAGCCTGAACTCTAGCACATGTTCACCAGCACCACTCCAGCCTGTCACTAATTACTTCTTTCACCAAGTTAAACTTATCCTTAGCTTTTGCCTGAGCTCCAATCTTGCTCAGTTACATCCAGTAAGTACTGATAACAGGCTTTTCAACTCTGAATCAGCTATACTGAGCTATTTGAGAGCCACCACACTTCCAAGACCTTTCCTTAGCCCTGACTGCAACATCAAGCTGCCTAATAATGGCCAGAACTTGATCTGAGTCCCAACAGCACATAAATAACCAACCTCTCTTAGGATTTAACTCATTGTCCTCTACACAGAGCTTCTGTGGACCTTCCCTATAAGGCAGTGAAGTATCAGCACCTTTAACATAGAGTGCAGTCTTTATCTCTCTTACAACTCACTGACCTTCATTCACTGTCTGTTGGCTTTTAAACTGCTCTGATCTACTGAACACCTTGCAAGAGACCCCTCCCCAGTTGCTGCGCTCCAGTGAATGTTGCCAGCTAGCAAATTCGGAGCAGCCTGACCAATGAATGTTACTAACCGTAAAGGACTGGGTTTCTCAGTACAAAAAGAATTGATATTAACTCAAGGATTTCATCACAAGAGGATGGTTCCTGTTGGGGGAAGCTGGGGTCTATGGGAGATTACTGTTTAACAGTCGTATGGAGAGCTTTTTTCTCACAGATACCAATGACTGTTGGCAGTCTCTTCCTGAGAATTTGGTGAAAGCAGCGTCTTTAAATATTTTTAAGGCAGATATTGATAGGTTCTTGATAAGCAAGGGGATGAATGTTTGTTGGGGGCTAAGTGGGACTGTGGAGTAATCAGGTCAGCCATGATCTTATTGTATTGCATGGTACGAAGAGGGGATAAGTGACCTACTCCAGTTCCTAAGTGACCTGCTTCAGTTCCTACATTGTATGTTGTCAGTTGCTGGGGACTATTCCTGCATTTTTCTTAAATACTAACAAAATATGCAGATGCTGACAATCTGAAACATAGAAACATCACAAATAGGAGCAAGAGTAGGCCATTAGAACCTGCTCCACATTTGTTATGATCACAGCTGATCCTCGGATGCTGCCTGACCTGCTGTGTTTTTCCAGCACTACTCAATAGCCTATTCCTGCTTTTCCCAGATATCCTTTGATCCCTTTAGCCCCAAGTGTTCTGTACCACGCTTCTCGAAATCATGCAATGTCTTAGACTCGACTGCTTTCTGTGGCAGAGAATTCCACAGGCTCACCGCTCTCTGTTTATTGAAGTTTCTCCTCAATTCAGTCCTGAAGAAAAACAGAAAATGCCGGAAATGCTCAGTAACTCTGGTGATAATGATGGAGAGAGGAACATTTATGTTTCAGGTCAGTGATATTTCACCAGAGCCCTCTAAAGCAAATGAGGAACAGAAGATTTCCTCATACATCCAGAATCTGGGATCAAACTCAGATTCCAATGATCAAAGATTTCTGTACGTGGTCCCACAAATCAACATTATTGTCAGTTGTACTGATTGGTGTCACTGAGTGAGAGTAGATTCACAAGTGACCGTGCATGCTATTTGCTCATGTACAGTGCTTGATTGACATTGAAGGAATGAAATGTTGGGCAGTTCTACATAATTGATCTGAAATACTACTTTTCTACTCAGTCTGCAATTTGAAAACCTACTGTATAGCTTTAGCACAGTGAGATGAACCGTTGGGAGTGACAGCGCTCCATCCAAACATCCATGTGTCGATATTGTACAATTTGTTTTGTTGAGACAAAAATGAACATTTTGCTCTGGCAGCCTCGATGAACCCCACAGATTACAGCGCTCTGCCTGTACACTGGGGATGTTGTAGTCGGGTATGCTGGACTGTTGTTTAGCTCATATCATTCCAAATGCTACAATTTCAGTGTTCCAATTATTTTTTCAAGAAAAGAAAGACTCTTCCTAGGTTTGGCAGAGCCCCTGCGTTTCCAGGGAGAGGTTTCACTGTTTGTCTGTTTATATTATTGGAGAACAGCACCATCTCCAAGCGGCTGAAATAGCCTGGCTTTGTTCCATTTTTAAATCTTACAATTTTAAATCTTACAGTTGTACACCACAGACGGAGGCCATGTGGCTGTGCTATGCTGGCGTTTGTAAGAGCAATTCTGGTATCTCCGTACTCCCCTCTTTCTCCACAGTCCTCAATATTTTCCGTTATAACAATCCAATTCCCATCCTAAAGTTTATTTTCAGACTTCTTTCTTCACTCTTTCAAACTTGCTATAGAAAGAATACAAAAAAGATTTATTGAGTTATAAGGCTGGACCTTTCTTGCCTGGAGAGTAGGAGGCTGAAGGGTGACCTGGTAGAGGTGTATAAAATCATGAGGGGCATAGATAAGGTGAATAGCCAAGATCTTTTTCCTCGGGTGGGTGAGTCCAAAATTAGAGGCCATAGGTTTAAAGTGAGAGGGAAATATTTAAAAGGGGCCCGCAGGGCAACTTTCTCATACAGTGGGTGGTGAGTATATGGAACGAGTTGCCAGAGGAAGTGATAGAGGTAAGTATATTTATAGCATTTAAAAGGCATCTGGACAGGTACATGGATAAGAAAGATTTAGAGGAATATGGGCCAAATGGGACCAGATCAGTTCAGGAAACCTGGTCATCATGGTTGACTTAGGCCGAAAGGTCTATTTCCATGCTACAGGACTCTGTCACTCTATAGGCAGTGTATTCAAGATAACGAAGGGAAGGAAAAATAATGTTTTGCCTCCCATACAAAGAGTGGCTGGAATTTGAAAGTGGAAGAGCTATGCTTTAGTCATTCAGAGCTGTGGATTGACCCAACCAGGAATAAGTGAACATTCACTGGAATGATGTTAGGGCTAAACATTTAAACCATTACAAAAGGTCACATCGACTCAGTATTTTCCTTGAGTTTCAAAAATTGACAAGTAATCTAATTGAACTATTTAAAATCAGAATGTATTCAATTAAGTGAATCAAGAGAAACTATTTACGCTAGTGAGAGAAGTCCAGGACAAAGGGAATCATTTAAAATTACATCCACTGTTTGGGGATGAAATCGTGGAGCATTCTTGAACGCAAAGAGTCGTGGAAATCTTGAATTAACCCCCAGACATGCTGTAGATATAGGTACGAGTCAGTTGAAGTTTTCTAAATGGAGAACCTGTATGGACAGAGATAAATTGTAACAAGTAATCAGCCATGTACTTTATGGATCATCTTAATCGTGGGAAGGAGGTAGAAGAAGAAATATGCAAGCAAACTAGGGAAGTTAGTAAAAGAAAATAAAACAATAATTATCAAAAGCTTTAGTGACCCAAAATGAGTTGGCTAGAAAAGCTAAGTAAAAGGGGATAAAAGATTAGATTTTCAAGCTATGTACACATCTTTCTAGCCTAGATATAAAAAGTCCAAAACAGAGGAATTGCTACTCAGTCTGGTTGTGTGGAATGAGTCTGAGTAGATAAAAGAAACATCAGGAGGGGAGCACTTAGTGGCCATAATGTAATATTATTTAAGATATTGTCAGGGAAACATAAGTATAAACCCTAAAAGCTGATTTTAGGGTTTGAAAGTAAAACTGGGAAAATTAAATGGACAATAATGTAGATCATCAATAAAGAACACAAAACAATGTAATTGAAGTCAATGAATGAACCAACACAAATGAGATAATATGGATGAAGAAAGAGTTAAGGGAGAAGTTATGGGTAAGGGAAAATATAAATAAGTGGGTAGACAACAAGGAAACACATAAGCAGAAAGAATGCAAAAAGTTACAAACAGGTAAATACAAATTCAAAGAGAATCCACACATATTAACATACTACCACGTTCCTTGTAGGCAAAAGGAATTCATCCATATGTTGCACTTTTGTCTTGCAGTTCCTGCTGTAGATAGTAACAGACTCCTACCACTATGTGTAGGCAGTAGAAGGAGTGAATCGTGAATAAAGTGAATAAAGCATCAAACAAACCGCATGGACTTAGATGGTATCAAGCTTCTTGATTGCTGTTGCATCAGATTCAGGGTCAGATCCCCATGGAGAATTGAGAAACTTTGAGCAGTCAGGAGAGAACACACAGTATATTCAGCCTCTTACCTGCTCTTGTGGTCAGGGTCATGATTTGCTGGATTCAGTTAAACATCTGGTCAATGGTGACTTCAAAAATGTTGTTGGTGGGAAAATAGTTGAGTGGAAAATAAAATAAAGTACGAACAGGGAAAAGTATTAGGCACCCTGCTGGAAGCATATACAGGTTATTATGGGTTATGTGCAAGGAGGTCAGAGACATGGAAGGAGGCCTGAGGCAGAGAACATAAAACCAAGGAAGTGATGATGCATTTGCCCAGCATTTAAGTTTATCCATAGTTTTATTATTGAGAACAAGAGTTTGCTTTATGGAGCTTCTGTTACATAAAGAACATTTTGGAACATTCACAGAAAGAGTACAGCACATGGAGAGTCAGTGAGGAATTGATTAGTGCAGATTTTGTCAAAGACGTATGTTTGACAAGATTTTTAAAGAAGGAATTGCAAAAGTATTAGGGCACAGAAGGAGGCTGGTAGCTCCAGCTTTTCAAATAAGCACCTGTACCTCCTGCTGGTCTTTCTTTCCTCTTCAAACTATTTAGCAATCAGAAAGAATCCTTTATAATCTGGAACACATCGATTACACCCTAACCTTTTTAACTCTGGAGCTTTTTCTAGACCTTTGAACATTATTTCACCTCAAATAATCATCTGGTGCCCTCCTGAGTGCTTCAACTGATTACGCCTCCAACACATTTCCAGGCACTGCATTCTATAACTAACTACTTGTTGAGTGAAAAACATGTTTTGTCACCTCACATTTACTTCTTTTGCAAATCACTTTAAATCTGTGTCTGCTGGTCCTTGACTCTTTTAAGAATGGGAAGCTTCTTCCTTTCCACTCTATCCAACTGGCTCATGATTTCAAAAACCTTTCCTTGGCCTTCTTGTTTCCAGGGCGAACAGCCTGCACTTCATCAATCCATCTTTGTGACTGAAAGTTCTCATCCCTGCAGCCATTCTTGTAATCTCTTCTGCACTCTCTGCAATGCGTTCACATCTCCTATAACATGGAACTCAGAACAATACTCAGAAACCTTGATTGAAAAATGGAGAGATCCAGAGAGCAGAAATCAGAAAACTGAAGGATCTACTCTGGTGACAGGAGGAAAAGAATATATACTTGGATATTGTTTGTGTGAAACGTATTAGAACAGTAACAGTGTCACACTGGAGAAACGTAACTCATTTTCCACAAACTTCATGCTCCAGAGCATGAACTCAGTTTTCTAGGCTCCCTCAGTTCTGAAGAAGAGTCATATTGGACTCAAGATATTAACTCTCTTTCTCTCTCCATAGATTCTGCCAGACCTGCTGAGTTTCTCCAGCACTTTCAGTTTCTATGTCAAACATTCGTAGTATTTTGCCTTTAATTAACTGGTGGTCTGGTCATTTCTCACCAGAGTTGAGAAGGTTAGGGGTCAATATCATCGATGTGTTCAGATTATAAAGGGTTCTTCCTGATGGCAAATTGTTTAAAATGAAAATTAAGAAATATTTCATTTGCAGCAGCAACTTGCAAAATAGCTCACTGGCAGAGATTTGTCAAAGCTCAGCCCAACTCTTTTAAATGGCATCACATGAACGGTATTTATTGCCCACCACTAATTGACCGGGAGAAGGTGATGGTGAGCTGACTTTTAAATCAAAGGGTCCCACAATACCATTGGGAAGTGATTTCAAATCACTATAAATGCCGGAGGAAAGATCACAGAAGCGCTTCATAGGAGGCTCCCAAGCCCTGAGGATGTCACCTAGACAGGGGACGAAACGTCTGCAACACAAATTCCCAGCTCGGCGAACAGAACCACAACAACGAGTACTGCTATCTTGACCCAGTAACACAGAAGGAAATGGGAGATATTTCTGAGTCAGGATAGCTTGGAGGGGATATATGGTGTGCCATGTATCTGGCACCCTTCTAGGGGTAGTGGCCATGTGTTTGGAAGGTGCTCGGGAGCCACAGTGTATTACTGCCATGTATCTGTTAGCTGGTACATTCTTTTGCTATTTTGAGCTGGTGGTGAAGGGAGTGCATATTAAAGGTGGTGGATTTGGTGCCGGTGTAGTAGGTTGATCTCTCCCGGATGGTGTCAAGCGTCTTGTGCATTTTTGGAGATGCACTCATCCAAGCAAGTGATGAATATTCCATCAAACTCCTGATTTGTGTGGACAGACTTTGGGGAGTCAGGATGAGAGTTAGTTACTATACAATACCTGTTTTGTAGCCACAATTTTGATATGCGTAGTGCAGTTCAGTTTCTGGCCAATGGTAACCGTAGGTTGTTGATAGTGACTGGTTCAGTGATGGTAATGCCATTGGACATCAAGTGACGATGATTAGATTAGCTCTGTTTAAAGATGGTGATAGCCTAGCACTTGAGGCATTAGCATAACTTGCCACTTGTTACCCCAAACTAGGATATTGTCAGAATGATGTTTCATGTGTACGTGAACTGCTTCAGTATCTGAGGACTCATAAATAGTGCTGAACATTGTGCAATCTTTCATAAGCATCCCCCACTCTGACCTTAGAAGGGAGGGAAAGTCAATGATGAAGCAGCTGAAGATGGTTGGGCCTTGGACATTACCCTGAGGAACTCCTGCAGAGATCCTGGGAATGAGCTGATTCACCTCTAAGACTCACAATTGTCGTCCGACGTAATCTTCACAAATGAAGCTCACGGAAACAACAATTAGATAACGAGCACATAATTCTTTTTTAACCGATGTATTTTGAGGAATAAATGTTAATGTATTGACCAGGACCTTGTGGGAATTGTCTAATTTTCCATTTCTCTTGAATTGTGCAGAGGGCAAAGGGGGCCTCGGTTTAATATCGCATCTGAAATACAGCTTCATGGTATAACTAATGCTTCAGCATTTACCCTGAACAAAACATGTTAGTACCTGTACATGACTGGCAATAACAAATAGAATGTCTTAATTATTCACTTGTTTCCTCCATCTGATGGCCAGGATTTATTCTGGATTCTCTGATTATAGGCTGCTGTAGCCGTTGTGGGGAGAGTGTTGTTGGAGACGGTGCAGGCTGCACTGCAATGGATCAAGTCTTTCATGTTGATTGCTTCACCTGTGTAACATGCGGTCACAAGCTCCGAGGACAGCCCTTCTACGCTGTGGAGAAAAAATCATACTGTGAGCCCTGCTACATTGTGAGTATTACAACTCCTCGTTATTACACACAAGAGGGAGGCTTACATCCCAGCTTTAAATAGCAACGAGTTGACAGATCAACAAACTTGGCATTGACGATACTAGCTCTGTTGCTCAATACTAAGGGTTCCTGGCATAAAGAAATCTGCTAGTCAGACATCTAGGAAAGTATGTTTTAGTCGGTCAGTGAAAAGAAGTTTCATTTTGTTGAAGGTTTTCACCTTGCACTCATCAAGCCAGTTTGCAAGAAAAGCAATGTAAGGAGAAACTAACCTTTATACATAACTAGAGAAAAGTGCTGATTAGTCGACAAATAAACTCTGATTGGTAGAGGAATTGCCATGAAGAATACACCAGTTAATGGTATAACAGTTGATTGCCAAGCTTAGTTTAAATTTGAAACCAATTTGACTTTTGTCAGTGTATTGCTCGAAGAAGTGATAATGTCTATTTGTTCAGTTGAAACTGTTGCAGTGCATTTAATTTTTTTTCTATCTGCGAAGACAGGGCCCTGTGTATTCATATCTGGAGTTTCCAGTAATCACAAGTGTGCCATTCTGTGATCTCTGACATCTCAAAACTCTCTGAAATCTCTAAATTCCTCTAATTTCTGGCCTTGTGTGCATCCCACATTTTAGTTTGACTTTATTAGCTCCACTATTGGCAACTGGTAAAGCTCTAATCCTTGAAATTCCCTCTTTATACCTCTGCAAATATACCTTAAGTTCTCCTTTCACGCACTCCTTAAAACTACATTTTGACCAAGCTTTTGACGATTTACCTTAATATCACTTTGTGTGGCTTGATGACACTTTTTGCCTTCAATACACTCCAGTGCAAAGCCGTGGAAATGTTTTTGTACCTTAAGTGTGTTTTATGACAGCAAGTGGTTACTTTGTTTGTACCTCATCTTCCTGGGTCTGCAGGCACAACATGTCTGCATGTGGCAGAGTCCACAGATTGTGCATTGGCCTTCTGAGTCACCTGAGAACCCATCAAACCCAGAGTGGAAATGTCATCCTCATTGTCAATCCCAAGGATCTGCTGAAGAAGAGGTTGTTTGCTTTGAAAACGTCATACTGACACTCACTTTTGATTTACAGCTTTTCAAACTGAGTAGGTTTTTTTATTTACTCATTCATGGCACATGAGCATCTCTGGCTGGCCCGCATGTACTGCCTGTCCCTTGAGAAGATGGTGGTGAACTGTCTTCTTGACCTATTGCAGTCTACGTGATGTAGGTTAATCCACAATGCCATTAGGGAGGGAATTCCAGGATTTTGACCCAGTGACAATGAACGAGAATCATAGAACCATAAAATCTTTATACTGGAAACCAGAAGAAAACAAGAGTCTACACTGACCCTCCGAACAGCATCCCATCCAGACCCACACTTTTCCTACAACCCTGCATTTCCCATGGCTAATCCACCTATCCTGCACATACCTGGATACTATGGGTAATTTAGCATGGCCAATTCACCCAATGTGCACATTTTTGGACTATGGGAAGAAACCGGAGCATCCAGTGAAAACCCACGCAGACACTCCACACGGACAGTTTCTCAAGATTGGAATCGGACCTGGATTCCTGGCACTGTGAGGCAGCAGTGCTAACCACTGAGCCACTGTGCTGCCCTGAAATGGCGATATATTTCCATGTCAGGATGGTGAGTGACTTGGAGGGGAACTTGCAGGAGGGGAACAGTTCTTGTCCTTCTAGAAGGAAGTAGTGGTGGGTTTGGAAGGTACTGTGTCAAGATCTTTGGTGAATTTTTTACATTGCATCTTTTAGATAGTACACACTCCCGTTCCTGAATGTTGGTGGTGGAGGGACTGTTTCAGTGTCTGAGGAATCGCGAATGGTTTTAAACATTATACAATCACTAGTGAACATCTCCACTTCTGACCATATCTTGATTAAACATCTTTCACAGGAGCATAAATCAGACAAAATCTGACCCCAGGCTACACAGGGAGATCCTCGGGCAGGTGACCAAACATTTGGGCAAGAGTTAGCTTTAAGCAGTGCCTTAAAAGAGAGAAGGAGAATGAGAGTGATTGAGAAGTGGAGAGGGTTAGAGTGACTTTGTCGTCCAGGCACCCAAAGGCACAGCCACCTACGGTGGAATGAAGGAGGAGGCAGTGAGGTTGTGTAGGACAACAGCACTAGAAAAATACAGAATGGCTGTATGGGCAAGATTGATTGAAGTAGAGAGAGGATAGGTCATTAAAGAATGGATGATAATTTTGAGTTCTATAAAAACAAAAACACCAATTAGTGTTGGAATTTGGAAGATATTTCACACCGTTTCCCTCCATCCCCCAAACCAAATACTCATTTCCCACATACTTCATCAGGGAAAGTGTCCAAGGGCATCGTAAGATCCTGGAATCAAAAGTATTCTGCAAACATTCCAAATTAATTTCCCACCAAAACAAAATGCACATTTAAATTAATGACATCGCTCTGACTGCTGAATTTTGCAACAAAAATGTTTTTATTGAAAATAAAAGTATTTGAATCGAGGCTATTTGTCAAGGTATGCACAATTTATATATACACATTGTTCCAGGCTTCTCTGCAAGGGTTGGGGAGATTAATTGATGAAGTAAGAAATGGGCATTTCTGTAAGAACATAGCAAACTGTCTCTACACCAAAAGGTAATGAAACACGCTCATAGAAGCAGAAGCAGTCAGATTTGAACAACAACAGGGGCTGAAGGCTTTAACAGCTTAGTCTCCATTCATCAAATTGCTCACAACAGTTTCACTGTCAAGTTTAATTGAAGGAAGTGTACAAAATGATTGCACATTAGAACCAAATTATTACTTTTTGTTTCATCCACAGTCTTTGTTTTATGGTCTTGATGCAGGAGAAGATTATCAACATGATGACTTTCTGTGAAAGGGAGCAGTTTTTCATATTTACATGATGTGTTCAATGTCATAGAATTGTAAATAGACAGCAGGAAGAACACAGCAAGCCAGGCAGCATCAGGAGGTGGAGAAGTTGACATTTCGGGTGTAAACCTTTGCAGAAAAAATAATTTGGCCTGTCATTCCTCTGCTGGCCTTTGGCAAGCATCATCAGCATCGTCCACTGCTCACATTCTCCCCATTGCCCTGGATCAATCCCCAACTAACCTGCTGCCTCGCTCACTCCCTTATACCCCTGTATCAATCTTCCTACTTATTAACCTAGTTAATAAGTAGGAAGAGCGGGAGCAACGACCAGGGGACTGCCAGTAATATATCTGGGCAGTGACTGAACCTGAGACACTACACGTGTTGTGTCTCCCACCCCCCACCCTCTCCTCTAACCAAAAATAGGACTCTGGTTTGTTAAGGTAAGGATTTTCTATTTCTTTATTGGTGAATGGTTAAAAATTTACTTTTTATGGTTTATCTATTAATTGTTTTTTAGAAAAAGACTATAAGCAGAGAGGTATCAGAAAGTATTTTAACTCAAACCTATACAAAGTAATAAAGTAATTAACTAAGCAGAGATGGCTGGGCAGGTGATGTGCTGTAGCTGTATGATGTAGGAGCTGGCTGATCCCATTGTGAATGGCAGTGACCACATCTGCAGCAAGTGTTGGTTGCTGGAAGAACTCCGGCTCAGAGTTGATGATCTGGAATCTGAGCTTCAAACACTGCAGCACATCTGGGAGGGGGAGAGTTACCTGAATGCTTTGTTTCAGGAGGCAGTCACACCTGGGAGATTAAGTAATTCACATTCAGCTAGTGATCAGGGACATCAGAGTGTGACTGTGAGTGAGGCAGGCACGGGAACATGAGTTCAGGAGTGCAGGAGCCTCAGCCCTTGACCTTGTCCAACAGGTATGAGATTCTTGGTCCCTATACGGATGAGGAAAAGGGCTCTGGACAGGATGAGCCAGCTGACCACGGCACCATGGTGCAGAAGGCATTTAAGAGGGGGGAGCAAAAAGACAAGTAGTTGTTATAGAGGATTCTATAATTAGGGGGACAGATAGTATCCTTTGCAAGCCGGATCGGGAGCCTCGCATGGTGTGTTGCCTGCCCGGTGCCAGGGTGCGGGACATCTCCAACCGGCTTGAAAGGGTATTGGAGCGGGAGGAGGAGGATCCAGTTGTTGTGGTCCACGTTGGCACAAACAACATAGGCAAAGCTAGGGTGGAGGACCTGTTTGGGGATTATCAAGCACTAGGAAGGAAATTGAAGTACAGGTCCTCAAGGGTCATAATCTCCGGATTACTGCCCGAGCCACATGCCAATTGGCATACGGATAAGAAAATTAGGGAAGTAAACATGTGGCTAAGGGATCACTGTGGGAAAGAGGAATTCCATTTCATGGGGCATTGGCATCAGTTTTGGAACCGGGGGGATCTGTACCGTTGGGACGGTCTCTACCTGAACCGATCTGGTACCAATGTTCTAGTGAAAAGGATAAATAGAGTGGTCAGTAGGACTTTAAACTTCTGAGCCCGGGGGGAAGGGAAAGTGAAACCGACAGGGAGTATGGAGTTAAATGGAAAGATAAGCAGGAGGATAGCATGAATGCAGGTGGATTTACCCTTAAAGCAGATTAGGAATGCAACAAAAAGGAAGGATAACTTAGGGTATCTTATGACTTCCAATATCTCTAATGATAAGAATGTTAGCATTAAGGCATTTTACCTGAATGCTTGTAGCATTCGTAACAAAGTAGATGAACTAACGGCACAGATCATTGTGAATGATTATGATGTGGTAGGCATCACTGAGACATGGTTGCAAGGGGTTCAGGACTGGCAGTTAAACATCCAAGGATGTTCAACTTATCGAAAAGACAGGGAGGTGGGCAGAGGGGGCGGGGTGGCCTTGTTAGTTAAGAACAAAATTAAATCTATGGCACTGACTGACATAGGGTCGGATGATGTAGAGTCTGTGTGGGTGGAATTGAGGAACCACAAAGGCAAAAAAACCATAATGGGAGTTATGCACAGACCTCCTAACAGTGGTCAGGACCAGAGGCGCAACATGTACCGGGAAATAGAAAAGGCATGTCAGAAAGGCAAGGTCACAGTGATCATGGGGGACTTCAATATGGATGTGAACTGGGTAAATAATGTTGCCAGTGGATCCAAAGAAAGGGAATTCTTGGAATGTTTACAGGATGGCTTTTTGGAACAGCTTGTCATGGAGCCCACAAGGGAGCAGGCTATTTTGGACCTAGTGCTAAGTAATGAACCAGACTTTGTAAAAGATCTTAAAGTAAGGGAACACTTAGGAAGCAGCGATCATGATATGGTAGAGTTGAGTCTGCAGTTTGAAAGAGAGAAGGCAAAATCGGATGAAATGGTGTTACAGTTAAACAAAGGTAATTATGAGGGCATGAGAGAGGAACTGACGAAAATCGACTGGAAGCAGAGCCCAGCGGGGAAGACAGTAGCAAAAATGGCAGGAGTTTGAGGGTATAATTGAGGACACGGTACAGAGGTTCATCCCCAAGAAAAGAAAGATTATCCGGGGAGGGATTAGACAGCCATGGCTGACAAAGGAAGTCAGGAAATGTATTAAAGAAAAAGGGAGATCCTATAAAGTGGCCAAGAGCACTGGGAAATCAGAAGATTAGGAAGGCTACAAAAACAAACAGAGGATAACAAAGAGAGAAATAAAGAAGGAGAGGATCAAATATGAAGGTAGGCTAGCCAGTAATATTAGAAATGATAGTAAAAGTTTCTTTCAATACATAAGAAACAACGACAGACAAAAGTAGACATTGGGCCACTTCAAACTGATGCTGGAAGGCTAGTGATGGGAGATAAGGAAATAGCTGGAGAATTTATTAAGTACTTTGCGTCAGTTTTCACAATGGAAGACATGAGTAATATCCTAACAATTAAAGGGAGTCAGGGGGCTGAGTTGAGTATGGTTGCCATTACAAAAGAGATGGCGTTAGAAAAGCTAAAGTGTCTTAAAATTGACATATTTCCTGGCCCCGATGGGCTACATCCTAGAGTTCTGAGGGAGGTGGCTGAGGAAATAGCGGAAACGTTGGTTGAGATCTTTCAAAAGTCACTGGAGTCAGGGAAAGTCCTGGATGATTGGAAGACCACTGTTGTAACCCCATTGTTTAAGAAAGGATCAAGACAAAAGATGGAAAATTATAGGCCAATTAGCCTAACCTCGGTTGTTGGTAAAATTCTAGAATCCATCATTTAAGATGAGGTTTCTAAATTCTTGGAAGAGCAGGGTCAGATTAGAACAAGTCAACATGGATTTAGTAAAGGGAGGTCGTGCCTAAAAAACCTGTTAGAATTCTTTGAAGAGGTGACAAGTAGGTTAGACCAGGGAAACCCAGTGGATGTGGTCTATGTAGACTTCCAAAAGGCCTTTGATAAGGTGCCGCATGGGAGGCTGCTGAGTAAGGTGAGGGCCCATGGTGTTTGAGGTGAGTACTGGCATGGATTGAGGATTGGCTGTCTGACAGAAGGCAGAGAGTTGGGATAAGAGGTTCTTTTTCGGAATGGCAGCTAGTGACAAGCGGTGCCCCACAGAGTTCAGTGTTGGGGCCGCAGCTGTTCACGTAATATATTAATGATCTGGATGAAGGGACTGCGGGCATTCTAGCGAAGTTCTCCGATGATACAAAGGTAGGTGGACAGGCAGGTAGTACTGAGGAAGTGGGGAGGCTGCAGAAGGATCTAGACAGTTTGGGAGAGTGGTCCAGGAAATGGCTGATGAAGTTCAGTGTGAGCAAATGTGAGGTCTTGCACTTTGGAAAAAAGAATACAAGCATGGACTACTTTCTAAACGGTGAGAAAGTTCATAAAGCCAAAGTACAAAAGGATCTGGGAGTGCTAGTCGAGGATTCTCTAAAGGTAAACATGCAAGTTGAATCTGTGATTAAGAATACGAATGCAATGTTGTCATTTATCTCAAGAGGGTTGGAATATAAAAGCAGCGATGTGCTACTGAGACTTTATAAAGCCCTGGTTAGGCCCCATTTGGAGTACTGTGTCCAGTTTCAGGCCCCACACCTCAGGAAGGATATACTGGCACTGGAACGTATCCAGCGGAGAGTCACACGGATGATCCATGGAATGGTAGGTCTAACATACGAGGAACAGCTGAGGATCCTGGGATTGTATTCATTGGAGTTTAGAAGGTTAAGGGGTGATCTAATAGAAACTTACAATCATTGGCTTGGAAAGGGTGGACGCTAAGAAATTGTTTCCGTTAGGCAGGGAGACTAGGACCCGTGGGCACAGCCTTAGAATTAGAGGGGGTCAATTCAGAACAGAAATGCGGAGACATTTCTTCAGCCAGAGAGTGGTGGACCTGTGGAAGTCATTGCCGCGGAGTGCAATGGAGGCTGGGAGGCTAAATGTCTTCAAGGCAGAGATTGATAAATTCTTGATGTCACAAGGAATTAAGGGCTACGGGGAGAATGCGGGTAAATGGAGTTGAAATGCCCATCAGCCATGATTAAATGGCGGAGTGGACTCGATGGGCCAAATGGCCTTACTTCCACTCCTATGTCTTGTGGTTTTACAGACTAATCCCACTGCCAACCTCCTGCATATAGCTCTGCATCAATCCCTAGACAAACATGGCATTTGTAGCCAGATGGATGAATTTCCTTGCCCAAATATAAATAAAAGGAAATGATATAATGGCAAATGCAGGAACGATAGGCAGACTTTTCCAGACCTGCCCAGAGCTTTTAGAATGGGAGACAGAGGGGCGTAATTGTGAGAGAGGCAATAATTCAGTTTCCCGATAGTGATTTAAAGTTTTACTGCTAAGTTCTCAAAACCTTGCAGGAGGGTTAACATTCAATAACCTGTCTTGTGTCATTCGTATTGATCAATATGCCAGCCCATGAGAATTATTCTCAGGTGTGCATTTTGTTTCAGCTAAAACAAGGAATACCTTCTGTTCACAAGCCTGTTGTATGAGACATGTACCTGGCAGGATAGATTTCTTTCTCTGAGCTCCTTGTCAGTCTCCAATCTAACTCAGTCCTGAATATATTTGATAACCCAGCCCCCTGGGAAAGAGGACATAGCTGCCATCAGCAAGACTTAATGAGCAGAAGAAGGCAAGCTTTAAAGACAGGAGTAGCGCAGACTGATTTTTTGGAGCAGTCTTCCTCAAGAGAAGCAGAATTTGGTTTCGCCATCCAGAGGGAGATTGCAAAGAATCTGGAAAAAGTTCCCAGAGGCTTCACGGAATGTGGATACACACCCCACAGCGGTTCAGGAATTTGCTCACCACAACCTTCTCAAGGGCAATTATGGATAGGTGGTAATTGTTGGCTGAGCGACACACACCCACATTCCAGGACTGAATTTTAATTTTTTTCAGTTTTTCAAATCACACATAAAGCAGTTGGGTCTGAAAGATTTATTAACAGGGGAAATAGCTGCATAACGTGATAGCATTTTGCTGTTGGCTGGTTGATAAACCTGAACTGCTATCTCAAACCTCATGAATTTCGAAACATTATACCTGCATCATTCCTGATTTACAGTGATCTAATCTTGTTCTGTGTAAATATCATTGGAGAATGAGGCAATCCATGGATGCATGTAGAAGTCTCCACATGCGACATTGAAAACTTACTGCAAAGGCAAATACTCCCAGTTGGTACTGAAACATATTGTTCTAGGAAACTGACCCAAAAACAACTCCTTGTGGCTACCTCTGCAAATTTTATTTTCCCCATTTACAGAAATTTCAATCCGATTAACTACCATTAATATGGATTTGAATTTGGATGTGAATGCATATCCGCACAACAATAGCATGAACCACTAATCCTGTGACATAGTCAAAGGCCATGTCACCCTCAATCCTCCTCTGCAATTCAGTAAGGTCATGGTTCATCTTTGACATCAACTCCTGCCCTCAGAATTTATATAGATGGCTCGGATGAAGGGTCAGAAGGGATGGTTGTGAAATTCATTAATTACACAAAGATAGTAGGAAAGTAAATTGTAAAGAGGATAAAAGGAGCCTACAAAAGGTTGGGGACAGGGGTTAAGAGAGTGGATAAAAATAAACTGCCAGATGTGCAAAAATGTGAAGTTGTCCACTTTGGCATGAAACAGAAAAAGCTACATAGCATAAACATGGAGAAATATAGCAAAAGCCTGAGACACAATAAATCTAAGTATCCTGGTAAACCAAAGCTTAATTTTAGTATGCAGGTTCAGTGAATTATAAGAATGTCAAAAAGAATATTATCATTCCTTACAAGGGACATGGAGTACATACGGCGTAAGAACTGGGAGCAGGAGTAGGTATTACATCCCTTAAGCCTACTCCGCCATCTTATTAGATCATAGCTGATCTCACCTCAGCTTCAACTCCACTTACTCACCCATTCTCCATTACCCTTCAACCTATTACTAATAAAGACCAGTCTATCTCCTCCTTAAATTTACTCAATGTCCCAGACTCCCCCGTACTTTGGTGTAGTGATTTCCATAGATTCACATCCCTTTGAAAGAAATAATTTCAGCCCATCTCTGTTTTAAATCTGCTACCTTTTATCATAAAACTATGACCTCTTATTCTAGATTGCCCCACATGAGGAAACATCCATTGTACATCTACTTGGTCTTATACACCTTAATGGGATTTCTCATTCTTCTAAATTACAGAGAGTATCGGCCCAAACTACTCAATCTCTCATTGGAAGACAAACCTCTCACCTACAGAATCAATCTAGTGGACCACCTCCAAACAGCTTCCAATGCAACTACATCACACCTCAAGTAGGGGAACCAAAGTTATTCAAAATATTCTAGGTGTGGACTCACTGATGCCTTGTACAGTTGTAGCAACACTTCTCTACTTTCACATCGTATTCCTTTAGCAATAATTGCCAAAATTCCATTTGTCTTCCTTATTACCTGCTGTTCCTACATACTCATGTTCTGTGATTCATGCACAATGACACCCAGCTCCCTCTGCAGTGAAGCACTCTAAAGTTTCTCTCCATTTAGATAATAATTTGTCTTTCTATTCCTCTGACCAAGATGCATAACTTCACACTTATTCACATTAAACCATACCTGCAAAAGTTTGGCCCACTCAACTAATCTGCATAAATCCATCTGTAAATCCCTTATTTCTTTGTTGTAACTTGATTTCACACCTATTTTAGTCGTCTGCATATTTAACAAAAGTACCTCCATCCCTGCACGCAAGTCATTGATATAGAGCCGGAGGACTGAGCCCTATGGCACTCCTCCAGTTACATCTTGCCAACCAAAAAAAGATCCATTTATCCTGACTCTCTGCTTTTTGTTGGCTAGCCAATCCTATTTCCAAGCAAATAAATTACCTCTAACCCCATATGATCTTACCTTGTGCATTAACGTTTTGCCCAACACCTTATCAAATGCCTTTTGCAAGTCTGGAAATACTGCAACTACAGAATCTCCAATATCCACTTTGCTTGTTACATCTTCAAAGAGCTCTAGAAAATTAGTCAAACATGATTTACCTATCATCATTCTATGCTGACTCGATGGATTGCGTTTTGACTTTCCAAATGTTATGTTATTACTTTCTTGATAATAGAATCTAACAGTTCCCATTGTTAGATGTTAAACTAACTGGTATATACTTGTTTCTGCCTCCTTTGTTGAATAAGGGTGTTATAATAGCATTTTCCCAATCAACTGGAACCTCCCTCACATCCAGGAAATTTTGGAATATTATAACTAATGGAGCCACTATCTCTGCTGCGACTTTCTGTAAGACCCTAGGATGTCAGCAATCAGACTGTGGGAACTTCGTCCTTCAATCGCAATAGTGTGCTTGATACTTTTTCGCTAGTGATGACGATTGTTCTGAGTTCCTCCCTTGCCATAATTTACACATTAACTGTTATTATTGGGATGCTATTAGTATCCTCCATGGTGAAAACTGAGGCAAAACATTGATTTAGTGTCTGTCATTTCTGTGTTTCTCCACTATTAATTCCCCCATCCCTGACAGTCACTTTAGCTAGTTTCTTCCCTTTTATACACTTATGGAAGCTTTTACTATTTATTTTTATGTTTTGTGCTAATTTTCTTTCATAATTCATCTTTGATCTTTTTATCATTTTTGTAACACTTTGTTGATCTTTCAACGTTTCCCAATCTTCCAGCCTTCCACTTGCCTTTGCAATATGATGTGCCTTAGTTTTTTCTCTTTATGTTATCTTTAACTTCCTTGTTTAGTCATTTGATTTCTTTTTCCCCATCTTAAGCTTTCTTCCTTTCTGGAACATATTTTGGTTGGGAGCAATTCAGTATCTCATTGAGCATCTGCCACTGCTTATCAACTATTCTACTTTTTAGCCTTCCTGCCCAATCCAGTTGGACCAAGTTGGTCCTCTTGCCTATGCAACTATGTTTGTTTAATTCTAGAGCACTAGTGTGGGGGCAGTTTCTAACCTTCCAATCTAACTTGAAATTCTAGCCTGCTATGATTACTCTTCCCAGAGAATCCTTTACTATGAGATAATTAATTAATCCCACTTCATTGCACAATGTGAAATCCAGAAGAACCTGCTTCTAGTTGGTTCCATATAACTCCAAGAAACAATCACTAATACATTCAATTAACTCTCCCTCATGGCTACCCTTGCCAATTTAATTAACCCAGTCTATATGCATATTAAAATGACTCATGGTTATTGCTGTACCTTTGTTACAAGCCCCCAGTATTATGTGGCTTAAACTGTGCCCCACTCTGAGATTACTGTTTGGTGACCTAGAGATTACTCCCACCAAGGACTTCTATCTCTCGCTTTTTCTACCCAGACTATGACTTGTTCTCCAGTGCCAATATCCGTTTCCACTGTAGCACTGATATACTCCTTTACTAACAAAGCTATACCACCTCCTTTTCCTTCCGCTGTATCCTCTGAAGCACCGAGTACCTTTGAATATTTAGTTTGCAATCTGATCTTCCTGCAATCATGTCTCAGTAGTCATTACCAAATTATACTCATTTGTACCAACCCCTAGTTCTATATTTGATCAAAATCATCATAATTGAAGAAGGAGAAAGGACAAGTCAAAGGAGAGAGGTTTGATGAGTTCAAGCTTGACCCAGTGCTGGTGACCTTAGCACAAACAGCTATTTTGTTTTCCCCTTTTTTCATCTTCACGGCTCAGTATTTTGTTGTCCATTTGTCTGTCCTGCCTGTTCCCTTTTCTCTGCCATCTCACCCAATCACATCATTCTTTTCTTGTCTTCTTCCAACACTACTTTTGAATTCCCACCTCTTCCCTATGGTCTCTTCCTTTTCTTCCCCACTCCTCCCCTCCTCCTCTCTTCACTTTGCCTTCCCACCTTTTAATCTTCTCTGCACTTTTTCATTTTCTTTCCTTGTCTCTGCTCGATTTGGAGTCATGAAGGCATAGAGATGTGCAGCACGGCAACAGACCCTTTTGTCCAACTCCGCCCATGCTGACAAGATATCCTAATCTAATCTAGTCCCATTTGGCAGCACTTACCCCATATCCCTCTTAATGCTTCCTATTCATATACCCATCCAGATGCCTTTTAAATGTTGTAATTGTACAAGCCTCCATCACTTCCTCTAGCAACTAATTCCATACATGTATCACCCTCTGTGTGAAAATGTTGCCCCTTAGGTCCCTTTAAAATTTTTCCCGCTCACCCCTAAACCTATGCCCTCTAGTTCTGGACTCCCCGATCCCAGGGAAAAGACCTTGTCAATTTATCCTATCCACGCCCCTCATGATTTTATAAATCTCTATATGGTCACTGCTTAGCCTCCGGCACTCCAGGGAAAACAGCCCCAGCCTATTCAGCCTCTTGCAATAGTTCAAATCCTCCAACCCTGGCAACAAATCTTTTCTGAACCATTTCAAGTTTCACAACATCCTTCTGATAGGAGGGAGACCAGAATTGCACGCAATATTCCAAAAGTAGCCTGACCAATATCCTGTATAGCTGCAACATGACCTCCCAAGTCCTATACTCAATACTCTGACCAATAAAGGAAAGCATTACAAACACCTCCTTCACTATCCTATCTACCTGTAACTCTACTTTCAAGGAATTATGAACCTGCGCTCCAAGGTCTCTCCCCAGGATCTTTCCATTAAATGTACAAGTTCTGCTCTGATTTGCTTTTCCAAAATGCAACCCCTCACATTTATCTAAGTTAAACTCCATCTGCCACTCCTCAGCCCACTGGTCCATCTGATCAAGATCATATTGTACTCTGAGGTAACCTTCTTCACTGTCCACGACACCTCCAATTTTGGCGTCACTCTGCAAACTTACTAACTATATCTCCTACGTTCACATTCAAATCATTTGGTGTGGACCTGTTGGGCCAACTGGCCTGTTTCCATACTGTAGGAATTCTATGAAATTCTATATAAATGACGAAAAGCAGTGGACCCAGCACTGATCCTTGTGGCACATCACTACTTCCCCTATCTTTATTTTTTCTTTATTCATTCATGGGATGAGGGAATTGCCAGCTGGGCAGCATTTATTGTTCATTCCTAATTACCCAGAGGGCTGTTAAGAGTCAACCACATTGCTCTGGGTCTGCAGTCATATGTAGGCCCGACCAGGTAAGGATTGTAGTTTCCTTCCCCTAAAGGACGTTGGTGAATCAGATGGGTTTTTCCAACAATCAGCACTGATTTCATGGGCATCATTAGACTGTTTTATCAGATACTTACTGAATTCAAATTCATCCATTGGCCATGGAGGAATCTGAATCTGGGTCCCCAGAACATTATCTGGGTCTCTGGGTTAACAGTCCAACGATAATACCACTAGACCATCACCTCCCCTGAGTCTCCACTTCCCTCCCTCCTGTCTCTACTTTCTCACCTCCTACTTTGTTCTCCTCTCTGTTTCTCTGTCTTCTATTTTTTTTCAATTGCTAAGATTCCTTCAGTAGAACTCTATCTAACTTTTAAAGGAGCTAACACAACTTTGAATGCATATTGGCACTGCCCTATTGCACCATACTCACAGATCCCTCAGACACTTCTCTCCAAAACATCCACTAATCCTTTAGTGTCATACCACTTTAAAAAAACTCACCTCCCACTTAAATGTGGAATCATCACATCATTACACCCTTTTAACTCTAACTCCCCCATATTTTAATCTAGGATTTGATTTTTTTGACAGAACAAACAAATTGTTGCAATCAACTTTATTAACTCCCTTCATAGTCCTGAAAACTTCAATGAGATCACCTTGAAGTCTATCCTTTTCCAATAAAAACATACCCAGCTTCCAATATAAACCCAAACCGACTACAGGATTGCAAAATCTCCAAACGCCTTTCGCATTTCACAGCTCGGCACAGCCAAGCATAACAGTTTTATCCAAGATACTCCTCCCTTATGTATCATTCCCCAAAATACTTGGTTTTAAATGCTGAGCCCATCAAATGGAGTAAAACGTCTGCCAGATTTTCCTTCAGAATTTGAGCTCCATTTGTTCATAGATTGAATTACAGATGATCCTCAGTTTCATGAAACTGCAGGTTAATTTCGTGGCTGGACATGAGAGACATGACGTCTCAAGTATAACAATTGCTTTAAAATCAGTCATTCTCAGGATCTGGACATCTCTGGCAAGCCCAATATTTATTGCCCATCCCTAATTGCCCTTGAGAAGGCCCTTACAGAGTTCTCTTCTTGAACCACTGCTGGCTGATGAGTGACTGTTTAAGAACACAGTTAACAGTCAGCCACTTACTGGCTTAGAGCCCTAGGTTGAGTAGGGTTGGCAGATTTCTTTCCCTAAAGGACGTGAGTGAATCGGCCAGTATTTCTTCACAATCGGGCAGCTGCATTTCGAAAACAAAATCGGAAATTGCTGAAAAAACTCAGCAGGTCTGGCAGCATCGGTGGAGAGAAAGCACAGTTAACACTCCTGGACCCAAATTTCTGAATTTGTTTCTGGTTTTCAGTTCTTTGAATTTTTTGTTTAGTTGCATTTCAGTACTACTGACAGCAATCATCTTAAAATTCAAATGTTAGCAGATCAAATAGAGGTCACAATCACAATGTCCCACCGTGTTGTTTGCCCTCATGGCCAGGTGACTGATTCATTGAGATAGCTAATGAAAACTCCAGCACTCCAAATGTTCCAGAAAAAAAGAAAATCAATGTTTGCAGAAATGGTTTCCTGGCATGGCTGTGATTAGTTTTGCATTCCAACCCCTTCAAAAACATAATTTCTTCTCTGATTAGATGAGGGATTATTTGTGTATATTCCCAATCAGCCAGAAATGACCGGTGGCTGAAGATTTTGGCTAGATTCCCAAGAGTTGGAATTTGCCAAGCCTCAGTTACTGATATCACTGCTGAGGTAACCATCGGTAGGTTATTCTAGTGAAAGCTTAAAAGCAGATGCTGCATGGGTGCTGCATTAATAAGACACACCTGTTTGATAGGCTGGAGTTGGCATGCAGTTTTGGTTCAAACTGCTGATGACTAGAACCTGACCTTTGGAGAAAGTAAGGACTGCAGATGCTGGAGATCAGAGTCAAGAGTGCGGTGCTAGAAAAGCACATCAGGTCAGGCAGCATCCGAGGAGAAGGAGAATCGATGTTTTGGGCAAAAGCCCTTCATCAGGAATGCTCCTGCTTCTCAGAACCTGACCTTTCCTGCATTGCTTGAGCCAGCCATGTGATGGGTTAACACTCGGTACTGAATGGACGCAATACTTCTGCAAGGCGAAAGTGAGGACTGCAGATGCTGGAGATCAGAGTCAAGATTAGTGGTGCTGGAAAAGCGCAGCAGGTCAGGCAGCATCAAAGAAGCAGGAAAATCAAGTTTTGGGCAAAAGCCCTTCATCATGAATGCCTGATGAAGGGCTTTTGCCTGAAACATCAATTTTCCTGCTCCTCGGATGCTGCCTCACCTGCTGTGCTTTTCCAGCATCACTAATCTTGACAATATTTCTGCAGCTGCTTGGGAGCTGCTTGTTCACAGCCATGCCCAATGACGGTATAGCATATGCTAGTGACACACAGCAACGGGGCCCAGGATGGCCCAAGGACTGAGGGACAAGGTTCACATATTCTCCGATATAATTCAGAAGGTCCTGGTGAAGGAGGGATATCCTGGACCCACAGTTGGGAAGGACCCTCCCTCAGCCTTGCATCCCTTTCCCCTTCAGAAGCTGATGCTGAATGTGGGCAGTATCTTCACTGCTGCTCAAGACCCCATCTTGACCTCTTTCGAGACTATTCAGCACCTGACCGAGTGTGGAAAATTAACCTCAGGCCCTTAAAATTAAACCTTCCCATCAAACATTTTCTTGAAGAAGTCTAACCCAGTGAAGAATAGACTAAGCCTTGTGCAAGGCAAGAGTTTTGGGGTTCGTCACTCAAAAATGGACAAAATTGTGAAATGCAATGTCAATATTCCAGGCTTCTGAATTGGAATTTAGTTTAATACTTGTTCATGGGACAGAATTTTTTTTGTCTGTCCCTAATTGCTGTGGAAAAGGTGATGGTGAGTTGCTATGGAGGGAGTTTGACTTGGTACCATTGAATGAACTGCAAGTCAGGATGATGATTAGCCTGAAGGGCAAATTGCAGGTGGTGGGTAGAACATACAACAGTGCAGCAGAGTACGGGCCCTTCAGCCCTCGATGTTGTGCTGACCTTTTATCCTACTCTAAGATCAAACTAACCCAAATACCCCGCATTTTACTATCATCGATATGCCTATCGATATGTCCCTAATTATCTGACTCTAAAACCACCACTGGCAGTGCATTCCACACACCCACCATCTCTGTGTAAAGAACCTATCTCTGACATCTCCCCTAAACCTTCCTTCAAATGGCTTAAAATTATGTTCCCTCCTGATAGACTTTTCTGCCCTGGGAAGAAAGTCTCTGACTATTCCCTCTATCTATGTCTCTCAACATCTTGTACATATCTATCAAGTCACCTGTCATCCTTCTTCGCTCCAATGAGAAAAGCCCTAGCTCCCTCAACTTTTCTTCATAAGACATGCCCTCCAGTCCACTCAGCATCCTGGTGAATCTCCTCTGCACCCTCTCTAAAGCTTTCACATCCTTCCTATAATGAAGACCCAGAACTGAACACAATATTCCAAGCATGGTCTATCCACGGCTTTATAGAGCTGCAGCATAACCTTGCAGCTGTTAATTTCAATCCCCCTGTTAATGAAAGGCAGCACACCGAAAACTTCTTGACAACTCTATCAACTTGGGTGGCAATTTTGAGGGATTTATGGACATGGACCACAAGATCCCTTTATTCCTCCACACTGCCAAGAATCCTGCCTTTAACCCTGTATTCTGCATTCAAATTCCACCTTCCTAAAGGAATCACTTCACTCTTTGCCAGGTTGAACTCCATCTGCCTCTTATCAGCCCAACCCTGCATCCTGTCAATGTCCCATTGCAACCTACAACAGCTCTCCACACTGTCCACAACTCCATCAACCTTCGTGTCATCAGCAAACTTACTAACCCACCCTTCCACTTCCTCATCCAAGTCATTTATAAAAACCACAAAGAGCAGAGGTCCCAGAACCGATCCCTGCAGAATACCTTCCAGCTCTGGCTTCTATGGGCCAACCAATTCTGTATCCAGATTTCTCTGTATCCCATGTCTTCTTACTTTCTAAATGAGTCTACCATGGGGAAACAACAAATGCCTTGCTAAAATCCATGTACATCATATCCACTGCTCTACTTTCATCAATGTGTTTTGTCACATCCTCAAATAATTCAATAAGGCTTGGGAGGCATCACCTGCTCCTCACAAAATCATGTTGACTACCTCTGATCAAACAATAGTTTTCCAAGTAATCATAAATCCTGTCTCTCAGAATCCTCTCCAATAATTTGCCCACCACAGATATAAGGCTGACTGGTTTGTAATTCCCAGGATTATCCCTATTTCCTTTCTTGAACAAGGGAATAACATTTGCCTCCAATCATCTGGCACCACTCCAATGGACAGTGAAGACACAAAGATCATCACCAAAGGTGCAGCAATCTCTTCCCTTGCTTCTTGTAGCAACCTAGAGTATATCCCGTCTGGATCAGGGGACTTTATGTATTTCAAAAACCTTTATGTTTTTCAAAATTTTCAGCACATCCTCCTTCTTAACATCAACCCGTTCGAGCTGTTTTATGCTGTCCTCAGAAACGTCAAAGTCCCTCTCAGTAGTGAATACTGAAGCAAGGTATTCATGAAGGACCATGGTGTTCACATGAGTTTCTTATCCTTCTCCTTTTCAGTGGTAGAACTTGTGAGTTTGGATGGTGCTATCTCAGGAGCCGTGGTGACTTGCTGCAGTGTATCTTATAGATAGTATCCACTGCTGTTGCTGTGAAAGTACTGAATGTTTGTGGATGTGCTGCCAATCACGTTAGCTGTTTTGTCTGGAATGGGATCAACCATCGAATGTTGTTGGAGTTGCAGTCATCTGGGCAAGTGGGGAGTATTTTACCACTAGGTAAAAACAATGACTGCAGATGCTGGAAACCAGATTCTGGATTAGTGGTGCTAGAAGAGCACAGCAGTTCAGGCAGCATCCGAGGAGCAGTAAATCGACAAAAGCCCTTCATCAGGAATGAAGGAAGAGAGCCTGAAGGGTGGAGAGATAAGGTAGAGGAGGGTGGGGGTGGGGAGAAAGTAGCATAGAGTACAATGGATGAGTGGGGGAGGGAATGAAGGTGATAGGTTAAGGAGGAGGGTGGAGTGGATAGGTGGAAAAGGAGATAGGCAGGTAGGACAAGTCATGGGGACAGTGCTGAGCTGGAAGTTTGGAACTAGGGTGAGGTGGTGGAAGGGGAAATGAGGAAACTGTTGAAGTCCACATTGATTGGGGTTGAAGTGTTCCGAGGCGGAAGATGAGGCGTTCTTCCTCCAGGCGTCTGGTGGTGAGGGAGTGGCGGTGAAGGAGGTCCAGGACCTCCATGTCCTCGGCAGAGTGGGAGGGGGAGTTGAAATGTTGGGCCACAGGACGGTGTGGTTGATTGGTGCGGGTGTCCCGGAGATGTTCCCTAAAGCGCTCTGCTAGGAGGCGTCCAGTCTCCCCAATGTAGAGGAGACCACATCAGGAGCAACGGATACAATAAATTATATTGGTGGATGTGCAGGTAAAACTTTGATGGATGTGGAAGGCTCAATAGGGCCTTGGATGGAGGTGAGGGAGGAGGTGTGGGCGCAGATTTTGCAATTCCTGTGGTGGGAGGGGAAGGTGCCAGGATGGGAGGGTGGGTTGTAGGCGGGCGTGGACCTGACCAGGTAGTCACGGAGGGAACGGTCTTTGCGGAAGGCGGAAAGGGGTGGGGAGGGAAATATATCCCTGGTGGTGGGGTCTGTTTGGAGGTGGTGGAAATGTTGGCGGATGATTTGGTTTATGCAAAGGTTTGTAGGGTGGAAGGTGAGCACCAGGGCGTTCTGTCCTTGTTACGGTTGGAGGGGTGGGGTCTGAGGGCAGGGGTGCAGGATGTGGACGAGATGCATTGGAGGGCATCTTTAACCACGTGGGAAGGGAAATTGCGGTCTCTAAAGAAGGAGGCCATCTGGTGTGTTCTATGGTGGAACTGGTCCTCCTAGGAGCTTTTATGGCGGAGGCGGAGGAATTGGGAATACGGGATGGCATTTTTGCAAGAGGTAGGGTGGGAAGAGGTGTAATCCAGGTAGCTGTGGGAGTCGGTGGGTTTGTAAAAACTGTCAGTGTCAAGTCGGTCGTCATTAATGGAGATGGAGAGGTCCAGGAAGGGGAGGGAGGTGTCAGAGATGGTCCAGGTAAATTTAAGGTCAAGGTGGAATGTGTTGGTGAAGTTGATGAATTGCTCAACCTCCTCGCGGGAGCACGAGGTGGCGCCAATGCAGTCATCAATGTAGTGGAGGAAGAGGTGGGGAGTGGTGCTGGTGTAGTTACGGAAGATCTACTGCTCTACGTAGCCAACAAAGAGACAGGCATAGCTCGGGCCTATACGTGTGCCCATGGCTACCCCTTTGGTCTGGAGGAAGTGGGAGGATTCGAAGGAGAAATTGTTAAGAGTGAGGACCAGTTCGGCCAAACGAATGAGAGTGTCAGTGGAAGGGAACTGTTGGGGACGTCGGGAGAGGAAAAAACAGAGGGCTTGGAGGCCCTGGTCATGGCGGATGGAGGTGTAGAGGGATTGGATATCCATGGTGAAGATGAGGCATTGGGGTCTGGGGAAACGGAAGTCTTGGAGGAGTTGGAGGGCGTGGTTGGTGTCTATAACGTATGTGGGGAGTTCCTGGACTAGGGGGAATAGGACAGTGTCGAGGTAGGTAGAAGTTAGTTCAGTGGGGCAGGAGCATGCTGAGACAATTGGTCGGCCAGGGTGGTCAGGCTTGTGGATCTTGGGAAGGAGGTAGAACCAGGCAGTGTGGGATTCCAGGACTATGAGGTTGGAAGCTGTGGGTGGGATATCTCCTGAGGTGATGAGGTTCTGTATGGTCTGGGAGATGATGATTTGGTGATGGGGGTTGGGGTTATTGTCGAGGGGGCGGTAGGAAGAGGTGTCCTCGAGTTGGCGTTTGGTTTCAGCGGTATAGAGGTCAGTGTGCCAGACTACCACTGCGCCTCCTTTATCTGCTGGCTTGATGGTGAGGTCGGGATTGGAGCAGAGGGATTGGAGGGCTGCACGTTGTGAGGGTGAGAGGTTGGAGTGGGGGCGGGAGGTAGACAGGTTGAGGCGGTTAATGTCCCGGCGGCAGTTGGAAATGAAGAGGTCGAGGGCAGGTAATAGGCCAGCGCGGGGTGACCAGGTGGATGCAGTGTGTTGGAGGTGGGCGAAGGGGTCCTCGGAAGGTGGGCGGGAGTCCTGATTGTGAAAGTAAGCTCGGAGGCGGAGGCGACGGAAGAATAGTTTGATGTCACGGCGTGTATTAAATTCATTGATGCGTGGACGGAGGGGGATGAAGGTGAGTCCTTTGCTGAGGACGGATCGTTCATCCTCAGTGAGGGCGAGGTCTGGAGGGATGGTGAAAACTTGGCAGGGCTGAGAGCTGGGATTTGGTGTGGGTGTAGAGCTGGGAGTGGGGGCGGAGCTGGTAACTGGAGTGGGTGTGATAGTGGGGGGAATGGGGGTGGAGTCATGAGCAGGGGTGGTGTTCCCCTCAGTTCTGGGGGCCGGGAATGGTGACAGTGGGATCTGTGGGGGAGCGTGTCAGCAGAATGCAGGTGAGTGGCGTTGGTGGGGGCGGAAGTGGTGGCAGACACAGCAGTAGTGGTGGCAGAAGTCACTGAGCATGTGACATCAGCGATGATGTGAGGGGCGGAAGTGATGTGACGTGTAATGCATGAGGAATTGTGAGGGGTGGAAGTGGCTGTGGGAGTGGCCATGATGGGGGCGGAAGTGACATCGTCAATCTCTCCTCTACATTGGGGAGACTGGACGCCTCCTAGCAGAGCGCTTTAGGGAACATCTCCGGGATACCCGCACCAATCAACCACACCGTCCTGTGGCCCAACATTTCAACTCCCCCTCCCACTCTGCCGAGGACATGGAGGTCCTGGGCCTGCTTCACCACCGCTCCCTCACCACCAGATGCCTGGAGGAAGAACGCCTCATCTTCCGCCTCGGAACACTTCAACCCCAGGGCATCAATGTGGACTTCAACAGTTTCCTCGTTTCCCCTTCCCCCCCACCTCACCCTAGTTCCAAACTTCCAGCTCAGCACTGTCCCCATGACTTGTCCTACCTGCCTATCTTCTTTTCCACCTATCCACTCCACCCTCCTCCTTGACCTCTCACCTTCATCCCCACCCCCACTCACCTATTGAACTCTATGCTACTTTCTCCCACCCCCACCCTCCTCTACCTTATCTCTCCACCCTTCAGGCTCTCTGCCTTTATTCCTGGTGAAGGGCTTTTGCCTGAAACATCAATTTTACTGCTCCTCAGATGCTGCCTGAACTGCTCTTCCAGCACCACTAAGCCAGTATTTTATCACAGTCCTGACAACTTACAGAGAAGTGGGGTGGGGGAAGAGAGAGTGAGAGGAGATCAGTTCTTCCCCAGATCAGGAGCAGTTTCTCTGTTCTCTTCGGTCAAAACTCACTGTAAACCAGAACAAAATCAAATCATCTTCCCTGCAATATTTATTGTAAGCTGTGACTTTTAACTGATAAACTAGGATAAACCAGTTTGCCAACCAGTGGAAGCATCCAGAGAAAAATGACTACAGCAATGTGCTGACCAGCACAAACGTCATAAGGATTATCTCAGGAACAGAGAACCTAAGATCAAAGACTACTGAATTGTCATTCTATGTGTTTGCACTCTGCCCATAACCTACTTAATCCTGTCTGTTTTTCTGTCTGTCTGAGAGAGTGTAAGGAAGAGTTTACAAGGGATTAGAGTTTTAATTAATAGTCTTGCATATTAATGGTTTATAACTGGTTTACCTGCAGCTATAGTCTTATAAAATGCTCCATTTTCAGTATGGAAACCTGGTTCATGCTTCATAGCAAACTGGGCAAATTGGAGAACTTTTACATACCTTATAAAATCATTAACTTTTCCAACAGCTCCAGGCTTGATTCCAGCCTGCTGCCCCAATGAGTTAGGCCCAGGTCTGGGGCAGGTGGGACTTGAACCAGGGCTCAGGGCTCTGGATGTTACCACTGTGCTACAAGATCCCAAATACTATTTGGTATGCTGTGTTTCATGGTCTTAGTTTCTCACCCATCAAATGCAAATAAGGCTGAAAATTATTTATTTGAACTAATTTGCTTACTATGTTACTTTTTAAAACTCTAAAATTCCCCCCTCCCCTCCCAAAAGCCATCACATACAATCTATGGCTTTCCTTTAGCTTTGACGAATTTGTTGGGGGTTCAGAGGGAGAACAAGAGAGTGAAGGGGCTCTTTTCAGTTCAGTTCCACTGTTTGACACTGAGACATGCGCATTATTGAAAACACGTGAACTCGTTACCTCATCGGAGATTCCTTGGAGTGGTTCCAGGTCCCTATTTATACAACATCAATTCCACAAACATCCAGACTCTGATGCCCCACAGAGTGAGAGGGAGTTGCTGAAATGTGTGGTCTTCTTGAAGCTAAAGGTTACCACAACATTAGCCTACTGAATTTAAAACTGTTCACCCTAAAGCAGAGTCACACCGATCATGGTGAAGGATAAGCTCTGAAAGCTGAATCATGTTCTATGGTTTGGATCATAAGTTGTCACAGCAACTTTCGTCATTATCAATCAGACTGAGTGCTGCACTGGGTAGAAGCTGACCGACCATTTGCACAGGAACTCAAACCACGCAGAGAAATTGAGGCACCAAAATGCTTTTGGCCACAAGCCAGATTTGCTCAATAAAGAGTGCAAAGTAACTGCCAACAGGAGTACTCCATTTCCACCCTAAACATAGCTAAGAGAGCAGTTCGTTGTAAATGCAGCTTTGTAGACAGCACGGAATCACAGAATTGTTCAGTGCAGCGGGAGACCATGTGGCCCATCGTTTCTGTCCTTGCTCTCTCAGCATTCTAACTTAGTGTCACTCTCCTACCTTTCCCTGTAATCCTGCACATTGTTTCTATTTAAAGCATCATCCAATGCCATTTTGAATGCCTCATTTGAACCTGCCTCTACCACATTTTGAGGCAGCGTTTTAAAAGTCCTGTCTGTCTGTGTGAAGCAAGATTTCTTCTGTCGGCTTGCAAAACACTTTCAAACTGTGCCCTCTGATTCTCAATCTGTAGAGTTGGAACAGACTCTCCACCATACAGTCTGTCCAGACTCCGTACATCTATCAAATCTCCTCTTGGCCATCCTCCATCTCCAAGGAATACAGCCCCGACTCCTCTTATCTTTCAGTTCCTCTGCTGATCATAGCAACAGGAGAAGGTCAGTCAGCCCCTTTGACTGTTTTGTATTCATTTAGGTCACAGCTAATCTTTACCTTGAAGCCATTTACACACCTTTGTTCCTTGTTGATTGGTAGTCTTGCCGAAGTAAAGTCTACTGAATCCAGTCTTAAAAGTTCCAGTCGATGCTGACAATCACAGCCTTTGTACCGGGAAAGAATTCAGAATTTCCACTATGCTCAGTATGAATAAGTGCTTCCTGTCTTCACTCCTCAACAGCCTGACTCTAATTTTAAAATTATACTCCCTCTTTCTGATTCCCTGACCACAAGTAACAGCATTTGTGATCCCTTCAAACATTTGAAACACTTCAAGTAGAACCTAAAATCAAAGCAAAATACTGTGGATTCTTGAAATCAGAAATAAAAACAGAAAATGATGGAGAAGCTCAGCAATTGTGGAGAGAAGCTGAGTTAATGATTCACATCATTTCTAACACCTGAATGAGAAAGCATTCACTATATTTCTCTCTCTCCTCAGATGCTGCCAAAGCTGCTGAGGTCTCCAGAATTTTCTGTTTGTCCCATTAATTAGATCATCCAATTTGCTCATGTCTTTACAAGTCACAGCTTACCTAACGTCTCCTCTTTATTGAACCCTTTAAACCCTGATATCATTCTGGTGAGCCGGTGCAGTTCTCACTCTTAAACTGATATCTGCTCCTGTGGTAGATGTGTTCAGACTGACCCACCCTGCCTCTAATCCTGATGAAGGGCTTTTGCCTGAAATGTCGATTTTCCTGCTCCTCTGAGGCTGCCTGACCTGCTGTGCTTTTCCAACACCGCTCTGATCGAAACTCTGGTCTCCAGCATCTGCAGTCCTCACTTTTGCCGTGTTCAGACTGATACTTTGGATGGGGTCTGACCAAGACTGTGGATAACTGAGGCATCACTAACTCACTTTTGTCATTGAGGTAAAGATTACCATCTCATGAGCTTTCAGTCTTATGGTCAAAAAGTGGGAGTGGTAGCTGCAGGAACTATTTCTCCAGTTTTCATTTTCAGTTCGAATGCCTTCAAGATCACTAAAGTTGTGCTTGGCAAACCTCTTTGACGAAAGAACAGAAACGATGTGGTGTCCATAGACTTTAGGAAAGAAAACCTTTTCACAAGGTACCACACCAGGAGAGAGGTGATGGAGGGTTGACCATGCAGAGTTTGTGACTGAGACCAACCTCATCTACAGCCACATGTTTCCTTGTAACAGTTCCGGGATAATGAGCCTAAACACAGGAATTGGCGAATTTATTTACCCCCTCCCAGATTGGAGTCACTGAACCTCATTAAATTGCCCAGCTATCATTGACTCGTTGCAAACTAGGAATGGAATCTGGCAACTTCAATTAGGACTGCCAATCCTCCATTTTTTAATTTAACCTATTTTTATAATCAGCTGGTTCAGAGATGTTTTTACAAACCTCTGGCGCAGATAGGGTCACAGAGATGTACAGCATGGAAACAGACCCTTTAGTCCAACCCGTCCATGCCGACCAGGTATCCCAACCCAATATAGTCCCACCTGCCAGCACCCGGCCATATCCCTCCAAATCCTTCCTATTCATATACCCATCCAAATGCCTCTTAAATGTTGCAATTGTACCAGCCTCCACCACTTCCTCTGGCAGCTCATTCCATACCCGTACCACCTTCTGTGAAAAAGTTGCCCCTTAGCTCTCTTTTATATCTTGTCCCTCTCAGCCTAAACCTACTCCCTCTAGTTCTGGACTCCCCGACCCCAGGGAAAAGACTTTGCCTATTTACCCTATCCATGCCCCTCATAATTTTGTAAATCTCTATAAAGTCGCCCCTCAGCCTCCGACACTCCAGGGAAAACTGCCCCAGCCTGTGGGACTTGAATCTGGGCCTCTTGGTCCAAGGGTAGGAATGCTACCACTGCGGCACTAAAGGCCCTACACCTATCTTCCTTATATAATCTTTACAATGATTGCTAAGTCCTGAAGATGCAGTAACAAACAAATCTTTACCTATGACCACTAATTTAGTAGTTAATCTGAAACTAAAACTGATAATGGAATGCCTTAGCTCATATTTAGACAAACAGAATTTAGTTGATCAAAGACTGTAAAGCATGTCTAGACTTTGAAGGCCAGGCACTATCTGAGAGATAACAAAAAATATTTACGTACTGCCCCCAACTTGTAAAATGTAAATTGATTTTGAATTAACTTGATTGTCACATGTACTGACATGAGTACAGTGAAAAGTTTACAAGTTGCTACTTATGGTGCTATATTCGGTACCAAGGTACCGAGTTACAGATTCTTAAGTACAAATTCTTCACAGAAAACATTAGAAAAATAAAGAAATAAAAAGTGAGGCAATAAGTTAGAAAAATAGAGGAATAAGAGTTCAGAACCAATTGTCCTTCCAAACGAGATTGCACTGCACTCCACTTTAAGGCCAGGAGTGCCAGGATTATTGGTCCATGCCGAGGCCAGGGAATTCGAATCCACGCCTAGGCCACAAGTACGAATCCAAGTCAAGGCCAGGGGTTCGAGTCCACACCAAGGCCATGACTCTATCTCCGCACCAAGGCCAGTAGTTGGCATCTGCACCGAGGCCAGGAGTTGGTGTTCACACTGAGGCCGAGAGTTGGAGACCACGCTGAGGCCGGGAGTTGGAGTCCGCGCCGTGGCCAGGAGTTGGAGTCCGCGTCGTGGCCGGGAGTTGGAGTCCGCGCCGTGGCCGGGAGTTGGAGTCCGCGCCGTGGCCGGGAGTTGGAGTCCGCGCCGAGGCCGGGAGTTGGAGCCCGCGCCGTGGCCGGGAGTTGGAGCCCGCGCCGTGGCCGGGAGTTGGAGTCCGCGCCGTGGCCGGGAGTTGGAGTCCGCGCCGAGGCCGGGAGTTGGAGCCCGCGCCGTGGCCGGGAGTTGGAGCCCGCGCCGTGGCCGGGAATTGGAGTCCGCGCCGTGACCGGGAGTTGGAGCCCGCGCCGAGGCCGGGAGTTGGAGTCCGCGCCGAGGCCGGGAGTTGGAGTCCGCGCCGTGGCCGGGAGTTGGAGCCCGCGCCGTGGCCGGGAGTTGGAGTCCGCGCCGTGACCGGGAGTTGGAGTCTGTGCTGAGGCCCGGAGTCTGCATCGGCTTTCACCCCGGACATCATTCATGCTGCCGGAGGACAGGAGGTATAAAGGTAAAGAAGAAGAAAAAAAATGTGAAAGTCAAGAGGAAAAGAATTTAGACAGAGCTTACAAGCTCTGATTCAGGACTTGTGCTCCTCTGCCACCTTGGAGACATGCTGTGAGTGTCAGAGAATATACTGACTAACAACATCAGTGTAACAAGCTGGCATTTACAAATCAACTCGATATATAGAAATATTGATCCACGTTCTACTTCACTTCATGTCTTTTTTTTTAGTTTTTAGCTGAACAAAATTCACACATAATATGAGTGAGGTGTTCAGTTAATGCTGTAACAGGTTTTATTGGAAATGCAGCGACTAAAACAGATGGGCTGAATGGCATGCTTCCATATTATAACCATTCTGTAATTTGTAATGGAACCATAGCGTGCAGTTATGAGTGTGAGGGGGTACTACTACCAGCTCTGGGGAGGGCCCTACCAGTTAGAGTATAAGATATGTGAGGGTATTGAAAACTGGGGAATAACTGGTGTACTCCAGGTATGTGCAGGCAAGTGGCTGCGTTTTTCAAATGTTTGTAGATTTGGTTTGATCTATAAGTTGACAATGGATTTAGAGTCATCGAAATTTTGCAGCATAGAAAGAGGCCCTTTGGCCCACCATGTTTGTACTGACCATCCAGCACCTATCTACTCCAGACCCATTTTCCAGCACATACAACATAACCTTGTATGCTGTGGCATTTTAAGTGTTCATCTAAATATTGCTTAAATGTTGTATCTCTATCACCCTTATTATAAGTACTGAGTTTCAGATATACATCACTCTTTGGGTGAAAAATTATTCCTCAAACCCCCTCTTGAAAAAGTATTTTTCTTCAAAAAAAAACACTCCTCGCCTAATCTCCCCACCCTTCTCTCTCCTCCTTCCCAATCCCACCACCTCCCTCGCTTTCTCCTTCCACCAGTCTGGCCCCTCCTTGTGCTTGCAACCAGCCTAAAGTTACTGCTCTTGTACTCATTGACCTCGGTTGTCACTGATCCTCTATCTGATGGGAGGGTTTAACACACCCAGACAGACTCAGCATACTTTCCAGTAATGACGCCTTGCTCTTATAATTATGGCATTACCCATTGCTCCAAGCCAATTCCACATCTGAAATTATTCAGTCAGGATTTCACTCAACTCCCCTCTGGTAGCAGAATTAAAAACAAAACCTAAGTTAATATCTAGGTACTTTAAGTTGACAGGAGGGGTTTGGGAGCTGCTGCTCACCCATCCACCCCTTCCCTGTGCATAGATTACAGCCAATAGTCTCGTTCACACTGAGGTTTGCAATGACGTAAACAGATTGCCCTTTGGGCAGGAGATGTTGTGTAGAGGATTGGTAACTTTTCACACAAGCTTGTTAACCCATTCAGGCAAGGCAGAAAAATGCATCAGTTAGAGATTCACTTTTAAGGAGTTATTCACTTTGGAAGCGAAAACAAGAAGGCAGATTGCTACCTAAATGGCTGTATATTGGGAGAGGGGAGCATGCAGGGGGACCTGGATGGCCTTGTGCACCAGTTGCTGAAAGTAAGCAAGTAGGTGCAGCAGGCGGTAAAGAAGGCAAATGTATGTTAGCCTTCATTGCCTGAGGTTTTGAGTACAGGAACAGGGATGTGTTGTTGCACTTATACAGGGTCATGGTGAGGCCACACTGAGAATATGGTGTGCAGTTCTTTTCTCCTTTTCTGAGGAAGGATGCACTGAAGGGAGTGCAGTGAAGGTTTCCCAGGCTGATTCCAGGATGGCAGGACTGACATATGAGGAAAGATTGACTAGGTTAGGCTTATTTTCACTGGAGTTCAGATGAATGAGGTGGGGGGTGGATCTCATAGAGACTTAGAAAATTCTAACAGGACTAGACAGGGTAGACACAGGGAGGATGTTCCTGATGGTGGGTGCATCAAGAACCAGGAGTCACAGTCTGAGGATTTGGGGCAGACCATTTAGGATGGAGATGAGGAGACATTTCTTCACCCAAAAGAGTGGTGAGCCTGTGGAATTCGTTAGCACAGAAAATAGTTGATGCTAAAACATTGAATGTATTCAATAGATGGCTAGATACAGCACTTGGGGTGAATGGGATCAAGGGTTATGGGGAGAAAGCAGGATTAGGCTATTGAATTGGATCGTCAACCATGATTGTGATGAATGGTGGAGCAGGCTCAAAAGGCCAAATGGCCTCCTTCTGCCCCTATCTCCGTTTCTATGTTCCATTTCTAATTCAGGTTTTTGGATAGTGATCAGGAGCAAGGAGAAGCACTAATTTCTACTCTCTACCTTTATATAACCTGGTGGCCATAGTCAGCAGGAGCAGGAGCCCTAGCTGATTTTCCCTCTCTGAACCACGAATCACTGGACAATGATCAGAAGTAGGCACCCTGGCGATCTCTATCTGTCCTGCCACTTTTGTGACTTATATATATAATCACCCGGGTCTCTCTCTCTTGTATGTTCTTTGGAATAGTGCTCTTAATTTTGTACTGCCTCTCCATATTCTTTCTCCAAAACTATATCGCCTTTCATTTCTCCACATTGAACTTCATTTGCCATGTTTCCACTCACTCACCAAAATGTCAGTGTCCTTTTTGAAGTCCTGCACTGTCTTCCTCACAGTTTACAATGGTACCAAATTTTGTGTCATCTGCACACTTTGAAATTGTCCCCTACACAAAAAGCTCTGTATCACATAATTATCAGATAGGCTTATCAATTGCAGACTTCAGTGCTGGGAAACTTCTGGAAACAGTTATTTGAGCTAGATTGGAATTAGTAAGGGAATATCATGCCTAACGAACTAGCTGCAATTTTTTTTTAAATGGATAACACAGAGGGTTGATGAGGACAAAGCTGTTGGTGTTGTGCACATGGACTTCCAAAAGGCTTATAAATAAGGTGCCTCTTAGCAGACGTGAGGAAAATGATACATCATGGAGTAAAAGAACAGTGCTAATGTGGATACAATGGCTGAGGGATAGGGAAAAGAGAGCAATTTGTCAGATATGGATGAAGGTTTGAAGTGCAGTTTTTCAGCAGTCAGCATGGGACCCAGCGCCAAGCTCTACATTAGATGGGTCTATCCTCACAATCTCTTTGAACATGGCAATTAGAGTCATAGAGATGTATAGCATGGAAATAGACCTTTTGGTCCAACCCATCCATGCCGACCAGATATGCCAACCCAAATCTAGTCCCACCTGCCAGCACCCTGCCCATATCCCTCCAAACCCTTCCTATTCATACACCCATCAAAATGCCTCTTAAATGTTGCAATTGTACCAGCCTCCACCACTTCCTCTGGCAGCTCATTCCATACCTGTACCACTCTCTGCGTGAAAATGTTGCCCCTTAGATCTCTTTTATATATTTCCCCTCTCACCCTAAACCTATACCCTCTAGTTCTGACTCCCTGACCCCAGGGTAAAGACTTTGCCTATTTACCCTATCCATGCCCCTCATAATTTTGTAAACCTCTATAAGGTCACCCCTCATCCTCCGACGCTCCAGGGAAAACAGCCCGAGCCAGTTCAGCCTCTCCCTATAGCTCAAATCCTCCAACCTTGGCAACATCCTTGTAAATCTTTTCTGAACTCTTTCAAGTTTCACAACATCTTTCTGATAGGAAGGAGACCAGAATTGCACGCAATATTCCAACAGTGGCCTAACCAATGTCGTGTACAGCCGCAACATGAGTGCCGACCCCTGTAGTCAATACTCTGACCAAAAAAAGGAAAGCATACCAAACACCCTCTTCACTATTCTATCTACCTGCGACTCCACTTTCAAGGAGCTATGAACCTGCACTCCAAGGTCTCTTTGTTCAGCAACACTCCCTAGGACCTTACCATTAAGTGTATAAGTCCTGCTGAGATTTGCTTTCCCAAAATGCAGCACCTCGCATTTATCTGAATTAAACTCTATCTGCCACTTCTCAGCCCATTGGCCCATCTGGTCAAGATCCTGTTGTAATCTGAGGTAACCCTCTTCGCTGTCCACTACACCTCCAATTCTGGTGTCATCTGCAAACTTACTAATTGTACCTCTTATGCTCGCATCCAAATCATTTATGTAAATGACAAAAAGTAGAGGGCCCAGCACCGATCCTTGTGGTACTCCACTGGTCACAGGCCTCCAGTCTGAAAAACAACCCTCGACCAGCACCCTATGTCTTCTACCTTTGAGCCAGTTCTGTATCCAAATGGCTAGTTCTCCCTGTATTCCATGAGATCTAACCTTGCTAATCAGTCTTCCATGGGGAACCTTGTCGGACGCCTTATTGGAGTCCATAAAGATCACATCTACTGCTCTGCCCTCATCAATCCTCTTTGTTACTTCCTCAAAAACCTCAATCAAGTTTGTCAGACATGATTTCCCACGCACAAAGCCATGTTGACTATGCCTAATCAGTCCTTGCCTTTCCAAATATATGTACATCCTGTCCCTCAGGATTCCCTCCAACAACTTGCCCACCACCAAGGTCAGGCTCACTGGTCTATAGTTCCCTGGCTTGTCCTTACCGCCCTTCTTAAACAGTGGCACCACGTTTGCCAACCTCCAGTCTTCCGGCACCTCACCTGTGGATATCGATGATACAAATATCTCAGCAAGGGGCCCAGCAATCACTTCTCTAGCTTCCCACAGAGTTCTCGGGTACACCTGATCAGGTCCAAGGGATTTATCTACCTTTACCCTTTTCAAGACATCCAGCACTTCCTCCTCTGTAATCTGGATATTTTGCAAGATGTCACCATCTATTTCCCTACAGTCTATATCTTCCATATCCTTTTCCACAGTAAATACTGATGCAAAATAATCATTTAGTATCCCCCCATTTTCTGCGGCTCCACACAAAGGCCACCTTGCTGATTTTTGAGGGGCCCTATTCTCTCCCTAGTTACCCTTTTGTCCTTAATGTATTTGTAAAAACCCTTTGGATTCTCCTTAACTCTATTTGTCAAAGCTTTCTCATGTCCCCTTTTTGCCCTCCTGATTTCCCTCTTAAGTATACTCCAACTTCCTTTATACTCTTCTGAGGATTCACTCGATCTATCCTGTCTATACCTGACATATGCTTCCTTCTTTTTCTTAACCAAATCCTTAATTTCTTTAGACATCTAGCATTCCCTATACCTACCAGCCTTTCTTTTCACACTGACAGGAATATACTTTTTTTGGATTCTCGTTATCTAATTTCTGAAGGCTTCCCATTTTCCATCCATCCCTTTACCTGCGACCATCTGCCTCCAATTAGCTTTCGAAATTTCTTGCCTAATACCGTCAAAATTGGCTTTTCTCCAATTTAGAACTTCAACTTTTAGATCTGGTCTCCAAACCTCTGACACAAACCCCGAATCTAGGTGAAACTGAAAGATTATTACCAGTTTTTCTGCAATTTCCATGCTCAGTTCCTTTTAATATCCATGGATGTACCTCATCCGGCCCCAGTATTTTATAAGACGTAAGCATCAGCAGCTTATCCAATATCTCCTCTTTATCAATGTTAACCCCTTGTTGTGACGAATTTGGACAGTATATGTCTCATTGGTAAAGACAAGTGCAAGATGTTCATTCTAGGCCATGCTATTTTCCTCTTTTTTGATCCTAATCAGTCTCTCTCCTTTTATCATTTTTTTAATCTACTGATGTGCTTATAGAAGACTTTGGGATTTCCCTTTATGTTGGTAAGTCTTTTTTCATCATCCCTCTTTGCTTCTGTTATTTACTTTTTCACCTCCGATCTCTGAATTTGTTTGTCCTTCTTTCCTCATTTATAAGAATTATACTTGGCCTTTAATTGAGCTATATTCTCTTTAAATATTCTGTTTCTGTACTCACTTGCTCATGCACTGTGAGTAATTCAAATATTATGAGATAAGAGGTACTTGCTAATTTTTCTGTCTAGCTTCTAAAGTTCCAATCACAGGACCATATCCCCCTTCCTTAGTATTAATGTCAATCACAACCTTGAGCTGTTTGTCTTCCTCCATAAGAATGTCCTGTCATTGTTCTGTGACATCCTTGACCCCAGCACCAGGAAGGCAACACACCATCCTGGAGTCATGTTGACCTCCTCAGAAATGCCAATCTGTTGCCTGACTGAAGAATTCCCAATCAGTATAGCCCATCCACTCTTCTTACTCCCCTCCCCCAGCTGGGACACTCGTCGTACCACAGGATTGGCTCTCATGGCATTCCTCCAAGGGTCCATTGCACTCCCCAGTATCCACAACAGGAAATCCTGTTCGTGAGCAGGACCTCTGGGGATTCCGGCAATTTTTGCCTGTATCTCTTGAACTGCCAGCCAGTCACTAACTTACTATCTGTCTGCTTTTCCCGACAAGTGGTATTACCATTTCTCTGAACTTGCTTTCCATGTAACTCCCTACCTCGTGGATACACAATAATGATTCTAGCCATGACCTAAACTCTGAAACCCAGCACCCCTGTTAATACAGCTAGGGATACTGAAAATGAGAAGGTAATGAGCTGCCTTCTTGAACCAATGAAGTCCATATGCTGTAGGTAGATCCACAATGCTGTTAAAGAGAGAATTCCAAGATATTGACCCAACGACACTGCAGGAATGGTGATATATTTCTAAGCCAGATTGGTGAGTGGCTTGGAATGGATCTTGCAAATAATAGTGTTCCCGTGTATCTGCTGTTGTTTTCTGGAAATCGAGACAATCCCTGTCCACTGCGTTTGTCACATCAATTTGCACATGGCTTAGGTATAACTTTTTTAAAAATTCATTCATGGTTTGTTGGCTTGGCCAACGGTTATTGCCCATTGCTGAAGTTGAGGATAAACTGCAAACAGATTTTTGAGGAGCAGCCCTTTCAGATATTGGAAGAGATGCTGTAATGTCACACTCTTTGTATCAATGTAAAACAATCCCCATGCCCACATTTAAGGCCACAGGGAAATACAGAGAACCAGGACTCTGAATCAGTTAGCCATCAATTGAATGGGACAGTACCACTGTGATGAACAATGGAAGGATGCTGCACACACAGCCTTCCTCTGGAGGGCAACAGTGAATGGTGAATGCCACAGTGCACCTGAATAGCTGATGAAAGTGAGGAAGGGTGGAGAGCTTTGGGAAAGCAGTCACTGTAGGAAATCCTTCTGTGCAGATTGGAATGGCATGGGATGTTGTGGGAAGGGGCAGTTTCTGCGAGACAGCTCATATTATGGCTGAGGTACCCGAAGGAGATTTTGGAGTCTTGTGCCAGTGGAAAAATTCCAACCAAATGAGGGGGTTATTCGGGCAAGGATGTTCCAGATGCCTGAGCCACCTCAACATTTTGAGTGCAGTTGGGTTGAGCATCACTAAGTGCCTTGATGTGGATTGGATGCAGTCAGAGACAGACATCATGCAGGTTTTTCTAGTGATATCCAGCCACTCCCCATCATCCATTCTGGTCACCTGAGCAGCAGACCGCAAGATGTAGGAGCAGACATCGGCCATTCAGCCCATTGAGTCTGCTCCACCATTCAGTGAGGTCATGAATGATCTGATAATCTTCAGCTCCATTTTCCTGCCTTTTCTGTATAGCCTTTGATTTCCTTATTGATTGAAACTCTATCTCAGCCTTCAATATACTGTATGACCCAGTCTCAACTGCCCTTTGCAGTAAAGAATTCCACAGATTCACACTCCTATGAGAGAAAAGTTCCTCCTGCGACCCCTTATTCTGAGTTTACCACTCTGGTTCTAGACTCTCCCACACAAGAAACAATCTTTCCACATTTGTCTTGTCATGTCCTCTTAAAAATTATGGATGTTTCAATAAGGTTGTTTCTCATTCTTCTAAATTCCATTGAGCATAGGGCCCACTGTACTCAATTTCTCCTCATTAGGCCTTACCTGATGTCAACCTAGTAAACTTTCTCTGGACTGCTTCCAATGCCAGTAAATTTTAGATCAGGGGCCTAGCTGTGATCTGACCAGTGCCTTGTATAGTTTTGGCAACACCTCCCTATTTTTATGCTCCATTGCCTTTCGAAGTGAAAGGCAACATTGTATTTGTCTTTCTATTTCCTTCTGAACTTGGATGATGGCTTTTTGTGAGGTAAACATGGGGTCTCACAAATTCCTCCATTTTGTAGCTTTTTTTTAGACTTTCTTCATTAAAATATTATTCAGTAACTCTATTCTTCCTGCCAGTGTGTCATAGACCTCACCTCTCATTGAAGTTTCCTTTATAGTTTTAAAATTGTTAGATTTGAAATGTTAAACTAATTCCACTAATTGTGCTAGAATTCCCACTGTCACCAAATTCCCGATTATTACGCCAGTACTGCAGATATATAATATTGAAGATGTTGTAAATTGAAAGTATAAATAGAAAATGCTGGATATATTCAACAGGTCAGTCAGCACCTGAGAAGAAAAATAGAGTAAAACACAAAGTTCCATCAACCTGAAGGTCATTGACCTAAAACGTTAACTATTTCTCTCTCCACAGATGCTGCAAGAACTGTTGAGTGTTTCAAACATTGTTTTTATTCCAATTTTTACACCCTGTTTACATTGCAGTCCATGCATTTAGATAGAGTGAATGTGGACATACTAATCCACTGGTAGCTGACTGGTAATTTACTCTCTCACTGTTTACTCAAGCAGACAATGCAAACATAGATTGCAGTTAATAAAATAATCTACCAAAGGCAGCATCATTTGTATAATGTTGAATTAAATTTGAGATCCAATCTACTTCATCTTGAACCATCAGCAGTGCTACTTCAGGAGAGTGTGTGGGTTGGAGACAAAAGAGCTTCCAGCTGACCAGACTCTCAATTGTTTGCCCATAGGTAAGAAGTTGCAGTTTCTGAAAAAGGTATTCAAATATGTGTAAAATGATTGAAGATGACGCAATATGTTATATGTTAAGTTATTTTTGCAATCACTGTCTAACTTGCCTTAGTGTAATCAAACCCACCTGCTGAAGGTCACACAATCTTCAGAGAAATTGATGCAGATCGTACAGACAGCCTTTAAGCAAACTTTTCTGGAGCTTTGAAACACCAACTTTGATTTGGTTTTAAACACGTGAAGCTACATTGATCATATTTAGATATTTGTAGCAGCTGTTGTCTAATTGACCACTTTTAAGTTCAGTTGTTTACAGTGGCTTCAATTAGAAGTATTCATCCAATAATGTGACACAGTGCTGGCCAAGTCCCCAATACCCCCCAAACCTCGCAGTCCAACTGAAGCTTGGTCTCTTGCCAGCAAATGCTGTTTAATTATCAGTTTGAAGTTTGCTTTCTGTCGCAATGTTTGTGAATGTTTACATGTAAATTCACTTGACATTGCGTACTGCACTGTGCCAAGGGAGAGAGCCCAGGACCAAGTGGGTCAAAGTATCTTATCGATACAGAATAAAGGCAGGTACGCGATGTTCAGGTACAGATTGACCATGAGCAAATGAAATGGTTGGCATGTCTGAGGGACTGAATAGTCTATTTGCTGCACTAAATGGTCTTGGTGCATTGATTGGAGCACATAGCATGTGCATCCTGACTTTTGTTGAGTTTTGAGCTATCCCAGTCAAAAATGGATGTTGCCACAAATATATTTGGTTTTTACCTTAATATAACATTCGCATCAATTATTTCTTAAGACCTTGCTGTGCGTGCCTTGATGGGATTTCCAGATAGGGGAGTGAAGGGTTAACTCATCTGCTGTTACAAAAAACAATAAATATGTCATTCAAATAAAAGCAGAGTACAACTCAAAGGATATCATGGTCATATAGTCCCAACATTGACCTCTGAAGAATTCTGCTACCAACCTTCCTCCCATTGGAACACATCCAAGAACACACTGTTTCCTAATACTCAGCTGATTTCATATCCATGTCGCCTCTGACCCTTTTATTCCAGAAGATATAGCTTTGTTGACAAGTTGGCACTGTATCAAATGTCTTTGGAAGTTCATGCATACCACATCAACAGCATCACCCTCATCAATGCTTTCTGGTCATTTTTAATTGAAATAAAAATTGAATCAGCAATGAGTAGAAGTTTTCTCGTGCAGATTTCTGTTTCGTTTGACTGTCAGGCCATGTGAAACAAGCGGTTGTGGGGTGGCTGGAGATGCTCTGTGAAATGTCAAGGACAATGGAAGTTTAACAGAACAATGTTGTCAGATTTTACTATTTTTTGCTGTTTCTAAAGTAGTCTGCTCCACGTTGGGCAGACCCATTTCAGATTTGGTTCAGTCCATGAGTATGACCCTGAGCATCCAATCACCTCTCATTTTAATGTTCCATCTTGCTCTGACACTGACCTCTGTGTCCTCGACTTGCTGTAGTACAGCTCAATGTCAATTTGGCAGTCAGCCCCCTTGCTTTCGATTCAGCACCTCACAGACGTTTGGACTTGACATTGAGTTCATGAGCTGAATATTTAAACTTAGCCATGTCCATACCTACATCTCCACCACCCTCAACCCAACATTCTCACACCTGTTTTGTTTCCTTCATCAATGCAGGTTTTTGATTTTATCTTTGCTTCTTCCTCCCATCCTTTTGATGGCAGCTGTTTGTCAACTTGTCATTCATACCCACCCTTGACATATCTTTAGCTTCTTTATCTGTTCTGTTACCACTCCCTCTGGCCTGCATCATCACTCCTTTATATCATTCCATCTCTCTATTATCTTTACCTTATCAGCCGGCTTCCCTTGTTCTTTTTCTACCTTCCCCCGCCTTTTACTTCTATATAAACTGTTACATCCTGGATTTTTCCCAGTTTGATAAATGATCATAACATGATCATGACATGAAATCTCAGATACTGCACAACCTGTTGACTGTTTTCAACATTTTCTGTTTTATTTTCATAAATACAAACTTTGATCTTTTGTGATTCCAAGGCTACTCAAGTTTCACTTCAGAGACTGACAGTTCATGGAAATTTGACTTTACTGAAACTTAAATCATCACATGCACTGGGGCTTTTGTACAGGGTTAGGATTAGACCATTGTTTGTTCTCAATATCTAATCTCTCTGCTGATTCATTCTCTGACACAGAATACCCTGGAAAAGTGCAGTGTTTGTTCCAAGCCAATTATGGAGCGAATCTTGCGGGCAACAGGCAAGGCTTATCACCCACAATGCTTCACCTGTGTCATGTGCCACCGCAGTCTTGATGGGATCCCTTTCACCGTTGATGCCTCCAATCAGATTCACTGCATTGAGGACTTCCACAAGTATGTACGATAAATGATGTGTCACTAACAGAGTAATTATTAGTGGAAAGAGTCCTTCAGCACTGATTTAACTGATAGCTTAACCAATAGTTCATTAACTTGTGAGTGGGTTTTGCCCAATGAACACTGCACCAGGGATGTAGTGTGAAAGGTGTTGCATGTGTCAGTTCCACCTTATTGTCTGTGTCCATTTTCACAGCGTCCCAGATCACCTGAAAAACTCCACACTCTGGATGAGTCTGTGTATTGGAGAAGGTTGGTGCTCCACATGCACTGCAATCCCACTTTACTGTCGTGTAGTCATGCAGTCTAGAAGGGGAGGAGAAAGGTCGAAGCATCTATCCTTGAGACTGTTCCTGGGCCATTTAAAAGGAATAATTCTGAATTAAAAGACTGAATACTTCTGGTTAAGAATAATCTATTGAAATTCATTTACCAAAAACATTCGAGAGACTCAGTGGGATATAATCATCAAGTTGTACAATACAGAAACAGACCCTCTGGTCCAAATGGTCCGTGCTGGCAACATATCCGAAATTAATCTCGACTCGTCTGACACATTTGGCCCATTTCCCTCCAAACCCTTCCTATTAATGTACCCATCCAGATGCCTTTTAAATGTTGTAATTGTACCAGCCTCCACCACTTCCTCTGGCAGCTCATTCCATACATATACCACCCTCTGTGTGAAAAGGTTGCCCAAAGGTCCCTTTTAAATATTTCCCCTCTTACCCTAAACCCTCTAGGCCATCTTGTTTTGGACTTCAATGCCCTAGCAAAAAGATCTTGGCTATCCATGCCCCTCATGATTTTATGAACCTTTATAAGGTCACCCCTTGGTCTATTCAGTCTCTCTCTATAGCTCAAACCCTCCAATCCTGGTAACATCCTTGTAAGACTTTTCTGAAACCTTTTAATTTCCAAAAGCAGGGAGACCAGAATTGAACACAGTATTCTAAAAGTTCCTGAAGGAGCTGACTCTCACTGGGATACAGTTCCTGAAGGAGCTAACTCTATCTGGGAGACAGTTCCTGAAAGAGATGACTCTCACTGGGATATAGTTCCTGAAGGAGATGACTCTCACTGGGATACAGTTCCTGAAGGAGATGACTCTCACTGGGAGACAGTTCCTGAAGGAGATGACTCTCACTGGGATATAGTTCCTGAAGGTGCTGAATCTCACTGGGAGACAGTTCCTGAAGGAGATGACTCTCACTGGGATACAGTTACTGAAGGAGCTGACTCTGTCTGGGAGACAGTTCCTGAAGGAGATGACTCTCACTGGGATATAGTTCCTGAAGGAGATGACTCTGTCTGGGAGACAGTTCCTGAAGGAGATGACTCTCACTGGGATATAGTTCCTGAAGGAGATGACTCTCACTGGGATACAGTTCCTGAAGGAGATGACTCTGTCTGGGAGACAGTTCCTGAAGGAGATGACTCTGTCTGGGAGACAGTTCCTGAAGGAGATGACTCTCACTGGGATACAGTTACTAATTTGCTGACCCGTAAGCTTGTTGCTGCACATTGTGCATTTTCATTTAGTTTCTCAGTGATGGTTGTCTAATATTTTAGAGAAGCTCTGCCTGTGACATTAGTATGGTTTCTGCAGCTTTCACTCTCGGTTTAATTTGGAAGGGGAACGTGCCCAGATCTGACTCCAATCCAGCCCATTAGACAGCCAAGCTTTTTAAGGCCATATGCCCAGTAGAGGGTGCTTCTTAAGCAAGGAGCATATGCTTACCAGGGATAGATGGGAGCTTGAATTTGAGGTCACAGTCAGATCAGGCATGATCTTATTGAATGGCAATGTAGACTGAGGGAACTGACTGACCTACTCCTCATCCTTGTTCACTCTGATTCTTGCCTCTGTTTCTGCAGGAAATTTGCCCCAAGGTGCTCTGTCTGCAATGAGGCCATCATGCCAGCTGAAGGCCAGGAGGAGACGGTGCGCATTGTGGCTCTTGACCGTGATTTCCATGTGCACTGCTACCGCTGTGAGGTAAGATCACATCCAATCACTTACCCACGGGGAGTGGTGCTTTGTAATAGGGTCAGTACTGACGGAATGCTGCACTGTCAGAGGGTCAGTACTGAGGGAGTGCTGCACTGTCAGAGGGTCAGTACTGAGGGAGTGCTGCACTGTTCGAGAGTCTGTATTGAGGGAGTTCTGCTCCATCAGAGGGTCAGTACTGAGGGAATGCTGCACTGTTAGAGGATCAGTAGTGAGGGAATGCTGCACCATCAGATGGTCAGTACTGAGGGAGTGCTGCACTGTCAGAGGATCAGTACTGAGGGAGTGCTGCACTGTCAGAGAGTCAGTACTGAGGGAGTGCTGCATTGTCAGATGGGTCAGTACTGAGGGAGTGCTGGTCTATCGGAGGGTCAGTACTGAGGGAGTGCTGCACTGTCGGAGGATCAGTACTGAGGGAGTGCTGCACTGTCAGAGAGTCAGTACTGAGGGAGTGCTGCATTGTCAGATGGGTCAGTACTGAGGGAGTGCTGGTCTATCAGAGGGTCAGTACTGAGGGAGTGCTGCACTGTCGGAGGATCAGTACTGAGGGAGTGCTGCACTGTCAGAGAGTCAGTACTGAGAGAGTGCTGCACTGTCAGAGGATCAGTACTGAGGGAGTGCTGCACTGTCAGAGAGTCAGTACTGAGAGAGTGCTGCACTGTCAGAGGATCAGTACTGAGGGAGTGCTGCACTGTCAGAGAGTCAGTACTGAGAGAGTGCTGCACTGTCAGAGGGTCAGTACCGAGGGAGTGCTGCACTGTCAGAGAGTCAGTACTGAGAGAGTGCTGCACTGTCAGAGGGTCAGTACCGAGGGAGTACTGCACTGTCAGAGAGTCCGTACTGAGAAAGTGCTGCACTGTCAGAGGATCGGTACTGAGGGAGTGCTGCACTGTCAGAGAGTCCGTACTGAGAGAGTGCTGCATTGTCGGATGGGTCAGTACCGAGGGAGTGCTGCACTGTCAGACAGTCTGGACTGAGGGAGTGCTACACTGTCAGAGAGTCAGGATTGGGGGAGTGTTGCACAAATGGTATTGGATGAGAATTTTAATATCAAGATTTTGTTTGACCAGGAGCATGTGTAAATCAGTGAGAATGGTAGGTGATAGGGTAAGGAGTGTTCCAACACCAGCTGCACGGTTTGGATGAACAGAAGTTTACGGAGGATAAGATAAAGAAAACCAACCAGTAGTGCACTGGATTGGATGGGTCTGGGGGAAAGGAAGGCATGAAAAAGAGGAAACGTGAGACAATGTGTGGAAGTGGAAATAATCAGCCTTTGTGATTTACAATCAGATTTAAGTCTTGCGGCTGGAGGTTGCAAATATTCATAGTCACTTTCGGTCAGGGAATGGAAGAAATCAGAAGGCTTCGGAGTACAGGGGGAGAGCGAAAGTAGTTTTTTGAGAGACCAGGATACCAAAGCTTTAACTGAGGGTGTAGTTGAACAAATCAGTACCTATAGAAATATCCCGTTGAATGGTTTTTTACATCAGTGACTGCATGTCAAAAGAACATCAAGTTTTAAAACAGCTTGGGATTTTCTGAGAGATATGAAAATGCAAGGTATTTTTCTTATTTTAATTATATATTGCAAATTGGAATCTGAGGAAAGCATACATCCCTTCAGAAATATTGCCGTATACAGTCTAAACCTGGCTAGTCTGTAAGTGAAACCCAATTACCTGCCTTTACTCCATATACTTCATACTCAATAGAAAAAAAACAAAATATCTCAATATTGAGAAAATCCAAAAACCTCAGTTGATTGGAGGAGACAGTTTCAGGTTTCCACAAACCTTCCTGTGAAAAAGTGCATTTTGGGGCTGGGATGGTCTAGTGGTATTATCGCTGGACTATTAATCCAGAGACTCGGGTAATGTTCTGGGGACCGAAGTTCGAATCCTGTCATGGCAGATGGTGGAATTTGAATTCATGAAAACAAAATCTGAAATTCAGATGCTAATGATGACCATGAATCCATTATCATTGTTGGAAAAACCCATCTGGTTCACTAATGCTCTTTAGGGAAGGAAGTCTGCCATCCTTACCTGGTCAGGTCTATATGCGACTCCAGATCCTCAGGCTCTTACCTGCCCTCTGGGCAATTAGGAATAGGTAATAATAGCTGACCTAACCAGCAACATCTTCATCCCATAAGTGAATTTTAAAAATACTTGCTCTAATTTTAAGATTAAAGTTAACCTTATCTATCTGTATCATCAATTCATTTAATTATGTGAGTGTAGAACCCTGTGGAATTTGCTTTGCTTTACATGGTAGGAATCCTAATCAGTCACCCTGGTTCTCATGTTCCAAACCCTGTTATCCCAGTGCACCTTGCAGTGCAGCAGGATCTACACTTCATCGGGTGGCACAGTGACTCAGTGGTTAGCACTGCTGCCTCACAGCCACCAGGGTCCCAGGTTCGATTCCAGCTTGGGTGACCGTCTGTGTGGAGTTTGCGTATTCTCCCTGTGTCTGTGTGGGTTTCCTCTGGGTACTCCGGTTTCTTCCCTCAATCCAAAAATGTGCAGGTCAGGTGAATTGGCCATGCTAAATTGCCCATAGTGTTAGTTGCATTAGTTAGAGTGAAATGGGTCTGGGTGGGTTACTCTTTAGAGGGTTGATGTAGACTGGTTGAGGGCGAAGGGCCTGTTTCCACACCATAGGGAATCTAATCTTGCTGTGCCCAAGGCTCAAAGAGAAACTTTGTCCTAAACCAGATTGGTATGTGAACAACCACCTCCATGCTCACACTGATCCCACCTTCATCAATTAGATGGGTCACTTTTTTAAAACATTCACATCCGTGATGTAAGTTTTGTTGGCTCGGCCAGAATTTATTACCCATCCCTAGTTGCCCTTGAGAAGGTGGTGGTGAATTGCTGCAGTCCATATGCTGGAGGTGGACCCGCAATGCCATTCGGAAGGGCATTCCAGAATACTAACCCAATAACACTGAAGGAAAAGTAAACAATATTCCCCAGTCAGGATGTCAGGTTGTTTGGAGGGGAATTTGCAGATAGTGGTGTTCCTAAGTATCTGTACCTTTTGTCCTTCAAGATGGAAGTGGGCATGGGTTTGAAAAGTGCTACCTAAGGAGCTCTATGTGCTGCTAATATCCTGCTTCCCTCCCTCTTTCTTCCATTGGTCAACGTATTGTGAAGATGACATTGATTCCCCTCCCTTTTTCTGACCTCGCAGACCATTTTGATTTTATTCCAGGATTGCAATATTCTCTTGTCGGATGGAGACAATCAAGGATGTTACCCCCTGGATGGACACATCTACTGCAAGAATTGCAATGCCACACGTATCCAGGCACTGACGGCCAAGGCGACCACTGACCTCTGATGACCCCACACGACTTGCTGACCCGTACTGCCCAGCAGATGCAGCCCATCAGCCTGTGGGGACTTGAGTTTCCCACTGAGTTTCCACAAGTCAGAAGCTCCCTCCTAACATTCGGGCAGTTGCGGAGTACAGCACCTCTTCGGCTGACCCTCCACTTTCCTGCTCACCGCCTACAATCTTACTTCTACCAATCATAGTGCTGCCTTGACCTATCTGACACTGACAGAGCTTCTGCCTCATTCTGACTGCTTGTAAGTTCTCGCTGTTCTGGGGAGGTTCAAGGGGATTTAATTTCCTGCATGGCTCGAGCTTACTAGTTAATCTGTGGAAATTTATTCCTACAAGTCTGGATGAACTGTCTCCAAGAACTAACTCCCCACAAATTGCTTGCTATTATCAGTCCTCAGTACAATCATTTTGAACATGTTGAAATATAGCAAATTGCACATTCATGTCAGTCTGTTAACCAGGGCTTTGAAAATAGCCCAGCCAGAACATCGTGACTGGACTCACAATTCAGTCCTAGAGCCCATCTCTCAATTTATAGTTTTTACAGTATTTGCTCTCCATGTCACTCTGTTTTTCTCTCTGTGACTATCTCATGTGTTCTCTCCACCAATCTCTCTCTCTCTCTGTCTGCCTTACTGACTCTCTTTCTCCCTCTCTCTCTCTGTCTTTCTTATATTTTCTCAGGTTATGAAGCGGATTGTGTCTGACTGCTATTTGGGAACTTGTTCGTGAAATGGGAGGGAACCTCCCATGGATTTTTTAACTCTATTTCTGGGATTTCCCTCAATTATCTGGTATGCAAGGTCATAGAATCCCTCTTGTGTTGGTGGTTCACACAGTGGGATAACATTGTAGTCAAATTCCTGGGTGATGATTACCTTCCCAGCTGGAATTCCGAACTCCAAGTCGGATGAACAATGGGTGACGAACATTTTCTTCCATTCTTTCCCCTCTTTTCTCAGGGAGTAAATTTGGGCCTCAGGACTGAATGCTGATTTCCCCGGGCATGGTAACACAAACCCTTCATGCTCCAATATCGACTTTCCTAAAATAGCCGAGGGGGGGCTCAGTTTCCTCCTTTTGTTAATGCTACATCTGAGAATCATAGAGTCATACAGCACGATCAAGGTAACCATACTCAATGATGCTCAAGGAGATTCAAATAATGCCATATATTACAAAATGTGAGATTTAGAGAGAATTTATGAAATGGTATGAATTTTATGTATGTTTTGGAGAAAATAGATAGCCAGTGAGGGAACCCTGCAGGTGAATCTGACCTCCAGGTTTACAGGTTTCACCTGTGTCAATCTTCAGTTATTAGAGCCACTGGCTGTGGCAGTAAATCCAAGGTGAAATAAAGAGGGGGGAAATGTAATCAAGATTCCTGCTCCTGAACTCTGTTGAATGCATTATGTTCTGATGTGGATCTGACAGTCCAGGTATGTGGATCAGGCTGGAATCTCATGCCATCCGTTGGGCACTCACTATATTGCCAGAGGTTCTGGAGGATGGCTTGTGCTCAGCAGAGAGATGAACGCTTATTATGTTGCATCCTAAATGGAAGAGTGTGCCTTTTGTCCTGTACCCCAACAGGAACAGGGTGCCTGTATTACTGTACCCCTAGCAGGAACAGGATGCCTGTATTATTGTACCACCACATGAACAGGGTGTCTGTATTACTGTACCCCTACAAGAACAAGGTGCCTGTAACTATACCCCTACAGGAACAGGATGTTTGTATTAGTGTACCCCTACAGGATCAGGGTGTCTGTATTACTGTACCCCAACAGGAACAAGGTTCCTGTATTGTTGTACCCTGACAGGGGTCACTCCTGCTCACGATGAGAAAGACCAGGGGTCAGAAAGCATCAGTGTAGGATTGTGTTGAATGTATGGATGTGATTTGATCAGGATACTGGTCTCATCCATAGAACAGATTCCAACTGTGTACAATACAGTCACCCCCAGGGTGGCTTTAGTGAATGGAGTCTCTTCAACCAGCCAGTTCAGTGCTCAGAATGGCCATGGTTCTGGTTCAACCCATACCAGCCCTGAGGATTGAAACCGTTACGAGTCTCTCAGTGCGCACTTTATACTGGTGAAACAATTTGGAGTTGATGATGATATTTAAGGGGAAGAGTGAGTCTGGCCAAAGAGTAATTGATTGACTGTATGGCGGCAATGGTTTGTGTCACTTGTGCTGTGATCGCAAGTTATTCCTTCAACGGAGTCCAAAGATAAAGGTCCCTTCATTTAACTGGCGCCAGAGGAGCTGAGGTTTGTTATGGCGAATGTAATGCCTTCCATTTCAGGGACTCAGTTGGAGAGAGATTTCATTTTCAAGCATACTCTGAGAATTGGAAAGCTTAAGTGAAAGAAACATTGTAATTCAGTGCCACACACAGAATGTTTTCATATCTTGTTGCAAAGTCCCCCATGGTGAGAAATCCACAGCCAAAAGCATTGCGGCTGTTTCTGTGTTTGAAGTAAATTCTTGTCAGAACCTTTGTGATCCTAAAGGACTTTATGTCAACAGAAAGGATCGCAGTTACTTCTGAAGCACGTGTTCATTTCTTTTGATGTGATATTAATGATCATCCCACCTTTCTGAAAGCTTACAGTTTGTGAACTAGTGGAGCAGATCTTTGAGCAGTTTGACAGAGATTATGAGCATCATTCCCATTTTGGAAAGGACAAGATAACATACTGAGAGTTGTTGATGGACACAAAAAGCAGCTGAACAAAAATGGTACAAGAATTCCCACTTTGAATTTATACAGGAAGAAATAATGTTTACTTCTGGCACTCTATAAATGCAAAATTGTGTTTTATTTAGCTCCATGAATCTGTTTTGGAAAAAAGAATAAATAAACTGACTTGCTAAATGTCCAACTCCAAACATAGAGCAGAGACCAACATTTCCTGCACCAATGTAAGATCCAATTTTGCCACGAATTCCATGGAAAAGGAAGCTAGATTTCCTACATGGGAAACATGCATAATCTGACAATAGTTACCGTGATGAGGCCGTTCTGAGATGTAACAACTCCCGCGAACTTCAACTTTTCCCGAAAACTCTATCATTTCAACAGTACTGCATTGAGATTGAGAACAACAGGATAGGAATTGAATTGTATGAACGCAGTTCCAGTTTAGCACTGTGTGGGGGTGGTTGGCATTGAGAGATTGAGGAAATTGAGCTTTACTTGTCATTTAGAAGACTCAAAGGAGATCTCATTGACTGGTGAACCATTTTGAGAGGGTGTGACAAAGTAGATGCGAGAGTCTTTGACTGGTTGACTTAATTTCAGGGTAAGGAGTTGATCATTTACATTTGAGACAAAGTAAAAGCTCTTCCCTGAATCTTGCAGTTGTGAATCTTGCAGTTCTTTAACCAAGTGGACTGTAGATGTTCAGTCACTGAGTATTTTCAAGGTTAATTGCTGACTGCATGACCAACAGTGGTGACATGATTAAACTTAGGGATGCTCAAGAGGCCAGAATTAGAGGGATGTGGAGATCCGGGAGAAATAAAGGGATTGAGGAGATTACACTGATCGGAATGAGGCCACAAGGGCCGGAATGAAATGGTTGGAGCTTCTTCACTAGGAACGTCCTTCCCATTGGCATCCTATACAAACAAGACCTTCTAAAGAAGAAAGCGAGGGCTGCAGATGCTGGAGATCAGAGTCAAGAGTGTGGCGCTGGAAAAGCACAGCCGGTCAGGCACAGACGTTTCAGGCATAAGCCCGAAGGCAGGAGTTCATTCCTGATGAAGGGCTTATGCTAGAAATGTTGATTTCCCTTCTCCTTGAATGCTGCCTGAGCTGCTGTGCTTTTCCAGGACCCTGTAAATGGCCTGAATGATTGGGTAAAGAAGCCTCTGACAGATAATGGCATAATTTATTGACCCTCCACTGGCTAGTGTAAGGGCTGGGGTCCAGTAAAATAAAGGACATGACCAGGCTGCATGCCTGCTGGCTATCTGGCCCCATGTTACTGACAGGGGTGAGATGAAGTCTGCTTGCCTTCAGCTCTGTGGAGCCTGTTTGATTAGTGTCGCATTGACTGGCCACTCGAACTCATTCCAGCTCCTTTGCAATAATACATGTGACCACGGGAAGCAGCCAACATAGCACATTTTACCACAACGGCCGTGCCCCCATTGGTGAAGAGTGCATTCCCTGTGTCCAAGGATGGAACCATTACCAAAATAGTAACTATCCACTTGCGCCTCAACCTCCTGACCTCCTCTAAATCATAACACCTCCCCCCCCCCCACCCCCGTCTACTCCCTTTTGGAATCTTGCTTACCTCCCTGAATAAAGTCTCTGGACGAACTTTAAAGTCTACAAGCACTGTCCTTCCTCCAGAGAGTCTGCCTGCAGTCTCAGTACTAGCTGGTGCTTGCATGTGGCACTGCTGGGTTACCCAGCTACCAGCCAGTCGAACTGCAGGGGGTCCTGTCTCTGAGGGGCAGAGTTCCTCTTTCACTCCAGTGTCCCCCCCACCAAGTATCATTGCCCCAGGATGCCTGGATTTAAAGGCAGAATGGTCCAAATGTAACATTCACCCCACAAGTAAAGCTCCCCCTTGGTGTCACCAGACCCAGATTCCAACAGATACCAAGTTCCAAAATCAAAACAGAAAGTTCTGGAAAAACTCAGTCTGGTTCTTTCGGGTTTTTTTTTGCAGCACTTTCCTGTTTTTATTTCAGGTTTCCAGCAACCGTGATATTTTGCTCTTCGTCAGGTTTGGAGCCTGGTTCATGCTGTTTCGGGACAAGGTGGTATTAGAGGGTGTCGTCATAATCCCGTTTATAGTCACCCCGTGACTCATCAATGTAATCATCACAACCCACATAACACTCCACCCTCTCATGGACTCTACCCACCCATTTATTCTCCGGCCACTGACCCTGGCCAATCTCATCCATTGTGGATTCTAATGCTGCATTCCCTCTCAAAATAACCCTGAATTGAGAGATTGTCAAGGAGAGTGGTTGATACATCTCGCCACTGTCCCACCAGGCAGCAGTCCCGTGCATTCACCAATGGTTACAATGAGTGTTACACAGTGCTTGCACCTACAGGAAACAGTGAGGGGATTGAAGATTCTGTCCTCATTGACTTGCCTGCCTTCCCCTGGTCTCTGTGCTTCCATTTATAATGGAGAAAGTGAAATGAAAGATTTATAGAGACTTGGGAGTTAAGATCCATGATTTTGCTTCTGAAATGAGTCATTTTTAGATTTAATGTGCAGTTGAAACCAGAGCATATTTGAACAAACTGACACTGAATATCTTTAATTTTTGAAGATTAACTGCGCTCTGTTCTGCTGCCTGTCAGACTGTGCAAGATCTCCTCCTTCTACAAAAGTAACATGTACGAGGGTGGTTTGGAGAGCAGAACAGATGTTCAGCTAAATTTGATAATTCCCACTTATAAACTTTGCTGTATGTTAATCTGAGGATCGTACATTTAACATGCAAACTCCTTTTTAATGTTTTCCAGTCAGATCTGATGATGCAAATTGCATAAACGTTGTGTGAGCGTCTGACCTGATGTGGCTGTTGCTTCACAATAATGAAGTGATCATGTCTATTGATCCTGTTATTCTTTCAGCTAAAGCTACGTATGCTCCCTTGACACTATTTAACTGAGTAGCCAGATCAGGTGCAGATTGTGCGTCAATGTATTCTGGGTAAATTAGATTTCAGAGTTTGCACAAAATAACCCTGTTTAACTGTTTTTAACAGAACAGAGGCACCTACAGCCTCTGCTCCACTTCACCTCAGCCAAAATTCTACCTGAAATTATATTTGGCAATACAGCTGATTGCAGGTACGATCAACACATCCCAGATATTGGATTAGTGGTGCTGGAAGAGCACAGCAGTTCAGGCAGCACCACTAATCCAGTATTTGGTTTTCAGCATCTGCAGTTATTGTTTTTACCTACATCCCAGATATTGAACACATTCCTGTCTATACAGCACAATCCTAGGTATTCCACACATTCCTGAATATTGAACTCATTCCCAGAGAGGTAACACATTCCTGGACTTGCAACCCATTCACAGGTATACAACACATTCCTGCTTAAACAACACATCACCAGATACGCAACTCATTCCCAGATATCCAACTCATTCCAGGGAAACAACTTTACTGGAGAACCTGAGGTGAATCACTCCCAAAGTTGTACCTTATTCGTGTCAGGTTTAGAGGTTCAGAAGCAGAATCAGAAGGGACTTTTCATATGGCGGCTGGGATAATGTTTACATGCTCATGACTCTGCGCCTGCAATAGATATGGATTCTGAGATTGAAAGGTTTATGTGTCTGAAATGGGACAATGGTGGGTATATTGAGTTTGGTCATAGATCAGCCGTGATCTTAGTAGAGTACGTTTGAGGGGCTGAATGACCTCTTTCTGTTCCTATGTTCCCAGTAGGAAGGAAGCTATGAAGGGGGAGGGAGAGACCGTGGTTATCAGATCCCTCGGAGTATCAGCCTTTTATCAGGAACATCATAGCCTTACAGGTGTACAACTATCACCATTCTGTGGAGTACTACTCGCCTTTTAATAGCACCTATTTCCACATTTAGAGCAGCTAATTTTTCACCCAGAAGTGGTTTCCGTGGTTTCCCGTGACTGAGGGTTGTTCTGGTTCATCAACTTGCCTTCACTGACATTTGATTAATTTTAAAAAGCTTTCAGTCCCTCAGGCAGATTAACTCAGGGACCATTACCCAATCTAGTTATATTCTATTAATACAGCTTCCAGAAAGGCAGAAGAATTCCCTCATTCTGCCTTCCTCCCCTCCAGCTGTCCCCCTCTCACCTCACCCTTCTTTCCCCCTTCCCTCCTTACCCTGATTCCACCTCCCTACCTTTCCTTCTTCCTCACACTCACTTTCTTTCTACTTAGTCTCCCCTCCCTACCCTCACCCTCCCTACCCTCATCCTCCCCCTTCCTACCCTCACCCTCCCTACCCTCACCCTCCCTACCCTCATCCTCCCCCTTCCTACCCTCACCCTCCCTACCCTCACCCTCCCTACCCTCATCCTCCCCTCCCTACCCTCACCCTCCCCTACCCTCATCGTCCCCCTCCCTACTCTCCCCCTCCCCCTCCCTACTCTCACCCTCCTCCTTACACTCACCTTCTCCCTACTATCACCGTCTCCCTCTCTATGCACACTCTCTCCCTCCCTGCCCTCATCCTCCCCTTCTTACTCTCACTGTCCTCCTCCTTACACTCACCCTCCCCCTACCCTCACCTTCTCCCTCTCTCTATGCACCCTCTCCCTCCCTACCTTCACCTTCCCCTCCCTCCCTACCTTCACCTCCCCCTCCTCCTCTCCCTCTCCCTCCTTACCCTTGCCTTCTCCTCCCTACCCTCACCCTTCCCCTCCCTCCTCACACTCACCCACCTCCTTACACTTGTGCCTCTCCCTACCCTCACCTTCGTCCTCACCTGCCTCGTCCTATTCCTTGCCCTCAGCCTCTCATTCTCTCTCCTCAGTTCTCCCTCTGTGGCCCAATATTGAGCTCTGTGTGATGTTGCTGTCTTGTGAGATGCAACAACATTGTTATTTATATAACACATTAATGGTACAAAGGACATTTTCCGAGTGATTAATCAAGCAAGATTCGGCATTTTGCTACATTAGTTCAGGTGACCGGGTTAGGTTTTAAGGAGAAGTGAAGGAGGACAGTATGGGAGGAGGGCAGAGAGGATGAAGGTGGGTACTTCAGGATTCAGCACTCAAGCAGCTAAAGGGGTGGACACCAATGAAAACTGGGATTGTACGAGAAACTGGAATTGGACAAGGACAGAGATCTGTGTGGACAGGTCTGTCACTGTATAACACTGGAGTCCAGTACTGGTGGGGACAAGTCTGTGACTGTATAGTACTGGGGTACAGTACAGATGGGGACAGGTCTGTCCGTGTATGACACTGGGGTACAGTACTGGTGAGGGCAGGTCTCTTATTGTACACCATAAGTTAAAGTTGCCACAGTCCCAAAGGAAACTATAGGGTTTCTCTCTCGTTTGAGTGAGACGCGATTTAACCTGAGGGTCGCCACACCTCAGGCATGGGAATAAAGGGGTATTTGAGAAGCAAGGGCCTTCATGATGACCTCAACCAGTTGGGGGAATTGAACCCACATTATTGGCATCAATCTGCATCACAAACTTGCTATTCCAGCCAACTCACCCCTGAGTGTAAGACACAGGTAAAGGGTCTGTCATTGTTTAACAGAGGGATACAGTCCTGGTGGAGACAGAATTTTATGGGAAGGGACTGTACAGTCTATGTATCTGATGGAGGAGGCAGGACACTGACCCTAACTTATCAGTGTATCTGCAATAGATCCCAATGTCCATATTGTGACTGAATTCACTTTCACGATTCTCTGGCTTATTTTTAATCTTGTGTTCAAACTTGACTCTTTCAGAGTTTACTTGTTGCTGTTTTCTATCTCTTTCAATGCTCTGTGTAATTAATTTTGAGATATTTGAATTCTATGCAATGAACTGAGAGCTGCTTGCTGCTACAATCATTTATATAATGCTGGTTGTTTTGTAGAGTCTATATCAGAGGCTTTATGTAATCTTTGTTATTCCTTCAAGCTGAACTGAACCTGCCCTTGTCAAGATGGCTTTATGTCGCCACCTGGTGGGTTTTCAGGGGCAGTGCCCTCAATATTTTTGATAAATTGGAACCAATTTTTAACGTTGTGTTTTCAGAAACTATGCAAACACAGACAATGATTCCAACCAAAGTAGAAATATCTGGGATTCTGTAACTGAGAATTCCTAGGAAACTGAGAGTTACACCACTTTAACCAACTATTAATTTTAAAATACTTTATAAACAAGCACTATTATTATGCAAATGTATTTTATATTCAGCTGTTAAAGCCTGAACCTGGCCAAGACAAAATTATGCACAAAGCGTCTTTATGGAGTCAGCTCCTGATCAGTTACTATCTGAAATATATCAAGAAGTTTTGAATTGCCTATTACTGTTGCCCTTGCTCTTCCTACACTAATACAGCAGCAAATTTCATAACAGGGCACAGTACAATTACAGGACTGACTATAGCTACAGGTAATTTATATATTTTCTTACTATCACTGTAAAACAAATCCTTTATCAATTGAGGTTCCTCTGTTTAAACAGCAAAACAGCATTTAATCTGCTATTAGCATAAATGGCAGGAGCAAAAAAAACCCAAGCTCTGAGCTGGTGCCAGACAAATAACTGCTGTCCAGTTTGATAAGCTATAAACAAATTACTGATTATATGCCTTAAATTAAATTGGATGTCATTTTGTTTTAAACCAGTTATACATACTATCTGTAACTCATTCTTACACCAGCACATTTTTGATGCCGTATCTGGTGTATTCATCATTATTTTCCTTTTCTCTTTGAAACAGAATCTGTCCTTGCCCCAGTTGATCTCAGCCCCTGCCCAGTTTGGTGGGTTCATACAGAATAGGGTAGGAATTCTTGGGCCACAAAGGGCAAAGAACGAGCATGATATATCCCCAGTCACAGTCCAGTAATCTATAATGGTTCAAGGGCAGTCGTTAGACAAGAACAACATTGTTATAAGTCAAACTCAATCTCTGTGGAACCAGTATTCCAGTTGGAGTCAGCTCCTTCATGAGCTGCAATCCAGTGAGAGTCAGTACCTTTGGAAACTGTATCCCAGATAGAGTCAGCACCTTCTGGAACTGTATCCCAGATACAGTCAGCTCCTTCGGAAACTGTATCCCAGATAGAGTCAGCAACTGGAGGAACTGTATCCCAGTGAGAGTCAGCACCTACTGGAACTATATCCCAGATAGAGTTAGCTCCTTCAGGAGCTGTATCCCAGTAAGAGTCAGCACCTTCAGGAACTGTATCCAAGATAGAGCCAGCTCCTTTTGGAACTGTATCCCAGTCAGTGTCAGCTCCTTCAGGAACTGTGTCCCAATGAAAGTCAGCTTCTCCAGGAACTGTATCCCAGTGGGAGTTTGAACGTTGGCTACTGTGTTGTGGCCTCGATAATTAAAGAGTTTCATGAGGCATGGCACCAGCTTTAGCTTAGGTTTTTCTTGTTGCAAGGCTTGAACATTATGCAGTCCAAAATGTCTAGAAATTGTCGTTGTTCTAACTCTTTTGTAATTGGGTCATTTGAGACAATTCTGTTCATTTCCCTGTGTTCTAGTACAATGAATGGAAAGAAGACATGAGTCATTCACATTCTCATTTCTGATGAGCAAGTAGCCAGTGGTTACTCCTGGTAAAATGTTGTAGCATTTAAGGATGAGTATGAATCTTGTAGAACTTTTAACTGAGAGGGTTTTAATCCTACCAACCAGATTGCATCAATAAGAATGTTTTGTAATTTAGCTCTGAGATATTCTCCAAACGATTTTACCATCTGAAATTCTACAGTCCAGAGAGATTTGCACTGTGCTATAATTTATTTTCTGTTGTACATAATAAATAATGGAGTTGGCTTAATTGAATTCTATCCAACTCAATACGGAACAAACAAACCCAACCAACTCAATCTGATTCAACTCAACTCAAGTCACACTAATCCATTCTAATTCAGCTGAAACTGTTCCAAGTGACCCAAACCAAGCCTATCCCACCTAACTGTACTCAAACCAACCCAGCTCTAAACTCATCCAATCCAACCCAACACAACTGAAACAAGTCAACCCAACTAAGCTCAAATTAGCTCATTCTAACTAAACACAAGTCAAACTGCCCAGATCAACTCCAACCAATCTAACCCAACTCAACGTCAACTCAACACAACTCTGACCGGGAGAAAGTGAGGACTACAGATGCTGGAGATCAGAGTTGAGAGTGTAGTGCTGGAAAAACACAACAGGTCAGGCAGCATCCGAGGAGCAGGAGAATCAACGTTTTGCTGTCTGACCTGCTGTGCTTTTCCAACACCACACTCTCGACTCCCAACTCTAACCAAGCCAACATAGTACAATATAAAATTACCCAACCAACCTAGCTCTCACCAGGCCAACCAGCTCAATCCAAACAAACCCTTCCCAATTCCAAGTAGCTCAGTCAACTCTAACCAGTAATGACCCATCTCAAGTAAATCCAGCCAATCTCAATCCAGATTAGGGCCAGATGAATCAACTCAACCCAACTCATTTCAATCCAGTTCAACTCAACCTAAATCCACTAAGACAAGAGCAAATTGCTGGAGAAACTCAGCAGGTCTGGCAGCATCTGTGGAGGAAGATATAGAGTTAACCTTATGAGTCCAATATGGAAGTTCTGAAGAAGAATCATACTGGATTCAAACTGTTAAATCTGCTTCACTCTCCCCAGATGCTGACTTTCTCCAACACTTGCTGTTTTTATTTCGGATTTCCAGTACCCGTAAAAATTTGCTTTTATTTGTGTGTCCAACTCAACTGAGTTCAGTTAAATACTGGATTAGTGGTGCTGGAAGAGCACAGCAGTTCAGGCAGCATCCAATGAGCAGCGAAATCAACGTTTCGGGCAAAAGCCCTTCATCCTGATGAAGGGCTTTTGCCCGAAACGTTGATTTCGCTGCTCGTTGGATGCTGCCTGAACTGCTGTGCTCTTCCAGCACCACTAATCCAGTATTTGATTTTCAGCATCTGCAGTCATTGTTTTTACCTTGTTGAGTTCAGTTAAACCCAGTTTAACTTAATGCAGATCAACTCTGATACGAAGGCAGCAGAGGAAGGAGCTTCAGTCTAAAAAGGCTCGCTTGATACAGATAATGCTGGAGAAACTCAGCAGGTCTGGCAGCATCTGCAGAGAGAGAAAAACAGTTAGCATTTCGAATCTGGTATGACTCTGCTGCAGACATACAGTCTTCTCCATTAACTCTGTTTCTCTCTCCACAGATGCTGTCAGACTGGCTGAGTTTCTCCAGCATTCTCTGTGTTTGTTTCAGATTTCCAGCTTCTGTAATATTTTGCTTTTATTTGAGTTTCAGTCTCAGTTACTTGCCATTTTAGCCACGAGCAGGGCTAAGGGCCAAGCCATTCAAAACTAAGATGAGAGGAGCTGGGAATTGAAAGAGCAGAGGGCAGTTTTGACAGGTTGGACTGCATAAACCTATTTAGAATGAATATCAAGCATGTATAAAACATTCACAATCAATCACTTCTGCTTTGCTAATCACCAGTGATTATCTTAATTATTAATTGTTGAATTTTCACCTGCAATGTTTCATTTTGTTTAAAGGGGAGAGCGGAGAATCATTTGTAAACATGCCCTCCCTGTCTCTATGAGATTTGTACACTGCCTATTAGCACCATTATCAATAAAAGTCTCACATACAATCAGAATATTTGTACTGTTTGTTTTATTCTCAATTAGCTTACACATAAAATTTTTAAAAAGTACAATTTTTTGGTCCTTGTATTCACGTTTCTGCTTCAGTATTGGAAGAGCTGTCCTTGACTCTACATATTTAGCTGTTGTTTCATAAGTGGCATGCGAGAGACTTACCTCAGGACTAGTGCCATAAGTATCAGACTGAGTTTCTGATAAAAGACTATATCACATTTACATACAGAGTGCCACAATTTATTGCATCTTCATTGCTGCACTACACTGTCATCATTATCAAACAGGGACCCACAAGCACTTTCTTCTCTCTGCTTGGAATGCTTTCCTGAAGAAATGAATTCCAGCAACATATGTCAACATTAAAAGCCATGTTACGGTAAGATCCGCATATGGTCCAGTCGTATCCCACTGCCAGGATCACACTATGCGAGAGAGATAATGGCAAAGTCACTGGTCGGTTAATCCAGAGGCCCATGGTAATGCTTTGAGGATATGGGGTCATGGCAGATGGTGAAATTTATTGGAACAAACTAGCCTTTGGAGTGTTGGTTGAGAAACTCAGTATTTGAGGTAAAAAAGCCGTCTGTTTCACTAATGTCTGACACTGACTGATGCTTTGTATTATTTTAGTGTGACCTCCTTACTTTTATTCTCCACTTGCTTTGAATTCATGGCCAATATTCCATTTATTCCTGCTGAACTTGAATGCTAGCGTTTTGTGATCTGTGTGTACCCACAGCTATATGTGAGAGTGATTGTGCTCAATCTGAGAACCTATCTGTGACATAGTCTGAGTCTGTGTCTGAGAGTCTACCTGTGATGGTTTCTCAATGTCTGACTGATATTTGCCCTGTGGCTGTATTTGGATCTATTGCCTGAGGGTCATCTTGTGACTGTACCAGAATATGGCTAGGAGTCTAACTATGACTGTTTCTGTGTATCTTTGAGTCTACCTGTGACTGTATCTGGGTGTATGCCTGAGAGTCCACCTGTGACTGTATCTGGGTGTATGCCTGAGAGTCCACCTGTGACTGTATCTGAGCATTTCCAAAAATTTAACCAATACTATGTCTCAGTGTGAGTCTTGGAGTCTACTTGGGACTATATAGGGTGTGTCTCTGAGATTCCACTTGTGCCTCTGTGTGTGTGTCTACAAGTTCACCTGTGACCATATCTGAGTCTATTTCTGAGAATCTAACTATAACTGCATCTGGTTGTGTTTCTGAGAGTCAATTTGTGAGTAGTTTGGATGTGTGTCTGAATGTATCTGTCCCTGTACCTGGGTGCATGTATTAGAGTCTACCTGTGACTGTATCTGAGTGTGTATATGAGTGTACCTGTGACCACGTGTACAATTGGCATGATGCAACTTAAAGCTTCCAGTTGCTGCTTAGCAACCTTATTGACCAAAGACACAAAAAGAAAGAAAATTAAACCCTAATACTGTGAAGTGAAAAATCTTCTCTGGCTGACAGCAGGGCAATCTGATTTTATGGTCTTATTTAACACCATTATAGTTTGTGAACAGAGTTCAAACATGGCAGATTCCTTTTCAGGTTGGTTTTCACCCTTTCCTATTCAAATCTTTTGTATTTAGTTCAGACTGCAGACAGAAATACATGATTTGCATAGCACTGTTCCCGACCTCAACTTCACAAGGCATTTTACCGAGGAAGTGTTCAATAATAAAGAAAAAAGCTGGAATGCAAATTCAGAAACGCAGTTAGGATACTGTTGGGATGTGAGAGTCACACTCAAGTTCAATATTAACTCTGAAGAATAGTCTTTGGACTCGAAATGTTAACTCTTTCTCTTGTCTGCAGATGCTGCCAGACCTACTGAGCATCTCCAACAATCGCTGTATTTGTTTCAGATTTCCAGCCTCCCACAGTATTTTGGTTTCATTCTAGTATTTTTTGTCCATCTGAACCCACCCTGGAAGGTGGTGGTAAGTCACTTGTCTGAACAGCTGGCTCACTTGCTTGACCATGCTCTGACAGTCCAGAGTCAGCATTTTGAGAGTCTGGAGTCACATGTCAGTGAGATTGAGTAAGGTTGGCAGATTTCCTTTCCTGTAGGACACCAGTGAAGCAGATGAGTTTTCACAACAATCCTGTAATTTCAGAGTCACTATTGTAAGAGTAGGCCAGATCTTATTCATAATGCCGCTATCCTATAGCTTTAAGATCTTTCCAAAAGTGAGTTGCTCAGAATTCAGTAATAACTTTTTCAGGGAACTGTAAAAATACTTGAAAAGGCAACATTAGCAGGGAACAGGACTAAAGGGACAGCTGACACAGATAGGATGGGCTGAGGAATTCTGCAGTTTTGCAGTTGTTTAAAGACTTCATTTTGGAGTCGAACTGCAGTTTTCAAACTCTCCTCTCCACTGTCACTCCACTTTATCACTTACTGCAGAGTTACCTCATTTTAGCCACAACCTGGAGTCTGAGTAATTGAGGATTCAGTGCTGCTCTATCCCTCCTCTTGCTGTCAACTGGGTATGGGAGCAGTGTCCAATTCTGCAGGTAGTGTGTGGAAAGGTTTCTCGGTGACGCAGTTCCCACTACCAAAGCTCAGCCTGAGTTTGATTTATTGTCGTAGACCCCCTGTCAGTAGCAAAGATTCCATCAAATAAGTGAGACAAAGTAGACTCAGCAAACAAACCTGCGGGAATAGCACTCAAACAAGACAAAATGGATATGGTTTCTCTTTCAGAACAATATAGCATGCCAAACACTTTACACCAAATGAAATAACTGCTGATATATAGTTCCTATTGTGGAAAGTACAGCAGTCGATGCGTCCATAGCAACATCCTACAAACTGAAAGGTCATAAAGAGCAGATTATCTGCTTCAGTGATATGATAGGGGGACTCATGTTGCTGTAGAAACTGGTGCTAACTCTCTGATCATCTTTGAATAATGGTATTGGACCAGTTACATCCACTAGAAGGGACAGACAGGCTCGGTTTAACATCTAATCAGAAAATCAGTACTGACCCTCCAATACTACACCACTCCCTCAGTGTCAACCCTCCAATTTTTAGATTAGATTCCCTACAGTGTGGAAACAGACCCTTCAGCCCAACCAGCCCTCCGAAGATTAACCCACCCCCCTCTGACTAATGCACCTATCACTGTGGGCAATTTAGCATAGCCAATTCACCTGACCTGCACGTCTTTGGACTGTGGGAGGAAACCCACATAGACATGGGGAGAATGTGCAAACTCCACACAGACAGTCACCCAAGGCTGGAATCAAACCTGAGACCCTGGTGCTGTGAGGCAGCAGTGCTGACCACTGAGCTATCATGCACTCTTTCAGTATTGACCCTCCAATGCTACAGCACTCAGTACTGACCTTCCAATACTGCAGCACTCCCTCAAATACTGACTTCCGACAGTGCACACTCCCTCAGCACTGACATCCAATACTACAAAACCCCTGCTCAGTACTGACCCTCTGCCAGTGCGACACTCCGTCAGTACTGACCCTCTGACGGCGCAGCACTCCCTCAGTACTGACCCCCTGACAGTGCAGCACTCCCTCAGTACTGACCCTCTGACAGTGTAGCACTCCCTCAATACTGACCCTCTGACAGTGCAGCACTCCCTCAATACTGACCCTCTGACAGTGTAGTACTCGCTCAGTATTGACCTTCTGACAATGTAGCACTCCTTCAGTATTGACCCTCTGACAGTGTAGCACTCTCGCGGTGTTGACCCTTTGACAGTGTAGCACTCCCTCAGTACTGATCCTCTGACAGTGCAACACTCCCTCAGTATTGATCCTCCAACAGTGCAACACTCACTCAGTACTGACCCTCTGACAGTGCGGCACTCCCTCAGTATTGACCCTCTTACAGTGTAGCACTCCCTCAGTATTAACCCCCTGACAGTGAAGAACTCTTTCGGTACTGACCCCCTGAAGAGCAGCACTCCTGAGTACTTACCCCCTGACAGTGTGAGTACTCCCTCAGTACTGATCTGCTGACAGTGCAGCACCCCTCAATACTGACTCTTTGACAGTATAGCACTCCCTCAGTATTGGCCCTCTGACAATGCAGCACTCCCTCAGTATTGACCCTTTGACAGTGTAGCACTTCCTTAGCACTGACCCTGTGACAGCATAGCACTCCCTCCATGTTGACCCTCACACAGTGCGGCACTCCCTGAGCACTGACCCCCTGTCAGTCAGCACTTTCCTGAAGAAGGGCTTATGCCCAAAACGTCGATTCTCCTGTTCCTTTGATGCTGCCCGATCTGCTGCGCTTTTTCAGCAACAGATTTTTAAGCTCTGATCTCCAGCATCTGCAGTCCTCACTTTCTGCCAGCACTCCCTCAGTATTGACCTCTGACAGTGCAGCACTCCCTCAGTACTGACCCTCTGACAGTGCAGCACTCCCTCGGTACTGACCCTCTGACAGTGCAGCACTCCCTCAGTACTGACCCTCTGACAGTGCAGCACTCCCTCGGTACTGACCCTCTGACAGTGCAGCACTCCCTCAGTTCTGACCCTCTGACAGTGCAGCACTCCCTCAGTTCTGCACTGAAGTGTCTGACTTGTTCATAAGATTATTTGTGTGACAGCAATGTCTCTGAGAGATTGGCACCCTGTTCCACTAACTTAGTTAGCATTGCATTGACAGCTACCAGTTAAGTTGTTGCTATTTTGATTGCACCCATTTTGCTGACGATCTAATGAAGTGCTATGTCTTCACAGTCCAACCAGATTGAATCACATTGAGTCTGACATCATGAAATGTTTCAGTCTTACCTTACGATACATTTCAGTTCTGTAAGGTGTCATGAAGTTGTATCACTGTGAGAAATTCTGATCCATGGAGTGTAAACTGTGAGTAAGTTCAGCGTTATCTCCAGGGTCACATTCTCTCAGGGAGAATCTCCCATTGGTGAGGTCAGCAACATTCCTGGGCTCACAGACCATCAATCTGATCCAAACGCTTTATGTGTCACGGGAGTTCACCAAGACACCAGACCAGGATGTGGGAATGCTGGTAATGGACTGAGGTAGACAAGGTCAGAAGTCGCACAACACCAAGTTATGATCCAAAAAGCTTTCAGAGTGTTGCCCCTTCGTCAGGTGAAGTGCAGACCAAACATTTCTCAAACTTAGGTTCGTGAAAGCACTGAAGGGTTAGAGGACAGAATGAGGCCATTTGGCCTCTCATTTCTCTGTTGCAAACATTGAGCTGTACTGCGCAGAGCGCTGCCTATGTCCCATTTTCAGATAATAATCCCATTCTCTTTGCAAAGTCAAGATTGAATCTGCCTCCACTCTGCTCGCGTGTGTTCCGAATCCTCGCTGCTTGTTTGAGTAGATAACGTCACTTGTTTCTTTAGCTGTTCACCTTAAATTGCTTTTGCTTCGTTCCATTTGGAGAATTAGGATGTAATTAACCGGAGATATTTAAGACGATTAAAGGATTTGAGAGAGCAGATGGAAATGTCTCCTCAGGTGGAGAATGGGGGCTGAGCAGTTGAGAACAGGGCGACAGGACTTACCTGTTTGGAGAAACACCTAGAAGAGTGGAAATCTGAGACTTTATCCTCCAAAGAACTGTTCTTTTTGAGGGTCGGTTTTCAGTATTGATTAGATTTGCATAGGGTATCAAAAGACATGGAGCAAAGGCAGATTTGCCAGGTTATGATACAAACTGCCAGGTGAAATGTTGTAACTATAAATGGTGGGGTTGGGCAGGGGTTCCTCAGAACAGGGTTAATGTAACCACTGATTTTATTATTTTAGTGATAGTTTGCCCTTTGAGGCCTACCACTCTCAAGGCCTGGGCATTAATTAGGAAGTCTCCTGCCAGAAAAACCATAGGAAGTGTTTGAACACTCAGATCAAGCACTAGCTGCTGCATTTCCAAATGGGAGATTTTCTCGAAGCAAGGAATAAACTTGGATTGTGCAGAGAAGCAAAAAAACAAAATTAAACTCCAAATCTCAGTTTCTGGTCAATTTCTCATTTAAAATACTTGAAATTGCTCAACTGTAATGACTGTCTTGGATTTTTATTGAATTAACTGTTGGATGCTTACAGTAATTGCCTCGTGGTAGAGATCACAGGACTATGGCAAACTAGGAGGCACATTAATACAGTATTGCATTTCTATCCCAAACGCACTTCGACAGCAACTGTCATTAAAATGTCTGAGTGCTCTTTGTTGGTGCAAGTGAAGCAAAATATGTTTGACATAAATGGATTTTATTTCTCCTTGACTGAAACACTAGATAATTTGATACATTATATTTCCTGCAGAATGATTTGATATAATCCATATTGAAATGGTAGTCTCCCGCGTGGCTAACAACTATTCCAGTCATGGCTAACTCTTTAGTCTACACCATTTTGAATTGCTCCCAATTTACAACCTATAAAGAGACCATTCAGCCCATCCAATGGATGTCACATGAGCCTGCTCCATCTCTAATTGGGTAATCTCACCCTGATCCAATCATCAGTCTCTTCCGTTCTCCCTCATTGGTTCATTGATCCTGCCCTCCAATGCCTCAAACCACAGGATCAATTCAGTGTTTCATCATCTCATTGCTATGTGGACAGAGAAATCCATCAGAACACTTCCTATTCTCCACAATTTTGGGACATTAAATTGTCTGTTGAAAGTTTGGAAGCCATGTCAAAGGCAAAACAAAACTTTCAGGAGTTAATTTGTTTTCTTACAAAGATTTGCATTTACTAAGAACATACATCCATTGTAAAGTCAGTTTGCAATGAGAGAGCACAGCTAAATGGCTGCAGAGTCTGCCCCTGGCACTAGGTCACCCATCTATATCCCCAAATCCTCGTGACCCCTCTCTACCCAACAGCTCCTTTTTTCCCAGGAACCCTCTTGAGTATTTGAATTTGATGCAGCAGGTGGACAGTGTCCCTGTGCACAGATTGGGTTCGGATGTTATGGAGAATTCATGGGTGTACACATGGTCCAGGAAGAGAAGCATCCCCTAGCTGAAGGACTACAACTGGGGAGATAGGCTCAGAATAATGGAGGAGGGTGTTTAGGACTCAGAGGATGAGGAATTTCCTCCTCTGGTGAGGGTGGTCAGTCTTCGAACTTTCAACCTCAAAGGGCTTTGCAAGCATAGTCATTGACTGTATTCAAGACAGAGATCAATACATTTGCTAATTACTATTGACATCAAGAGATAAAGGGATAGTACAGGAAGATGGCATTGAGGAGATGGTCAGCCATGATCTAGAATGGTGGAGCAGACTCAGAGCAGACAGAGCCTCAGGCAACTGTCTGTGTGGAGTTTGCACATTCTCCTCGTGTCTGCATGGGTTTCCTCCAGGTGCTCTGGTTTTCTCCCACAGTCCAAAAATGTGCAGGTTAGGTGAATTGGCCATGCTAATTGGCCCTTGTTTTGCTATGTTGCGAGCTTTATGTTTTCATTAAGACTATAATAAACAGGAATGGGAGTTGGCCATTCAGCCCCTTGAGCCAGCCTCACCATTCAATTAGATTATAGCCTCAGGCCACAACTTGTACACAGCTGTCTGGGTTAGAGAGTTCCCAATATTTCCAAAAGGTCAATGGGCTCCTGGCTCAAATAGCACAGTGGCACAGTGGTTAGCACTGCTGCTTCATAGTGCCAGAGACCTCGGTTCGATTCCTGCCTCAGGCAACTGTCTGTGTGGAGTTTGCACATTCTCCTCGTGTCTGCATGGGTTTCCTCCGGGTGCTCTGGTTTTCTCCCACAGTCCAAAAATGTGCAGGTTAGGTGAATTGGCCGTGCTAAATTGCCTAATGTGAGGGGGTAAATGTAGAGGAATGTATCTGGGTGGGTTGCTCTTCGGAGGGTGAGTGTGGACTTGTTGGGCCGAAGGGCCTGTTTCCACACTGTAAGTAATCTAATCTATGAGCAGTTCCAGCGAATCCTGCTTGAAAAGGTGTTGCTCATATTCCTAAAGATAGACGATTCAGGTATTGTAGGATACAAAATACACAGAATATAGAATAAGCAGGATACAGATTACAAAAAGTCAGAATGTATAAGGTACAGAATACACAGGGCACAGAATATATGGCACAGACTGCACGTATAATGTTGTAAACTCAGAGCCTTATCCGGCCAAATAATATTAACTGTGGTTTAGAATTAACTTTTGGTCAAATGTATTTCCCAAGATACATTTTCTGACATGTTCTTGGGATTTTGCTTCTCTCTTGGGAGAAGACAACAGCTCAGGAGGAATCATTTCGAAGACAAACTGTCCCAGGCTTGAGAGGCGTTTAGGAGGTCACCCCTGATAACGTACTTTGTTCAGAAGGATATATTATCATGCACATGACCAAAAGTGAAAATGGGTTAAGAATGCTACTTCACTCTCCAGGACAAATTTGTTCAGACATTAGTCTCCCTTTGCCTCAATATTCTTTGAACGTTAACAACTCTCTTCCATTGCTGAAAGGTTGTGGTGGAGTCCTGAAAGCAGATTCCAGCACTTTCTCTTTGACAGCCCTGGCTGATGAACCTTGTTATACAAGCTACAACTCTCCTGAAAAATCCTCGCTACCAGATCCATACAGTGTGCCAGGGAGCTGGCTGCCAGACGGTGGAGACAAACTTTTGACACGCATGAGATTTTCTCTCCAGTTTCTGGAGCAGGGTTCCTCGTTTCCCACTGGGACGGATGGAATGCATTCCAGGAATTGTCTTCCCATCCAAGAGTTTTAAAAGTAAACAGTTTGATTAATGGGCTTTGTCATCTAAAAATGTTGCGTGGCTGTGGAATCTAGCCCCTGATTCGAGTGGGTTAGACTCATACCTCCTTCCTCAGGATTTGATTATACCCAGTTCAATTGTTCATGCTCTCTCCAATTGTCAAAATGTAGGGAGGACAGATTCTCTCGCAACATAAAAAAACCATCGACTCGGTTTCTCTAAGAACAAATGTAACTGGCCAAATGCCAGAGGTGGTTGACTGCAGGTTAGCAGCTGGATTGGTTCCAGGTCAGAAGATAGTTACTGCTGGTCTTTAACCAGTTAAGTATGTTCTGCTGGATTCATACCAACAGCACATTCCCAAACTGGAACCTGTCCTGCTGGAAGATCCGGAGCTAAGGACAACAAGCATAAACCCCACCAATGGCTATCCTCCTGGTCCTGAAGGTATAACTTTTCATAGGCAGGAGCTCTTTCATAACTACTGGCTGAGTCCGCTTGTTTCTTCAGCCAGGGCAGCTTGACTTTATAGATCATGTAAAATCACAGTCAGCTCCCCTTGTCTTTCAACTGAACATATTCCAGGTAGATAAATTGTCTCAACCAAACCTGAGTCAATGTCCTTCCTGAGGTCCACTGTATCTCTGCCCCTGGAAACTGGTCCCTTTGGATAAAAGCCAAGGGAGAAGTTCAAATTGCAGAATTCGCAGTGAATCTGATTAATGACATCCCCTCTTCCACCACCACCTCCCACCCCGAGCAGCACTGGGGCTGAAAGGGACAGTCAACTCATTCTGTACCTTCTGTGAAAGTCCGAGAAAGAGAAAAGAATGAAAATAAACATAAGAGCAAAGATCATAACAAATTCCTTCCCTAAGGTGATTTGGAACCACCTGGGATAATGAGTGCACAGAGCATTACAGAGGGAACAGAGCTGGGAAGGTTTGTCACAGGAGAAATGAACTTTAACAGAACCAGTGACCTTTCCTCATCCCTGATCGGCGGCACTTTCTAGAAAACTTGCTGTTCAAAGATGGCAGCTGTGAAAACTTCCAACTCGTCGCTCAAACTAGGGTCAAATTCAATTCATTTCCAGAAACACTTCAGTGTCTTGATCAGTTTGGCTCAAACCCACTCGCCTTGGATGAGGTTGTGGGTTCAAGTCCCACTTCAGAGGTTAAAGAATACACTTACCAGGACAAAGCTTCCCTCTGCTGTTGCATTGTTGAAAATCAGACTCTCCATCCTCGTCCACAGACATGGGCTGTGTAAATATTGGCTTATCTTTTTAAATAGAAATATCCATTTCGTATAAATGTAGTTATACCAATTAGCTTCAGAGATAATTATATCAGGGGAGAAAGTGGTGGGGGAGAGGGGAGTGTGCCTTTCATGGCTGTAAAAAATTGAAAAGAATTGCTTTTTATTTACAATTTAAATGTAGCAAATCAGACTTAATGTGAATAGAATAATATGCAAAACAACCAGAAAAGGAAAATTCATGTGGAACAGTTCAGTGTTTATAGAGGCTGGGCAGGCAGCCAGTTCAGAGCAGAGTTGTTAAATATAGCTCTCAGTGTTTCCACAGACACACACACACACTGCTCTCTGCTTCTGTCTTGTGTGACAGTAACTGAAGAAGGTTCTGGCCTGATCCCAGAGAACATTGTGTTCTGGCAAAGACGCGAGCTGTGATGTCAATTCAGACTGGAAAACAGATCCAGACAGCGAAGGCAGCCAGTGACTTAGTAAGCAGACTGAAAACATACATACACACACAGATACACACACGCGCACACACGTATACACACACACACACACACACACACACACAGATTTTTTAAAATCTGGAGTTAAAAATACAATTAGCTTAACAAAAACATATAACAACTTGCAACTGTTATAAAAACCTATCTGATTTGCTAATGTCCATTAGGGAAGGAAACCTATTGTTCTTACCTAGTCTGGCCTACATGTGACTCCAGGCCCACAGCAATGTGGTTGACTCTTGGCCTACGTTCCTACTAATTTCTTCAACCACTGCATAAACCTCTAAATCTGCACACCGTAGCAGCTGGTTAAACCAGGAGTGAATGTGTCCGCTCACAGACCCTTGCAGTGTCTGTGCAGCCTCATGACTGAGCTGCCAGAGGGCACATTTTCTTAACTGCCCTCTGAAATGGTCAAGAATGCCAGTCAGTTCAAGGTGACTCAGGATGGGCAACAAATGCCTGCTTTGCCAAAGATGCACACATTCCATACAAAAATAAAAAACAATGGCACAGACAAACTCACACTGACACACACTCTCAGAAACACACATTCTCTCTCACAGACACGCAAGATGCAATTTTCCTGTCCGTGGCGCTGGCACCGTGTTACCTCTGAAATTGTGAGCTGGGCAAGAAAGTCTGTGGGTGACCTTCTCTATTCGCTAACATTTAAGAGCCTGAAGTGATCAATTAGTGACCATTTAAGGGTCTCAACTGGTGCACCTTCCTCATTGCCCACCTCCCTGCCAAGTGAAAAAGATGGCCAATTCAAGACTCTAAAAGCGTGGGTCAATGACCACTTGTTGCATCAGTCTAGGAGTGATGCTTGATCTATGAGAGCTACCCCTTTACCTTGCCTCTGAATGACTGCTGCCCTCCCCCTGCAACCCCTTACTTTGCATGAAAAAGAGTAAGCAAGTGACCTTCTCATCTCCAGATCTCCTGAGGAGTAGGACATGAGTAGTGAAATTGAGAACCCCAGAAGCTGCTGGTATCTGATTAGACAACAGCTTCCAGTGACTCGGGGTAGGGTGAGAAGCTTGGCCTTACTTACCCATCAGCTCTGAATGAACTGAATTGGCAAGCGACTTGATCTCTTATTTCACTAGTAATGAGATACCATCACCAACTCACCCATGTTAGTCACCACCAAACACACTCAAAATGACATGGAAAAATTCCACCCTCACAGTCACTAATGCAGCCACACACACATACTCATAGATACACAAACAAACACAAATAGACTCACAAAGTGCATTGAGTTTCACTCCTAATTGTGCCTTCAGATATTGGATAGGATGTGGGAGTCAGGAGATGATTTATTCACTGCAGGGTTCCTAGCTTCTGATCTGCTGTATAGGCCCAGTATTTATTATTGACTATCCCAGTTCAGTTTCTGGTCAATACTAACCTGCAGGATATTGATACTGAGCGAATCAGTGTTGATAATGCCATTGAATGTTGAGAGACAATGATAAGATTCTCTCGTTTTGAGATGGTCATTACCTGGCACTTGTGAGACACGCATGTTACTTGCCACTTGTCAGTCCAAACCTGGATGTTGTCCAAGTTTAACTGATTTTGGACATGGACTGCTTCAATATCTGAGGAATTTGAATGGTGCTGAGCATTGTGCAACCATTGGCAAACATCCCACTTCTGACCTCATGTTACAGGAAAGTTCATTGATGAAGCAACTGAAAATGGATGGGTGTAGCACACCATCCAGAGGACCTTCTGCAGAGACGTTCTGGAGCTGAGATGACCGAACTCCAGCAACCACAACCATCTTAATTTATGTCAGGTATGGTACGAACCCACAGAGAGTTTTTGTTCCAGGGTCCGGAGGATTCCAGGTTCACGAGGCCTCCTTGATGTGGCACTTGGTCAAATGCTGCCATTATGTCAAGGGCAATCAATGTCACCTCACCTCTGGAATTCAGCTCTTCTGTTGATTGATCCAAAGCTGTAATAAGGTCAGGAATTTGGCAAAACCCAAACTGGGCATCAGCGAGCAGGTTATTGCTGAGTAAGTGCCAATTGATAGCACTATCAAATCCCTTCCACCAGTTTGCGAATGATCAACAGACAAGTAGGGTTGGATTTATCCTGTTGTTTGCAGACATGTCAAACCTAGGCAGTTTCAGAAAGCTAAGAAATAGGAGCAGGAGTAGGTCATTCAGGTCGCCAATTCTGTTTAACCATTTGATAAGATCATAGCTGATCTGATGTGATCTCAACTCCACTTCCACCCCCTTTGCAATCAATAATCTCTCTAACTCAACCATAGTTGAGTTAGTGACCCAGTGACCCAGCCACTACTATTTGCTACATTTCAAAGTCTTACAATCTCTGAGAGAAGATATGTCTCCTTTTCTCTGAGTTAACCAGGAGAGCCCTTCACTTAAATGAATGACTGGTTCTAACTAACCACACAAGGGGAAATATCTTCTGAGCAGCTAACCCATCAAGTCATTTCAGCATCTTCTGTGTTGCAATATGATCACCTCTCATTCCTCTAAACTTCAATTAGTGTAGTCCCAACTTTTTCAACTTTTCTTCATAGATAAACCCTTTCATCCCAGGAATCGACTGAGTGAACCCTCTATGAATATAGAACAATATAATGTTATACTTTATTTTTAGCTTTCATCAGTAGAGGGGTCAAGTTTTAGAACCATGAGGTCATGCTGTAGGTGTACAAACCTCTGGTGCAGTGCTAATGCAGTTCTGGTCGCCACATTTTAGAAGCTTTGGAAAGGGTTCAGAGGAGATTTACTTGGGTGTTACCTGGTATAGAGGGAAAGTCTCATGAGGAGAGGCTGAGGGACTTGAAGCTGTTTTCAAAGAGAAGAAGATTGAGAGGTGATTAATTGAGATGTGAAAGATAATCAGTGGGTTAGACAGGGTGGACAGTGAGAGCCTTTTTCCTCAGATGGTGATGGCTAGTACATGGGGGGCATAGCTTCAAATTGAGGGGTGATAGACGTAGGACAGAAATCAGAGATAGTTTCTTTACTCAGCAAGTTGTAGGGGCATGGAACACCCTGCCTACAATAGTAGTAGACTCTCCACCTTTACGGGCATTTAAGTGGTCATTGGATCAACATATGGACGAGAATAGAATAGTGCAGGTTAGATGGGCTTTGGATTGGTTCCACAGGTCAGTGCAACATTGAGGGCCGAAAGGCCTGTACTACACTGTAATGTTCTATGTTTTATTCAGGGAGGAGACCAAATCTGTAAACAATACCTTAGGTGCTGTCTCACCAATGCCCTGCATAAGATACTAAGATATCTCTGCATTAACACACTATTGTTTTTGCAATAAAGGGAAATATTCTGTAAGACATAGGTGCACAAGTAGGCTATTCGGTCCGTCCAGTCACCATAAAACAGTCATCATGTTTGCAATTTATCTTGCCGATGGAGAGAGATTCGATTGTGAGCAGAGAATACAATAAATAAGATTGAACATACAAATAATTCATTGCTTCACCTGGAAATTGTGTTTTGGGTATTCAATAGTGAGGGAGGAGGGGGTATAAAGGCAAGGGTTACTGCAATTACATGGAAAGGTGTTGTCTATGGAGGATGAGATGCTGTGGACGATGGTTGGGTCCAGAACATCTTATTCTAAGAAACTATCTAAGAAACTATTCTATGAACTCCTCATTGAGGTTAATTTTGCTTTAGAGTTCCAAAGAAGGGTCACTGGACCTGAAACATTAACTCTGCTTTCTATCCACAGATGCTGCCAGATTTTCTGAGTTCCTCCAGCTATTTCTGTTTTTATTTCAGATTTCCAGTGTCTGCAGTTCTTTGCTTTCTTTCTTACCTTTGCTTATTTGCCTTTTCCAGTGAATATGTAAATTAAAATTTCCTCTGATTATAACCATGCTTTTCTGACCACTTCTCATTTTATCTTCATGTATCCCCGACCCTGACATATAGTCTTTGCATTACTTCCATCAGTGACTCCTTGCCTTTACCATTTTTATTTCGACCCAAACTACTTCCACATCTCAGTTTCCTGACCTTAGTCATCCGTCCCTATTGTGCTGATAACATCATTAACCAACAGAGTCACCCCTCCAGCATTCTCTACTTCCCTGTCATTTATAAATTTCCTGCAGTCTTCAAGGTTCAGGTCCCAATCCATCTGATTCTGAATCCATGTTTGTATAATGCCTTCCAGATTGTAATTACTCATTTGAATTCGCATTCTCAGCTCATCCATTTTTGCTTTGAATGCTACATGTATTATGATAGAGGCTTTAGTTTTATCCTTTTGCTCACTTAGTAAATTCTAGTCTTATCTATTAGATGGCTTTTAATTTCATACTGTCTATCCATTTCTGTCATGGTTTTCTCAATTTTGATCCTTTGCTCCCAGCACTGCCCTCTCCCCCAGTGCCACTGTTCAGTTTAAAATCCTCTCAACTTCCCTGGTGATGTCATTGGCAAGAACACAGCTCCAGCACAGTTGAGGTGGAGATTGTCCATTGGTGCAGATCCCCTCTCCTAATAAGACACTCTTGTCCTGTCACACTCAGGTATTATTGCCCTAAATGTTACCTTGCAGTATTGTGTTGTCCTTTGTCTTATCACTTCACCTTTGTCCATGGTTGAGGTGAAGACTATCATAGCAGTATAGCTTCCTCTTTTTCCCAGACCTTGTGCCAGTGCCCTATGAATCCAAATCCATTTCTCCCACAATAGTCTTTAAATTATACATTCACATCTCTGATCTTATTCGCCTTAAACCAAATTACACCACGTTCAGGTTCAGAGATGATTGCCTTTGAGGTTCAGCTTTCTAGTTTAGCCCCTGGCTTCACACAGTCCTTTAGCAGAACCTTTTGGGTCCCTGGACCCAAAATGTTAACCCTGCTTTCAGTCCACACATGCTGCCAGATCTACTGAGTTTTTCCACCCAATTCTAATTTTTATTTTCACCTCTTTCTTAGTTCTGCCTATGTCATTGGCATCTACATGGACCAGACAAATGAACCCCTCCCCCTTTCCCATTCCAAATTTCTCTCTAACTCTGAAGATATGCCCTTTAACCCTTGCACTGGGCAAGCAACATAGTATTCAGGAATCATGCTTTCCATTGCAGGAAGCATTATCTATTCCTGAACTATATTGTTCTCTACTCAATCTTCTTTCCTCATTCCTTTCTAAACTTGAATTGCCATGTCCCCACCCCATCACAATACAGGTAATTCTTGTTCCGGTAGTGCAATTTGGGTATAACATCACTGAAGAATTAGAGAACAGTGTTTTCGTGAACACTTACCTCTGTTCATAATATTGCAATTCCAGTGGCGATCGTTTCACACGTTACATTCTGTGCATGCGCAAATGTCAGCTGCCATCAGAACAAGTAAGAGGTACAGTACTGTACACTGAGCAACCTCATCTCAAACATTAAACTAATGAATGTTCATTGCTCTCCTGCTGAGACAAAAATATTCCTGTATAATTCCTATATAAGCCCTGTAGACTTCTTGCCGGACTGCACTACTCTTATACATACCATTTGCCTTCCTAATTTGTTCTTGTACCTGCATATCACAAAATCTAAGCCAACCTCCAAGAAACAGTCAGAAGTCAATCAACCGCAGCCATCCACTTCTACAACCATAAGTGCACCTGAAGGTGGTGATGATGAAGACTCTGTCCTCGCGATAACAATATTTTTTCAATGTAATGTGTTAACTTGACTTTTGTTTCGTTAAAAAAAATATGATTTTAATCTTCATTCAGGCAGTGCTATATGTTGTGTTAGGCTTTTTTTGAGTAATTGTGAGTGTTTTATTTTGCTGGTCTGCACCTAACCCCACCTTTCCCAAAGGCCCTGCTATTTCTACCTCGTGATTTCTCATTAAGCGAGGTTTCACAGGAACCCAACTACAGGCGTTACAGGAGAAATACCAGTTTGTTCATCTTCCTTACTGTTCCTGATCTTGTCCACACATGTTGCAATAGAATTTGTAGCTATTAACTCACTCAGGCTTGGTCAACATGGGTTCCATCATCGCAAATGTACATGTAACAGTAAATGTTTATTTGGGTTTTCTTAGTATAGACTGGTTAACTGCAGTCTCTACCTTGCCTACTATGAATAACTGAAGTAACATGTGTTTACATTTTGAGTCTAGTGTCATTTTGAAGAGCCATATCAACTTAACTCTGTTTCTCTCTCCACGGATGCTGCTGAATGTACTGAAATTCTCCAGCACTTTCTGTTTCTGTACACAAACTTGCACAACACACAAACACACACTCACCTTTGCATACCCACACAAAAACATAATACACACAGATGCACACACACGTACAAATGCTTGCATGCAGATGCATACAGACACTTGTGCACAGGAGTGCACATACACACACACAAAACACTCACACATAACTATATGCACTGGGACACAGACACACACATAGAGATACTCACACCACACTGACACACACACACACACACACACATATATGCATGCACATAGACACGCATACATTCTCTCACTCACATCCTCTCTGTCACGCACACTCTCTAACACACATTAAAACATCAGGTCTATGTAAAAATGACCTCAGGGAAATTTCATAATCTATCTCTTTTGAGCCAGCAGCTTTTATGTAAATAGCTAATTTTAGTTCCTCAGGAAGTGCAGCTGTGCTGCAAAATATTCATGAAACATCAGAAAGTAAGTATATTTGTTAAATATAAAGAAAAACACACTAATAGTGTCAGCAAGAGGAAGTGTAAAAAATAACTTGACAGTAATCAGTCAGCTCAATGATGTGTGAACTTAAGTGCAGAGCTCCTTGTAAGGAGTCTGAGAGCTGGGGAGATGTTCAGCATGTTGCGCTTATATCGACATTAGGATATGTCACTTGATACAACAAAGCTTATGTAGTATAAGAACATAAGATCATTCATAACATAAAAAACTAGAAGAATCCAATATAAGTTTATTATAGCTGATTATTGCATAAACATTTAATTATAACAGAGTAGCATTGAACTGCGTATTTCCCGTATAGTCATGCTTCAAGTGATTCTGCGATAAGACTAAGTCTGACGCTTTCATACTTCAGGACACATGCTATGGTACAGTGATGATACTATGAGCATGTTCCTTAAAGGTACACTGACATACTGACTGTGAGACACAACATCCTCCTTTTCCCTAAGCTTATAAAAAACTTCCGATATGTATGGATTTATGATAATTATACAAAAATGTAAGACAGAGTTTACAAGACTAAAATTTGAATGTAACACTTTTGAGGTTTTGACAACTCATCCTGGTCTGGTAATCATGTACCCATCTGGAGGGACACACATTGTTCCGTCTTGTATTTGTTTTACAACTTGGTTGTCTTGCTGCTAGTTGCTGAAACTCAACATCACCAAACAACCATCAATGTTAGAGTATTCTTCCTCATTCTCTTTGTGTCCAATTGGTGTGTAGATATTGGTCTGAACAGGCTGTGTCCCTTCATAATGTGGTACCATGATTATGATGACTTCTGAGCTTGTTGCATTTTTTAGAAAACTTTACTAGCAGCCAAATATTTGTATTTGGATTTTTAACTCACACACTCTGCCCAGCATGCAGTTTCGGTCATTCCCTTCCTGTTTGTTCATTGTGTATCTCTTTCATTCTTGCTGTCCTGAATGTCTTGTATCATAGAATGGTTAAATAATTAGTTGCTGAGCAAGGCCATTTGCACTTGCCTGCTGAGGATTAGTGGTGCCCTGCTGCTGGGGTTGATACATTTGGCAGAATCTTTGAATATCCTGATTCATCCCTGCTCAGTACACAGATCCACATGACAGCCATCTTGTGCATTCAATGCCCATGTGTCCCTGGTGTAACGTGGCCATGATATCTTGGTACAATGCTTCTGGGGATAGGACTTGCTTATCCCAAAAATAATGTCACACAATATGTCAGGTTTGTCTCCGTCTGGTTAATATGTGAAAATATACTCAGGTTAGGGTGAAAGTGGAAAGATATAAAAGAGACCTAAGGGGCAACTTTTTCACGCAGAGGGTGGTACGTGTATGCAATAAGCTGCCAGAGGATGTGGTGGAGGCTGATACAATTGCAACATTTAAGAGGCATCTGGATGGGTATATGAATAGGAAGGGTTTGGAGGGATATGGGCTAGGTGCTGACAGGTGGGACTAGATTGGGTTGGGATATCTGGACCAAAGGTCTGTTTCCATGCTGTACACCTCTATGACTCTATGACTCTACTACTTTACTTTAATAGACTATCCCAAGATCTTTTGCAACTCTCATATTTGCTCATCTTTAACAGTTGGAACAGTTCACTTGGGCTCTAGCCAAAAGCTAACAGCACAACTTTGAGAATATCTTCAATTTCTTAGTTGAGAGCTTAGTTATATAAAGCAAGAGGAATATCTTGGTCTTTGTGTGGGTTTGGTCATCTATTCCACATGTCAGATGTTATCGTCCTGACACCTGGCTTTTATCACACTTCAAAATCATATACATGAAGTTTGCAAACTGAAGGGGGTTCAGTCCTTTTCAGTCAGTTGAGGGTTAAATTTTCAGTCATATTGTAAAAGCAAATGGGAACCACAGATGTGCAAAAGCAGACTACAAGTACAGGAGCTGCACCATCAGCAAGATAGAGCTAGCTTGGGTGAAACATAGACAATGCTGATGAAAAACTGTAAAAAACTGTAGATATTATCTTATGATTGCTGCAATGATTTATATAAAGTTGTAGGCTTTTGTGGTACATCAGAATTTAGTTTTACACTTCATGATGATAAGACTGGCTCTCCCTGCTTACAAATAAAATAACCAATCATTAAACTGATATTCTGAGTCCTCTTACTATCTTTTGTTTAGATTAGAGTGGTGCTGGAAAAGCACAGCTGGTCAGGCAGCATCCGAGGAGCAGGAAAATCGATGTTTTGGGCAAAAGCCCTTCCTCTTACCAACTTGTCAAGTTGTCCTGATTGACTGATTGAATTATGTTACATGTGGTCTGTTGCTCCACACTGGATGTGGTGTGAATCTGATGAATTGTAACTGCACCATGATCTGTAGTCCTGCCACTGCCGATCTTTGGTGTCAAACAGGTTGAGGACTTTAGGCAGCCATAACAATCTTACATATTGGCACTTGGTGTGATTACACTTACAAACATCATTGGTGATTGGTTGTTAGCTGTGAGATTGTCTGCCAGCTCCACTTGCTGAAATGCATGTCTTTCCAGGATGTGAGGTGGTATTATGTTGGGTGAGCTCCTCAGTCAATTTTACCTTTCAACGTGCGTCTTTCAATCTTTTAAGGACACATATTAATAAGTAAAAAAGCTTCTAATCATCTTATACTGTCAGCAGGCAGTGTGAGGTTAACAATATGGAAAGCTTGATCATCTTCTGAGATTTGTCTTTCACTTGCTTGGCTTTAAACCTTGGTGATAATTTTGTGTACTTATATTTCTTAACACTTTCTTTGATGCCAGCATTGTGGTATTATGTGACTTGCTGGTCACCAATATTTCACCCTGGGATCTGGCTTGGCCTTTGAACACAGAAATGCAGGAAACCTGGTTCTGGTATCACTTTGTGACATACATTTTACAACTTTTGGGCAGATGCAACAGACAGCATCAGTTACAGGTTTTGTTAGTTTGCTGACTAGACCAATAATGTTGGTTGCACTAAAGCAGGTCATTATTGTTGGCCTGACAGTGTAATTTCATACCTACATCTTTCCTCAAGTAATGTGTCAATGTGTCATTCTTTTCTGTGCCCAAAAGATCCTTCCTAAAGCTTTAATTGGTGCAGCAGCAATGATTAACTCAATGAATCTCTCTGGCAGTTCCTCTTTGGAAACATCAGAGGATCAGTTTTGAGGGTGCTCTACATTGGAGGGTTATAACAGAGGGAACACCACACTGTCAGAGGGTCATGACAAAGAGAATGCTGCACTGTCAGAGGGTCAGTATTGCATGAGCTCTGCACTAGAGGAGGATCAGTACTGAGGGAGCGCTGCACTATCAGAGGATCAGTACTGAGATAATTCTGCACTGTCGAAGGCATAGGTCTGAGCTGGTGCCATACTGTCAGACTGTGGGAGAACCATACCATCAGAGGGTCAGTACTGACCGAGTACAGCATGGTTTAATGTTTTTTTAATTCATTCACACAGGGGATGTTGGCATGGCTGACTGTGCTAGTATTCATTGCCTATTCCTAACTGCTCAGAGGGCAGTTGAGAGTCACATGTAGGCCAGGTCAGGGGAAGTTGACAGATTTCCTTTCCTGAAGAACATTAGTGAGCCAGATGGGTTTTTCCAACAATGGTTTCATGGTCATCAGTGCATTCTCAATTACAGATTTTTTTTATTGAGTTCAAATTCCACTATCTGCCATGGCGTGATTCAAACCTGAGTCCCCAGAACATTAGCTGAGTTTCTGGTTTAATAGTTAAGCAACAATACCACTTACCCTGCATCATCTCCCACTTATTTGAGGGTCCATGATACAGGGAGTGTTGTACTGTTGGTGTGTAATGCTGAGGAATGATGCTGTGACCTTTTACAATGAGTTAGATAAGGTTGGTTAATATGTCATTGTTCATAGAATGTTACTATTGGCCAATCAGCATCAAGTCCACCATAATTTAAGGAATGACCAGACTAGGATATAATTGCCACTGGATGTCTATAACAATGGAGACTGGAGAATCTGTCACTAAACTGTGGTAACTGCAAAATCAGCATGAGGCTAACAAAGTAATTAATAATGAGAAACTATTCCCCTTGCCTGCCCCTCGGATGCCAGTAATTTAATCCATATTCTCATTGCTTGGCTAATTACTCTTTAACCAGCTGTGAACAGAAACTTGAGTCGCTGACATATTAAATCAGACAAGCAGAGTGAATGGTTGAATCCCTGGTGAGTATTCAGCGAAATGCTCCATATACCATCACAGTCACATGGAGGCGGAAGACCCGACTCTGCAACACAGATTCTGTGCAAATGTAGTCAGGCAATGTAGATCAAAACAATGTGTAAAGACACTTTTGTTTTATGGACTGTGTGCTACAAAATTGGAAAAGATATTACTTCAAACCAAGGAAACTGTGGAAGAAGATGTTTGCAGATTTAGTAATAAGTTACTGGAGGGCAAGGTGAGAAGTTGGTGCAACGTTGCCTTATTCAAGCAGTAAGGAAGAATGATACAAAATAAGCACTGTGTGTATGCCGAGTGCAGTTTTGTCCAGAGTCAGTCTTTTGACTGGTTTTTCAATCAGGACTAGTTGTGTGATTTCAAGAGAGCTTGTCATAACCATTTCTTGATTAGCTCCTGGGCAAGGGCAGAAATGGGCTTTTCTTTGGACTAGACAACAGATGCTTCTAGCCTGCAAAGCAAAGGCAGCTACAGCTCTCTCTGTCTCCATTGTGTGTGGAGAAATAATGGAATACCTCCTGGTAGCTGTTCTCACTCACTATTTCCCTCTAATCTCTCTTTATACAATCACTATTTTGAAAGGAAAAGCGGAGATAAAAAAATCTTCAGAGGACATGAGTTGTCGAATCCTCAGTCAGTGACTGAAAGACTGGGAATCGGTGCATCTACAACCTCAAGTCATCAGCAAAGAATTGGAAGAAATCCGTCAAGACAAAACTGAAAGAAAAGAATTCATTGACATCTATAGTTTGGACAGATGCCAGAACTCTCTCACTATTTTTCCTCTTCATCCCTCAAGCTTTTGTCTTGTCTTGTCTTGTCTCTTTGTGTGTCTATTGCACTTTTATGGAAATTTTTTAAAGCGGTCGATTTTCAGATACAAAATTATAGATCAACAATTCATGTCTGCTTCTTTACATTGGTTAAAAGTTTGATTGAAATAAACGGTGATTTTCTTGTCAATAAAAAAGGTCTGCATATTCTTTTAACCTGAATTAGTGAGACAAAATTAGGGAAATTCAGTGGTTTAATCAAATTTTCCCACTTGTGATGATTTTGGGAAAAGGAGTGTTTAATAAGCACAACGTGGGATTGGTTACAGAGTAAAGTTCCTTCTACATTTTCAAATTCAACTAAAGTTCCCTCTATTCTTTGAAACCAAAATTAAATGGAAAGTAAAGATCCCTCGAAACAGTTCCCATTATACAGTCCCCAGACAGGGACAGCATGGGGTTAATTGTGAAGTAAAGCAGTCTCTACAATGTCCCCATCAAACACTCCCCGGTCAGAGACTGCACAGGGTTAGCCACAAAGTCAAGCTCCCACAACACTATCCCCCGATCAAGTACTCCCAGGACAGACAGCATGGGGTTAGATACAAAGTAAAGCTCCCTCAATGTTATCCCCATCAAATACTCCCAGGACAGAGACAGCACAGCATTAGATACAAAGTAAAACTCCCTCAATACTATCCCCATCAATCACTCCCAGGACAGACAGCATGGGGTTAGATACAAAGTAAAGCTCCCTCTCCATGCCCTCATCAAACCATTCCAGGACAGAAACAGCATGGGGTTAGATACAGAGTAAAGCTCCTTCTGCTTTTTTGAACTGAAAATAAAATTCTTTCGACATTGTCCCAATCTCAGAACAGGTATGCATGGGCATTAGATGCAGAGTATTGGTTAGTTACAGACAGAGATTGCATGTGGAATTGTAATAATGTGGCTAATAGGACTTTAGTTAGGCTGCAGTTGGAATATTGTGTATGGTTCACACCACCAGAAGGATATGGAGCCTTTAGAGAGGGTACAGAAAACTGTTACCAGAGTACGAATAGTTGATTGGTGGGAAACCAACTTAAATGTGGCTGAGTTTCATTAAATAAATTGGGGCTAAAGGTTAGCAGGAGAAACTACAGCTGAACAAGGGTTACTTTTGAAGAAGAGACAATCTGCGCACAATTAAGATGTAGTTCCTCAAAAGAGAAAAGTTCAACAAACCATTCCTGCTCCCTTCATATTAAAAGAGGTGTAAATTATGATTAAAAAATAAACAAGTCTGCTTATGATAGATGTCGCATAGAAAATACAATTGAGAACCAGTCAAGGGTGTGGGGCTGGGGGAGCACAGCAGATGGGGCAGCATCCGAGGAGCAGGATAGTTGACGTTTCAGGCATAGGCTCTTCACCGGGAAGCGTTGATCCTCCTGATCCTCGGATGCTGCCTGGCCGGCTGTGCTTTCCCGGCACCACACCATTTGACTCTGCTCTCCTTCCTGTCGTAAGGATGTTGTGAGACTTGAGAGGGTTCAGAGGAGATTTGCAGGGATGTTGCCAGGGTTGGAGGATTTGAGCTTTGGGAAGAGGCTGAACAGGCGGGGGCTGTTTTCCCTGGAGCGCTGGAGGCTGAGGGGTGACCTTATAGAGGTTTGCAGAATTATGAGGGGCATGGATACGGTAAATAGACAAGGTCTTTACCCAGGGGTGGGGGAGTCCAGAACTAGAGGGCATAGGTTTAGGGTTTATGGGGAAAGATTTAAAAGAGACCTAAAGGGGCGACTTTTTCATGCAGAGGGTGGTGCGTGTACGGAATGAGCTGCCAGTGAAAGCGTGGAGGCTGGTACAACTACAACATTTAAAAGGCATCTAGGTGTGTATATGAATAGGAAGGGTTTGGAGGGATATGGGCCGGGTGCTGGCAAATGGGACTAGATTAGGTTGGGATATCTGGTCGGCATGGACAGATTGAACCGAAGGGCCTGTGTCCGTGCCATACATCTCTATGACTCTATGACTCTAAGATACAAGGTTCAGAGAGGAAAAGGAGAAGTCAAGAGAGATTATGAGAAAAAGATTGGTTGCTAACATAAAAACGAATCCAAAGTCTTCCATAGGGAAATAATAATTAAACAGATGGTAAAAAGGAGACTAACGCCAGTTAGGCTTCACAAAAGGGAGATACACATGAATATAGAGATCAGGGCTAGGGTACTAAATGATCACTTTGCATTTGTCTTTGCTACAGAAGACAATGCTACCCCAGCAATTGTGACCAAGAGGAAATTGTGATACTAAAATGATTTAAAACTGATAAGGAGAGGTGTAAGATAGGCTTTCTGTTCCTCAACTTGATAAAGAAATACTAAAGTTACATTCAAGAGTATGAGGGGAAGTGAGAGTAGAAATTTTCATGGCATTGACCACCTTCTTTGAATATTCCTCAGCTGAGGAGTGGTGCAAAGGAGTGTAGAATTGGAAATGTAACAACATTATCTAAAAAAGGGCACAAGGATAAATGAGTGCAGAGATCTATCCCTGAGTCTATATCATGTCCTACATGCTGGTGGTAATCCAATGTGTCATGACACTAGTGTTGGTAATTCTGCTGTGCTTGTGACTGAAGGCAGAAACAATGACAGGATGAAATCTCTGAGGTCCTAGAGCAAGCATTATCAAAGGGGAATGAACATGCTGCACTTCATTATATCTTCAAGACCCCGAGGATGGCTCTGTGAGATTTTAAAGGGTGGACTGTGTAAAGGTTCATTTAAAACAATGAAATGATCTGAAAGCCAAAAATATATGAAGTTTGCTCTATTGAAAAGTTAATGGTTAGACAGTGATTAGAAACATCACTGGTTTTAACATGTCTGAAACAATGTGTGTATGTTTAAATCAACTGCTGTAAGCTCAGCAGTGATAACTACACTGTCACAGTGTGTCTGTCTAAAGTTCTGTTTAAAACAGAACATCAGATGTGATAATGTGGACTATCAACTAACTAGAGAATGCTTAATCACAGAGTTACACTGTGTAAATATCACATGGTTCATCAGATGATATAAAGACGGTAACAGCCTAGGCAAGCTAAGATTGAGGTCAAAGTTCATTAAAACCAAGAGTTAAACTACCTTTCAGGGAAAACAAACAAGTCCTAATTGATAATTGTTGAAATCAACCATGGAAAACAAGACACCATATGATTTTTGCCAGTGGTCAAACTGAACAAATTACTGGAGAATGGACAACCTCAAAACTTGAATGCACAGCTGATCTGGGTAGATGGAGGGTATAAGGAAATTTGCCTAGAGGAATAGTCAGCTAACTCAGGAGGTAATCTGATGGGTAACTGGAGGCTAAGACTGAGACTGAGACTGAGACTGAGACTGAGAGGGTGACTGAGAGGGTGACTGATCACGAGTTTTGCTCTGACCCCCCAGTCAAGTCCATGTAAACTGATTCATTTGTGATTGTGTGCATTGTATGAGTCATAGAGTCATAGAGATGTACAGCATGGAAACAGACCCTTTGGTCCAACCTGTCCACGCCGAGCAGATATCCCAACCCAATATAGTCCCACCTACCAGCACCCGACCCATATCCCTCCAAACCCTTCCTATTCATATATTCATCCAAATGCCTCTTAAATGTTGCAATTGTACCAGCCTCCACCACTTCCTCTGGCAGCTCATTCCATACACATACCACCTTCTGTGTGAAAACGTTGCCCCTTATGTCTCTTTTATATCTGTCCACTCTCACCCTAAATCTATGCCTTCTGGTTCTGGACTCCCCAACCCCAGGAAAAAGACTTTGTCTATTTACCCTATCCATGCCCCTCATAATTTTGTAAACCTCTATAAGGTCACCTCTCAGCCTCCGAAGCTCCAGGGAAAACAGCCCCAGCCTGTTCAGCCTCTCCCTATAGCTCAAATCCTCCAACCTTAGAAACGTCCTTGTAAATCTTTTCTGAACCAGTTCAAGTTTCACAATATCTTTCTGATAGGAAAGAGACCAGAATTGCATGCAATATTCCAACAGTGGCCTAACCAATGTCCTGTATGGCCGCAACATGACCTCCCAACTCCTGTACTCAACACTCTGACCAATAAAAGAAAGCATATCAAACGCCTTCTTCACTATCCTATCTACCTGCTACTCCACTTTCAAGGAGCTATGAACCTGCACTCCAAGGTCTCTTTGTTCAGCAGCACTCCCTAGAACCTTACCATTAAGTGTATAGATCCTGCTAAGATTTGCTTTCCCAAAATGCAGCACCTCGCATTTATCTGAATTAAACTCCATCTGCCACTTCTCAGCCCATTGGCCCATCTGGTCAAGATCCTGTTGTAATCTGAGGTAACCCTCTTCGCTGTCCACTAAACTTCCAATTTTGGTGCCATCTGCAAACTTACTAACTGTACCTCTTATGCTCGCATCCAAATCATTTATGTAAATGACAAAAAGTAGAGGACCCAACACCGATCCTTGTGGTACTCCACTGGTCACAGGCCTCTAGTCTGAAAAACAACCCTCCACCACCACCCTCTGTCTTCTACCTTTGAGCCAGTTCTGTATCCAAATGGCTAGTTCTCGCTGTATTCCATGAGATCTAACCTTGCTAATCAGTCTCCCATGGAGAATCTTGTCGAACTCCTTATTGAAGTCTATATAGATCACATCTACTGCTCTGCCCTCATTAATCCTCTTTGTTACTTCTTCCAAAAACTCAATCGTTTGTGAGACATGGTTTCCCACACACAAAGCCATGTTGACTATCCCTAACCAGTCCTTGCCTTTCCAAATACATGTACATCCTGTCCCTCAGGTTTCCCTCCAACAACTTGCCCACCACAGACGTCAGGCTCACTGGTCTATAGTTCTCTGGCTTGTCCTTACCACCCTTCCTAAATAGTGGCACCATGTTAGCCAACCTCCAGTCTTCTAGCACCTCACCTGTGACTATTGATGATACAAATATCTCAACAAGAGGCCCAGAAATCACTTCTCTAGCTTCCCACGGAGTTCTTGGGTACACCTGATCAGATCCTGGGGATTTATCCACCTTTACCCATTTCAAGACATCCAGAACTTCCTCCTCTATAATATGGACATTTTGCAAGGTGTCACCATCTATTTCCCTGCATTCTTTATCTTCCATATCCTTTTCCACAGTAAATACTAATGCAAAGTACTTATTTAGTATCCCCCCATTTTCTGCGGCTCCACACAAAGGCCGCCTTCCTGATCTTTGAGGGGCCCTATTCTCTCCCTAGTTACCCTTTTGTCCTTAATGTATTTGTAAAAAACCTTTGGATTCTCCTTAATTCTATTTGCCAAAGCTATCTCATGTCCCCATTTTGCCCTCCTGATTTCCCTCTTAAGTATACTCCTACTGCCTTCTAAGGAGTCACCTGATCTATCCTGTCTATACCTTACATATGTTTCCTTCTTTTTCTTAACCAAATCCTCAATTTCTTTAGTCATCCAGCATTCCCTTTACCTACCAGCCTTTCCTTTCACCCTAACAGGAACATACTTTCTCTGGATTCTCATTATCTCATTTCTGAAGGCTTCCCATTTTCCAGCCGTCCCTTTACCTGCGAACATCTGCCCCCAATCAGCTTTTGAAGGTTCTTGCCTAATGCCGTCAAAATTGGCCTTTCTCCAATTTAGAACTTCAACTTTTAGATCTGGTCTATCCTTTTCCATCACTATTTTAAATCTAATAGAATTATGGTCGCTGGCCCCAAAGTGCTCCCCCACTGACACCTCAGTCACCTGCCCTGCCTTATTTCCCAAGAGTAGGTCAGGATTTGCACCTTCTCTAGTAGGTACATCCACACACTGAATCAGAAAATTGTCTTGTACACACTTAACCAATTCCTCTCCATCTAAACCCTTAACACTATGGCAGTCCCAGTCTATGTTTGGAAAATTAAAATCCCCATACCATAACCACCCTATTATTCTTACGGATATCTGAGATCTCCTTACAAGTTTGTTTCTCAATTTCCCTCTGACTATTAGTGGGTCTATAATACAATCCCAATAAGGTGATCATCCCTTTCTTATTTCTCAGTTCCACCCAAATAACTTCCCTGGATGCATTTCTGGGAATATCCTCCCTCAGCACAGCTGTAATGCTATCTCTTATCAAAAACGCCACTCCTCCTCTTCTCTTGCCTCCCTTTCTATCCTTCCTGTAGCATTTGTATCCTGGAACATTAAGCTGCCAGTCCTGCCCATCCCTGAGCCATGTTTCTGAAATTGCTATGATATCCCAGTCCCATGTTCCTAACCATGTCCTGAGTTCATCTGCCTTCCCTGTTAGGCCCCTTGCATTGAAATAAAGGCAGTTTAATTTATTAGTCCTACCTTGTCCCTGTCTGCCTTGTCTGTTTGATTCACTTCTGTTCTCAACTGTACCAGTCTCACATTGACCTCTTTCCTCACTATCTCCCTGGGTCCCACCCCCCCCACCTTACTAGTTTAAATCCTCCCAAGCAGTTCTAGCAAATTTCCCTGCCAGTATATTAGCCCCTTTCCAATTTAGGTGCAATCCATACAGGTCACTTCTACCCCAAAAGAGATTCCAATGATCCAAAAATGTGAATCCTTCTCTCATAAACCAGCTCTTCAGCCATGCATTCATCTTCTTTTAGTATTTTGCATTGTGCCTCATTTTAATAAACAACATTGGTTGTATATTTTGTTGGTAGAACTGCCTTGGGTCATTGATGTGGGTAAAGCCAAGTGACCAGGGAAAGTTGGAATAAAAGCTGCATATGGATTTCAAGAAGGCATTTGATAAAGTACCCCACAATGGACTTGTGAGGAAAGTATCAACGTGGATACAAAATTGCCTAAATGACAGGTATCAGGAAATATTGGACAATGAATATTTTTCAGGCTGGCAGAAGTCTTGTAGTAGAGTTTCCTAGGGATCAGTGTTGGAATGTTTGCTTTCCCAAAACTATATTAATGATATATATTTTGAGTACACAGGTACAAGTTTAAAGATTATATATGTTATGAAATTTGGAAGCATTACAAACACCTAAAAATTCTGGTCTCTTTCTGGGGCAGCACCGTGGCACAGTGGTTAGCCTTACAGTGCCAGGCACCCGGGTTCAATTCCTCGGGCAACTGTCTGTGTGGAGTTTGTACATTCTCCCCGTGTCTGCATTGGTTTCCTCCCACAGTCCAAAGATGTGCAGGTTAGGTGAATTGGCCATGCTAAATTGCCCATAGTGTTAGGTGAAGGGAAATGGGTCTGGGTGGGTTGCTCTTCGGAGGATCGGTGTAGACTTGTTGGGCCGAAGGTCCTGTTTCCACACTATAAGTAATCTAATCTTTCCTATTGGAAGGATGTTGTGAAACTTGCAAGGGTTCAGAAAAATTTATAAGGATGTTGCCAGGATTGGAGGATTTGAGCTATAGAGAGAGGTTGAATAGGCTGGGCTATTTTCCCTGGAGCGTCGGAGGCTGAGGGGTGACCTTATCGAGGTTTATAAAATCATGAGGGACATGGATAGGGTAAATAGGTAAGGTCTTTTCCCTGGAGTGGGTGAGTCCAGAACTAGAGGGCATGGGTTTAGGGTGACCTAAGGGGCAACGTTTTCATGCAGAGGGTGGTGCGTGTATGGAATGAGCTGCCAGAGGAAGTGGCGGAGGCTGGTACAATTACAGCATTTAGAAGGCATCTGGATGGGTATATGAATAGGAAGCGTGTACAGGGATATGGGCCAAGTGCTGGCAAATGGGACTAGATTAGGTTGGGATATCTGCTTGGCATGGACAAGTTGGACTGAAGGGTCTGTTTCTGTGCTGTACATCTATATGTCTCTATAACTGTGAGGAGACAGTGTAAAACTTTAAAAGGACATAGACAATTTGATTGAGTGGGCAAATAGCTGGCAGATGAAATTCAATTTAAAAAAGAATAGGAGTACAAAGATGTACTGTGGTAGAAAGGACAGGGAGAAGCAGAATAAAAGAAACAGTGCAATACTAAATGTATGCAGGAGCAGAGAGACCTGGCTTTAAATGTGTGTACAACATTAAAGCCAGCAGGACAGGTTGAAACACAGTTAAGAAAGCATCTAGTATCCTAGGATTTATGAACAGGGCACAGTGTACAAGAGCAAAGAATATATGTTGGATTTAGGTAAGATAGTAGTTCAGCCTCACCTGGAGTATCATCTCCAGGTTTGGACACCGTGCTTTAGGAAGATTATGAATGCATTGGAGAGAGGGCAAAAGAAGTTAATGAGAATGGTTTCAAGAATGACAAACTTCAGCTCTGAAAAAAGTGGTGAGCATCCCCCTTGGAGAAGAGAAGGTTGCAAGGAGATTTGATTCAGGATTACAAATTCAAGAGGAGCCAGACAGAGTCAATTGGGTGAAACTGCTATTCAGAAATTGCTGGTGAACCAGAGATCACAGATCGAAATTCCTGGACTAAAGGAAGCAAAAGTGATGTGAGGAAAAATATTTACATGTGGTTGAGATTTGGAATGCACTGACTGAGAGTTTGGTGGAGACAACTTCCAATTAAGTTTTCAAAAGGTCATTGTCCAGAGGTTAAAAGGTTGTGTCTAAGAAGGGAATTGTTCTGAGTTGGAATCTTAAATAAAACTTAAATCTGTGTACATCCACAGATCTTACCATCATGCTTCCTTGGCGAGTCTAGTTTCATTAATTAAAAAGCAGTACACAGAACAGATTTCTGGAATGAGGTTGTGTACATTGACAAGAGAGAGCATTAGTCACAATTACTGTAACAGCCAAAGAGAAATGTCAACAACAAACAGCAGGGAAGCATTTTGCAATGTTACAGTGCAACTGACTGGAGAGTGGCAATTCAAGACAGACTTAATTACAGAAAACAAAACACTACCAGGAGACAAATTTTCACAAAGGTATGTAAGGCGAATGCAATAACTATTGCGACATTAGATTTGGGAACTATGTAAAGTATTCCTGGGAGAATAGGACAAGTGTTGTTAATGCTTGTGCTTTCGTTAGTAGTTATGAAAAAGGTGTGGTTAAAAGTGAATGTGGTTGATAACGTTACTCTCCATCTCCTTTCTATCCTGATGAATTAGGTGGAATATAACTCTCTAATGAACAGTGTACACACATCCTTTCGGGACACAAGACCACTGAGTTCCAAGCTGCCCCATCACCACCTTTTAACCCGAACTTTTAACCTAAAATTAAATTCAAAAAGATAATGTTAGAAATAGGACTAGACCATTCAGCCCTTCAATGCCTGCCATATGAGATGGCTAAATTGCTCCAGGCCTCAACACCTCTTCCTTGTCAGCTTCTTATAATCTTCAACTTTTTGATATTTCAAACATCTATCTATCGTCTCTTTAAATACTTCCAGCGATCTAGCTTCCACAGCTCTCTGGGCCAGAGAATTCCAGACATTCACTATCTCTGGGAGAAGAAGTCCACTTGAATCTGTTGTGACTGAGTCTTCCCTTATTCTGTAACTATAACCCATTATTCCCAGAGTCATTACAGAAGTTAAAGGGTTTAAAACATTTGCAGAATTCCACCATTTACCATCCATTAGACCCCGGTTGACAGAAGGCATGGACCAAAGTTCTGTTCTTTACAAGAATTACCATGTAAATAAATAAATTCTAACTATGAATAAACAATATGACTGTCCACAGATATCTCTACTAGTTAAAACTGTAACCTACTCATAAAATCCCCATTTACACACATATGTAGCTATTCTCAATACATTAACACTTTCAGCCCAGAAATCAGCCAAGAGAATTTTTTTTAACCTGCCTCCAGTGCCAATATATTCTTTCTTAAATATGGAGACTAAACTGTATCCTGTACTCCAGGTGCAGCTCACCAACATCCTGTTCAGTTACAACAAGATTTCACTATGTTTAAACCACAACCCCTAGCAATGAAGGCAAAATTTACATTTGCCTTTTAATTAGTTGCTGTCCCTAGATGCTAACATTTTGTATTTCATGCACATATTCCATCCATGCTACATATTTTTACAGTTTCTCTCCATTTAAATAATAGTATGCCTTTTGGTTCTTCTTACTAACATGTATGATATCACACTTCCCTTTGTTAAACTCCATATGCCAGGTTTTTGCCCACTCACTTAACCTATCTAAACCCCTTCCAGATTCTGTGGGTCTTCATCACAATATGCCCTCCCACGTATTTTTATACTTACAGCAAATTTGGATGCTTTATACTCTGCCCCTCATCCTTCCTCCAATTCACTGCTTTAGATAGTAAATGATTGAGGTCCTAGGACTGATTTTTGTGAGGGTAATCCACTAGTTATATCTTTCCAACCTGAACATGACCCATTTAGCTGAACTCTCTGATTTCTATGTTAAGCAAACCTCAATTCATGCTAATACATTAAACCAAATATCATGACCTCCTTTCTTGGCCAATCATCTTTTAAATGGTGACTTTTCAAATCCCATATGGAAATCAAAATACATCACATCTCCAGCTGTATATTGTATATTGATGGTTCATTTCTTTTTAAGGAGAGAGGTGTAATGATGCTAGGCTTTAAGAAGTGAATTTTAATTTTTTTTGAAGAGAGATTTTAAGGCAGGGCGGACAAACTACCTCGTGAAGGCTCATAAAGTAAACAGCGTTGGATGCCCTGGGTTTTTTTTAAGTTGGAACAATAGAAACAGCCTGGATAGGTGTGGCCTACTCTCACAGAACAGGATTTTTAGCTTTGAGATTCAGCAGCAGTTGCTATTGGAGTCCCAATGGGGTTGAAAGCTGCAGTAAGTGTTTTCTGGCTGTAACCCTCTCTGAGTTTTTGCTTGATATTCTTACTCTTCCATGGATTACATGTGAGATCATCTCTTTCTGACTTTGCCTTTCTGTCATGGGATGTGTTTATGGCATGTTACTATATTGGGGCAGTTAATTAGTAATAGTTACTGTAACTATTATTTTGTTTAGCTTTCCAATAGAGTTAAGGTATTCTAAGTTCTTCTTTCTTTGGTTGTATTTTAACTACCGCGTTTAAATACATTGTGTTTCGGTTAATGTCGAGTAGTTTGACCAGTCACATTTCATCTGGAACACAGCACTTCACATTTGCCTTCAAAATAAGAAAATGTTAGGGTCCAGGCTACCTTCTTCAAATGTTTTGAGGGGATCTGGTCTAGTTCATAACACCTCGTTTCATCAGACTAATTGCTGATGCTGACTTTCGCTGGGTACAGTTCCTAAAGGTGCTGACTTGCACGGTGTTACAACTCACGTCATCTGTCTCTACATTCTGTACATTTAACTATCAGGTTTAATTATGCATAGGGAATAATCCTCTTTACACACCTCTTTATCTCTCTAATCGTTTCTTCACTATTTTTCTTTTCTTTATATAAATGATTGTATTTTGATTTGGAAATATATCACCATTCCTTCACTTCCACTGGGTCGAAGTCCTGGCATTCCCTCCCAATGGGCACACTGGATCTACCTACAGAATGTGGACTGCCATGATTCAAAAAAGCAGCTCACCACCATCTTCTCAGCGATGGGCAATAAATGCTGGCCTGGCAGCGACGTCCATGCCCACGGTTGAATATATAAAAATTCTTTCAGGATCTGAGACTGTTTTCACCTCTTCATTTTAACAGAAAATCCCTTTTAAAGGCAGAGTAAGTGAAAATGGAATGTTTACTCAACAATTTTCTGGAATCACTCAGGGAACAGAGTATCCTCTCCTTGCGATGGAGGTTTCAGTTAAATATTGACTGTGCCAGACAGGAAGTGCTGTTGCATAGAATGTGATCTGAACCAGTCTAATAAACAATTCCAGGAAAAAACCCTGAACACCCTCAAAATCTCCTTGCTCATGTCTACCCTTGTACAATCACTAATGGCATATATAGCACAGGTACAGGCCAGTCAGTTCCTGTTTGGTCCATGCCAGTTCATCTTTCCACACATTGTACTTTACCCTTTCACCTTAACCTTCTGTCCCTTTCTGTCTCAATTGTTTATCCAGTTTGGGCTTAAAGGTATTCATGCTATTCATCTCCAAGGGATCTTGGTTCATAAGGCATATGTTCAAAGTAGCAGGTTATATAAAACTTGAGGGTATTGCAAATCATGAAAAGGTCAATGTAGAACTTGAAATAGACCATGACAAGTTGGTAGAGGAGGCATTAGGTGGCAGATGAAGTTCAATGTACATAAACGTGAGGTGATGCATTTGGTAGAACATGGAGAAGCAATATAAAATAAAGGGTACAACTCTAAACAGGATGCAGGAGCAGAGAATCTAGGGTGCATATGCAGATAAGTAATTCCATCTGGTACAACAGATGGAGACAGCAGTGTATAAAGCACACAACAGTTTAAAGGACATGTCTTTTTTCATCTTCCTGCATTTTTATTGAGGACTAAAATGGGAAAACAAGGCTTTTGAAAAACAAGGATTGTGGGATGGACTTCTGCACTTTTTAAAAGCGAGTTACTGACACACATTGTAGATACCATTTATATTATTATTTGCTCAGCAGTGGAAGAGGTGGAATTGCAAAAGAATTGCATCTCGGGGTGCTGGGACCCTTGTTGTTTGTTATGTCTCATAATGACTTGGTAGAAGATGTGATTGGTAAGCTTGCAGATGACACAGAATGTGTCTGGTGCTGTTGATAGTGATGGTCTCAGGCTCTGAAATTGTTCAGCTGGTAAATTGGGCAGAGCAATGTCAAATGCAATTTATTCCTGATTAGTGTGAGGTGACGCATTTTGGGGGGTCTAATAAAGGGAAGAATATACAGAGTGAATGCCCCTAGAGAGTACTGAGGAACACATGGACCTGGGTGTACAAATCCATAGATGCCTGAGGGTGTCAGCACAGTTAGTCACAGTGATGAAGAAAGCATATGGGACACTTGCCTTCACCAGCTGGGGAACTGAATATCAGAGCAAGGAAGACTTGTTGCAACTTTATTGAGCATTGGTTCGACGACAGATGGAATACTCTGCGCAATTCTGGTCACCACAGAAGGACGTGATTACACTGGAGAAGGTATAGAGGAATTTCACCAGGGTGTTTTCTGGGATGGAAAGTTTCAGTTATGAGGTGAAACTGGATAGGCTGTTTTTTTCTCCCCCAGGAGCAGAGGTTGAGGGGAGGATCTGGTTAAGGTATGCAAAATTATGAGAGGCATTGACAGGGTAGATTGTGAGAATCTCCTCCCATGGCAGCTGTGTCAAAGACCAGAGGGCACAAGCTTAAGGTGAGGATCGAGCAGTTTAGCGGATATCTGAGAAAATATTGTTTCACTCAGAGAGTGGCAGAAATATGAAATGTGCTGCCCGAGAAGGTGGTGGAAGCAGGTACTTTTGTAACTTTAAGAAGCATCTGATAAGCATTTAAAATGACATGGCACAGTAAGCTATGGTAAAAACAATGACTGCAGATGCTGAAAACCAAATACTGGATTAGTGGTGCTGGAAGAGCACAGCAGTTCAGGCAGCATCCAACGAGCAGCGAAATCGACGTTTCGGGCAAAAGCCCTTCCTGATGAAGGGCTTTTGCCCGAAACGTCGATTTCGCTGCTCGTTGGATGCTGCCTGAACTGCTGTGCTCTTCCAGCACCACTAATACAGTAAGCTATGGACCAAGTGCAGATCAACAGGATTAGTACAGTTTGATTTTTGTTGGTCGGCATAGACACGGTGAGCTGAACGGCCTGTTTCTATGCTGTATGACTCTATAAGTTAATCTTCAAAATTTTTAAGAAGGCACAGAAATAAAAAGACACAGTCTCAATAAATATTACATGTGATATCTTCCATGTGCCTATAGAAAACTTTTGGAATCTCATTTGTGTTGACTGTCAAACCCTTTTCCATAATGGCTCTGTTTCTTTTATATACGTTTTCACCTCTCCTCTGTCCCATCTGCTTGGTTCTGAATTGAATTTTATCCCTGACATCTGTATGAGCATACTTTTTGTTCATTATCCTAATTCCTATCTCCTCTTACATATGAAAATCTCTAGATTTCTTTGAACGATCTTTCCTTTTTGAGGGGATATATCTTGATTATAACCAAACCATATCTTCTTTGTAGATAGCTCATTGTTCCAGTCAAGTTTTCCAGTCAATCTGTTGTTCCAAGTCCAACCGGATTCATTCCTCCCATTGACCAATCAGGTTGTACTTTCTACCTGTCATCACCTATCCCCACCTCACCACCCTGCCCCCCCATCCCCCTTTTATCTGCAGCTCCCCCTACACCCACCCCCAGTCCTGAAGAAGGGTCACACCTGAAAAGTTGACTTCTCCACCTCCTGATGCTGCCTGGCTTGCTGTGTTCTTCCAACCTCCTGCTTGTCTATCTTTGGTTCCAGTCTGTCTGGTCCAGCCTTGTTCTTGTTCCATTGTAGCTGACTCTCCTCCTGTCGATTTGCTTTCTCTGGATTGTCTCTTGTGCTTTTCTACCATCACCCTTTATAAAACAATGATCACTGTCCCCTTACTGTTCCCCACTGTCTCCAGATCTCCCTGGCCAACTTCAATCTCAAGAAGAAATTCTCCTGAACACTACAAAGGAACCCTTGCCCTCTTTGCCCTTTACAGTACCACTAATCCCTGTCTCTATTTAGTTAATTAAAGTTATAACTACTCTCTGTTTGCGCCTCTCTATGATTTCCTTGCAGATTTGTTCCTGTATGTTCTAATCACTAGTTTGTGGCCTATGGACTACATTGTAATTGTACTCTTCATATTTCTTAGTTCTAGCCAAATCAATTTTGTCCTTGAACCATCTAAAAAAACCTCTTATTGAAGTACTGCCACCTGTTTCACATTTTCCTTTCTTTCCTGAACACTCTGTAACCAGGGATATTTAACACCCAGTCCTGTCCTTCCTAACACCAGGTCTTTGTTACCACCACAATATTATAATCCCACATGGCAATCTACACCCTGTAATTCACCAGTCTCAATTAGTAAACCTCAGGCATTCATGTACATACTGTGGAACCTTTATTCAGAATGTTTTAACTTCTCCCTTGCTCCAAGTCCATTTATTAGCTTAGCCTTCTCTATTCTTAGTTTAGAGCAGAGTGGTGCTGGAAAAGCACAGCAGATCAGGCAGCATCCAAGGAGCAGGAAAATCGATGTTTCGGGCAAAAGCCCTTCATCAGGAATAGAGGCAGGAAGCCTCCAGGGTCTATTCTTATGTCTTATGTCTCTATTTCTATGTTATTGGTCTCTCCAGTATTTTGTACACCCTGGTATTATTCTGTAATATTCTCTCCTGGTTACTGCAGGATTATTTAAAGCCACCACCAGCAAAACATCCTTCAGAGAAATTAGTCTCTGCTCTGTTCAGATTCACCCTGTCCAGCTTGTACGTCTCACTGAGAGGTAATCCCAGTGTCTCAAGAATCTAAATCCTTCCCTCTTGCACCCTCTTTCTAATCAAAGCCATCTGCTTTACCCTCAAAGGACTCCTGCCCAACCTGCCTGGTTCTCTTGGAGTGTTTGGCAATCACTGATTCACTTTCTGCCTCTATCTTATTGTGTGCCCACCTCTCTGAATGTGTTATTAACATAATTCTCCTATCCAGAGATGCATGACAGTGACTCCAGCCATTGCTCTAGTTCTGAAAGCCAGAGCTCTACCTTCTGCAGCTGGTGACACTTCCTGTACATGTTCATTTAATTCACAAAGATTGGTGCTTCACATGACTGAGCTACCCTGCCATAACTTCATTTAGTTACTTCTGTACAATCTTAGCAAGGAGGTTACGCTAAACTTATTCAAGACATTAGGTGGAACAAGTCAGCTTGAGTCTTGTGTACAGTTGCCATAATTCTGTCCTCTCATTGAAGAGACAACTAGTGATGAAGTTAACCTGAGGGTTACCATGCCTCAGGCAAGGGGTGAGGCTAAGATAGTAGGATCCTCGTGATTAACTCAGCCAGAAACAAGAATTGAACCCACGCTTTTGGTATCACATTGCATCACAAACCAACTGTTCAGCCATCCGAGCTAAGCACTATGAATGCCATATACAGTTTAAGGCACTACACTATTGGAAAGATGTCAACGTATTGGAGAGAGGTCAGAAAAGGTTTACAAAATTGATTTCAGGGATGAGAAATTTCAGCTGGAATGATAGATTGAAGAATTTGAAACTGTTTTCCTCGGAGTGGAGAAGGGTAAGAGGAGATTTGAAAGAAGATTTCAAAATCATGAGAAATCTCACACAGTAGACAGGGAGAAACTGAGCCCACTCAGGAAATGATCAAGAATAAGTGGGCACAGATTTAAAATAATTTACAAAAGCACCAGAGATGGTGTAATAAAAAGTGTGTCATTGGGTCTCAAATGCACTGGATTTGCAGTTTTCAAGAGTGCATTATTTGAATAGAAACAATGTACTGTGTTACAGAGAAAAGGCAGGAAAATGGCATAAATTAGAACATTCACTCAGATAGTCAGAAGATGTACAATGGACTGAATAGCCTCCTTCTGCACCATAATAATCTTGTAAATCTTTGATTCTGTAACCACTCCCTGTGGGACAAACTCCACACTCTCACAATTTTCTGGGTAAAGAACTTCCTCCGAAATTTCCTGTTGGATTTATGAATGGCTATCTGACATTTATGCCTCCTATTTCTGGTTTCTCACACAAGTGGAAACATCTTCTCCATGCTTCCCTCCTATCAAGGTCAGCCTGAGTCTTCTCTTTTTGAGTTTTCACTGGTGCTCTATCTACTCGTGAGACTGGCTGTCCCTTGATCCTATTATACAAGAATTGAAGGAGGCCATGCAGCCCGTCGGCTCTGTTACATAGGAAGAGGAGGTCATTCAGCTAATTAGTTCTGTTGCACAGGAACAAGCGGAAGCCCCTTCAACCCCTTTGATGTTTTAACACAGGAACAGGAGGAGGCCATTTAGTTTCTCTGGAGGTTATTGAAGGGTTTGGGGTTCAAGGTTTGAGAGACCATGGAATAGAGTAATCTGAGGTGTGGAGAAGCTTTGCTGGGTCCAAATGTGACTGCTCCAATGGTAGGCCTTTCCTACCATCAATTAAGTTAGCCTTTTGAAGAATGGCCTCCCTGATAGGCAGTTTGATGCCAGCCCTGCTGTGAGGTGGGGGAAACAGGCAGACCACCCGCTGGATTTAAAGACCCCTCCACCATCAAATCATTCAGTGACAAAGCATTAAACCCAGCTCCTGATAAATCTGTGTAGGACCCCAACCAACCAGTGTCTCTTTTCTGAGGTATGGCTCCCAGAATAGAACAAATATTCCTGGTGGCATGCAATTCAGCACAACTGAAAAATCAGCTTTGTAAACTCCAGCCTTTTCTCATAAAGGCCAACAACTGATTAAGTTTTTAAATTATGTTTTATCTCTGTAAACCTGCCTTTAGAGATTCGGTATTGGATTTATAAAGCTGACTGCTCCTCCACAGCTCCTCACTTCTCACCATGTCAAAGGGGTTCTCCCAACAGGAATGTGTGGCATGGTGGCTCAGTGGTTAGCACTGCTGCCTCACAGTGCCAGGATCCTGGTTCGATTCCAGCCTGGGGCGACTGTCTATGTGGAGTTTGCACATTCTCCCCATGTCTGCGTGGGTTTCCTCCCAGGTGCTCCGGTTTCCTCCCACAGTCCAAAGGTGTGCAGGTCAGGTGAATTGGCTATGCTAAATTGTCAATTGTTCAGGTATATGTGAGTTAGGTGCATTAATCAGAGGTGCATAATAGGGTGGGAAAATGGGTCTGGGTGGGTAACTCTTCAGAGGGTCGGTGTGAACCTGTTGGGCCAAAGGGCCTGTTTCCACACTGTAGGGATTCTATGAGCAGATTTGACTGGAGATTAACCCAAACTGTTTACACCACATTGGCTCCAAAACTCTGTTGGCACAGATGGTCACAGAACTAAGTCCAAATCTGATATTGGAAGCAACTCGCCACATTGTGTGTGAGTTCCTTGTTAATACAAAGCAGGTGAAAATTTATAAGGTTAAATAAGGCTTTGGATGCTGCGTTCCAAAAAAATGCGCGGTGAAGTAGCTTTTGAACCTTTTTGTAGCTTTTAGCTCTCAGAACGTGACAGCAGAATTGCCGACTCCAAGTGGATTTATCCATCATCCCTCTTGCAACAGCTGATCTCGCACTCGCAGCATTGGCCAATTAGTTGCTCAATGTGCCCACTCTTAAACTGCTGCATTGTTGCTTTTGGTCAATTGATAACCTGTCCTGATGAAGCTTTACTCTCAAATGGGAAGCTTGCAGACACTTTGTTATCTGACTGGATGATGCTACAACTGTACAAGGCACCAGTGAGAACACTCTTGAAGTATCGCATGTGGTATTAGTCCCCTCTCTTGTGGAGGGGGTTGTAGTTGCATTGGAGGCAGCTCAGAGAAAATTCGCTTTATCGATTCCAGAGTTGAAGAGTTTGTCTTATGAATTGAGACATTCAGGCCTATAATCTCTGGAGTTTAATAGAATGAGAGTGAAATAACTCCACAGAGGCCTGTAACCCATCACCATGTCACCCTTCACTTACACATGGAGAGACCTTGACACTGATCCAGCTCTCTCAGAGCCAGCACACAGAGTGAACAGAACCTCTGATACGCCTGTTTTTAAAAATTTTTTGTTATTTTTTATTTTTTTGGGTCAGGCAGCAGTGGCGGTGCTGGCGAGGTTCAGGCTCCAGTAGTAGGAGCAGGCCCAAGCTGTAGCAGCAGCAGCAGCAAGCAGTGATAGTAGTAGTTGCCTGTGCAGCTGAGCACAGCTTCAAATAAGCAAAGAAAAGCCAGAAAATGAACAATCACAATCACCAATAAAGAAGAAACAAAACCTTCAAACTAAACTCACCAACAGAATCAGTCTCTTCTTCCCATTAATACAGGGGGGGACAAAAGAGTAGAGCTCTTCACTCACACTGATCCACAGAACAAAGACAATTTACAGCTCAGGAACAGGCCCTTCGGCCCTCCTAGCCTGAGCCAATCCAAATCTACTGTCTAAACCTGTCACCCAATTCCTAAGCATCTGCATCCCTCTGCTCACCATCTACTCATGCATCTGTCCAGATGCATCTTATATGAATCTACCGTGCCTGCCTCTGCCACCTCTGCTGGCAACGCGTTCCAGACGACCATCACCCTCTCTGTGTAGTACTTGCCATGTGTGTCCTCCTTAAACTTTTCACCTCTCACCTTGAAAGCGTGACCTCTCGTTATTGAATCCTTCACCCTGGGAAAAAGCTTAACTCTATCCACCCTGTCTATATCCTTCATGATTTTGTAAACCTCAGTCAGGTTTCCCCTCAATTTCCATTTTTCTAATGAAAATAAACCTAACCTACTCAAACTTTCTTCATAGCTGGCACCTTTCATACAGAAAACATCCTTGTAAACCTTCTCTGCACCCTCTCCAAAGCGTCCACATCCTTTTGGTAATGTGGTGACCAGAACTGTACACAGTATTCTAAATGTGGCTGAACCAAAGTCTTGTACAATTTTAATATACCTGCCAGCTCTTATACTCAATACCCCGTCCAATGAAGGCAAGCATACTATATGCCTTCTTGACCACTCTATCCACCTGTGCAGCAACTTTCGGGGTACAATGGACTTACACTCTCAGATCTCTCTGCTCATCAACATTTCCCAAGGCTCTTCCATTCATTGTATAATTTGCTCTGGAATTAGACTTGCCTAAATGCATCACCTCACATTTGTCTGGATTGAACTCCATCTGCCACTTTTCCGCCCAACTCTCCAGCCTATCTACATTCTCCTGTATTCTTTGACAGGAGCTTATGCCTTCTGCTACTCCACCAATCTTCATGTCATCTGCAAACTTGCTGATCATACCGACAGTGCCCTCTTCCAGATCATTTATGTATATCACAAACAACAGTGGCTCCAGCACTGATCCCTGTGGAACACCACTGGTCACCCTTCTCCATTTCGAGAAACTCCCTTTAACTACTACTCTCTGTTGCTCAACCAGTTCGTTATTCACCTAGCTAGGACACCCTGCACCCCATGTGACTTCACTTTCTCCATTAGTCTACTAGGGGAACTTTATCAAATACCTTACTAAAGTCCATGTATATGACATCAACAGCCCTTCCTTCATCTATCAACTTGATCACTTCCTCAAAGGACTCCATTAAGTCGGTAAGGCACAATCTCCCACGCACAAAACCAAGTTGCCTATCACTGATAAGCCCATTCTTTTCTAAATATAAATAGATCCTATCCCTCAGTATACTCTCCAGCAAATTTTCCCACCACTGACATCAGGATTACTGGTCTGTAGTTGCCTGGACTATCCTCAGAGGCAACTCTCAGAGTGAACAGGAGCTCTCACACTCCTTTTTTTAATTTTTATTTCTTACCCCCCACACTACCACCTAACTGCAGTAGTGCTTATATTTTCCCCAGCACCCATGTTGTGTGTGTGTGCAGGTGTAGGACACAGTGAAGACCAACAAGTGTACAAATCTTTATTCATTTCACATCACCAGGAAGAAAGTGTCAAGTAGTGCCCTTCATCTCAAAGGGCAATGCTGTGTGATCAAAATGTGACGGAGAGGACAGGGGTTAAGTCAAAATAGCATGAGAGGGGGGGGAAAAATAATACACTCCACTCCCTGCAGCACCCACCTCTCCCTGAACAGCTCAAGGGTGTTAGTGGAACACTTTTTTAATATATATTCCTTTGTTTTATACCCCTACACTACCGTCTAACTGCGGAGGCACCTGTTTATTTTTTTTTAAATGTTTTCTCATTTTTTAAAACGAATTCTTTATTCAGTTTCTACCACCAGGAAGAAAGGAAACACCCGAGTGGCCAATGACAGGCAGTGTCCTTCACATCAAAGGCAGTGCTGTGTGATCAAACAGTAAAGGGGAGGGCATGGATTAAATCAAAATAGAGTGGAGGGGGAAATAATGCACTCCACTCCCTGCGGCGCCCACCTCTCCCTGAACAACTCCAGGGTGTTGGTGGACACCACATGCTCCTTCTCCAAGGACACCCGGGCTCTAACGTAACCACGGAAGAGGGGCAGGCAGTCGGCCCTAACGACCCCCTCCACGGCCCGCTGCCTGGACCTGTTGATGGCCAGTTTGGCCAGGCCCAGGAGCAGACCCACGAGGTGGTCTTCGGACCTGCCATCCCTCCTCCGTACCGGGTGCCCGAAGATCAGGAGCGTGGGACTGGAGTGCAACCAAAAGCAGAGGAAGTTTTTCAGAAAATCAAAAAGGGAGTGCAAACGCCCACACCCAATATATACATGGTCCACGGACTCCACAGCGCCACAGAACAAGCAGTTGGGCTGGGAGTCCGTGAACCACCGCAATCTGCGGTTGCAGGGGACTGCTGCGTGCAGCACCCTCCACCCCAGATCCCCGAGAGAAAGGGGGAGGACTCCCGCGTAGAGAGCCCTCCAATGGGGATCCCCACCGCCCGGTGGCAAATGGGCACGCCAAGGCGTGTCTGGACAGTGGATGAGGGAGAAGAGGTGAACGGTGTGCAGCAGCCGTCTATACAGAGCCCTTCTTTTCACATTCTTGAATGAGACAAAATTTAAATTCCAGAGGCGGCTCAGGTTGTGGGGCACAAGCTCCCGCGGGAAGTACGGGACCTTGGGGCCAATGTAAAATTCCATCCAGGCCGGGGTGAGCGCGGACAGGATCCCACCGTACACATGAGCGTCCTCCAACTGGTGCACTACGTCTGGTCCGAGCACCGCCGTTTTAAGGCGTTGGATGGCGGTGGCCACGTACCGGACGTCTACCGCTGCCCTGCTCGCAGGACCGGGTCCGCATCGGGCTGACCGAGGCGTGACTCCAGGTCGAGCATCTCCCTCTCCAACTCCCTGATCCTGGATTTCCGCCTCTTGGTCGACCCCCTCGCGTACTCCTGACAGAAGACACAGATGTGAGCCTTGCCCACGTCCCACCATAGCCTCAGGGAGGGGAAGCTTCCCTGCTTCCTTCTCCAGCCAGCCCAGAAACGATGAAACGAGTCCCGGAACCGCTTGTCCTCCAGCAGCAGGTTGTTAAAGTGCCAGTACTAGGAGCCGAGCCTGGCACTGAACGGAAGGAGTTCCGCCCACACCAGGTGATGGCCCGTGCACGACACCTGCCGCGTGGAGGCCTTCGGAAAACAGGAGGCGTACGCACGTGAAACGTACAGGCGGTCGATTCTGGATGCTCCAACCCCTGGCCTCACGAAGGTGAAGGCGATGGAGTCGGGATGGAGATTCCGCCAATCGTCCACCAGGTCAAAGGACTTGACCAAGTCACCCAGCCAGTGCGGGCACCGCTGTGGTCCCTGCCCTCGGACGCAATTAAAATCTCCCCCGAGGACGACGCACTGGTTCTCATCGATGGAACCGAGATGAGCGGACACTTCTTCAAAGAAGCTCGCTTGCCTCGGCCCGGCCAGGGGAGCGTATACGTTCACCAAGTGAAGCACCGCGACCCCCAGCCGAACCGTCAGGTGAAGCAAACGGCCTGGCACTGGCTCCCTGACCCCCAAGATCTCTGGCTGAAAATGTGGGGCCAACAGGATAGCCACCCCGCCAGATCTGCGGGTGAGGTGACTCATGTAGAACCACCCCCCCCCCCCGCCACTCCAGGAGCCAGGTGGCTTCGTCTCCTGGGGTAGTGTGGGTTTCTTGCAGGAAGCACACCGCATACCTCCCGTCCCGAAGGACCGAGAGGGTCTGGAATCTGCACTGTTACTCCCTGCTGCCGTTGATGTTAAGGCTGGCTATAGTTGTCTCCATGTCGGAAGCGTTGTGCAACCACCACCAGTACAGTTAAAAACCAATATGTACATTTACTGGGAGGACGAGGGAGGGGCACAGAAGTCCCTCGCCCTCACCAGGAGTGCCCCCAGGAAGTTCCTGACTCGCTTTCGCTCTTTGATGTTGAGCCCAGGCGCTTGGCGAGCAGCGTAGGCCGACCAGTAGCTCTTTCAAAAGAGCTCCAGCGGTCGAGCGCCAGTTGGGCTCTATCCCGGCGACCCCGAGTTTCCTCGACAAATTCCCAGAGTTCCTCGAGGAGGATGAGGGGGAGATTGGTGGGGGGCACCTGGGACTCAAATGTCGCTGCAGACAGAGTCCGCGTCATCCCCGGTGTCCGCCACCGATCCCGAACCCTCCGGGAGGTCGCCCTCGGTCATCGACCCCTCCCCCACCGAGAGGATGGGGGCTGGTCCGGCGCCAACTGGCCTCAAACCCCCAGCAACCCCACCCCCAGGGTCACTGGCGGTACCTTCCTCTGCGTACCCCGTCCCAGAATGCCCCGAGTTCGGGTCATCAGGCAGCAGAGGCTCGGGGCCCAGCTCCTCTTCCGACACCGGGACACCTGGCTCCTCGGGGAAAAGATCATCCCCCAGGGCCAAGGCCCCCAGAAAAACAGTCTGGGAGGGAGGAGCGAGGATAACACCTTCCTCCCCTCCACCACTCGGCGACCCAGTAAAGGGTCCTCTGTCGTCGCCCGCACTGCGGCCTTCGTGGTTGTTAAAGTTCCTCTCCCCCCCCCCAGGGGCCAGAGGGGTCAAGGCAGCAGGAGGCCCTGCTGTAGCCTCTGGGGGTTGTGGCAGGTCAGGTCTCGATGCGGGACAGTTGGGGGGCAGCGTTGGCTCGTCCCCTGGAGAGGGGCAGCACCGCCGGCAAGCTGCAGGAGTATCTCTCCCCTCCAAAGGCCAGCACCTCTGCTCTCGAGAGACAGGGGGGGAATTTATGGGCCTTTCCCTCCCCGCCCACCTGAGGCCCCTCCCCCCAGCCTTTCCCAGAATACGGTTGGCTGGGGGAAGGCAGGGGGCGTGGCCAAGGTGGGAAGGGTCAGCCATGTCACTTCTTGCCCCACCCCTTGTTTATCAGGTGACAGCTGCACCTATACTGGGGTAGCCGCTGCCTTAGGCTCGGCTGTCCCAACCCCTTGCTGCAGGCCTCGATGGACATGTTTGAGTGGGGATAGGCCTTTACCTCCAGGCATTTGGTCAGGTGCCTGAAGGGGGTTTGGGTTGCAGCCGGGGTTGGGACAGCCGAGCCTAAGGCAGTGGCTACCCCAGTATAGGTGCAGCTGGGCCCCGTGACCTTCGGGCTCGCCATACTCTGCTGCTGGGTGTTGGGTTAGGCATCTAGCAGCAGCAGTGGTGGAGGATGTGGGGAGAGTCCCAGTCAGTGATGGTGGAGACCGGCCTCAGGGGACAACAGCGGTGGAGGCAGGCCTCAGGCGAATCCCAGGTAGGCCCTCGGTCGCAGTGGTATGGGGCAGACCTGTTGGGGAGGGTTCCCAAGGCAAGTCCCAGGCAGCCCCGAAATTGAGTCCCAGGCAGCGGTGGTGGAGGCAGGCCCCAGGCGGCAGCAGTGGAAGCAGGCCTCTGGCAAGTCCTGGGAAGGCCCTTGGTCGCAGTAGTGGGGGGGCAGACCTGTTGGGGAGGGTCCCCCAAGGCAAGTCCCAGGCAGCCCCAAAATGGAGTCCCAGGCAGCAGCAGTGGAGGTGAGCCTCAGGCAACAGCAGCAGTGGTGGAGGTCCAGGGGAGGGGCCCCAAGGCAAGTCCCAGACAGCAGCAGTGAGGCAGGCCCCAAGCAGCAACAGGGACAGTCCCCTTCAAGGAGGAGAGTCCTTGCACGTACACACACGCACAGTCACACACTGATCCAATTTCTCAATATCAGCAAAACACCCAAGTGGCCAGTCACAACTCCAGGGTGTTGGTGGACACCACGTGCTCCTTCTCCAAGGACACCCGGGCTCTAACGTAACCACGGAAGAGGGGCAGGCAGTCGGCCCTAACGACCCCCTCCACGGCCCGCTGCCTGGACCTGTTGATGGCCAGTTTGGCCAGGCCCAGGAGCAGACCCACGAGGAGGTCCTCGGACCTGCCCTCCCTCCTCCGTACCGGGTGCCCGAAGATCAGGAGCGTGGGACTGAAGTGCAGCCAGAAACAGAGAAGGTTTTCAAGAAAATCAAAAAGGGAGTGCAAACGCCTGCACCCAATATATACATGGTCCACGGACTCCACAGCGCCACAGAACAAGCAGTTGGGCTGGGAGTCCGTGAACCATCGCAATCTGCGGTTGCAGGGGACTGCTGCATGCAGCACCCTCCACCCCAGATAACACTCCTGTTTATCCATGTCAGCTAGTGTTGACTGACTGGGCCAGTTTAACTGTCCCAATCAGGGAACTCCTATTCTATGAGGTCCACCTGACTGACCTCATTACAATCACTACAGAGAGGAGATCTTATTGAAGTATATAAGATGTTGAAAGGGGATTGACAAAGTAGACGTTGAGTAGATGTTTCCTCTTGTGGGTCAATCTAGAACAAGAGATTATAACTTTAGGATAAGGGGTAGCAGATTTAAATCACTGATAAGAAGAAATTACTTCTCTCAAAATGTCATGAATTTATGGAATTCACTACCCCAGAGTGTGGTGGATGCTGGGACATTAAGTAAATTTAAGGAGGAGACAGACAGATTTTAACATAGTCATGGTTGAAAGGGTATGGAGAGCAGGTAGGAAAGCAGAGTTCAGATAACAATGAGATCAGCCATGATCGAATTGAACAGTGGCAGGTTTGAGGGGCTGAATAGCCTACTACTGCTCCTAGTTCTTATGATCTTTCCTATCAGTCAAGCAGGCTCCCACCAACCCCAACCTTCAAGAATTAATAAGCAAAAATTAAATGTTAGCTAGGATGCAAATGTAATGATTTAAGCACTGCTAACAAGTCATTACAGACATTAGAAGAAATTGAGGCTAAACAAGGAAAATAGATAATCCACTTTGGATTTAGCCTTTTGTTTACATCTTGATTGAGGAATCTTTTGCTTGTCTGTGCTGAAAGTCACCTTCTATCAGAAAGAGTCCACAGGTACTAACGAACTCCCTTGCTCCAAGCCCTCACTCACTGTTCCTGCTTGCTGCTGGAAGCCCCATTATACAGATCAGATACTCCAATCCATTCTGTGAGAATCTTCTTATGTCAACCACACCAAAGTGACCAGAGTGAGTGAGCTGGAAAGGCTGAGAACCTCATTATTTTCTCCAAGCATTGGGACATCACTAAAATCCAGTCAATAATTCAGAAAATCTGAGGACAGACAGAGGATAAAGGTGGCCGTACATTAACCCAGAACAGGTGCTAGTGGATTAGGGACTGGTTTTAACCTCCACCTCATTATCCAGTAGATGCTGGTAGGGATTGGACTGAAGTCTCCAGGAATTGCAATTCAATCTCTGGGACACTGCTGTGTTCAACCCAGGAGAAACATCACAGGGAGACTGAAGAAGATTGTATTTCTTTTGGTCTTTTCTTTGAATATTGCTGTTTACCAGATATCGAAATATTGAATAAAAGTAAAATACTGCCTAATGCAGGAGATCTGACAAAGAAATGGGAAATAAAGGCTGTTTGGACAACAGTGAAGTATCATACAATTGGGGCATTAATCTTCTTCCTTTCTAATTGGCACAGGAAGGCAGTATGTCACAAAGATGGATGTGCAGCTGGCTGTTGGCTGGAATATGGGGTAAGTCATGTGAAACCTCCAGGAACACATTGAATCACAGTTGGCAAGACTAGGCATTCAGTTACACTAACTGCATAATTAATTCCTACAAAGTGACCAGATTGTGACAGTGTCTGAGCGTTCTTTCAGACACTGACCTGTCCTCTTGTAACATTTTAATCTGTTCAATCCATTCTCTTCCTTGGGACTGTCATAATTGTGGGATTAATTTGATTGTCTCACTATCTTTCTCCATGTCCTCTCTCTCTTGCTATCAGTCTCTGTCTCACTCAGTCTCTCTTTTTCAAATTCTCTCTCTCTCTCTTATCCCTCTCTCTGTCAGCCTTTCTCTCTTGGTTTCTTTCTCTCTGTTCCTCTTTCTATTCTCTAAGCTTCAAGCCTCTCTCTCTCTTTCTCTCTCTCTCTCACACACCTCCCCAGGTTCTCTACCTACAAAATATTTAAAGGGATAGACAGACTGGGGTCAGTCAAGGTGTTTCCCCTTTTTGGGGAATCTGGAAGCAGGGGGCACAATATAAAAACAACTTCGAGCTGAGATGAGAAGTTTTTTGTACTCAGACAGTGGTGAATTTTTGGAATTCTCTACCACAGAGGAGGTGAAAACTCAGTCTCGTAGAATGCTTCAGGAAGAGATCAGTAGATTTCTGATTACCAATGGTGTACAAGATTATAGCGATGGGGTGATTACAAGAAATTGAAGTGTTCAATCAGCCATGATCAAAGTGGATGGTAGGACAATCTTAATGGACTGAACGGCTTATGCCTGTTCTTATATTTCTACATTCTTTCTTGGTCTCCCTTTCTCTTTCACGCTCTCTTTCTCTCATTCTCTCTCCCTCAGTCTCTCATTCTCTTGGTCTCTCTCTGTCTTTTTCTCAGCTCCCATTTCTCACTCAATCAGTTTCTTGATTTCTCAATCTCTCGGTGTTTCTCTCTCAGTCTCATTTTCTCTTTCGGCCTTATTTACACTCTCTCTCACACACACACTCATTTTCTCAAACACTTTCTAATTTAGTTTCTCTCTTTCTCTCTCCCCCTCAAGTGTGAAAACCTCTTGCAAATTCTTGCTGGTTGCAATGGGTTGACTAAGGGGGAAGACTCGTTCTGTGAGAGGACTGCATTCATGAGGTCACCATTTCATGAGGTTTGGCAATTGCTAGAATCACTGCAGCTGCTGTCAATTCATGGAAAGGAGTTTACGTTTACACTTACTAAAATGTCAGCCTCATTCATTTTACTCTCAACCCTTTATTGCCATTCCTTCAGTGTCATTGGGTCAAAGTCCTGGAACTTCCACCTGAACAGCATTGTGGGTGTACCTACACCCAAGGAGGGAAGTGGTTAAAGAAGGCAACTGACCACCAACCTCTCAAGGGGCAGTTAGGGATGGGCAAGGAAGTGATGCTAAACCCTCATAAAACACTGGTTTTGCCTCAACTGGATTAATGCAACCAGTTCAGGCCTCTCACTTAAAGAAGACAGTGAAAGCATTAAAGAGGGTGTAAAAAGACTCAAGAATCTGAGGATAAGGAACTTCAATTACGAGGTTTGATTGGAGAAGCTGAACCTCTCCTTCTCAGAGAAGAGACAGTTGGTTGAGAGATTTGACTGAAGTATTTGAACTCAGTGGGAGCCTAAGCAGAGTTGTCAGAAGTAAACTGTTCCCATTGGTGAATGAGTGAAGAACAAGGGGGAACTGATTTTAGTAATTGGTAAAAGGAAGAAAATGCAACAGAAAAAAAATTAATTTACACAGATTGATTTTGGACTGGAACGCACTGCCTGTGAGTATAGAGGAAGTAGGTTTAATCAAGACTTTCAAAAGGGAACTAGAGAAAAATATTGCAGATTTAATATCAGGGGAGTGGAATGGAGGAAACTGATCTTTCAGAGAGCCAGCACAGACAGGATGGGCAGATTGGCCTCCTTCTGTGCTGTAACCATTCAATGAAGCTCTGATTCCATAAATGCACTTCTCTACAGGCTGGTATCACATTCCTGGAATCCAATGTCGTTCACAGCTACTGAGAGCACTGCAGAATTCCATCACTGATGGGAAGGTCAAATGACTACTCCTGTACTGAGCTGGTTTGGTATCAGGCAGGAGAGTGATGTGGGGATTATAACTGAGTTCATTGCCCACGGTTTCAAAGTCCTGGCTAAAACTTGGAATTGGTTACAATGAAACCCAAAATTAGCAGCCAGGCCGACACGAAAGCATGCCTATTGAGCATGTACAAGAGTTGGATCTGAGCACAGGTCTGTCTGTAAATACTTTGAGACATTCTCATGAGCATTTAAACTTGTAACTGCATTCTGTGCAAACCTAACAGGATGGGGAGCAAACTGGCAGGGTTTACAAAGTTTACATGTGGCTCATGAACATGTCCAAACAGGTGTGATCCCGTCCAAGGATTCCAGGGAAACATAAAAGGTAGATTCTCCTTCACAACATGTGATGACAATACGTTAAAACTCCTCAAAAAACTAGAACGGACCCAAGAAACTATCACACTAACAATTCCTCAGAAAACTCATCAGAGTCACTTGTGAACAGGCATAGCTCCCCTCCAGAAACTTCAGTTTGTTCTTGCAGAAACCTGGCGTGTTTACAAACATAGTATAAGGATCCCAATAAATTAGCAGCTCTCTTTATAAAATGTGGAATTCCCCACTTCTGACTTGCTCTTATAGCTCCTTTACTTAATGACCAGGCCAGTTCAGTTTCTGGTCAATGGTAACCCCCAGGATTTTGATAATCCCTTTGAATGTCAAGGCTGATTGTTAGCTTCTGTGTTGAAAGTCAGTTGTGTATAGCAGTGTGATGCTGCCCTCTCATGGAATCCCAGTGCACAAACTCCAGCACACACTCTGTTAATAAGGAAGCAACAGTTGACTTCTCACCATTGACTCGAATCTCAGCTGTCTTACTGGTGGCTGCAATCAGGATTTCGACAATCTGATGGGACAATGGGATTTTACAAAAGGACAATACTACAACATGCAGCAACAGATTTTTTTTTATAAGATCAAGAGATACAGAAACAGTGAGATGGATAAACAGAAAACCAATAAATACTGACAGCATCAGTGGAGAAAAAACAGAGGTAAAGTTTCAGGTCTGAGACCTATCATTAGAACTGAAAGCAGTGGGAAATTTGTAATCATACATTTCAGATTGCCAGTATCTGCAGTGTTTTGTGTTTGTTGCAGATAGATAAGTAAATATTATAGATACGTTTATAGAGATAGAATGGGAGAGTAACAGACAGAGATAAAAACATACGGGGTACCAACATTGAGTTTGGTGAAGCATTGAGTACAGAAACAGCCCATTCAGTCCAATGTGCCAATACCTAGGTCCCATATGAGCCTCAAATCAATCGTCTTTATCTCACCCAAATAGCTTAACCTTCTGTTCCTTTCTGGCTCTTTTATTTTTCCAGCTTCACCTTAGAACTGTCAGCAATATTGAATTTTTAACTCTATTTCCTTATTTTTTCCAACTTTGTGCCTAAGATTTTATACCCAGGTACTTTTGAGCCTAAGATGGTGCTGGGAATGGTGACAATGTACATTTTCACTGTACTCCTGTATCCCTGTACTTGTAAATGACAATAAAATCTAATTCTAATTCTAATCTAATTGTAATTCTAATTGCTGATGTTCTCCTCACTGTAACAGTGAGCTCCACACTCTCCTGGTTATGATGTTCATCCTGAATTCCCTATTGGATGACCGGCTTTTTTTGATGACCCCTTCATTCTGGCCTTGTCTCTATGTCTATCCTTACCCCACTTCAATGAATTAGCCCAAGGATGGGATTCAGTCAGGGAACGGGAGCAGAGCCAGCTATACCTGGCAACATTCCCAGCCCCAGGGGAGTTCTAACTTCCAAGCTCCAAGCATGCACTGATCTCAATCTTGAGGCTACTCAATATCTGTGCTTTCATAACCCTCTTTGGTCCAGAACTCCAAGGTCACCTTAGCTGAAAGTATTAATTCCAGATGTATTGATTAAATTCAAGTTCGTTCAGCCACTATCGTGGAATTTGAATCCATATCCCCAGACTACTTGTCTGGGTTTCCAGATTACTAGTTTATTGATATTACCACTAAAGCCCCATTTAATGGGCTCTATCCCATGAACATAGAACATAGAACAGTACAGGCCTTTCGGCCCTCAATGTTGAGTCGAAATTTTATCTTACACCAAGATCAAACTAACCTACATACCCCACATTTTACGATCAGCCATGTGTCTATCCAAGAGTTGCTTAAATGTCCCAATGTATCTGACTCTACTATCACTGCTGCCAGTGCATTCCAGGCACCCACCAAGTTCATCTCTGAAATAGATTGTCAAAAGAGCCCCCTGCTCTTGACATGCCAGTCAAAGTCTCTGTGGAGTTATCTCTCCCTACCAATTGCAAGCCCACCTTCACTGATCAATATAAGCAATGGGACTCCTATTATCCTAGTAGATTATATTTTGGCAACCTCATTATTATATTATTGCCCGAGCCACCCCTTCACCGCGCAAGTTCAATATTGAAATAGGGTGAAATCCTGCAGGATCAGGGTGACACTGATCTGATCATTTCTAGTTATACTCATGAATGGCCCGAAGGCAGTCACTCTTCATCTGAAAATTGCCCAGTCAATCTCACATTAGCCTGGAAAGCTAAGGTATCTCAAAACAGGTGAACCTAGCTATTTCACTCTGCTACTAAACACAAGCAACACAAGTGATGTCCATCACTAATAGGATACTGCCATCAAGCCAAAGGTGTGTTCTGCCCATTATTCAAGTTTGTAATGTGCTATATGAATTTCATTGCTAATGTGATGCGGTATGCACATCCCAAAGAGAGGCAGATCATATCAAAGAGCATGTTCATTTGGTCTTTGCAACAAGCAAAATACTGAATGCACACAGCCAATCTGTGCAATTTCACAACACAGTGTACAACATTAAAACTGACACCATGTTTGGCAACATCTGCTAAATAATCCTGAGTGTTTTACGAATTATGTTGACAGCCAGTTTAAGGGTGGCAAAGTGACTTAACTGTGTGTACTGGAAGTTGTATATATTAATACTCAGGACCCAGTTTTGGCCCCAGAAACAATGTGTACATATTGTTATGATCCCAGCTGATGTTACTACAGGACAAGTCACACTCAAATTGAAAACTGGCTTGATAGATCATATTTCTTTTGTATTTTAACAAGGTAATCTCTCACTGAAACACAAGCATGCAAAGTTGTCAATTCAGTTTTAACAATAAAACAAATTTATTATGCAAAACATGAAGCTCAAATAGAACAAAGTTAACCATTTTTAAGTTCATTTCGAGAGAAAGACGGCCTGGGGTGTATAGTACAACCTCGATTATCTGAAAGAGATAGGCAGAGAGTATTTTGTTTGAATAACTGATAGTTATGTTACACAAATCTAAAGGCTTTGAAAAATATTATTAAAATATAATCTTATTAATCCCAAAATCATCCTTTATATCATTCATACCAGTGAGAAATCTCTTCTTTGCATACCCTATTGGGCTTAAGTTAACTGTTTCTTTAATTCCCAGGCTTGAGAGTCTGATAGCCGCCTCCTCAAATCTTCATACAGCTGAGCTTATACTTTCTCAGCTTCAAATGATCACCTCAGAATTTTAATCAAGCACTTCTAGTCTGAAACTTTTATTAAACTCTTCACACTGAGGTGACTTATTTGTAGCAATTCTAAACTGTCTTCTCTCTTTTTCAGGAGCATGTGCTTTACGTATCCATCTTCAGCCAACAGCCCTGTAGAAACATCAAACTAAAACCAAGGTCTTTTTTTTTATCCCCCAAGTTGTGGGCATTTCCCTCATCAAAAGAAAAAAAAAAGTCAATCATGGATCTTCCAAACTGAAGCCAATATGTACATCTGTTTATTTTGTTCGCTCATAAAGTTCTCCATATAAACAAAAAACCATTACAGTACAGCCTTGATTATCTGAACATTAATTATCTGAATTTCAAATTATCCAAACAAGATCTCAAGGTCCTGTAAAAATGGCATTAGGCAACTCAACCTTCAGTTACCAGTTAAACAACATTATGGTGTGCACTACCAGATAACCGAGGCATGTTCGAATAACTGGCACTCATACATTACCGCTTGTTTATGATCAGATCAGTTATCTGAATGATCAGTTATCCGAATAAGCTAATTCAGTGTGCTGCATACATGATGTGGGAGGTCAGGGACACTGATGGTGTCTCTAGCTCCTATAGCTGTGGAACGTGTGTACACATTCAGCTTCTGAAGGACCATGTTGCAGCACTGAAGAAAGAACTAGATGATCTCAGGCTCATTCGAGAGAACGAGAATTTTCTGGACAGGACCTTCAGCAAGATCATTATACCGAGCATACCAGAAGAGAGAGAAGGGAGATGACAATGAGGAAGGAAGAGATGATTCAAGTACAAGAGACCCTGGGGGAAGTACCTCTCGTGAACAGGTTGAATCTTTTGGAAACTGTCGAGACAGATGACACTGCCAGTCCAAGAGGCGGACAGGTCTGGACTGAAAGGGGCTTCTGCGGCAACAGGTGGGATTTGAGGATGGTGGGTTGCCTTCCTGGTGTCAGGATCCAGGATGTCACCGATAGAGTACAGGGAATCCTCAAGGGTGAAGGTGAAGAGCCAGAGGGGGTGGTGCATGTCGGCACAAATGGCGTTGGGAAGAAGAGGAGGGGCATTCTACAGCGGGTCTTGAGAGAACTCGGAAGAAGGCTGAAAAGCAGGACTTCAGGGTGGACATCTCCAGTTTGCTTCCAGTTCCCTGGGCTGGAGAGGGCAGGAATAGGGAGATAATGGACTTGAATGTGTGGCTGAGGAACTGGTGCAGAAAGCAAGGATTTAAATTCTTCGATCACTGGGGTACGTTATGCGGTAAGGATAAATTATACAAGAGGGATGGGTTGCACATTAATGGGCAGGGCACCAGCATTCTGGCAGGCAGGTTTGCCACTGCAACACAGGTATTTTTAAACTAAGTAGTGGGGGGAGGGGACAAACTGGGAATTTAAGAAGAAAGTTAAAGGGAAAGTGAGAATAAGAGAAGTTAAGAAAGACAACAGAATCAACGGAGCAGAAAACTCAAGAAGGGATCATATTGTATGGTCAAGTGAAATAGGGATTGATAGGAAGGGTGAGGGGAGTACAAATTAAGAATATTATATATGAATGCGTGAAGCATAAGAAATAACGTGGATGAATTTCGGGCTCAGTTGGAAGTTGGCAGGTACAATGTCGTAGGGATAACTGAGACATGGCTTCAAGTGGACAGGGCCTGGGAAATGAATATTCAAGGCTATATGTGTTATCGAAAGGACAGACTGACAGGCAGAGGGGTTGGGGTAGCCCTGTTGGTGAGGAATGATATTCAGTCCCTTGCGAGGGGGGACACAGAATCAGGAGATGTAGAGTCAGTATGGATAGAGCTGAGAAATTCTAAGGGCAGAAAGATCCTAATGGGAGTTACCTACAGGCCCCCAAACAGTAGTCTGGATGTAGGGTGTAAGTTGAATAAGGAGTTGAAATTGGCCTTTGCAAAGGTATTAGTACAGTTGTTATGGGGAATTTCAGCATGCAGTTGGACTGGGAGAATCAGGATGGTACTGGACCCCAAGAAAGGGAGTGTGTGGAGTGTCTCCAAGATGGATTCTTAGAACAGCTTGTGCTGGAGCCTACCAGGGAGAAAGCGATTCTGGATCTGGTGTTGTGCAACGAATCGGATTTGATCAGGGACCTCGAAGTAAAGGAGCCATTAGGAGATAGTGACCATAATATTGTAAGTTTTAACTGCAATTTGAGAAGAAGATGGTAGAATCAGGAGTGTCAGTATTGCAGTTGAACAAAGGGAACTATGGAGCTATGAGAGAAAAGCTGGCCAAAGTTCAATGGTGCAATACCCTCGCAGGGTTGGCAGTGGAACAACAATGACAGGTATTTCTGGATATAATGCAGAAGGTGCAGGATCAGTTCATTTCAAAGAGGAAGAAAGATCCTAAGGGGAGGAAGGGGCAGCCATGGCTATCGAGGGAAGTTAAGGACTGCATAAAGAATAAAAGAGAAGAAGTATAAGATAGCAAAGATGACCAGGAAGCCAGAGGACTGGGACACTTTTAAAGCGCAACAGAGGATAACTAAAAAGGCAATACTCGGAGAAAAATGAGGTACAAAGGCAAACTAGCCAAAAATATAAAGGATGATAGTAAAAGCTTTTTTAGGTATGAGTAAAGAACAAAATAATTAAGACTAAAATTGGGCCCTTGAAGACAGAAACGGGTGAATTTATTATGGGGAGCAAGGAAATGGCAGAAGAGTTGAATAGGTACTTTGAATCTGTCTTCACTGGGGAAGACACCAGCAATCTCCCAGATGTAATAGTGGCTGAAGGACCTAGGGTAATGGATGAACTAAAGGGAATTTATATTCGGCAGCAAATGGTGTTGGATAGACTGTTAGGTCTAAAGGCTGATAAGTCCCTGGGACCTGATGGTCTGCATCCCAAGGTACTTAAGGGGGTGGCTCTAGAAATCGTGGACGCATTGGTACTCATTTTCCAATGTTCTATCAATTCAGGATCAGTTCCTGTGGATTGGAGGGTGGCTAATGTCCCACCTTTCATGAAGGGAGGGAGAGAGAAAACAGGGAACTATAGACCGATTAGCCTGACGTCAGTGGTGGGAAAGATGCTGGAATCAATTATAAAAGATGAAATTATGACTCATTTGGATAGCAGTAACAGCATCAATCAGAATCAGCATGGATTTACGAAGGGGAAATTCCTCCGCAATTTTTTGAGGATTCAACTATGAAGACGGACAAGGGAGAACCAGTGGACGTAGTGTACCTGGGCTTTCAGAAAGCCTTTGGTAAGGTCCCACATAGGAGATTAGTGAGCAAAATTAGGGCACCTGGTATTGGTGGCAAGGTTTTGACTTGGATTGAAAACTGGCTGGCTGACAGGAAGCAAAGAATAGTGATAAATGGGTCCCTTTCAGAATGGCAGAAGGTGACCAGTGGGGTACCACAAGGTTCGGTGCTGGGACTGCAGTTGTTTACAATATACATCAATGATATAGATGAAGACATTAAAAGTAATATTAGCAAATTTGCTGATGACACAAAGCTGGGTGGCAGGGTGAAATATGAGAAGGATGTTATGAGAATACAGGGTGACCTGGACAGGCTAGGTGAGTGGACAGATGCATGGCAGATGCAGTTTAATGTGGGTAAATGTGTGGTTATCCACTTTGGTGGCAAGAATAGGAAGGCAGGTTACTATCTAAATGGAGTCAAGTTAGGTAAAGGGGCAGTACAATGAGATCTAGGTGTTCTTGTACATCAGTCAATGAAAGCAAGCATGCAGGTACAGCAGGCAGTGAAGAAAGCTAATAGCATGCTGGCCTTCATAACAAGAGGAATTGAGTATAGGAGCAAAGACGAGCTTTTGCAGCTGTACAGGTCCCTGATGAGACCACACCAGGAGTACTGTGTGCAATTTTGGTCTCCAAATTTGAGGAAGGACATTCTGACTATTGAGGGAGTGCAGCGTAAGTTCACGTCTATTGTACTCCCCATTTGTCTCACTTGGATAATTGAGGTTGTACTGTACTCCCCAGGACATCTTTGTATTTCAATGGATTTAAAAAGAAATCTCCATGGTTACAAAATAATTAAAAGTTAATCATTTAACCCCTTCTCTTAGAAAATCCATATTCCACTAAATCAAATTTAAAAATCCTAACTAACAAAAAGATCATTTTAAAATACATATAAATCACTCACCCTACCTCACCACAACGGAAGTACAAGAGCACAACCTTCCTGAGAATTGGGTGAAATACTGATAAGTTTCTCATCCCCATTCTCCCACCTTCTTGATCCCCTTTTACAATCAAGAACCTATCTATCTCCGTCTTACACACGTAATGACCAGGCCTCCACAGCCTTCTGTGGAAGTGAATTTCATAGATTCACCACTCTCTGGCTGAAGAAGTTTCTTCTTATCTCCATTTTAAAAAGTCTTCCCTTTATTCTAAGGCTGTGCCCTCGGGTCCTAGTCTCTCCTACCAAGGGAAGCAGCATCCCAACATCCACTTTGTCCAGGCCATTCAGTATTCTGTAACTTTCAACAAGATTCTGCCTCGTCCTTCCAAACTCCATTGAATACAAACCCAGAGTCATGAAATGTTCCTCATATGTTAAGCATTTCATTCTCATGAATCTCCTCTCAACACACTTCAGGGCCAGTACATCCTTCCTGAGATATGGGGCCCAAAACTGTGCGCAATACACCAAATGTGGCCTGACCAAAGCTTTATAGAGCCTCAGAAGTACATCCCTGCTTTTATATTCAAGTCCTCTCAAAATATATGCCATCATTGCACTTGCCTTCCTAACTACTGAGCAAACCTGCAAGTTTACCTTGATAGAATCCTGGACTAGAACTCCCAAGTCTCTTTGCACTTCAGACTTCTGAATTTTCTCCCCATTTAGAAAATAATCCATGCCTCTATTCTTCCTACCAAAGTGCATGGACTCATACTCTCCCATGTTGTAATCCATCTGCCACTTCTTTGTCCACTCTCCTAGCCTTTCCAAATCCCCTTCTGCAACCTTCCTGCCTCTTCAATGTCCTTCTACCTATCTTTGTATCATCAGCAAACTTATCCAGAAGGTCCTCAGTTCCTTCATCTATAACGTTAATGTATGAAATGAAAAGTTGTGGTCCCAACACTGAGCCTTGCAGAACACCAGATGGCTAAGATTGATTAGATTCCCTATAGTGTGGAAACAGGCCTTTCAGCCCAACAAGTTCATACCAACTGTCCGACGAGTAACCCACCCAGACCCATTTCCCTCTGACTGATTCACCTAATACTATTGACAATTTAGCATGGCCAATTCACCTAATCTGCACATCTTTGGTCTGTGGGAGGAAACTGGAGCACCTGGAGGGAACCCATGCAGACACCGGGAGATTGTCTGTGTGGAGTTTGCACAGTCACCCAAGGCAGGAATTGAACTTGGGACCCTGGTGCTGTGAGGCAGCAATGTTAACCACTGACCCACTGTGCTGCCAGTGGCACAGGCCAAGGTGGCAACCTTGGATCAGGGTGGCAAAATTTGGTGCCATGGTGTCGTCTGCCAGTCCCAGGGCAAGAGATTGACTCTCCTTTGCACCATCCTATACTTAATCATTTCCCACTCTGTGATCACAAAATGGCCACCATAATCCCCCTATCTGCTGTGTCCATGACAAATGTCACAAACTACTCAGGGCAGATGAGACTCTCAGTGCTTGTTCCAGTGTGCAACAGCCTTTTAACGATGCCAGGAATGCTAGACCACTCAGGATATCCAAGCAGTGGTGAGTTCTTCTGGCTTCAGTGAGGAATGGAATCTGGCCAGCTTTGGACAAGTGGGGTCCCACAGGGACATGGTCGTGGTTAATGAGGTGAACTTGGACAATTGCATGAAAAAAACACTCACTTGGCTTAACAAAGAGTAACCCTCCTCAAACTCAACTGAAAGCTTGTCTCTTTCCATGTTGTATACCTCAATGGTGGTGGCAATGTCATAAAATGCCGTAAAAACACACCTGGTTTACTAATGCCCTTTAAGGAAAGAAACCTGCCATTCCTAATATGCTGCCTGCATGTGACTCACTAATGCAGTTGCCTTGAATATCACCTCAAAAGCAGTATCAAATGATGGCCTTGCTAGCGATGGAATTAAAGACGAAAAGAAATGTGTAACCCGCGTTTACTTTCTGCTAACTCCAACCAGGACTGGCCCAGGATTTGCAGGCCCCATAAAAGAATGCGCGAAGCGAAGCATTGTGTCAGTGTTCATTTTCAGGTTCTTCAAGTTGGTGACGCTGGTTGCTGTGGGTGGGGAGGTTGTACTGTGCTCGGAACACCTTCTGAGAACCGCCCTAGCGATGAACCAGGAAGCAGGTGAGAGAGTAAACAGGTGAGAAAGAGGGATATTGGGCTTCCTGAAAGGAATACTCCCTTTCTGCAGTCCAACAGACCACACTCACCCGGGGGGGCAGGGAGAAAGAGACTCACCTGGGGGGGAGAGAGAGACAGAGACCCGCCTGAGAGAAGGAGAACGAGACTTACCTGTGGGTGCTCACCTGTCTGCAGCCGGACGTGTTGCTCTGATCATTGGGTCCCCTTCTGTGTGTTGGTGATATTCCTGCCTGAGCTGCTCCCCCTTCACCTGCTCATTGCCGTGTGGGTGGTCTGCTCTCGGTCTCCCGATGGCAGCGTTCCAGGATCCGGGCCACTTCCAGGCGGTGGACCTGAGCAGCGAGACCGGTACCGGAGCTCAGCAGACCGCTGGGCTGGAGCAGACGGTGCTGACTGATGACAGAGAGGGAGCTGCAAGAGAAACCGAGGACAGGCTGGGCCATCAGGCTGAGAAAGACCAGGCAAGCCCAGATCCATCATCTCCTACACCCTTGGACTACAAACTCAGGAAGTTCTTCGTGCTCCGGGTAAATTACTGCCTCGTTACTCTTCTTGATCTACTCTTCCTGAGACACACCACTTCCTTTTCAACATTTGGGAATTTTGTGGGTCCTTAGCAAATCATAGTGGGCAAGAGGGAGAGACAGGTGGTTAAAGGCGGGCAGTATACTTAGATTTAGATTACTTACAGTGCGGAAACAGGCCCTTCGGCCCAACAAGTCCACACCAACCCGCTGAAGCACAACCCACCCATACCTCTACACTAACCCCTTCACCTAACACTACGGGCAATTTAGCATGGACAATTCACCTGACCTGCACATCTTTGGATTGTGGGAGGAAACCGGAGCACCCAGAGGAAACCCACGCAGACACGGGGAGAATGTGCAAACTCCACACAGTTAGTCACCTGAGCTGGGAATTGAACGCCGCTCTCTGGCGCTGTGAGGCAGCAGTGCTAACCACTGTGCCACCCACAAAATAGTTCTGAACTTTGTGGAATTTGGGAACTGGTCTGGACTGGGATCCCAATCTTTAGGTGTCCAGTCACAACTTTCATTTATATAGCGTCTTTAAAATGTCCTGAGATTCCTCACAGGAAAAGCTGTATTAGTGTGCATAAGGAAGCATGTTTTTGGAAAGTCCGAAAGCAGAAAGTGAGAGAAAGACAGACTGGAAGCTGTAGAGAGGGGATTTCAGAGTTTAGAGTTCAGGAAACTGAAGAGATAGTGGAGAATTTATTTTATTGCTGGGATGTCGGTATTGCTGGCTGGGCCAGCATTTATCACCCATCCCTGGTTGTCCTTTAGAAGGTGATAGTGAGCTGTCTTCTTGAATTGCTACAATCCAAGGAGCACCCACACTGCTATTCAGGAGGGAGTCTCAGGATTTTGAACCAGGAACACTGATGAAAAAAAATAATACTTATGCAAGTCCAGATGGTGAGAGACTTGGAGGGGAACTTACAGGTAGTGGCGTTCCCATGGATCTGCTACCCTTGTCCTTCCAAATGGTAGAGGTCATGGGTTTAGAAAGTGCTGTCTGAGAGTGGATTTCTGCAATGCACCTTAGATAGTTTACACACACTGCTGCTATTGAGTGTCAGTGGTGAAGGGATGAAATATTTGTGAATGTGGTGCCAATCACATAGGCCACTGTTAGTAAATCAGAGAGAGCTGAAGGGGCTAGAGTTGGAGGAACACAGAAATCTTGGGCTGTTGTAGAGCTGGAGAATGTTATGTAGGAAAGGGAGAGTGGGACTATGGGTGGGTTTGAAAACAGGTCTATTTATTGTCGTGAAAATGCTGCATTGACTAGAATAGACAAGAGATTAGGTGAGGCCTTTAAAAGTTTGTTGAATCTCTGTGATCTGTTTTTTTCAATTCTGTCCGGTTCTGAATTCACCCCTTCAAAATATGTAATGCACTGATAGAAGAGGAAACAAGTTCTCTGCATCTACCCTGTCAAATGCCTTAAGAATCATATATGTTTCAATGACATGTTCTTATATTCTCCTAAACTCCAGTGAATACAGACCCAATCTACTCAACCTCTTTTTCATAAGAAAATCCCTCCATACCCAGGATCAACCTAATGAAAAGTGTCTTGTTCTGACTCCAATGCCTGTATATCTTCCCTTAGACAAGAGGAACAAGTATTCTGGCTGAATTGAGTGGTCTGATTAGAATGTTGTATAGTTTTAATGAGATCCTGACTTTAGGAATCCATTTCCTTTGAAATAAAGGACACATTCCATTTGCATTCCTTATTATCCATTGAACCTGGATAGACAAGCGGGTGACTGGAAGAACACAGCAAGCCAGGCAGCATGAGGAGGTGGAGAAAAAAATGTTTGAGCTGTAACCCCCCCTTCTTCAGGACTGGGGATGGGGGTAAGGGGAGCTGCAGATAAAGGAAGGGGGGTGGGAGGGCTTTGGGTGGGGAGAGAGTCGGAATGGTGAGTTGGGGATAGGTGAACACAGGTAGAGGATACAACCTGGTTGGCTGATGGGAGGAATAAATCCGGCCGGTAGCTGGAAGGAAGGGTCGATCAGAGGAATGGGAGGGAGGAGGAGGGACTGGGAAGGGAGGTTATTTGAAATTGGAGAACTCAATGTAGAGTCGTCCGGGCTGTAGACTGCCCAGGTGGAAGATGAGTGGTGTTGTTCCTCCACTTTGTGATCTGATTCATTGTGGCAATGGAGGAGGCTGAGGAAGGTCATGTCGGAGAAGAAATGGAAGGGGAATTGAAATGGACAGTGACTGGGAGGTCAGATCAGCCACTGTGGGCCCAGCTGGGATGCTCGGTAAAACGTGCCCTTAGTTTACACCGAAATAGAGAAGACTTGTGCTCCATGCACACTGTCTTCCAAATCTCTCCGCGCGGCAGCTTTCTGCAGTCTTTCTTCATGTAAACAATATCCACTTCTTCTTTTCAGATAACCTTACATTTTCCAAATGATACTTCATCTGGCATGTTTTCATCCACTCGCCTAACCTGTTTTTATCCCCCTGTAGACACTATGCGACATCCTCAGCACTTGCCTTCCACAGACCTGATGGTAATTCATTCACTTTCATCATCTGCAGATGGAAGAGGGGTTTCAGTTCCTGTTGAGAAACTGGAGACAGTGGTATTGTTCTCCTGAAAAGTAGAAAAGATGAAAGGAGATTTAATCGAGCTGAAATACAAGAAGGTGTTTGGTTGAGTAAATAAGGAGAAACTGTCACAAGTGGTGGTAGCACACAGATAATTGGTAAAAGAACCAGAAGTGACAATGAGAAAAAAAAATTATCGACAGCAAGTTGTTATGATCTACAATGCACTCTTCTAAAGAGAAGCAGATTCAATAATAAATTGCATGAGGGAATTAGGGAAATATTTGACACGGAAAATATTTCAGAGCTGCAAGAAGCAAGCAAGGAGAGTGGGAATTACAGAGCACTGTGGCTTATTTCTTTATAAAAACACAATTGAAAAGCAGAGGAGTTATGTTAAACATATTTAGAGAATAATTAGACATTTGGAGTCATGCAGTGTTTTTTTTCCACTTTGTAAAAATGTTGCTGAAGCAGTGGAGAAGGTGTAAATATTTTAAAGGACAATATCTTGGGGAAGATTAAATCTGGATGGCTGAGGGGTGAACTGATACAGATCTTTAAACTACAGAAATGACTTGATAGGGAACATATAGAGAAATTGTTTACACTTTTGCAGTGCCTAAAACTAGAAGTCATTCATAAAAAGAGGGTTTCTATTCATGCAATCAGAAATCCAGGAAAACCTTCTTAATAGGGAGACTGGTGATGATGTGGGAATTGCTTCCACTGGGTGTGGTCAAGGTGAATCATGTCAATGTATTTATAGAGGAGCTAAACAAACAAATGAGGGTGGAAGATATAGAGATACAAACATATGAATATAAGGCCAATCAGCCCCTTCAGCTGGCTCTGCCTTTCAATAAGAACATGACTGAGCTGATTGTAGCCTCAAACTCATATACACTGATTATCTTTCATGCTTTTGCTTAACAGGAACCTATTTATGCCTGCCTTAAAAAATCTCCAGGGATTCTGCTTCCACCATCTTGTCAGGGAGGATTCCACAGACTCAGGATCCTCTCAGAGGAAACAAAAATTACTTCATCTGTTTTAAATGATTGACCTCTGATTTTTAAATAGTGACACCCAATCTAGTTCTAGAGTTACCCATAGGAGAAAACATTCTCACCACATCTACCATGTCATGATCCCTCAGGATTTTATATGTTTTAATCAGTCACCCCTTCGCCTTCTAAACTCTAGAGGATATAAGTCTAGCCTGTCCATTGTTTACTCATAAGACACTCCATCCATTCCAAATACTGGTCTGTAAACCCCAACTGCGATGCCTCCAATGCATTTACACCTTTCCCTAAATAAGGTGACCAGTATTATGCGTAGTAGTCCAGATGCAGTCTCACCTTACATGGTAAAGCTGAAGCATAACTCTCTACTTTAATATTCAATTCATCTCACTGAGTGCGGAGATCACCTCATTGTCAATTTGGGTATTTGGATTTAAAACTAGCCAGTAGAGCAGATATAGAGTCAGGACTCTGAACCAATTGCTGATTTCCTGACTGGACTTTTAAAACCTGGCCCCATTTCACTTTCATAAAGTTATTTTTATCCTGTCAAATTATTATATGGTTTTTCCAAGAGTATTGTTTCAACTTCTTTCATAAAGAGTTTCAGCATTTTCCTGATAATTGGCCTCTAGTTTTATTCTCTCTCTTTCTAAATAGTGGTGTTATATTTGCTAATTTTTAATCCACTGAGCCCATTCTACAGCCAGGGAATTCTGGAAGGTCAATACATGCACTAATGTCTGTAACTAACCAGCTCTTTTAAAAGATTAGGATATACAGCATTGTTTTAATTCCATTAATTTCTTCCATACCTTTTTTATTAACATAATTAACTTTCTCACACACCAGATCATTGCTTCCCATATTATTCTTTGTGTCTTTAACTGGAAAGACAGCCACAAACTATCTGCCATTTCCTATTTCTAGTTATAACTTTTCCTCCTTCTGCCTCTAATGGGCACAAGTTTGGTTTTGTAGCTGTCATCCTGTCAAACTATTCAATCTGTTGCTTCTTGATTTATTTTCTCATAGAGTCATACAGCATGGAAACAGACCCTTCGGTCCCTGCCAACCATGTTCCTAAACTAAACTAGTACCCACCTGGCCTGCACTTGGCTCATATCCATCTAAGCCTGTCCTATTCATGAACTTATCCAAATGTTTTTTAAACGTTGTAACTGTACCTGCATCTATCATTTTCTCTGGCAGTATATTCCTGTACAAACAACTCTCTGTGTAAAACAGTGGTCTTTTTAAAACTTTTCTCCTCTCACCTTAAAAATGTGCTTGGGAAAAGACCCTTGTCTTTCACCTCATGATGTTATAAATCTCTATAAGTCACCCCTCAACTTCCTATGCTACAGTGAAAGAAGTCTCAACCTATCCAGTTGATCTTTATAACTCACGCCTTCCATTCCTGGCAATATCCTTGTAAATCTTTTCTGGACCCTCTCCAATTTAATAATGTCCTTCCTATAGCATGGCGACAGAACTATACACAGTACTGTAGAAGTGGTCTCACCATTTTCCTGTACAACCTCAACATGACATCCCAACTCCTATACTCAATAAGTCTAAGCAATGAAGGCAAGTGTGCTAGCACCTTCCTAACCACCCTGTCCACATGTGACACAAATTTCAAAGAATTATGTACGTGAACCCCCAGATTTCTCTGTTCTACAACACTACCCAGGAAGCGAAAGTGAGGACTGCAGATGCTGGAGATCAGAGACAAGATTAGACTGGTGCTGGAAAAGCACAGCAGGTCAGGCAGCATCTGAGGAGCAGGAAAATCGATATTTCGGGCAGGAGTCCTTCATCAGGAATGATAAAGGCCTCCTGCCTGAAACGTCAATTTTCCTGCTCCTTGGCTGCTACCTGACCTGCTGTGCTTTTCCAGCACCACTCTGATCAACACTACCCAGGACCCTACCACTAATTGTATCAATCCTGTCCTTGTTTGTTTTACAAAAATACAACACCACGCATTTATCCAAATTAAACTCCATTTGCCACTCCACAGTCCATTGATCCAATTGATCAAGATCTATTTGTAATCCTAGATAACCTTCTTCACTATCCAGTATGCTATCAATTCTGGTGTCATCTGCAAACTTACTATCCATGTTTCCTAAATTCTCATCCAAATCGTTTGTATAAATCACAAAACAAAAGTGAACCCAGCACTGATCCCTGTGGAACACCTCTGGTCACATTTTGAACTTTCCATCTGTGTCAATATTTGCTTCTCCTTTGCTCATTTTTAATTTCTCATCCTCACAAACCCACTTTGCAGGTTTACTAAGCTTCTTGGTAACATTGCAGGACACCTTTTAATTTAATAACAATATTCTTTTGTTGGGTGTTGGCATCACTGTCTCAGCCTGGACTTATTTCCCATTCCTAATTGCCCCAAAGAATTGAAATTTGTCCTTAACTTCCCGCAGTAGCCATGAATTGGTTACTTTTTCTGTGGAGTTTTTATTTCTTAAAGGAACATCAATTCATTGAGCATTATGAAATATATCTTTAAGGGCATGCTGTTTTCAAAGGGGTACGTGAGCTCAGCTTGCTGGATGCCGTGTTTGTCGTGCCAACAGTGTGGGTTCAACTCCTGCACTGACTGCAGTTGCCATGATGGACTTTCCTTGTCAACCTCTCCCCTTGCCTGAAGCAGGGGCACCTCAGGTTAAGCCACCACCATTTGTCTCTTGATTTGAAGTTGAATCCTGAGTAAAGGTACAATTGGAACTCAGTGTTCATGTGAAGAATATTTATTGAGTCAAGGAGTGGAGCACTGTCAGAATCACAGTTACAGTCCAGATTCTGCGTGACTCTAAAACGTATTGGCAAATCTCATTTTAGCCTTTTTCTGTCCAAAGGAAACAGTCCCAAACTCTCCAATCTCTCCTCAAACTCAAGTTTCTCATCCCTAGAACTAGTGTATTCATGTCCTTCCTCTCTACATATCCTCAGAAGGGTACTGCCTGGTGTGCAGAAATGTAAATATTGAAACCTTGGTTTAATTTGATGTCAATGCGTAAAATAACAATAAAACAGAGGGAACAGAAACAGAAAGTTTAGAGATATTGAGTTGTTTAGATATATGATTAAGTAACACTGGGGAGCAACAGGAATATCTTACAAGACTGTGAAACTATGGAAATCATCAACAGAATTCGTGATTGATAGACTGTGTCGAATTTTAGGAAACAGAAGTTTGAAGAAGATGGGAATATTAGGGATTAAGGACTGTATGATTTTTAATTTTTTATTCACATGTACGACATAGGTGTCATTGCTGGCCAGCATTCATTGTCCGTTCCTTTTTGCCTTTGAGAAAGCAATGGTGTGCTGCCCCTTGAACAGCTTCATTTCATGTGCTGTAGGTAGACCTACAAGGTCCTGAGCGAGGGAGTTCTGGGATTTTGACCCCACAGTAGTGAAGAAATGATGATACATTTCCAAGTCAATGGTATTGGCTTGAAAGGCAACTTGCAAGAGGTTGTGTTCCCACGTATCTCCCATGTCTTTCTGGATGTGGTCAAGGGTTTCAAAGGTGCTAATTAATGTTCTTTGATTTGATTTATTATTTGCACATGCACCTAGGTACACTGAAACGTTTTGTTTTGTGTGCATTACAGGCAGATTATACCATACAAATTGCATGAAGGTAATAGAACAGAGCAAGGAATACAATATTATAGCTGCAGAGAAGGTGCACAGAGAGCGAGATAAACATCAAATTTAAAATATGAGTAGTCCATTCAGAAGTCGAAAAAAAGCAGGAAAGAATCTGTTCTTGAATATACTTGTATATGTGTTTTAGCTTTTGTATCTTCTGTCCAATGAAAGAGATTGGAAGAGATTATAACCAGGGTGGGAGGGGTCTATAATTATGTTGGCTGTCTTCCCAAGGCAGCGAGACATATATCAATGGGTGGAAGGTTGGTTTGCGCAATAGGCTGGGCTGTGTTCACAACTCTGTAGTTCTTCCGGTCCTGGGAAGGGCAGTTGTCATACCAAGCCTTGATGCATCCGGGTAGAATGCTTTCTATGGTACATCTGTAAAAATTGGTGACAGTTTTTATGGACATGCTGAATTTCCTTAGCCTTCTGAGGAACTGGAGGCATTGTTGTGCTAACTTGACTGTTGCATCAGTGAGAGTGGACCAGGACAGACTGTTGGTGATTATCACTCCTGTGATGAATGAGAAGATGGGATGAGGATAGTGTTCATGTGGTTGGGTCACTGAGTTAGCTACAATTGAATCACAGAAACACAAAATCGTTATAGTGCACATGTAAGCAATTTGGCCTATCGTGCCTGCAACAACACTTCAAATAAGAATCATTACCTAGTGCCAATATTTTACTTTTACCCCATACTCTTTCACACCATTCCTATCCAAATGGTCATCCAGTGCTAAATTGGAGTTGAGGGGTTCTGTTGGCCTGATTACTGCCTTGTGATTCCCACAGTGATGGTGATGTGTTGTGTGCAGTCTACACCACAAAATGCTCACTATTGAAATACCCCCCAACAATTACTGGGCAGTGAAATCTATATGGGTGTTAGGCCCTCTAGATTAACACTGTGCTTTCAGTTCATCCAAGCTTTTGGACAGAATCTTGTTGAGATGTTGGGTCTCTCATCTACTGGGTAGGGAGATGGGGAGAGAGCTACAGTGCCTCTTCCAGGGAAGATCTACAGAATGTCAAGCCAATGATGAGGCCACTAGAAGGTTTTCCCCTCAAATTAGATCCGAGAGACAGAAATCCCACTGAGTGAGAACTAACAACCAATTAGAGCCTGGAAACTCTTGTGTCAAAAGTGCCGTGGAGGAGGCTGTGGCTACTGCTGGACGTGTAGCCACAAAGTCCCAGAATTTCAGGTGACCCAGGGCATTGGCCTTCATTGCAAGAGAATTGGAGTTCAGAAGCAGACATGTCTTACTGTTGTCCTACAGGGCATTGGTAGATCACAGCTGGAGTATTGTGTGTGGTTTCGGTCTCCTGACCTAACAAAGGGTATACTTGCCATAGCAGAAGGGCAACAGAAGTTCACTAGGCTGATGCTGGGATCTGTCCTTTGGGGAGAGAATTGTTTGACTGGGCCTGTGTTCCCAAGAGTTCAGGAAGATGAGAGGGGATCTGATAGAAATGTATAAAGTTCTAACAGGGTTAAGCAGTCTAGGTGCAGAGAGGATGGTTTCTCTGTTTGAGGAATGTAGAACCAGGGGATATTGTGTCAGGATTAGGTGAGGTGGGAGTGGGGGCAATGGGGAAACCATTTAGGACTAAGACAAAGAAATGAAATCTTCACTCAAAGGGTAATGAACCTTTGAAATTCTGTTCTGTAAGAGGGCGTGAAGGCCAAGTCACTGAATATGTACAACTATGAGATAGATAAATATCTAGATTTTATAGGCATCAAGGAATATGGGTGAATGTGGTATTGAGATATAAGATCAGTCATAAAGACATACAGCTTGGAAACAGACCCTTCAGTCCAACTCATTTATGTCAACCAGCTTTCCCAAACTAAACTAGTCCCATTTGCCTGCGTTTGGCTCAGATCCTTCTAAACCTTTCTTATTCACGTACCCGTCTAATTGTCTTTAAAATGTTGTAACTGTACCTGCCTCTACCACTTCCTCTGGAAGCTCATTCCACATAGGAACCACCCTCTGTGTGAAAAGATTATCCCTCAGGTCCCTTTTAAATCTTTCTCCTCTCATCTTAAAATTATGCCCTCTAGTTTTGAACTCCCCTAACTCAGAGAAAAGATCTTTGCTGTTCACTTTACCTATGCCTCTCATGATTTTATAAATCTGTATAATGTTCTCTCAACTTCCTATACTTGGATGCTGCCTGAACTGCTGTGCTCTTCCAGCACCACTAATCCAGAATCCAATGAATAAAGACCCAGCCTACCCAGCCTCTCCTTATAACTCAAACCGTCCAGTCCCAGTAAGATCCTTGTAAACCTTTTCTGAACTCTCTCCAATTTAATAATATCTTTCCTATAGCAGGGCAGCTGGAATTGTACACAGTACTCCAAAAACGGCCTTACCAATATCCTGTACAATCGCAACATGACGTCTCAACTCCGATACTCAATGGTCCATGATCTTATTGAATGGTTGAGCAGGTTTGAAGGGCTGAATAGCCTACTATTACTCCTAGTTTCTATGTTTCTATTTAACAAATGTAAGCAATGTGGGCTTTAGGGGTTCTTGGATTGGGGGTTATAGGTGTCAGAAGCAAAGGTAAAGGGGCTGGCTTCAAGTGGCTATCCCCACCCAATGTCCAGACCTTCGATCCAGCATTGATTGCTATTGATCAAGGACTCTTGAGGAAACAAACTGGCTGCAGGGTGATATCTATTGGCAGTGGCACACAGTGACAGGCCTGTCTGCAGCTGGCTTAGTCTGAGGCCCTTAACAGGTCCTCAATTGGCCATGAGTCAGGTTATAGTGGCCTACCTGCCTAGAATGTAACTCTGACGAAGGTTAGAAGACCATGCTGGCTGCCACTCCTTTATTAAATGTCCTTCCCATCTCCAAGTTCACCATCTCCTTTGACTGGAAAATATCAGACCTCACTTCTGGCACTCTCCTGGGCTACTAGTCAAAGACCAGGAGCAGATAAGATATTGTACTGGACACAGTCATGGTGTGGAAAGACACCATTCAACCCATTGAGTCTGCACCAACCCTCTGAGAAGCATTCCACCCCAGGCCCAACCTCCCACCCTCTACCAGTAATCCTGCATTTCCCATAGCTAACTCACCTATCCTGCACATCCCTGGACACTACTGGACAACTTAGCATTGCCAATCCACCTAGCCTCACATCTTTGGACTGTGGGAGGAAATTGGAGCACCCGGAGGAAACCCACACAGACACCGGGAGAATGTGCAAATTGTCACATAGACAGCCACTCAAGGCTGGATTTGAAGCTGGGTCCCTGGCATTTGGAGGTAGCAGTACTAACCACTGTGCCATCCCTCAATCATTCATCAAAGACAGCCAAGACCCGGGAGAGATTAGTCACACATTTTATCTCGGCGAATAAAGGAGTTAGAATCAGACATGGAACATTCAGTCTAACAAGTCTTCAACTCTACTTTTCTGTCCCGTCTCCGTATCACTTGGTTCCTTGAAAGACCAAACATCTGTTCATCTTAAACTTAAACGGAGCATCCACAACACTGCAGGGTAAATAATTCCAAAAATTCAGAACCTCTGAGTGAAGAAATATCTCTTCATCTTGATCCTAAATGATCTGCCCCCAACCCCCATCCTCTTATCCTAGACAGTGACCTTGTGTTCTAGAACATTCAGGCAGCGGGGAGCAACCTCCTAGTGTCCACCCACTCGAGCCCCTTGTGTGTTTCAATGTAATCATTCTCCTGGTCTCCAAAGTATAAAGAATGTTTGTGGGATCTGCTGGTGTACCTACTAGTTGCTGTGAATGTCTGAGTGATATAAATGGCAATCATGCTCCAGGTATGTGAACAAGGACAGTAAATTTCAGCTGGCAGATACTCGTCCATGTGTACTTCCTTGGATGAATGGATTATTAATCTCAATTCTTATTTTAATGTCCCCACAGCCAGGAACATTTGACCAAGCATTGACAGATATCAAAGCACAGATTAATCAGCAAGAAGATGGAACTTTACAAAGTACCTGGCTTCTGACTGAGTAAGTGTGAATACTTCATCTCCCTCTTTGGAAATGCTTTATCTTGACAATTACAATTAGGAAGTCATTCTTAACAAAGCAATGCTGCTTTAATGGTGTGACAGGTAGATGTCAGAACTGTTTCGTCCTGACTCTGAGTGCATAGATTAAAAGTAATATGTGTTGTGTTTCTGGCTGGCCAGCACTTATTGCCTATCTCTTATTGCCCTAGCGAAGATGATACTGAGCTACCCTCTTGAACAACCGAAGAACAGTGGGGAGTAGGGACACTATCAGTGCTGGCAGGAAGGGAGATACAAGATTTTGACCCAGTGACACTGAAGGAGCGATTGCATATTTCCAAGTCAGAATGCTGCATGGTGGTGTTCCCATGTGTCTTCTGCCTTTGTCCTTTTCTATGGAAGTGGTTGTAGGTTTGGAAGGTGCTCTCTGAAAAGCTTGGGTGAACCTCTTCTGCAGTGCATCTTGTAGATGGTACACTGTGCTGCTACTGAGTGTCTGTGGTGGAGGGAGTGAAGGTTTGTGGATATGGGGCCAGTCAGTGAGCTGGGTGATGTCAAGTGTTTTTGAGCTGCACCATCCAGCCGTGTGGGGAGTATTCCATCTCCCAACCTGATGTGTGCCATGAAAATGGTGGACAGGCTTTAGGCAGTCAAGCTGTGAGGTACTTGCTGCAATATTCCTAGCATCTGAACTGCTCTTATATGGCTAGTCTAGTTCAGTTTCAGTTTTCAAAACCCCAGTATGTTGATAGTGGGGAATTCAGCGATGGCAATGCCATTGAATATCAAGGGGTGATGGTTAGATTCTCTGTTATTGGAGATGGCCCTTGTTTGGCATTTCTGTGGTATGAATAAGACTCGACATCTGTCAGTCAACACTTAGATATTAACCAGGTCTTGCTGTATTTAGACATGGACTGCTTCAGTATCTGAGGAGTAATGAATGGTGCAGATCATTGTAAAATTGTCAGCAAATGTCTTTACTTCTGACCTTATAATAGTAGAAATGTCATTGATGAAGCAGCTGAAGATGATTTGTTCTATGACGCTACCCTGAGGAATTCCTCCTGTGATGTCCTGGGATTCAGATTATTGACCTCCAACAACTACACTTTGTACTCACTACTATTAAAAGGTACTGTTACTTTGCGAATCCATATCCCACAGAGAATGAGCATGTGGGGATACATAGGTATTTTTCTAGTTGGCAATCAGTGGCTAGTGATGTGTTTCAGGGACAAGTGTTGCAAGCACAATTGTTTACAATTTACGTGGATGACTTAGAGGTGAGGACCAAGTGTAGTGTGTCAAAGATCGTAGATGACATATCTTAGTGAGAGTGGTAGAGCAAAGTGTGCAAAGGACATAAAATCTACAGAGAGATATGGATAGGTTAAGTGACTGGGCAAGGGTCTGGCAGATGGAGTACAATGTTGGTAAATGTGAGGTCATCCATTTTGATAGGAATAACAGTAAAATGGACTATTACTTAAACACTGAAAAATTGCATCAAGCTGCTGTGCAGAGGGAGCTGGATGTCTTTGTGCATGAATCACAAAAAGTTGATTTGCAGGTGCAGCAGGTAATAAAGGCAAATGGAATATTGTCCTTGATTGCATCACTGATGGAGTTCTAAAGCAGGTTATGCTGCAGCTATATAAGGTGCTGGTGTGACCAGGCCTTGAGTACTGTGCATACTTTTGATCTTCCTACTTGAGAATGAATGTACTAGCCCTGGAGGGGGTGCAGAGGAGATTCATTAGGTTGATTCCGAAGTAGACTGGAACTATACCCATTGGAATTTAGAAGAATGAGGGTGGAATCTCATAGAAATATACAAAATTATGAAGGGAATAGATAAGATAGAAGCAGGGAGGTTGTTTCCACTGACAGGTGAAGCTAGAACTAGAGGGCATAGCCTCAAAATAAGGGGGAGCAGACTTTGGACTGAGTTGAGGAGGAACTTCTTCACCCAAAGGGTTGTGAATCTGTGGAATTCCGTGCCTAATGAAGCAGTTGAGGCTACCTCGTTGAATTTTTTTAAGCAAAGGTAGACAGGTTTTTGAACAGGAAAGGAATTAAGGATTATGGTGAGCAGGCAGATAACTGAAGCTGAGACCTCAAAAAGATCAGCCATGATCTTATCGAATGGTGGAGCAGGCTCGAGGGGCTTACTCCTGCTCCCAGTTCTTAGATTCTTGTGCAACAAAACCAGTCACTCAAAGTAAACATGCAGGTACAGCAGGCGATGAAGAATACAAGTAGTTTGTTGGCCTTTATAATGAGAAGATTTTAGTACAGGAACAGAGACATTTTGCTGCAATTGTATAGGGCCTTGGTGAGACCACATGTAGAGCATTGTGTGGAAGGATATTCCAGCTATGGAGGGAGATCAATGAAGGTTTACCAGACTGATTCTTGGGATAATAGGACTGACATTTGAAGAGTTTCACTGAAATGTAGAAGAATGAAGGGGTGATATCATAGAAATCTACAAGACACTAACAGGAGTGGACAGGGTAAGTACAAAAGGATGACTGAAGCATCTAGAACCAGGCATCACGCTGTAAGGAAACAGGATAGGACACTTAGGACTGAGATAAGGATAAATTTCTTCACCCGGAGAGTGGTGGGCCTGTGGAATTCTCTGCCATAGATAGTGATTGGGACCAAAATATGTTTTCAAGCATAAGATAGACATAATTTTAGGACTAAAGGGATTGAAGGATATGATGCAAAAATGGGAACAGGGAACTATTAGCATAATCAGGCATGATCATGTTGAGTGATCTACTCCTGTACTATTTTCTATGTTTATGTTTCTAAGCCAGTGACAGTCTATGTGTGTGGAATCCATATCCGAAAGAGAATCAATATACTCAAGTGAGTGTCAATGTGTGTGGATCCTTGCCCCAGTGAAAGTCAGTATGTGTGGAATCTGTATGTCACTGAGAGTCGGTCTGTATGGAAACTCTACTCCAGTGAGAGTCAATATGTGTGGAATCTGTATCTGTCAGGATCAATGTGTGGAACCCATACCTCAGTGAGAGTCTCTGTTGATCCTCTGTTAAACGTACTCTAACATGTGTGTGTGTGTATGTATAATGTCTACCCCAGTGAGAGTCAGTCTCTTTGAAACATGTATCTCAATGAGAGTCAGTTTGTATAGATCCTGTTACCCAATGAGGGACAGAAGGTGTGGAACCTGCATGTCAATGAAATTCCATACGCTACTGAGACTAAGTGTGGAATCTGGAATCTGTACCCTAATGACACTAAGCATGTGTGAAACCCATACACGAGTGAACATCAGAATGTGTGGAACCTGAATCTCAGTGGGATTCTGTACTTACAAATCCGTATTCCAATGAGAATCACTGTGTGTGTGGAATAGTAAGGTCAGTGATTTAAAGAGAATTAGAGGAAGTACAACTAAAGTTGATATGACAACTGAAAGTAAAATTGTTTGCAAGTTGTTTGCAAATTGATTGCAGGTTGCCTGACTTTCTCTATTTCTGCAGGTTTAGAAACCTTTATCCTTAAATTGAACTGAACTCCTTGGAAATAAAAATATACAATGAAAATTATGTTCCTTAGTAACAAGAGTTTGGATTGTGTTTGGTTTACAATCTTCAATTAATTTATCATTGATTCTGATGTACAATTTGGATTGTGGTGTGTCTGACTGAAAACCTTTTTTTTATATGACTTCTCTTTTTCATTTCTGGGGATAGGCAGTCCATCAATGTTCACTGCAAACCCACTCACACCTTGACTGCACTTCCTCATATCCTACTTCCTGAAAGAATTCTCTTCTATTCCCCCAGTTTCTATCCATCTCGGTCACATCTGCTGCGATGAGGCTGCAAGGGAGATACACCAGAATGGTTCTGGGATGAGGGCTTTTAGTGACATGGTTAGATTGGAGGAGCTGGGAGTATTTTCCATGAAGCAAAAAAGATTGAGGGAGATTTGATCAAGAGGTGATGACAGCTTTAGATAAGGTAAAGGGAGAAGAGCTGTTCCGATTCACTCATGATTGAAGGACAGGGACTCAGGTAGGAATACTGGAAGAGGATGAAGCCATTTGGCCCATTGAGCCTACTCCATCATTCAATAAAATCATGGCTGATCTGGTTGTGCCTTCAACCCAACATATTTACCCAACCCCACCCATAACCCTTGACTCCATTGTCTATTAAAAATTACCTATTTCAAACTTGAGTAAATGCAATGAATGAATTTTCACTATCTTCTGGAGAAGAGAATGCCACAACCCCTCTTAGACAAGAAAGGTTTTCTCATGGCTGGTATGAAGCTTATTCATGAACTGTCCTGCTTAGGTTTAGCCCTCTCCCACAAGAGGAAACATCCTCCAGGTTTCCATCCTACCCCACCACCTCGGGATCTTGTGTGTTTCAATAAGATCATCACTCATTGTTCTAAATTCCAAAAGATACAAGGTCCAACTTGTTCAACCTTTCCCTGTGAGATAACCCTTCATCCAAGGAATGGGACATGCAAACCTTCTCAGAGCTGATTTTAATGCAATTATTATTTCTTTGAAATAAAACATCCAAACTCTCTACAGTGTGCCAGATGTCATCTCACAAATGCCCTCTATAGCTTCAGTAAAAGTCTCTTACTTCCTTATTCCACTCCACTTGCAATAAACAACAACATCCTGTTTGCCTTCCTACTCACTTGCTGCACCTACATACTAATACTTTGTAATTCATATACCTCAGAGTTCTGCAACCTCTTTCCATTTAAATAATATGCTGCTTTTCTATTCTTCCTATCAAATTGAACAACCTCATGTTTTGCCACATTATACTCCATCCGAGAAGTGTTTATCCACTCACTTAATCTGTCTGTATGCCTTTACAGCCTCTCCACCTCCTTTTCACAACTTCACTTCCAAACTATCCTTATGCTGATAGCAAATATAGCTCTCATACATTCAAATGATGGATATGACTTGAAAGTAGTTGAGGGCCCAGCACTGGTTCCTGTGGCTCTCCCCTAGTTACAGCTTGCTAACCTGATGTGAGGCTCTGAGTAAGCATACAGGGGAATATGCGACAGTGTTTTTTCTACAGCATGTGGTAATGAGCTAGAACTTGTTGCCCACATGGGGAATGGAAACAAAGACAATCAATGATTTCTAAAGGAAGTTGCAAAGGTACTTTAGGGAAATACAAGGAGAGCGAAGAGAACTGGGGCTAACAGCACTGCTATACAGAAGGCCTGCAGGGAGGCAGTGGGCTGAATGGCCTCTGTATATGTCATAACAACTGTCTGCCTCTATTGCTATCCAATCTCAGATCATCCCTTTTGTTTTTGCCTTGATTTTCAGAATCTCGTCCTTGTTTACAAATTCTTTCATAGCCTCACCCCTCCCAATCCCTGTAATCCCCAGCTCCACAATCTCGCTATCTCGGAGTTGCGTGATTCCTGGCCTCTTGAGAATCCTCAATTTTAATTGTTTCAGCATCAGCAGCTGTGGTCTTCAGCCACATGAGTCTTGAAATCTGGAGTTCCCTTTCTCACTTTCTGTCTTGCTGCCTTTAAGAAAGCTCCTTAAGACTATCTGTTTTGGTCATCTGCACAAATACTACCTACCGTATCTCAGTGTCCAATTCTGATTCATAACGCTCTTGTACAGTACCTTGAAACAGTATTATATTAAGGGGACTTTGTAAATATCAATTCCTTTTGCCCTCTCCTCATTTCCCTGCCTCTGTACTTGCTTAGACTCTGTTACATTTATGATTTTTTTTCCAATGCCAATGAAGATATTAGATCTGAAATGTCAACTCTGTATCTCTCTCCACAGACATTGGTTATTCCCACTTCATTGGCTTGTTTCTCAGGTTTCCAGTATCAGCAGGAACCTACCTTTGTAAGCCTGGTAGATTGGGCAGTGTGGGTTGCTGTATTCTGCGGGAGGTGCTGAAGTTGCCTTTTTGGTCTCATTGCAGAATCGATCATTGGAACAATGAGAAGGAACGGATTGTTCTGATTTGTGAGAAGACCCTGCTCATCTGCAAGTATGATTTCATGGTTCTCACGTATCAGTACTGTCGACGGGTGCCACTCAATTACATCGACAGAATCTATTATGGAGAATACTCTTTCCCTGAGCGATCCATCAGCAGGTACCAATTTTCCCCAGATCTTCTCTTACTTTTTCAGATCTTTTCTGACTATCTCCACAGTAAATGTCACATAATGTTTTCATTTCCATTTCCAAACAACTGGGGTAAGATTTGAACTGTTGCCTCTGAACGATTAGTCGATGCTGCCGGACACTATTTCAAAAACATGACCATTCCCACGCCTATCACCCCTCTGAGTGAGAGAGAGTGGTCTTCTTGTAAATACAAATTCCCGCCAAATCTCCTGCAAAATGAAAGAAGGAATTACTTTTATGTAGCTCCTTTCTCATCCTCAGGATGTCACATAGCCAATAGAGAGCCTTTGAAGTGTTCGAGCTGTCATAATGTAGGAATAGTAACAGCATTTATTTACAGCAAGCTACAACCAACATCACAAAGGAACAGATTGTTTTATTCCAAAGATATGAAAGGATAAAAATTAGTGAAGATAATGTTGGGAATTTCTATGATCTTTCAGTCCTGTTGTGGGAAGTCTTAAATCATCTAAGAGGGTCTTCGTTTAACACCACACCAGACAGACAGCACGACTTAGTGTGACGGTCCCTCAGTCCTGACCCTCTGACAGTGCAGCACTCCCTTAGTACAGACCCTCCAACAATGCAGCACTCCTTCAGTACTGACCCTCTGACAGTGAAACATTCCCTCAGTGCTGACCCTCTGACAATGAAACACTCCCTCAGTACGGACCCTCTGACAGTGAAACATTCCCTCAGTATTGACCCTTTGACAGTGCAGCACTCCCTCAGTACTGACCCTCTGACAATGAAACACTCCCTCAGTACGGACCCTCTGACAGTGAAACATTCCCTCAGTACGGACACTCTGACAGTGAAACATTCCCTCAGTACTGACCCTCTGACAGTGCAGCACTCCCTTAGTACTGACAGTACTGTGCCATCTGATGCCATGCATGAGAGGAATAATACCGTCCAGTCAAAAAAGTGCTAATACCAATTGAACTTGAGTGATATTTGTCCCCAGTTTGGAATATAATGAAGTTTATTTTGACTGCAATGTTACTATCAAGTTCGAAAATACTATGTCAGCAGAGGCAGTTTGCAGTAACTCCATGTCATTGAAACCTGTATCACTTGAGGGAAAAATACTTCCCATACTGTTCTGTGACTTTTCCACTGGGTCTTGGACCTTGGTTGTTCACTATAGGAACAGAAAGATTTGAAAAAATGCTAATCAAGCCTTTGCTACCTGAGAAGTTATTACATGCTAATTGTTTTCTGTCAATTCAGAAAATTTGATCAAAAATGTCTGTTTCTGAAGAGTTCTTGTTCTTTGCCCAGCCAGCTGGGGGCGCCATCGGCCAACTCTTAGAGCCTTGCTACTGTTTGTTTTATGTCTTCAGTGTGGTCATGAGGCAATGCGTCAATGGATAAGTCAGCACAGGGACCACCTATTTAACCCACAGTGAAGGATAGATGTCAGAAACATCTTGCACTGTGGAAGTGTAACCATAATTTGCAGCTTAACCCTGGCCTCACACCCCACTCCTCCATCTTTTCCCTCCACTCAGACTTTCTCTCTCTCTCTCTCTCTCTCTCTCTCTTTTTCTCTATCTCCCTCTCCCCCACCCCCACCCACTCCCCCATCTCTCTCTTTCCCACTGTCTTGCCATCATTGCAAATTGGTCCAGTCCATGTTGTATAATACCTTGAATGTGTGAAAGTTTTTAAATTGTTTTTATGGTTCTTCATGAGCAAACCCTGCTCTCTCTGTCGAACTCCAGTGTTAGTGTTTCTGGTTTTGTCTAAGTGCCAATTTTTAATTTGGTTCAGTGGACATTGTCAGAAAACCACTCCAGGTGTCCTGTTGTATTTCTTCACCTCCCACGCCCTCAGTCTGTCGAACTCCAGTCCAATGTAGCGTATCTGACCCACCCAAACTTACATCAGCAACTGATGATGAATTCCTAACAGTGACACTTTCCTAAAAATCCTCTGAATAGATTCAGTCAGGCATACTCAATACAAACCTTGTTTTTCTTTTGGCAAGAGAAACATGGAAGCAGGAAGGTGAAGAGAGAGAATGCAAGCATTTCTACTCCTTCAGATTCCCACACTGTCTCCAATTCAATCCAGGTACTTAAACAACACCCCCATCTTCTAACTCTCATCGTGTAATCCATGCTCCAATCCTAGTCCCATCTCCACCTTCTAACTTCTACACCCATTCTCCCCCACCAATGATTTTCCACCCCTCCCTTCAAATCCGATCCCTCCACGAATTTTTCATGCCATTTAATGTATATTGATCAAATTATGGGACCAAACCCATTGGGTATTAAGCAACAAGGAGATGTCGTAATGTTACTGGCCACAGGCTGGTGTTTATACTCAGTAATACATGGGCCAGAATAAATACCATGATTGACAGTTGTAGAAGTTAATTGGATTTGGAATCCACTTGGTTCGATTGTATTGTCTGCAGTTTCTGCAGGAGGTCCCAATCAGTCTGAATCCAACTGTACATTCAGATAAAAGGGGCTCCTGCACCTGGCTGGCTGGAATCGATGCAGTTGGAACTTCAGCTCAGTGAAGGCTGGGCTTGTGCAAGAGAGTGCTTGATGTGAATGCTGGCCCAGGAGGATGGGGATGGATCCTGGGTCTCCCCCTGAATAATGTAGTCCCTGGTATTGACAGCCACCTTCTCATCCCTAATCGTCCCAATCACCCAGACTCCCGACATTGCAGGGGTCACTGAGTCATGGAATTGTTACAATGCTAAAGGAGGCAGTTCAAGCCACCATATCAACTGCAGCTCTCCATATGAAAATCATGTGTCATTCTTGCACTATTCCATGCCCTTGTAGATTGTTCCTATTTAAATAATCGTTCAATGTTCTCATGAATGCCGTAATTGAACCCACCTCCACCACATGTCCAGGCATACCTTTACTTGGTATGTGAAACATTTTCTTTCTCACAATACTCTTGTTCCCTGTGCCCATCACTTTAAAATTATGCCGTCTGTTTCTTGTTCCTTTTATGAGTAGGAACACTTTCTCCATATCTATTCTGTCCAGCCAGCTCATGGTTTTGAAAATTTTGCTGAAATTTCCTCTCAGTCATCTTCTCTCCAAGGTGAACAGTCTCAACTTCCTCAATCTATCCTCATAGCTGAAGTTTCTCATTCCTGCAACCATCCTTTTAAATCACTTCAGCACTTATCCAATACATTCACATCTCTCCTATAATGTGACGCCCACAAATTGAACTGCAGTTGAGGTCTTCAGTATCACTTCCTTGCTTTTGTACTCAATCCCATTACCATAGAACCTCGATTATCCAAATGAGATGGGTGGAGAATATTTTGTTTGGATAACTGATCATTCGGATAATTGATCTGATCATAAACAAGTGATAATTTATGAATGTCGGTTATCTGAATTTTCTCGGTTATTTGGTAATGCACGCCATACTGCCGTTTAACTGATAACTGATCTATCGTAAAGTAAACAAGCTGTAATTTGAGTGGCAGTTATCGAACATTTCTCAGTTATGCTGAGATGCCCAATGCCATTTTTAGGGACACTGAGATCTTGTTCAGAGAACCCAAAATTCGGATAATTGATGTTCCGATAATCGAGGTTATACTGTATTATTAAAGCTGAGAACATCTTATGTTTTACAAGCTGCTTTTTCTACCTTTCCTGCTATTTTCAGTGACCTGCGCACATATACACTCAAGTCCTTCTTGCTCATGTACTCTCTCTAGTATTGCACCATCATCTTAATTGTTTTTCAACGTTTTTTCAATCAAAGTGCATCACCTCACGTTTCTCTGTATTAAACCACCATTTATCCACCCACTCCACCAACTGTTCAATGTTCTTTTAGAATACCACACTACTGTCCTCAGTATTTACTATTCTTCCAAGTTTCGTGACATCTGCAAACTTGGAAATTGTCCCCTGCATAGCAAGATTCAAACCATTATTATATATCAGGAAAAGGAATGATGACAATACTCACCCTTGGGGAGCTCTGCTACAAATTTTCTTTCAGCCCAACAAATATCCATTGACCATTACTCTCTGTTACCTATCACTCTGTATCCATATTGCTATTGTCCATTTTACACCATGATCTATAACCTTCCCCATAAGTCTCATGTGTGGCATTATATCAAGTGCCTTCCAGAAATCTATGTGTATTACATCAATAGTGTTTCCCTTGTTTGGTTCTTTTCCCGAAGTTGCACATACAAGATGCAATTCGCGCACACCACCTTCTGCAAACAGTTAAAGTTTATTAAAGCCTATACAAGCTAGGTGACCCCTTTGACCCTCTTCAGAGGTGTGTAAAGTCAAGTCAAGGAGGCCCCGAACAAAGAAAACACATCCCCTTTATACAGGGCAGTTGGTAATGCTCACAGATACGCTGACCACTCCTTCCCACGTGCCCATTCCCCCATAACTGCATGTTACCACGTGTACAATGGTAGATGAGATCATCCTCAGAAATTATGTAAATGCCCCAATCCTGGGGAATCATTATGCAAGCAATTTCCTGACTCATTTCCAAGACAGTTTAGGTGTGATATGTCCTAGTTTCGGGGGATGGCTATGAAAGCATTTCTGAATGGAAGGGGTTAAATGATAGTTTAATTTGATAATAGTAAGGGAGTAGTAGCAAATGACTGTCTAAATGGAGTGGGAGTCTTCTGCTTTCCTGCATGAATGTGGTCCCCACCCACCACCAGAATGTTCGGTCAGTGCAGTTTAACTCTTTAATAATACATTAATGTCGAAAGAGATAGTCCAATTCAACCTTTCAATATTACATTCTATCCTTTTATCATTCCATGATAACTCCCTCAATGACACTACCAGTTTTCAGTGGAATTTTCCTGCCAGTACTTAAGCACGTTATTGACACACAACATGCAATGATTATAACAACAGAAATTACTAGTCCATGCAGTAAATAGAATTTGCAGGATCCTTCTGTGTGGAAAAGATTCACCAGTAAAGTTCTTAGTGACTACTCCACCCCCTCCAAGTTGAGTGGAAATGAGTCAGTTATCCAAAATATCCTTCAGTAACGTCAACCCTGAAAACAAAATCCAGTCTGTCCTTCTGCATCACTCCATGGAGAAATCTGAATTCTTAGATCAGGATAGTTAACTACTGAACCAAGCTGACGAGACTTCCATCCTTCCAGAGATGCTTCAGGTGGAGGATACCAGCACATCTGATAATGCAGTGCAGCAGCTGGATGGGTGAATGCAGCATCCTTTGCTGCTTCTTCTCCCGGATTCTTGCTAAATGTAACAAAGCCAACTAGCTGTTGTGATGTTAGCTTGATCAGTGAGCCTTCATGTCCCTTAAATGATTGAAAGACAAGGTAAAGCTCATGTGGTTTAATGTCACAGGAAGGCCACTGACAAAAAGCATACAGAACCTCCTCTTCACCGTTGTTCACTTCTTCACTTTTCATGGTCATGACTGGGGAGCTAATTGAATCCATTGGATCAGGTTGTGGAAGGGAGGGCGGTGGTCTGAAGGTGTGCTTTACCTGTGAATGGAGAAACTCAAGAGATAATATTAGCTGTTGGAAGTATCTTTGCATTTCCTCTCTCATTCTTTCCTTGCCAAGGTGGTTATCAGTATGAAGACAGTTACACATTTAGCTACACTAAATTGTGTCTGCCTATTGCAACATTCTCAGTCATCTTGATGTCTGTTACTCTGTTCACAGTTTATGACATTATCAAGTTTTATATGATCCATAAACTTCTAAATTGTACTGCCTAAACAATTCAGTCAATTATAAACAACAATCAATAGGCCTGAAATCAAACCCTCAGGGGACCCCATTCAGGTTATTCAAAAATTATTTTCCTTTAACAAATTAATACTTGGCTAATGTGAAAGCTGTCAGGAGAAGTATTTCAAAAATCTGGAACAACAAAAAAACAAAGTGTTTTCTGTATTATAGCCAGTTATAGACAGTTTCAGTTCAGATTTAAATTTCAAATATGGATGGGAATCAAATGCAGAATATATTAAAGTATGTTCTCCAAATGAAACTTTCCAAATAAAACAGTCAGAATTCCAGTGGCAACTTTGGTAGAGATCAACACTTTTTAAATTTGCAATGTGAAGAGGACAAGTGAAATCTTAACAATAATTGAAAGAACTGAAACAGTTCAGCCTTAAGTTCTAATATTCTCTAAAATCTTGAAACTCTCCAACCAAGGGAAACAGCCTCCCTCCATCTAATCTGCTCAGCCCTGTTAGGGGTTTACATGTTTCAATCAGATTCCTTCTTATTCTTCTCAGCTCCAGTGAATACAGACTAGAAATGCCAGAGAGATGGAGTTGATTATCAATTCAGACATCATCTCATTGAATATTGGGGAAGACTTGATGTGTTGAAATGGCGTACTTCTGCTCCAGTGTCTTACAGTCTTATCATATCAGTTCTTATTCTTCTGCCATTTCTTTGCTCCCCATTATAAATTCTCTTGTTTCTAACCATAAGAGACCTACATTTGTATCTACTAATATTTTTCTCTTCACATTTTTATAAAAACTCTTTTAGTCAGTTGCCTGCAATTTTACTCAAATACTCTATTTTCCCATCTCAATCAAAGTCTTTGTCACTGCTTGCTGAATTTTTAAATGCTCCCAATCCTTAGGCTTGCAATTTTTTTCTGGCAATTTTCTATGTTTCTTCCTTGGATTGAATACTATCCCAAATTTATTTTGTGAGCCACATTTGAGCCAATTACTTTGTTTATTATTGTGCAGGAGTTAGTCATTGTTGTAATTCATGCATACAGTCTATAAATAGTAGCATTGCCTATACATTATCAACCGTTTCAGTAAGGTCCTCCAATCCATTCTTGCCAATTTGTATCTCATACCCTCATTATTCCCTTTATTTAGATTTAGGATCTTCATTTTAATTTGACTACTTCACTGTTAATGAAGAATTTTATCATATGATTGCTGTTTCCTAAGGAACCCTGCATAACAAGATTGCTAAATAATCCTCTCAAGTTGTACAATACCCAGATTAGAATATCATTTCTCTTGTTGGTTCCTCAATATATTAGTCTAAAAACCATCATGTACGCACTCCAGGAAATCTTTCTCCACAATATCATTGCTTTGTAAATTGATATTTAAATTAAATTAACCTTTGATTGCAGTTGCATCCTTTTTGCATGCATCTCTAATTTCTTCAATTTCTTAATTTCCTTACGTCTCCATTTCTGTTTGGGGGTTGTAGAAAATCCCACATAATGTTTTCTGCTCCTTATTGTTTCTAATCACCACTCATACAAGTTTCACATCATGATTTTCTGAGCCAATATCCCTTCTCAGGATTGCATTAATGTCAGTTTTTGCAAACAATGCTGCTCCAACTTATTTCCCTTTTAACATGTCCTCCGTAAATAATGAATACCCATGGGTGTTCAGTTCTCATCCTTGGTCATCCTGCAACCAAGAATGTAAGTACAACTAACTCATAACCATTTATATCTATTTGCACTGCTAATTCATCTACACTATTGCAAATGCTCTAAGCATTAAGACGCAATGTCTTTAGGTTTATCCTTATACCCCTATTAGTCACTTTAGCTTTATTTTGCATTCCAGCCCCATTTATTTTTCTTCCATGCATTTTTTCTGCCTTACAATTTTGCTTCTTGCTTTTCTGTTTTCTGAGTTTTATCCCTGTTTCTCCCTCCTCTGACCCTTTTATCTGTTTCCCATTCCCCCACCATTCTAGTTTAAACCCTCCCTGACAGAACTAACTAAGCCCCCCTTAACCTGAAGGCATTAGCCCTAGTCCTGCCCAGACGCAACTTGTCCTGCTCGTACTAGTCCCACATTCTCTAGAATCAGTCCCAATGTCTCAGGAATTAGAAACTCTTTTTTTTACACTATTTCTTCAGCCAAGTGTTTATTTGCTGTATGATATTATTTTTACACTCACTAGTATGAGGCACTGGTATTAATCCTGAGATTACTACCTCCTTTTCAACATGCATCCTAACTCCATATATTCTGTTTTGTAGGACCTCATCCTCCTTTGAAAACCTATGTGGCTGGTACTAATGTGTACGATGACCACTAGCTGTTAGCCTGCCTTATCAGAATGCTCTGCCACCATTCTGACTCCTCTTTGATCCATGCACCAGGGAGGCAACCTACCATCCTGAAGTTAAAAATCACGCAACACCAGGGTGTGATTTTTAACTGTGTACACCCTAGTCCAATACCAGCATTTACATATCATGACTACCATCCTGAAGTCATCTGTGGCCACAGGACTGCCTGTGTGTTCCACTTACTATTGAATCCCCTTTCACTATAGTGCCTGCTGGTCCTCCTCCTCCCCTCTTGTGTAGCAGTGCCACCCATGGTACCTTGGACCTCACTCTCAGTGCTATCCCCTGAGAAGTCGTTTCTTAACTGTTGCCAGGGGCACAGTCAAAAGGTCCTGCTGCACTATCTGCCTTGCATTACACTGCTTGGTTGTCCCCCATTCCCTGTCTGATTTGATTTGATTTATTTTTGTCTCATGTACCTAGATACAATGAAAAGTTTTGTTTTTCATGCAGTACAAGCAGATCATACCATACAAAGTGCATTAGGGGAATAGAGCAGACCGAAGACTACAATGTTACGGCTGCAGAAAAGGTGCACAGAGAGCGAGATCAATGTTAGACTTAAAATTTGATTGGTTCATTCAGAATTCTAATAACTGCGGTGTAGAAGCTGTTCTTGAATCTGTTGATATGTGTGTTTAAGCTTTTGTATCTTCTGCCTGACCTAAGAGGTTGGAAGAGAGTATAACCTGGGTGGGAGAGATCTATGATTGTGTTGATTGATTTACTGAAGCAGCAGAAAGTATAGATGGAGTCAGTGGATGGAAGGTTGGCTTGTGTGATTTACTGGGCTGTGTTCTCTGTAGTTTCTTATACTACGGATAGAGCAGTTGCCATACAAAGCTGTGATGCAGCTGAATGAATGCTTTCCATGGTGTATCTATAAAATCGGTAAGGTTCTTTACAGACATGCCGAATTTACTTCGTCTCCTGAGGAAATAGAGTCTTTGTTGTGCTTTCTTGACCGTAGCATCAACGTGAGTGGGCCAGGACAGATTGTTGGTGGTCATCACTCCCAGGAACTTGACCGTCTTGAGACCATCTCCACCTCTGCACCTTTGGTGTATATGGGGCCTTCCCTCCACCTTGCTTCCTGAAGTTAATGACCAGCTCTTTTGTTTATCCAGTATTGAGGGAGAGATTTTATCTTGATACCATGCCATCAAGCACTCTATTTCTTTCCTATATTCTGTCTCATCATTGTTTGAGATCTGCCCTCCAATGGAGTTGTCATCAGCAAACTTGTAAATGGAGTTAGGATGACATTTGGCCACACAGTCATGAATATATAGGGCAATAGTGAGGACTGCAGACGCTGGAAAGTCACAGTCGATAAAGTGTGGAAATGTAAAAAACACAGCAGGTTGAGCAGCATCATAGCAGGAGAGTCAATGCATAGGGAGTTTAGTAAAAGCCTGACTCTGCCTGTTCAGTCTCTACCTATGATATGGCCATCTCACTGTACATGGCAATCTCAGTATTGCAGATGCTCCATAGTAACAGCATTCACTGCTCCAGATCTGAAATATGGTTAGCCAATAGCTACAGCCAGACACATCTCCTCCATACATGGTCACCAGGCAAACTGGATAAGTCCATGGCTTCCCAATCACACAGGAGGGTGTGAGCTCTGCTGCCATCACTTAACCAGTTTAGGCTGTTAGCTACACTATTTATTTCACTCCCACTGCTATGCAGAGTCCTTATTTTAAGTATCCAGAGACCTTAATTTAAGTCTTATCTTTACTTCCTTTCATTACTTTCATTAGTTTACTAGATTGGCCTAACTTACTCAGTTAAATCCAAGTATAACAACTTGGCTATAAGTATATGCTTTTCTAATTTCCATCGATTTGTAGACAGTTCCTAACAGCAGTTTGTTACCAACCAATAAATTTATGGTTTGCTATTTGCCAAAATGCCTTGTTTTTCCACTCAGTTTGAAACTCAGTGGTAGCTGCTCCCTTCCTCCCACTACCTCTCTGACTCCCATGTTACCAGGACTCCAGTCTGCCTCGAGGAGCAGCCTCCAAGCAAATCCTTTCAGTCAAGATTGGACCGGATCCCCTGCAGTCTCCCTGTGATGTTGGTTTGAAATGATGTTGTGAGAGGCTGATTGAAGTCTGGACTAAACTGGAGAACAGGAATGGAGCTGTCTCATTGAAGGAAGATGCTGTAGACTGCATCACTGCTGATGTCTGAACCATGAGCTCAATCCATGTAAATAAGGAGTGGAAATGTTAATAGGAAAATTTAAGTTGGAAGAGGCTTGAGACGAGTTTGAACAAGTTGTGAGCACCAGGTGTTTGCAGCATTCAGTTCAGTGTTTCACTGATATTATCTGGCTGGCTCCAGACACCAAACAATTCCTGACACCTTCAGCTGCCTTCAAAAGAAATGGGAAGGAAACTTTTCCTGAGGAGCAAAAAAAATCACTTCATTACTGAAATACTAAATCTTTCAGAACTTATACCAGCTTTGAGTTTTCTTTAGTGACAACAGGAGGACATACGTTAACATAAGACCAAACAGTCTCATACACACACAGACATATACAGAGACACAGATACAGTGACACACAAACACTGACAGACAGTCTCACACACGCACACACACACATATAGGCATAGGCAATCACACATAATCATAGACACAGGCGCACATGGAAAAATACAATCACACAGAGACGGGCACAAAGTCACTCAGAAACGCTCACACACACGCACATCCTTGCCAGTTCGTGATATCTCTAGCTAGTGAACAGCCAATTTGCTTCACTTCCCATGATGTCAACAAACAGTTGGAAGCATTGGATACTGCAAAAGCTGTGGGCCCTGATAGCATTATAGAAATAATTTTGAAGGGGCGGCATGGTGGCTCAGCAGTTAGCACTGCTGCGTCGTAGTGCCAGGGACCCGGGTTCGATTCCCACCTCAGGTGACTGTCTGTCTGTGTAGAGTTTGCATATCCTCCCCCTGTCTGCAAGGGTTTCCTCTGGGTGCTCTGGTTTCCTCCCACAATCCAATGATGTGCTGGCCAGGTGAATTGGCCATGATAAATTGACCACAGTGTTAGGTGCATTAGTCATGGGAAAACATTGGGTGGGTTGCTCTTCAGAGAATCAGTGTGGACTTGTTGTACCAAAGGGCCTGTTTCCATACTGTAGGGAATCTAATACTTGTGCTCCAGGACTGGCCGGTCCCCTAGTCAAGCTGTTCCAGTACAGTGCTAACACTGACATCCATCCACCAACACAAAAAATTGTCCAAGTATTTTGGATGCACAAAAAGTAGAAAAAACCCAACTCAGTCAAGTACCACCCCATCAGTCTAAATCAATAATCAATAGAGTGATGGAAGGTATTACCAACAGTGCTATCAAGCAGCACCTGCTAAGCAATAACCTGATCATTAATGTTCAATTTGGGATCCACCAAATGCAATCAGTTCCTGACCTCATTACAACCTCGGTCCAAGCATAGACAGAGGAGGTGAATTCCAGACATGAGGTGGCAGTAACTGCTCTTGACATAAAAGTCACATTTGACCGAAAGTGACATCAAGGAGCTCTTGGAAAACTGGGAATCTTTTGGGAATCTGGGGAAAACTTTTCACAGATTGGGGTCATACCTGTCACAAATAAAAGATGGCTGTAATTGTTGGAGATCTGTTACCTCAGCTGAAGCACCTCTCTGCGGGAATTCCTCAGGGTAGTGTCCTAGGCCCAACCATCTTCAACTTCTTCATTAATGGCCTTTCCTTCTTCATAAGGTCAGAAGTGGAGATGTTTGTTGATGATTGCATAATGTTCAGCACCATTTGCCCCTCCTTCGATATTGAAGCAGTCCATGTTCAAATGCATCAAGATCTGGACAATATCCAGTTTAGGCTAACATTAACACCACACAAATATCACACAACGACCATCCCCAACAAGGGAAAATCTAACCATTGCTCCTTTATGTTCAATGTCATTACTGTCATTGAACACCTCACTATTAATATTCTGGGGGTCACTCCATTGAGCAGAAACTGATTTGGATTAAGCATATAAATGCTTTAGTTCCAAGTACAGGTCAGAGTTTACGAATTCCATTGTGAATAACTCACCTGCTGACTCCTCAAAGCCTGTCCATCATCTACAAGGGACAAATCAGGCGTGTGAGGAATACTCTCACTTACCTGGATGAGTGCAGCTCCAACAACGTTAAAGAAGCTTGAAGTCAAACAGGATAAAGCAGCCTGCTTGATTGGCTCCCTCTTAAATACCTTCAACATTCAATCCCTCTACCACTGATACACAGCAGCAATAGTGTGTCCCATCCTAACGTGAATCCCAGAAATGTATTAATGCTCCTTTGATAACACCTTCCAAATCCATGACAAGCACTATCTAAAAGAGCAACAGCAATGAATATATGGAACACTGCCATCTGCAAGTACCCTTCCAATCCTTACCATCCTGAATTGGAAATATAAGACCATAGAGGCAGAAATTAGGCCATTCAGCCCATTGAGTTTGTTCTGCCATTCAATCATGGCTGATAGGTTTTTCGACCTATTTTCCCATTTTCATCCCATAACCTTTGATCCACTTGGCAATCAAGAACTTGTCCATCTCTCTCTCTGTTTTAAATATACTCAATAATATTAATTACTTAATGTTTCACACACACATTTGACACCCCTCCCCACTCCAGCCTCTCACCCTCACAACGTGCAGACCTCCAGAGGAAAGGCTGAGGCACTTGGGGCTGTTCTCATTGGAGAAAAGAAGGTTTAGGGGAGATTTGATAGAGGTGTACAAGATGATTAGGGGTTTAGATAGGGTTGACAGTGAGAACCTTTTTCCGCGTATGGAGTCAGCTGTTACTAGGGGACACAGCTTTAAATTAAGGGGAGGTTGGTATAGGACAGATGTTAGGGGTAGATTCTTTACTCAGCGGGTTGTGAGTTCATGGAATGCCCTGCCAGTATCAGTGGTGGACTCTCCCTCTTTATGGTCATTCAAGCGGGCATTGGATAAGCATATGGAGGTTATTGGGCTAGTGTAGGTTAGGTAGGCTTCGGTCGGCGCAACATCGAGGGCCGAAGGGCCTGTACTGCGCTGTATTTTTCTATGTTCTATGTTCTATATTCCCTCTGCTCCAATCCCAACCTCACCATCAAACCAGCGGATAAAGGGGATGCAGTGGTAGTTTAGCGCACTGACCTCTTCACCGCTGAAGCCAGTCGCCAATGCGAAGACACCTCCTCCTACCGCCCCCTTGATCATGACCCCACCCCCCATCACCAAACCATCATCTCCCAGACCATACAGAACCTCATCACCTCAGGAGATCTCCCATCCACAGCTTCCATCCTCGTAGTCCAGGAACCCCACACTGCCCAATTCTACCTCCTTCCCAAGATCCACAAGCCTGACCACCCTGGCCAACCCATTGTATCAGCCTGCTCCTGCCCCACTGAACTCATATACACCTACCTTGACACTGTCGAACTCCCGTAGTCCAGGAACTCCCCACATACATTCGAGACACCACCCATGTCCTCCACCTCCTCCAAGACCTCCATTTCCCCGGCCCCCGATGCCTCATCTTCACCATGGACATCCAATCCCTCTACACCTCCATCCGCCAAGACCAGGGCCTCCAAGCCCTCGGTTTCTTCCTCTCCCGACGTCCCTAACAGTATCCTTCCATTGGCACTCTCATTCGTTTGGCTGAACTGGTTATCACCCGCAACAATTTCTCCTTCAAATCCTCTCACTTCCTCCAGACCAAAGGGGTAGCCATGGGCACCCGTATGGGCCCCAGCTATGCCTGTCTCTTTGTCGGCTATGTAGAGCAGTCCATCTTCCGGCACCACTCCCCAGCTCTTCCTCCGCTACATTGATGACCGCATCGGTGCCACCTCGTGCTCCCGCGAGGAGGTTGAGCAGTTCATCAACTTCATCAACACATTCCACCTTGACCTTAAATTCACCTGGACCATCTCTGACACCTCCCTCCCCTTCCTGGACCACTCCATCTCTATTAATGAAGACCGATTTGACACTGACATTTTTTTACAAACCTGACTCCCACAGCTACCTGGATTACACCTCTTCCCACCCTACCTCCTGCAAAAATGCCATCCCGTATTCTCAATTCTTCTGCCTCTGCTGTATCTGCTCCCAGGAGGACCAGTTCCACCACAGAACACACCAGATGTCCTCCTTCTTTAGAGACTGCAATTTCCCTTCCCACGTGGTTGAAAATGCCCTCCAACGCATCTCAATCACATCCCGCACCTCCGCCCTCAGACCCCACCCCTCCAACCGTAACAAGGGCCTGGTCCTCACTTTCCACCCTACCAACCTTCGCATTAACCGCATCATCCTCCGACACTTCTGCCGCCTCCAAACGGACCCCAGCACCAGGGATATATTTCCCTTCCCAGCCATATCCGCTTTCTGCAAAGACCTTTCCCTCCGTGACTACCTGGTCAGGTCTACGCCCCCCCCAACAACCCACCGTCCATTCCTGGCACCTTCCCCTGCCACCGCAGGAATTGCAAAACCTGGGCCCACACCTCCTCCCTCACCTCCATCCAAGGCCCTAAAGGAGCCTTCCACATTCATCAACGTTTCACCTGCGCATCCACCAATGTCATTTATTGTATTCGTTGCTGACGATGCAATCTTCTCTACACTGGGAGACTGGACGCCTCCTAGCAGAGCACTTCAGGGAACATCTCCAGGACACCCGCACCAATCAACCACACCGCCCTGTGGCCCAACATGTCAACTCCCCCTCCCACTCTGCTGAGGACATGCAAGTCGTGGACCTCCTCCATCGCTGCTCCCTCACCACCAGACGCCTGGAGGAAGAACACCTCATCTTCCGCCTCTGAACACTTCAACCCCAGGACATCAATGTGGACTTCACCAGTTTCCTCATTTCCCCTCCCCCCACCTCACCCCAGCTCCAACCTTCCAGCTCAGCACTGTCCTCATGACCTGTCTACCTGCCAATCTCCCTTCCCATCTATCCGCTTCACCCTCCTCTCTGACCTATCATCTCCATCCCACCCCCATTCACCTATTGTACTCTTTGCTACCTTCTCCCCAGCCCCCTCCTCCCTCCCATGTATCCCTCCACCCTGGGGGCTTCCTGCCTTTATTCCTGTTGAAGGGCTTTTGCCCGAAACGTCGATTTTCCTGCTCCTCAGATGCTGCCTGACCCGCTGTGCTTCTCCAGCACCACTCTAATCTAAACCCTGTTTTCCATACTTGTTCTTTTTGATTTTGGATATGAAGACACTCACAAATATTTTTAAAATATCTCTAAAACCTCCTTATTCATCAAACTACTTTTATCTGTATCTGTCTCTAATGTTTACTTGCACACCTCTCCTTTTACAAATGAATAAAAACTCACACAATCTGATTTTGTATTTTGGGTTAGATTTTGTTCACTTTTTTTTCTCTTTACTAATATCCTGCTTATCCTTTGGCAGTTTCTGAATTCTCGCGTTTACCTCTCTCGGTCCAGGCTGAATTGAACTTTTCTTTCAATCCAATAGTGTTGTTTTGATTTTTCTGTGAAGAACCTCTGCCTGATATCACTGCTGAACAGCCTGGCTTTGGATTTAAACATCTGGTCCCTCTCCACTGGAAGAAATCATTTCTATCAATTCTGTTGGATCCTTTAGTTGATGTAAAACCCTTGATTTGATCATCCCTTCACCGTTTGCACACAAGAGAAAACAAGTGAAGCCTTTGTAATAGAGCCTCATGATTAAATCTTTTCAGCCCCAGTATCTTTCATTGTTTTTATTCTTTCATAGAAAGTGGGAACCATGGCTAGGTGACAATTATTTTCATCTGCCCACTCCAGCAACTTGTCAATGACATGGAATCATAAAATCCCTGCAGTGTGCAAGCAGTTCAGTACATTGAGTCCACACCAACTCTCTGAAGAGCATCCCACCCAAACCCCTAGCTCCCCTACCCTATCCCTGTAACCCTGCATTTCCCATGGCTAAAATCTACCTCACCTGCACATCTTTGGACTGCGAAAAGAAACCAGAGCACCCAGATGAAAGCCATGCAGACATATTTTATTTGCTTTAACTTTTCTCAAAAGTCTGTTGTATGAAACAAGCACCTTTAAAAGTCATTGTTTACCACACCAGCAGAGTTACCCTCTTTTTGTTACCTCATCAAAACTCTCCAACGAGTTAGGTAAACATAATTTCCACATTGGAAATCCATTCCGATCTTCCAAATTAATTAACACTTCCCTCCACGTGACTAATAATTCTATCCCGAATAATTGTTTCTAGAGGTTTCTCCATCAAGTTAAACTGACTGGTCACTAATTGCTGAGCTTAATCTTACAATTTTTTTCTGAACGGGGCCTTGATATTACAATTCTTTTGTATTCAGTCATGTTGCCAGGGTTAAGGGAAGAATGAAAGATTGTAACTAGTGTCCCTGCAGTTTCCATTCTCACCTCCTCAAAATCATCTGGTCCTAGTACTGAACAATTAAAGTACTTCCTCCCTCTCAATTTTGAGCGTTTCTAGTGACTGGGATTCCTCCTTTGTCACAATGGCCTGGATAGCATCTACTGCCTTGGTAAAGTTAAATGCAAAATATTGATTTAATGTCTCAGCCATTCCTCTTGCCTGGATGTGTAAATCCCCCTTTTTCCTCCCTAGATGACTCTATTCCTTTTACTATTTATGTGCACATAAAGGATTTCCTTTAATATTAGTTGCTGGTCTATTATTAAGATAACTTTTTGCTTCTTTTATTTGCTTTCTCACCTCTCTCTCAAGTTTATGTATTCATCTAGGTTCTCAATTTTAATTTCTACCTGATCCCCTCCCATATGCACACTTTTCTTTCCTTTACCTTACTTTCTACCTCCTCTACCATTCAGCTTGCTCTGGATTTGTTTGCCATACCATTCCATTTTGAGGGAATAGACCTTGACTGGACCTGAACAAGGTGGCCCATTGTTTAGCCACCTATTTTCCCATCAGCCATGGATTCCAATGTGTCTGGCCCAGTCTGTTCTTGTAATATTGAAGTCTGCTCTCCACCAGTTAATTATTCTTACCCTGCATTGTCCTTAGTCTTTTTCTGTAACATCCTCCACCTTGTTATGCGATGATTGCTGTGCCCTAAATGGTTCTCCATTACAACTTGATCTACTTGGCCCACCTCATTTCTAAGAAAAAACCTTTCTTGTTGGATTGAATACATACTGCTGTAGAAGATTCTCCTGAATACAATCTAGAAATACTCGCCTTTCATTGGACATCACACTACCACTACCCTACTCTACTTGGGTATTAAATTCCCTTTTTCTAACTACCTTACAATGATAGTGTTGCTCTGTAACTTCTCTGCAAGTTTGTTACTCCCCTTACTAAGTGGTCCATAGACTGCAAAGGCATTGTAATTGCACCATTTTTTGTTCCTTAGATTTAGCCAAATATTAAAACAAGGAAGTAAAAAATGTAAGCAAAGAGGTTTTAAAGAGCTTCTTGACGATGGAGAACAGGCAAAGAAATGGTGGAGAAAATTCCAGAGGTTGGGGTACAGACAGCCAAATGCATGGCTGACAATAATAAGGCAACAAATGTGCACAGGACCAAAATTAGGGGAGCACAGAGTTATGGCGCATGAGTCACAAAATGTTAGAATGCAGTTAAAACACTTAATAAAGAAGAGTAATGGGATTTTTAAAACTTTATTATGACATAGACTGACCATAAAGTAAGGGCGTTACCTGCAGTTAAACAGGATATTGTTGAGTTTACATCTCAAAGTCCTGTGTGCAATTCTGGTGTCCTATGTTAAGGAATAATGAGGTCTTATGAGAGAGGTTCAGTCGGTTGGGACTGTACTCATTAGAGTTTGGAAGAATGAGAAGCGACCTTATTGAAACATGCAAGATTCTTAGGAGGCTTGACAGGGTAGATGCTGAGAGTTACTTCCCCTTGTGGGAGAGTCTTGGAAATGAGGGCATAAGCTCAGAGAAAGGGGTCACCCATTTAAGACAGAGGATTTTTTTTCTCTCATAAGGTTGTGAGATTTTGGCACACTCTGTCTGAAAAGGTGGTGGAGGCAGGGATTCTTGTTCAGCAGAGCTTATTGAGAGTAAATGGGAATTTGGAATTCAAATCAAAAACAGATCAGCAATGAAATTATTGAACAATGGAGCAGGCTCAAGGGGCTGAATAGTCTACGTCTGCACCTAATTTGTATGTTTGAATGAGTTCTTACAGTGTTGTAGTAATGGTGGAGGTTAGACATCTCAATCAATTGTCTTTTATGAAGAAAATGCAAAGCTCTTGCATTAGGGTTTTCATGATTATTGATCGTCTCAAAGTCCTTTACAGCCAAGGAAGTCCTTTTTGAAGTGTAATCACACTGTCATGTAAAAACACAGCAAACAACTTGCACAAAAAAGACTTCTGCAAATAACAGGTGATAATAATCAGATTATCTATTTTTTTGGTCACATCTGTTCAGAAATAAGTATTTGCCAGCAAATACCTCCCCGCTATTGAACATATTGTATGAAACACAAAACCTTTGACATTGCTGCATTGCCTAAGTACTATATTGGAATATCAATTGAGACTTTTGTGCTGAACCGTGGAGTGTCGCTTGAGCTAAAGGAGGGGGGAGTGACAGTGACATGGGCGAGGGACAAGGAAGGATTTGAGGAAGTGGTCAGAGGCTGTACAGGTCGCTTTGGCTGAATTTCATATCATCACTTCCCAAATCTAGGTGCAGCTCTTTCAAAGGATGAGCACTAACAATAACACACCGTTTTGTACAGAAATATCCTTTAAACAAGCACTCACTTGGTTTGAGGAAGTTACTATCTGAGTAGACAACATTATGCAATCTGTGGAGCAGTCCAATTCACTTCTTGGCCAACAGTAACATATCAGACCTTCTGAGCTAAGACCCGAACTGGTACTGATTGATCCTGCAGCACTGGAGTGGCCCAGGACTGTCTCTCCCTGTCTTCTTCTGCCCCAGATTGTAATCTGATTGCAATCGTGTTCAATGCAAATGACTCAAAATCATAGCTAGTGGTGAAAACAGGCAGAGAAAATATCACATTTCATTGAGAGAGAGAAATAATCATACTGAGACAGAGGGAGATGGTTACAAGACATAGATGGATAGGAGAAAGTGAGGACTGCAGATGCTGGAGATCAGAGTTGAGTAAAGCACAGCAGGTCATGGGCAGTATCTGAGAATCAACTTTTCATGGATAAGCCCTTCATCAGGAAAGATGGAGGGATGAAGAGAGAGCGACAGAGGCAGAGAGGTACAGAGAGGAGAAGGCATAAAGAGAGAGGGACAGAAATAGACTGGCTACGGTAGTAATGAAGTCAATTTATTCTTGAATAGTGAACCTGTGCCAGAGCTGTAAGTGGAATTTTCAAAGCACTCCTGTTAAAGGAAAGCTTGTCTGAACTGGCTGTTGGATCTAATCCCAACTTTTGGAACTTTGTGGTTTTGTTTGCTGGCTGTTAGAACAGTATAGAGAACAGAGAATTCCACCACCCTCAATGAGTAGCTACAGCTTATCACTGAGGCCCATTAACCCTCTGTGATCCAATGTGTAGATATTTACATGTGAAAACCCCTTGGAATATCAACACCTAAACTGCAACCCCCAGCACCCAACCAGGACCTTCAGATATTGACAAAAACCTGAAAACCCACCACAGACAGACTGTGAATATGAATACACTGTCCGAACTTTTATCCCAGGTGATGACGTCGTGATAACCTTTCCTTCAACAACGTAAACTATATTTAAATAGTGGTCCCATATGTTTCAGAGGAACTTCAGGACCAGGAAACTAAATGCAGAGCCACAAATAGCTGTTTAGAGTTGGGGGCACTCAGGAGAATGGAATTACAGGAACACAGAAAAAGGACAAAGTCAACAGATACATGGAACACCACCTCCTGAAGTTTCCCTCCAAGCCACTCACCATTCTGACTTGGAAATAGTTCTCTACTCCTTCACTGTCTCTGGGTTAAAATCCTGGAGCTCCACCCCTAATGGCATTGTGGGTGTTGGTAACCCCTGTAGTTCAAGAAAGTAGCTCACCACCACCACCACCTGAAGGAGCAACTAGGGGTGGGCAATTAACTCTGGCCCAGCCTGTAATTTCCATATCCCCTTACATCAACTATCACCATCCAATCCATCGGAATTGTTCCAGAGTCCACAGAATCTTCAAGAGTGATGACCATGTATCTACTGTTTGGAAGGGCCACTTCCTTAAGTACTCTGGAACGTAGATGATCAGGGCCTGGGAATTTTTTGTCCTTAAATTCCATCAATTTCCCCAACACTATAAGTCTACTAATGCTGATTTCCTTCTGTTCCTCTCTATCACTAGATCTTGAGCTCCCCATCATTTTTGGGATGTTTTTAATGCACCTTTTAGTGAAGATGGAATCAGAATATCATTTTAACTGGTTTGCAATCTCTTTGTTCCATGTTATAATTCCCCTTGTTTCCAGCTGTAAGGGAAATATATTTCTCTTCACTAGCTTTTTCCCTTCATATACCTATAGAAGTTTTCACAATCAGTTTGGATGTTGCCAAAGGCTTACGTCGAACTATTTTTTTCCCCACTTTTAATCGATCCTTTGTCTTCCTTTGCTGAAATCTAGTCTTTTCCAAACTCTCAGCTTTTCTAGTTTTTTGTTTAGATTAGATTCCCTACAGTGTGGAAACAGGCCATTTGGTGGAACAAGTCCACACCAACCCTCTGAAGAGTAACCAACCAGACCTATTCCCCTACATTTACCCCTGACTGATGCACCTAACCTATATATTTCTGAACACTATGGGCAATTTAGGATGGCCAATTCATCTGATCTGCACATCTTTGGATTGTGGGAGGAAGCCGGAGCACCCAGAGGATACCCACATAGAAACAGGGAGAATGTGCAAACTCCACACAGTCAGGTGACCCGAGGCTGAAATCGAACCCAGGTCCCTAGAATTGTGAGGCAGTAGTGCTAATCACTGAGCCACCAATGTTTGGTCAATTTGTATGCCCCTACCTTTGATCTAATGCTACTCTAGTTTCGCTTGTTAGTCATGGTTGGACTATCATTCATATTTAATTTTGTGCCAGAAAAGAATCAAAATTGTTGCAGTTCCTCCATGTTTTCTTTAAATGTTTCCCATTGCCTGTCCACTGACATTCCTTTGAGTAACGTTCCCCAGTTTATCATCGCCAGCTTGCACCTCACGCCATTGAGGTTTCCTTTATTTAGATTCAGGAGCCTCCTCAAAATCAATTCTGTCATTATCCATCTTAATGAAGAATTCTATTATATTGTGGTCATTATAAGGGGAGAGGAGTAAACAGTTAGCGGGAATGGAGCCGAGAGAGGGAGAACAGCAGTTGGGCAGATAAAAGAATGGGTAAAGATCAGCCTGGGAGAATCAATAGCTGTGAATGGGAGAATCTTGAGGCTGTTTTTGTTAGAGTGAAGAAGGTTGAGAGGTGATTAATTGAGACATATATGATAATCAGAGGGTTAGGAAGTTCTGGACAGTGAGAACCTTTTTTCTCGGCTGGTGATGGCTAGCACAAGGGGACATAGCTTTAAATTGAGGGGGGATAGATATAGGACAGGTATCAGAGGTAGTTTCTTTATTCAGAGAATAGTGGGGGCTTGGAACACACTGCCTACAACAGTAGTAGACTCACCAACCTTATGGGCATTTAAATGGTTGCTGGACAAACATATAGATGAAAATGGAATAGTGTAGGATAGATAGGCTCCAGATTGGTTTCACAGGTCGGCGCAACAGTGGGGGCCGAAGGGTCTGTACTGCACTGTATTGTTCTATGTTCTAATACAAAGGGGCAAATATTAGTGGTAGTCCACAGGGTTGAGAAAGTTTTAAAAACAAACAATGACAACCAAAAAAGTAACAAAGAGGGAGAAAAACTTTGAGGGCAAACTTGGAAGGTAACATCAGGACAGGCAGCAAGAGTTTCTTTACATGAAAAGGAAGAGAGAAGTCACAGTGAACATGGGCCCCTTAAAGGATGGGCTCAGGAAATAACAATGGACAACCAAGAAATGGCAGTGGGCTTGATTAGATACTTTGATTAGGTCAGTCTTCACAGTAGAAGAGACTAATAACATTCAAAAATTTCTAAATAATCAAGGGGAAAAAGGAGGAGAGAAAATAAATACAATCACTTTCACTAGAAAAAAATGGGGCTAAGTAAATCCCCTGGACCAAATGGGACCCATCCTCAGATATTGAAGGAAGTAGCTACAGAGATTGTAGATGTCCTTGTAGTTATTTTGCAGCAAACCTTAGATTCTGCAAAAGTCCTAGAGGTTTGGACTACAACTCATGTCAACACCTTTACTTAAAAATTGAAGGAGACGAAGGAAAGGTATCCGTCAGCCAGTTGCTGAATGTCTGTTATTGGGAAATGTTAAAGTCTAATATAAAGAATGTAATAGCATTTACAAATACATAGTATGATCAGGCACAGTCAACGTGGCTGCATGAAGGGGAAATCATGCCTGATAAATTTTGCTTGCGTCCTTTGTGTAAGTAACAAGCCAAATAAATAAATGGGAAACAGTAGATATGACATATTTGGATTGTTGGAAGGCATTTGATAAGGTGCCACATATAAGATTACTTCATAAGCTAAGCGCCCATGGCGTTGGAGATAATATGTTAGCATGACTAGAGATTTGGCTAGTTAATCAAAGACAGAGAGTTGGGATGGGAGGGCATTTTCAGGATGGCAACCTGAATCTCATGGAGTGCCACAAGGATCAGTACTGGGGATACAATTATTTGCAAAATATATTCATTATTTGGATAAAGAAAGTAAATGCACTAGAGCCAAATTTGCACATGACACAGAAATAGGTGGGAAGGTAACTGGTAAGGATGGCACAAAATGTCTGCAGAGAACTAGAGGCAAGTTATGTGAGTGGGCAAAAAAACGCGGCAGGTGGAACTGAATGTGGGAAAATGCGAGATTATACACATTGGCAAGAAGCGTAGAGAAAGTGCATATTATTTAAACAGAGAAAGACTGCAGAAAGCTACAGCACAAAGGGATTTGAGAGTTCTTGACTATGAATCCGAAAAAGCCTGCATCCAATTTCAATGGGAAATTGGAAAGGCAAATTGGCCTTTTATTTCAAAGGGAATTGCGTATAAAAGTAAGGACCTCTGCTAAAGCTAAATAAGGCTCTAATCAGACCCTAAATGGAATACCATGAAAACCTTTGGGCCCTTTATCTATGGAAATATATACTAGCATTGGAGGTACATTAAGTTGACACCTGATATCAAGAGACTGTTGAATGAGGAAAGGTTGAATAGATTGGGTATATATCCATTTGAATAAAGAAGAATGAGAGGTGATCTTATTGAAATACATAAGATTCTTTGAGGACTTGACACAGTAGAGGCAGAGAGGGTGTTTCCCCTTTTGGAGTGCCTAGCACCAGATGGCACAATCTTAGAATAAGGGCTCACACACTTCAAACAGAGATGAGAAGGTATTTCGTCTCTTAGAAGGTCATGAATCTGTGGAATTAATTACTATAGAGAACTGTTAAGGCTGGGTCATCTAAATATATTCCAGGCTGAGAAAGACAGATGTTTAATCAGTTAGGGAATCAAGGGATATGGGGAAAAGGCAAGAAGTGGAAATGAGGATTATCAGATCAGCCACAACCTCATTGAATGGTGGAACAGACTTAACAGACTGAATTGCCTACTTCTGCTCCTATGCTTTATGGTCTTTTTGTCTAACATACACCCAAACACCACAAGCCCTTGTATTGTGCTGTAATCTTTGTTGTGGCAAGTTATCACGTCTTCACGAAATTTAGGTACACAACACCTGCAGATTTTTCTTTATTCACATTGCTTTTTACTTCCTCAAATCACTCTAATAATCTAATCAAACATAATTTTCCTTTCACTAAACCATGTTGACTCTGCCTGATTGCATGGTGAATCTCTAAGTCTCTGCTGTAGCCTCATTAATAATAAATTCTCGAGCATTTTTCTCTCTCTGATAGATGCTATCTAATTGATCCATGGATTCTTGTTTTCCATCTCTTCCTGGCCTGAATTTAGGGATTACCTGTCAATCTGATGGGATCCTTCCAGAATGTAGAGAATTTTTGAAAAGTAAACTCAAAGCAGTCATTTCTTTTAAAACCTCAGGCTTAAGTTAATCAGGATGTAGGGTTTGGACAGTAATTGACTCTAATAATTTTATTGGCAGTTTTTCCTGGTGAATGTAATTATTTAATGTTATCATCCTTTTACCCCATGATTCAGAATTATTTTGTGAATGTTATGTGTACCCTCTATATTGAAGGCAGACACAATATCTGTTCAATTCATCCACAATTTTCTTATTTTCCATTATTAATTCCATAGACACACTCTCCAGAAGATCAATGCTTCTTTTTCTTTCTATTTTTCTGTCATAGCTGTACAAACTCTTACTTTCTCTTTTTATATTTCTAGCCAGTATTTCGTAATTTCTCATTCTTTATTAGTCTTTGAGTCTTTTTTTAAAGATTCTATCCAATTCTCTGACTTGCCACTTACTGTGGAATTCTACCTAGCTATAACTTTGATACTATCTTTACCTGCCTGTCATTATTTGGGTTGGGTCTTTGTGTGACGATGACCAGGCAGCAACTCGTTCCAAAGCTTTCAGCAAATATTAGGATGGGTACGAAGTGCAAACTTTGATGGCATACCCACATCTAAACAACATGCTACTTTAAGGGAAGTTGGTGGCATATTGGTAATGTTACTAGATTAGTAATCTTAACCCCTCGGTTAAAGTTCTGGGGATATGAGTTCAACCCCACCAACGCAAATGGTGAATTTTATTTCTATTTTAAAAGATCAAGAATAAAAAGCTAATCCATCTCATTTACCGGTCTCCATTTTGTGAAGGAAGTCCACTATCCTTACATGGCCTGGCCTACATGTGACACTGCATGCACAGCAATTACCCTCTGTCCATTTAACAGATAGGCAATAAACACAAAACAAAAAAACGGAGTGAACTGTGGATGCTGGAAATCAGAAACAAAAACAGAAATTTCTTGAAAAACTCAACAGGTCTGGCAGCATCAGTGGAGAGAAGGCAGGATTAACACTTCAAGTCCAGTGATCCGTTCTGAGGAAGGGTCACATCTCAAAAGTACATTTGCAGGGGAAAGAAATACAGTTACAGTTCGGTGGTGGAGGCCTGTGACTCTCGGTGTGTCACAAGGATCGGTGCTGGGTCCACTGCGTTTCGTAATTTTCATAAATGACTTGGATGTGAACTTGTGCAGTGTGCTTAGTAAGTTTGCAGATGACACCAAAATTGGTGGAGTAGTGGACTGCGAAGAAGTACAATGGGACCTTGATCAGAGGGGCCATTGGGCTGAGAAGATGGCGTTTAATTTAGATAAATGTGAGGTGCTGCATTTTGGAAAAACAGATCAGGGCAGGACTTATACACCTAATGTTTGGATCCTCGGGAGTGTTACTGAACAAAGAGACCTTGGAGTGCAGGTTCATAGTTCTCTGAAATAAGAGTCACAGGTAGACAGGATAGTGAAGAAGACATTTGGTATGCTTTCCTTTATTGATCAGTGTATTGAGTACAGGAGTTGGGAGGTCATGTTGCAATTGTACACAACATTGGTTTGGTGACTTTTGGCATACTGCATGCAATTCTGGTCTCCCTACTTTAGGAAGGATACTGTGAAACTTGAAAAGGATCAGAAACATTTTACAAGGATGTTGTCAGGGTTGGAGGGTTTAGTCTATAGGGAGAGGCGGAATAAGCTGGGGCTATTTTCTCTGGAGTGTCGGAGGCTGAGGGGTGACCTTATAGGGGTTTATAAGCTTATGAGAGGCATGGAAAGGGTGAATAAAGAAGGATTTTTCCCTGGAGTGGGCAAGTCTAAAACTAGAGGCCATAGGTTTACGGCAAGATGGGAAAGATTTAAATGGGACCTAAGGGGCAACATATTCATGCAGAAGGTGGTGCATGATTGGAATTAGCTGCCAGAGGAAATGGTGGAGACCGGTACAATAGCATCATTTAAAAGGCATCTGGATGGGTTTATGAATAGGAAGGGTTTGGAAGGATAAGAGCCAAATGCTGGCAAATGGGATTAGATTGATTTAGGATATCTGGTCAGCATGGACGAGTTGGACCAAAGTGTTTCCATGCTGTATATCTTTATGACTCTCTGTCAGTGCAGCACTCCCTCAGTACTGACCCTCTGACCGTGCAGCACTCCTTCAGTCCTGACCTTCTAATAGTGCAGTGCTCTCTCTGTTCTGAAGCATTAGACTGTACTTCCTGTTACGTGATAATTTAACCATTGTTTCCCATTTGTTATTACTCCTGTTGTACTGCTGCTTCTTAATTTTCACAGTTGCTGAGGCCGTCCAAGTAGAACCAAAGTGCACTGTCGGAGTTGCCAACTTCAGATGAGATGGTAAACTGAGACCCTGTCTGGTCTCTCTCAGGTGGTGTAAAATGCCAAGGGAAGTAGAATTTTTCACAAAGCTCCTGCCTGTTTTTGCATTCTCCCACTGACATAAGGATAAAAGGTTGCCTTGTCTTTACATATTGTTGCTGTGCAAAATCTCTGCATGAAACGAGGGCTTCAATTTTCTAAGTAATTACTTGGTTGTAAATTGCTTTGGGTGTCCCTGAGGCTGTGACATTTACTGCATAATTATTGCAAGTTGGTATCTTTAGTGATTCTGAAGTTCAGTTCGCAGCCACTTTATCAACTTGTGCAGAACTGGGAAAACCCTCATGATGGCGCTGGTGTCCTGTAAAATTTCTCTGTGCTCAGTCGTTCTTCCCTGAGACATTGTGTGGTCTTAACAGTGTCATCTCCTCAAGCTGTTAATTGATTTGATGTGGTCACATTAACTGGAATCAAATCCTTTCTGATGTTGTGTTTTGATCAGCCCATTGATATGAACATTTACTAACAGTACAACTTACATTAACTAGTGCTAGAACATATAGGAACTGGTAAATATGTGTCTGGATGGTATCCATAAGATTATAAGAAATAGGGATAGAAGAAGGCCATTTGGTTTCTCCCCTTGACTATGCTTCTCTTTTGAGCTGACATTTTTCACGTTCACTTTCTTGCCCTATTCCCAGCTCTTGATTCCCCTACTGACCCAGAATCTGTCTTTACTTTATCTTGCGATAAAATTCCCTGGTAACACATTGGAGTTACTGCTCTGAGGACATTGGGTCTGACAAATGTCCGAGTTCATCCCAGGCGTGGGAGACAGGGTTTCGAACGGTTACACCAGCTACAGGATTGACTAAATAGCAAAATCAGTCAAGCCCAGCCTCTTGTATTGAGCTCGCTGCAGGGAGCAGAAACTGAAATGTTCAGTAGTTGCGGAGCTAATTCTTCCCTGAATGCAAGTGCAGGATAACTGGGGGCTTAGGGACAAGAGCTTGGAAGGAGCTCCATGATGTGTGTCTGCCGTACTGGGTGGTGCAGTGACTCACTGCAGTGCATTATCTGTGCTTTCTTTCAAAAAGAAGTCATTGTCAAAGTGAAGCTTCCCCTGGGCTTGCTGCACATTCCACAATCATTATGCAAACCGTGCCAGAATGGATTATTCAAAAAGATAATATTCAGCACATGAATCACACAATGCAATGAGGCAAAAGGCAACCACAGAATCAAATCTACACCTGGAGTGGGTGCAAGTTCAGCAGAAAAAAAAAATTGCCTGGTCTTTTAGTGATAATATTTTGGTGAGAAAAATGCTTTAAAAAAAGCAAATTCCAAAGCAGGGCTTCACTGGAAGGGAATCTTGTACTGAGATCAGTTAAACGAGCTGTTGATTTTTAGGAAGCTGGTGTGTCCAAAGATAAAGGGTGTCAGAATTTTATTCAGCCTGCTAATTAGAAAGAGGGAATCTGAGGCAGGATGGGAATTGATTGATGCTGTTTACAGTTCTCATGGCTATTCCAACATTTCTTCTTCATAGCATCCTGCTCCATTCTGCTAAACTGTTGCCCACATTTTCCAGCTCAGTAAGAAAACCTTATCCTGAACACGGCACCTCCACCCAGTGAAAAGAATATTCCGTCCACGCAATAACTGTTTAGATGTCCATTGACTGTGAAATGAGAAGCTAACTACCACTTCATTCAATCCCAATCAAATTTTAGAGTTTACAGCACAGGAAGACACCCTTCCGCCCCTGTGTCCACGGTAGTCATCAAACACGTGGCCAGTAGGTTTGTATGTTATGGTATTTCAAGTATTCATCTAAATACTTATTGAATATTCTGAGGATTCCCATCTCTACCAACCGTTTCAGGCAGTGAGTTCCAATCCCATTACCGTCTTTAACAGATCTCCACTCTGTCTTCTGTCCTCTAAGGAAAACGACGCTAGCTACTCTTGTCGCTCTTCATACCTGAATTGCTCCAGCTCAGGCAGCACCCTGGTTAATCTCGTCTGCACTTTCTCTGGTGCAATCACAACTTTCCAACAGTAGGGGAATCAGAACTGCACCGATTACTCCAGCTGTGGCCTAACGAACCTCTTGTATGGTTCCATCATAACCTCCCTGCTCTTGTATTCAGTGTTTCAACATGTTGTCTTTTTAACCATCTTATCACCTGTCCTGTTGTCTTCTAGGATCTACGGACATGTCTACCAGGGTCACCCTGATCATCTATTTCCTTGGGTCCTACCATTCAGTATGTGCTCCCTTGTTAGTCCTCCAAAAAGGCAACACCCACACTTTTCAGGAATAAATCCTATTTGCAACCGATAAGCCCATCTATATAGAACATAGAACAATACGGCGCAGAACAGGCCCTTCGACCCTCGATGTTGCGCCGACCTGTGAAGTATTCTCAGCTCGTCCCCCTACACTATCCCAAAATCATCCATGTGCTTGTCTAAGGATTGTTTAAATCTCCCTAATGTGGCTGAGTTGACTACATTAGCAGATAGGGCATTCCACACCCTTACCACTCTCTGCGTATCATCCTGTGGTCCAACACTTTCCTTTTCATGATTTACCATGTCACCAATTTTCATGTAATCTATGAACTTACTGATGGAACCTCCTACATTTGTATCTGGATCATCAATGCACACAACAAACAGCAAGGGATCAACACGAAACCTTGGGTCCGCCACTGGACCCAGATTTCCAGTCACAAAAATACCCTTCAACCATCGCCCTCTGCTTCCTGTTACTCTGCTAATTCTGAATCCAAATATCCTGCCTTCTGTAGAATGTTTCCCAATTTGAACGTGTGCTGGAGTGCTGAACAACCAATGAATTACTTGATGAAACATAGTTACTGTGGCAGTGTCAGGAACATGGTAGCCAGTTGGTGCAGAGCAAGAACCCACAAACAGCAATGTGAGAATGGGCAGATACTCTGTTTTAATGGTGTTGATTGAGTGATAAACACTGATCAAATCCTGGCCAGGGCAGTCCTACTATTCTTTCCTTCAAACTTATGTGATGGGCTCTTATCTCTGCCACTCCCCACCCCCACCCCCAAAGATTTTATTTTGTTACCCCATATGCATTCTCAGCTCAGAGGCTTGAGGGAGGTAAGGAACAATCTGAGGGAAGTGAGGAGGTGAGGAATTTAAAGAGGAGCCTAAAGAAGGGGCGGAGAAGACTAGAGAGGTGAGGAATTTGAAGAGAGATCTGAGGGAGGTGAGGAAGAGTCTGAGGGACCTGAGGAGAAATCTCGGAAGTTGAGGAATTTGAGGAAGAATCTAAGGAAGGTAAGGAGGTATCCTTTGTGAATGCTTTACGAGCTTCAAAAGACCCAGATCCACTCATATCTGCAGAGGGCTGTCTTCACATTTTGACTGACAGCTTTAAGATGTTATTAAAGAATTATCTGTCTCTGGTTTGAACATAGAACATAGAACAGTACAGCACAGTTCAGGCCCTTCAGCCCTCGATGTTGTGCCAACCTTTATCCTACTCTAAGATCAATCTAACCTACATACCCTTCATTTACTATCATCCATGTGCCTATCCAAGTGTTGCTTCAATGTCATTAATGTATCTGACTCTATTACCACTGCTGGCAGTGCATTCCATGCACCCATCATTCCCTGTGTAAAGAACTTACCTCCGACATCTCCCCTAAACCTTCCTTCAGTCACTTTAAAATTATACCCGCTCATGATAGCCAATTCTGCCCTTGGAAAAAGTCTTTGGCTATCCACTCTATCTGTGCCTCTCATCCTCTTGTACACCTCTATCGGACTGTAATTGAATGGTCTCCTTTTGCTATTGGTGTCCTAGGAGGTCACACTGGATTCCTGGTAGTTCAGCTGTAAGTGTTTAAATGTATGGGTGTAGACTGGATGTGAGTACTTTGGTAAGAGTCTAGTTAAATGGGCTTGGTAAACGATGTTGTTCATGACTGGCGGGATGAATGCAGCAGCTGCCGTTGACTCGTCGATTGCCTGAAGCCATGAAGAATTGTAGATGCATAGCGGAGTATCTGACACTGTGCCAGCATTAGCTCTCCTCATTGTGTTGAGGATTAGTCTGTGTTCAGTTCCACAGCAAGGTAGCTACTCCCGTAATCAGCTGTTCTGGGGGCATTTTCCCACTTGTGAGGGCTCAGTGAATAAACCCTGTTGGGAGGAATGTGAAGCAACTGAATCAACAAATGGATTTGCCTCTTTGACTTATTTCCCAGGTTGGATTGTTTCAGAGTTGGGCTGGGAAAGTTATTGTACGCTGCTCTTGTATATAAACATCTCCACCCAGTATTTAATTGCTCAGATTTATGTGTACGCTTTCACATCAATCTCTCACACACACCTGCTCCCGGCACTATCCCATTTGTGTTTTCTCTAAAGGTTGAGGTGATCACCAGTAAGGCGATTACAAACCTCCACATTTCCAAAAATTCCCATTTCAGTTTCAAAACCACCTCACCTCCCAGTTCGATCTGAGGCAGGCTGTTTGACATTGAACAGGGATCAGAGCAGTAATTTTACCTCAAATCCCCGCGTTGCCAAGATCACTTTCAGAGGGCCTCCACTGGGAAGGTGACCACAAATGGCAGACACACCCAGAGCAAGTGGCTTCAGAACAAAAGTAGGTTTTAAAGGTATGAGCACAGATTACATTCATGAGGCCCATATACTCTTGATCCACAGGGTTGGGGGGGTGACATTTCTGATCAATGCAGGGACCATGCAGAGAAATCATATCCTGTAAACACTATACTGCCTTTAAAATTCCACAAAGCCTAATCCCACTCCCCATCTCACTCCCCACACTGTCTCATATCCTACCCAGTCTAACTGTCCTTTCCCCCTCAATCCCCACAGCCTCTAATATCCCACCCAGTCTAATCCCAATTATGCCTCACTTCCTGTTGCCTTTTGGATCTACCCTTTCTGTCCCTTGCTCCTGCACCCTCTAAAATTCCACCCAGTTCAATCCCAATCTCCCCGTCATTCCCTGTACCCTTTAATGTCCCTCCCAGTCTAATTTCATTCTGTCCTTCACTCCCTGCGCCCTTTAAACACCTTTAAGATCACATCAACTCACTCCATTTTATTTTATTGTCAAGGTGTGTCCCCTTAGTTACTAACCCTCCTGCCACTAGAAACAGTTTCTCCTCAATTCCTCTGTCAAAAATCCTCATTGTTTATAGAATTCTATAAAATCTTCCCGTAAGCTTCTGTGCTGTCATGGGAAACACGTCCAGCTTCTCCAGATTATGAAATTATTTGCTGTAATTGTTTTTAATGCCTTAATGTTTGGGAATGGGGTAAAATGATTTGTTTTTGAGCTGTAATGTGATACCTAACCATCAGAGCAAGGAAATGGAATACCACACCCGGGTGACGCGTGCTGTGAGCTGAGAGCTTTGTGTTTCGTTTGCCTGGAGCTTTTAGTGATACAAAGATTGAAATCACATTTCACTGTGTTTATGCAACACCCACCTTTCTGTGAGGGTCATTAATGGTTTCAAATGTTGCCGAGCGTCGTACCACAACAATCTTTTACAATTGGGGGCCCCCACCTCACTGGCCTGATCAGGTGTAGAAAAGTTAATCTTCTTCCATTTCTTTTGAAAAGCGTTTGCAGTCCTGAATCCAAATTGAGCAGCAAAAACCCCACGACTACTTTTTTAGCTTAACTCAGCTCAGAGGCTAGGGAGGAGCCAAGTAGCTCCTACATCAACTCTGGCATAATGGCGGTGCTAAGAGATATCAGCACTTTCTCTTTTTATATGAGGAGTTCGCTGAATGTTTCAGGATAGTTTATGAAAAGCAGGCTATATACCACAATGAGCAATGAGTATTGTGCAATGAGACAGAATTAATGAATGATCTCAGAATTAAGGTACTGGAACCTCAGCTTTTAAATATTTATATAATCGCAACATTTAAAAGGTGAAAGTGAGGACTGCAGATGCTGGAGATCAGAGTTGAGAGTGTGGTGCTGGAAAAACACAACAGTTTAGCAGCTTATGCCCAAAACATCGATTCTCCTGCTCCTCGGATGCTGCCTGACCTGCTGTGCTTTTCCAGCAACATACTCTCAATCCTAACATTTAAAAAGATATCTAGATAGGTGCACAAATAGAGAGGATTTGGAGGGATATGGGCAAAATACTGGCAAATGGGACTGAATTAATGGAGGATATCTGGTCAGCATGCTCAAGTTGGACTGAATGGTCTGTTTTGTGCTGTACAAATCTATGACTCTGTGACTTAGATGAAGGGATAGAAGGTACACGATTGCTAAATTTGATTAGATTACTTACAGTGTGGAAACAGGCCCTTCAGCCCAACAAGTCCACACCGACCCGCTGAAGCGCAACCCACCCAGACCCATTCCCCTACACCTAACACTATGGGCAATTTAACATGGCCAATTCACCTAACCTGCAAATTTTTGGATTGTGGGAGGAAACCGGAGCACCCGGAGGAAACCCCGGAGGAAACCCACACAGACACGGGGAGAATGCACAATCTCCACACAGAGAGTTGCCTGAGGCAGGAATTGAACCCGGGTCTCTGGTGCTGTGAGGCAGCTGTGTTAACTACTGTGCCACCGTGCCACCCATATTTGCTGATGACAACAAAGATGGATAAGAAAGTATGTTGTGAAGAGCACACAAGGATGGTACAACAATGTGTAAATAGATTAATTGAGTAAGCAAGGATCTTGAAAATGAAGAGACTCAATTTAGTAGGGAGAACATGGAGAATTGATTTAAAACAAAGGAGCTGAATGACTTGGTTATAGATGATTTTGAAACACAATTCAATAAATTAACTAGATTAGCTAGCAACAGCCCCTGAAAGAAATCAGAACTTAAGCAAAAGCTTAGCAAATTAAGTGAAACTTTTTTTGTGGAGAGAGTATGTACTTTCCAGCATGGAGGGGACCTGGGTCTCCAACTGCATAAGTCATTAAAGATGACAAGACAGATGGAGAGTATGGTTAATAGAGTTTTGTTCAGCTTATTTATAGAGCTGGGCTTTATTAATAGGATCATGGAGTACAAGAGCAAGGAGGTCATGTTGATTTTGTGTAAGATATTAGTTCAGCTCAACACAGTGTACAAGTCTAGGTGTTTAGCTTTAGAATAGGATATGAAGGCAATATCAGGAGTGCAGAAAAGATTGATGACAATTGTTCCAGTGATGAGCAATATCAGTTATGAAAATAGATTGGAGAAGGACTGTTTTTCTCGAAGCAAAAGCTCTGAGGAGTTTTGAAATATTCAAAAATCATGAGGGGTCTGGACAATTGGGAGAAACTGTAATTACTCTTGAACAGATGAGGAACAACAGGGCACAGATTTAAAATAATTTTAAATTGGTGCAGAGACAAGATGAGGAAAAGCTTTTTTACAAGAGTGTGGCTCAGGTCTGGAATACCTTGTTAGAGAGTGTGGTGGAAGCAAGTTCTATTGGGACTTTCAGGCAGGAATGAGATGGTTATTTGAATTATGGAGAGAAGGCAGGAGAATGACACCAGGTGAGATAGACATTCCATGGTGGGCTGAATGGCCTCTGTCTATACTGTAATGATCCTGTAATTTATAAACAGCTTTTAGAATCATGTTCTTCCCACACTATCTCATATCTTCATCTTGTGTTTTTAACATTAGAGATTCTCTTTATACTTAGGTACCTTGTGCAGTGCTCTACAATTACTTGACTGGAATTCAAACAAAAGATTGTTTTCTATAAATCAGAGGTGTGTAGGTCTCTATGGAAACTAGTACACACCAAAGTAACTTGTAGTTGAGGTAATGAGCTGTGTCTGTGCAACTTGTATAGCTGGTCTCAAGTGGCTCTATTCATCACTATCCAAAAACTCAAAAGATGTTTATTTTATTATTTTGTGGGAGGTGGGTGTCAGTGTCAAGGCCTTTATTCGTTGCCCATTCCTCAATGCTCTTGTCCAATGTGACCAATGTGACAATTGATCATAGTTTCACCATTGGTCAATATCACTGAGACTAGATTTCAATTCCAGATTTATGAAGTGAATTTAAATGCCGCCAGAGGCTGTGGCACGTGCCCCCAGAGTATTAGCTTGGATTAGAGGTTCATAAAATCACAAGGGGCATGGACAGGGTGAATAGCCAAGGTCTTTTCCCCAGGGTAAGGAAGTCCAAAACTAGAAGGTACAGGTTTAAGGTGAGTTGGAAAGAGATAAAAGGGACTTAAGAGGCAACCTTTTTACACTGAGGGCAGTGCATGTATGGAATGAGCTGCCAAAGGAAGTGGTGGAGACAGGTACGATAGCAATATTTAAAAGGCATCTGGATAAGTACAGGAATAGGAAGGATTTAGAGGGATATGGGCCAAATGCTGCCAAATGGGACTAGATTTATTTAGGATACCTGGTTGGCATGGACATATCAGTCTGAAGGGTCTTTTTCTGTGCTGGACATCTCTATGATTCTGGATTACGGCTCTTCTGATCCTTACAGTATGTCAGCCCCCATGTGTGAAGCTGCCTGAAAGGGTGCTGGTAGCTGTTTCAAAAGGAATTGGATAAATACTTGCAAAATAATCTCCTCCTTTTGGTGGATCACCATGGGAGCAGCCATCATTCCTCACTCATCCTCTTTGCTTTGAGCAGCAGTGTCGTTACAGAGAGTAATCAGGAGGGACCTGTGTTGGGAAACATTGGAGCTGGTAGACTGCTCTATTTCCTTTCCCTATGCCATTGTTGATATGTGGGTATCAGTAAAACTAATGAAACATACAACCTTCATTAGAGTCATAGAGATGTACAGCATGGAAACAGACCCTTCGGTCCAACCCGTCCATGCCAACCAGATATCCCAACCCAATCTAGTCCCACCTGCCAGCACCTGGCCCATATCCCTCCAAACCCTTCCTATTCATATACCCATCCAAATGCCTCTTAAATGTTGCAATTGTACCAGCCTCCACCACATCCTCTGGCAGCTCATTCCATACACGTACCATCCTCTGCGTGAAAAAGTTGCCCCTTAGGTCTCTTTTATATCTTTCCCCTCTCATCCTAAACCTATGCCCTCTAGTTCTGGACTTCCCGACCCCAGGGAAAAGACTTTGCCTATTTATCCTATCCATGCCCCTCATAATTTTGTAAACCTCTATAAGGTCACCCCTCAGCCTCCGACGCTCCAGGGAAAACAGCCCCAGCCTGTTCAGCCTCTCCCTGTAGCTCAGATCCTCTAACCCTGGCAACATTCTTGTAAATCTTTTCTGAACCATTTCAAGTTTCACAACATCTTTCCGATAGGAAGGAGACCAGAATTGCACACAATATTCCAACAGTGGCCTAACTAATGTCCTGTACAGCTGCAACATGACCTCCCAACTCCTGTACTCAATACTCTGACCAATAAAGGAAAGCATACCAAACGCCTTCTTCACTATCCTATCTACCTGCGACTCCACTTTCAAGAGCTATGAGCATGCACTCCAAGGTCCCTTTGTTCAGCAACACTCCCTAGGATCTTACCATTAAGTGTATAAGTCATTGTTATCAATTCTGGGACCATTCAGAGATACAAGCTGAAACAGCAGCAACTCTCATTCTCCGTACCGCTACCACCCTTTTTCTTCTTACCCCAAACCCTCCTCCCTCGGCATGACAGCACGGTGGCTCAGTGGATAGCACAGCTACCTCACAGCGCCAGAGACCTGAGTTCGATTCTAGCCTCGGGTGACTGTCGGTATGGAGCTTGCACATTCTCCCCGTGTCTGCGTGGGTTTCCTCCGGGTGCTCTGGTTTCCTCCCACAATCCAAAGATGTGCAGGTTAGGTGAATTGCCCATAGTGTTCAGAGATGTGTAGGTTAGATGCATTAGTCAGGAGTAAACATATGGTAGGGAAATGGGTCTGGGTGGGTTACTCTTTGGAGGGTCGGTATGGACTTGTTGGGCCGAAGGGCCTCTTTCCACACTGTAAGGATTCTAATTGTAATTCTCTCAGCCTTGCAACAGACTCATTACCAACCCCATTCCCTCACATCTCCTCCCTTTTCCCACCTCCTCATTTCCTAAGATGCTCACATTCCCTCCCACTCCCCTTCTCTTCCCATTGACTCACTTGCCCAACCCCATCACTCCTGCCCCTTCGCATCTCACTCCCTGTTTGCTGCTTTCTCTCCTTGTCTGCTCACATTGCTCACTGGACCACCATTCCACCTCTTTATTGTTTGTTTGTTTAAAGGATGTGACCATCAGATCCTTTAAAAAAAAATAAAAGAAATCTTATTCCACTGTCATTGCACCTTGCCTCCATGGATACCACGTGAGGAATCAGTCAGGCAGTTTATTGAGATTTATATGAATCATTTCCAGTCAGTGATTAATGCGGAGCTCAAGCCAGTGAGCCCAGGTGAAAGCCACATATTTTAGCAGCATGTTGAGACCGATTCCATCCCCCATTCTTGTTTTGAGTTGGTTCTATCGCTCATTTCTGCTAAATGATAATACAGGGTTTTGTACACGGTTGTAGAGATGTTGAGTTAGGAAGTGGGTGTCCCCTGGAGTTAGAAACATATCCTAATGATTGTTTCACTTCACTCAGACAGACAGCCAATAGAACAGCAGGAATCCTAGTTGAAGCCCAAGATGAGGACTATTGACAAATTTGCGGAAAAATGTCAACCTGATTAATGAGGTGAATATATTACTGCTGTGTACTGAGGGGATCGTTGACACTCATCCAAACTCCCAACTGAATTCAGACCTGTCCAAAGATCATTCGGTACAGCAGTCCCACCACATCCCCTCTCTCAATCCCATCTCAGCCCTTATGTCGATCCCATTCACTCCTTCTCTCAATCCTATTATACCCCGTTAAAAATCACACAACACCAGGTTATAGTCCAACAGGTTTAATTGGAAGCACACTAGCTTTCGGAGTGCCTCTCCTTCATCAGGTGATAGTGGAGGGCTCAATCCTAACACGGAATTTATAGCAAAAACTTTCATGAAAGAACTGAAACAGATGAAAGGTTTAATAGACAATCAATTTTTCAATGTATAATTTCAGTTATATTACACTGTAAATTTTTGCTATAAATTCTGTGTGTTAGGATTGAGCCCTCCACTATCACCTGATGAAGGAACGTCACTCCGAAAGCTAGTGTGCTTCCAATTAAACCTATTGGACTATAACCTGGTGTTGTGTGATTTTTAACTTTGTACACCCCAGTCCAACACCGGCATCTCCAAATCATGACTATTATACCCCAGTCTCAATCCCATCTCAGCCCATCTGTCTATCCCATTCACTCCCTCAGTTCCATTCACCCACTCTCTCAATCCCATTCACTCCCTCCCTCCATCACATTCACTCTCTCCATCTCTCCCTCAATTCTGTTCACTCTCTCCCTCTCTCAATCCCATTCACTCCCTCCTTCCCTCAATCCCATTCACTCCTTCCCTCCCTCAATCCCATTCACTTCTTCCCTTTCTCAATCCCATTGACTCCCTTCCTCCCTCAATCCCATACCTTTCCTCCCTCCTTCTCTCAATCCTAATCACACTCTCTCTCCCTCAATCCCATTCACTCACTCACTCTCTCAATCCCATTCACTCTCTCCTCTCTCAATCCCATTCACCTCCTCCCTCTCTTAATCCCATTCACCTCCTCCCTCTCTCAATCCCATTCACTCCTTCTCTCAATCCTATTATACCCCAGTCTCAATCCCATCTCAGCCCATCTGTTTATCCCATTCACTCCCTCAGTTCCATTCACCCACTCTCTCAATCCCATTCTCTCCCTCCTTCCCTCAATCCCATTCACTCCTTCCCTCCCTCAATCCCATTCACTTCTTCCCTCTCTCAATTCCATTGACTCCCTCCCTCCCTCAATCCCATACCTTTCCTCCCTTCTTCTCTCAATCCTAATCACACTCTCTCTCCCTCAATCCCATTTACTCACTCACTCTCTCAATCCCATTCACTCTCTCCTCTCTCAATCCCATTCACCTCCTTCCTCTCTTAATCCCATTCACACTCTTCCCCTCTCATTCCCATTCACTCCCTCAATCCCATTCACTCCCTCTCTCCCTCAATCCCATTCACTCTCTCCCTCCCTCAACCCAAATCACTCCCTCCCTCAACCCCATTCACTCTCTCAATCCCATTCACTCCACCACTCCCTCAATCCCATTCACTCCCTCAATCCCATTCACTCCGTCCCTCCCTCAATCCCATTCTCTCTCTCGCTCCCACAATCCAAATCACTCCCTTCCTCAATCCCATTCACTCCCTCCCTCAACCCCATTCACTCCCTCAATCCCATTCACTCCACACTCTTTCAATCCAATCACTCCCTCCCTCCCTCAATCCCATTCACTCCCTCCCTCTGTCAATCCCATTCACCCCCCTCTTCCTCAATCCCATTCACTCCCTCCCTCAATCCCATTCACTCCCTCAATCCCATTCACTCCCTCCCTCTCTCAATCCCAATCACTCCCTCCCTCAATCCCATTCACACCTTCTCTTCCTCAATCCCATTCACTCCCTCCCTCCCTCAATCCCATTCACTCCCTCCCTAATTCCAATTCACTCTCTCCCTTCCTAATTCCAATTCACTCTCTCCCTCTCTCAATCCCATTCAGTCCCTCTCTCAATCCCATTCACTCTCTCCATCCCTCAATCCCATTGACTCCCTCCCTCTCTCAATCCCATTCATTCTCTCACTCCCTAATTCCAATTCACTTCCTCCCTCTCTCAATCCCATTCACTCCCTCCTTCTGTCAACCCCATTCACTCTCTCCTTCCTTCAATCCCATTCACTCCGTCCCTCTGTCAATTCCATTCATTTTCTCCCTCCCTCAATCCCATTCAAGTTCTCCATCAATGCCATCTCACTTCTCTCGCAATCCCATTCAGCCTCTCAGTCAGTCCCTGATTCTTGAGTACCACCTTCCCTTCCCTCAGTCCCTCACCCCACACATACCCCAGAGAGAGTATCAATTTGCTTCCTTTGCTTCTGAATTTCACTTCCAAAAGCTCTGTCTCTACATTTTCAACTCTGTCTCTCTTAAACCGGCAGAAAACATTTCTAACTATTGACCTGTTGTAAACGGTAATCTCAGAGGGAAGAGTCACTCATTTCCATACAGAGATTTAGTGGAATATTTTCTCTCAGAGACTAGTGGATCTGTGGAATTGTTTACCCCAGAGGGCTGTCGAAGCTAGGTCATTAAACATATTCAGGTTTGAGAGAGACAGAGTTTTAATCTGAAAGGAAAGGGGCTAAATGTAGGAAAGTTAAATTGAGGATTATTGGAGCAGCCATCATCCCATGAATCATAAAGTCACACAGCACAGAAACAGACTCTCGGTCCAAAGATTTTCCCAAACTAAATCCGTCCCATTTGCTTGCATTTGGCCCATATTGTTCTAAATCTTGCTTACTTATGTGCCAATCCAAATGTCTTTTAAATGTTGCAACTGTACCTGCCACTTCCACTCCATCTGACAGTTCATTCCACATACGAACCACCCTGTTGTGAAAAGGTTGCCCATCAAGTCCCTTTTAAATCTTTCTCCTCCCACATTAAAATATGCCCCCTAGTTTTGAACTCCTGCACCCTAGGGAAAAGACTTTTGCTATTCATCTTGTCCATGGCCCTCATGAATTTATAAACCTCTATAAAGTCATCCCTCAACCCCCTACACTCCAGTGAAAGAACTCTCAGCCTATCCAGCCTGTCCTTATAACTCAAGCATTTGATTCTTGGCAACATCCTGGTAAATCTTTTCTGAACTCTCTCCAATTTACTAATATCCTTCCTGTAGCAGGGCATCCCGAACCGTACACAATACACCAAAAATGACCTCACCTTTGTCCTGTACAATTTCAACATGATGTCCCAACTCTTGTACTCAATGGTCTGAGCAAAGACAGCATGTGTGCTAAACAGCTTCTTAACCACCCTGTTTGCCTGAACTGTGCACCTGAACCTTTAGGTCTCTGTTCTACAACATTACCCAGGGTCCTACCATTAACTAAATAAGTCCTGCCCTTGTTTGTTTTGTCAAAACATAATACCTCACGTTTATCCAAATTAAACTCAATGCCACTCTTCAGTCCATTGGCCCAATTGGTCAAAACACTCTTTGTAATCTTAGATAACCTTCTTCACTGTCAATTTTACTACCAGTTCTGTTGTCATTCACAAACTTACTAACCATGCCTCCTAAATTCTCAATGATTGGTGGGGCAGGCTCGATTAGCTGAACGGCTTACTTCTGCTCCTACATCTTTTGGTTCCGAAGAGGTGAATGTTTTTGCAACATTAGCTCCATCCACTCTACTGATGTCACACAAAGCCTGCAGGTGGAGACAATGAGTTCTACTGGAGCATTCAGAGGGAGCTGATCTATCTCTATCAACTCCAAAATGCTGTAATGTTGCTGATTTAAAACTTGACAAGACTTTAATAAAATTTATCAAAACATTGAGGAGAGACATTTAAAAATATACAACTTCCTGGAGATTTAAGGTTGGAGCCAGGCCATGCACAACACAAGATTGGACTTAGAATAGAACATAGAACATTACATTCTGGATTAGTGGTGCTGGAAGAGCACAGCAGTTCAGGCAGCATCCAAGGAGCTTCGAAATTGACATTTCAGGCAAAAGCCCTTCAAGATTCCTGATGAAGGGCTTTTGCCCGAAACGTCGATTTCGAAGCTCCTTGGATGCTGCCTGAACTGCTGTGCTCTTCCAGCACCACTAATCCAGAATCTGGTTTCCAGCATCTGCAGTCATTGTTTTACCTCATAGAACATTACAGCACAGTACAGGCCCTTTGGCCCTCAATGTTGTGCCAATCTGTGAAACCTATCTGAACCCATTTAACCTATACTATTCCATTCTCGTCCATATGCCTATCCAATGATGATTTAAATGCCCTTACAGTTGGCAAGTCTACTACTGTTGCAGGCAGTGGGTTTCAGTAAAGAACCTACCTCTGACATCTATCCTATATCTATCACCCCTCAATTTAAAGCTATGTCCCCTTGTGCTAGCTAATGCCATCCAAGGAAAAAGGTTCTCACTGTCCAACCTATCTAACCCTCTGAGCATCTTATATGTCTCAATTAAGTCGCTTCGACCTTCTTCTCTCTAATGAAAACAACCTAAAGTCTCTCAGCCTTTCCTTGTAAGACCTTCCCTCCATACCAGGCAACATCCTAGTAAATCTCTTTTGAACCCTTTCCAAAGCTTCCACATCCTTCCTATAATGCGGTGACCAGAACTGTAGACAATACTCCAAGTGTGGCCGCACCATAGTTCCGAAACTCAATCCCTCTACCAACAAAAACGAACACACCGTATGCCTCATTAAAAACCCTATCAACCTGGATAGCAACTTTCAAGGACCTATGTATCTGGACACTGAGATCTCTCTGCTCATCTACACTACCAAGAATCTTACCATCAGCCCAGTACTCTGCATACCTGTTTCTCCTTCCAATGTGAATCACCTCACACTTATCTGCATTAAACTCCATTTGCCACCTCTCAGCCCAGCTCTGCAGCTTATCTATGTCTCTCTGTAACCTACAACATCCTTCATCACTATCCACAACTCTACCGACCTTAGTGTCATCAGCAAATGTACTAACCCATCCTTCTATGCTCTCATCCAGGTCATTTATATGAATGACAAACAACAATGGACCCGAAACAATTCCCACTAGTAGTGAACTCCACAATGAATATTTCCCATCAACCACTTTCAGCTAGCCAATTTCTGATCCAAACCACTAAATCACCCTCAATCCCATGCCTCCGTATTTGTGCAATAGCCTACCGCGTGGAACTTTACCAAACGTCTTACTGAAATCCATATACACCACATCAACCGCTTTACCCTCACCCACCTGTTTGGTCACCTTCTCAAAGAACTCAATAAGGTTTATGAGGCAACAGTTCCTAAGATACAGACTTGCCTCAAAATCAAACACTAAGTGTAAAAGTAACACATAGTTACAAAGCTGCAGAGAAAGAGGTTACACATGCAAAGAGCTCAATATGGTAAAGTAATCGCCCTTAGAAAAGAAACCCAGGCATCATCAGTGAAATAGGTGATCCCAGCAATGCAGTTTTGGTAAAATTTGTTTGTGTCTATCGATGTCTTATTAAATTTGAGCTTGATACAAGTGCCAAGATGATTATTCAATCAGACTAGTCACTATAACTTAAGAATTCTGGATTCGTGGTGCTGGAAGAGCACAGCGGTTCAGGCAGCATCCAAGGAGCTTCGATGCTGCCTGAACTGCTGTGCTCTTCCAGCACCACTAATCCAGAATCTGGTTTCCAGCATCTGCAGTCATTGTTTTTACCTTTATAACTTAAGAAGCAGATGCTGCAGTCTGCAGTCTACAGAGATGAGACTGTATGATGGAGATGGAATAATTGTCAAGACCACAGGAATGCTTCGTTATTCTGTAACATAAGAAGCATAAGGGGGTTGAACATTTACACATCGCTTGCAATTCATTAACTGCTCAGTCCGCACGCCTATCCTTTGTTTCAACTTCCTCAGGAGAGCAGAAAGTGTTCGACCACCTCCCAGAGGGCAACCCGTCCAAAAACAAGCCGTCGTCAACCAGTCAAGATTTCATTGGGTTTTCTTGACTCACAGTAGAACCCAATAAGAAGAAAGAATCTTATGAGATTACCTGTATAAAAGAAACATTTAATTGCAGCTGAAAAGGAACAGTGGCCAGTAAACCAAAAGAAGCTCAACCGAGTTTGCATAGAGCAAAGCAGTGACCAAGTCTGTGCTACCATTTATTGGTGTGGTGCTGAAGGGTGGCCAGACCAAATCTGCCTTGAGTGACTGAGAACACATTCATTTGAGAACCAGCATTGCACAATCAGGGATGATTTAGTACTTTTTGACAATACACTAGTTATTCCAGTTTCCCTTTGGGATGATGTATTAGAAAGGAGACTCTGGAAACACTTGGGCATTGCCAAGCATACAGACAGAGGTGGTATAGCAGCCAGAGATTTCTCAAAACAGACTGAAAGTTTGATATCTCATTGTGCAATCAGCAATTATATTGGATTATCAAGTCTGAAAGACACTCCTGTCATCTACGATGAAGCAAAGCTTCAGCAAAACTAGTGACAGGAAGCCAATACTGAGAACAGAAATGAGCAGCAACTTCTACTTTCGTCAATCTTTGGTGGGAAGCTGGCACTTGGACCTTGGGAGGGGTGTGTGCCAGCCTGCTCACCCACTCCCACACCCCTCCCCACTGCACCCTGTCCACTCATCCCCACACAACTTGCCACTGCCCCCTGCCTACCCACTCCCACACCCCTCCCCGCTGCCCGCTGCCTACCCACTCCGACACCCCTCCCCCCAACCCCTGCCCACCCACTCCCACTCCCCTCCCCACTGCCCCCAGCCTACCCACTCCCACACCCCTCCCCGCTGCCCCCTGCCTACCCACTCCCACACCCCTCCCCCCAACCCCTGCCCACCCACTCCCACTCCCCTCCCCACTGCCCCCAGCCTACCCATTCCAACACCCCTCCCCCGCCCCCGCCCCCTGCCCATCCACTCCCACAACCCTCCCCACTGCCCCCGCCTATCCACTCCCACACCCCTCCCCAATGCCCTCTGCCTACCCACTCCCACAAACCTTCCCACTGTCCCCTGCCTACTCACGTCCACACCCTTCCCCACTGCCAGCCTGCCTACCCACTCCCAGACCCCTCCCCAATGTCCCCTGTCTACCCACTCCCACACCCATCCCCACTGTCCCCTGCCTACCCACTTCCACACCCCTCCCCACTGGCCCCTGCCCACCCACTCCCACATCCCTCCCCACTGACCCCTGCCCACCCACTCCCACACCCACACCCCTCCCCACTGCCAGCCTGCCGACCCACTCCCACACCCCTCCCCACTGCCAGCCTGCCCACCCACTCCCACACACCTACCCACTGGCCCTTGCCTAACCACTCCCACACCCTCCCCACTGCCCCCTGCCCACCCACTCCCACACCTCTCCCAACTGCCCCCTGCCTACCCACTCCCACATGCCTCCCAACTGCCCCCTGCCTACCCACTCCCACACCTCTCCCCACTACCCCCTGCCTATCCACTCCCACATGCCTCCCAACTGCCCCCTGCCCACCCACTCCCAAACCCATCCCCACTGCCCCCTGCCCACCCACTCCCACACCCCTCCCCACTGCCCCCTGCCTACCCACTCCGACACCTCTTCCCACTACCCCCCGCCTACCCACTCCCACACCTCTCCCCACTACCCCCGCCTACCCACTCCCACACACCTCCCCACTACCCCCTGCCTACCCACTCCCACATGCCTCCCAACTGCCCCCTGCCCACCCACTCCCAAACCCATCCCCTCTGCCCCCTCCCCACCCACCCCTACACCCCTCCCCACTGACCCCTACACCCCTCCCCACTGACCCCTACCTACCCACTCCCTCACCCTCCCCACTGCCCCCTGCCTACCCACTCCCACACCCCTCCTCACTGCCACCTGCCTACCCACTCCCACACCCCTCCTCACCGCCACCTGCCTACCCACTCTCTCACCCCTCCCCACTGCCTACCCACTCCCACACCCCTCCCCGCCCCCTGCCTATCCTCTCCCACACTTGGGATGGTGGATAAAGCAGTAAAACGATCAGGGAGGCGATGGTCTAGTGGTATGATTGCTGGAGTGTTCATCTAGAACCTCGGTAACGTTCTGCGAACCCAAATGCGAGCCCTGCCACAGCAGATAGTGGAAGTTGAATTCAACAAATATTTGGAATTAAGAATCTAATGACTGCTAGAAATCCATTGACAAATGTCGGAAAACCTGTCTAGTTCACTAATGCCCTTTTGGGAAGGAAATCTGCCATCCTTACCTGGTCTGGCCTCTCGGTCATTCAGGACCCACAGCAATGTGGTGGATTCTCGACTGCCCTCTGGGCATTTAGGGATGGGCAATAAATGCTGCCTAGCCCACTAGGCCCTCATCCCCTGAATGAATACAGAAAAATCTAGATTATCTTAGAGTCAGGAAAGTCCCAGATAACATCCTGATGAGGTTTGTTTAAGTTGAGGATGTATGAACTCAGGCATATGAAAGCTCCATATAAAGGCTATCAGATTTTCTAGATTGGGAGTTGAAGTCATAGTTAAAATAAACCTATTGTGGCATTAGAGAAAGAGATTCTTCTCTAATGTGAGGGGGGGGGCGGGTTTTTGACAACATGTAATGGAATGTTTTAGGATAATGTTTCTTCCATGTATTTCAAAATATCTGAAGTCATATTATATGTAAAAATTTTTGTCTATTTGAATTTATCTCCACTTCCTTTGCTGAATAAGCTTCTGTTTCATTGTTAAAACTAAATCTGCAATATTGCATGTTTATGTTTAAGTGAGAGACACTCTCATTAAAAGGCAGCATGGTGGCTCAGTGGTTAGCACTGCTGCCTCACAGCGCCAGGGACCCAGGTCAATTCCAACCTCGGGTGCATGTCTGTGTGGAGGTTTGTACAATCTCCCCATGTCTATGTGGGTTTCCTCTGATTTCCTCCCACAATCCAAAGATGTGTAAGTTAAGTGAATTGGCCATGCTAAATTGTCCATAGTGTTTGATGCATTAGTGAGAGGGAAATGGGACTGGGTGGGTTGGTCTGGACTTGTTGGGTCAAAGGGTCTGTTTCCACACTGTAGAGAATCTAATCTGTAAAGAAATAGAACAAAAATCTATAGATGCTAGAAATTTGAAACAAAACAGAAATTGCTAGAGAAACTCAAGAGGTTTGGCAGCATCTGTGGAGCACGAGGAAAAGAGTTAATATGTTGAATGCTTAATCATTTAGAACTGGTAGCATCGAGGAAATAGTGTCATTTATCTTAAGGACAGGAGGGTGGGGGAGGCTAGGAGTGAGCCAGTGAGTGAAGACGGAGCTCAGAAAGAGAGGGAAAGGTAAGAGTTAGGCAGACAACGGGATTTTTGATGGTAAGCCAAGAAAGAAGAAAGGTTTAGTAGGTGATAACGGGGATGTCAGTGGGAAAAAAGGGTCAGCTGTGCTGAAAGTGACACATTATGACAGTGTAGGTGTGGATAAAAGATATAGAGTCAAAGAATCCCTATAGTGCAGAACAAGGCTATTTGGCCCATCAAGTCTGCACTGACTCTCTGAAGAGTATCCCACCCAGACCCACCCCTGCCACCTCATCCCCATAATGACATGGAAAGAGGTGTTCAGGCTTTAAAATAATTGAACTCCATGTTGATACCTGAAGGCAGCAAGATTCCCAGGCGGAAGATGAGGTGGGTCTCCCTCCAGCTTGCATTAAGCCTCACTAGATCACCTCAGCAGGCCTGAGTCAGAAAGATTGGGCATGGGAACCCATAGTGTAAGGAAGTGGCAGGTATCTGGAAGCTCTGGTTAATTTTTGCAGACTGAATGTAGAGGTTCGCAAAGTGGCCTATGATCTATCAGGCCAGATTTCAGTCTGGGATCTGAATTGTCGAATAGTAACATGAGGTGAATTCCCAAGAGTGTAACTGAGTGCTCTCTGCAGAATGGAATGATTCATTAATTGCTGGCTCATTTCCCGCACTGCTGTTTGTTTCTACAGGAGAGAAGGAAAGGGAGTTCGTATTCACTGGGATAAGCTGCGAGAGGCTTCCTTCCTATCCCGTTGGAACCCTTGGAGCACTGAAATTCCATATACAACCTTTGCTGAACATCCAGCCATCAATGCCACTGAGAGATTCACCAGCCTTTGTCAGGTAACAGTGGACTTGGAAGTGTAAGTAGGAGCAAGTGTAAGCCATTCAGCCCCTTAAGCTTGAAGGTGTTCTATCTCATTTTTAGGATTGAAGACAGCCAGTGTGAGCTTGTATCTACAAAGAGCCCAAGACCATCTAGTGTCTGTTCATTGGCTTTAGGAATGAGTGCACACATTGGCTGCTGTAATACTAAGCACAACAGTTAAGGGTATACTCACAGTCACTTGTCCCCAGCTCAACACCCTAGACTGCCCCTGGTTACTTGGTTACCTGGTTAGATGTTCAGAAGGTGCATGTGCACCTGTCTATGGTGTCCAAATTCTCACTTTGTAAAAACTGGCCACCCTCGTTTGCCTCTGCTCTGCCCTAAACCTCTCACTTCTAAAGCCTTGTATCCATTTAAACTGTTGCCATTTAGTGTGTAACCTCTCCTATATTTTAAATGTATCACCTCATATTTCTCCCAGAAAGTTTCATCCATTGGTCTGTTGCCCTCCCTGTGATCTCCTGCAATCACATGCAGTTCTCCACACTGTTTATCTCACTGTTATTTTGATCTTAACCATGTACCAAACAAGAGTTGTGTTCCTCAGCTTGAATCGTGCTGTTTCTAATACAGTTGACCAACAATAGGCTTTCAAAACTGTCACCTCAATAACAGCCAAACCTTGATACCAATTCTTTACCTGTTAGTCACTGTCGGTTCCCACAACTTAAACATTTCCCTCAGGCAGATAAACTTTAATGAAATGATGGTGCTTAATCTGTCTAATGTCTTTCTTGGCGTAGAGTCACTGAACCGGATTTGGTTCTCACAGCATGAAAAGAACTGGCGCACTTTCCTTCAGTTCAGGCAATGCCCCGGGTCATTAGTGCTTCAACAACGAGCTCTGTGTGTGTGAATCGGTTCCAATTAAAGACAGTCACACCTCAACTTCAGACAGATCTGCTGAAAGCAATTCTTAATTCACCCTCTTTCCCCAAATTGTGGATCTTCCCCCTCCCTCAGTTAGTGCTGCAGTCCCCTCACATCTCAGCAATAATTACAGGAGAAGCTCAGCATGCAGCTGGTAACACAGGCTCTTTCTTTCTTTCTACTTCTTCACTCTTGGGATGTGGGTGTTGCAGACTTTTATTGCCCATCCTTAAATTTGCCAGAGGCAACAGAGTGGCCTGCTCTGCCAATTCAGAGGGCAGCTAATAGTTAACCACACTGCAGAGGTTTGGGATACACATTACATTTTAACCTGTTCTTATAGCCTGATGGGTGGAGCTTCTCACATAATGTTAGTTAACCCTTTCAAGTGCAAGACTTATGTTCCAGCCTTAGACAATATAGCACTCCCTGAGTACGTACTCTGTCAGTACAGCACTCCCTCAGTACTGACTCTCTGTCAGTACAGCACTCCCTCAGTACTGACTCTCTGTCAGTACAGCTGTCCCTCAGTACTGACTCTCTGTCAGTACAGCTGTCCCTCAGTACTGACTCTCTGTCAGTACAGCACTCCCTCAGTACTGACTCTCTGTCAGTACAGCACTCCCTCAGTACTGACTCTCTGTCAGTACAGCACTCCCTCAGTACTGACTCTCTGTCAGTGCAGCTGTCCCTCAGTACTGAGCGAAAGTGAGGTCTGCAGATGCTGGAGATCAGAGTCTAGAGTGTGGTGCTGGAAAAGCACAACAGGTCAGGCAGCATCCAAGGTGCAGGAAAATCAATGTTTCGGGCAGGAATCCTTCATCAGGAGCCCTCATCAGCCCTTCCTCATTCCTGATGAAAGGCTCCTGCCTGAAACGTCGATTTTCCTGCTCCTCAGTTACTGCCTAATCTGCTGTGCTTTTCCAGCACCACTCTAATCTTGACTCCCTCAGTACTGTCACCCTGTCAAACCTTCTCAGGACTCACTGTCACCCTGTCAGTGCAGCACTCCCTCAGTATAGACCCTTTGACAGTGCAACACTCCCTCAGTACGGACCCTCTGACAGTGCAGCACTCCCTCAGTACTGACCCTCTGACAGTGCAGCACTCCCTCAGTACTGACCCTCTGACAGAGCAGCACTCCCTCAGTACTGACCCTCTGACAGAGCAGCATTCCCTCAGTTCTGACCCTCTGACAGAGCAGCACTCCCTCAGTACTGACCCTCTGACAGAGCAGCACTCCCTTAGTACTGCCACCCTGACAGTGCAGGACACCCTCAGTACTGCCACTCCCACAGTGCAGCACTGCCTCAGTTCTGACCCTCTGACAGTGCAGCACTCCCTCAGTACTGACCCTCTGACAGTGCAGCACTCCCTCAGTACTGACCCTCTGACAGTGCAGCACTCCCTCAGTACAGACCCTCTGACAGAGCAGTACTGCCTCAGTACTGACCCTCTGACAGTGCAGCACTCCCTCATCACTGACACTCCAACAGTACAGAACTCCCTCAGTACTGCCACTCTCACAGTGCAGCACTGCCTAGTTCTGACCCTCTGACAGTGCAGCACTCCCTCATCACTGACCCTCCAACAGTACAGAACTCCCTCAGTACTGCCACTCTCACAGTGCAGCACTGCCTCAGTTCTGACCCTCTGACAGTGCAGCACTCCCTCAGTACTGACCCTCTGACAGTGCAGCACTCCCTCATCACTGACACTCCAACAGTACAGAACTCCCTCAGTACTGCCACTCTCACAGTGCAGCACTGCCTAGTTCTGACCCTCTGACAGTGCAGCACTCCCTCATCACTGACCCTCCAACAGTACAGAACTCCCTCAGTACTGCCACTCTCACAGTGCAGCACTGCCTCAGTTCTGACCCTCTGACAGTGCAGCACTCCCTCAGTACTGACCCTCTGACAGTGCAGCACTCCCTCATCACTGACACTCCAACAGTACAGAACTCCCTCAGTACTGCCACTCTCACAGTGCAGCACTGCCTAGTTCTGACCCTCTGACAGTGCAGCACTCCCTCATCACTGACCCTCCAACAGTACAGAACTCCCTCAGTACTGCCACTCTCACAGTGCAGCACTGCCTCAGTTCTGACCCTCTGACAGTGCAGCACTCCCTCAGTACTGACCCTCTGACAGTGCAGCACTCCCTCATCACTGACACTCCAACAGTACAGAACTCCCTCAGTACTGCCACTCTCACAGTGCAGCACTGCCTAGTTCTGACCCTCTGACAGTGCAGCACTCCCTCAGCACTGACCCTCCAACAGTACAGAACTCCCTCAGTACTGCGACTCTCACAGTGCAGCACTGCCTCAGTTCTGACCCTCTGACAGTGCAGCACTCCCTCAGTACTGACCCTCTGACAGTGCAGCACTCCCTCAGTACTGATCTTCTGACAGTGCAGCACTCCCTCAGCACTGACCCTCCAACAGTACAGAACTCCCTCAGTACTGACCCTCTGACAGTGCAGCACTCCCTCAGTACAGACCCTCTGACAGTGCAACACTCTCGGTACTCCCACCCTGACAGTGCCACACTCAGTACCGACCCTCCAATAGTGCAGCACTCCCTCAGTACTGACCCTCTGACAGTGCAGCACTCCCTTAATACCCTCTGACAGTGGAACATTCCCTCAGTATTGACCCTCTGACATGCAGCACTCCCTCAGTATTGACCCTCTGACAGTGCAGCACTCCCTCAGTACTGACCTTCTGATAGTGCAGCACTCCCTTTGTACTAACCCTCAGTGTGACACTTCTCTGGAGTAAGGATAGTCTTTGCTGCTGGCCTAGTAGCTGCATCAAGAGTAAACAATCAAATCTGTCATTAAGTGGGAAAAATGCCAAGTATTTCATAATGTTGATGTTCGGTCAGTAACCTGATCAAAGGGCGTATTCTTTGGAAGAAAATTATTACTGGCAAAAGATTAGGTTTGTTTGTTTGGGATGAAAAAGATGCGTGTGTCATGTATATGTAATGAACACTTCACTCCAATTCTTGTCGTTTGTCTTGTGTTTGCCAAACTCTGGTTGGTGAATATACACTTTTAATTTGAGTTGAACAGAAATGAGAAGTGACTGAATTGGGTTGGGATTGAATAGCATGGGTCTGGGCTGGGATGAATCTGAGTTTGTGGACTGACCATGGTGCTCGTTCACTGTTAAAGTGAGAATTCCACTGCATTCAGTGAAGCGGGGTCTTTTTGGGAGTGCATCCTCACTGAGATTTCCCTGCTTGGAAATTCTTGAAGGCTAGACATTGTCAACATCTCTGTCTACTGACTGAAACAAATCAGGAGTATGTTGGCTGGTGACTTCTGCACAACATCTCACACTCAGCCTGGCTTTTCATGGTACAACCTAGTGCTTTCCTGCTGGGGTTCAGTCTTGGTAAAGCTTTGCATAAATGGCATTCTTGGTGAACTTTGTCCATGAGTATTCTGGATCAGTGGATAGATTGTCAAGTATTTTCATTCATCCAGAGAATGTGGGAGACAGCTACTTAACCAGCATTTACCGTCAATCCTTAAATGCCCTTTGAGAGGGTAGTAATGAATCCTCTTCACGAAACATTGCAATTGTTCTAATTTTGATACAACTGAATGACTAGCTGGGTCATTTAGAGGGTGTCTGAGAGTCGACCACATTGATGGCTCTCGAGTTACTTGTAAACCAGACCAGGTAAGAACAGCAGATTTCTGTCCCTAATGGACTTTGTGGAAGCTGAAGGACTTTTACAAGAATGCAGGTATATTAGATATATTCAAGAGGGAGCCGGACCTGGCCCTTGTGGCTAAAGGGATCAAGGGGTATGGAGATAAAGCAGGAGAGGGATATTGAGATTGTATGACCAGCCATGATCATATTGAATGTGGGGCAGAGCCGAGAGGCCTACTTCTGCACCTATTTTCGATGTTTCTCTGTCTCTATTTCTTCACTTAATTTAATTTCAATGTCACAGCTACTGTGGTAGGATTTGTACTCCTACCTCTGGATAATTGGTCCAGATCTCTCGATTCACAATCCAGTAATGGAACCATTAATGTAACAAAACAGAGTGTGTTGGAAATACTCAGCAGGTCTGGCAGCATCTGTAGAGAGAGAAGCAGAGTTAACATGTCAGCTCAGTGATTTTTCATTTGAAATAACCTCATCACCAGATTACTGTACCATATATTCAATATCTGGTCTCAGTGGACTTTTGTACATGGATCTTTGCAATAATTTGATGTCCCAATCTACTTCTTTTACAGCTCGAAAATTTCAAAATACAGCTGTCTCAGGCTGTCCAAAAAGCCTACCAAGTGGATCCAGTTCCTGGGAGGGCAAATGGAGCGCTGATATTGAATCATTCAATCGCCATTGATTCATACATGGGGGTGATGTCTGTCATCAGCAATCAGAACAGGCTGGGCTATTCACTGGCTCGGGGCTCTGTGGGCTTCTAGCCTGACTGCACCACTGGCCTGTTGTGATTCCCTAAACAAATGGTTTCCTTTAGGTCTCTTGCGATTGCTTTCTCATTATTAAAACTTGTTGAGATTTTGCAGATCACATATCAGTCCCTAATTCTACAGATATCATGGCCCATTTTGAAACAACATTAAATCTATTGAGTTTCATACATAAAGTGAGTACTGAATCTGTCAAATGTCACAATTCTACAAACAAGAGTAGACTGAGAATATTAGACATTGCTTGCACTGGCTGAAAGTAGTAACATAAAAGCTGAGATAACATTTAATAACAACATGCATTGAGATTTATTGTTCCACAAGATGTTATCCCTGGGTGTATTAGTACCAAGACATTTCCAAAAAGATATTGTTAAAACAATGCACTAATGTATGGTACATAACATTTATGAGTGTTTTATGACATCACCAATTAGGCTTTCTCTGTCATTTTATATTGTTGTTAACTTTGACTAATAAATGTTATTCTGGACAATGATTTAATAAAGAAGGCTGCAATCTTGTCTGTGTGCTTCACTTTGTCACAGACTGAGACCTAACACCCACTACATTTTCAACCCAGAGTACAATGACTTATCAGCCATTCCTGTGGCAGCTACAGTTCACATTCAGTGTCCAGTATCATCTCTCCTCCTCAGGTCATGTACTGGGTCTCTAGTCATAGTTAATGGTCAGTGCATTGTGCTGGCTGGTGAAAATCCCCATTGAGAGGCTATGGGACATCAGAGATAGATGTTAACAAACAGGCCATTGAACTGGCTGTTTCTAACAACACAAAGAGTAACACTGAGGATCCAATTATCAGAAGTTTCCATTTTAACCCTGAATTATCATTGTTCTTGGCAGGTTTAGATCACATGCACATTTCTCTAAAGATCCCCTGAATGCCAAGCTGTCCAGATAATTTAAGCTGAGATGTCTGTGCAGTCAATATTGGCATTCTCACCTCAGATTCAGAAGGTAATGGAATCAAATCCCATTCCAGAGAAATCAGCAAGAAATCTAGACTCAGACATTCAGAATTATGTTAAAAGGAAAGAAATGCATTTCTGGATGTCTCAAACTACCTTTCAACCAATGCAGTACATTTAACAGTAGATGTTTTATTTGCATGTTGTAAACACAGAGGTTCAGTATAACCTATACACTGTCTGTTGCAACCAATTTCCTTAATCATCAGTTTTTATGGAATACTGTCCCATTGAAGGGCAATTTTCAAGAGACCAGGCATTTTTCAAGTCAAAAAATGACAGTCTTTGGCACCTGCGCCAATTTCTGCTGTAGACTGAGCAATGATCTGATCAGGATAGCCATCGCCTTGCAGGATAGCTTGGATGTGCCCTGTTTCTGTATCAAATTTTCATGTTTCATGTTACTGCTATAGAGTGACTACACAAGTGGTATTCACCACGACCAGGATACTGCCACCAATCCATTTTACCTACCACACAAGGAACAATGCTGTGTGTGAATTTCAGTGTCAGTGCAATGTCAAGTCCAGTCTGAACACTGGCTGATGGAAACGACATGTTCCTTCGGTTCTTCATAGTGATCAGTTCAGTAATCTCATACAATTGTCTCGGAGACATAGTTTGCTTAGGAAATATAATCTTGAGATGTTGCTTCAATCACTTTTTTATATCAACAAATAGATTTCAAACGGAACTGAGAGGGAGGGTTAGCTTTTCAGAAATGGGAAATATCAACTGGGCAGCGGGTTCGTAACAGACTTCATCCAGTGAACCAGATAAAACAAGAACTTCTCTAAGTCAGTTATTGTTCAAGGCAGCTCCAGCAGGGACTAACCCTAACATAAGCAGTTATCACTAGCACCAGGTAATCTGAAATATAATCATTTTTGTAACAAACCTCTGCAGAAACATTAACCCTCCCTATCTCTATAACCGCCTCCAGCCTTTACAATCCTCCTCTATCTCTGTAACTTCCCTATCTCTCTAATCTCCTCTAGCCCCTACAACCCTTTGTACCTCTGTAACTACCACCACCTACTCTATCTCTGTAACCTCTTCAAGTCTGTATAGCCCTCTTTAACATTGTAATATCCTCCACACTCTATAACATACTCCATCTCTGTAGCTTCCTCCAACACGACACCATCCTTCACTCTGTAACATCCCGCAGCCCCTATAACAATCCCTATCTTTGTAACCTCTTCCAACACGGACAACATTTCTTTTCTCTGTAATCTGCTCCAATCCCACAGTCCTCCTTATCTCTGTGACCTCCCCAAGCACCTACAACCCTCCTATCTTTGTAATTTCCTCCAGCCTTTATAACAGTTGCTCTAAAACCTCTTCCAGACCCTGCAATCCTTTCTACCTAGTAAGCTCCTGCAACCCTCCCTATAGTTTGAAAGTTTTCCAGCCCCTACACCCTCACTATCTCCTGAAGTCTCCCCTTTCTCTGGGTTTTGACTACGTAAAAACAATGACTGCAGATGCTGGAAACCAGATTTTGGATTAGTGGTGCTGGAAGAGCACAGCAGTTCAGGCAGCATCGGAGGAGCAGCAAAATCGACGTTTCGGGCAAAAGCCCTTCATCAGGAATAAAGGCCGAGAGCCTGAAGTGGGGATAGATAAGCTAGAGGAGAGTGGGGGTGGGGAGAGAGTGGCATGGAGTACAATGGGTGAGTGGGGGAGGGGATAAAGGTGATAGGTCAGGGAGGAGGGTGGAGTGGATAGGTGGAAAAGGAGATAGGCAGGACAAGTCCGGACAAGTCATGGGGACAGTTACTGAGCTGGAAGTTTGGAACTAGGATGAGCTGGGGGAAGGGGAAATGAGGAAACTGTTGAAGTCCACATTGATGCCCTGGGGTTGAAGTGTTCCGAGGCGGAAGATGAAGCATTCTTCCTCCAGGCGTCTGGTGGTGAGGGAGTGGCGGTGAAGGAGGCCCAGGACCTCCATGTCCTCGGCAGAGTGGGAGGGGGAGTTGAAATGTTGGGCCACGGGGCGGTGTGGTTGATTGGTGCGGGTGTCCCGGAGATGTTCCCTAAAGTGCTCTGCTCGGAGGCGCCCAGTCTCCCCAATGTAGAGGAGACCACATCGGGAGCAACGGATGCAATAAATGATATTGGTGGATGTGCAAGTAAATCTTTGATGGACGTGGAAGGCTCCTTTAGGGCCTTGGATGGAGGTGAGGGAGGAGGTGTGGGCACAGGTTTTGCAGTTCCTGTGGTGGCAGGGGTAGGTGCCAGGATGGGATGGTGGGTTGTAGGGGCGCGTGGACCTGACCAGGTAGACACGGAGGGAATGGTTTTTGCGGAAGGCGGAAAGGTGTGGGAAGGGAAATATATCCCTGGTGGTGGGGTCTTTTTGGAGGTGGCGGAAATGTCGGCGGATGATTTGGTTTATGCAAAGGTTGGTAGGGTGGAAGTTGAGCACCAGGGGCGTTCTGTCCTTGTTACGGTTGGAGGGGTGGAGACTGAGGGCGGAGGTACGGGATGTTGACGAGATGCGTTGGAGGGCATCTTTAACCACGTGGGAAGGGAAATTGCGGTCTCTAAAGAAGGAGGCCATCTGGTGTGTTCTGTGATGGAACTGGTCCTCCTAGGAGCAGATACGGCGGAGGCGGAGGAATTGGGAATACAGGATGGCATTTTTGCAAGAGGTAGGGTGGGAAGAGGTGTAATCCGGGTAGCTGTGGGAGTCGGTGGGTTTGTAAAAAATGACAATGTCAAGTCGGTCATCATTAATGGAGATGGAGAGGTCCAGGAAGGGGAGGGAAGTGTCAGAGATAGTCCAGGTAAATTTAAGATCAGGGTGGAATGTGTTGGTGAAGTTGATGATTTGCTCAACCTCCTCACGGGAGCATGAGGTGGCGCCAATGCAGTCATCAATGTAGCGGAGGAAGAGGTGGGGAGTGGTGCCGGTGTAATTACGGAAGATCGACTGCTCTACGTAGCCAACAAAGAAACAGGCAGAGCTGGGGCCCATACATGTGCCCATGGCTACCCCTTTGGTCTGGAGGAAGTGGGAGGATTCGAAGGAGAAATTGTTAAGGGTGAGGACCAGTTTGGCCAAACGAATGAGAGTGTCGGTGGAAGGGTACTGTTGGGGATGTCTGGAGAGGAAAAAACGGAGGACTTGTAGGCCCTGGTCATGGCGGATGGAGGTGTAGAGGGATTGGATATCCATGGTGAAGATGAGGCGTTGGGGGCCAGGGAAACGGAAGTCTTGGAGGAGATGGAGGGCGTGGGTGGTGTCTCGAACGTATGTGGGGAGTTCCTGGACTAGGGGGGATAGGACAGTATCGAGGTAGGTAGAGATGAGTTCAGTGGGGCAGGAGCATGCTGAGACAATTGGTCGGCCAGGGTGGTCAGGCTTGTAGATCTTGGGAAGGAGGTAGAACCAGGCAGTGCGGGGTTCCCAGACTATGAAGTTGGAAGCTGTGGGTGGGAGATCTCCTGAGGTGATGAGGTTCTGTATGGTCTAGGAGATGAGGGCATCAATGTGGACTTCAACAGTTTCCTCATTTCCCCTTCCCCCACCTCACCCTAGTTCCAAACTTTCAGCTCAGCACTGTCCCCATGACTTGTCCTACCTGCCCATTGTCTTTTCCATCTATCCACTCCACCTTCCTCCCTGACCTATCACTTTCATCCCCTCCCCCACTCACCCATTGTACTCTATGCTACTTTCCCCCCACCCCCACCCTCCTCTAGCTTATCCCTCCACACTTCAGGCTCTCTGCCTTTATTCCTGATGAAGGGCTTTTGCCCGAAACGTCGATTTTGCTGCTCCTCCGATGCTGCCTGAACTGCTGTGCTCTTCCAGCACCACTAATCCAAAATCTGGGTATTGACTCCCTCATTTCCCCTTCCCCCCATTTGTGAGTTTAAAGAACCTGTGGAATGCTTTATCACAGAGGGCTATAAATGCTGGGTTTTTAAATATATCCAGAGTTGAGGTTATTATTTTTAGGTCAATTCATAAATTATAAAAAAGACCATGAGATAGGCCTCTAGAACTTAAACCAGGACCAATTTATGATGCGTTTTTACAGATACGCAGTCAGACCTCGACTGACCGAAAGCTCCCACTATGGGTCACCTGATCCATGCTCTTAAAGGGGCAGCACACTCCCAACACATAACACCACTATCCCTTTATTTCAAAAACTCCCATTAATGAATATATATTCAACTATAAATATTATACAGGCATTGTAGTCAACATGTGTACATAGTCAGGAAGTCATAAAAAATGGAAAACATGTGCGAATGATCACTCCCCCACTCCTCATGCAATCTATTGCTACCATAGTCCACATGATTAATCTATCAGGGGGTGGGTGTTTCTAGAAGACCATCTGCTAGCCTCAGGACCCTTTTCTGACGTGGTCTCCCAGACTTCCAAATGCTTCTACCATTCAGCAGATTGTCCCTCTCTGATTGGCTGACGTTGTCCATGTGACACTGAAGTTATTACTTTCCTGGGTATGACAAACCCTGGCTCAGACACACGACTTTGTAAGGACTACACATTCCACCTGGCCCAGCTTTAAATTTTGAGGGGCACCTCCTATTGGTGAGGTGACCAGCTGCTCTGTGTGTCTCCTCTGGACCAGTGTATCCCTGGTCTTGCACTGTATACAACAATGGTCCTATTTGAGCCACCACCATTGCTGGAACCCATTTTTTTCTGTGATAGATAATTTCTAGCCAAGATTCTGGCTATATGACTTCTGGTTTCTCCTTTTTGGAACACTGTTGACCTTGAGGTTCCCATCCTTCTGGCCTCTGTCCCTGTTAATTTCTCCCTACCATCTCTCTGGTCTCTTCTGGCCACAGTTAGTCAAACATGGTCCTCAGTTAGTGGTTGAACATAAAAGATCCTGATGAGCACTGGGTCATTATGTATGACATGTTCCTGTTCGGGCGGAGGATCTTCCTGAGTCACCATCCTAGTGAACCCTTTCCTCGTGAGGCTTTTAAGGCCTGCTTCAAATTTTGTACCAATCTCTCCCCCGGCTGTCTGTTGCAGGTTGATGCGGAGCTTATCTGACTGTGATTTTCCAGGTACTCCCCGAACTCTTTTGCTACAAACTGTAAACTAATGTCACACACAACTTGTTTGAGGTTCCCGAACCTGGCAAATATTTCATCCAGTTGGTGCATATTTGCTTCTGCTGGTAGTGATTTCATAACCACCACCTTGGGCAATTGAAGTGGGTACCCATGACCACAAGTAGCATCCATCTACCAGTCCCACAGAATCAACGTGGATCTGCTGCCACAGTGATTGAGGCTATTCCCATGGGTGAAGGGGCAATAGCAGCAACACCTTCTTACAAATGCACAGGATTCACATAACCCCCAACCCCGCATTCTGGGAGTCTACCGTTACCCAGCAAAAGTAGCTCCTGACTATTTCTTCCATTCACACCAGGGCGGAGTGCCCTTGGGGCACTTGTTCTAGCACCTTCCCACTTAGGGGGGGAGGAATAACAATGCTCATTCCCAACAGTCAACCCCTCACAGTTCTGGACAACTCCCACCTCCTGGACAGGTATGGGGGGATTTCTGGGCAGTTTCCATGACTGACCTTGCCGCTCAGGACGAAGTCCACCATTTGGCTCCAAACCAGCTCATTGCATGTAATGTTCCATACCTGATCTGCTGACCTTGCCTTCCTGAGAAAAGTACACAATTTCCAGCTTCCAGTCAGGAATGCAGGGATTGTAATGATGTCAGCCAGGTGGATCTCAGAGAATGAGGTTCTTTTTTTTCTATACACCTAAGTGGCCAGTGACAAGCACTGCCCTTCACATCAAAGGGCAATGCTGTGTGATCAAAACAGTGAAGGGGAGGGTAGGGATTAAATCAAAATAGAGTTGGAGGGGGAAATAATGCACTCCACTCCCTGCGGCGCCCACCTCTCCCTGAACAACTCCAGGGTGTTGGTGGACACTGCGTGCTCCTTGTCCAAGGACACCCGGGCTCTAACGTAACCCCGGAAGAGGGGCAGGCAGTCGGTCCTAACGACCCCCTCCACGGCCCGCTGCCTGGACCTGTTGATGGCCAGTTTGACCAGGCCCAGGAGCAGACCCACGAGGAGGTCTTCGGACCTGCCCTCCCTCCTCCGTACCGGGTGCCCGAAGATCCAGAGCGTGGGACTGAAGTGCAACCAAAAGCAGAGGAGAAGGTTTTTAAGAAAATAAAACAGGGAGTGCAAACGCCCACGCCCAATATATACATGGTCCACGGACTCCACAGCACCACAGAACAAGCAGTTGGGCTGGGAGTCTTTGAACCACCGCAATCTGCGGTTGCAGGGGACTGCTGCGTGCATCACCCTCCACCCCAGATCCCCGAGAGAAAGGGGGAGGACTCCCGCGTAGAGAGCCCTCCACTAGGGATCCCCACCGCCCAGTGGCAAATGGGCACGCCAAGGCGTGAATAAGAGGTTCTTCACTGGGGCTGTTAATCTGGTCCAATCAGGAAAGCCCTGGCTGACTGATAGAAACAGGAGATTCAGAGTCCCCTCAGTTTAGGGGACTGACTCTGTGCTGTAGTCAATGTGTTACTGTTGGTTGTGATGGCTCTCTTTTTGAAAGGAAAGGAAAGGAAAGGAGTCACAAACCAACTAGTTCCCATGGCATCTTGGTGGAATCCTCTCAATTTACAATGTTTTGCTAACCTCTTTAAAGTGGACACAGATTGGGTAATGGATTATCTTTCTTGTTGAACCTGTTTATTAAAATGGAAATGTTCCATGATCACCAGTGACTTTGGTGCAGGGTGACTTTCCAATACTTCACATAATTCTTTATTGCTCTTCTCCACTGGTTACAAAACTTTTGCTCCCAATGGTGCTCAAGAAAACCAAAGCCTTTAAGTCTTCAGCTACTTTGTTTGCCTTGAAATAATTGTTAAAATGTTCAGTGTACAGAATCTAGCTTTCTGCCTCTTTGTCAAACAGTCTGCTTATTCCAAGCTGGCTCTTTGTTTTCTCAATGGTGGAAATTTTTCTTGCCACTTGACTCTCAGTAGTCAGTAGCCGGTGGCCACTTGCAGCCTGAGTCCACTCAGTGAACATTTCTCCGTAATGATTTTGATAAGCTTCCAGGTGAATTTACCTCTTTTCAGCCATTAGTCCCAGCCTCAGTCCCTTTACATCTGCCACTTGTGCTCAACTCCCCGGTGAGTACTCTTCATCCCCACCATCGGCTGTAGCCCGAATTCCCTCCCTCTTCCCCCACCCCGTGACCATTTCCCTCAATGTTTTGGTCTGTCTCCCAGCAAGTCTAAACACTACCTCCTCAACCCTGCATTGTTTCCAGGTTCTCGGTGACATTCTGTCTCCTCCATCCCTTCCGAAAATGGCAGGAGTGGGCCGCGTTATAATGTTTACATCAATTCATAAATTATGAAAAACCGTGCAGCAGACCTATAGAAACTGAACCAGGAACAACACATCTTTACAGCTGCACAGACATTCCAAAAGTGGCCAGTGACAGTAATAAATATGTATCAAGGTATAAGTGCCTGGCTGTGAGGATGAGGTTGTAGCTTTCCGGATTGTTCTGAAGTTTCTGGATGTTTAATCACCAGGACACAGTTGCCCGCTAGTCAGAGTCAAAACAAAGGGCATTCAGGAAAACAAGCTTCATTCACAATATTTAAATATTTCATGAAATATTCCAGGGTGCAATGGATTTATCAGACATTGGTTCGGCCCTTTTGGAGTACTGTGTGCAATTCTGGTCTCCCTGCTATAAGAAAGATGTTGTGAAACTAAAAAGTGTTCAGAAAAAATTTACAAGGATGTTGCTGGGGTTGGAGGATTTGAATTATGGGGAGAGGCAAAATAGGCTGGGTTATTTTCCCTGGAGTGTCGGAGGCTGAGGGCTGACCTTATAGAGGTTTATTAAATTATGAGGGGCATGGATAAGGTGAATAGACAATGTCTTGAGCCCAGCATGGGTGAGTCCAAAACAAGAGGACATAGGTTTAAGGTGAGAGGCAAAAGATACAAAAGGGACCTAATGGGCAATTTTTTTCAAGCAGAAGGTGGTGCCTATTTGGAATGAGCTTCCAGAGGAAGTGGTGGAGGCTCGTACGATTACAATATTTAAAAGGCATCTGGATGGGTATATGAATAGAAAGGGTTTAGAGGCATATGGGCCAAATGCTGGCACAGGGGAGTCAATTTATATAGGATATCTGGTCAGCATGGATGAGTTGGACCAAAGGGTTTGTTTCCATGCTGTACATCTCTATGGTTCCATGACACACAGTCAAGAAATTCTTAATGAGGTAACAAATTAATTCTTTTTCTAATTAATATGAATAAGCTTGGCACAGTGATTATAAATCCATCAGACGGTCAATGGTGAAGGCAATGTCATGTAACAATGGCCAGCAAAAGTTTGAATTCCCGATTTCAAGTAAAAACAGGATCTTGTGCAATATGACATCCGACCCCTGCAATTAATTGTCTATAAACATTAACTGTCCTGGTCGATACATGTATGTCGGGGGTGATGCCAGAGAAAGATACAGGACAACTGGATTCAAAATCAAGTGCGAGTTAGTGGTGTCAAGCAAAAGGAGCAGGAAGTATTTAAATACAGGGGTAAAAACAATGACTGCAGATGCTGGAAATCAGATTCTGGATTAGTGGTGCTGGAAGAGCACAGCAGTTCAGGCAGCATCCAAGGAGCAGCGAAATCGACGTTTCGGGCAAAAGCCCTTCATCAGGAATAGTATTTAAACACAGCCAATCTCCAACACACACAGCAAGAAATGGATTTAATGGTGAACAAACCAGAGAGCAGTGAGTTTCCTGCAATCAGTGCAGGCAAACCAAACGCAAGCTGAGTCACTTCCCCTCGGGGCTCAGATACATCACTTACGTTAATCAAAAGAACCTAAAAGCTTTCTTGGGAAACAATTATAATTATCAGACAAATTCACGTCAAAAGGGTCTCATTGTCGGTGTGCTCAGGTATGATACCACATGAACTAAAAAAGCTTTGGACCCATTTCATTCATTTCGCCTGTAGCCATCATAAATTTTGCAAATGTCACATCAAAATTTCAGGTGAAAAGCTGGATGAGCAGGTGGCAAAGGTTGAATTCCAACTGGAAGAGGTTAGTTTGTTGGTGGCGGCACACCTGGCAACCAGTGTTTGCTTATTTTTTTCACAGTGAAGCCAAGCCTGCGAGCTGCCATGTATAGTTGTAAATGTTCTGTGATGAAGTGATTTACCTTTGCCTTCTTTCTTTAGGTGGGGCTGGCAACTGCACATAAATTCAGAATGACTTTAAACAAGGTGTGACTGAACTCTTAATGGTGAGCAGCAGTGCGGTCTGGGACTTGGTTGCTTGATGTCTGATTTTTCCAAATGTTTTGCTATAACCTACATTGTTCATGGCCAGGGAAGATCCTTCCCCTCATTTTTAATGTTTGAAAATTGCAACAGCCCCTTGTTGAGAACCAAGAGAGCAGCTGGGGAGGTTCCAGGGAATGTTGATAATACCAGCATTGATAATTATTTTTTTAAAAGCTATGCAGTCAAACGTAACCCTTGGTTTAATCCAATTGTTTACTCTGCCACTTCGCATTACAGGTTTTGACATTGCTGAGATATGCACTTAAATAGTATTTTGTTATGATCCCAGACCCAGCCAAAAGATCATGGAATATAAGACATTTCATGGGTGGCAGGGTGGCTCAGTGGTTAGCACTGCTGTCTCACAGCACCAGGGGCCCAGGTTCAATTCCAGCCTTGGGCAACAGTCTGTGTGGAGTTTGCACATTCTCCCCATGTCTGTGTGGGTTTCCTCCCACAGTCCAAAGATGTGCAGGTCAGGTGAGTTAGCCATGCTAAATTGCCCACAGTGGTAGGTGCATTAGTCAGAGGGAAGTGGGTCTGGGTGGGTTAATCTTCGGAGGGTCGGTGTGGACTTGTTGGGCCTAAGGGCCTGTTTCCACATTGTAGGGAATCTAATCTAAGACATAGGAGTGGAATTCGGCCAGTCAGCCCATCAAATCAGCTCTGCCATTCAATCATAGCAGATATGTTTCTTGCTCCGATTCTCCTGCCTTTTCCCCATAACCTTTGACCCCCTGACCATGGATTTTAAATTACAATTCTGGATGAGATTACTAAATTATGTTATGTTCTCTTTAAGGACTGGTAAACTTTACTTTTAAAATAGACAAAGTGAGATCCAGAGGATTTATTAAGAAGGTAAAGCCACAAGATTTTCACCAAACAATGATAAGTTTTACTTTACAATACTAGAACTACAAACTACAATACACATGTAACTTACATTCTAACACCCCTAATTAAGATGAGGCTAATTTTGTTAATGGTCTGTGATCAACATATGCACATCACATAGCAAATACAACCAAGTTAGATGCCATGGATTTCTCAGCAACTCCACACTGATGTTACTGACATGTTGGGTCATCAAATCTCATTAAACTTCATAAGGGAGTCAAATCCTTCATGTTTACAGATCTTGCCTTGGAACCCCTTTCAAGATGTGTCCCATCATGAAATGACTCAATGCGTTTTCCTATTCTGGTTGGATATCCTCTGTCCTTTGTTCACAATACCCTGATAACTGCACTCCAGCACCACCCAGCTAGCTTCACCAAGCTCCTGTATTTCTCCCTGTACTTCCATCTTGTCCAGCTATGTCAAACAGACACTACTTGTGCATTTTGAATGCTCACTCCCAGCTGCACTGACGTGTTAATGGTACCCAGCTTCTTGGGGGTTGTCACAACTTCATAAGCCTTTACCACAACACCTAGCTACATAATAACATGTAAAACTTGGCCTGAGTTGGAACAGGACAGAGATTTCCAACTGCTATTCAGATTTAACTCACTGTTCACTACAGAGCTTCTGTAACCTTCTACACAATGCATCTAAAGATCACACCTTCAAACATGGAGTGCACTTTCTGCCTCTCTCACAACTTATTGGCCTTTAATGACCGTCTATAAACTATCACGCACCATAGGATAGCACAACAAAAATCAAGCCATGCCATTCTTAGAGTCAGCCCAAAAGTTAAAAATTTCATCAATGTATGCATGATAACTAAGTTATCTCTGGATGGACTTAGGTTAACGGAGAAAATGAACCAGGTTCCTGCACTTAACAACAATGACTATTTATTACATATTTTAAATTTGTAAGCACAAGTGAACAGTCATGGACTTGCATCAAAAGACCAGAAGTAGGACATTTGATCCATCAATGACCATTTTTCCATTCACTTTCCTGCCTTATCGTCATAACTTTTGATTCCCTTAATGATTAGAAATTAAATTTGTCTATCTCAACCTTGAATGAGCAATCTCTGCAGTCCTCTGTGGTAAAGAGTTTCAAAGATTAACCACCGTCTGAGAGAAGACATTTATCCTCGTCTCTGTCTTAAGTAGGTAACCAGATTACATCCTGTACTCATAGACTCTCCAACAAGGAGAAGTAACCTCTCTGAATCTACCCTGTGAAGTCCCTGAGAAACATGTATGTTTCAATAAGTTATCTTTCATTCTCCTAAACCTTAATGTGTACAAGCCCAACCCACCCAACCTCTCTTCATAAGAAAAATTCCTCCGTACCTAAGATCGATCTCGTGAACCAACTTTGGCCAGCCTCCAGTGCCAGGTAAGAGAGACGATTCACAATCTTTCAATAAGCTATTCACAATATTTCAGCCTTGGTCTATGCAGTACCTTTTACAGTTTTGGCAAGACCTCCCTATTTTTGTACTCCATTTCTTTTGAAATAAAGCCTAACGTTTCATTTGCCCCTCCCTATTATTCGCTGAACTCGAACTTTGTTTTTTTTGTGATTCATACATGAGGACTGCCAAATCTCTCTGTTTTGAAGTTTTCTGCAGTCGTTTCCCATTTAAATAACATTAAGCCAAACTTTCTACCCAAAGTTCATAACCTCACATTTTCACACATAACATTCCACCTGCCAAGGTTTTGTCCTCTCAATTAACCTGTCAATATCACTCTGTAGATTCTTTCTGTCATCCTTCCTAGTTGACTTCCCAACTATTTTTGTGTCATCCACAAACTTGGCAATATGGCTCTATTGGTGAAAACTCTAGCATCATTCTAAAACAGTCAGTGTGGAGAGAAAAAACAAACTGGGAATTATGGTTCAAATGTACCAAATGAATGCATGTAACTTTCAGTTCTCTGTACAGAATCTAATTGATTCATCTATTTGAGGAACTAATACTAATGGTGAACTCCAGCTGCTTTGACTAGATACAATCAAATGATTTTCTAGGATGTATTGAATCTCTGTTCTCACCTCAGGTTGTGTGCCTGGGCTCAACCATCAGGATGCTGTTTTCCCAATCCAGACTCTCCTTCATCCTCACCATGTCGAGCTAATGTTTCTCAAACACAACATTCTAATGAGGAACTAGAGACATCCTTGTAGACCGGTCAATGAAGAATAAGTGTTTGTTCATCAAACAATGGCACTGCCCAGATATTGTAATGAAGCAGTGCAAACAGCACAATACATTCCTATGGCACCACATACAGGAATTTGGAAAACGCAGATGTTGTCAAAGAGCTGTTTTATACAGCCAGGATTTCATAAACATTTGGTGCAGTTTTGTAGAATGTGTGCCCCTTAGTAGTGGGCAAACCTCAGCTATAGTGAAACCAGCATATTTGATACCCAGTTTTTGAAGTGTCATTTAGTCATGTGTTATGAGGTTGGAACCATTATCAAAAATGAAAGCAGGACATCAGTCTCTGCTTTATATTTATGGATGTGATCTATAAGCTATTCCTTTAAGAGCAATAATAGCTAGGGTAGTGGTGGAAAGGTAAACTGAGGTTTTTATTCTTCATAGATAATAATTTGAGACACAATTTGATCAGGCTGCGAACTTTATGTCTGAAGTTTTCCAGGAAAGCATTAATGACTTGGGGGGTGGGTGCCAGTGACATTGGGATGGTTTAGTCCTGCTGCGGGATGATGAGTCAGAAAATGAGAAATAGGTCGGTGCTTTTTGAAGAAATTAAACTAATAGCAGCTTCAGGACTCACAAAATGAATTGTGTTTGGACAGCCTCCAATACTGGTAAATCTTTCACGGGGTAAGGGGGCCAGAGCTGTTCACGATATTTCAACCTTGGGGGAGAAAAAGGCTTTGAGATTATTGGTAGGTCTTCAACAATCCCTTAACAAACATTGTACATGGTTAGAGAAATGCCTACAACATTAGCTAATTGGTCTAAGGATGGGTGACTTATCATCGATCACAAAGATCCTCTGCTTGCTAACAACAATGTGATTGCCTCCCAGCTAGCTGGACAACTTGGTACTGTGAACAGATCGGAAGAAGCTATCAGATATACAGTCAAAGAGTTATAGAGATGTACAGCATAGTAATAGACTGCTTGGTCCAACTAATCCATGCTGACCAGATCACCAAAACCAACCAAGTTCCATTTGTTAGCACTTGGCCCATATTCCTCTAAACCCTTCCTGTTCATATATCCACCTAGAAACCTTTTAACTGTTGTAGTTGTATCAGCCCCCAACACTTCCTCTGGCATCTCATTCCATACACGCACCACCCTCTACATGAAATAGGTCCCTTTTAAACATTTCCCCTCTCACCCTAAACCTATGCTCTCCAGTTCTGGACTCCCCGACCCCAGGGAAAAGATCTTGTCTATTTATCCTATCCATACCCCTCATGATTTTATAAACCTCTATAAGGTCACCTCTCAGCCTCCAACACTCCAGGGAAAACAGCCCCCTCTTCCTGTAGCTCAACTCCTCCAACCTTGGCAATATCCTTGTAAATCTTTTCTGAACCCTTTCAAGTTTCACAACATCCTTCCGATAGGAAGGAGAACAGAATTGCACACAATATTCCATAAAGGGCCTAACCAATGTCATATACATCTGCAACATGATGTCCCAACTCCTATACTCTGACCAATAAAGGAAAGCATACCAAATGCCTTCTTCACTATCCCATCTACCTGCGACTCCACTATCAAGGAACTATGAACCTGCAGCACTCTTTGTTCAGCAACACTCCCCAGGACTTTACCATTAAGTGTATAAGTCCTGCTCTGATTTGCCTTTTCAAAATGCAGCACCTCACATTTATCTAAATTAAACTCCACCTGCTACTGCTCAGCCCACTGCTTGAGATCCCACTGTAATCAGGTAACTTTCTTTGCAGTCTACTACAATTCCAATTTTGATGTCATCCACAAACTTACTAACTATACTTCCTATGTTCATATCCAAATCATTGCTATAAATGACAAAAAATAGTGGACCTAGAACTGATTCTCATAGCATACGATTGGTCACAGGCCTCCAGTTCAAAAGGCAACCCAATACCACCATCCTCTGTCTTCTACCTTCGAGCCAGTTCTATATCCAAATGGCTAGTTCTCCCTGTATTCCATGTGACCTAATCTTGCTAACCAGTCTCCCATGAGGAACCTTGTCAAACCCCTTACTGATCTGCATACAGATCATGTCCACCATTCTGCTTTCATTAGTCCTTTTCGTTACTTCTTCAAAAAACTGAAACAAGTTTGTGAGACATGATTTCCCATGCACAAAGCCATGTTGACTACCCCTAACCAATCCTTGCCTTTCCAAATACATGTAAATTCAGTCACTCAGGATTCCCTCCAATGACCTGCCCACTGCCAATGTCAGGCTCACCGGTTTATAGTTCCCTGGCTTTACCTTACCACCTTTCTTAAATAGTGGTACCATATTAGCCAACCTCCAGTCTTCCAGTACCTCCTCTGTGACTATTGATGATCCAAATAGCTCAGAAATGGGCCCAGCAATCAGTTCCCTAGCTTCCCACAGAGTTCTGGGGTACACATAATCAAGTCCTGAGGATATATCTAACTTTACACATTTTAAGACATCCAGCACCTCCTCCTCTGTAATATGAATATTTTTCAAGATGTCACCATCTATTTCCCCACATTCTGTATCTTCCATGTCCTTCTCCACAGTGAACACTGATGCAAAGTACTCATTTAGTATCTATCCTATCTCCTGCGGCTCCACACAAAGGCCATCTTGCTGATCTTTGAGGGGTCCTCTTCTCTCCCTAGTTACCCTTTTGTCTTTAATGATTTTATAAAATCCCTTAGGATTTTCCTTAACCCAATTTGCCAAAGCTATCTCATGTCCCCTTTTTGCCCTCCTGATTTCCCTCTTAAGGATACTCCTACTGCCTTTATACTCTGAAGATTCACTGGAACTCTGCTGTCTATACCTGACATATGCTTCCTTCTTTTTCTTGACCAAAACCTCAATTTCTCTAGTTATCCTGCATTCCCTACACCTACCAGTCTTGCCTTTCACCCTAACAGGAATATACTGTCTCAGGACTCTTATTGTCTCATTTTTGAAGACATCTCATTTTACAGCTGTCCCTTTACCTGCGAACATCCGCCCCCAGTCAACTTTTGAAAGTTCTTGCTTAATACCGTCAAAATTGGCCTTTCTCCAATTTAGAACTACAACTTTCAGATCTGGTCTATCCTTTTCCATCACCATTTTAAAACTATGAGAATTACAGTCGCTGACCCCAAAGTCCTTCCCCACTGACACCTCAGTTGCCCTACCTTATTTCCAAGGAAAAGGTCAAGTTTTGCACTTTCTCTAGAAGATACATCCACATTCTGAATCAGAAAACTTTGTGTAGATATCTGCATGCTCAGAGCTGTCTCTGTTCTCTGCAGGACAAGCCACTTTGATTGGGAAGTTAGCCTGTTCATGTTTCCTTGTACAGTTTCTGTAAACTATGATTTTTAGTTAAGAAATCAGAGACCTTCATAAGAACCAGTCACCCTGTACCTCTTGTGAACAAGTGAAATCACCTGGAGAATGAAAATCGATCAGTTCTAGAATTGTCTTAGTAAATCCTGAGAACAGGGACCACGGAACCAATTTCATTATCTAACCTTTGGCCCCCAACAAACAGGCTTTTCTTAACTGTCAGTGCCTTTTTTATGTGGGTAGAGGAGGAGTTTAATACATGTGCTCAAGCTCTAATTAGTAGAGTGTTGACTGTTTATAATTGTTTACCTATAGCTAGAATGTATTTATTTGTCATGAACAGCAATTCTTAAGTACTGGTCCATGCTTTCCATGAACCTTTGTCTAAATAACAGGTAAATTGGGGAATTGTGCTTCTTAACATCCTTAACATTTGTGTTTGATTGTTCACACATTATCCTAGTGAGGTGTAACAAGGAGCACTGGAAGTGAAGGAGGGTTGATAATGACGGGAACTATGCTGGTAGAAGGTCAGTTATAAGGGAGATTTGCGCTGCTAGAGGGTAAGCAATGCTGCACTGTTGAGGTCAGTACTGAGGGAGTGCTCTGTTGTTGGAAGGCCAATACTGAGGGAGTTCTGCATTGTTGGAGGGTCAGTACTGAGTGAGTGCTCTGTTGTTAGAGGGCCAATACTGAGGGAATGCTGCATTGTCGGAGGTTCAACACTGAAGGAGTTCTGCAGGGTCAGTACTGAGGGAGTGCTGCATTCTTGGAGGGTCAGTACAGATGGAGTGCTGCATTGTTGGAGGTTCAATGCTGAGGAAGTTCTGCATTGTTGGAGGGTCAGTACTGAGAGTGCTGCACTGTTGCAAGGTCAGTTCTGAGGGAGTTTTACAATACTAGAGGTGCTGTTTCCCAAATTGTGTTGAATGGAAGCCCTTTTACTAACTGCAGTGGAATGAATGTTCTCACAGCCACTGTTTAACTGTTCTCATCAACGTTTATCCTTTAAACAAAGAAACTATTCATCCAACTCAGATACTCTTTACGGAGTCAATCTTTGCACCAAATCTCTCATTCTGATGAGGGGGATTTCTTAGATTCTAAATGAAAACCAATAAGATTCTGACAGGAGGAGATGAGGTGCACATAGTGTGGATGTTCCCAATGATCAGGGAGTCAAGAAGCAAGGGTCGCTGAGATGAATAGAAATTTCTTCAACTAGAGAATGTCGAGTCTTTGAAATTCTCTGCCACAGAAAGTGGTTGAGGCCAAAACATTATACATCTTCAAGAAGAAGTTAGATATAATTCTTAGGGCTAAAAGGATCAAAGGGTATGGGAAGAAAACAGGAAAATATATTGAGTTGGATGATCAGCCATGATCATATTGAATAGTGGAACAGGCTCAAAACATTGAGTGATCTGGTGTTGCTCCAAGTACTATGTTTCTGATTAAGCAAGGTATTAAACGTTTGCACTTCAGAAGTTTCTGTCGTACTTTCAGGTAGCCTGATGACGATTGAGGTAAATGCATGGTCAGCGTTTGCTGGTTTGGTTCTTGTCTGAATACTTGGAGCAAAATGCAGCCTGCAGTGGGTTGGTTGGTTATACTGTGTGCAAACGATATCTCACAGAGCAGAAAGCTTCAAGGGGGTCGTTCTCACCCTCAGCAGCGTCAGTCTGGAGTGTGACCCTTGGCCTCGGCACAGAATGAAAATGAAAGATTTTGGGATGCCACTCAGCATTCAGTGGCGTCTGCTGTTCCTTGTTGATCCTGGACAATTCCAAAGCCTCCTGAATGAAGGTGTGTGCGTGTGTGTGTGTGCGCGCGCGCAAGTGAGAGAGATAGAGAGAGTGAGCGAATGAATGACAATGATGATATTTAGCGGTGGGATTGAGTCCAACTCAAAGTTTGGAAGTTCACAAAGGCTAATGTTTCAGACTGAAGTCCATTTGAAACATTACACAGGATATAAACATAAGCTGCTGCAATATCAGGAGAACAGAGCTGGCAGACTGATAACAATGAGCTAATTATTTGAGAGGCACTGTCCCAGAGCAGAGATACTCTAGATTACGCTGCTAATGATGTTGCCACTACACTGTTTTCCACAGGAGTGAGATCAAGACAGGTGTGGAGAGAAAACCAGTTAGCCTTACAATGAACACCAGTGGGAAATGAATCCCTCAAATCAGACCCAACCCATTTTATATCAATATCTGTATTCAGAAATGCTCATTTATCGCCACTCTCAATTCGAAGGCAAGATTTGCCTTCTCTACAAAAGATGGCAATTCACTCGAGCAAAGCAACAAAGAGGCTTTCAGATTTCAATACTGCCTGTTCTGTGCTCTGAACACCTGGCACGGTGGCTCAGTGGTTAGCACTGCTGCCTCACAGCACCAGGGTCCCAGATTCGCTTCCAGCCTTGGGCAACTGTCTGTACACTCTTACCCATGTCTGTGTGGGTTTCCTCCGGGTGCTCCAGCTTCCTCCCACAGTCCAAAGATGTGCAAGTCAGGTGAATTGGCCATGCTAAGTTGCCCATAGTGCTCGATGCATTAGTCAGAGGGAAGTGGGTCTGGATGGGTTACTCTTCGGAGGTCGGTGTGGACTGGTTGGGCCGAATAGCCTGTTTCCACACTGTAGGGAATCTAATCTAATCTAATAACCATTTCCACTTACAAATAACACACATACTGCTCTGTCTTATCCTGGATAGAATAAAATGGCGCTCCAGTATGACCAGTACCTTCAGTTTCAAAGTGTACTGGGCTGAATCTTAGTGGGGTCTGAGTGATATGGACTATACTGAGATGCATGGCAGCATCAGGTAAGAAGTCTGGTGAGGCTGATCTCAGAATCAGCATCCATTTTTAACGCTTTTGACAAGTGCCATGTTGCGATTCTTGCTAGGCATTATCAAGTTGCCAATTAATGGCAGTTACTGCTTATTAAATGTCTCATTAAGGCCATATTCCACCTAATTTGTATTCAGCTTCCTATCATACTAAAAGTGCCAAACATGCTCAGTATCAGAAAATCTTGACATAGAAATCAGAGCGGAAACCCACGCAGACATGGGGAGAATGTACAAACTCCACACAGACAGTTGCCCAAGGCTGGAAGCGAATCTGGGACCCTGGTGCTGTGAGGCAGCAGTGCCAACCACTGAGCCACTGTGCCAGGTGTTCAGAGAAAACAGCTTACTCTGAAGAAACATCATGTTGTAAATGGCATTCAGGGCACAGTCCACAGCTACCAGCTGCACACATCTCCCAGCCATGGCCATTTGTATCCAGCATTCGCCAACTCTTCATGACCATCATGGCACTTCCCTGATAGATATCTAGGCTGTGCAGGGGTAACAGAGTTACACTGCAGGCTGCACCAGCAACTAGCTTTGAAAGGGCGTTACAACCCAGTTGAAGAATTGGTCCAAACTGCATTTCATGACGTTGTTTGCTTGCTCTGTTAGTGTTCACTCCCTTATGACAGTTGGAGCTTTGCTGTAGTCAGTATGGGGACATGTGGTGAGTTACTGTTCAGCCCCTCCTTTCTCATTGTCACCTCTCAACCTCTGTCTCACTCTCAGAACAAACATGACTCCACACCCCACCCCTCTCCCCCACCGGAGGAAGGTTTCTCCTCAGGCCTCGCTGATAGCTCAGGAACTGGAGGACAAGAAAAGCCAGGTGAATGAGACATCATGGAGAGGACAGTGTAACAAAATGAAATATCCTTCAAAGCAAAATGAAAGGCCTCATTCCTCCAGGCTTTCCTAAACTTGCAGCCTCAGAGTCGCTGAAATGGTGAATGGCGGGATTGTCATTCATGCAAACGCAAAGAATAAGCTTCTAAGTGTCAATTAATGCTTTCCAATGAATACTAAGGAAGGGGGTACACACTAAATTGTTCCAATCTCAGGAATAACCTTGGAAGTGAGTCGATGAAAATCCTGGAGAAATTCTGGCTGCATTCACATTTTATTCTTCTTTCCTCATCCCTGGATGAAGAATTGAATTGAATTGAACTTATTGTCACGTGTACTGAGGCACAGTGAAAAGCTTTGTGCCAACTACAAGGAATGCCATCTGATAAAGACTGCACCTTCACAGGTAACACTACTTGACTCTGAGCACTTGTACCTATGCTCACTCGGGGTTGATAGCTTACTCCATGCCAGGCAACTTTCTTTTCTCATAGTCATTCATATTACAAGGGTGTTGCTGGTTGTCCCTAGTTGGCCTTGAGGAGGTGCTGGTGGGCTGCCTTCTTGAACTGCTATGGTCCATGTGCTACAGGTCGACCCCCAGTGCTGTTAGGGAGGGGATTTCAGGATTTTGATCCAGCAGCAATAAAGTAACAGCAATGTATTTTCCAAGTCAGGGTTGTTAGTGGCTTGGAGAGGAAATTGCAGATATAATGGCCAAAGGGCAGTGTGGGACCTTAAGAGCCTGAAATGTTCAGCACAGAAGCAGATCCTTCAGTCTAGCTCATCCATGCCAATCAGATACCCTAAATTAATCTAGTCCCATTTGCCAACACTTGGCCCATATCCATCTAAACCCTTCCTATTCATGCACCCATCCAGATGCCTTTTAAATGTTGTAATTATACCTTCCTCCACCACTTCTTCTGACAGTTCATTCCATACACGTAACACCCTCTGCATGAAAAAGTTGCCCCTTGGGTGTCTTTTAAATCTTTTCCCTCTCACCTTAAACCTATACCCTCTAAGTCTGAACTCCCCTACATTGGGAAAAGACCTCACTCTATCCATGCCCCTCATGATTTTATAAACTTCTCTAAGATCACCCCTCAGCCTCCAACACTGCAGAGAAAATAGCCTCCGCCTATTCAGTCTGTCCCTTTAGATCAAACCCTCCAAACATCACAACATCCTTGTAAATCTTTTCTGAGCCCTTTCAAGTTTCACAACATCTTTTCTGAAGCAGAGGGAACGGATTTGAACACAGTATTCCAAAAGGGGCTTAACCAATGTCCTGTAAGCCGCAACATGATTTGTCAAATCCTATACTCATTGCACAGACCAATAAAGGCAAGTGTACCAAACACCTTCTTCACTAATTGTGCTGTAACGCACACCTGTTTCAGAGAGTTTGTTTTTATCATGAGTTTCCAGTAATCTTTGGCATCAGATATTAATCTATCATTAACTGAAATTCAACAGATGCAGTGTGATACAGTATGCTTATCAGTATGCATCAGTGGTTTTCAATTCTGTGGAGTATCATTTCACTTTACTATATTCTCTGATAGGGAACTTATGCTGGCATTATCATAGTATATCAAATGTGGTCAGGTAAAGCAACACTAGTGATATTTGAATATGTCTGGCAAATTCCTTAATTCCCCAGGCAGCTACAAGTCCAGTTCATTTTCTTCAATGATTTATATACACTCTTCTGGAGACAGATACACCTTGGTTTTCAAATTAGTTTGTGTTGGAAAGAACAAATGAGATGTTTTCTTCTCCAGAGTGGTGGGGCGAATCAGACATTTTCAGGACTGAAAGCAATTGATTCTTGTTTGGGAAAGTGAAAAGAATGATTTCCCTGGAGGAGACCAATGCTGAGAGGTTCTAGCCACCAAGAAACGGTTTGGATTCCCTGTTTCTCGAAAAGCAAAAGCTGAGGGAATGACCTATGTGGAATGTTTAAAGTTAGGAAGAACTTTGAAATGATAGAATTAGAGATATTTTTGCTCACGGAAGAGACCACAACCAGGGGGCATAGTTACTTACAGACCAGGAATTCAGGAGAAACACTTTTCCCCAGACAATGCCTCCCACGGGAAATGGTTGATGTGCATATTGACAATACATAGAAGGGTAAGCGTATAAACAAGGAACAGAAGTCTACTCCTACTGCATGCCCAGCTCCCTGAACTCTGCAGAGCTGTAACCAGATTTAGGAGATACATGCTTCAAACTTGACTGACAACACCCATCGGAATATAATCCCAAAAGTGCTGCATCAGATTACATAGCTATCAGCTACGTGAGGGAACAGACCAGTGGCGCACTGGAGATATGCTTCCAGTGCCTGGACAGCTCAAGATGCCCCCTAGAGGTTGCACCATGCCATTTCTCCAGAGCAATCCTGCACAACATTGATGACGCGGTCCAGAGAGAAGACAGGTGCTGAACCTTGACTAACATTTCTATAGTTGAACTAAGATTTGAAACTTCACACTGTACTTTCTCATCTATTCACTTGCAAACATATGCACTCTACCCATGTCATTCAGGGGCTGGAAAAATTCTTTAGAGTTCCAAACTCTCGCAACCTTCTGAGAGAAAAGGAATTCTCTTCATCTCTGCCCTGAAAGGGTGAAGCCTATTTTTACAACAGTACCCCCTTTTCTAGACTCCTCTAATGCATCCTTCCTTAAATAAGCAGTCCAAAACTGCTCACAGCATTCAAAATGTGGTCTCACCAATACTTTGAATAGCTGACCCATAACATTCTAACTTTTATGTTCAACTCCTCTTACAATAAAACATAGAACATAGAACAATACAGCACAAGAACAGGTCTTTCAGCCATTGTGTCTGTGCAAACCCTGATACCATTCTAAACTAATCCCATCTGTCTGCATATGGTCTGTATCCATATATTCCCTGCTTGTTCATGTGCCATAAAAGGACTGCATTCCATTGGCAATATTAATTACTTGCTGTATTTCCATACCAACCTTTTCCCACATATGATTCTGGAACACATACATTTCTGCACTTAAATTTTACAATTGTTCTTAAATAATGCTGTGCTTTTTACATCCTGTGAAAAACTTCAATATTTACACACATTATTCTCCATCAGCCAGATTTTTGCCCACTCTCTTGAAAGCAGGAATCTCCATAGTTCCAGAGGACCTTAGGCTGCTCTGTCATGAGAGAGGTGACTGGTGATGCGTATAAACCGAGGGTCACCGTGACTCAGATAAGAGACAATATTGTGAAGGCAGGGCTTTCATGATGATCTCAGCCAGTACAGGAATTGAACCTGTGCTGTTGGGATTCACCCTGCATCCCAACCCAGTCAAGTAGTTAACCTGCACACACATAACCAATCCAGATGCAAATCATTTTGTATTTCGTTATGTTTGATTTACAACATAGTTTACTATTTATTATTGTATTATGTGCAAAGTTATCAACCGTGTCTTCTAGTCCCTCATTTAAGTCATTGATAAACATTTGTAAGAAGTTGAGGCTCTAGCATAGGCCCCTGCAAGATCTCACTGATCACGTCCTACCAAACAGAAGAAGACCTGTTTGTGAATATATTGCTAGCCAATCCTCTATCCATGTTGCTATATTAACCTCGACATGTGTTTCTACTTTGCACAACAATCATTTACGTGACACCTTGTTGAACACCTGAGTACAGTGCATCAGTGGACTCCCCTTTACCCGCAGTACAAAGAACACAAGAATTAGGAGCAGGGGGAGGTCATTCTCAAGTCTGTTCTCCCATTCCATAAGATCATAGCTGCTCTGATTATGACCTCAGCTCAACCTTCCTCGCTCTCCCCACAGCTCTTGACCCTCTTGAATGATGGAATAAATTCATTCAAAATGCAGATTGGCTAAATTGGTGCAAGGAAGTAATGTGGGATCTGAAATATAATAGTGGCTCAGTGGTTAGCACTGCTAGGGTTTGATTGCACCATCAAACTATTTATGTGGAGTATGAACTTTCTCCCCATGTATGCTTGAATTTCCTCCAAGTACTCAGGTTTTCTCCCATATTCCAAAGATCTGCAGGTTGAGGAGATTTGCTATGCTAAATTGCCAGAAGTGTCCAGGGATGTGCAGGCAAGGTGGGTTAGCCACAGGGAAAGTAGAGTTAGGTCGGGTAGTGGGTCTGGGTGGGATGCTCTTTGAAACGTTGGTGTGGATTCAATAGGCTGAATGGCCTGCTTCCACACTGTTGGGATTCTATGAATACTTACATTCCAAGATGGGTGAAGTGTGTATTCGCTTGGAAAGAATGGCTGCCTTTGGGCCTTCGGTTGTCATGTCTTTTCACTGTTAGTGGCTGTCCTTACTTCAGGCAGAACCTTTCCAAATTTATGGAAACAGATTCGGAGGAGGGAATGGGAGATAATTTAGAAATCCCTGCTCAGCAATTGCAGCTAGCCAATGCGGTCCATTTAAAGGAAAGTTGGGGGCACATTTAAGGCCACATGGATTTTTCTACCAATTGTTAAATTGGAGTCTCCTGGCTTAATGGAGGCAGCTTCCTGGAGAAAGGCCTGAGTGGACCAGCTGAACCTTCTTATCGCTGCCCCAGAATGGAGCTACCGGGGGAGGGTACTATGGCCATAGCAATAAGCCACCCTGCAGCGAGAAGCAGACTGTGTTTCAGACAGAACTGCTGCCTTCACTGTCACAGCCTTGCCATTGAATGTGGAATTCCTGGAGACCTTCAGTCTTTAAGGGTCTGACAAGCTTACAGCAGCCCCAGTGCTTCCCTGGCCACACACACATACATACACACACACAGTGTGGGCTGCTGGCCTCCCTTGCAGTGAACTGCCCTGTCCTGACACTCTGTTGCAAATTAAACAGCAAATATTGAATTTGTGTGATTAGTAAAATTGCTGATTGTGATCCAGCTCCTTGAGTTTCACACCTACAGATTTTCAATTTTAATAGATGAAATAGAGAGAGATGTGAAACAAACAGTTGATATCTTCCTGGATGTACATTATCACAAAAAGATCCACCTCCGTGTTGGAGACTGACCACAGTGGTCACTCAGCTGCTACATTGCATCATGAGAGTCATGAGCACGTTCAGTGGGGATCCAAATGGAGATTAATCTTTTATCATCCATTATTCTTATACTTTATGGTGGAAATGAGAGCCTGTGGTATAGTTAAGAAAAAGCACAAACTATTGGATTTAGTGATAAATAGATAGACAGTTTGTAGGTGTGTCAGATACCTGTGATTAAAGCAAGTGAATGGCTGGCAGGTGGTAGCAGAACAAATTCACATGTATTCAAATAAAAATCCAAACTTTGCAAGTTTAAACATGCTTAAGGTATTTCCAAGGAACCTGGATCAAAATTGCATCGTTTGTTCTCTTGAATTTAATTTCCTGGCAATGAAGTGACAGGATGATTGAGGTGTGGATAATGGTAGCACACAGTGTATTTGTTCCTGTTTTCACTGTCATAAGCTCCTCCTATCCCATTTAAAGTTGTCTTCTGCAAACTCCCAGGACCTGTGCTGCTACCTAAAGACTCACCTGACAGGGGCCATGTGCCTCAACCTGGAAGACATGGGAGAAACAATGGCAACTTAACCCTCCCCCCCTCCCTCCACCCAACCCCATCCCCATCAGACTCTCTGTCGAAGGCCAACTTTGATATGAGCTTTCGTGTCTTCAGCTGCTGTACAGTGAGTCAAATGAAAAACCAATTCTTGGGTCTGCACTTCAAGGCTTCGCAATAAAAAGTTAAAGTCTACACTGTGTCTAAGCTGTTGGGTGATCTGGACAGATTTTAATTCTAGATTTTGCATTAGTGTTTTTTTGAGATGATATAAATGTAGGCTGCTGCACCAGGCCATGAGCGTGAGGCTACAGCAGCGAAACAATGGCAAAATATTCAGGGCAAAACTGATTAAACTCTATAATTGAAAATGACAAATGACATTTTTCATTGATAGGCCAGGATTGTGAGAGTCAGCAAGGTGTTTGTCCCTGAAAGGGGGCATCATTTCGATGCCTGGTTCTGTTCTCACCTGTTTACTGCACAGACCAGGGTACACTCAAATTCGGGTGAGTGGGAGCTGGTTATCTCCCTTGCTAAATGTTGCCTCTGCACTGATTGTGGCACCTTCATCACTAGGTGCTTAAGAGCAGAGACAGCTCAGGCAGCAGTTTGTGGTATTTCACCGTCTTGGAGACTAAGTGTACTGGATGACAAAGCAGTGGGTTAAGGCAATTCTATTCATTGTATCACTCCCATTCACCAACTCACCTGAACATTGTGTTCAACGATATTGGGACAATCCATGAACCAAGCACAGGCCCAATGTTGTGGCAGTAAGGAAGGCAGGATGGATGAAATGAAATGTAGAATGCAAATAGAATTCCTTTCACAAGTTAAATTCTCAAATTGTCATCTTGCTCATTGAATCTAACAATGCCCACAGGTAGTGAGCATGCATGTTGCAGTGACTCAGCATTCGAAATAGGGTTTAATCATCTCTTTGCTTGCTCATTATTATCTCTGAGTCTAAAAACCACACTAATTTTAAATTCTTCCATGGTCTTGCCTGATCCCTATCTCTGGAACCTTCTCTTATCCTACAACCCTCTGAGCATTCTGAGTACCCTCCCGTCCTAGCCCCCTGTGAACCTGCCTGCTCCCTTCACTCCATCAATGACACTCCATGTCATCAGCTACCTCATCCTTAAAATGTAGAATTTCTTCCTGAAATCTCTTGGCCTCTCCCTTTTCCTTTATGATCCTTCTCAAAATTTACACTTTTGATTAAAGTTCTCAGTTACCCATTCTAACATCTGTCAGGTAACGTTACAGCGAAGTGTTTTGTCGGCTATTTACATGTAAGTTATTGTTGAGTTGAGGTAACGATAAACAGTGGCTCACTTGTCGCACACTCAGCTCTAACTTAGAAGATCACAGGTTTGGTTCGCACCCAACAAACCTCAGCAGATAATTCAGGCCATCAGCTCAAAGTATTGAGGGAGGACTGCATTGTCATTGTCACAGACTGTTGAACTGGATAGTTAACGCAATGTGTAAAAGTGAAGTGATAAAACACCTTGTGGAAGTTAAAATTTGTGCAGCTCGTAAATGGAACCAATTTATCGGAACATAGGGACAGGAATAGCCATTCAGCCCTTTGAGTCTGCTCAGCCATTTAATATAATCATGGCTGATTGAACACATCAATGCTTTTTACCCACATGGTTTCCAAGACCCTTTGCACCTCTAGTAACCAGAAATCTATCAACCTTTACTTTAAACATACTCAAAGAATGAGCTTCCACAGTTGTGGTCAAGAATTTCAAAGATTCACAAATCTCTGAGTAAAAATATTTCTCCTCATCTCGATTAGAAATAGTATCCTCTGTTAATTTTAATTTATGATCTGTGGTTTTAGACTCCCCAGCCATTCTTGTCCATCCCTCATTGCCCTGAAGAAGGTGGTGGTGAGCTTCCTCCTTGAATTATTGCAGTCCGTTTGATGCAGATAGACCCACAATGCTGTTAGGATGAGAGTTTCAGGATTTTGATCCAGTGACAGTGAAGGCAGTGAAGTGATATATTTCCAGGTCAGGATGGTGAGTGGCTTGGAGGGAACCGGCAAGTGGCAGTATTCCCATGTCTCTGCTGCTGTTATCCTTCTAGATCGTGGTAGTTGTCAGGTTGCAAGGTGCTAGGTAAAAACAATGACTGCAGATGCTGGAAACCAGATTCTGGATTAGTGGTGCTGGAAGAGCACAGCAGTTCAGGCAGCATCCAAGGAGCAGTAAAATCGACGTTTCGGGCAAAAGCCCTTCATCAGGAATAAAGGCAGAGAGCCTGAAGCGTGGAGAGATAAGCGAGAGGAGGGTGGGGGTGGGGAGACAGTAGCATGGAGTACAATAGGTGAGTGGGGGAGGGGATGAAGGTGATAGGTCAGGGAGGAGGGTGGAGTGGATAGGTGGAAAAGAAGATAGGCAGGTAGGACAAGTCATGGGGACAGTGCTGAGCTGGAAGTTTGGAACTAGGGTGAGGTGGGGGGCAGGGAAATGAAGTCCACATTGATGCCCTGGGGTTGAAGTGTTCCGAGGCGGAAGATGAGGCGTTCTTCCTCCAGGCGTCTGGTGGTGAGGGAGCGGCAGTGAAGGAGGCTCAGGACCTCCATGTCCTCAACAGAGTGGGAGGGGCAGTTGAAATGTTGGGCCACAGGGCGGTGTGGTTGATTGGTGCGGGTGTCCTGGAGAGGTTCCCCTGAAGCGCTCTGCTAGGAGGCGTCCAGTCTCCCCAATGTAGAGGAGACCGCATCGGGAGCAACGGATGCAAGGTGCTGTCTGAGGAGCCTCAGTGGATTTCTGCAATGTAACTTGTAAATGGTAAACACCAATTCTACTGAACATCAGTAGGTGGAGGGACTTAATATCAGTCTCTTGGTTCTTCCTTGCCATGTTTTAAAAACATCCCAATCCTTAGATTTTACTTTTGGTAACTTCTTATATCTCTTTTTTTAAACATATGGAATCCTGATCTTCCTTTTCTAGTCATAGCTCACTGACCATTTTGAGTTTTTGCATTTGAAGAAATGTATAGTTGCTGTTAAAGATTATGTATTGCCTTTGTATATTCATGCCTGTGTGTGTGTGTGTGTGTGCTTTTTAACCTGCCTCAACTATTGTGTCTCATGCCTTCCTAACCTCCCTTATTCAAATGATGTAGTCTTGCTTCAGAAAGAACTATCTCACTTTCAAAGACAATGTAGAATTCTATTATAATGGGGTCACTCATCACTGAAGGCACTTTTATAACAAGGTCATTAATTAGCCTTTTTTAATTGCATAATACTCCATTTAAAATTGTATGTCCTCTATTTGGCTCCTCAAAATTCTCCTATAGAAAACCATCCCTAACACACTCTATAAACTCAAACTTCACAGCTTTAGTTCTCACGGGGTTTTCCCAGTCTATTTGCAGATTAGAGTCGCCCATGGTTGCCAGCTTTTCTCATCTATTTGACGGTTCACAAATAACTCCAACTGATGTCTGCTGCCTCTTGCTGTTTCTTATTTCTACCCAAACAGAATCGATGTATTGTTCTTGCAATCTGAGATCCTCCCTAACTAATGTACTGATCCTTTCCTCATTATCATTTTGTCTCCTTTTCCTTTTTGTCAGTTCTTCCTAAACATTGAAAGTCCTTGAATATTCAGTTCCCAGTCCTGGTCACCATGTAACCACGCTTCTGAAATGGTGATTAGATCATACTCATGTCTTTTTATTTGTCCCGTTAGATGATCTATGTTGTGGCTAATGCTGTGTAGATACATGCAGAACACCCTTAATCTTATATTTTTGGCACCATTCTGCTTTTGAAGCAAACTCAATGCTCGGCTTTGCTTCTTATCTCTTCTAGTCTTCCCAGCATTTTATTTTTTGGTTTAGATTAGATTACCTACAGTGTGAAAACAGACTCTTCGGCCCAACAAGTCCACACCGACCTCCGAAGAGCAACCCACCCAGACCCATTCCCTTGCTTTTACCCCTGACTAATGCACCTAACACTTTGGGAAATTTAGCATGGCCAATTCACCTAACTTGCACATCTTTGGGCTATGGGAGGAAACCGGAGCACCCGGGGGAAATCCATGCAGACATGGGGAGAACGTACAAACTCAACTCAGACAGATCTTGTTGACTTCTTTACCACCTTTCAATTTGGGTTACTCAGCAGCACTAGCAAATTTCCTATGAGGATAACAGTGTCAGTTATGTTTAGAGAAAGCCCGTACAGCTTGTACAAGTCCCATCTGCCTCAAAAATGGTCCCAATGTCTCAGAAATCTGATGCCCTCCCTCCTACAACAGTTCTCCAGCCACGTGTTCAATTGATCAAGCCTCCTGTTCTTCTACACATCAGTGTGAAGCAATGAGAGTAATAACTAGATTACTATTTTTGAGGTCCTGCTTTCTAATTTCATTCCTAACTCCCTGACATCTGCCTTCGGAAGCTTATCTCTTTTCTTCATGATTTTGTTGGTACCAAGGTGGATCATGATTTTGGCTTGATTCTCCTCTCTCAAAAGATTTTCCTGCAGCTGGTCCATCACATCCATGACTTTGACACCAGGGAGGTAACACACCATCCTGGAACCATATTTACTGCCACTGAAATGCCTGTCTGATCCCCTGATGATGGAGTCTCAGTAACTATTACCCTTCCAATCTTTGTCCTCCTCCCCTACATACCTGATGCACTCTTAGTGACATGAGCTTGGATCTGACTGTGCTCCCTGAGGAACAATTACCCTTACCTGTTTCCGAAACAGAATATTGATGATCATGCACATTAGACTCAGGGACTCCTGCAGTACCTGCCGAGTTTTCTTAGACTGCCTAGTTGTCACCCATTCCCTCTCTGCCCATATACTTTTAATGTGCAGTGTGACCACCTCACTATACACATAGCCCACCCTCTCAAAGAGGCACAACTGTGGCTCTAGACCTCAGTCAAGTTCTGAAACTTGGGTCTCCTGCTTCACTCACCAGGCATCCTTCAAAGTCAAATCTTCTTTTGTCTACTAGAAATCTGAGTCAGACCTACCAGCCATTACAGCTTTTGACTGAAGTTACTCATGACAACCAGCATTCCCAAAGCATTCACTCTATCTTTGCTTGACATCTATTAGTGATCTATTAAAGTCAATGCCCCTGAAATGAGACCACTCACCTCTCAAACCACATTGATTGCAAACGTGTATTTGCCTGTAAAGTGGTCAGCAGCATAAAACTGAAATTGTCAGAAATCAATTATGAAGCTAAAACTAAAAGCACCAAAACAATTCCTCAGCTTAGAAGTGAACAAGGGAGAAAGAGTTTAAGAATTGATCATGAAGCCTCAGACATTTGTGTAAGTGTCAGCTGCCAGCATGAAGTGTGTGATAGTTCACTACTGGCAAATCACTGCAATGGTCATTTTAATGTTATTAGTAATAGATATTTTAGTTGTTCTAACGTCATGTGGGATTTTTGTTCTGTTATTATAGTCCTTCCTCCTTCGCTTCCCCTCTTGTTTCACCCACTCCCCGTTTTTCTTCCCCCACCGCTTCTGTCCACCTCACCCTGCTCCTCTCGCCTCCTCTTTCCGTCTTCCTCTAGGTACTCTTTTCAGCTTCTTTCCTCTTTTCACTTTCCTCCCCTTTGCCAGACCTTCTCTCAACCCCTCTACCCATCTCTCACTGTCACTCTTTCTAATCTCTCTTCCACCACATTCTTCTCCACCTCTCTCATACCCTCCCTTTCCCCTCTGCACCTCAATGTCTCTCCTCTCTCCACCATCTCTTCGCATCCTCCCTCTTTACTGAACACCTCCTCTCCACACTCCCATCCTCCCTCCCCATTCTCCCCCTCTCTCCCCATCCTCCCTTTCTACTCTCCATCCCCTTCTCTCCCCCAAATGCCTCCTTTCTCCTTTGCTCTGCTTCCCCTCCTCCATGGTCCCTACTCTCTGCTCCCCACCATAACCAGCTTACCCTGTTTTTAGTTCTGCCACATCCAACTCTGCCCTTCCCCAGATCTCCACCACTGCCAGTTTACACATGCACCACAGAGCTCAGTGCTATTTGAGGCAGCAAGTTGCTGCTTGTTCCCAGAAATGCTTTGCTGCAAAGTCCATCCAAAGGCTGAGGTATCCCCTGAGTAAAAGGTGAGGAGCAGCTTGCATCCTGTCTCCCCACACCTGTTGGCAGGTTGCATGTAATGTGGTCAAGGATCTAAATAGCACCTGGAGGCCAAACTGCAAAAAGGCCATTGAACGTCTTGCAGAACGAGGCCCAGATGTCACTGTTACCCTTTGGCGCTGACAGTGTCAGCAGTATCGATCCATGCCCTCTTCACCATCTTTGGCATCTGTCTTCATCTGGTCTGCCAAAATTATGCTTCTCCTGTCCCTGAGGTCAACGAGAATGTGAAAGTCCGAAGCTTGGGACCGGTGTGTCTGTGCTCAGCTGGTTGCTGCATGACTCTGATATTCCAGCACTGCAGTTCAGTGAGCACACAGGTCAGTACGTGCATCTGCTTGATACCAAGTATAACATCAGCTGGGCATGTTTATGTGATGTGAGAGGCTAGTGAGTTCTGGAGACCTCACAAATGAAATGTGTGAAAACATGATTTATGTTCAAATATCCAGGCCAGGATAGAATGTGTTTGTGTCTGCACAATATTATTGGTGGATAAATTTTTTGGAGGTGTTCTCTTCATTGCAACTATGTCAAATTAGAAATGCCCCAGGAATCACAAAGAATCATAGAATCATAACAGAACAGAAAGAGGCCATTCAGCCCATTATGTCTGCAATGACTGTCCAAATGATCATCTCAGATAATGGGATTCTCCTCCTTACTCCCTGTAATCTCCTCATTCTTTCTTCCCAAATAACAAGTCTTATTCCTTCTTGAATGCTTCAATTGAACCTTCCTCCACCACATCCAGATCCCAACCACTCACAGCAGGAAAAGGATACTCCACAAATTTAAATCTGTGCCCTCACTTTCTGCTAATGAGTGGAACATTTTCTCCCTGTCCATTCTGTACAGAGTGCTCATGATTTTGAAAACATTGGTCACATGTCCTCTCAACGTTCTCTTCTCCATGGAAAGCAGTCCCAGATTGTCCAATCTACCTTCACAATTGAAATTTCTCATCCATGGAAGCATTCTTGCACACTCTCTTCAATGAATTTCACATCCTTCTCATAATATGATGTCCAGAACTGGATACAATATTCCAGCTAGTGTCTAACAAGTACAAATACAGCACCATTTCCTTGCTCTTGTACTCTATGACATTTTTAATAAAGCCCAGGATACTGTATGCTTAATTATATATCTCTCAACCTTTCCCACCACCTTCAATAACTTATAGACATATACATCCAGTTCTCTCTGCTCTTACATTCCCTTAAGAGTGTTATGATCGAGCTGCTGTTATTACTGGACAAGACAGATCCCAGATTGAAATATGGCTTGACAGATCATAGTTTGCTTTGTTTTGGTTTTAGTAAGTTAGTCTTTCACTGAAACATAAACATGCAATGATGCAGACTTGGTATTAACACTAAAACTGATATTTATTTCACACAAGAAATGATAATGAAATCAAACAAACACAATTTATTTAAATATAAAAGATGATTAGAGATTTAGAAATACACAGAATGATATAAGCCTATTAATCCCAAAGCCACTCCTTTACAGATCCCAAAACATGAGGAGTTCTCTGAAGTACTCCTCATGCAATACTCCAAAGCACTCCTTGTACAGTTCTCACATCAGAGAGGAATTGCTTTCTGTAAGGTCTCACTGAGTTTAATTTAACTGTGACTTCAACTTTAGGAAATCCTTTTCCTGGATGCTGAACAAACATCCGTCAACAAATGATCCCTGTTACCTTTCACTTACCCCTGCTCTCACTGTCCCCTTTATTCCATGAGCTCTATCTTTGCTCACAATTCTGCACACAGCACTGTATCAAACACCTTCTGGAAATCCATGTACATCACATCGACCTTCTTTGTTGATCACATTGATCTTCTCTGTTGTCACATTGATCTTCTCTGTTGATCACATCGACCTTCTCTGTTGATCACATTGACCTTCTCTGTTGATCACATTGATCTTCTCTGTTGATCACATTGATCTTCTCTGTTGATCACATCGACCTTCTCTGTTGATCACATTGATCTTCTCTGTTGTCACATTGATCTTCTCTGTTGTCACATTGATCTTCTCTGTTGATCACATCGACCTTCTCTGTTGATCACATTGATCTTCTCTGTTGATCACATTGATCTTCTCTGTTGATCACATTGATCTTCTCTGTTGATCACATCGACCTTCTCTGTTGATCACATTGATCTTCTCTGTTGATCACATTGATCTTCTCTGTTGATCACATTGATCTTCTCTGTTGATCACATCGACCTTCTCTGTTGATCACATTGATCTTCTCTGTTGATCACATTGATCTTCTCTGTTGATCACATTGATCTTCTCTGTTGATCACATCAAAAAACATCAGCAACTTAGTTAAGCATGATCTTTCTTAAGAAATTCATATTGGCTCTCATTACGTAACATACATTGTCAATGTCGGTGGCTTCATAGGGGATAGGTGGTCAGACTGGGCATTTGTGCAGATTGGCCCCTAAACTGAGAAGCTATGGTCAATAGCAGCATTCAGTTGCAGCTGGACATGACAGAGCAGACAGAGAATGAACACAGAGATGGATTGAATCATCAGAATGGGAACTCTGAGACCAAAGAGTAAAGGCTCACACTACCTGCAGAAGTTTGACTATATCATAAGGGTTCCATAATGTGGGGCCATCTTTCCTTGCAATATTCATACACAAGACAGAAATGAGAGGGAATGTATGGAGATTGATACTCACACTGAGAGCTTCAGGGAAAACATTTCAACAACCTCAATAACTTTTGTTACCAATTGAGGGTGACTTGTCAATTTTCCAAACCAATAGCGGGTGGGGTGATCATTTCAATCAGCCTGCTTCAGAATCTGCTCCTTTCCATCTCCACCTTGGGTCTGCTGGAAGGTCTGGGGAGTGCTGGGAGCAGACTTACCTCCTTATCTGCCAAAGCAAGATCCACGGCAGACTGGGATGGAGGATCCAACCCAATGCCCTTGGGAAAATCCAGTGGTGGTTAAAGTGTTAAATGCTTTGATAATGCTACTTTTACAAAGGTGTACAGTGGACTGTTGTCTGCCTCACATGGAGCTGTTTGACAAATTTCCCACACACGCCCATTTCCTCTCTTTCTCTGAAACCTGTTCTCAATGTGCAACAATAGAATCATTATTATTTATTGTAAAGTTCAGCTGGCCTCAGCAACAGGTTAATAGACCCTATGATCACTTCTGTCAATTTGTCTGAAACTTTGTGTAATCTCAGCATGTTTATTGTCTGAGGTGAATGGCAGAGTGAGGAGTGCACACTGACCCTGGGCCCTGACATGTGAGCAGTATATGATGTGTATGATGAACTTAAATTATAATGAAGATTCCTGACTGAAGAATAAAAGACTTGCATATTTAAAAATTCATTCTGGAACTGTGGGCATTGCTGGCCACGGACCATCATTTCACCCAACCTCTAGTGATGGAGCTGAGCCTTCATTTTCAACCATTATTCAAAGACTGTTACAACTGAGTGTCTTGTTTGGCCGATTCAAAGAACAGTCAAGAGTTAACACATTGCAGTGGCTGTGGAGTCACATTAGTTCAGAATTGGAGATTTCCTTCCCTAAAGAACTAAATGTTTCCAAATTATTTCATGATCACCATTACTGAGACTGTTCTGTTACTCCTGCTTTATTTAATGGAATTTATACTTTCCAAATGCAGCAGTAAGAGTTGAATTTAAAACTCTGGATTATTAATTCTGGCCTCTCATCCAGTTACATGACTGTGAACCTTCCTGAACTCTGAACTCTGAACTCATGTGTTAGCTTGCTCAACATATGGAACAATGATCTGATGAGGATGGTCATTATCCTCCAAGATAGCTTTGATGTACTTGATTTCTGTGACAGCCTTGCAAAGGTGAGCCAATAGAGAGATTGAACTGTTTAGGCCTATGAATTTTAGAAGAATGTGAGGAGATCAAATTGAGGTATTCAAGATAATAAACAGTATGGATAAAATAGACGTAGAGTGGATGCTTCCTCTTGTGTGGTATTCTAGCAGCAGATCACAGTCTTAGGATATTTAAACTTAAAACAGAATTGAGGAGAAACTACTTCTCCCAAACAGTTGTGAATGTGTTGAATTCACGACCCCAAAGTCCAGTGGATGCTGAGACAGTGAGTAACTTTAACAAAAAATTAGATAGATTTTTAATTGGCAATTTGTTGAAGGGTTATGGGGAGAAGACAAGAAAGTGGGGGTGAGGAGCATATCAGCCATGAGCAAATCATGGACCAGCCAAGATGGCTAAATGGCGTTCCTATATTTTATGATTTTATGAACTTATGAGCCATTGTTCCCTTTTTATAGACAATGCCTGGTCTATGACTCCAGAAAGTCAAAACATCCCAGACAGTTGAAGAACAGATTAGGAAGGTGTTTCATGCTGTTACTATGCAGTACCAAGTGGTATTTTCACTAATAGATGCTACCACAAACTGAATAACACAGTCTCTAAGTTTCAGTGCCAGTGCTGTATATATCACTGATTGGCTGATCCAATCAGAAAGCATGTCTCTTGACTTGATTGTAATAGGTGAAGTAACTCAATATATAGATGTTTGCAAAAAAAATGTCCACTTTCAAACATGATTGTGCAGCACATGCTAAACAATTCTGAGTGGTTAATAGCCACTGATCATCCAACTCAATAGCCTGTTCTGCTTTTCCCCCTTTCCTTTGATCCCTTTAGCCCCAGGTCATACAGCCACAGACTCGGAGAGATTGACAGCACAGAAAAAGGCTCTTTGGCCTATTGCATCCATGCCAGGCAAAAAGAAAACCACCAAAACATTCTAATCCAATTTCCAGCATTTGGCCCATTCCCTTGTATTCTGTCGCATTGCAAATGGACAACTGAATACTTCTTCAGTGTGATGATGGTTTTTGTCTCCACTATCCTGACAAACAGTGAGTTCTAAATTCCCACCCCTCAAAGATTAAAAAAAAAGATTTTCCTTACATCTCCTCTACACTTACTACCCTTCACCTTAAATCTGTGGTCTCGGTCATTGATCCCTCCATCAAGGGGGATAGTTTCTTCCTGTCTTCCCCCTCTATGCTGGGTAATAATTTTATACATCTCAATCATGTTCCCTCTCAATCTCTTCTATTCTAAGGAAAATAACCATAAATCTGTCCAATCTCTCCTCATAACTGAAACTCTTCAGCCCAAGTAATGTTCTGGTAATCAAAGTTTGGGAGAAGATTTGTAACTCGGGTGCTCGTTGTTGTGGTTCTGTTCGCCGAGCTGGGAATTTGTCTTGCAAACGTTTCGTCCCCTGTCTAGGTGACATCCTCAGTGCTTAGGAGCCTCCTGTGAAGCGCTTCTGTACTGTTTCCTCCGGCATTTATAGTGGCCTGTCTCTGCCGTTTCCGGTTGTCAGTTCCAGCTGTCCGCTGTAGTGGCCGGTATATTGGGTCCAGGTCGATGTGTTTGTTGATAGAGTCTGTGGATGAGTGCCATGCCTCTAGGAATTCCCTGGCTGTTCTCTGTTTGGCTTGCCCTATAATGGTAGTGTTGTTCCAGTCGAATTCATGTTGCTTGTCATCTGTGTGTGTGGTAAGTTATCCTTAGTAGCCACAAACACAAACGACAAGCAACATGAATTCGACTGGGACAACACTACCATTATAGGGCAAGCCAAACAGAGAACAGCCAGGGAATTCCTAGAGGCATGGCACTCATCCACAGACTCTATCAACAAACACATCGACCTGGACCCAATATACCGGCCACTACAGCGGACAGCTGGAACTGACAACCAGAAGCGGCAGAGACAGGCCACTATAAATGCCGGAGGAAACAGTACAGAAGCGCTTCACAGGAGGCTCCCAAGCACTGAGGATATCACCTAGACAGGGGACGAAACGTTTGCAAAACAAATTCCCAGCTCGGCGAACAGAACCACAACAATGTTCTGGTAAATCTCCTCTGCACCCTCTCCAATGCTATCATATCCCTCCTATAATGTGGACTCTAAAACTGTACACAATACTCTAGCTGCAGCCTAACTGATGTTTTGAACGCTCTGCTCTTAATCTCTATGCCTCAACTCATAAAGGCAAGTATACCGCATTTTCTCCACAATTATAAATTGTTGTGATTATTTGAAATTTGGCATTCTTGTGCTTGTCCTGATGAATGTATGATAAAAACTTTCAATGAAGTGCCTTTGTCCTCAGCAAGACTCTAATTCAGTCATATCAACTGAAGACCTAACTGTGAACTCTGAAAGAACAGGACTTGTGTGTATCGAATCCTGGTCAATAAAAGAATTCCAGGACCAGGGACATTTTATTTTGGTTTCCTAAGCCGCAGGATGCCCCGTGGATGACGCCCAGTCTGAAAGGCCATGAACTACATCTATTTATGGAACGGGCCTGACTCCACCCAAATTGTTGAGAAGTTTGAACTGCTTACCCCTGGCATGCAGGAAGGAGTGCTGTTGGCTTGTACATAAGGGATAGTTCCTGTCGGAATGTGCGAGGCTGAGTTTCAGCAACAGCCTTCTGTGACCAGCCCCAAGGCTACATTGCGTTAGTTGAGCTCTTCCAAATTCAGCAGCAATTTACTCATTACAACAGGCCTCTGCATTCCTGCGATAGGCAGAGGAACATGTATGAGTGGGGCTTTCCTCTGTTAAATAGACACAGGGAGTGCTAAATGTCCTTCCAAGAATTTAATTGCAATCTCACAATACCAAAGGTAGAGCAGAAATCTCCAATCACCATTCAACAACATTGTGATGGCGTTAGTGAAATAAACCCCTTTCCTGAGGCAGTAAGATTCATTGTCTGTGTTCAACCCAACTGGAACACTTCCAGTAGATAAGATGAAGAAAATATATCAATTGGAAAGCTGATGTGGTTTACAAGTCAGAGGCGACATTTGCTTTAAACTCAGCTCCCTGCCCAGACTGAAATGAAGGTTACTGTACCATGAATTGGAGGAGCCGGTGTTGGACTGGGGTGTACAAAGTTAAAAATCACACAACATCAGGTTATAGTGCAACAGGTTTATTTGGAAGCACTAGCTTTTGGAGCGCTGCTCCTTCATCAGGTGATTGTAGAGAATCACCTGATCAAGGAGCAGTGCTCTGAAAGCTAGTGCTTCCAAATAAACCTGTTGGACTATAATCTGGTGTTGTGTGATTTTTAACTTACTGTACCATGAACAAGCAAATTGTGAGGCTTTCAGTTTGGCTGCACTTTGTAAATGACACACCTTGCAGACGTTGCACCCACTGCAGAGATTACCAAGAACTGAATTCATATTTTTGTTTTAATAGCTGCACCCCGAAGGAAGGCAGAGGATTCAACCTCACAGAGATCCCAACAGCTTCTCTTTGTCTGGATTTGCTGTGGAAAGTATGCCTCCCACTTCCATGTGATTGATCCTCTGTGATTTAGAGTACACAAATCATTTCAGTGAAAAGCTGTCATCAGTGTAAATTCATTTGGTCCAAAAAACCTGCAAACACACCTCCATAAATTAAAGACCAAAATTTGAGCTTTATCACAACCATCTTAATTTTTCAAAGCAAAAAGTCAATCAAGCTTCAAAAGTGGTGAGGAGTCATCATTTTACCTTCTCTTAGGTTTGAAAATGACGAATTCTGGCAGCAAGGTAAATGTGAGATGGAAGACGTCCTTTATTATTCCACCCAGTCTAATCCTCCTCTCCCGGTCACTGTGTGTATTCTTTGACATCCCAGCCAGGCTCATTCCTGAACGTTTTAATAACGGATCCCAATCTCTACCTCGTTCCCTGCACACTTTAATATCCTGCCAGTCTTATCTACTGCCCTCCCTCACTGCCCTGATAAACTATTCTGTTTTAGGTTGCCTTTCACAAGCCACTATCATATTTTGTTTTAAAAATGACTTATGCACTGGAAATTTCCATTTCATGAGTAATTCCTTTTTCTTTAAATGACCTGAAATATGTAGATTAGATTAGATTACTTACAGTGTGGAAACAGGCCCTTCGGCCCAACCAGTCCACACCGCCCCACTGAAGCGCAACCCACCCATACCCCTATATTTACCCCTTACCTGCACATCTTTGGACTGTGGGAGGAAACCGGAGCACTCGGAGGAAACCCACGCAGACACGAGGAGAATGTGCAAACTCCACACAGTCAGTCACCTGAGGTGGGAATTGAACGTGGGTCTCTGGCACTGTGAGGCAGCAGTGCTAACCACTGTGCCACCGTGCCGCCCCAATTCTTCATCTATTCTGCACCTTGCCATTGATGATTTTTCCTTTGTATTAAAGGAAGTGCTGCTGTATATTGTTGAGAAATAGAATGAACTTTCGCATTGAGGACCATTGCTGAGCCTGAAAGAGAGAGAGAATGAAGTCTTATTGAGTTGGTTCAGATACAGATACAGATACTGAGATGAAACAGCGCCAGGGATGCAGGTTTGATTCCACTCTCAGATTACAGCCCGCGTGTAATTTGCACATTCTCCCCGTGTCTGCGTAGCTTTCCTGCCACAACCCGAAGATGTGCAAGTTATTTGGGTTGGCCATGCAAATTGCCTATAGTGTTCAGGGATATGTATGCTAGGTGGATTAGCCATGGGGAATACAGAGATACAGTGAGACTAGGTGGGATGTTCTTCAGAAGGTTGATGTGGACCTGATGGGCCAAATGGCCTGCTTCCACACTATAAGAATTCTAAGACTAGTTTCGACACCATTTGGCTTAGAGCCTGACAGGAAGATGTCAATAACGAGATGCCTTCCCACTTCCCAAATATTGAGACAGGCAATTCTGTCTACACTGCAACCTATAGATTCCCCAGAATCCCCTACACTGGGATGGCAGGCGTCAAGGCCTGGGAAATCCCTGGCCCACATAGTTCTATTCTTTGTGTTGGAGATGGACATTGCCTGGCACTTGTGTGGCTTGAATGTTAATTGTTTCATGTCAGTCTGAGACTGGATGTTGTCCAGAGCTTGATGCTTAATGAACCACACTGTTTCAGTATCTGAGGAGTCATAAATGGTGCTGAAAACAATGCAATCTTCAGTGAACAACCCCACTTCTGACCTTATGATGAAGCTAAGGTCATTGGTGAAGCAGCTAAACTACTCTGAGGAACTCTTGCAGAGATGTCCTGGAACTGAGATGATTGACCCCAACACCACAGCCATCTTCCCTTGTGCCTGGTACAACTTTAACTAGTGGACAGTTTTCTCCCCGATACCCACTACATTCAATTTTGCTAGGGCTGCTTGATGCCATATTCAGTCAAACTTATAGAAGTTCATAAAATCATGAGGGGCATAGATAAGATGAATAGCCAAGGTCTTTTTCCTGGAGTAGGGAAGTCCAAAACTAGAGGGCATAGGTTTAAGATGAGAGGGAAAGATTTAAAAGGAACTTGAGGGCAATTTTTTTACACAGACAGTGATGCGTGCATGGAATATGCTGCCAGAGGAAGTAGTAGAGGCGCATACAATTACATTTAAAAGACATTTGGACAAGTACATGGATCGGAAAGGTTTGGAAGAATATGGGCCAAACACAGGAAAATGGGGCTAGTTCAGTTTAGGATATCTGGTCAGCATGGACAAATTGGACCGAAGAGTCGGTTTCCATGCTGTATGACTCTATGACATTATAAATAATAGCCTTGAAATCAAGAGTTGTCACTCACACTTCAACTATGGAATTTAACTCATTGGTTCATGTTAGAATCAAGACTTTAATGAGATCTGGAACAGTGTAGCCCTGATGGAACCCAACCCTAATGTCAACAAGCAGTTTATTCCTTTGCAAGTACTGCTTAACAGCACCATGGATGAGACTGTCCATCATTTTGCTAATCATCATGAGTAGACTGATCAGGAAGTATTTAGTTGGGTTGGAATTGCTCTGCCTTTTGTGTACAGGACATACTGGGGCAATTTGCCAGATTGTAGTTGCACTGGAATAGTTTGGAACAACGATCCCAAGTATTCAATACTATTGTTGGAATGTTGTCAGGACTCATGGCCTTTGTAACATCCAGTGCCTCCAGCAATTTCTTCAAATCATATGGAGGGAAATGAATTGGCTGAAGACTGGCATCGGCGATCCTGGAGACCCCCTGGGATGGGCCAGTGGGTGAAGGTTGTTGTGAATGCTTCAGCCTTATCTTTTCCTCAGATGTGTTTGACTCCCTCATCATTGAAAATTGAGCTATTTGTGAAGCCTCCTCCTCCTCCAATGATTTGTTTAATTATTCACAATCATTCACAAGTGGGTGTGGCAATGTTTCTTCAGCATTTTCTGTTCTAATTTTAGATTTCTATCATGTGCAGTATTTTGTTGTTAGTTGCAGGATTGCTTAGCTCCCTCTATCACTTGCTGCTTAAGCTGTTTGAAACACAAGTAGTTCAAAGTCTGCCATATTTAACATGGTGACAGAGCCACGCAATATGATGAAGGGCATCTTCAATGTGAAGATGGGACTTTGTCTCCACAAATCTACGTTGGCATCCCTCCTATCAATGCTGCCATGGACAGATGTATGTGCAGTAACTGGCTAGGTGAGATTGAGATCAAGTATGTTCTTCCCTCTTATTGGTTTCTTTACCAGCTGCTACAGGCCAAATCTAGCAGCAACATCATTTAGGACTCAACTAGCTCAATTTGTAATGGCGCTACTTAAGCACTCTCAATGATGGAAATCTCTGTTGCAGAATGCATTCTGAGTTGTTGCTACCTCCAGTGGTGTTCAACATGGAGGAGAACTGATTCATCATCCAGAGCAGTAGGGAGCAGTGCTGTAATTTGCCATCAGCAGGAAGTTTCCTTGCCCATAAATGCTCTGATACAATGAGACTTCTCAGTGCCTGTAGTCGATGTTAAACACTCCCAGGATAATTCCTTCCTGATTTTATGCCACTGTATCAACAAATCTGGTGGATATGTTCCACTGGTGGGACAGTACATAGCTGGGGATGGGGATGGCAGACATTGTCTATAAGGTGCAGTCTTGTGAGTATGGCCATGTCAGGTTGTTTCTTCAATAGACTGTAAGAGAGCTCTGTGAATTTTAGCACAAGCCTGCTTTGGTAGAAGGAGGGTGATATAGGATTGGTACTGCAGAGTTTACTGTTATCATTTCTGGTGCCAAGGATGATACCAGGTGGTCCATTCAGTTTCATTCCACATTTCTTGGACACACATAATGAGGCATTGATTTGACCATCTGGAAATCTGCGTGACTCTATTTCACTGGGGAACTCTTCCCTCACTTTATGCCGAGTCTTTTCTGCTTTTCATGGGATTGTGTGTCACTGGCTAATACAGTATTTGTTGCCCATTCCTAATTGCCCAGATTGACAGTTAAAAGTCAGCCATATTGCTGCGGGTCTGGAGTCAAATATAGGCATGCCCGGGTAAGGGTGGCAGTTTTTTTCCCCTTTGGGCACTTTTTACTGTGGAAAAGGATATGGAAGATATAGACTGTCGGAAAATAGATGGTGACATCTTGCAAAGTGTCCATATTACAGAGGAGGAAGTTCTGGATGTCTTGAAACGGGTAAAGGTGGATAAATCCCCAGGACCTGATCAGGTGTACCTGAGAACTCTGTGGGAAGCTAGAGATTCCTGGGCCTCTTGCTGAGATATTTGTATCATCGATAGTCACAGGTGAGGTGCCGGAAGACTGGAGGTTGGCAAACGTGGTGCCACTGTTTAAGAAGGGCGGTAAAGACAAGCCAGGGAACTATAGGCCAGTGAGCCTGACCTCTGTGGTGGGCAAGTTGTTGGAGGGAATCCTGAGGGACAGGCTGTACATGTATTTGGAAAGGCAAGGACTGATTAGGGATAATCAACATGGCTTTGTGCGTGGGAAATCATGTCTCACAAACTTGATTGAGTTTTTTGAAGAAGTAACAAAGAGGATTGATGAGGGCAGAGCAGTAGATGGACTTCAGAAAGGCATTCGACAAGGTTCCCAATGGGAGACTGATTAGCAAGGTTAGATCTCATGGAATACAGGGAGAACCAGCCATTTGGATACAGAACTGGGTCAAAGGTAGAAGATAGAGGGAGGTGGTGGGGGCGTTATTTTTCAGACTGGAGGCCTGTGACCAGTGGAGTGCCACAAGAATCAGTGCTGGGTCTTCTACTTTTTGTCATTTACATAAATGATTTTGATGTGAGCATAAGAGGTACAGTTAGTAAGTTTGCTGATGACACCAAAATTGGAGGTGTAGTGAACAGCAAAGAGGGTTACCTCAGATTACAACAGGATCTTGACCAGATGGGCCAATGGGCTGAGAAGTGGCAGATGGAGTTTAATTCAGATAAATGTGAGGTGCTGCCTTTTGGGAATGCAAATCTTAGCAGACTTACAGTTAATGGTAAGGTCCTAGGGAGTGTTAGTGAACAAAGAGACCTTGGAGTGCAGGTTCATAGCTCCTTGAAAGTGGAGTCGCAGGTAGATAGGATAGTGAAGAAGGTGTTTGGTATGTTTCCCTTTATTGGTCAGTGTATTGAGTACAGGGGTTGGGAGGTCATGTTGCAGCTGTACAGGACATTGGTTAGGCCACGTTGGAATATTGCATGCATTCCTATCGGAAAGGTGTTGTGAAACTTGAAAGGGTTCAGAAAAGATTTACAAGGATGTTGCCAGTCTTGGAGGATTTGAGCTACAGGGAGAAGCTGAACAGGCTGGGGCAGTTTTCCCTGGAGTGTCGGAGGCTGAGGGGTGACTTTATAGAGGTTTACAAAATTATGAGGGGCATGGATAGGGTAAATAGGCAAAGTCTTTTCCCTGGGGTCAGGGAGTCCAGAACTACAGGGCATAGGTTTAGGGTGAGAGGGGAAAGATATAAAAGAGACTTAAGGGGCAACGTTTTCACACAGAGGGTGGTACGTGTATGGAATGAGCTGCCAGAGGAAGTGGTGGAGGCAGGTACAATTGCAACATTTAAGAGGCTTTTGGATGTGTATATAAATAGGAAGGGTTTGGAGGGATATGGGCCGGGTGCTGGTAGGTGGGACTAGATTGGGTTGGGATATCTGGTCGGCATGGATGGGTTGGACCAAAGGGTCTGTTTCCGTGCTGTACATCTCTATGACTCTCTGACTCTAAGTGAATGAAATGCGTGCTAGCACCAATGGAAGATAGTTTTATGGTCACTATTCTAGTGATCAGCCTTATCATTCTAGATGCGTTCTTTGACTTTAATGTCCATCAGCTGACACAGTGTGTGACTTGACCCCATGATCCAGGGTATCGGTTTGGTCTTTGGATTATATTCCAGTGACAAAACCACAGTGTCACTAACCCTCCCCTGCTACTGCCCCCACTGAGGCCTGAGAAATGGTACGTGGAACCCCTTTTGGATATCCTTCCTCTTCCCTGTTTGAGGAATGACAAAACTCCATTCAAAAAGAAGACTACAAGAAACTCTCATTTAAGTGCCAGTCCTGCCCAATGTCCAGATAACCCTACAATGGAAGTGGGAATGCCAGATCCAGAGATCTTTGGACATATGAATATATGAACAAGAAGCAAGATTAGGCCATTTAGCTCCTCAAGACTCTGTTGCCATTTAACAAGATCATGGTGACCTTATCTACTATCTTACCTACTCCTGATAACCTCTCACCCCTTTTAAACCTGGAATCCATCCATCTCTGCCATGAAAATATTCAAAGACTCTACAACCTTTTGATGAAGAGAGTTTCAAAGATTCCTGACCCTCCATGAGGAGAAATTTCTGTTTTAAATTGATGACCCTCATTTTTAAATAGTTGCCCCTAGTTCTAGATTGTTCTAAAAGAGAAAACATCGCCACATTTATCCTGTCAAAACATGCCCAGGATCTTATGTCCTTCAATCAAGTCGCCTCTTTCTCTTCTAAACTCTGGTGACCACAAGTTGATCATGTCCATTGTTTCCTCATAAGCCAAGCTACACATTCCCAATATTAGTCTTTGGGATGGCACGGTGGCTCAGTGGTTAACGCTGCTGCCTCACAGCGCCAGGGTCCCGGGTTTGAGTCCTGCAACGGGCAGCTGTCTGTGTGGATTTTGCACATTCTCCCCGTGTCTGCGTGGGTTTCCTCCGTGTGCTCCAGTGTCTTCCCACAATCCATAGATATGCAGGTCAGGTGAATAGGCCATGCTAAATTGCCCGGAGTGTTAGATGAATTATTCAGGGTAAATAGGGGAATGGGTCTGGGTGGGTTACTCTTCAGAGGGTTGGACTTGTTTGGCCAAATGGCCTGTTCTCATACTGTGGGGAATCTAATCTAAATAAAAACAGAATTGCTGGAAAAGCTCATCAGTTCTAGCAGCATCTGTGAAGAGAAATCAGTTAATGTTTCATGTCCGGTGGCCCTTCTTCAGAACTATTCTGAGGAAGAGTCACCAAACCCGAAACGTTAACTCTGATTTATTTTCACAGATGCTGCTAGACCTGCTGAGCTTTTCCAGCAACCTCTGTTTTTGTTTCTGATTAGCAGCATCCACAATTCTTTCGGTTTTTAGTTAATGTAGTAAACCTTCTCTGGCCTGCTTCCATACTTAGGGAAAAATAAAATGGCTAATACTGTGCAGTCTCACTAGTGCTCCGTGAAAATGAAAGATAACCTCTATTCTTTGTTTGGCTAATTCCATATCAAGAATCGGGAATCTGCCACAACAGGCCAGTGGACATGTGGCCAACAAATTAATTGCCTGCTTTCAGAAGGAATTTTCGGACATCCCAGGAAATCCCAATAGCTATCCCAATCCCAACACTCCCCTGACACCTTGCAAGAAAATTCACCCAGCCAAAGCCTTCCCCACACTGTTGGTAAATTAAACCCTCTGCTCCATGGCTGGAGGGTTCCTGCTCCTCAGATGCTGCCTGACCTGCTGTGCTTTTCCAGCACCACTCTAATCTAGACTGCCATTTATCTTTATCTATCTACTGGGGGTGGTGTTAAGATCACTTTGATATTCCCAATCCAATCTGCTGAGCCCTGCTGGTTTCATATTCACTGTGGGACTGAGACAGCAGGTCAAGCTCAGGGTGAATTAACATCTGACTATGAAAATCCTGAGATGACCCAACACATTGTGAGTCTTTCACTGCAGAAACAAACTTGTCAGTTGTTGTGTCCCATGTTCCTGGGCCTACTTAACCCTTCACACACCAGCTGCAGAACACACTAGACTAGACGCTGACAGCCCCAGTCATAAACTGACAGCATGCTGCACGTATCTGTCTAACTAGTAGCTATTTTCATAGTTCAGTTAAAGTCCGACTGGACAACAGCTGTGGCAGAACAAGCAGCCTCTGCCAAGAAAGATGGTGTGTGATTGTTGAACTGGCTAATGTAACTGCAACCTCCAGGATTTAAACACCATGCGAACCACACGCAGTCACAATGTATATTGCTGGAACCTTGTCCATGTCTGCAGTTTGCAGTTCAACAATTACACAAACAGTGCTGAGAAAATATAAAATCAAAGTTGTTCCCAGTGAATTTCGCCCTGTTTTGGGTGTGAAAGAGTCAAATCCAATGTTTGTGGAGTTACACCCATCATGTGATTGAAATTCTTCCAGAGGCTGCCCTTCTTAATTTTCAATTTTTTTTTGGTAAACAGGTTGCAGCTGTCCCAGATCAGGCTGGATAAAGTTGCAGCAATACTCCCAGTTGGAAAATGTGCTTGTGCCCAGCTCATTTGTTCTACGCTTCAGCTGTTAAACCAAACAGCTGCAGCTGCAGGAAATGAGAGGATGATGCCAATGTGTGGACAAGAGGGGGCAGTGTTGGCAGCGATTCCAGTCAAATCATACACAAACTCAATCTCTCAGACTCAAGGAACTCAGCTGAGCGACTCTGTCAAAGTGAGAATCAGATGTAGGCAGGCAGGAGACTGGAAAGACATAGCAAGCCAGGCAGCACCAGGAGGTGCAGGTCCTGAAGAAGGGTTCCACCCGAAATGTTGGCTTCTGCACCTCCTGATGCTGCCTGGTTTGCTACGTTCTCCCAGCATCCTGCTTGTCTATTTTGGATTCTAGCATCTCCAGTTTTTTTTGTCTCTAAAGTGAGAATCAGCACAGTGGACTGATGGCAACTCCAAGACATAAAGAACATGATGAGAACTCTCATTTGAAACAGACTGAACTTAAGGGTACATCCCCCCAGTCCCCAGACAATGGGTATGTTCTTGCTGAGGGTTGTGGGTATATAAAATCTGTCAGATGGTGAGCCACTGCCATCCTACCTACCCCCATCTCAGTTACGTAATGCAGGTTGAGGGTAAGGTTCCCACTAGCTCACTTATCCTTCATACTATTCAGGCACTTAAAGTGGCCAATGACTGGCAACTGATATCGCTCCTCCTGTTGCCACTGCCATAATGCACAGGGCAGTGCCAGGCAGGCAAGAGCAGTGAGGAGATGGAGTAAATCACTCAGGGAGAAGTGCTATGCACTTCACGGTGACTAACCCTCCCCCAGAAGATGCTGCAACTCAAGCATTGTGCCTCTAAAACCTGTAACAAGGCGATGTTTAGATTGTTGGCACAAGGTAATCTACACACTTGTAAGTGAGTGTGTGAGGGTGTGTGTGTGTGTGTGAGGGTGTGTGAACAATTATGAATGTATAGGTGCAAGTGTGTATGTGTGTGCATGAATGTGTATGAGTGAATGAGCGAGCGAGTGAATGCATGTGAGTGAGTGAATATGTGTGAGGGAGTGAGTGATTAAATGTGTGTGAGGGAGTGAATGTGTGTGTATGAGTGATTCAGGGTGTGTGTGAAGGAGTGAATGTGTGTGGGAGAGTGAATGTGTATGTATGAATGAGTGATTCAGGCTTTGTGTGAGTGAATGTGTGTGAGTCAGTGTGTTAGTGAGTGAAGTTAAAAATCACACAACACTAGGTTATAGTTCAACAGGTTTATTAGGAAGTACTAGCTTACAGAATGCTGCTCCTACATCAGGTGGTTATGGAGTATATGGTCATAAAATACAGAATTTATAGCAAACAATTAACACGATGTACTGAAATTATATTGTCTTTTTCAATACATAATTTCAGTTACATTCTGTGCTAGTTTTTTCTCATTTTCTATCTTACTTGTCTTTATAGCTCTTTTTGGAGTTTTCTGTTGACCTTTAAAGTTTTTCCAGTCTTCTAGTTTCACGCAAATCTTGGCCACTTTGGATGCCTTCTCTTTCAATTTGATAGCGTGCCTTATTTCCTTTGACACCCATGGCAGATTACCCCTTTTCTTACAGTCCTTCCTTTTCACTGGAATATACTTTTGTTGAGCGCTTTGAAAAATTGCTTGTCAACTGTCCCATCATAAAATCTTTGTTTCCAATCTGTTTTAGCCAAGTCCTCCCTCATTCTATTGTAGTCCTCCTTGTTCAAGTTCAGGACCCTGGTATTGGATTTTATCTTCACACTCTCCGTTTGTATTCTACATTCAACCATATTGTGATCACTCCTTCAAGAGGATACCTGACTGTGAGGTCATTCATTATTCCTGTCTCATTACACAGGACCAGATCGAGGATAGCTTGCTCCCTCATCGGTTCCATTACATACTGTTCAAGAAAACTATCGCGGATATTCTCAATGAACTCCTCCTCAAGGCTACCCTGACTGAGCTGGTTTGACCAATCGACATGTAGATTTAAAATCTCCCATGATAATTACTGTACCATTTTTACAGGCATTAGTTATTTCTTTGTTTATTGCCCACCCCAATGTAATGTTGTAATTTTGTGGCCTATAGACTATGCCTATCAGGGACTTTTTCATCTTAGAATTTCTAATTTCCACCCAAATGGATTTAATCTTATTCTCCATAGAACATACGTCATCTCTCAGCATGACCTGATGTCGTCCTTGAATATCAGAGCTACACCACCTCCCTTACTTTCCTGTCAATCCTTCCAAATAGTCTGATACCCCTGGATATTTAACTCCCAGTTGTGACCATGTCTCTGCAATGGCTACTAAATCATATTCATTCACAATGATTGGTGCCATTAACACATCGACCTCATTATGAATGCTATAAGCGTTCAGACAAAGTGTCGTTATACTAATTTTCATACCCTCATTATTTCCACCACCTTGAATAATATCTCCTGAATTATCCTTCCTCTTTACTTCTTTCATAGCCTTCTGTACACATGCTAACCTGCTGCTTACCTTTTTATTTACTGTCATACTCCCTGCCGTTTTACCTTTCCCTTCACCCACGACTCACAAGTTTAAACTCCTACTGATCACCCTATTTATCCTTTTGGCTAGAACACCGGTTCCAGATTGGTTCAGGTGGAGCCCATCCCATCGGTACAGATCCCTCCTGTTCCAAAATGGATACCAATGCCCCATGAAATGGAACCCCTCTTTCCCACACCATTCCCTTAGCCACATGTTTGCTTCCCTAATTGTCTTATCCCTCAGCCAATTTGCATGTGGCTCAGACAGTAATCCGGAGATTATAATCCTTGAGGACCTATTCCCTAATTTCATTCCTAGTGCTTGGTAATCCCCAAACGGGTCCTCCATCCTCGCCTTGCCTATGTTGTTTAACGTGGATCACAACAACTGGATCCTCCCCCTCCCGCTCCAATATCCTTTCCTGCCGGTCAGAGAGGTCCCGCACCCTGGCACCGGGTAAGCAACTCACCATGTGGAACTCCCGATCCAGCTTGCAAAAGATACTATCTATCTGCCAAATTATAGAATCCCCTCTAACTGCCACTTGTCTTTCTGCACCCCCTCTTGAATGGCCTTCTGCATCCTGGTGCTATGGTCAGCTGGCTCATCCTTTCCTCAGCCCTTTCCCTCATTCACACAGGGAGCAAGAATCTCATACCTGTTGGACAAAGTGAAGAGTTGAGGCTCCTCCGTTCTTGAACTCAGGATCCCCCTACCTGCCTCACTTGCAATGACACCCTATTGTCCCTGATCACTGACTGAATTTGAATTACTTAATCCACCAGATGAGACTGCCTTCTGAATCAAAGTGTCCAGGCAACTCTCCCCTTCCCGGAAGTGCCGCAGTGTTTGAAGCTCAGATTCTAGATTGTCAATTCTGAGTCAGAGTTTTTCCAGCAACCAACACTTGCTGCAGCTGTGGTCACTTCAACTATTCTCTTCACCTTCTACTTCACCTTAAATCTCTGCCCCCAGTTACTGACCCCTCTACTAACAGAAAAAAGTGCATTCCTGTCCACTCATTTGCCCCGTCATCGTCTTACACACCATTATTTGGTATTCTGTCAACCTTTACTGCTTTATGGAACATAAACCCTGCCTTTCCAATCATAGTTCAGCTCCTGCAACCCAGGCAACATCCTCATAAATCTCAGTTATCAATGGATAAAAGGCAATTAACAAAATAAATTAAATTTCTGCCCGAACAGCATTATTGTCAACTTGCAGAGATATTGGAAAAACCTTCTGAAGCTTTTTGAGGATGTTACTTGTAGTAGAGAGAAAGGAGAACTGGTGAATGTAGTGTATTTGGATTTTCAGAAGGCTGTTAGTAAGGTCCCACATTGAGGGTTAGTAAACAAAATTAGAGTGCATTGACTTGGGGAAAACACACATACATGGATTGAGGATTGGGGAACAGAGCCAGACAGTAAGAAGAAACAAATCATTCTTAGGATGGCAGACTGTTAATGGGTGGCTAACAGTTGCTGGTAATAATGCAAGGGTTAGTACTAGGGCCAAAGCTATTCATAATCTTTATAAATAATTTGGATGTGGAGATCAATTCTAACATTTCCAAACTTATTAAGAATACCAAAGTGGGTGGAAATGTAAATTGTGAGGAGGGAGCAAGAATACTGCAAGGGGGCTTGAGCAGCTGAAATGAAGAGGCTAGAACATGATAGATGGAATAGAATGTGAATACGTGTGAGAAAAACAGAAAGACTGGATATTTCTTAAATGGTTAACTTTTGGGTTGTGTGGGTTTCTGAAATAATCAGGGGCCTGTGTCCAGGAATCACTAAACATTAACAGGAAGGTGCAGCAAGCAGTTAGGAATGGAAATTATGTGGTTGTGCTCATTGGAAGAGGATTTGAGTACAGGCAGCAAGGCTTGCAACAGTTATTGTAAAACCTTGATGAGACTGCATCTGGAGTATTGGTCTAGAAAGTCCCATTCCTGTCAGAACAGCTTTGATTGAGGGTAATCTTCTTTCAGGTTATCCTCTTGCCTGTTGGAGATTTTTCTGACCAGAATTCTGAACTGGTCCTGTCCTGAATACATTCATTGGTGATAACTGAGGAGTATTCTATTCGGTGCTAGAGCAACAACGCAGGCAAAGACACACTCCCTCTTATGAGAGTTGGCGCTCTTTTTCAGGAATTAAAGAAACTAAAGGAACTTTGACAGGGATAGGGACTGAGAAATGGTGAGTGAAAGGGTAGGGAAGAAGGTGGTAAGGCACCAGGTGGGTGTGAGATTTAGGGAGACAGGTAGGTGATGGGGTTAGGAAGTCAGGTGGATGAGGGTGGGAGGGAATAGGGTGAGTGAGGGAGGTCGGGAGCCAGATGGATGAGGATGGAAGAAGGTCAGATGAATGATGAGGTTAAGGCATCAGGTGGGTGAAGATGGTAGGGAACTGAGTGGGTGAGGGTTGTAGGGAGCCAAGTGGGTAAAGGTGGTCAGGAACCAGGTGGGTTGGGGCAGTAGCATATCAGATATAAAAGATGGACATGATGCCAAATGGGTTAGAGATTTTGGTGCCAGGCTGAAGAGTGGGTTAGGGTCCCATGTATGTGAGGGGTTAGGAATACCAGGTACGTGGATGATTGCTGAGAATAGGTTTGTGTGGGTGGGTCTTATGTCCCCAGCAGTGTTGGGTCAGATGTGGAGTGAAGTTGAATTGAGTCAAGTCAAGGGTGGTGAGGATGCTGCTTGTTGGGGTTTGTCATTGGGGAGTCAGTGGTGAGTTGGGGAATGAATCTGATAGTTATCCAAGAGTACAATAGGTATTAAATCCTCTTTCCTGGGTAACTATTAAACTTAACACCATTTGGAACTCTGCAAAATCTTCAATTCATGGACTTCCTGGAAGGGTTCTAGACATAGGATGATTGTCCATTGAAACCTTCAATTTCCCAAGTAATTCCAATGAAATCACCCACATCAGGAATTCCGCATGCTCCAACACACAACTCCAGTCTACAACAACTCACTGGCCATTGGAATATCTGGGCTATTGTACAGATTTGGTATCCTTATCTGACAAAGAATATACTCGCTATAGAGAGAGTGCAATGGAGGTTCACCAGACTGGTTCCTGAAATAGTGCAGTTGCCTTATCAAGAAACTGGCTCTGCATTCCCTAGAGTTTTGAAGAACTAGGATTAATCCAATTAAAACTTACACAATTCTCACAGCGTGTGACAGGATTGCTGTGTAGAGAATGTTGACCCTAGCTGATGACACTTGATGAGTTTTAGAATAAGAGCAAACCATTTAGAAGAGAGATGAGGAGGAATTCCTTTGCTCAGAGGCAAGTGAGTCTTCGGAATTCTCAAGCCAGGGACTGTGGAAGCTCAATTACTGCAAATGCTCAAGACAAAAATTGATAGGTTTCTGGAGACGAATCACACCAAGTGAAATGGAGCAAGTGGCATTAACGTAGATAGGTGATCAGCCATGGTCTCAGAGAGTATTTGGCTGGTATTTCGAGTATTTGGAGGTTCAATTGGCTGAACAGCCTACTCCTGTTCCTGGATTCATTCCTTTCAGGAAGTCCTGATGAAAGTGACAATTTAGGTTTAAATAAATTCAAATTTCCCCGAATTGTCAATTCCTGAATCGTACATTGTGTAGGAGCAGCCCTTTTATCACAAAAGATCAAATTCTGTGTTTAGGAAATAAAAAGAATCAAGGAATCACAGAGAAAAGAGAAAGTATTCAAAATACTCAATATCTATAGAGAAAGAAACAGAATCAATGTTTCAGGATGATAATTATTTCTTAGACAGGGAAAACTCCAGGATATCAAATGTTAGAAACAACTGAAGGGTAGTGTAAGGTGGGTAAAAGAACAAAGGAACCTGTGTGAAAAGGTAAAGATGGGATAGATGAAATGATGGTGCAGCCTAAAAGGAGTGGTAACAGGACAAAAAAACAAACAATAAAAAGGGCATCTGGGTCAGTATGGACAAGATGGCTGAATGGCCCCTTCTGTGCTGTATCATTTCTATGGTTTCTAAAAGATGTGTCTGGAAGAGGATGTTGAACAGCTAGTATCCTCATGGATGAGGGAGACAAATGGTTGTCAAAATAGAAAACTTGAATTCAAAAAAGACACAAAGGGCAATTTTTTTTACACAGAGGAAGTGGTGGATGTGAGTACAGTTACAATGTTGAAAAGACATTTGGATAAATACATGAATAAGAAATCTTTGGAGGGATATGGGCCAAGCAGAGGCAGATGGGAATAGTTTAGTTTGGATTATGTTCAGCATGGACTGTTGGACTGGAGGGTCTGTTTCCATGTTCTATGACTCAGCAAAAATAGAGGCAGGGATTGCAGTCTGAAATTGTGGAATTCAATATTGAGTCCTATGGGATCTTGTGATACTGAATATTAGAGCCAGAGTTTCACGCTCAATATAGGAATAGGTTTCTGCTCATGATAGTTGTTTGGATGTGAATGCAATTATTGTTCCATCTTCTCTGATGTCTACTTCTAGCCCTCTCTCCAAAAGATTTACTTCCAGCATCGTTCCTCAGGTCAAAGGCAAGGTGCAGTTTTTGCTGTCAACATGAGTCAGAGAGCCTCAAATATATGTTGATGGCCCTTCTGGCAGACATGTGGTATACCTTTCCTTAGGAGCTCCATCACTGCTTTGCCAGAAAAATTTGTAACGTTTGGTATTAAGAAGTTGAAGAGTCCAAGGTATCTCTGTAGGTCTTGTTTGTGGGTTAGGCCTTTGTCTGACATTTTCAACTTTACCTGGATTGGGACGGATTCCTCAATATGAATAAATAAAATCAACAAAATTGTCCTGATTCACATTCACCTGACATTTTCTGCTCTTGAAAACATTCCGTCTTTATGCTGCTGGATCACATCATATCTGACAAATAAGCCAAGAGGTAGTTTCTGGAAGCAATACCTTCAAATAATGTTTTGTTCAAAAGGTAGCGATCCCTGAGATTCCTGGCTCTATTTGCCAACCAATTTCCATGGTTGGCATCCAGCTTGGAGAATATTTTGGCTCCCGTGAGAATTGACATTCCATTCCTGTAGTGTTGGAGTCTCATGTGAGATCTTTTAAAGAAGAAGTTTAGACATCTCAGATCGAGACATACCCTGGTTGCACTATACTCTTTAGTACACACAAAACTGATCTGAACGCCAATCTGTGTGGTGATTCCCATGTCAGATGAGGACATCGCACTCTGTCATCCAGTTTACACTTAAGCTTGTTTTGAATGTGAATGCTGCACCTTCTGGGAAAGTCAACTGACCAAACGGCACCACGTCTGAGATGCAAAGTAGCATCACTTTTAAAACCTCCTACAGTATTATACCTGTCTGAATATAATTGTTATAATCCTGGACTGACTCAATATGAGTATGCTTGGTTTCTTCTGTTGTCATGGGTACATTGGTGATCTCATGGAGAGTCACAATATCGTGGGCCATGCCCACACTAGTCCTACCAGTGCTGGCCCTCTCATGCCCACCAAGTAAAATAATTGTGTTTCTATGCCAAGTTGCCATAGCTGCATTGCATTCTTAGACTGTCAGTGCAAAGGATTGGCATCTCAATGTATGTAATGTTTTGAGGATTATCTCAAAAAAGCTGGGAGATTTTGAACTATTTGAACATTCTCTGGATTTTATCATGTGATTTCTTGCAAATGAAGCCACTATTTTAATATGCACCATTTACTGGAAATTAATCGACTTTGGAGAAACAGCCAAGCGAAGCTTTCAAGGAGCTAAGAGATGCACGTTATTACTTTAAACACCAGAAAATCCTGGCTTTGAGAGGTCCAAGGTCCAAATTCATTAGTTGCCAAGATATCTTTTCTGGATTTACATTCTGCCTTTACGGATACAGAAACCTGTGTGGGAAGGCACTTCTGAAGCTGTGGGCCTCTCTCCTGAGATTCTGTTTCTTAGTAGAAGTCCCAGAATGCCGATAAACTTTCCAAATAACCATATTTCTGTCGACATGGTAAAACCAGAAGTCATGAACTGTAACCAGTTTTCAGGCATTCGAATACAAATTGGTTGGAATTAGAACAGGAAATCGAGCTGGGCAATCAGCTATTCCGCTTCATCAATGGGAAAACGTGAATATGAGAAGTCATCAGATTCCATCCTTTCCTCCTAGTCCCTTGGCCCACAGGGGTTTTCTTTTCCTCCGTCGCCTTATTTTAAAGGAACAGCAACTCTGCAAACATTTTTTTATTATGATGTCTGAACGTGTTTGTGTTTGGATTAAGGGGATTCATTTACCTTTGGATCATCCTTTAAGTGTTCACTAGAATTTGCCAGTGCTTCTAAAATAAGTTTTGTTTCTAACTAACAGATTATTTTGACTTCATTGAAGGAGCGTGGTTGACACTTTGTTTATTCTTGATAGTGTAACAAAAGAGAAGAAACCAACCATTTTGGTGATTGGTAAACACATTTACAGTCATGGTGCAACTCTGGGGCTTGATAATCAGTACATTCCTCCTATACCAGTTGTATCAGCAATGTAGATTCCCAATGGCCAGTCAAATGTGAAGTAGACTTTGGGAAGATCAGGTTTGAATCAGCTGACTGCCTAAACAAAATCTGACTTTCCTCTGTCATCTGAACAGTGGGACATCTTGATTGATGTATCTACCCTTGACCTTTAACCTGGTTTCTTTTTGTTCTGTTCTTTTTAAATAGAGAAATCTTTTTTTTAAAAGACCTCCACATCATCACTGATTTGTGTTACCAAAATGTATCACAAATGAGGCACATTAATTATTTTTGCATGAGGTTATCTTGTAGTTTAATGACCAGCTAAATAAACATATACATTACACTATATTGTCCAGGTACAGTCAGTGCCTGGAGCGCTACAATTCAAAGAGATTGTAACCTTTGGCCATGTGACAATATCCGCTTGCTGTTTTACCTGCACATCCACCAATATCATTTATTGAATCCATTGCTCCCGATGCGGTCTCCTCCACATTGGGAAGACTGGACACCTCCTAGCAGAGTGCTTCAGGGAACATCTCCTGGACACGTGCACCAATCAACCCCACCACCCTATAGCCCAACATTTCAACTCCCCCTCCCAATCTGCCAAGGACATGCAGGTTCTGGGCCTCCTCCACCTCCGCTCCCTCACCACCCAACAGCTGGAGGAAGTACACCTCATCTTCCGCCTCAGAACACTTCAACCCCAGGGCATCAATGTGGATTTCACCAGTTTCCTCATTTCCCCTTCCCCCACCTCACCCCAGCTCCAACCTTCCAGCTCAGCACCTCCCTCATGACCTGCCCTACCGACCTATCTTCCTTTCCATCTATCCACTCCACCCTCCTCTCTGACCTATCACCTTAATCCCCACTCCCATTCACCCATTGTACTCTTTGTTACCTTCCCCCACCTTCCTCTCTGACCTATCACCACCCTCCCCACCCCCATTCACCTATTGTACTCTATGCTACTTTCACCCCACCCTCACTCTCATTTATCTCTCCACTCTCTAGGCAACCTGCCTCTAATACTGATGAAGGGCTTTTGCCCAAAACATCGATTTTCCTGTTCCTCGGATGCTGCCTGAGCTGCTGTGCTTTTCCAGCACCACTCTAACCTACACTGTGGTTTGCAGCATCTGCAGTCCTTGTTTTTACCTCATTTATGTGTTAATCTATTAAAGGGACATTACCACAAAGGTGATAACACAACATTGACTGCCACAGCCCACACTCACTTTCCCAGCTCCCATTCACTGCCCTAGCTCACATTCACTGTCTCAGCTCAGAACTGTTATGACACACCTCTGGAGGAGAATGGGATTTGAACCTGGGCCTTTAGGTCCAGACATAGAAACACCACTGCTGCAGTACACACACCGACCCGGCCCACGCTCACCGACATGGCCCACGCTCACCGCCCCAGCCCACACTCACTGTCCCAACCCACCCTCACCACCAGGGCCCACCCTCACTGCCCCGGTCCACATTCACCGCCAGGGCCCACACACACCACCCTAGCCCACACTCACTGTTCCGGTGCACACTCACCGCCCCGGCCCACGTCACCACCAGGGCCCACACTCACTGCCCCAGTCCACATTCACCGCTAGGACCCACACACACCACCCTAGCCCACACTCACTGCCAGGGCCCACACTCACTGTTCCGGTCCACACTCACAGCCCCGGCCCATGCTCACTGCCAGGGCCCACACTCACTGTCCCGGTCAACATTCGCCACCCCGGCCCACGCTCACCACCAGGGCCCACACACACCACCCTGGCCCACGCTCACCAAGAGGGCCCACATGCCAGGGCCCACGCTAACCGCCAGGGCCCACACTTACTGTCCCAGTCCACACTCTCTGCCCCAGTCCACACTCACCGCCCCAGCCCACACTTACTGCCCTGGCTCACACTCACCACCTCAGCCCACACACACTTTCCCGGCCCACACTCACTGCCCTGGCCCACGCTCACTTCCCCGGCCCACACTCACTGTCCCAGCCCACACTCAGTTCCCTGGCCCACACACACTGCCCCGGACCACACTCACTGTCCCAGCCCACACTCAGTTCCCTGGCCCACACACACTGCCCCGGACCACACTCACTGCCCTGGCCCACACACACCACCCCGACCCACACTCACTGCCCCTGCCCACGCTCACTTCCCCGCTCCACACTTACTTCCCCGGCCCTCACTCACTTCTCTGGTCCACTCTCACTTCTCCGGCCCACGCTCACCGCCCCGGCCCACACTCACTTTCCCGGCCCACACTCATTGCCCCGGCCCACACTCAGTTCTCCGGCCCACACACACTTCCCCGCTCCACACTTACTTCCCCGGCCCTCACTCACTTCTCCGGTCCACTCTCACTTCTCCGGCCCAAACTCTCGTCCCCGGCCCACGCTCACTTCCCCGGCCCACGCTCACTGTCCCAGCCCACACTCACTGCCCCGGCCCATGCTCACCGCCCTGGGCTATACTCACCGTCCCGCCCACCCTCACCGTCCTGCCCATACTCACTGTCCCGGCCCATACTCACTGTCCCGGCAAATGCTCACCGCCCCGGCCCATGCTCGCTGCCCCGGCCCACAGTCGCCACCCCGGGCCATACTCACCGTCCCGCCCACACTCACTTCCCCGACCCACACTCACTGCCCCGGCCCTCACTCACCACCCCAGCCCACACTCACTGCCCTGGCCCACACTCACTGTCACGGCCCACGCTCACCGTCAGGGCTCACACTCACTGTCATGGCCCACGCTCACCGCCAGGGCCCACACTCACTTCCCCGACCCACACTCACTGCCCTGGCCCACACTCACTGTCACGGCCCACGCTCACCGTCAGGGCTCACACTCACTGCCTTGGCCCACACACACTGTCATGGCCCACGCTCACCGCCAGGGCCCACACTCACTGCCCCGGCCCACACTCACCGCCCCGACCCACACTCACCGCCCCGACCCACACTCACCACCCCTGCCCACACTCACTTTCCCGGCCCACGCTCACTTTCCCGGCCCACACTCACTTTCCCGGCCCACACTCACTTCTCCGGCCCACACTCACTTTCCCGGCCCACGCTCACTTTCCCAGCCCACACTCACTTCTCCGGCTCACACTCACCACCCCGCCCCACACTCACTTTCCCGCCCCACACTCACTTCCCCGGCCCACATTCTCTATCCCAGCCCAGACTCACTACCCAAGCCCAGACTCACTCCTGCTGCCCACACTCACTGTCCCGGCCCACACTCACTATCCCAGCCCAGACTCACTTCCCCGGCCCATGCTCACTTCCCCAGCCCACACTCACCGCCCCGGCCCACACTCACCGCTCCAGCCCACACTCACCTCCCCGGCCCACACTCACTGCCCCGACCCACACTTACTGCCCCGGCCCACACTCACCGCCCTGGCCCACACTCACCGCCCCGGCCCACACTCACTTCCCCGGCCCGCACTCACCGCCACGGCCCATGCTCACCGCCCCGGGCCATACTCACCATCCCGCCCACGCTCACTGTCCCGCCCATACTCATTGTCCTGCCCACGCTCACTGTCCCGCCCATACTCACTGTCCTGGCCCATGCTCACCGCCCCGGCCCATGCTCACCGCCCCGGCCCACAGTTGCCGCCCCGGGCCATACTCACCATCCCGCCCACACTCACTGCTCTGGTCCACACTCACTGTTCCGCCCACACTCAGCATCCCACCCACACTCACCGCCCCAGCCCACACTCACTTCCCCGACCCACACTCACTGCCCAGCCCACACTCATTGTCATGGCCCACGCTCACCGTCAGGGCCCACACTCACTGCCATGGCCCACACTCACTGTCATGGCCCACGCTCACCGCCAGGGCCCACACTCACTGCCCCGGCCCATACTCACTGCCACGGCCCACACACACAACCATGGCCACCAATCACTGCCCCAGCCAACCTTCACTCCCACGGCCCATACTCACTATCCTGCCCAAGACTCACTCCTGCGGTCTGCACTCACTATCCCATCCCACACTCACTATCCCGGCCCACATTCTCTATCCCGCCCCAGACTCACTATCCTGCCCCAGACTCACTGTTCCAGCCCACACTCAGTATCCTGGCCCAGACTCACTCTCACGGCCCACACTCACTGTCTCGTCCCACACTCACCATCCCAGCCCACATTGTCTATCCCGGCTCAGACTCAGTACCCCAGCCCAGACTCACTCCTGCAGCCCACACTCACTGTCCCGGCCCACACTCACTCCCCCGGCTCACGCTCATTTCCCCGGCCCACACTCACCGCCCCAGCCCACACTCACTATCCCGGCCCACACTCACTATCCCAGCCCAGACTCATTCCCACGGTCCACACTCATTGTCCCAGCCCGCACTCACTGCCCCTCCCCGCATTCGCCACCCTGGCCCACACTCACTGCCCCAGCCCACACACACTGTCCCGGCCCTCACTCACTATCCCGGCCCAGACTCACTTCCCTGGCCCAAGCTCACTGTCCCGTCCCACACTCACTATCCCGTCCCACACTCACTGCCCTGGCCCACACTCACTGTCCCAGCCCACACTCACTCTCCCGGCCCACATTCTCTATCCTAGCCCAGACTCACTACCCAAGCCCAGACTCACTCCTGCTGCCCACACTCACTGTCCCGGCCCACACTCACTATCCCGGCCCACACTCACTATCCCAGCCCAGACTCATTCCCACGGCCCACACTCAATGTCCCAGCCCGCACTCACTGCCCCAGCCCACATTCACCACCACGGCCCAGACTCACTGCCCCGGCCCACACTCACTGCCCTGGCCCATACTCACTATCCCGGCCCACACTCATTGTCTCGACCCACACTCACTGTCCCGGCCCATACTCACTATCCTGGCCCACACTCACTGCCCTGGCCCACACTCACTGTCCCAGCCCACACTCACTATCCCGGCCCACATTCTCTGTCCTGGCCCAGACTCACTCCTGCGGCCCACACTCACTGTCTCGTCCCACACTCACCATCCCAGCCCACATTGTCTATCCCGGCTCAGACTCAGTACCCCAGCCCAGACTCACTCCTGCGGCCCACACTCACTGTCCTGTCCCACACTCACCATCCCAGCCCACATTGTCTATCCCGGCTCAGACTCAGTACCCCAGCCCAGACTCACTCCTGCGGCCCACACTCACTGTCCCGTCCCACACTCACTATCCCGGCCCACATGCTCTATCCCAGCCCAGACTCACTACCCCAGCCCAGACTCACTCCTGCGGCCCACACTCACTGTCCCGGTCCGCACTCACTATCCTGGCCCACATTCACTATCCCGGCCCTGACTCACTTCCACATCCCACACTCACTTCCACGTCCCACACTCACTGTCCCAGCCCACACTCACTGTCCCGGCCCACGCTCACTGTCCCGGCCCACGCTCACTGTCCCAGATCAGACCTGGGGAAAGCCAATTGGATAAAACACTGGAAGTTTCAGGGAACCTTTACAAACTGATAGAGGGGCTAACAAGACAGAAGACAGGAGAATGGGAGCTAGGTCATTACTAGGCAACATAAATATTGCTAATATTATGGCAAACAAATTCATTGGAAAATCCGACAGTTAAACCATTCAAACTGAACCTGTATAAATTACTAGAAGCTAAATTTTAAGATGAGCCACCACATAGCAGTAACTGGTGATTAAAAGGTTTATCTTAATATTATGCAGTTAGCCAAATACATAATTACATAGTCACTGAGGTAAACAGATACTTTAACATATAATTACGGCTCGATAATCAGACACTGAGTCAACAGAGAAATATTTCAAATATAATTTTCTATTAAATGGGGTATGTCAGTGCTCAAGAAGTGAAAACTTTCCATTCTGTAGCACACTGTACCCATCCCAGGACCAGCACAGCACGAGGTTAATACACATTAAATCACCTCCTATACTGTCTCTACCAAACACGAGAGGTACAGAATGGAGTTAGACACACAGCAAATCCCCCTCCACATTGTCATCATCAAACATGCCCAGGACAGATAGATACACAGTAAATCTTTCCCTATACTGTGCCCATCAAATAATGCCAGGACAGGTACAGAAACAGAGAAACTAGGAGAAGCAGCAAGCCATTTGGTACTTTGAGCCTGTTCCACCATTTAATATGAACAAGGTTAGTTCTCTATCTCACTCCATCTAGTCTGTCCAGCTCTGTTAGCATTTTACTTGTTTCAATCAGATCTCCTGTAAACACTAGTGCACATGGGCGCAGTCAACCCAATGTTCCACATAGAGCAGTCCTGCCATTCACAGTATCAGACTAGTGAACTTCTGTGGCACACTCTTTATAACAAGTACATCCTTCCTTAGATGTGATGTGGAGATGCAGGTGTTGGATTGGGGTGTACAAAGTTAAAAATCATGCAACACAATACTTGGGAAGCACTAGCTTTCGGAGCGCTGCTCCTTCAACCACCTGATGAAGGAGTAGCACTTCGAGAGCTAGTGCTTCCAAATAAACCTGTTGGACTATAACCTGGTGTTGTGTGATTTTTAACATTGTACTTCCTGAGATAGAGTGAACAAAATCAAAATTGCATGCAATACTCCAGATGTAGTCTTACCAGGCCTTGTATAACTGCAGTAAGACATCCTTAATTCTGAACTCAAATCCTCTTGCAACAAATGTCAACAATTTGTCTTGGTCATTGCTTGCTGCACCTCTATGTCAATTTTCATTGACTGGACCCTTTCTACATCTACATTTCCCAATGTATTACCATTTAAATAATACTCTGACTTTCTGTTTTTCACAGTGAAATTTATCATTTCACATTTAGCCACATTGTAAAGCACTTGCCATGTGCTTGCCCATTCACTCAATTTGTCTAAATCACCTTGACACCGCTTTACATCTTCCACATAGGTCATAACCCTGGTCAGTTTTGTGTCAGCAACAAAATATTGCATTTAGTTCCCTCAAAGAACAAAGGCCACAGAACAGTACAGCTCAGGAAAAGGCCCATCAGCCCACCAAGCTTGTGCCAACAGATCATGTCTTTCAAAACTAAAAGCCTTTCCCTCTTCATTGTCCATAACCCTCTATTCCCTGCCTATTTATGTATCTACCAAATTTCGTCTTAAACCTTGCTATTGTGTCCACCTCCACCAGCTGCTGTGGCTCCTATTCCAGGCACTTACCACCCTCCGTTTAAAAAACCCACCTCACACATCTTCTGTTTTACCTCAAACCTATGTCCCAAAGTAATTGATATTGCTACCCTGGGAAAGAAACTCTGACCATCCATTCTATCCATGACTCTCAATTTTGTAAACTTCGATCAGCTGGTCCCTCATCCTTCAACATTCAAGTGAAAACAAACCAAGTTCTGTAAGCTTTCCTCATAGCTCGTACTCTCTGAATCAGGCAACATCCTGGTAAGCCATTTCTGCACCATCTCCAAAGCCTCCACATCCTTCTGGCAGTATGGCAACCAGAACTGTACACAATTTTCCAAATGTGGCCTAACGAAAGTTCTATACAGTTGCAACATGACTTGACAATTTTTATACCGATGAAGGCAAGCACGCCAAATGACTTCTTGACCACCTTATCCACTTGTGCTGTCACTTTCAGGGAACAGTGGACCGGTAAGCCCAGATCCCTCTGTATGTTAATACTTCTAAGGATTCTGCCATTTATTGTATATCTCCCTCTTGCATTAGACCTTCCAGAATGCATCACCTCACATTTGTCTGGATTAAATTCTATGCATCATTCTTCTGCCTAAGTCTCCAGCCTATCTAAACCCTACTGTATCTTCTGGCAACCAGCCTCACTATCTTTTGTGTTATCTGCAAACTTACTAATAAAACTACTTACATTCTCCTCCAGATCATTCACATATATTGCAAATAACTGGGGACCCAGCACTGATGCCTGCAGGACACCACTGGTCACAGATGTCCAGTTAGAAACATACCCTTCCACAGCTACTCTCTGTCGTCTATGACAAAGCCAGTTCTGTATCCATCTTACAAGCTCACTGCAGATCCCATGTGACTTCACCTTCTGTATCAGCCGACCATGAAGGACGTTGTCAAAGGCCTTGTCATAGTCCATGTAAACAACATCCACTGCCCTGCCTGCATTAGTCATCTTTGTCATTTCCTCAAAAAGAATCAATCAATTATCTCACCCACTCACAGCCATGCTGCCTGTCGCTAATACATCCATTATTTTCCCAATGTGAGTAAACTCTGTCCCTGAGAATCTTCCCCAATAATTTCCCTACCACTGGCATATGGCTCACTGGGCTATAATTTCCCAGATTAACCCTGTTACTCTTCTTAGACAAAGGAACAGCATTAGTTATTCTCCAGTCCTCTAGGACCTCACTTGTGTGCTTAAAGAGGATACAAAAATTCCATGCAAGGCCCCAGAAACTTGCTCCCTTGTCACTTCAGTATTCTGCAATAGATCCCAACAGGTTCTGTGAACTTGTCTAACTTCATGCTTTTCAAAAAACCCACAACCACTTCCTTTTTTTATATCAACATGCCCTAGAATATCAACATTACCCTCCTGAAACCCATCACCCACCATGTCCTTCTCCTTGGTGAATACCAATGCAAAATATTCTTTCAGAATCTCACCCATTTCCTCAGGCTCCACGCACAAAGTTTCTCCTTTGACCTTGTGTCGACTTACACTTTCCTTAGCTACCTTCTCGCTCCTTAATCCTGTTTGCCAAGGTAATTTAATGGCCCCTTTTAGTCCTCCAAACTCCTTATTTATGTTCTCCCTTGCTATTGTTGTATTCTTCAAGAAACTCAATGTCATTTACATATATCTTGCAAAGCTGGGGTGCAAGCTCTGATCATTATAGTACATCACTCGTCATAGCCTTCCACCTGGAAAAAGACCCATTTGTTTCCATTCTCTGTCACCTGTGTGTCAACCAATTCTCAATCCATGCTGATATATGGCAATGCATACCCATGTGCTTTAACTTTGTTTAATAACCTCTTATGAGGGACCTTATTAAAAAGCTTCTAAATATCCAAATATACTACATCTACTGGTTCTCCCTCTATCTACTATTTGCAGCCTCAAACAATTCTAAGAGATATCTTATGCATGATTTTCCTTTCATAAGCTGGCTTTGTTCAATCCTGTTAATGCTTTGCAATTGTTCTGTAATTATATATGATATGGTAAACTTTAGCATTTCCCCTCCAACTGATGTTAGGCTAAATGGTCTCTAATTCTCTGTTTTCCTCAACCTCCCTTTTTAAATAGTGATGAGGTTGGATTCAGCATATAGAAACCTCCACACTATCCTTATTAAACTCTCCAGAACAGGTACAGCAGAGGGTTAGATACAGAGTAAAGCTCCTTCTATATTGTGCCTAACAAACAGTTATGGCAGGCGTAAGATGGAGTTAAACTTCCTCTACACTGTCCCCAACAAATATTCCCATATAGGATGGGACATATGTCGCACTGAGTTTGATATTTTAAAGCCTCATTGGGGTAGCACACTGGAAATCAGAGTGATAATAGAAGTTAATTATCTTTTAAATTATGCAGATTCCTTAATTTACCTGCTTTCGAACCCAGGTTGACATCAAGCACCTGTGTTTTACAAGAATCACTATTTATAACAAATACATATACTCTAGCTACAAGTAAACAATTATAAGCCTTCAGCATATAATTTCACAAGTTAAATTTAAAGCCCTTATAAATTTGCCTGCTACACATATGCACACAGACAGGAAAAAAAACCATAGGTGTTATAGGCTGAAGGAAAGACTGGGATGGCAGTTTACTGGTTCCAGTTCACTTGATTTGCTGAGATGAATTTTTGACTGATTGGAATGCTGCTTCCCAATCTTCCTTTTCCAGATATTGCACTTGTTTGCAGGAGGCACAGTGTGACTGGTTCACATGTATCAAGATCTCTGACTTGTTTACTAGAAGTCACAGTTTACAGTATCTCCTGAAGGAAAAAGAAACTTATTATCTTCAGGTTTAACATACCTTTTTTTATTGCAGAGAACAAATATAGTTCTTGAATTCGTAGATATTTGATAGCTTCTCAGAAATTATTCACAGCCCCAAGCTTAAGTCAATCACAAAGTGTTTTGGCAGGCAGTTGGCCTTTGTCATCAATAACTAGTCACTATTCCTTAGACCAATCAGGTACTCATTACCAGTTGTATCTTCATTTATACACAGTCCTTTGGCTTCAGCTTGTCAGAAAACATTCTTCCTCTTTGATGAAATGATCGGGAAAGTTGATGAGGGCAGGGCAGTAGACATAGTCTATATGGATTTCAGTGAGACCTTTGGTAAGTTTCCACATGGTAGGCTGCTCTGGAAGGTTAGATCGCATAGAATCCATGGTGAGCTGGCAAATTTGGCTTGACGGTAGGAAGCAGAGGGTAATAGTGGAAGAATGCTTGTTGGATTGGAGGCCTGTGACTAGTGGAGTGCCTCGGGGGTCAGTGCTGGGTCCATTACTTTTTGTTATCTATATCAATGATTTGGATGAGAATGTACAAGGCATGATTAATAACTTTGCGGATGACACTAAAATAGGCGGTATCATGGACAGTGAGGAAGGTTATCAAAAATTGCAGCTGGACCTTGATCAGCTGGGGAAATGGGCTGAGAAATGGCAAATGGTATTTAATATAGATAAGTGTGAGGTCTTGCATTTTGGCAAGTCAACTCAAGGTAGGAGTGTCATAGTGAATGGTAGGGCCTTAGGTAGTTTAGTGGAACAAAGGGACCTTGGAGTTCAGGTTTACAGCTCTCTGAAAGTGGAGTCAGGTTGTCAGGACAGCGAAGAAGGTTTTCGGCACACTGGCTTTCATCAATCAGGGCATTGAGTATAGAAGTTGGGAAGTTATGTTGTAGTTAAACAAAACATTGGTGAGGCTGCACTTTGATTGTTGTGTCCAGTTTTGGTCATCTACCATAGGAAGGATGTTATTAAACTGGAAAGTGTGCCGAAGAAAGTTACAAGGATGTTACCTGGACTTGATTGTCTGAGTTATAGGGAGAGTTTGGACAAGCTAGGACATTTTTCTTTAGAGCATATGAGACTGGTGGGGGACCCATTAGAGGTATATTAGATCATGAGAGGCATGGATAGGGTGAATGCACTTAGTATTTTTCCCAGGGTTGGGAAATCAAGGACCAGAGAGCATCAGTTGAAGGTTAGAGAGCAAAGAATAAAAGGGAACCTGAGGGGTAATTTTTTCACACAGAGGGTGGTACGCATATGGAATGAGCTACCAGTGGAAATGGTTGAAGTTGGTACATTATCAACATTTAAAAGACATTTGGACATATATATGGATAGGAGAGAATTGGAAGGATATGGGCCAAGTGTAGGGAAATGGGGTTAATATGGATGGACATTTTTGTCAGTATAAACCAGTTTGGCCAAAAGGCCAACCTCTGTGCTCTAAGACTCTATGACTCTACAGGTTGAACCAACAGCTATATAACAGCACTACACCAACAATAAGTGTAAAGAAACCACACAACAATCCTTGTTATTAAAACATTTATTTTCCCATTTAAGTCCGCAATCAATAAATACATAAAATTTTAAAAATGTAGTCAAACAATCTTCACCATACAGAGTGAAGTTCCCTCTACACTGTCTCCATAAACACTCCTAGGACAGTTATATCATGGTCTTGGATACAGAATAAAGCTCACCTACACCGTCCCCATAAACATTCCCAGGATAAATAAAACACAAGATTACATACAGGTTGAAGATTCCTCTGCCCTGTCCCCATCAAACATTCCCAGGATAGGTCCAGCACAGGATTAGATACAGGATATCTAATGGAACATCTTTCCCTATTCCACCTATGTTTCTGGTTTGTACACTGATGATGGCAATTACACCCTCCCCTTCACATTCCAGTTGCAAGGAGATTCCCTACTTTGTAAGACCGGAGCAGTGCATTACATTGAGAACTCTCGATCATCACTGCACAGAACAGCTTCAGTGCCCTGACTGAATGTCCCCTATCAAGGCTACAGTCCTTGTCATTTTCTTACTTGAATGGCATTCAGTATTATGGTGCTATGGCTAGTTTGCTCAGCTACATACAAATGATACATTGAAACTAGCAATACCCTCTTCTGCAGAACTGAACTGGGTTCCGAAGAGGAACATATCATATGCTAACAGTTTATTGCCCCACAGACTTGCTGAGAGATGCTGAGTTTCTTCAGATTTTTTTTCATTGGTGCTACTTCCACGTCAAGAGTTGACAGGGAATGTGACCAGTATTGCTTATTATGCAGATTTTATCATTGCTCCACTTACAACTTATACAACCTCTTGAAAGTTCTCATCAAATATTTTCATAAACAATTACAGATGACCCAAACATTTCTAAGAAATTAAAACGTTTTCATATTGCCTCTGGAACAAGATTTCATAACAAGAGGCATAATTTTCTGCATAAAGCTTTATACATATCATAATAGCTTATCTTGTCCTCCTGAGCTATGAAGAAAACCACTTCATCCTACCCAATCTTTCTTCATAATTAACATATTCCAAACCATATTTTCGTAAATCTCAGTAGTCTCACTAGAATGATCACATCTTTCCTGCAACATAGTGACCTGAATTCCAAATACACTGTTTTATGTACTTGCAGCATTGCCATTTTGTTCTTATATTCTATGGCTCAATTAATAAAGGAAAGTATTCCATACGTTTTCTGAACCACCTTGTCTATTTGTCCAGCAATATTTAGGGATCTGCACTTCACAGCCTCTCTCCTCAATGTTTACCTGCTCCAAATACTTCTCTGATTGAATTCCATTACATTTCTATACAGCTGGTCAATCATTGACATCTTCCTTTGACTTATTTGCAGGAGTCTATAGTAGTCTATAGCTATAATCTATAGCTGCACCCTTACAGTCAACTATGCTGAATTTCCTACCATTTGGAAACGTTTTAATCATGTCCTCAACTTTCAAATCTAAATCATTGATACATGGCTTGGAAAGGGTGGATGCTAGGAAATTGTTTCCGTTAGGTGAGGAGACTAGGACCCGTGGACACAGCCTTAGAATTAGAGGGGGTAAATTCAGAACAGAAATGCAGAGACATTTCTTCAGCCAGAGAGTGGTGGGCCTGTGGAATTCATTGCCACAGAGTGCAGTGGAGGCCGGGACGCTAAATGTCTTCAAGGCAGAGATTGATAGATTCTTGTTGTCTCGGGGAATTAAGGGCTACGGGGAGAATGCGGGTAAGTGGAGTTGAAGTGCCCATCAGCCTTGATTGAATGGTGGAGTGGACTCGATGGGCCGAATGGCCTTACTTCCACTCCTATGTCTTATGGTCTTATATGTTACATGCAGCAAGGAGACCAGTGGAGCACCAATGAACACAGCCTTCTAATCATAAAATTCTCGGTAACCAGCTCTTCCTTCCAACCACTGAGCCAATGTTAGATTCAATCTGCCGATTACCATTTAATTTTCTGGAAACAAACCATCACAATGTAATGTCTTTGCCCCATCTGAGTGCAATAGATTCATATTCTTGCAGTCTTATTGCTTAGCACATACAAAACCTTTGACTGTCTTTTCAAAGACATTAACTATCCTTCTCTCGGGAGTTTTTAATTGGAACAGATCAGCTTTTGAACCAAATAAATTGGCTTGCAGATCAAGAAAGCCCTGGAACGTATGAGGTTTTATTGTTTCTGCAACCATCTGTTTAATTTGCCCAAGGTAACGTCCACTGATAATTCTGTTCCTCTCAACATTCTCTTTCATCTGATCAAAACCAAATTAATCATTTTAATTGCAATAATCCTCTTATTTCTTTACTTGTTTGCAAATAACCCTGATGCTTACAAAGCCTCAAAATATGCTTCAAATAATTGTATATATTTTGAATTAGTACTCAATGGGAAGCTAATTAATTACAATTCACGCGCCATTCTGTTGCACATGGGGTGCGGTTGTAACTGCTTGTAGCATGTCGAAGCATGAATTCAATATTGTTACTTCTAGATGATGCACTTTATACTCAGAGGAAGAGGCTGCTGCTATTATGGAGGACAGGATCTCAGATCCAGGGAAGTTAAATACATGATGAAAGCTAATGGGAGAGAGGTGCTGTAAGAGAACTGAGGAAATCAAGACATGCACATCTAAGAAAAGCAAGCAGCAAAGAGGAAAGTGTTAATAAAAATACTATGAAAGCTTTTAGAAACCAAAATTTATGAACCTCAAATTTGAATGTATACCAGAGGAAGTCAAGGTCAAATTTCACAAATTAATTCCTTCAGGACAGCTAGGAATGGGCAATAAATATTGTCCTAGCTGATCTGTGCCCTTAGCAAAAATAAGTTATTTTGCATTAAATATTTCAAGGTAATGGAAAGGTCAGCCTTTGCAGAATGGATATCTCACAATCTGAGAGTATTAAAGAATCAGGACAGTTGTTTTCTAAAGGTTGCATGTGAGCAAGATTGATAATGTTAAAAATAAAACTCTGCAGTGGCTGGAAACCTGAGATAAAAACAGAAAATGCTGGAAACACTCTGCAGGATCTGTGAAGAGAGAAAAACAAAGTTGTTTTGCATGTTTTGATGAAAGGTCAATGACCTGAAATGTTAACATGCTTTTTTCTCTCTCGTCACAGATCCTGCCAGACAATCCCAGATATTCTGGTGAACTATTTTGCGGCAAGAAGCCATTGAGCCAGAGGGGAATGGATTATGAACATGGAAAAATGCAATCAACTTGGATATTAGCAGATTAAATAGAACAAGCCTCTAGCAAGGTTTGCAATTTCAAAGAGTTTCTCTTTGTTCCAGCCTCTGGTTGATGTGGATTTGATTCCTCTGAAGCTGTTGATGATCTCACTGAGCACCCTGATAAACAGCCACTGAGATATCTTGTTACAAATTGGGAATCAGCATCATCTTGATTCAAAGCTAGTAATCCAGTGGTTCATTGATTGTTTGCAGGTTGTGCTGAGGAAGAGTCGGCCCACGATAGTGTGGCACATTAACTGTAAAAAATAATCAAGACAAAGCTGAAAAAACTGCGAATGGTGTAAATCACAAACGGAAGCAGAAATTGCCGGAAAAGCTCAGCAGCTCTGGCAGCACCTTTGGCCAGAAATCAAAGTTAATGTTTCGAGTGACCCTTCCTCAGAACTGATGGTTGCTTCTTCTTCCTTTTGGAATGGAAACAGAGGCTTTGGTAGTTTTCTACAAAGAGAAGATTTGGTCACACTCATGGAATGGATTGTGTTTGGTGTGTCAACGTGTGTACTCTCAAACAGCTTGGACAGTCTTTTCCCTTTCCATTCTTTCCTAACCACATTGCAATTTCTGTACTTAATTCATGAAAATCTTGTAAGAATCACATTTTTAGATTTAGTTCTGTGTCAAGAAAGACAACTGGCTTTGTCCAGGGAATAAATTTAAAGTTTTTAAAATGGATGGAGGCTCTGACACAAAAAGGTAGAGGTGACTGTTTAAAAAGACTATAGGTGTGTCAGCTTGACATCATTGGTAGGGAAACTGATGGAATTCATAATACGGGATAAGATGAATATACGCTTAAAGAAAAATAAATTAATACTAGACAATTAAGATGGCTTTGTCAACAGTAGGTCCTGTCTGACAAATTTAATTGAGTTATTTGAAGTGATGATATAGTTAGTGTATGGTGATAGTGCTATGATGTTGTGTATTTGAACTTTCAGAAAACATTGGATATGGGTGCCTTATAGCAAGTTGGTGAGGAAATTATGTGTGTGGGACTGTTGGTAGCATGGATTAAGAGTTGGTTAAAAGATAGAAAACAGAGGGTAGGGAGATGGTGGGCATTTCTCAGACTAGAAAGAAATAGAAAGTGATGTTCACCAGGGATGAGTGTTGGGACCCTTGTTATTTATGATAAATATAAATGGTTTGGAGATTTGTGTTGAAGGAAAAATCTCTAAGTTTGCAGATGATACCATCAAGGGTGGAAAACCAATAGTGAGGATGATGCTGAGTGACTTGAGAGAGACATTGACAAGTGGGCCAAATAGGCAAACACCTGCTGGATGAATTTCAATACAGAGAAATGTGAGATAATGCATTTTGATAGAAGGAACATGGAGAGACAATACAGGTTCAATAGTACATCTTTGAGGGGAGTGCAGGAGCAGAGAGACCTCAGGGTTCAAGTGCATTGTTCTCTGAAGGTGGCCAGGCAAGTTGAAATCATTGTTAAGAAGGCTTAAGGAGTCCTTGGGTTTATAAACACTGACAAAGAGTATAAAAGCAAGAAAATAGGCTACATCTCTACAAATCATTGGCGTATTGTGTCCAATTCTGGGCACCTTATTTAAGGAAGCATGTTAAAGCCCTGGAGACAGTGCAAAGGAAATTTACCAGAATGATACCAAGAATGAGGGATTTTACATACATGGAAAGATTAAAGAAATTGGGTTTATTCTCCTTGGAACAGAAAAGATTAGGAGGTGTTCAAAATTATGAACAATTTTGGCAGGGTAAAGAAGGATATTTGTTTCCATTAGTTGTAATGTCAGTAACTAGGGGACACAATTTCAAGACTGTCAGCAAGAGAGCTAGGAATGAGATAAGGAGAAACATCTTTACTCAAAGAGTAGTTCGGATTTTGATTGCACAGCTTGGGCGAGTGGTGGAGACGGATTCCATAGGAGGTTTCAAAAGAGAGCAAGTTTGAACAGGAAGTTAGATATATATTTGAAAGTGATGAACTTAGAGGGCAAGGTAGATGAGGATGGAGAATGGGATGAGCTCGGTTCAGACATGATGGGTCAAATGGCCTCCTTCTGTACTGTAACATTCTATGATTCTACAATTCCATGACTGAATGCTCTGCTACTACGAGTAACAGGGAGGAACAAAATGATCCTTTGCCCCTGTTCCCACATTTGGTGAGATTATCAAATCCAGTAATACCACTTGCTAACAAAAACTCAACAACCTATGATTTAAGATTTACAACTACCCTCACATCATTTCTGAGTTTCAGAAGAGGCAGCAAACATCCACAACCCTTTGTGTGAACAGATGTTTGGAAAATCTTTCCCATCTTGTCTTAGTTTCCCCAACCAACATAAATACTTTTGCTCTGCTAACGGTATCTGTTCTCTTTAATATATTGAAAACATTGATTCAAGTCAACCTCATGGTCTCTGTAGTTCAGGAAGGATTTGCTCTGGCCTAATGGATCTGTTTAATGGAATGAAGTGATGGTCCTATGAAGAGACTTGGAGGAGATTGGGCTTTTATTCCCTGAGGTTTATGAGAGTTGATCTCAGTGAAACATATAACATTCTTAAGGCTGTACAGAGTAGGTGCTGGGAGAACACTTCCTCTGGCTGGAGAATCTAGAAGGAGAGGTCACAGTCTCAGGGTAAGGGAATTTTCCATTTAGACTCGAGATGATGAGAAATTAGTTCACTCATAGAATTGTGTCTGAAAAATTCTCTATTTTTAAGTTTAGTGGACACAGTCATTGAGTGTTTTTGAGGCTGAGATAAATAGATTTTTGGATGTTAATGTAACCAAAGGATAATCAGATAGTGCAGGAAAATGAGATTGAGGAAGAAGGTCTATTTGAACGATGGAGCAGTCTTAAGGGGCTCAATGACCTGCACCTATTCCTATTTCTTAAATTCTTATGTGTATGACAATACAGCTTTTACAGACACTACCTCTTAAAGCTACGATATTGGAATAGAAGCATCCACCTGGGATGTTGATGGCATAGTGGTAATGTCTTTTGACTAGTAAACCAGAATATCAGGTTCTTGGACATAAGTTTGAATCATTCAATGGTTAAGTTTTAATTTCATTTCAGAGAATCTGAAATAACAAGCTGGCCTAATAATGACTAGGGAAGGAAATCTGCCATTCTTACCTGAGCTGGCTCACATGTGATTCCAGACCCACAAAAATGTGATTAACTCTTAACTGCCCTCTGGGCAATTAGGGAAGGGCTAGATGATACACCCTCATCCAATGAATCCTTACTAAAAAAAACTGAATTGCTGCTCTATGATTCATATTATCCTGTAATTGGTCATGTTTTAATTTAAAAAAAGGTCTGATCTTTTTCAATTCTTCCTTTGTAATTGCATTTTCTCCTATGCCATGTGAAGCTGCCCTGTGCCCTCTAGAAATAGCTTTCTGACAGCCTCTGGGTCACTTTTATTAATACCCTTCTTATTTCTGTTTCCAGTTCTATAAAAACAGAAGGGGATTCAATACTTCAACTTTTGTCATGTTGATTCATTTAACATCACAAAGAACCAAGTTCCAGCAGACAGCTGCTTGATGGGATTGGAACACACACCTCCTTGGATTATTAAACTAGTAATATAATCATTTCACAATTGACACAGATTAGGCTGAATTGAGCAACCACACAACTTTCACCAGACTGGAGTCTTCAATTCCACTGAATGGAGCCATCTTTCAGAGTGGGACATACTTATGAAAGGTACTGGCAGGGTACTTACACTGGCAGGGTAGCAAGCTGCAAATTGGACCTGGAGTCATTAGAAAAGTTTGCAGAATTTCCCAATTTACTGCATTTTCAGATGCAGGTTGACAGAAAGCACAGAGCAAGATTCAAAATTTGCAAGAATTGTTATTTATTTCAATTAAATACACATCAGCTCAGGTACACAAATATGATCCATTGACATATAGGTCTATTAATTAAAATTCTAACTCCCTTATGAGAATCACTTGCACACATATACAAATACTCACAATCAGGAGAAATATATGGGTGTTATGGGTGGAGGGAAACACCGGGAAAGCTGTGCAATAGTCAATGTTCATAGGATTTGCCTCGATGATTCTTATGCTGATCAGAACACTGCTTCTCAGGTCTCATTCTACAGATGCTTTTCCTTGTTTGTAAAAGGCACAGGGTGGCAGATTCACTTATAAAGGTCTCTGACTTATTAATTAAAGTCACAGCTTACAGGAACTAATGAGGGAAAAATAAACTGGTTTTCTGCAGGCTTATTGATTGTCTTGCAGAGAATAGGGGTAGCTTCTGAGGCTGTGGAGATCTAATGGCTTCTCTCTTCTTGTACAAAATCTCAAGCTGTTCAGCTACCTGAGAGCCAGTCACATAGTTGTTGGTTGGCAGAATACCTTTGTCACCAAATCACTCTTCATTAGTCGATAGGCTGAACAACTCTTTGTTGCCCACTCTTACACACAAGCCATGTATCCAGCTCCTCTACAAACCATTTACTACCACTTGAAGCAACAGTTGTGCAAACAGTATTTGCAAACGGTATCAGGTTACTTCTTTCAAAAAACTGCAGCAACCTTTAGCAATCCTTGGTTTTTAAAACAGTTTTTTTTACCCATTTCGGTACATGAACCCATTTTGGTACATGATCAAAAATATTAAAACATAAAATGGCATGGTCTTTAAGCTCATGTATAAATCTAAACTCATCAATAGCCTCAAAGTATTGTAAAGTCCTTCACAAACAACAACTCATGGTCAGGAACTGGTCAGAATACAAAATAGCAATTGATGCAGGAAGAAGGAAGGTTGATTCAGACTCTGAGCAAAAGCTTTGTTTTTTTCCAAACATTCTTTCACATCCATGTGACATCTTGACAGGATGATGGGGAATCATGCAGTAATGCAGCAGCCTGTTAGCACTTCAGTTCCAAAGAAGTATATGATTTTATTTCCCTCTGGAGATCCTACATTTTCCCGTGGGAGACTTCCAAGTTATTCACTTAGTTTGTATGAGTGTGGTGCCAAATGTAGTTCAGTTTATTGAATTCGAGAAGGAATGCTTCTGAATGAAGGCTGAAGAGTACTGAATGTACTGCCTGCACGGTGTGTGGAGGGGGGTTCAACTGAGGCAGTCAGAAGGGTATTGGATGACAATTTGGATCGAAGTAGTGTTCAAGGGTATGGGGAAAAGGTACAAAATTGACACCAGGTAGTGGTGGTTATTTGAATAGCCACTTTAGGCTTGTTGGGCTGGTTGACTCTCTCTGCATTGGAAGAATTCTGAATGGGTTTTGTTGGGATTTTTTGAGCACTTTGTGAGATTGCTGATTTAAGCAGCCAGCTGCTGGCCCTTGACTCACTCAATTGTTATTGTAGCTCTCAGGCCAAACCTGATGCATCACAGTGGCTCAGTGGTTAACACAGCTGCCTCACAGTGCCACAGGCCCAGGTTTGATTCCAGCCTCGGGCAACTGTCTATGTGGAGTTTGTACATTCTCTCTGTTTCTGCATGGGTTTCCTCCGGGCACTCCGGTTTCTTCCCACAGTCCAAAGATGTGCAGGTAGGGTGGACTGGTCATGCTAAAATGCCCATAGAGTTCAGGGAGTAGTATAGATTTGATGCATTAGACAGAGGAAATGTAGAGTCTAGGGAATGGGTCTGGCTAGGTCACTCTTCGGAGGGTTGGTGTGGACTTGATAAAAACGTGGACTGCAGGTGCTGGAAACCCGAGTCTGGATTAGAGTGATGTTGGAAAAACACAGGAGGTCTCCTTGGTTGGTGCGGACCTGTTGGGCCAGATAGCCTATTCCCACAAGGTAGGGATTCTATGATTCATTACCAAGGATACCAAGCCAAATTTCAGCTCTGACCTGATTAAGAAGCATTTCTGATGGACATTGTCACTTTTCTATTTTAATTTAAATATATCCTTTAATGTTTATGTAATCATTCTTACAATTTAATATGCTGATCCATTTTACAAACCCTCTGTAGAGCTGAAGGTGAGACATTCTGTAAAAATATATTGACTGGTATGATGAACTGGATTAGTGGTACTGGAAGAGCACAGCAGTTCAGGCAGCATCCAACGAGCAGCAAAATCAACGTTTCGGGCAAAAGCCCTTCATCAGGAATATTACCTGGTATGATGAACTCCTATTTTGAGTTATGTTTGTGCTGTAAGCCAGCATTCCGTGAAAATGGGAAAAAATAAGAATATAAGTTCTGAGGGCACATTTAACAGCTTCAAAATATTTGTCACATTGAATTCTGCTTTGTAATAGTGGCAGAGTATGCTGCAAGGATTCAAATTGGTCACTTCAGGATTACTGAAGAGAAGTTCAAAGGTGACAGGTAGGGGTAATGGAGTGACAGGTTGTGTATGTGTGAGAGTGAAAAACAGATTCCAAGTTGGGCTGTGTTGCTGTTAGCTCTGCTGCTAAAGGCAAGTGAGGTACAATGGTTCAGTTCAGTGAGGGTTCAGGAAAGTTCAAAGAGTACTGAAGGCCTCAAAAGAAGGTAATGGAATGAATTTCTTGAGACAATGGTGGAGACAGGTTCAGTCAGTGCCTCCTCAGTGAAAAAAGCTCTCCAGACTTGCATCAGACAGGTATAATCTCCCCTCTCAGTATCTCTTGGTGATGTTGTTTGCCACAATTGCTGTTCAGTACTGAGCTGTAAGCTCTGACATTTCAGAAATTATAGGAACTCCAGTGGCTTCTAACCACTCTTGTAACTTAAGAAGGTCCCTGTTGTTGGCTCAAGAACCGGTCAATTGTTCTTGCTGCCATTTTGAAGTGAGTCTTGTTTTTTCCCTATGGAGGTTTGGCTCTTGATGAAGAATGAAGGACATTTAGTAGTTATTTTATTTATTCTGGGAGCTGGATGTCACTGGCTGGTCAGCATTTATTGCCCATCCTTAGTTGCCCTTGCAAAGATGATAGTGAGCTTGAACAGTCCCCATGCTACAGGAGGAAACTGAAGGAATGGAGATATATTTCCAAGCCTGGATGGTGAGCGGCTTGGTTGGAAACTTAGAAGTGATGGTGTTCTCATGTATCTGTGCTCCTTGTCCTTCTAAATGGAAATGGTTGTTGGTTTGGAAGATGCTACCTAAGGATTTTTGGTGTATTTCTGCAGTGCATCTTGTAGTTAGAACACACTGAGTATCAGTGGTGGATGGATGTCATGCCAGTCATGCCAGCTGTTTTATCTCGGATGGTATTAAGCTTCTTGAACGTTGTTGGAGCTGCAATCATCCAGGCAAGTGAGGACAATTCCATTAAACTTCTGACTTGTAACTTGTAGATGGTGGCAGGTTTTGGGGAGTCAGTAGATGAGTCACTGCAATATTCCTAGTCTGACCAGCTGTTGTCACCACTGTATTTATATGGCAGTTGAGTTTCTGGTCAATGGTAACCCCCAGGATGTTGACAGTGGGGCATTCAGTGATGGCAATGTCATCAAATATCAAGGGGCAGTCGCTAGATCATCTCTTATTGGAGCTGGTCATTGGCATTTGTGTGGTGTAAATGTTACTTGACACTTGCCAGGCCAAGCCTGGATACTGTCCAGATCTTGTAGTATGTAAAACATGGACTGTGTCAGTATCTGAGGACTTGCAAATTGCATAAAACCTTGTGCAATTATCAGTTAACATTGCCACTTCTGACTTTATGAGGGACGGAAGGTCATTGAGGAAGCAGCTGAAGGTGGTTGGACCTCGGACACTACCTGGAGGAATCTTTAGATTAGATTAGATTACTTACAGTGTGGAAACAGGCCCTTCGGCCCAACAAGTCCACACCGCCCCGCCGAAGCGTAACCCACCCATACCCCTACATCTACCCCTTACCGAACACTACGGGCAATTTAGCATGGACAATTCACCTGACATGCACATCTTTTGGAGTGTGGGAGGAAACCGGAGCACCCGGAGGAAACCCACGCAGACACGGGGAGAACGTGCAAACTCCACACAGTCAGTCGCCTGAGGCGGGAATTGAACCCGGGTCTCCGGCGCTGTGAGGCAGCAGTGCTAACCACTGTGCCACCGTGGCGCCCACATCTCTGCAGAGATGTCCTGGATCTGAGATGACTGACCTCCAGCAATTACAACCATCTTCCAAAGTGACGGTATGATTCCAACCAGTGGGGAGTTTGCCTTCTAATATGCAGTGACTCCAGTTTTGTTAGTGGCCGGGACATTGTATTTCAGATGTGCTTCTATGAGTATGACTATGTCAGGTTGCTGCATGATAATCTGTGAGACAGCGCTCCCAATTTCAGCACTAGTCCCCAGATGTTAACAAGGAGGACCTTGCGGGGTCATGGCTGATCTTTTTGTAGACTCAGCTTCACTTACCTGCCTGTTCCTATAACCCTTAAGCCTTTTACTGCTCTTTATCTTAAAAACATTCAACGAGGTACCCTTCACTGCTTCACTGGACAGGGAGCTCCACAGATTTACAACCCTTTGGGTGAAGAAGTTCATCCTCAACTCAGTCCTAAATTTGCTCCCCTTTATTTTGAGGCTATGACCCTAGTTATAGTTTCAATTTCCCAATGGAAACAACCTACCTGCTTCTACCTTAATCTTATTCCCTTCATAATTGTATATATTTCTATAAGATCTCCCTCATTCTTCTAAATTCCAATGAGTATAGTCACACTGTACTCAATCTCTCCTCATAAGTGAACCCTCTCAACTCTGGAATCAATCCAGTGAACTCCTCTCCAACCCCTTCCAGTGCCAGTACATCCTTTCTTAAGTGAGGAAACCAAAACTGTACACAGTACTCCAGGTGTGGTCTCACCAGCACCCTATAGAGCTGCAGCATAAACACCTGTTTTTTAAGCTTCTACCCTCTAGCATTGAAGAACAATATTCTATTTGCCTTCTTAATTACCTGCTGCACCTGCAAACCACCTTTTTGTGATATATGCACAGAGATACCCAGGTCCCTCTGCAGAGGAGCATGTTGCATTGTTTACTGTTTAAATAATAATCTATTTTGATGTTATTCTTATCAAAATGGGTGACATCACATTTAACAACATTGTACTCCATCTGCCAGACTCCTGCCCACTCACTTAACATATTTACATCTCTCTGCATACTCTGCTCTATCCCTCATTTTAGTGACACCTGCAAACTTTGACACACTACACTTGGTCTCCAACTCCAAATCATCTATGTAAATAGTGAACAGTTGCAGTCCCAACACTGATGAATGAACTAGAAAACACCCATTTATCCCCTCTCTTTGCTTTCTGTTCGTTAACCAATCTTCTATCCATAATACTGTGCACCTTTACCTTATGCAGCAGACTTTTGTGCAGCACTTTGTTGAATGCCTTCCAGAAATCTAGATACACCACATTTACCAGTTCCCCATTGTCCACCATGCTCATAATGTTCTCAAAGCCAACAGAACTGTTTCTGCCATTACCTTTTCTGGTGCCTGGTTGGAAACCAACTGGTTCATCCAGTTTCATTTCTTTGTTGAGACTTTGTGGCAATTGATACAATGATAGGCCATTTCAGAAGGTAGTTATTATGGCTCTGGGAGTAACATTTTGGCCAGACCTAGTGAGGATGGCAGATTTCCTTTCCTAAATTACATTAGTGAGTCATCTGGGTTTTTCCCAACAGTTGACAATGGTTTCATGGTCATCAGTAGATTCTTAATTCCAGATTAGCACTGCTGCCTCATAGCACCAGGGTCCCAGGTTCGATTCCAACCTTGGGTGAATGTGTGGAGCTTTCACATTCCCCCCGTGTCTGCATGGGTTTCCTCCGCGTGCTCCGGTTTCCCCCCACAGTCCAAAGGTGTGCAGGTCAGGTGAATTGGCTATGCTAAATTGCCCATAGCGTTAGCTGCATTAGTCAGAGGGAAATGGGTCTGGGTGGGTTACTCTCCGGAGGGTCGGTGTGGACTTGTTTGGCTGAAGGGCCAGTTTCCATGCTGTAGGGAATCTAATCTAATCTAATCTGCCATAGCAGGATTCCCCAGAATATTGTTATTAACAGCCTAGCGATGATACCACTGGGCCATTGCCTCCTTGATTGGTCAGGTGGTCTCCAATGGAAGCAGTTTAAGAAATGTCACAATACATTATTATTTGAACAGAGTTTGTTCAGGTCAATGGCATTTCCTCACTCCAGTCGGTAGGGTAGGTGAACAAGTTAAAACATCCTTTACATCAGTTTTATTCAACCAAAGAACATTGAACTATAAATCTTTCTACAATTAATTATTTTGCAATCTAATAATTTAATTTAAATGAGAATGTTATCATGGAAAATGTATTTAGGCAGGATGTATTCATTGTAATGGTCATATTTCACAACCAATGGAACAAGTAAACATTGAAGGATTTTTCAGTCTCGATGATGTAATCTGCTGGGATGAAGAAATAATTGCAGATGGTTTTTGAATTTTAGTCTTTGGATTTTAATCAAATTCCTCACAAGGCCAGACTTGCTCCCAGGTGAATACATTGGATATACCAGCATCAATTGTACAGAATGAATAAAAGCACTGTAAATATTGCAAAATACTACCAGATCAGACCAGAATCACAGAACGACCAAAGAAAGAGGCAATTCAGCCTATTGTGTCTGCACCAGCTCTTCAATTGAACTTCATTAGCTCATGCCAATCTCTCAGCCTTTTCCCATATCCTTCTACACTATTTCTATCCAAAGAATCACCCAGTACCCTCTTGAATGCATCAACCTGCCTCCATCACAATTCCAGGCAGTGCATTCCATCATCTAACTACTCGCTGAGTGAAAATGTTTTTCTTGTAACACACTTGCTTCTTTTACGGATTACTTTAAATTCACCCCATCTCAATCTTATTCCTTTTATAAGGTTTCTCTGTATCTACTCTGTCCAGCCAGCTCATAATTTTAAAATCCTCAATCAGATCTCCCTTTAGCCTCCTTCTCTCCAAAGAAAAATAGTCCCAGCCTCTCAAACTGCCCTTATAATTGAAATTTATCATCCCTGGAACCATTCTTGCAAATCACTTCTACATTCTCTGCAATGCATTTAAATTCTTCCTATAATGTGGTGCCTAGAAATGTACACAATCCTCCAGCTGAGGTTGAATATTTGTATCATCGACAGTCACAGGTGAGGTGCCAGAAGACTGGAGGTTGGTTAACGTGGTGCCACTGTTTAAGAAGGGTGGTAAGGACAAGCCAGGGAACTATAGACCGGTGAGCCTGACCTCGGTGGTGGGCAAGTTGTTGGAGGGAATCCTGAGGGGCAGGATGTACATGAATTTGGAAAGGCAAGGACTGATTAGGGATAGTCAACATGACTTTGTGCATGGGAAATCATGTCTCACAAACAAAGAGAATTGATGAGAGTGGTAGATTTGGATCTATATGGATTTCAGTAAGGCATTCGACAAGGTTCCCCATGGGAGTCTGGTTAGCAAGGTTAGATCTTATGGAATACAGGGAGAACTAGCCATTTGGATACAGAACTGGCTAAAGGTAGGAGACAGAGGGTGGTGGTGGAGGGTTGTTTTTCAGACTGGAGGCCCCTGACCAATAGAGTGCTACAAGGTTCGGTGCTGGGTCCTCTGCTTCTCATAATTTACATGAATGATTTGGATATGAGCTTAAGAGGTATAGTCAGTAAGTTTGCAGATGACACCAAAGTTGTTACCCGAGGGTAACAATGCATCAAGCAAGGGGGAGAGGTTGAGAAAGAGAGTCCTTCAAGATAATCTCATCCAGTGCAGGAATTGAATTCACACTGGTGTCATCATTCTGCATCGCAAACCAACCATTCAGCCAACTGAGCTAACCAACCCTTAATAGCACATTGGCTGGTATTTGAGGCGTTTTCTATTTCCTCATTAATACTTTGTCTTTTAAATAATAACACTTGGACATTGCTTCTGATTCAATTTTTGAGTAGTCTGTTTGACACAACTCAATTCAGGATTCATTTGTTGCATTTCTATTAAAGAAAGAGGTAAACATTCAGCCATATTTACTTTTCCTTCATTCTTTTGAGTTTTTCTTTAAAACAGTATCAAAAACTGAAACTCCAAGTCATCTTTTTCATAGACCCCACTTCATCTTTTCTATGAGCCTGAGATCTAGTCACAACACAATTAAAGGTATTACAGGATGTTCCTCCTGTAGCATCTGTATCTTTTACTTCTACTTTTTTTCCCCACTATCTAAGGTGAGGTCAATATTTTTGAATCTGCCAGGTCATTCCCCAAGATAAGATTAATTTATTTCATTAAGATTTAGTTCATTGTTCTAATCAAGTTTTTTCCAAAAAACAAGACTCTCTTTAGTCCATCTGTTTAATGAGACAGATTTATAACACCAATCTATACCTCCAATTAATATTTTCCTTGTCATTAAAGTCTCAAAAATAGCATCATTAGTCTTGCAATTCTGACTGACTTCTTCCATTGTACCTTTTCTGCTTTATTTCCTTGTTTTGAAGCAGAACAAAATACCTCTCCCACTGAGATAAATACTGAGAACCTGAAATGTTTTGATTCTCTTTATTAATAATCAAGAAAGAATTTTAAGAAAGAATTAAGCAAAGAAAAGTCATATTAGACTTAGAATGTTAACACTGCTTCCCCCTCCTCAGATACTGCGGGATCTGTTGGGTTTCTCCAGAATTCTCCATTTTATTTAAGAGTTTTCTTGACTGTCCGTTTTCTCTCCCTTTTCAGTAGATTCTATGGAAAGACGTTCCCTTTTCATTTCTCTTTTTCTATCTAAATTAAGACTTTTCATTTCTAATAGAAACTTAGCTAATTCTAGTGGATGATACAAAAGGTTTGGGCTTCCCTCCTTTACGTCTGAATGCTGGATAATTGCTTTAATTTTTTTATCCATACAAGAACTTTTAATTTACTTGCTAGCTGTCTTAGGTTAATCTTAGTTAAAGCTGTGAAATAATCTACTGTTATGTCATTTACTCCCAGAAACCTCTTAAGAACACTCAGAGCCATTTTCAAAGTCCAAACCATAGAATACACTTCACCAGAAGTCTCCATTTTTACATCCAGAACCTCACATGATGCTTCTTTAAAAGATCTCTCTTAAATTCAATAAATTCATGTTCTGCAAGAGCCACCATAGTTGTGATTCCAGCTGATGGTAATAATGAACAGGTCAGATTGTAGAACTGAACTTGACCTGATATATCAGACGTGTTTTTTTGCAGTTGAATACTTAGTGGTGGTTAGTCACTGAAACATATTCATGCAAGATTATAGGTGTTCTTTAACAACAGCACATAAGTTATTAGACAAAAGAAGGTTTCTTTTTTAAAATCCAATGATATATATAAAAGAAAGACCTTATCATAAACATCAAAACAGTGTTGAAGCTTGTTTCCCAACAATATCCATTGCAGAGACCTCAATTCTCGAAAAAGACCATGACTCAATTTTTTAAAAAAATCTTTATTTTAATAACTGTTCCCAGTTGTTTTACATGAACGGCAAAAACAATTTTACAATTCCTTTCTAAGTCTGCTGGCATGAACATATCACATTTCTGATGGCCTCAACTTTTTCAGTTCTTACAGTTTCAAGATTTCTATATAAACTCTCCTGGTTTGGAAGCTCACAGACTAGAAGCCACTTCTGCTGAAGTCACTGCTTTCTCCTGAGCTGATAATTCTCCTGCTACAAGAGAAAACAAAAACTGTTCTACCTTCTGAAATGAGCCCTAGGGTTCTTCAAAATGAAAACTTTAAAATTTCTGTTCAGAAGTCAAATGAAACTAACCATCTCACAGCATTTACTCTGCCTGTCAAAGACCTAACAGTATGGACATTTTATCCATTAACACTACAGTGCTCTACTAGGTAGTTAGCTGAAGTTATATGCTGTCGTAGACATGAAGCATTTAAGTCATAGTCCAAACGACTTAAACCCATTTACCTCTTGTTGTTTAAAAAAGGTCCATATTCCAGAAACAAAAACAAAAACAATGTATTAAACACACTTATCACAAGGATCAACCAAACATAACAACCCAAAACAAAGCATTGATTGGCCATTGTATCTGAACAACCGAACATTATAAGAAAGTTCGGGACCAATTGACTGTCAGAAACAGACAGCAAAGGATAGGCCAACTTTATAATTGGACTGTAGAGGTTCAAGTGACTGTTATAACTGGACCACAGGGGATTGTCAAAGCTTTATAATTGAATAGGTTAAGGTCAACCAACTATTATAACTGGACAGTAGTAGATAGAGGATTGACTGACAATTAGAACTGCATATTACAGGATTAATGGATTGTTAAAACTGGACAGTATATGGATTAGCTGATTGTTATCATAAACAGAAGCAGGCTACAACTGGACAGCAGAGGATTGATCAAACATTATTACAGGACAATAGAAAATCAACCAACCAATGTAGCCAGTCATTATAGAATCAACTGTCTGACATAAATGGACAATATAGGATTGATCAGCAGTTATAACTGGACATAGTTGATCTAATGATTAGACTTAGTAGACAGACAGTCGAGGAATGTTTGATCTTTATAACTGGAGAGTAGCGAATCTCTCTACCTCTGTAACTAGACAGAAGAGGATTAACCATCTATTACAATTGAACAATAGGAATTCAACCAGCAAATACAATCAGACAGTGATGGAGTGAGAGATCATTACAACTGGACATTTAAGGGCCGACAGTCTGCATTAACTGGACAGTAATGGATCATATGATAATTATAACCAAACAGTGGAGGATTGAATATTTTTTATAACTGGACATTTGAGTGTCCATTATCTATTATAACTGGACAGTAAAGAATCGACTGATCATTTGAAAAAAATGGAGATGGAATATAATGGGGAAGATATGAGGTTATACACTTCAGCAGGAAGAATAAAAAAACTGAATCTTATTTAAATTCAGAAAGGCTGTAGAAAGCTGCATTGTTAGAGGGATTTGGGAGATTTTGTGGATAAATTATGAAAAGCTAGCATGCAAATTAAATGGGTATTAAGGAAAGCAAATGAAATGTTAACCACCATTTCAAAGAGAATGCATTGTGAAAATAGGGAGGTTGATTTAAAACTGTACAAGGCACTAGCCAGACCACTGTTCTGGTCCCCTTATTTAAGAAAAGGGATTGGAAAAGGTTCACTAGTTGGATTGTAGTTATAGAGGAATGTTCTTACGAGGAGTGTTTGAGTAGGTTGGTCTTATTCTCAGTTAAAAATCACACAACACCAGGTTATAGTCCAACAGGTTTAATTGGAAGCACACTAGCTTTTGGAGCGTCGCTCCTTCATCAGGTGATAGTCGAGGAATCAATCCTAACACACAGAATTTATAGCAAAAATTTACAGTGTGATGTAACTGAAATTATACATTGAAAAATACCTTGATTGTCTGTTGAGTCTTTCATCTGTTTGAATACCATGATTGTTTCACTTCTTTCATGTGTAAATCACAAAACCTTTTTTTAAAAGTTGCATTCTCAGGTTAGCTGTAACAATGGGTGATAGCTAGACAATATGTTGAAGGTGTTAGCCCCCTGTGTTCTCTGTCTATGTCATGATGTTTAGATTGATCCTAATCTAAAAAGTGAGATAACAGAGTCTTACATGAATTCATGCAGTTTTTAAGCAAAGTACAATGTAACTCTGCAAGTACAAATTCACCTCACAAAATACATGTGTGCATGTGGGTTTTTGTCTGTGTGTGTGTCTGTCTGTCTGTCTGTCTGGGTTGGGAGTAGTGAGTGTAGAGTGTCTTAAGTCTGTGAGGGAGTGCATGTGCGAGTGTGGGAATGTGTATGCGTGTCTGGGGTGGGAGGTTGTGAGTGTCTGTGAGGGAATGTGTATGTGTGTGTGCATGAGTGTAGAGTGGTCTAAGTCTTTGAGAGGATTCCTGTGGGAGTGTGTGTGTCTGTAAGGGTGTGTGTGGGTGTCTGTGTGCGTGCCTGTGTATATGTGTGTCCGTGTATATGCATGTATAGGAGGTATAGGAGTGCCTCTGTGTGTGTGTGTGTGTGTGTGTGTGTGTGTGTAGGAGTGTCTGTGTATGTATAGTGCAATGGTGGTCACCTGTAATGTGACAGGAACCCAAGGTCCTGGTTGAGGCCCTCCATATGGGAGGCAAGGATGCCCTGAGGCTTGGTACATTGGGGAAACTGAGCAAAGGCTACGACAACGGATGAATGGGCACTGCACAACAATCAACAGACAGGAGGGTTCCCTCCCAGTTGGGAAACACTTCAGCAGTCCAGGACATTTGACCTCGGACCTTCGGGTGACCATCATCCAAGGTGGACCTTTGGACAGGCAGCAGCAAAAAGTGGCCATGCAGGGGCTGATAGCTAAGTTCGGTACCCATAGGGAGGGCCTCAACCGAGACCTTGGGTTCATCCTATACACACATACACACAGACACACATATACACAGACACGCACATACACACACCCTTACAGGCAGACACTCTCCCAAACTCACACAGGCAACCTCTCAGAGACTTAGACCACTCTACACTCATGCACACACACATACAATCTCTCTCACAGACACTCACAACCCCCCACCCCAGACATGCAAACACACTGCCACACTCACACATGCACCCCCTCACAGACTTAAGACACTACACACACACACACACACACACACACGCACACACACGCACACACACACAAAGACCCACATGCACACATATATTTTGTGTGAATTTGTACTTGCAGAGTTACATTACACTTTGCTCAAAAACTGCATGAATTCATGTAAAACTCTGTTATCTCACCTTTTAGATTAGAATCAATCTCAACATCATGGCATAGACAGAGAACACAGGGGGCTAACACCTTCAACATATTGTCTTGCTATCACCCATTGTTACAGCTAACCTGAGAATGCAACTTTAAACAAAAGTTTTTGTGATTTACACATGAAAGAAGTGAAACAATCATGGTATTCAAACAGATGAAAGACTCTACAGATTCTCAAGGTATTTTTCAATGTATAATTTCAGTTACATCACACTGTAAATTTTTGCTATAAATTCTGTGTTAGGATTGAGTCCTCGACTATCACCTGATGAAGGAGCGACACTCCGAAAGCTAGTGTGCTTCCAATTAAACCTGTTGGACTATAACCTGGTGTTGTGTGATTTTTAACTTTGTACACCCCAGCCCAACACTGGCATCTCCAAATCGGTCTTATTCTCATTGAAGTTTAGGAGAACGAGAGGTAATCATATTGAAACATGCAAGATTATTTGGGAACTTGACAGGGATTGTTTCCCTGAGAGAGTCTAGGTTCAGAGGGCAGAGTTATATTTCAGAGTTATAAATTGCCCTTTTCGGACAGAGAGGAAGACGAATTACTTCTCTGGACGGGAAATAAACCAATGTCATTCTTTACAGCAGAGGTCTGTCAAAGTTGAATCTACTGTGCCTGCAGTGAAGTTGAATTTCACCCCTAGTACCTTTGAGGTACTTGAACTAGGCCCACTTAATCTAGGCATTATCTGGCTATTCTAATTAAAGTGAAACCTAACTGACCGATTGCAGTTTAAATGTCAGATGCAAGTTCCCATGGGGATCTGCAGATAACTAATGTCACCAGAAAAAGGGACTCAGAATATGGAAAAAATGGTAGCTGCATTAACATCAGTAAAACACAATGAACATTTGAAAGCAAGGCATTAAGTAACTAGAGTTTTGTGGCGTGACTGAAGGAGAAGATCAGTGCTGTAGAAAATAGCTCATTTACAGATAAACACATTTAAACTGCCGTTCTTTTCTACCTATTTTTGAATTAAGTTTAGTTTCATTTATATTTTTGTGTTATTCCATTTATTATGCTGAGCTGGACATTTTAAATCTCCTAAATCCGTGAGCTGGATCAGATATGTTGCTCCATTTTGATGAGTTTAAATCATATTTACTGTTTGACTCCAGCTCAATTTGAACATTTACGAGAAACAGAAGGAGAGCATTATCTCTGTACAGGGTGTGATCAGGTTGACACATTAAGTTAGAGAGAAGTCTTGGAAAATACCCAAAATACCTATTCATCTCTTAATACATATTTCTTTTCAAATTCATGTTCAAAATTTGTTGAGTTTAACTCTTTGCGATTGAATTAAAAATGCAAAAGATATTCACTCCAACATTTTTGTTCTCAAATTCAACTCCTTTCTTCTGTGATAAAGGTAAAATACTGCGGATGTTATAAATCTGAAACAAATACAGAAAATGGAGAGTCATACCAGACTTGAAATGTTACCTCGGTTTCTCTCTCCTCAGATGCTGCCAGACCTGTTGAGTTCCTCTGTGTTTGTTTCCTTTGTTCTATATATAAACAATCAGACTCATTAACAGACTGGGTAATGAATGCTACAGTTCAGATGACATCACCCAGGGCAGTACAGTGTAAATGTAACACCAAAGACTGACTCAGAATATGGGCAATTTTACTGAATGATCCTGATGAAGGTCTTTTAACAAATTGTCTGATCAGTGGGACGTATGCTTCTGTACTTAGATGTTAGTTTTTCTTTTTCCAGTGTGGGTGAGCTGCCATCAAAAAGGCTGATGGGTCAAACCCTGGTTGGTCAGCTGCAAGTGAGATGCCAAATGAGCTCTGTTCTTCTCCTGTTTTAGGGGCCCCTTAACTCCCCTCCTTATTCCCTTCTAATACTCAATATGTTTTGTTGAGCGTATTTGCAATCAATTTGGGGTCCAACAGAATAGAACAATGCTCTGGAGACCATTCTGTCCATTAAGTATATCTTTCAAAGAGAAACCCACTGCCTCAGGCCATTCTTGCTGTATACTATTTCTCCCAGTATTTGTCCAATTTACTTTTGAAATCTATATCTGCACAATAGAAGGAAGGGTGTTCATTCCAAATCCTAAACGCACTCTGTAAACATGTTTCCTCATGTAACTTCTTCTAGTTTTGCAAATCAACTTAAATTAAGTTAAATTTGGGCCATTTGATTAACAAGGCTTCTGCAACAGTTTTTACTTTTTCTACCTACACAGGTCATAGTTGTAAAAGCCTCCATCAAATTCTCAGTATTGTAGGCTCTTAGCAGAGCAAGAGTAGAGTGGTGCTGGAAAAGCACAGCAGGTCAGGCAGCAGTCTAATCTCCAGCATCTGCAGTACCACCTCCACCTCTTAGGAGAGCAAGGCCAACTTCTCTATAATCTGTCACCCCTGCAACACTTCTAGTAAATCTCTTCTGCACTCTCTTCAAAGACCAGAATTGGAAACTGTAATCACAATGGGGTTGTGTTATATAGGTTTAGCAGAAGTTATTCACTTTTGTTGTCCTTGCCTCTATTTATAAATCCATTTAAAACTCCATTTTTTAGTTTGATATATGTTTGGATTTCCTTTGGGTTGGTGATGTCATCTCTGGTGGTGATATCATTTCCCATGGTAATGTCATTTCCTGTTCTTTTTCTCAGTGGGTGGTAAATGAGATCCAAGACAATGTGTTTGTTGATAGAGTTCCAGTGGGAATGCCATGCTTCTAGGAATGCTCATGCATGTCTCTGTTTGGCTTGTCCGAGGATGGATGTGTTGTCCCAGTCAAAGTGGTGTCCATCCTCATCTGTATGAAAGGATACTAGTGAAGGTGGGTTATGTTGTTTTTGGCCAGTTGATCTTCATGTATCTGGACATGTTTTGTCTGCTTGTTTGGGTTTTTTGCCAAGATATCAGCAGACTGTGTTCATTGAGTACCCATTCTTTTTGAATTTACTGTATAGGTGATTTTCCTCTGCTCTGCATAGTTCCTCTGTGCTGCAGTGTGTAGTGGCTCACTGAAATAATGTTCTAATGCAGCTTTGCTTATGGATGTTGGGATGATTGCAGTGTATTCAAAAAGACATCTAGAAACCCTTGCCACTTTTCCCTACATCAAAGACATCTCGGAAATGACTGCCAGACTACTCAGACCCCTTGGCATCATGGTAGCCCACAATACACCAACACACTAAAACAGCAGCTAATGAACTTGAAAGACCCTATACAGACAACAAGAAAAACTAATGTCATTTACAAAATACCTCGCAAGAACTGTAGCAAACACTACATTGGACAAACAGGCAGAAAACTAGCCACCAGGATACGTGAACATCAAATATCCACAAAACAATATGACCCACTCCCACTAGTATCCTTAATATGGATGAGGAAGAATACTACTTTGACTGGGATAACATATCCATCCTCGGACAAGCCAAACAGAGACACACACAAGAATTCCTAGAAGCATGGCATTCCAAATGGAACTTTATCAATAAACACATTGACATGGATCCCATTTACCACTCACTGTGATACAGAACAGGAAATGACATCATATTAGGAAATGTTGTCACCACAGGAAATGACATCACCAATCTAAGGAAACCCAAACATATATAAATAGAAAGTGGACTACACCACCAGTGCTTCATTCGGAGGCTCACTGAAGATATTATCTGAAAATAAACCTTCCAGCTCAGTGAGCAAACCTACATCCATAACCTCAAACTGAGCTTCAAATCTTCTCAAAACTTGCCAAGTGAATACTGTTTTGTATCCCAGTGACACATATAAGTGTGAGCATCAGCTGAGTACAGGACTGGTCCTGTGTGAATGGTTGTATATTGAGCCATATTTCCAGAACACCCTCCACCCCAACCCCCTGCCCCATATCCAATCCTCTTCATGTATGACCCAACCTAACAAAAGTAGCTAAAAATTGAATTTGAAGTAACTCCACTGATACTCCTCTTTTTTTATCTGTCAGCCAGGGATACCTGATTAGATCGGATTAACAGTCCCATTTAAAGAACTCATATTCTATGAGGTCCATCTGGCTGATCTTATTACAATCACTATAGAATGGAGTCATACATCACAGACTATTTTTATTTGCTAACAGTGTAGATGCATATTACACCAGAAATTGTTTGAATGAGACACCATACGACACATAGAAGCAGAGGTAGACCATCGAGCTAGTGGACTCTCCTCATCCAATGAGATCACATATGATTTGATAATCTCCAATTCCACTTTCCTACTTTTTTGTCATAACCCTTGAATCCCTTATTGATTAAACATCCGTGTATCTCAGTTTGAATATACTTAATGACCCAGATTCTATAACCCTCTGCTGTAAAGAATTCCATAGATTCACAGCCCTCTGAGACAAGGAATTCCTTCTCATTGCCCTTTTGAATGTGTGACTCCTTATTCTGAAGTTTTGTCCTGTGGTCTCAGATTCTCCCACTAGGGGAGCACCCTTTCCACATCTACTCTGTCAGGTCCCCTGAGAAGCTTGCATGCCTCAAGAATATCAGCAGATTTTCCACTCATCCAAATTTCAGCAAACTCATGGAGAAAGTGAGGACTGCAGATGCTGGGGATCAGAGTCGAAAATTGTGGTGCTGAAAGAGCACAGCCAGTCAGGCAGCATCTGAGGAGGAGGAGAATTGACATTTTGAGCATAAACTCCTGCTGAAGAGCTTATGCTCGAAACATCGACTCTCCTGCTCCTCCAATGCTGCCTGACCAGCTATGGTTTTCCAGCACCAAACTTTTCAACTCTTCAGCAAACTCATGCCAAGCAATAAACCCGATGTGTCCTACCCTGTACCCTGAGCTCCCTCTGGAACCCAGAGGTGTCGATTTTCAAACTAAATGAATACTTTGGAATCCTTGCTAAGTGGCAGAACTTGGCTGGCAAGATATCAAGGTGAGGAGAAATATTCTGGAGGTGAGCCTGTGAGTTAATTGCACAGTAAACATCCAAGAATCATTGCACATTATCTCTATGGTTGAACCAAGCATTTGCTGCAGGGTTTTAGGGACAGTCAGACTAATCAACTCCTGGGAAAAGTGAGGAAGGAGATTAAGGATCAAAGAAAGAATGAGACAGATTACATAACACCTTTAATAACATGATGCCTGTTTTCATATTAAAATACTGCAGATCATGAACATGCACCAAAGTGAGTGAGGAAAGTGATCAGTGGAACTTTAATTTCATGCACAAACATTGTTGAGTATTATCAACTCACTCAGGTATTTTGCGAGACATCATTAAAATGGTGCTTGTTAGGAATCAAATAGGACTTGGACAGAGTTCAGACAGACAGCATTATCACCACCATCCATTACTCACTGACATTAATTATTCTGCTCATTCATTAATTCCAGTCTTTCTTAACGCCCAGAGACTAATTGTATCCATCAGCACAAAATTTTAAAAATGATTCAGCAAACATCTTTCCCCTGATACGATTGTGGTCTGAACTTCTGACCAGATCCAGGTAACAATAAGAAAATTGACAATTACTTGAGTCACTCTGCTAGATACAAAGTCCCAGTTCCCAATGTCACACTGCTAAATAGTGTCCCAATTTCCTGTGTTACTCTCTTAGAGATAGTGGATGAATTCCCAATGTCCCACTGCTGCAGTATTCCATTTTCCTGCATTAGCCTGTTTGGTATACTATCCCAGTTGTCTGTGTTAGACACTTTGAGATAAAGTGCCCCAGTTTCCTATGTTAGTCTGATGGATACATTGTCACAGTTTCCTGGGTCAGTTTGTTCAATATTGTATCCCAGTTACCTGTGTTACTCTGTTAAATATTGTGTCTGAGCTTCCTGTGGTACTCAAATAAAGAGGACCAAGGTGGTTGTAATACTGTCTTAGAGACAGTTTCCAGTTTCCTGTATTACTCTGTTAGAGAGGACAGAAGCTTACAGGGGTCAATGCAGCACTGACATGTGCAGCATAATCAGATAAGAAGTCTGGTAAGATCTATCTTGACTCTGGGAACAATTCACTCTTTCCTTTACTTTTCAGACAAGTGGTGTGGCTGGTTTCTCCCTAGGCATCAGTGAGCTGTCAATTAAGGAGGATTATTGCTAGTTAAACACATTGTTAATGACTCAACTCACCTCATTAGTACTCAGCTTTCTATTTTGCTAAACTCGTCAAATTAAATGAGACATGGGGAAAATTCAGCCTGGACACCATGGTGGGTAACTGGTGAATGGAACTTACAACATGGATGTTGTTCAGAACAGGCAGCATCAGACCAAATTGCTGCTCAAGACATGATCCATGTGCATCAGCAGCATGCATCCCTATTATACAGACTCTGGCATCCAGCATCTGCCAACCTCTCATGAGCACCTCTCCAATACATTGGCAGTGACTTATACAAGCACAGACGGGCATTGTAGGGTACACTGGCAGCCAGCATTGAAAAGCTACAGCAGAAACACTGTTGTGCATGGTCATGCTGCTAGGTCAAGGATTGGAGCAGGCTGCATCTCAGATCTGCTCTTGACATTCTTAGTGTCTTCTCACTTTGCACTTGACTGCACTCATGCCTTGCCGTGCTGTGCCAATTGCTACAGTCGCACAACTAGGCAAATTCTCTGATTGGTCAGCTGCCCTCAGTCAAGGGGGCCCATGTTACTGTCCAGCAGTGGGCTATGTCAATCTCCCCAATTGTCCCATTACTCTATTAGCTGGTGTACCCTTCACTTTCCTTTGTTACTCTATTAGATGCAGTTTTCTGGTTTTCCGTGTTACCTTGTTGAATACAGTGTAGTAAATTTGCTAAATTAAACAAATAAACTAAATGTAGATGTATGCCAGATGCAGTATAACGTGGCAAAATGTGAAGTTATACACATCTCCGTGAAGCTTACAAAGGAAGAGAATTACTGATTACAGGGTCAGCACCTCAACAATTCTGTGGAGTTATCAGGGAACAGGTGGATGGAGAGCTGTGATCCTGATGGGATCTAGATCCCAGTGATGGCACTCGATGAGCTTTTGAAACCAGGAGTCCAAGTAGCAGGCAAGGCCCCTGCACTGCATTCAGATCTGTCAGAACCAGAATGAAAGTTATGCCACTGGCCAGTCAGACACTGCACCACAGTACTTTCTACAGGTGATATTTTGGGTGGTACGGTTGTACAAGGAGACTTCTGTTCAGTTGATCAATAGTAACCCCTAGGAGTTTAATAGTGAGGGATTCAGTGATGGTAATACCATTGACTGTCATAGGATGATGGTTAGATTTTCCCTTACTGGAGATGGTCATTGCTTGGCATTTGTGTGGCGTGATTGTTGCTTGCTTCTTGTCAGGCTTAGCCTTGAAATTGTTCAAATGTTGTTGCAGTTCAATATTGACTGCTTCAATATCTGACAGTGAATGGTACAGAAACATTGTGCAATCATCAGCGAACATTTCCACTTCTGACCTAATGATAGAGGGAAGGTCACTGATGAAGCAGCTGAAGATGGTTAGGCCTAGGACACGGCCTTGAGGAACTCCTGCAGAGATATCCTGCAGCTGAGGCTTCTGACTTCTACTAAACACAACCATCTTTTTGTCTGGTATGACTCCAATTAGCTGAAAGTTTTCTCCTGACTCCAGTTTTGCTAAGATTCCTTTAAAACACACTTAGTCAAAAGCAGCTGTGATGTCAAGGTCAGTCACTGTCACCTCACCTCTGAAATTTAGCTCTTTAGTCCATGTTTGAACAAGGCTATAATGAATTCAGGAGCTGAATGGCCCTGACAGAACATAAACTGGGTCAATTAGCAGATTGTTGCTCAGCAAGGGCTACTTGATAGCACTGTTCAGCACTTTATTGATGATCGAGAGTAGACTGATGAGGCAGTTATCGGCCAAGTTGGATTTAATCTGGTTTTTGTTAACAGGACATATCTGGGCAATCTTCCACATTGTTGGGTAGATACCAGTGATGTACCTGTACTGGAACAGCTTGGCTGGAGGAGCAGCAAGTCCTGGAGCATAAGTCTTTAGTACTATTGCCAGAATATTATCAGGCCCTGTAGCCTTTGCAGTATCGAGTGGCTCCAACTTCTTCTGAAATTCATGTGGAGTGAAAACGAATTGGTATCTATAATGCTGGGGACACTGAAGAGGCTGACATTGATCACCCACTCAGCACTTCTGAAAGAAGATTGCTGCGAATCCTTCAGCCTGATCTTTTACACTGATGTGCTAAATTGCACGATCATTGAGGATGGTGATATTTGTGGGGAGGCCCTCTCCAAGGAGTTGTTTAATTGTGCACCAACCTTCAGGACTGGATGTGGCAGGACTGCAGAGCTTTGATCTGGACTATTGATTGTGGGATTGTTCAGTTCTGTCTGTCATTTCCTGTTTATGCTGTTCAGGATGCAGGTACTTCTGTTGTGTAATTGCAACCATCCTATTACCATTTATATCGATGTGCATTGATAATTCATTGACTCCATGCATAATTACACAAAGCCTTTAAATTAGATTCACTACAGTATGGAAACAGGCCCTTTGGCCCAACAAGTCCACACCAACCATCCGAAGAGCAACCACCCAGACCTGTTCCCCTACCCAACATCCACCCCTGACTAACGCACTTAACATTATGGGCAATTTAACATGGTCAATTCACCTGACCAGTACACCTTTGGAGGAAACCGTAGCACCCGGAGGAAACCCATGCAGACATGGGGAGAACATGCAAACTCCACACAGACAGTCACTCAATATAGGAATAGAACCCAGGTCTCTGGTGCTGTGAGGCACCAGTGCTAACCACTGAGCCACCGTGCCACCCCAATTAAAAGCAAGATCCTCTTGTCCTGATTTTTTCAACTCAATCACACCATGGATAAAGCACTAGAGACAGTGGTGTAAGCAAGTCATTGTTGGCAGTCACATTTAAAACTTCCTGGTTGAGCAGTAATGAGAGCTTGTGCCTGCAGCGGTCTCATGGCTAGCAATGCCGACAGGCCTGCCTGATGATGATTTCCAATCTTATCATGGTGGCTGTGGAATTGTAATTCATTGAATTAAATAAAGATCTCAGTAAAAGTGACCACGAAACTATGTCTGAAAACTAGCCTCAGTCACTCACGGTCTTTGGGGAAGGAAATCCATTGTCGTGGCATGGACAGTTGGTCTATATTATACGTGACTCCAGATCTGCTGAGATGTTCTTGACAGTTCAACTGGGTTTTCGCCAGGCTCCCATTAACAACACTTTTTAAATTCATGGGAACACCGCCACATTCAACTTCCTCATCAATTCACGCACCACCCTGACCTGGGGATGTATATCTATTCCTTTATTATCACTGGGTTGAAATCCTGGAACTTCAACCCTAAAACATTGTTGGTGTCCCTATATCAGTCCAAGATGGCAGTTCATGACCGTCACCTTGTGCTGGACCTAATCCTAAGGAATTAAGCTGGTCAAAACTGGTTGAAGTTCAGTGAGCGAGCATTTTAAGTATTTGACCATTACCTTGTGGGCTTCAAAGTCATTATGGAAAGGCTTATTGATAATGTGTCTAAACGGGGGAAGGTGTATTTCAATATTATCAAACAGGATCTGGCAAACATAGACTGGGAGCAGTTACTTGCAGGTAAATCTAAGTTTGGAAAATTGAAGTCCTATAAAAATATAGTATAGTTAGCATTCAGGACCCTGGCATTCCTCTAAGTGTAAAAGGCAAGAGCGACGAGTCCAGGGAACTCTAGATGACAAAGACGATCAAGATTTTGATAAAAAGAAGGAAGTACAGTCCATTAACAACAAGGGAGGCCCTTCAAAACTCTAGGGAGTGCAGGGGGTGGCTTAAGAAGGAAATTAGGAGGGCTAACAGGCACCATGAAATAGCTTTGGCAGATGGGATCAAGGAAAACCCCAAGACATTTTATCAGTATATAGTGGAGTGACAGGTAGTGGGGAAGAAGCAGGGAAGCTACAGAATGACATTGACAGGCTTGGAGAATGGGCAAAGAAGTAGAAACTAGAATACAGTGTGGAAAGGTGTGAGGTTATGCACTTTGGTAGGAAGAATAGAGGCGTGGACTATTTTCTTAACAGGGAAACACATTGGAAATCAGAAGCACAGAGACTCAGGATTCCTAGTTCAGGATTTGCTTCAGGTTTACATGCAAGTTTAGTTAGCAGTTGAGAAGGCAAATCTTTAAATATGTCTTTATAACCTTGTTAGCCACCTGAGCTTTATTTTGCACTGTGGCCCCATTAACTCTTCTCCCATGTTGTTCTGCCTTTCATTTTTGCTTCTTACCTTTCTGCCATTTGTTTCTAGCTTTGTTTCTCTGTCGCCTTGCTCAGTTTCCTGAGCTTAAATACTCCCTCACAGTGCTAGCAAACAGCGCCTCCAAGGACATTGGACACTGCCCTGCCCTGATGCAACCCATTCTGCTTTTATACCAGTCCTACTTTCTACAGAACCAGTCTCAGTGTCCCAGGAATCTCAATTCCTTCCTCCTACACCAGTTTTTCTGTCATGTATTCATTCTGATATTTCATTATGCGCGAGTAGTAATTCTGAGATTACTACCTATGAGGTCCTCCTTTTCTAATTTACATCTTAAACCCCTACATCTGGGACCTAAATTTTTTAAAATAACCAATGTTGTCAGTACCAATATCTACCACAATGATTGGCAGTTCCCCCCTGTCCTTTGGAAATCCCTGCCACCACTCTTGAGATCTCTTTAAACCCTGCACTAAGAAGGGTTTAAAGAGTCTCTTTTGTGGCCACAGAAACACCTGTCCGTTCCCCTTACTGCTGAATCCATCATCACTATAGTCCTGTTGTTCTTCTTCCTCCCATTCTGTGTATTAGGACCACCCATGATAGCATGGACTTGACTACTGTTTCTATTGCCTGAGAAATCATCCTTTTTGCTGATGATACAAAGATCAGCAGGATGCATGTTGTGAAGAGGACATAAGGAAGTAACAAAAATGTGTAGATTGGTTAAGTGAGTGGGCAAAGACGTGACTATTAGGTACAACGTGGGAAAATGTGAAACTGCCCACTTTAGCAGGAAAGAACAAAAAACACCTTATCTAAATAGTGAGAAATTTCAGAACTCTGAAATGCAGGACGATCTAAGTGTTCTAGTGCATGAATTACAAAACTGAAAATGTGTTGCTGGAAAAGCGCAGCAGGTCAGGCAGCACCCAAGGAACAGGAGAATCGACGTTTCAGGCATAAGTCCCTCTTCAGGAATGATGACCTGGGGTGTGCAGTGAGAGAGGGACTCACTGAAATCCTTGTAGAGGGAGGAAGTGAGCTTCTTCAAGGAAGGCATCCTCGCAAGAGGATTCGCAGTAGGTTAAAATCTTCGAGGAGAAAGTGGGGCTTATGCCCGAAACATCGATTCTCCTGCTCCTTGGATGCTGCCTGACCTGCTGCGCTTTTCCAGCAACACATTTTCAGCTCTGATCTCCAGCATCTGCAGTCCTCACTTTCTCCATGAATTACAAAAGGTTAGCATGTGGATACATCAAGCAATTAGGAAAATTATCAGAATGTTCTCATTTATCATAACAAGAATTAAATAAAAAGGTAGGATGGTTATGCTTAATGTACACAGGACAGTTGTAAGACCACATCTTTAGTACTGTCCACAGTGTTGGTCACCTTACTTAAGGAAGGATACAAATGTGTTGGAGGCAGTTCAGAGAAGATTTACCAGACTTATACCTGGAATGAGGGAGTTATCTTATGAGGAAAGGTTGGACAGGCTAACAAACTAGAGTTCACTAGAGTAGAAGAATAAGCAACATATAAGACTCTGAGGGTTCTGTAGTATAGATATGGAGAGGATGTTTCTTCTTACGCAACAGTCTTTGTTTCCAAATAAATAGTCACCCATTTAATACAGAGATGAGGCAGAACATTTTCTGACAGCAAGAAGAGTCTTTGGAACTTTTTTCCGAAAAAGCTGATGGAAGCAAAGTATGATTTTTTTTAAGGCAGGGGTGGAAGCATTCTGATGAAGGAAAGGATTGAAAGATTATCAGGGGTTTGCAAGAATGTGCATTTGAGGTTATAATGAGATCAGGAACTATAGACCAGTGAGCCTGACGTTGGTGGTGGGCAAGTTGTTGGAGGGAATCCAGAGGGACAGGATGTACATGTATTTGGAAAGGCAAGGACTGATAAGGGATAGTCAACATGGCTTGGTGCGTGGGAAATCATATTTCACAAACTTGATTGAGTTTTTGAAGAAGTAACAAAGAGGATTGACAAGGCAGAGCAGTAGATGTGATCTATATGGACTTCATTCTGGATTAGTGGTGCTGGAAGAGCACAGCAGTTCAGGCAGCATCCGAGGAACAGTAAAATCAATGTTTCAGGCAAAAGCCCTTCATCAGGAATATTCCTGATGAAGGGCTTTTGCCCGAAACGTCAATTTTACTGTTCCTCGGATGCTGCCTGAACTGCTGTGCTCTTCCAGCACCACGAATCCAGAATCTGGTTTCAGCATCTGCAGTCATTGTTTTTATCTATATGAACTTCAGTAAGGCATTCGACAAGGTTCCCCATGGGAGACTAATTAGCAAGGTTAGATCTCACGGAATACAGGGAGAACTAGCCATTTGGATACACAACTGGCTCAAAAGATAGAAGACAGAGGGTGGTGGTGGAGGTTTGTTTTTCAGACTGGAGGCCTGTGACCAGTAGAGTACTACAAGGATCGGTGCTGGGTCTTCTACTTTTTGTCATTTACATAAATTATTTGGATTCAAGCATAAGAGGTAGAGTTAGTAAGTTTGCAGATGACACCAGAATTGGAGGTGTAGTGGACAGCAAAGAGGGTTACCTCAGACTACAACAGGATCTTGACCAGATGGGCCAATGGGCTAAGAAGTGGCAGATGGAGTTTAAAGCAAATCTTAGCAGGACTTATACACTTAATGGTAAGGTTCTATAGAGAGTTGCTCAACAAAGAGACCTTGGAGTGCAGGTTCATAGCTCCTTGAAAGTGGAGTTGCAGGTCGATAGGATAGTGAAGAAGGCATTTGGTATGCTTTCCTTTATTGGTCAGAGTATTGAGTACAGGTGTTGGGAGGTCATGTTGCAGCTGTACAGGACATTGGTTAGGCCACTGTTGGAATATTGTGTGCAATTCTGGTCTCCTTCCTGTCAGAAAGATGTTGTGAAACTTGAAAGGGTTCAGAAAAGATTTACAAGGATGTTACCAGGGTTGGAGGACTTGAGCTACAAAGAGAGGCTGAACAGGCTGGGGCTGTTTTCCCTGGAGCGTCGGAGGTTGAGGGGTGACCTTATAGAGGTTTACAAAATTATGAGAGGCATGGATATGGTAAATAGACAAAGTCTTTTCTCTGGGGTCGGGGAGTCCAGAACTAGAAGGCATAGGTTTAGGGTTAGAGGGGCAAGATATAAAAGAGACCTAAGGGGCAACTTTTTCACACAGACAGTGGTACGTGTATGGAATGAGCTGCCAGAGGAAGTGACGGAGGTTGGTACAATTGCAACATTTAAGAGGCATTTGGATGGGTATATGAATAGGAAGGGTTTGGAGGGATATGGGCCGGGTGCTGGCAGGTGGAACTAGATCGGGTTGGGATATCTTGTCGGCATGGACTGGTTGGACCAAAGGGTCTGTTTCCATGCTGTACATCTCTATGACTCTATCAGTTGTGATCTTATTGAATTAGAAAGCAGGTTTGAGGTGCTATTCCTGCGTCTACCTTGGATTTTGGCTGTAACAAAAAAAACGATGATGCCCCAAGGTATAAATTGCAGACTCGATTAAACCATAAGATGTAGGAGCAGAATTGGGTCATTCAGCCTATCCTTTTAGCTCCACTCTATTCAATGGGATTATGGCTGATCTAATCATCCTCAAGTCTGCTTTCCTACCTTATCCCCATAACCTTCGATTGCCTTAATGATCAGCCTGTCTATCTTAGCCTTGACAATAATTAATGACCCAGCCTTGGCAGCCCTCTGTGGTAAAGAATTCCACAAATTCATTCCCCTCTGAGAGAAGAAACTCTTTCTTATCTCTGTCCTGACTGGGTGACCACTTACTCTAATGCCCTCTGGTACTAGACTCTCCCACAAGAGGAATCAACCTTTCCATTTTTATGCTGTCAAGTCCCCTAATCAGCTTACATATTTCTCATTCCTCGAAGTGCAAAGTTAAGCTAGTAAACCCCTCCTCTGCTCCTCGGGCAAGGCAAAGGGCAGTGGGGTCTGCCTCTTGGTGTTCAGACCTGGTGACCCTGATGAGTTACTGCTCCCCAGACTGAGAACATCTAATAGTGAACTGCTGTCCCCGCTACCTGCTGTGGGAGTTTACTTCTGCTGTAGTGACACCAATTTCCATCCCACCCCAAGTGAAAGTGAAGAGAGCACTTGATGGAAGATACAGCACCTCAAATGGTCTTGAGATGGAACACTCCAAGGCATTGTTCATTGTAGTCAGTGACTTCTACCAGGCCAACCTCAAGAGTGTGCTATCAAGACATCACCAACATGCCTCCTGTCCCACCAGAGGTCCAAACACCCTAGACCATTGCTACACAACCATTAAAGATGCCTACCAATCCATCCCCGACCCACATTTTGGTAAAGCAGACCATAAGGCTGTACTCCCTCTCCCAGCCTACAACCAGAAACAGAAGCGTGAGAATCCAATACAAAAAGGCACATAATGCTGGTCTGATGTAAGAGATAAGCGTCAAGATTAGAGTGGTGCTGGAAAAGAACAGCAGGTCAGGCAGCATCCGAGAAGCAGGAAAATCGACGTTTCGGGCAAAAGCCCTTCATCTAATCTCCAGCACCTGCAGTACCCACTTTTGCCTAGTAAGAGATAAGCTCCCATCTGTCTCTTTGGAGTTGATGGATTGGCCCATATTCCAGAACTCAGTGGTCAATCGAAATGAGTGTGCCACAACGTCACAGATTTCATTGGTAAGTATGCAGATGACTGATTGCAAAGGAAGTTAATCCAAATGTTTCCCAACCAGAAACCATGGATGAACTGGGAGGTCCACTCTTTAGCGAAGTCCAGGTCTGAGGCATTCAAGTCGGATGACCCTGACCTATACAGAAAATGTAGTTACAACCTTTGCAATGCCATCAGAAATGCCAAGAGACAATACCACACTAAGCTAGAGTCCCAGACTAACCACATGGACACATATTGATTGGTTTACACAATAGAATTGGTTACAAAGTGAAGTTGAGTCAAATCATTAGCAGCACTGCATCCTTCCCCGATGAGGGCAAGCCATTCTGCGCTCATTTTGAACAGAAGGTCCGTGAAATGATGTCACCTGCTCTGACAGCCTCAGGGGCACCTGTACCCACAGTCACCGCCAGTTGTCAGATCGGCCTTCTCGACAGTGAACCCAGGGAAAGCGACTGGCCTGGATGGAGTCCCTGGCTGTGCACTCAGATTCTGCGTGGACCAGCTGGCCAGAGTATTTGCAGACATAGGATAGTATGGTGGCTCATTGGTTAGCACTGCTGCCTCACACCACCAAGGAACTGGGTTCGGTTCCAGCCTCGGGCGACTGTTTGTCCAAGTGGAGTTTGCACATTCTGCTCATGTCTGCGTGGGTTGCCCCTGGGTCCTCTGGTCTCCTCCCACAGTCCAAAGATGTGCAGGTTAGGTGAATTGGTCATGCTAAATTGTCCATAGTGTTCAGGGATGTGTAGGTTAGGTGCATTGGTCAGGAGTAAATGTAGGGGAATGGGTCTGGATGGGTTACTCTTTGGAGGGTCGGTGTGGACTTGTTGAGCTGAAGGAACTGTTTCCACACTGTAGGGATTCTATTCTACTTCTTTAACCTCTCCTTACTCTCATCTGAGGCTTCAACAAGACTACTATCATCCTGGTGCAAAAGAAAGATCAGGCAGCATGCCTTAAAGCCTACCACCCAGTGGCTCTGACATCCATCATTATGAAGTGCTTCAAGAGGTTAGTCATGACACTCAGCAACTCCAGCCTCCCAGATTACCCTGATCCACTACAATTTGCTATTTTCACAACAGATCCACAGCAGACACCATCTCCCTAGCCCTACACACATCTCTGGAACATGTAGATAACAAGGACATCTACGTCAAACTCCTACTTATTGACTTTAGCTCTGCCTTCAACATCATAATTCCAACTGAACTCATCTGTAAATTCCGAGACCTAGGAATCTGCTTCCTCCTCTACAACTGGATCCTTGATTTCCTGCCCCACAGACCACAATCAGTGGAGGATGTTGTAAATCAGATATAAAAACAGAAGTTGTCAGAAAAGCTCAGCACATCTGGTGGCAGCATTAGCGAAGAGAAATCAGAGTTAATGTTTCGGGATCCAGTGACCCTTCCTCAGACTTGCTGAGCTTGTCCAGCAACTTGAGTTTTTATTTTGCAATCAAGAACGATAGGCAACAACACTTCCTTCATGATAATCCTCAACTCCAGTGCCCTGAAAGGCTTTGTATACAGTCTCTTACAAAAGCTTTATACACTCATGACTATGTGGCCAACTCCACTGTAACTCCATTTACAAGTTCGCTGATAACCCTATCGTAGTGGGTTGGATCCTAAGGAATGACGAGACAAAGTACAGAGAAGAGATACAGGTATTCCCCGCTATCCAAAAGTAAAGCATTCCCAGGAAATTTTTCGTAAACTGATAATGGGATAAAGTGAAGATGCATGATTCATATGGGGAAAATCTTGCCGTTTTTCATTAAAGCGAAAATCTTCTTCGGATGCATGAAAACAGGTACTAATGTAGGTCTTTGATAAAAGTGAAGTGGCGTTAAGTGAACATTTGAAAAGCAGGGGCATAGCTCAGCTGCATTTTATAAAGACAACAATCTCTCCCTGAACATCAGCAAAATGAAGGAACTGGTCATTGATGTCAGGAAGTGAAGTGGTGAACATACCCCTGTCTGTATCATTGGTGCTGCAGTGGAGATGGTCAAGAGCATCAAGTTCCTTGGAGTGATAATCACCTGTAATCTGTCCTGGTCCACTCACATTGACATGACAATCAAGAAAGCACAACAACATCTCTAGTTCCTCAGGAGGCTAAGGAAATGGGGCATGTCAACAAAACCCTTACCAATTTTTACAGATGTATCATAGAATGTATCCTATCTGGTTGTACCACTACTTAGTATGGCAATTGCTTTTCCTAAGATCGCAAAAAAACAACAGAGTCATGAACATAATCCAGTCAATCACACAAACCTGCCTTCCATTTATAGACTCAATCTATACATCCCGTTGCATTGGGAAAGCAACCAACATAATCAAAGACTACTCCCACTCCAGTTATCCTCTCTCCCAATCTCTTCCATCAGGCAGAAGGTATAAGTTTGAATACAAACAGATTGAATTCCAACTTCTTCCCCACTGTTACCAAACTTTGGAACAAAAGCCTTAAAGTTAATTCTGCTCTCTTTGTCTCTGTAGCTGCAACATTGTATTCAGCATCCTGCTCTGCTCCCCTAATGGGCTTTGTATGGTTCAATCTGCCTGTATGGGATAAAAAAAACTACACTTTCACTGTAAATCGGTGCTTGTGACAACAATAAATCAAACTCAAATTCAAACTAAAAGATTATTTTTACCATTTTTTGCCATCTTTGTTTTTGAAAGTTTCTAAATCCTCTGGTTTCCCACTAATCTTTCCCATGGTGAATGTTGTTTTTCTTTCAATATGCTGTTATCGTTAACTACTCTGGTTAACCATGAGTTGGCTAATCTTCTTCGTAGAATCCTTCTTCCTCACTGGAACATAACTTTGCTGAGTCCTGAACTATTTTCTTAAATGTTTGCCATTTCCTCTCAACCATTTTTTGCTGCTAATCTCCTTTCCCAGTCTGCTCTAGCCAGCTCTACCCTCATTCCTTTGGAACTATCCTGATCTACATTTAATACAGTTGTTCTGCCCCAAGTTTCCCCCTCTCAAAGTGGATGCTAAATTCTTCAATGTTGCAATTATTGTTCCCTGGGGGATCTTTTACTTGGATATCATTTAATAAACAAGCTTCAACACACATTATCAGATCTAGAATGGCATGATCAGTGGTTAGATCCACAACATATTGCTTTAAGAATCTGCCCTGAATACATAAACTATAAATTCTTCCTCATGGCTATCTCTGCCAATCTGATTAACCCAAACTACACAAAGATTAAAATCACACATGACTAATGTGCAGCCTTCTTTATATGTCCTCATTATCTCTTGATTTATTCTTGGCTCTGTAGTATAGTTGCTGTTAAGAAGCTGTTGACTACTCCTACCAATAAATTCTTCCTCTAATTATCTTACATCCACACGTTTGGATTCTACATTAACCAATCCAAAGTCATTCCTATCATAATAATTCTGTCCTGTACCAACTCATACTAACCCAACCACACTTATATTCCTGCTTTACTTTTAGAAAAATCACTGGATATTCCCAGTTTGGATATCCTTGTAACCATATCTCTGTAGCAGCTTTACAAACATGCCCATTAACCTATATTTATGTAGTTAGTTCATTTATTTTGTTACAAATACTACACTTATTTAAGTAAAAAGCATTTAACATTTCCTTTTTAGCATTTTTAAACCCATTTTCTGCCTTCTTCTTCTTTGTTTGCACAATCTGCCCCTTCTTGGCCCACCTTCAGTATTATTTTCTAATCGATGTCCTAAAATGCAATCATATCCTTTTGCTTTGTAATCCTTTATTTCTTCTCACACAATTGCCCACCCCCACACCTTTCCTATTAATTTAACTTCCTCTCTAAAGTTGTAGTTATTCAATTTTGATCCCAGTATAGTTCAATTGAAGCCCGTCCTACCTGAATAGTTGCAGTACTGGTGCCAGTTCCCCCTGAACTGAAACACATTCCATCCACACAATCTTTGAATCTTGCAGAACCTTACCTTTATTTATATCATGCACATTTGCCTTTCTAATAACTCCTTTCTAAGGCTCCTTCTAATAACACTTTCTGCTCGGGGTGTGGAAATGAGAGCATTGTTTCAAAGGTGGCATCGGATTGACTGTTCACTGCATGAGTGGCCTGCAACACCCACAAATCCCAGGAGTTACATTTCTCTCTAGATTAACAAAGGGGTATTGTTAATGGGCAGCAGGTCCCAGAGATCCTACTGAATATGGCCAATCAGTATTCACGTCAGCATCGATATCAGTGACAAGACAACTAGTAGGAGTTCCCACACATTTCAGTCCGAATGTTTCCCCCAGTAATTGACAACACAAGGCAGGATTTGTAATGGCATGAGGTGACGGGAACTGTATGCATGCATAAAGCCTGATTGCAGTAAGCTGATTGACACACATGCTGCAACCTTCCTTAGTCTTTATGCATATTTATAACTCTTTGCTTTCTTCACTGTCAGACCAGTTTATCCTGATCGATCGGCACTGTGGTAACCTAATAGACTATGGCAAAAGGCCAACAGCAAAAGAAAGCAATTGTCAGGCTAGTTCATACACAGGACGTCTGGCTGCAGTTGTGCAGGAACTTGATGAGATTACATTTGTACGATTGTGTGCAATTTTGGTCTCCACATTTAGGCAAAGTTATTTTTCCATTCGAAATGAGGTCACAAATGGTCAGTGGATTGGTTTCTGGAATGCGAGTGCTGTCTTATAATAAGAGAATGAATAAAGTGAACCTGAAGTAGTCTTGTATGAACACATTGTTACAAGAATCAAGTGCAGTTCTCTACAGGGGGAGCAGCATCACACCTGTGGCAAAATGGCTTCCAAACTTGTGGATGAATTTCTGTGCATTGTTGTTACATTAGTGAGTGTCATCTGATCCTTGTAATGCCAGATATATATCCAGCTAGTAAGAATTACCAGATTTATATGTGGGGAGCAGATCACTAGAATTACATCCCAGCAGTGGCTGAACCTGTGATCACTCTGACCCCTTTGGAAAGATCCCAGGGATTGTAGCGCGTGAGGAATGTAGTCCATTGTGGACTGACCTCCTTCAGAACACTGAGAACAGAAGGCGTGGAAGTCAGTTTGTACTAGGATGATTTGAGTGGAACATTAGCATTGTGGAGTTTCAGAGACATTGCTGAATAAAACATTATGGTAGTGTAACAGAGGATCTCAAAGCTCCAACAGGGAGTTTGTTTTTTTCTGAATAGTAGAGCACAGTAATATAAGAATTAGGGCCGTTCATTGGACAGATTAAATGAACGTCACCTCTGTTTGGAGTTCTTTGGGCAAAGCACTCCCCACGAATGGGTCCAGCCCATCAGAAATGCGTCAGAGTCAGCAGAGCAGCAAACACCTGCCATCCTGCCACAACCACAATTGCAGCCACTTCGAACACACCCAGAATGATGAATCAAAGAATGCAGTCACTAACGTTTCATCAACTAAGTCAGAGCAAACTGCAGGAGAACTGAAATGAGTAACAGAGAAAACAGGAACGTGGCCACTACCATCGCAACACAACAACTAAAACAGCAAAACCAATAAAACGTTTCAAACTTTCAGCAAGGCCAGCCGTTATTGCTGATCCCTTATGAATGTATACATGACCATACAAATAGACCATTCAGCCTCTCGAGCCTGTTCTGCTATTCAATAAGATTATGGCTGAAGTGTTTGTGTTTTGAATTCCACATTCCCATCAATCCTGATAACCTTTAATTCCCCAGCCTGATAGGAATCTATCTGCTCTGTCATAGTAATACTCAAAGCCCCACCTTCAACACAGTACCCACTGCCTTCTCAGGCAGGGAGTTCCAAAGTCAAACAACCTTCTGAGAGATTGGAATGCTTCTCATCTCTGAGCTGAAAGAATGACCCTAATGTGTAAAGCAGTGTTTTGGACTCATGCACAACAGGAAACATCACTTCCACATCCACCTTTTCAAGACTATTCAGGATCTTATCCACTTTAATCAAGTCACCCCTCACTTTTCAAAACTCCAGTTAAAACAAGCCCAGCTTGTTTAACCAATCTTCATAAGGCAACCCACTCTTTCCATGCGTTTAGATCAGAGTGGTGCTGGAAAAGCACAGCAGGTCAGGTAGCACCCCCTCTCATACATTTATATCCTTCTTAAATTAAGGAGACCAAAACTGCATGCAGTATTCCATATGTGTCACACCAATGTCCTGTACAATTGAAGCATAACATCCTTACTGTTATGTTCAAAATCTCTTATAAGAAAGATTAATATCCCATTAGTCTTCTGGATTGCATGCTGAATCTGCAAACTAAATTTTTGTGACGACTTGAACCAGAACACTTTGATCCCTCTGTGCCTCAGAATTCTGCAGTTGTTTTCCATTTAAGTAATATACTAGTTTTTATTCTTCTTTGCAAAAGTGCAACTGCACATTTTCCCTCATGATATCTCCATCCCTATCTGTCTACAACTTCCTTCTGCCTTTTGCACAACATATCTTCCTACCTAACTTGATGTCATCAGTGCAGCTGCCATAACTTCACTCCCTCATTTAAGACATTGATGTGAATTTTAAAAAGATGAGGCACGGGCACAAATCTCTGCAGAATTCCACTCATCACACCCTGAGGATCAGACCATTGTACGTCTACATCACTATTTGTGGCCAGCCAGCCAAAACCCTCTCCATGCTTACACCATGGGGCATGGATAGGATAAACAGACAGAGTCTTTTTGTGGATGTCGGGGAGTCTAGAACTAGAGGGCATAGGTTTAGGGTGAGAGGGGAAAGATATAAAAGAGACCTAAGGGGCAACCTTTTCACACAGAGGGTGGTACGTGTATGGAATGAGCTGTCAGAGGGTGTGGTGGAGGCTAATATCATTGCAACATTTAAGAGGCATTTGGATGGGTATATGAATAGGAAGGGTTTGGAAGGATATGGGCCGAGTGCTGGTAGGTGGGACTAGATTGGGTTGGGATATCTGGTCGGCGTGGACGAGTTGGACCGAAGGGCATGTTTCCATGCTGTACATCTCTATGACTCTATGAGCTTTAATTTTCTGATGAGGAACATTATCAAGTTCCTTCTGAGCATTCAAGTAATGTGCTGCTACCCTTTATCCATAAGATGATACACCTTCAAAGAAGTCCAATAAATGAGTTAAAGATGATTTCTTCCTGGTGAAATCATGCTAAACTTTCTTGATTATCTTGAGTTTTGAAATGTGAAGCTATTTTTATGCTGCTCTTCTGCTGTCGGGTATTACAAAGCACCATTCAGCATTGATCCTGTGGAAGAATTTTTGCAGTGGCCCAAACAGAAAGCCTTTGTCAGATAGACCTTTCCTTCCTCTGGTTGGTGTTTTGCTAGCAGTGGAGCAGAACCTGGCCACAAGCAGATGTTGACAATTCAATGGTGGCAGCTTACTTGCAGCAGAGAAAAGGGTGGAGAGGGTCATTAGAACCAGAGGCTCCACACCTCATTGACAGAGTTATGACCATAAAAAGATGCCACTGCAGCTCATTTCCCTTAATATTAATGGGCCGGCCAGCCCTTCATTGATTTTTTTTCCCTTTGATGTCACCCAGGTTAGTGAGAGTATCTCCACATTGAGGTTCCCATTGAGATTTCTAACTGACATCAGCAGCAATTATCCCAGTCCTACCAACAGTTCAGCCTCTCTGCTGTATTGGGTGGTAGATTCCTCACCATTCAAGCAAGCCCAAGTTATAAGTGACTTCATTCTCTTTAGTGGACGCTCTCATGACTGAAGAATCTGATGCAAGAGCAGGATGAATTCCCATTTCTTTGGGCATGTATGCTGTCGGTCATGGTACTTGGTGATATCTCAGCAGCTGAGCCAGCTCTGGACTTCCTGGGAAAACATTCTTCAAAGGATGTTGAATGTGAGGTGGCCATTTAAGCAGACATTCCCTGATGGATTGAACAATCTCTCTGCCAGCAAGTCTGGATTTAGGAGCCTATATGACCCAGCTCAAAGCCTGTGGAAAACGTTCATTCCACTATTTCAAGTCAGTGACCTTCCGTCACATCAATCTGAAAGGTTAACTCTGAACTGCTAATGCCTGACTGGAGCATTTACAGAACTTTCTTTTTCAATTTCAGATTTCCAGCATCTACAGTATTTTGCTTTTGAACAGAAGAATATGACTTTCAATGTGGTCTCCACGTGATACTCTTCTGGCAATTCTGTAGAGGTCGTGACCCTTGACAAGGGGAGACTGGAACCATACGCCTCAGTCTTTGGGAAAGACACAGAACATAAGAAGTAAAATTTTAAAGTGAGCCATGATAACGAGTAGCAATCAAAGCGGTTAGGTGAAACTAAAGAGGGACATTGTCAAAATGACACTGACAAAAAAAATTCCATTAATAGCTGTAAGTAAAGGGATGGTAGGCAGAGTGGAATTTAGCAAAATTACAATGACAGGTAAAGTGATACAGATGGAATTGTGGATTGACAAGTATCCAGGTCCAAATGAATCTTTAAAAAGAATGCTAATGAAGTAATAGACGTGTTTGTGTTACCTTTCCAAATTTCCTTAGTTTCAGCAAATGTTCCATCAGGCTTAAAAGTAGAAATTCACCTAAAGCAGGGAGGAGAGCAAGGTGGCTCAGTGGTTAGCACTGCTACCTCACCACACCAGGGACCCAGGTTCAATTCCACCCTTGGGTAACTGTCCATGTCCACACATCCTCTCCATGTCTGCTGGGTTTCCTCCGGGTGCTCCAGTTTCCTCCCACAGTCCAAAGATATGCAGGTTGGGGTGGACTGGCCATGCTAAATTACTAATGTCTAGGGATGTGTAGCTAGGTAGATAGCCATGGGAAATACAGGGATAGAGTTGGGGATTAGGTCTGGGTGGTTTTTCAGAGTGTCTGTGTGAACTTGTTGAGCTGAATGGCTTGTTTCCACACTCTATGGATTACATAGAACATAGAACATAGAACATAGAACAATACAGCGCAGTACAGGCCCTTCGGCCCTCGATGTTGCGCCGATCAAAGCCCACCTAACCTACACTAACCCACTATCCTCCATATACCTATCCAATGCCCGCTTAAATACCCATAAAGAGGGAGAGTCCACTACTGCTACTGGCAGGGCATTCCATGATCTTACGACTCGCTGAGTGAAGAACCTACCCCTAACATCAGTCCTATATCTACCCCCCCTTAATTTAAAGCTATGCCCCCTTGTAATAGCTGACTCCATACGTGGAAAAAGGTTCTCACTGTCAACCCTATCTAACCCCCTAATCATCTTGTACACCTCTATCAAATCACCCCTAAACCTTCTTTTCTCCAAAGAAAACCCCAAGTGCCTCAGCCTTTCCTCATAGGATCTTCCTACCATACCAGGCAACATCCTGGTAAACTTCCTCTGCACCCGTTCCAGTGCCTCCACATCCTTCCTATAGTATGGCGACCAAAACTGCACACAATATTCCAGATGCGGCCGCACCAGAGTCTTATACAACTGCAGCATGACCTCAGGACTCCGGAACTCAATTCCTCTACCAATAAAAGCCAGTACGCCATATGCCTTCTTCACTGCACTATTTACCTGGGTGGCAACTTTCAGAGATCTGTGTTCATGGACACCAAGATCCCTCTGCTCTTCCACACTACCAAGTAGTCTACCATTAGCCCAGTAATCCATCTTTTTATTACTCTTACCAAAGTGAATCACTTCACACTTAGCTACATTGAACTCCATTTGCCACCTTTCTGCCCAGCTCTGCAGCTTCTCTATATCCCGCTGTAACCTGCCATATCCTTCCTCACTGTCTACAACTCCTCCGACTTTCGTATCATCCGCAAACTTGCTCACCCAACCTTCTAACCCTTCCTCCAGGTCATTTATAAAAATGACAAACAGCAATGGTCCCAAAACAGATCCTTGCGGAACACCACTAGTGACAGCACTCCAAGATGAACCTTTGCCATCAACTACTACCCTCTGTCTTCTTCCAGAGAGCCAATTCCTAATCCAAACCTCCAACTCACCCTCAATGCCATATCTCTGTATTTTCTGCAGTAGCCTACCATGGGGGACCTTATCAAACGCCTTACTAAAATCCATATATACCACATCTACCGCTTTCCCCTCATCTACCTCCTTCGTCACCTTCTCAAAGAATTCAATAAGGTTTGTGAGGCACGACCTGCCCTTCACAAAACCATGCTGACTATCCTTGATCATATCATTCTTATCCAGATGTGCATAAATCCTATCCCTTACAATTCTCTCTAAGACTTTGCCCACAACAGAAGTGAGACTCACTGGCCGATAGTTACTAGGATTATCCCTACTCCCCTTCTTGAACAAGGGAACCACGTTTGCTAGCCTCCAGTCCTCTGGCACTACTCCTGTAGACAAAGAGGACACAAAAATCAAGGCCAATGGCTCTGCAATCTCCTCCCTTGCTTCCCAGAGAATCCTAGGATAAATGCAATCAGGCCCAGGGGACTTATCTATTTTCACCCTTGCCAGAATTTCCAACACCTCTTCTCTACATATCTCAAAGCCATCCATTCTACTTATTCGTGCCTCAGTATTCATATCGACAACAATGTCCTGTTCCTGAGTGAATACTGACGAAAAGTATTCATTCAGCGCCTCCCCAATCTCTTCAGCCTCCACACGCAACTTCCCATTACTATCCTTGATTGGACCTATTCCTTCCCTAGTCATTCTTTTATTCCTAACATACCTATAGAAAGCCTTAGGGTTTTCCCTAATCCTACCAACTAAGGACCTTTCATGTCCCCTCCTTGCTGCTCTTAGCTCTCTCTTCAGGTCCTTCCGGGCTACCTTATAACTCTCAATCGCCCCTATTGAACCTTCACGCCTCATCTTTACAAAGGCCGCCCTCTTCCATTTAACAAGGGATTCCAACTCCTTATTAAACCATGGCTCCCTCACACGACCCTTTCCTCCCTGCCTGATAGGTACGTACTTATCAAGGACACTCAATAGTTGCTCCTTGAACAAGTTCCACATATCAATTACGCTCTTGCCTTGGAATCTACTTTTCCAATCCACACATCCTAAGTCATGCCTCAACGCATCATAATTTCCCTGCCCCCAGCTATAACTCTTGCCCTGTAGTACACACTTATCCCTCTCCATCACTAGACTAAAAATCACCGAATTGTGGTCACTGTCCCCAAAGTGCTCACCTACCTCTAGTTCTAATACCTGGCCTGGTTCGTTACCCAGAACCAAATCCAGTATGGCCTCACCTCTTGTTGGCTTATCTACATATTGTGTCAGGAAACTCTCCTGCACACATTGCACAAACACTGACCCATCTAACGAACTTGAGCTATAGCTTTCCCAATCAATATCAGGAAAGTTAAAGTCTCCCATTCTATGAATAATCAATTCAAACACCTTTCCCAAGTCAGATGCCAAACTAACGGACTGTAATTTGCCTCCCTCCCTTCTTTAATAGAAGGGTTATATTTTCTACTTTCAAGCCTGATGGAACATTTCCTGAAACTAAGGAAACTTGAAAAGGTAACATCAGCACATCTACTACTTCATTAACATCCCTTTTTTAGATTTGGAGACTTGTCATTCCACAGTCCCATCAGTATGTTTAGTATTACTTTATTTGTCATTGTAATTTTGATAAATTCCACTCTGCCTTCTATCCCTTGATTTACAACTATTAATGGGACTTTTTTTGTATCACCTATAGTGAAGATAGAAGGAAGGTAGTGCATGTCCAAATGAAATGATCATACTTTGCACAGAACTTGAGAACTTTGAGGATTTTCATCTTTAATACACAGACCGCTATTTGTTGTTGGCATAAAGGTCATGTACATGCCCTGCATCTGTAGCACCTCAGCAAAACAAATGACAGTCATTTACTGGCTCTTTTCTCGGAGCAATGCCCTGACCAATCAGGTGCAAGATTAAAAACTTAAACAAAGACTGGCTGATAATTGTCAATCATGAATTGCTACATTTTTCATAACAATGCCTTTACCAATTAGAATCTACTGCCAACTATTCACCTGTCTCCTCCCAGACAATATCAATGTTTGATTCCCCCCTTGAATTAGAATTCTTTCAAACTGTTCTGATGAGTGCAAGGTGAAAAGCTTGGCAAATGTGTTTTTTTCAGCAATGCATGGTGTAATTTGGAGAGAAACTTATTCTTCTTTAAGCTTATCATTGCACGTGATATTCCTCCTCCTTTTGCCATCACTCATGGAATAAAGTATGCTTAAATGATCTCTCACTCTATCAAATTCTTTTGCACAACCTGGATGCTGTGGAGATCCATCCTCAAGCAAAACATCATTTCAAACCAAACTTTTGTAACATATTACATATCCATGTATGTTGTATTTTCCTAACTCCTGTTTAACTATAATATTCTTGAACTGCTGAATGAAGAAGAATACCCAGGATGCTATTCCTTCCCTTTCTTTCACAGTTTACCCTCAGATTACCTTCTAGAATAACTACATTTTTAAGATGTGGATCTTGGTGGGAGGTATTGGCAATCACACATCACCTCCAGACACCATATCCCCACTAAATACAAGTCTAGTTTTTCAAACCAGCATTTCAGTTTCTGCTCTTGGGACTGCCTGCAATGTACTTCAAAACTAACTCAACTGATACAGGGACCAAATTCTGGATTAGTGGTGCTAGAAGAGCACAGCAGTTCAGGCAGCATCCAAGTAACTTCGAAATTGACATTTCGGGCAAAAGCCCTTCATCAGGAATAAAGGCAGTGAGCCTGAAGCGTGGAGAGATAAGCTAGAGGAGGGTGGGGGTGGGGAGAAAGTAGCATAGAGTACAATGGGTGAGTGGGGGAGGGGATGAAGGTGATAGGTCAAGGAGGAGAGGGTGGAGTGGATAGTTGGAAAAGAAGATAGGCAGGTCGGACAAGCCCGGACAAGTCATGGGGACAGTTACTGAGCTGGAAGTTTAGACCTAGGGTGAGGTGGGGGAAGGGGAAATGAGGAAACTGTTGAAGTCCACATTGATGCCTTGGGGTTGAAGTGTTCCGAGGAGGAAGATGAGGTGTTCTTCCTCCAGGCGTCTGGTGGTGAGGGAGCAGCGGCGAAGGAGGCCCAGGACCTCCATGTCCTCGGCAGAATGGGAGGGGGAGATGAAATGTTGGGCCACGGAGCAGTGTGGTTGATTGGTGCGGGTGTCCCAGAGATGTTCCCTAAAGCACTCTGCTAGGAGGCGCCCAGTCTCCCCAATGTAGAGGAGACCGCATCGGGAGCAACGGATACAATAAATGATATTAGTGGATGTGCAGGTAAAACTTTGATGGATGTGGAAGGCTCCTTTAGGGCCTTGGATAGAGGTGAGGGAGGAGGTGTGATACAGGGACCAGGATACCACCATTGAGCTAGTGGTTCATTTGTCTGGGTATGACTGTCCCACTGGATTGTTAGTTCAGTATCTAGACACCATATTCTAGTCTTGTCTAATCTGGATTGTCTAGATTTTAGATCAATCACTTCACATCTGACTCAAAACCAAAGGTTCATCCATAAACCTGCAACATTACTCCCCAATACATCTCTCTATTCTCCTATTCAACTATTCTACTATCCTGGACTTCTATTTCCATTTGCTTTTTCTCAATGAAAATAATTTACAATCCCACTAGCAAAGAGGTTAAAGAGGTAGTTTGCATGTTAGTTTCAATCTGCTGCTGCAGTGCTTTCAATCTGAATTCTGCCAAGAATCACTGTTATATCACTTCATTAATTACAGCCTAAGTAATTGCATAGGAATGAAATATAGGTCCATATATAATTACAATAATAGAATCATAGAGATGTACAGCTTGGAAACAGACCCTTTGGTCCAATTTATCCATGCTGACTAGATATCCTACCCTAAGCTAGTCCCATTTGCCAGCACTTGGCCCATATCCCTCTAAACCTTCCCTATTCATATACCCATCCAGATGCCTTTTATATGTTGTAATTGTATCACCACTTTCTCTGGCAGCACATTCCACCCTCTGTGTGAAAAAGTTGCCCCTTGGTTCCCTTTTAAATCTTTCCCCTCTCACCCTAAACCTATGCCCTCTAGTTCTGGACTCCCTTACCCCAGGGAAAAGATCTTGTCCATTTATCCTATCCATGCTCCTCATGATTTTATAATTAGACAAGGAAAGAATACTCTTCAACTTTGCAACTCTCCATCCTCTCCCTTCAACCAGAAGGTGAATTTAGCTGAGCTTCACAATCCAACAACATCTCGTACAAAATTCTCTGGATCCAATTGCACACACGCGGCTGGAATTTTGAGCCTTGCTACCCCCTGGCTGACCCCTGGTGAGAATGCGTCTACAGTATGTGGGCAGGACTGTGCTTGATGTCATTGTCTAGTTAAACTCCAGACTGCCATCCTCTGCCCTGCTGACTTCTCTGCATCTCATGGAGCACAAGTGTTTCCTGTGATAGATGGCAGGGAAGATGGCAGCAGATGCTTTGCGATGAGATAAATTGGGTCTGGGGAGTTGTCACATCGAGGACAGCTGGGATAGTGAGCTGGCCAGGTGGCTAGAGTTTAATGAGTGCGTTCAGCAGTCGTAAACAATCTAACTAAAGCCGAGAACTTATTACAATAGTGGCTGCATTACACACTGCTCTGGGAATGTGAGAAAAGCAAAACAAAATGTACTACCCACACTCTTCACTTCTTTGAAAGACTGGGCAGCTGTTGGTTTGATTGACAGCTGGCACAATTGGTGCATGTCACCCACTGCGATATGTAGTAGGTTTTGAGCAGAAAAACAACCTTGATTTAAAAACATATTGGTGTTTGCTGTTTTTGCCTCCTTGAGTTTCCAATCCAGTGAAAGTGGTACTACATCAACAACAGTGGCTGAAAGACAGGAAATACTGGCTTCCTAAAAGCTCACTGAGCTTATCGCATGAACTAAATCAATGTGGAAGATCCGAGATTAACTCTCCATCTGTGTTGTGTTATGATAATCTCTGACTGAATATCATGAGGAATCTGGCAATCAGACTCGGAATCAGAGTCTGGGTCTCCTGATCATTATATGGTGAATCCTGTTGAAGTGGCTGAATCTCTGAGAATGGACAGACTGTGAGGGATTTCCTCTGGAGAGGCCTTTTCAGTTTCTATTACCAACAAACATTATGTAACTGTAGCAATGTTCAAGCATTCCATAGCTCCTTGCTCATGGTTCGAATGAGCCTTTACACAGCTCAAAAAACTCCAATTGCGTTCAGGCATAAGCACGTTGAAGGTCTCAAGTATCTGTGCAAGGTCAGACAAAAGGAGATACTTACAAAACCATCTAATCCTCCAGTTTGACAGCACCCATTCCTTGCAGCACGGTCCCTGGCACCAGTGTTCAGCTCTATGAGCTTTTAGGCACAATCCCGGTAATCTGAATGACTTCTTTGATCTTCGGTGAATATCCTGTCTAACTACAGTTACAGGGTTTAATACTGTACACAATGATTTTACTGCCAACAAGGAGATACTAAATGTGGCTGTACGTAAACCCTTCAGTCTGGTTAAAGAAGACAGCTCACCAGGCTAGTTCTGAAGAAGGGTGACTGAATTTGAAACGTTAATTCTACTTTCCTCACCTCTGATGCTGCCAGACCTGTTGAATTTCTCCATCAATTTTGCTTTGTGCACAGTTCAGCTCACCAAGGCAATAGGGATGGGCAATAAATGCTGGCCCAGCCAGCAATGCCCATATCCTGTGAATGATTTTTTTTAAAGTACCCACAGCAATGCAATCAGAGTCTTCTAAATGGGAGAATATAGTGGCATAGTGTCAATAACAGGTGGCTCAGTAGTTAGCACTGCAACAGGCACACAGGTCCATTTCCAGCCTTGGGTGACTGTGTGGAGTTTGCACACTCATGCCTGCATCTGGCCTCTCTGGTTTCCTCCCACAGTCCAAAGATGTGCAGGCTGGGTGGATTAGCCATGGGAAATACAGGGTTACAGAATAAGATGGAAGGCTATGTCTAGGTCGGATGAGCAACAAAGGATTGGTGTGGACTCAATGGGCCAAATGGCCTCTTGCCACACTGTAGGGATTCTACCACTGGACTAGTAATCCAGAAGCCCAGGCTACCACTCCAGGGGCACAAGTTCAAATCCCATTGTGGCAACTTGTGGAATTTGAATTCAATGAATAAACGTTGGTAGATAAGAATTCAACCCAGAGCATTGTGCTGGATATAAAGCAATGCAATGAAAGGAATTTCCCTTGACATGGAAGGGAAGACGACCATCTAGCTGCAATAGGTCCCGTACTGAGAATTTTGTTTCTAAATATGCACGGAAATGAACGTCTCACTGGGTGGTTGATACCGCCTTGTACAAGTATCGCCATTGAAACCTGGTGACATTTAGGAACACTGTCATATTAATCGCTACTTAATCCCAGGATTTTGTCCTTTTGTACTCTCTTCACAGACAAGTATTGGCCAGTCCTTTATTTCTGTCAGGTGCAGTATGTAAAGTCCTGAATCTGCAGCTCTGAGTTTACATCATTCATATATTTCAGAAGCAAGACAAATGTAAAAGTTACAATTTTATACCTGCCCCTGCTGAGAGGGACTTCACAGTTCAGAAATCATCTGCTGCTTACATCCTGGCTTCTAATTAAAGACAAGGAAGACAACTTGCAATTTTAATCATTGCTGTCAGCAAGTACTCAGCTAAATACTGGTAATTTAAAAATATTTAATCATATATTTTAATGTACATCTTGTAAGTCTGTAACTTAAAAGAACATTTCTGCTCTTTAGCCTTTCCAAATATTTTACCTTTGTGATGCTCTCTTCCTCTCTCATTTCCAAAATGTGGTGAGAGACATTCCACAATCACCAAGGTGGGAATACAATCCTCATTGTTTGAAACTGCAGTCTGAGCCAAAAAGCATCTTTGCCCATAACTCAGACACACAGAAGGAATTCTGCCATCTGAACCCAGGTAGACATTCAGAAGTGGTCCTGAGAATAATGGATGCAATGGTGGTCACCTTTCAAGATTGCATAGATTCTTGAACAGTTCCTATGAATTGGAGGGTTGCTAAAAAAAACCCACTATTTAAAAAAAAGGGAGGTAATGAGAGAACAGGGAATTATAGATTGGTTAGCATGACATTGGTTAGTGGGTAAGACATTAGAGTCATTCTTGAGGATGCAATAGCAGAGGACTTTAAAAAAAACAGTGACAGGACTAGACAGAATCAACATGGATTTACCAAAGTAGATCACGCTTGTCAAAGCTACTGGAGGTTTTCCAGAATGTAACAAGTACAATCAATAAGGGAAGCAAGTGGATATGACTCACTTGGAATTTCAGAAGGCTTTCAATAAGGTCCCACATAGGAGATTAACTTGTAAAATGGAAGCACATGGGATTGAGGGGATAGTATGCTGACATTGATAAAAAGTTGGCTTGTCGACAGGATAAGAAGTGGGAATAAATGAACCGTTTTCCAAGCGGAGGACAGTAACAGTAGCATTCTGAAGATCTGTGTTTAGAGCCCAGCTATTCAAAATATTTATTGATGATTTTGATGAGCAAGCTAAACGTTGCATCTCCCGAATTGCAGATGACACAAAGCTGCTTGGGACGGCATGCCATGAGAAGGGTAAAGAGATGCTTCAGTGTGAGTGAATAGGCAAATGCATGGTCGATGAATAGTAGTATGGATAAATGTGTGGTTATCCACTTTGGTGGCAAAAACAGTAAGGTAGATTATTATATAGATGGAGACAGATTGGGAAAGGAGGAGACCAGAGTGTTCTTAGACACCAATCACTGAAAGTAAACATGTAGTTGCAGCAGGTCTCATGAGAAGGTGAATGGCATGCTGGCCTTCATAGTGAGAGGATTTGAGTACAAGAGCAGAAATGTCTTGCTGCAGACAACATTTGGCGTATGGTATGTCACTTTGGTCTCCTGATCTGAGGAAGGTTGTTCTGGCTATGGAGGGAGTGCAACAAAGTTTTACCAGACAATTCCTGGGGTGGCAGAACTGTCTAAATAGAGATTGAATTAGTTGGGGCTATAATTACTCAAGTTTAAATGATTGATGATGGACCTCATCAAAACTTAGTCAATGCGAACAGGACTAAACTTGGTAAATGCAGAAAGGATGTTCCCAAAGGGGTCACAGGCTGAGGGTATGGGTATAAGACAGAGATGAGGAGAAATGTCTTCACTCAGAGAGTAGTGAGCCTGTGGATCTCTCTGCCACAGAAAGTTATTGAGGCCAAATATTGAATGCATTCAAGAAGGAATTAGATATAGTTCTTTGGATTAAATGGATCAAAATGTATGGGATGAAAGTGGTTGCTGAGTTAGATGTCAGCTATGATCGCATGGAATGGTGGAGGGCCATATGGCCTACCCTTGCTCCTATTTTCTATGTTTCTATCTTATTTAATTGTTTGGATTTAAATTCCTCAAATGTCAACCAGAGAGAACCTAACCATTGCTGTTTGACATTTGAGTGTCAGAGTTCAATCACTAAATCTGCCACTATCAACATCCTGAGGTTACCACTAACACAAAACTGAAATGGGCTTGTCACATAAGAACTGTAGTTCCTAAAGCAATTCAGAGGCTATGAATCACACAAACCATCTCTGACTCCCCAAAGCCTGCCCGCCATCCACAGGCGCAAGTCAAGATGGAATACTTCCCACTTTCCTGGATTAATGTAACTCCAACAACAATCAAGATGCTTAACATCATTCAGGACAAAGCAGCGAAAGGTCATAAGAATTCAGCTCTTCAATTCCGCTGCACTATTTGCTAAGGTTATGGTTGATCATTTAGCTTCACTCTGTGTTCTTGCGCTATCTCCATATTGGTTGATAATTAGTGCGCAAAAATCTAAGGGTCTTGAACCTTTCCAGTGACTGAGCCTGCACAGTACTCTGGGGGAGAGAATTCCAGAGATGCACAGTCCTCTGAGTGAAAACATTTCTCCTCATCTCACTCCCAAATAATTGACCCCTTATTCTGAAATAATGAGGCCCAGTTCTCGGCTCCCCAGCACGGGAACGCTCTAACCCTTTCATAAATGATTTCCCCTTACTTATAAAGTGATGAGTGGCCATGTTTTCTGATATGAAATTACTCAGGTCCATTCATTCTGATAACGGAAATGACAATGCCAGTCTCCTGCAAGACTTGAATAACATGCAGGATTGATCTCGCAATGGACAGGGTAATGTCTATTATTTAGGTGTCAATTGATAATGTAGTGAAATCCCAGCCATTTCCCTTAAGCTTGTTAAGTTGGACTCCTATCATCAACATTGAAGGGTCACCATTGACTAGAAGCTGAATCACACTAATCACACTAATTTCAATCTGTGTCAACAAGTGAGGAGAGCAACTTTGGTATTTCATGACAAATAGCTCACCTCTGGCCCCTCAAAGCTTTCCCACATTCCAGTCAGATCTGTAATGGGATTCTTCTTAATCCTCTGGCTGGTGCTGCCAGATGGAACTAGCTTTAAGGACTTTCTCTAAGTAGTAGTAAATTAGAAAAGTGTAATAGTAAGAGATAACTGAGAAGTGCAAGGGATAAGTTAAAGTCAGACCCAGCATAACAAAGTGGGATAAGTAATAACAGTCAGTAATAATACAATAAGTAAGCCAAAATAGAATAATGGAGACAAAAGATATGGTAAAGAAGGTATCTCAGACCAGGTAATTAGATGAGTTAGTAAGTAAATGTAGGTTTAAGACATGGTAGATGAGGTCAATCAAGTGGAATGTGTGACCTGCCATACTTGGGAAGTCATGAACCCTAGCAGAGTCTGAGATGGCCAGACCTACAAGAAGTATTCCCGCTGCATGAAACTGGAGCTCTGGGTTTCAGGACTCAGGCACATCCATGAGACTGGGAATGACATGGATTATTTGTTTACAAAGATCGTCACATCATAGCTCCAGGGAACAGAGAATCAGGCAGGGATGACAGGAGTCCCTGGGGTCCTGCTCACAAATCTGTTTTCCATATTGGAAGCTGAGGAGAGCACTGGTTCCTCAAGACAGTGCAGACAGAGCCAAGCTTCTGACATCACAGGCATCCTGACTATACAGGAGAGCAGGAAGAAGGAAGGAGCAATGAGAATGACAGGAGGCCCATTCACTAGAGGAAAAGGCAGGTGTTTTTGCAGCTGCAGACGTGACTCCAGAATGGTGTGTTACCTCCCTGGTGCCAGGGCCGGGCATATCACTGCATGGGTGCAAGGCATCCTGATGGGTGATAAGTCAGAGGTTGTGGTACACTTTGGTACCAAGAGTATAGGTATCATTAAAGCATCAAGAATGCAGAGAGCTGGGAATAGATTAAAAAGGAGAATCTCAAACATTATAATCCCTGGGTTACTCCTGGTGCCACATGCCAGCAAGTACTGAAATTGGAGAAGAGACCAAATGAATATGTGATATTTGTGCAAGACAGAGGGTTTTAAACTCTTAGATCATTGGGAGTATTTCTAGGTGAGATGGGACATAACCATGATGGTCTGCTTCTGAACCAGAATGAAACCAACATCTCGAAATCTCACAGTATATTAGTGGGCGGGGACACAGCACATTAGTTCAACAGGGACACAAGTTACCAAACAGGGAGAGCTATATCATGTTGAGTTTCAAGGGAGTAAGATGAGGGTGAATGGTCCCTACTTTAATGCTATGAGTATTATAGATGAGACAGATGAGTTAAGGTTTGGATTGACAAAAGGAATAATGACACTATTGCCATCACAGAGCCATGGTTAACAGAAAGGCTGGACTGGTTACTTCTCATTCTGTGGTACAGCAACTCTAGATAGGACAGGGGAGCATACAAAAGAGAATGTGATGTTGCATTATTAATCAAGGATCAGTTACTACAGTATGGAGGGATGATATCTTGGCAGGGACTTCAATAGAGACTTTGTAGACAAAACTTTGCACAAAAAGAAGGCAGTCACCCAGCTGTGTTTTAGGTCAGCGGGCAACACAGGAGCAGACAAGTAGACAAGTGTCTGAGGGGTGAAAAACAATAATAGGGTAATTATATTAGGGGATTTCAACTTTCCCAAAATTAATTGGAACAGTCATAGCTTAAAGGATGTCGAGGAGTGGACTTATTGAAATGTGTACAAGAGAGTTTTTTTATGTCAACATGTAGGAGGACCAACAAGAGACGGTGCAGTGATAATTCTGGAGAACCAAGCTGGACAGATTTTCGAGGTGATGATAAGGGAGCATTTCAGTGACAGCAACCATAACATGGTACAATGTAAATGTATTCTAGAAAAGGAATTTGAATTGTGGGAAGCCAGACTTTGGTAAAATAAGACAGGATCTGACCAAAATAGACTGGGAACAACTTTTTGGGGAAAATTTACAGTGACAGGTGTTCAACAAGGAAACAGGGAGAGTACAAGCCCTACATGTGCCCTTTAGGATGATATGTAAGAGCAACAAACCCAGAAACTTTGGATGCCTGAAATATTCAAGATTGGATAAGAAGCTTAAAAAAAAGGCTTTTAACATGTACAAAGTGTGCAAGTCAACTGAAGCCCTAGTGGAGTATTGAACGTGCAGGCTGGATCTTAAGAGAGTAATTAGAAGAACCAAGAGGTAGCATAAAGAAACACTCGTGGGTCAGATTAGGGAGAATCCCTAGATATTCTGTAAATTTATCAAGGGGAAGTGGATAACCAGGGAAAGAGTAGGGACCAAGTAGGCAATCTGTGCTTGGAGCTGGAGGCCAATGGGAGGAGGTTAAACAAGTATTTCACATTTGTTTTTATCTGGAGGAGGATGTAGGTACAGAATTCCAAAAGAGAGTTTGTGGAGCTTCTTCAGCAGATCGACATAGTGAGCAAGAATTGACAGTTTTGGTGGGCATGCCAGGAATCCAAAACAAGCACAGAGAATATACTGCAGAAACTCAGTCGGTCCAGTAACGTCTGTGGAGAAAGAAATAAAATTCCCACTTTGAGTCCAGTATGACTATTTCTCAAAACATGTAGGATGTATAAGTCAGCTAGTTAAGACCTTGACCCTCCGATAAACTCCCCTTGTGCATACACATATACATATAGACACAGACAGGCACAAAAAATTGGTGTTATGGATGGAGGGAAAAGCTGGAAAGGCAGAACAAAGAACAAAGAACCTCACAGCACAGGAACAGGCCCTTCAACCCTCCAAGCCTGCACGGATCCAGATCCTCTATCTAAACCTGCAGCCTACTTTCTAAGGATCTGTATCCCTTTGCTCCCTGCCCATTCATGTATCTGTCCAGATACATCTTAAATGACGCTATCATTCCTGCCTCTACCACCTCCGCTGGCAATGCATTCCAGTCATCCACCACGCTCTGTGTAAAGAACTTTCCACGTATTTCTCCCCTAAACATTACCCCTCTCACTTTGAACTCGAGACCCTGAGTAATTGAGTCCTCCACTCTGGCAAAAAGCGTTTTACTATCCACCCTGTCTACACCTCTCATGATTTTGTATGCCTTAATCAAGTCCCCCCTTAACCTTCTTCTTTCCAAGGAAAATATTCCTAATCTACTCAACCTCTCCTCACAGCTAGCACCCTCCATACCAGGCAATATCTGGGTGAATCTCCTTTGCACCCTCTCCAAAGCATCCACACCTTTTTGGTAATGTGGGACCAAAACTGTATGCAGTATTCCAAATGTGGCCGAAGCAAAGTTATACAACTGTAAGATGACCTGCCAGCTCTTGTACTCAATACCCCATCCGATGAAGGAAAGCATACCATATGCCTTCTTGACCTGTCTTGCCACCTTCAGGGAGCAATGGACCTGAACACCCAGATCCCTCTGTATATCAATTTTCCCCAGGACTTTTCCATTTACGGTATAGTTTGCTCTTGAATTAAGTCTTCCAAAATGCATCACTTCGCACTTGTCTAGATTGAACTTCATCTGCCATTTCTCTGCCCAACTCTCCAATATGTCTATATTCTGCTGTATTCTCTGATAGTCCCTTTCACTATCTGCTACTCCACCAATCTTCATGTCATCTGCAAACTTGCTAATGAGACAACCTACACCTTCCTCCAAATCATTAATATATATCACAAACAACAGCGGTCCCGGCACGGATCCCTGTGGGACACTACTGGTCATAGGTCTCCACTGAGAAGCTCCTTTCCATTACTACTCTCTGATTCCTGTTGCCCAACTAGTTCTCTCTCTACCTAGCTAGAACACCCTGGACTCCATACAACTTTAGCTTTTTCATCAGCCTACCATGGGGAAACTTATCAATCACCTTTCTAAAGTCCACATATATATGGCATCTACATCCCTTCCCTCATCAATCAACTTTGTCACCTCTTCAAAAAATTCAATTAGTTTTGTAAGGCATGACCTTCCCTGCGCAAAACCATGCTGCCTATCACTGATAAACCCATTTTCTTCCAAATGGGTATATATCTTATCTCTTAGTATCTTCTCCAGTAGCCTCCCTACCACAGGTCTGTAATTACCTGGATTATCCCTCCTACCCTTCTTAAATAAGGGGACAACATTAGCAATTATCCAGTCCTCTGGGACGTCCTCCATGTTTCAAGGATGCTGCAAAGATATCTGTTAAAGCCCCAGCTATTTCCTCTCTTGCTTCCCTCAGCAACCTGGGATAGATACCATCCGGACCTGGGGACTAGACCACCTTAATGCCTTTTAGAATACACAACACTTCCTCCCTCCTTATGCTGACTTGATCTAGAGTAATTAAAGATCTACCCCTAACCTCAACATCTGCCATGTCCCTCTCCTTGGTGAACACCAATGCAATGTACTCATTAAGAATCTCACTCATTTTTTTTAACTCGACGCATATCTTTCCTCCTTTGTCCTTGAGTGAGCCAATCCTTTCCCTAGTTACTCTCTTCTTATATATGAATAAAAGGCTTTGGGGTTTTCCTTAATCCTGGTCACTAAGGATATCTCATGACCCCTTTTAGCCCTCTTAATTTCTTGTTTCAGATTGGTCTTACATTCCCGATATTCTTCCAAAGCTTCATCTGTCTTCAGTCACCTAGACCTTATGTACACATGCTTTTTCCTCTTAGCTAGTCTCATAATTTCACCTGTCATCCATGGTTCCCTAGTCTTGCCACTTCTATCCCTCATTTTCACAGGAACATATCTCTCCTGAACTCTAATCAACCTCTCTTTAAAAGCCTCCCACATATTGAATGTGGATTTCCCTTTAAACAGTTGCTTCCAATCTACATTCCCCAGCTCCTGCCGAATTTTTGTATAGTTGGCCTTCCCCCAATATAGCTCTCTTCCTATAGGACCATTCTCATCTTTGTCCATGAGTATTCTAAAACTTATGGAATTATGATCACTACTCCCCAAGTCATCCCCTACTGAAACTTCAATCATCTGGCTAGGCTCATTTTGCAACACCAGGTGCAGTGTGGCCCCTTCCTGTGTTGGACTATTTACATAATGCTCTAGAAAACCCTCCTAGATGTTCCTTACAAATGCTGCTCCATCTAGACCTCTAACATTGAGTGAATCCCAGTCAATGTTGGGAAAATTAAAATCTCCCATCACCACCATCCTGTTGCCCCTACAGCTTTCCATAATCTGTCTACATATTTGCACCTCTATCTCACATTCGCTGTTGGGAAGCCTGTAGTACTGCCCCAACATTGTTACCGCATCCTTCCTATATCTGAGCTCACTGCTCGAGTCTTCCATAGTGCCCTCCTTCAGCACAGCTATGATATCCTCTTTGACCAGTAATGCAACTCCTCCACCCCTTTTACCTCCACCTCTAATCCCCCTGAAGCATCGATATCCTGGGATATTTAGTTGCTAATCATGCCCTTCCCTCAACCAAGTCTCAGTAATAGCAATAACATCATACTCCCAGGTACTAATCCAAGCCCTAAGTTCATCTGCTTTACCTACTATACTTCTTGCATTAAAACAAATGCACCTCAGACTACCAGTCCCTCTGCATTCATCCTCTGCTTCCTGCCTACTCTTTCCTTTATTCATGCTGACTTCATTATCTAGGTCCTTACAGGCTTTAGTTACCACCTCCTTCCTGTCCAACATCCTTCCCATTTGGTTCCCATCCCCCTGTCACATTAGTTTAAGCCCTCCCCAACCGCGTTAGCAAAAGCACCACCAAGTACAAAGGCCCATGTCCACAAGGTTCACTGAGATGATCCCTTTTGTTTGTTAGGATTTGCTGCTCCTTCATCTCTCTTCTCCAGGTAATTTCACTTGTTTGTAAAAGACACAGAGCAACTGGCACACAACTCAAAGTCTCTATAGTTCATAGAAACTGGTGAAGGAATAAAGTGGCTTACATCAGTTTTTTTTTTAATTGTAGAAAGACAGACACCATCTCTCTTTCCAGAGGCTTCTACCTATATCGTTCACACCTCCACGTTGTTCAGCTACCTGGGAGCCAGGTTTTCAGCAAACAGAAGGTCTTTGACATCAATAAATGGTCATCACTCCATAGACCAGTCAGATACATGTTGTCGTGTACACCCTAGTGCTACTTTTTCTGAAATTAGACTTCTCCCACTGTATAAACCATGCCGATAATAAGTGCTGGTAACTTGCTTTTAAAATGTATAGCAATCCCTTTCACAATTCTTGCGTTTTATAACAATTCTTTTCCCAAACTGTCCAAAATGAAAAATACAAGAAAATAGAAACTGACTTCAAAGCAATTTGTCTGATTGGTGCTCCCATCGCTGGAGTTAATGTTTTACAGCTTATTGAGTTTCTGGAGTAGAAAAGACTGAGGGCTACATTAGGAAGGTACGGTGATGCTGTTGAGATGTATCACAAAATGGAGCAATTGATGAGCTAAAATTTCAGCCTCTTGAACAAATCAATAGATTCTTAGAATGAAATATTAAACAATGCTGATTTTCTCAGCTTTTCAATGTGTACTGAGCACTTCCATGGACTCACTCACATGTGAAGGAATTACCCCCTCCTTTGTGAATTGTTACAAAGCTGTTTTATTTTTTAATGTTTGAATATTTAATATTCACTTTACTTCTAAAGGATTGTGAAAAATGGAATTTGTTTCAAATTTTGTGGAAATATGTGGAGCGGTTTCTTTCAAAGTGATCGTTCGAAGGTCACTTTAAGGAGGTGATAGCCCAGTGGTATATAATCACTGGGCTGTTAACCCAGAGACCCAGGTAATGTTCTGGGGGCCTGAGTTCAATCCCACAATAACAGATGGTGGAACTTGAATTCAACAAAAATATAGAATTAAGAATCTAATGATAGTGACAAATTCATTGCTAATGTCAGAAACACCCGTCTAGTTCATTAATGTTCTTTAAGGAAGAAAACTGTCATCATTACCTGCTCTGGCCTAAGTGTGATTCCAGAACCACAGCAATGGAGTTTACTCTTAATTGTCCTCTGGGCACCGAGGGATGGATAATAAACGCTTGCCTAGCCAGCAATGCCCTCATCCCATGTATTAACAAGCAAAAAAAAAACTATGAACATTGGGGATTTTCTCGAACAAATTTTCCTGTAAAATCACCACATGACTGGTGATAACTGCTGCAGACCCTGCTGAGGCTGTTTTGAACAGTGACTCTTGGAAAGCTTTTTAAAAATTTTATCTGATTTATTTAGAGGAAGGCCTGTCAAGGACAAGTTGTGCAGACGGGGAGACCTGCTAAAACCAGCTAAGTTGGACAAAAGGCTACGATGGACAAATATGACTACTTGTCTAATAACTGCCATGTAGCATTTGTGCCACACAAATACCAAGCAATGACAATCTTCAATAAGAGAAAATCTCATGTATCTCTTGGTATTCAATGCTATTGCTATCACTGGACCCCTCACTATTAACATCCTGAAGCTTGGAGACATCCAAGTCACTTGACTAACAACACATCCACTAAGCATTCAGTTCATCCACTACCGACGCTCAATGGCAGCAGTGCGTACTATGTATAAGATATACTGCAGAAATTCACCAATGATCCTCAGATAGCACCTTTCAAACCCATGAACACTTCCATTTAAAAGGACAAGAGCAGCGAATACATGGAAACATCACAATCTCTTCATCATTCCTGATGAAGAGCTTATGCTCGAAACGTTGATTCTCCTGCTTCTCGGATGATGCCTGACCGGCTGTACTTTTCCAACACCACACTCTCGACTCTGATCTCCAGTATCTGCAGTCCTCACTTTTTCCTAACATCACAACCTGCAAGTTTTGCTCCAAACCACTCATCATTCCTGACTTGGAAATATATCATTGCTCCTTCACTGTCACTGGGTCATAATCCTGGAATTCCCTCCCTAAGGGCATTGTGGGTAAACCCACAGCAGGTGGACTGTAGCTGTTCATGAAGGCAGAACACAACCAACTTCTCAGGGGCAACTAGGGATGGGCATTAAATGCTGGCATAGGCAGCAATACCCACCTCCATTAGTGATTTTTTTTAAAAAATTGAGTTGCAGGGAAGCTTACATAGCTGCTCAGCTGACCTCTCTCATTTCTGAAAAGAAAACCTTTTTGTTGAGTTCAGGGTGAAGATGATTTGTTTTGAAAGAATGACTGAAGAAACATCTCAAGATTGTATTTCCTGAGTAAGCTGAATTTGGAACAAACAGGCATGATTTGTGTTTTGACCACACCAGTCAGAATATCAAAACAAGATACTCCAGAGCATCCTGCACTTTATCCTGTTGTCACCAAAAATAATCCATAGGCTAAAATGTTTTTTTTCCCCAGGAAAGCTAATCCCCATGACAAACTTTGTTTGCTTTTTCTTTTCCTGAAGAGTGTGTGTTTGCTTAGGTGGGTGTGATTTGGGGTTATTTAGAGGGATAAGCATTTAGACTTCATCATTACTGACTGTGTATATTAATCAACTATTGCATCTTTATTAAATAAGTGTCTTAATAATGAACTAATAATTGTTTTTATTAAGAAACCTGGATTAACCCATTTGTTGTTTACAACATGATATAAAGCAGGTATTTGATTGGTTATCTTTATCATGGGGAAAATTATTTTCATTTTGTGTTATGACTTGTGGGGTAATAAACTCTAAAATCTAAATCTAATGAGGCAGTGATGGTGCACTCCTCTGCTCTCAGTCATTACAGAATGGAGAGAAATTTGAGAATCCAATTAAAAAAACAGTTGCAGATTGTTAAGAGGTGAAGGAAGGAGGAAGATATGAAGAAGAAAATCTGAGGAAAGAAACCTAACTTGTGAGTGTGAGCAAGTGATAAGGTCACTTGTGTTCGATATGGAATGGTATGACTGAGCTGTAAAAACAGAGTGAAGTGGACCAATCGCAGAAGACTGAACATGTAGTTTCCAAAGTGGTGGATATGACTCACGTAAGGAGCTGACCTAACAGTGGGGAAAGTCCAAAGAGCTTTACCACCTTCCATACATGTCCATTAGTATGTCTCAGTTCATTGACCATGTAAGGCATTGTATAACAATCACCAAGATCATCTGCTGCCAAGAACTCTCTTTCTTCTCTTTACATAAAGGTATGAGCAACTGTTTTAGCATTGTGTCTAAATCTCCCAGACTGAACCTAACGACAACAGATCATATTTTCGTTCTGACTATTTCTTTCAAAAGTAGAGCTTCATCATTGTCGAAGGTACTGAGAATTGATCTGAAGTGGAGAAAAGTAAAAAAGGTCCCCTTCACAGGAGAGCAGAACCAGGAGTGAATGGTACACAGGAGCTTTCTGTTCTAGAGATTCTGTGCTGTAGCTAATGCTGATGTCTGACAGTGGAGCAGGAGTAGGAGGTGTCAGCACAGAAGCAAGGAGGATAGAAGACATAAAACTGATGAAGAAAACAGTTAAGACTCAAAACAGGGAAATAGAAGAATTTAGAAAGAAATAGAAGAGAAAATAAAGGAAAGTATAGCATGGTAGAAATGCACGAGTAGATTCAGAATCACCGGGAAGTCAGCTACCCAAGTATAAAGCCAATAGTTTGCTGTAGATGTCTCCATCTCAAATCAAATGCTTAGCTGCAAGTCACTGGAGATTCAGAGACATTCCAGCACATAGGAATAATGGGAATCTGTAGTTGGAGAGTTTCTTCCAGACACATTGATCCAACCTTGTGAAGTGGTGAAAAAGCAGAATTGAGCTGGTGTGACCAATGGTGCACAGAATGAGAGAGACCGAGAACAAGTAGAAACTCGTTCTGTTTTCCACAGGTACAATGTACCTACTACCTGTGACCAGATGAATACAGACTATTGGACTGAGGGCCAGAATGCTGACTGTAGCAGTTTGGAGCAGGAGTTGTCCAAATGGGTGAGGAAGAGGAAGGGGATTATATTGTTTCCGTTGGCATATTTTGAAAACAGGATCAAGAATCCCACATGCTAAGCTGCTGGCCTGAGTGTATTGCTAGAGTTGAAGGACATTTCCAACCAGCTTCAGAGAATAAAAGAGAAGGAAAGTGTGGATCCAGTTATTGTGATTCATGTTAAATGCAACAATACAGGCTAGAAGTCCTATTTGAAGAAAGTGATCCAGCTAATTTAGCAGCTGGGAGATAAATTAAAGAATTGTTTTTATCGGTTATAGCTTTTTAAAATTATTATTGGAGCAATATTCAAATTGGTGTAAATATAAGCAAACTGAGGAGATGAATACTTGTCTGAGAAACAAGTTTCTATTTTATGGATCATTAGCCTCAGTTTTGGGACTGGAAGGATCTCCATGGAATCAGGCTGAGACCAAGATCCTGGTCAAAGGGATAAGTAAATCACAAGTACTTTAGGAAATGGAGATGAGGGTGAGAGATCAGATAGAAAATATAGTATTAATAACAGTTAAGTATAATGAACAAATTGTATTTATGCCTCCAATTAATTCAATGTTGAGAGTTTGTCGAGGCACTCCTTACTGAGACATGGCAGAGAGATGGTGAAGACTGGAAGTTAATATAGCAGGTGACAGGAAATTTAGGGGAAAGAGTAACATTTATGATCAGGATGAAAACACTACAATATAGCAAAAATGGGATATAACAAAAATGAAGCAGGCAATAGGGATTTCATGGATATAATTAAGAAAAATAAAAAGATGAACTGTTTAGTGGAATTTGTATATGAGTCCTGTTGCAGCAGTTGTGATGTGACCAGAGGTATAAAGTCAGAGATCAGAAAAACAACAAAGGTAGAGTGATATTAATGGGGAAACATGTCAGAGAGGTGGGATAATCCCTCAATGTGTCCAGGACAATGTTCTGCAACAATATGTTTTTGAACTAACAATAGGCCAAGCCATTTAGATTTACTTCTGAATAATAAACCAGACTTAGTCTAACACCGCTTGTAAGTGTATGCAATTCTGATCAAGTTTGATGTATTCTTTTCAATGCAGAGAAACACAAAACTCCTTCTGAGATTTTCGATTTAGGTAAGACCTACTCCAATATGATGGGACAGAGATTGCTCATGGTATCTGAGTAAATTTGTTAAAGGTTACAATGAAAAATCAGGTGAGAGATATTCAAAATGTGATATAGAAACAGTTTGTGAGCATAAGGGACAACAGTTGTATTAGCAAAATGTAAGACATGAACGACTTAAAATATGAGGCCACGTAAAACTGCCACAGAGAGGCGACCTTATAGAAATTTATTAAAAAAAAGAGGTATAGATAGAGTTAATCATAGCTATCTTTTCCCCAGGATGGGGGATTTCAAGATTATGGGGGCACATTATTTAAGATCAGAGGAGAGGGATATATGAAAGACATGAGGGGTACATTTTTTACATAGAGACTGGTTCATGTGTGGAATGAACTTTCTGAGGAAGTGATGGATGTGCATTCAATTAAAATATTTAAAAGACATTTGAATAAGCACATGAATAGGAAAGGATTGGAGGGATATGGGCCAGGAGCAAGCAGGTGGTACTAGTTTGGTTGGGATTATGTTCAGCATGGACTGAAGGGTAGTTTCTGTGCTGTATGACTCTACAAGTAAAAATACAAAAGCAAGTATGAAATGAGGCTGGTCAGTAGCAAAGGGGGCCTTTAGAAAATTGCAACTTACTGTGAAAATATTAATGTTACCAATAGAGGTATAAGATAGTGGGCATGCAGAATGATGGCATTGCATCATTATTTACAGTGAAGTAAGAAGACGGTATGTCAGACATCTCAGGAAGCTATTATTGAATCAAGTACTGAGATTCACCTGAATTATTTTAAGCAAACTATTGTGATGAATGAAATAATGGCATTGGAAGACCAGATGGTTTCCAAACCAGGATTTTAAAGGATATTACTAGCTCTAACTATAACCTTTCAAAGTTCCCTCGAATTGAGAATTGTTTCTTTAGATTGGTAAATGGTGCACAATGTTCTACAATGTAAGAGCATCTTGGAAATGTTCAGCTGGTCAGAGAGAGCCAGCATGGATTTATTTGAATGATAGCAGGATTCCTTGCGTTAAACAATGATGAGAGATCACACAAAATTGAGTTATACTACCTGGAATTCGGAGATCATTGCGCAATTTAGTTAAAATTTTCAAGGCATTAGTGGGAACTAACAGGAGTTATAGAGAAAACCTAATTCTCCAAATTAACCTTGGTGCTGGTAAAGGTTTTAGAAATAATGATTTGGAACATAATAAATTCACTTGAACAAATGGAGCATAATTAAAGTAAAACCTGTTTAGAGGTATTAAAGGCAAGTTTATGAATCAATTTTATTGGGATCTTTCAGTGAACAGACAGAGAGGATTGAAGAGGGTAATTCGGTTGATGTGGTGAACATGGGCTTGCAGAAAGCATTTGTAGTGCCACGCAACAAATTCTCTGTCAAAAGTGAAGCCCATGGATTGAAAAGGAGAAGAATGGTTGTGGAGCAGCAAAGGAATAACACCAGAGAGTAATGATGAAGCTACTATGGGCCCTCATGAATGGAAACAGGTGGGGTGATTAGAGCCCATGCAACTACAAGCAACACATTTCCCACATTCAGTACCGGTCCCAGTTTTTCAAAGGAATTCGTTAAAACACTCATCACTTCGAAAACCTCAGAGCCAGTAAAAACCTACAAATTGTTGCTGATCCCTTTAAGTCGTGCAGCTGGGATTTCTCCATATAGCTGAAGGCACGTTCTTCCTGGGATGCCATGCTCTGAACTCCCTCAGCTAATAGTCCAATTGGCAACTGACCAAAGGTATCACAGCTGTGATTAGTGGACTTGAGTGTCAGGCAGCTGGAGAATTGAAAACCCTTGGCTATTGGGCTGCAGAGTCAGCACTGGGTGTTGGGTTGCCTTCCATGACCTTTAATATCTCTATCCACAACACCCACCCCTGCTTTTTTAAACAGATGTTATAGTAAGTGGGTAACTTTAACCTCTCAGACTTTGTCACAAGGAATGAAGATGGGCAGGTGGAAGGAAAAGTGCAAAGGCTTATTAGTGACAGTGATCATAACAACATTAGATTTAACATAGAATCCGGATAGTGGGGAAGCAGGTTCTTTGGCCCATTGAGTCTACACTGACCCTCCGAAGAGCATCCCATCCAGATCCACCCCATCCCTGTAACCCTGCTTTTCCCATGGCTGACCAACCTAGCCTGCACATCCCTGGACGCTATGGGCAATTTAGCATGGCCAATCCACCTAACCTGCACAACTTTGAACTGGCTGAGGAAACTGGAGCACCCAGAGGAAACCCACACAGACACGGGGAGAATGTGTAAACTCTACACAGACAATCGCCTGAGGATGGAATCAAACCTAGTTCCCTGGTGCTGTGAACGGTACAAGCCACTGAGTTACCATGCCGACCCTTTGTTGAGGTCATGGAATGACGTCCCAAAGAAATGAAACTATAAAGACCACCCAGCATTGAACTGGATACTGGGAATGACAGCAGCAAACCTAGCCCTGTTGACCCTGCTAAATCCTCCATTTTAAAATCTAGGGCCTTGACCATCTTCAACAAGACAGAATTTAATCATCACCTTGTGGCGTTTTCTGGCCTTACAATTAGTGAATCCCCACTGTCAAAATCCTGGGGTTACCATTGACCAGAAACTCAACTTGACTCTCCACATAAATAAAAGATGGTTACAAGAGCAGATTAAAGGCTAGGAATCCTCTAAACAGTGAGTAACTCACCTCCTGATTCCTTAAAGCCTGCCTTCTATCTGTGAGACATAGGGGCGGCACGGTGGCTCAGTGGTTAGCCTGTTGCCTCACAGAGTCAGGGGCCCGGGTTCGATTCTAGCCTAGGGCACCTGTCTGTGTGGAGTTTGCACATTCTCCCATTGTCTGCATGGGTTTTCTCTGGGTGCTCTGGTTTCTTCCCAAAGTCCAAAGATGTGCAGGTCAGGTAAATTGGCAATGCTAAATTGTCCATAGTGTTCAGGGATGTGTAGGCTAGGTTCAATAGTCAGGGTAATGTAGACTGATAGGGTAAGGGAATGTGTCTGGATGGGATGCTGTTTGGAGGGTCAATGTGGACTTGTTGGGTCAAATGGCCTGTTTCCACACTGTAGGGATTCTATGATTCTATGATATTCTGTGGGATAGAGTATTCTTCTCTTGCCTTGGTGAATGCAGCTCCAACAATAACTCAAGAAGCCTGACACCATCCAAGATAAAACAGTCCACTTGATCGGTACCATAACTCAACCACATTCATTCCGTCCACAGCGGACATTCAGTAGTACGTCTGTGTGCCATTCACAATATGCACTGCAGAAATTCAAGGCTCCTTAGACCTTCCAAAGCCACAATCTATACCATCAAGAAAGACATGGGCAGCAGATATATGGAAACACCACTGCCTGCAAGTGGTGCCTACGTATGGGCTGTAGTTCAAGAAGGCAGCTCACCACCACCTTGTCAAGGGCAACTAGGGATGGGCAATAAATGCTGGCCCAGCAAGCAAAGCCCACACCTCATGAATAAATAAAATTAAGTCCTAATATCTATAATTGCAACATGTCACCGAAACCCTGCATTTCTGTTACCAATCTCTCCCTCAATGTTAGCAAAATGAAACTGGTCATCAACGTCAGGAAGCGGAGTGAAGAAAATGCCCCTGTCTGTGTGGGTGGTGCTAAGGTGGAGATGGTCCTATGAGTAAATATCACCAACAATCTGTCCTTGTCCATTCATGTCAAGAAAACACACTGACTCATCTACTTCTTCAGGAAGCTAAGGAAACTCAGCATTTCCACAATGATTCTGACTGATATTTATAGAAACACTATAGAAAGCGCTTCATAATGTGGCAATTGCTTGCCCAACAACAGAAGAAATTACACAGAGTTGTGAACACACCCTGGTCCATCATGAAGACCAGCCTTCTTTCCACTGACTCCATCTACACTTCCTACTACCTCAGGAAAGCAGCCAACATCATTAAAGACCCCTCCCACCCTGGTTATACTCTCTTCCACCCTCTTTCATTGGGCAAGAGAGCCAAAACATGTACCAACAGATTCAAGAACAGCTTCTTCCCCACTGTTATCAGAACAAACTTATGGACAAACCTCTCATATAGAGTTGATCTTTCTCTGCACCTCCTCTGTATAGGTAACACTATATTCTGCATTCAGTTCCATTACCCTGGTGTATTTATGGAAGGGATAATTTGTCTGGTTAGCATGCAGAACAATACTTTTCACTGTATCTCAGTACATTTGACAATAATAAATCAAATCAACTCAAACTCAAATTATTCTAACAGTCCGTGTGAGGTATCAGCAATGGTTCAACGACTAGCCCTTTCACCATAGGGACAAAAAGCTGTGCATTCAATTCCCTTTACAGGACTTGTACAAAAAAATTAAAGGGGACACTTCAGTATGGCCTTGAGGGTGTGGTGCATGGTATCTAAGATGAGACATTAAACTGAAATCTTTCATAGGTGCTTGTAAAGGATCCCATAATAATATCCTAAAGAGAACATGGCACTTACTACTAGTAAATAAAAGCAAATACTGCAGAGGCTGGAATTCTGAAATAAAAACAGAATGTGCTGGGGAACTCAGCAGCATCTGTGCAGTAAGTCCATAAGATAGAGGAACAGAATTAGGCCATTCAGCCCATTGAGTCTGCTATGCCATTCATGGATGATATGTTTCTCAAATCCACTTTCCTTCTTTCTCGCCAAAATCCTTGATGCCCTTACTAATCAAGCTCCTATCTATCTCTGTCTTAACTACGCTCATGCTTTGACCTCCACAGCCTTTTGCAGCAAGCAACATCTAGTGTGGCTTCAGCTCCACTTTCCTGTATGCCCCATAACTATGGACTCTACTGAAGATCAAAAATCTGTCTAACCCTGCAATGAATCTATTCAGTAGCCCAATATTCACTGGTTTATGTGGAAAAGAATTCCAAAGACTAACAAATCTGTCTTCATCTCTTATTTTTAAACTATGTTCCTGATTCTAGATTCCCTCACAATATGAAGTATCCTCTAAGTATCCACCAAATCACAAACAACCCTCCCCCAACCCTGAATCTTGTACATTGCTATAGGATCACCTCTTATTCTTCTAAATGTATACAGGCCAATATGCTTCTTTCCTGATTAGACAAACCTTTCATCCTGGGAATCCACCGAGAGAATCAGTTTTGATCTGCCTCCAATTCAAGCATACCAATTTATTCAAAACAATTTGAGGATTTAACAACAGGAGATGCTTTCTGAGTGGATCAGTGAGACAGCGTTCAATAGCTTTCCTCGGCCATGTCGATCTTCTGATGATTTTAAGGAGTTTGACATTATCATTCAGGCTGATTTGTTTGTTTCCAGTCTATCATTTACAGCAATTTCACAATATCTCAATCATTCAAAATTAAAAGTCAAAGTTTCCTTAAACTATCTTTCAAACTGCTTCATCCTGCCTCTAATGAACTTCTTTCCTGAGATATGGCAGAATTTGTTTAATTTGTCTTCTGATTGGCTGAAAACCTCTTTCCAAAGATATGTTTCTTTCAGCCAATCAGAAGGACTTTTGTTGAAGGTTGACCTTCTGGTGTCAGAAAATTGAAAGGTCAAATTCTGACCTAGTATTTGACTGAAACCAGAAATTGTGGGGATAGAAGTGGAACAAGGTACTTTTGTCAGGTTGGAATATTTGATAAGTTTCACATTCTTAATAATATAAGCATATTCTTCCTTCTAATATTTACCACTGCTATCAAATAGGGTTCAATAGACTATTTATCAGTAATTTCACTTGCTGAGTGTATTGTAAGATTCAGAATTTTTTACTTGTTTCTGAGAACTGTGGTTTATGTTGTACCTTGGTTGGAAACTGTGTCATGTTGCAGCTTTGTGTTAAAATCCAGACATCTTGTTTTAGAAAGAAGAGGAAATGTAGCAACATTAAGTGATTTAAAACAGAAAATGGTGACAATGGTTAGTAGGGTAGGCAGTATCTGTGGAGAGAGAAATCAATTCAAGTTGATGAGCTTTAGTCAGAACTGGGACATGTTCTCGGTAAAATAGATTTTGTGTTAAGCTCAGAGTCAGAGAAAGGAGAAGGGAGGGTGAGAAGCAAAAACAAAGTGAATGTCTGTATATGGCAGGCAGCAATGACAAACAGCAGAATCATTGACTGGCAGCTGCTATCTGATTATTTTTTTGAAAACTGGGGCAGATGTTAAGATCTGAAATTAATGAATCCAGAAAATTGTGGATTTCAAGAATGAAAGACTTTCATGAAGCTGGTTGTTGAGTTTCATTGGAGTGTAAGGTGTTGAGGTCAGTGTTGGAATGGTGGGAGAGGGTAGTCAGGATCTTGACTGTGAATTAACTGGAGAGGTAACTCTTTGTGGGACATGTGTGTTTGAGCTTTCCCTCACTCTGTGTAGAATGGATTGTATTATGAACAGTGAGTACGATATACAAATTGTGAAGGTACATATTAGGAATATGCTATTCGATAAGATCACAGCTGCTCTGACTGAGGCCTCAACTCCACTTTTCTGCCAGTTCTCTGTCACTGTTGACTCCCTTGTCAATCAAGGATCAAATTGAAAGGCCGTTCAATTGCAAGGATGGCCCACAAAAAGCACGATAAACCTAAGACAGGCATGAGGCAGAATTTCTGCTCTAAAGGTAGTTGATCTGTGGAATTCTTTTACCACAGAGGGCTGTGGAGGTTGCGTTGTTAAGTGTATTTCGGGTGGATATAGACAGGCAGATCAGTAATCACTGAAGGAATTGAGGGATAGGGGAAAAGGCAGGAAAGTGAAGTTGACGATTATTAGATCAGCCATGACCTGTGCCCTGCCCCATCAGAAGTGCAGATAATATGCTGTTGCTTTCATAAAGTTCAGCACCATTTGTGAGTTTTCAGATTCTGAAGTGGTCCATGTCCAAATCTAATGCCATGTAAATCTAATGTCCAAATGGCAAGTAACGACGCAACCCAGTTGCCAGGCAAAGAAAGTCTTCCAAAGAGGGAACCTAACCATCAATCCTTGACATTCAATGGCATTACCATTATTACAACCTCTGCTATCAACAGAGTGGGCATTACCATTCTTTCAAAACTGATGTGGACCATTCACATGAAAGCTGCAGCAAGCAACTCCCCTAAGCCTCCATTTCACATACAAGACACAGCAGGGGTCTGATGGAATTCTATGCACAGGTCAAGTTAGGTGCAGCTAACAACACTCCAGCTCAACATCAGTTATATTAAAGCAGCCTGCTTACTTGTATGTCATATTACCCCTTCAACATTCTGTCCCAAAATCAGCAATGTACAGCAACACCAATGCACATCTTTTATAAGATGCACAGCAACAACTTGCAAGCACATTCCAAACACACAATCTCTCTCATCTAGAACAACAACGGCACACACTTGGAAATATATCCCTGTTCCTTCAGTGCCACTGGATAAACATCCTAGAACTTCCTCTCCAATAAATCCCCACAGACTGCAGCAGTTCAAGGCAGTGGCTCACCAGCATTTCAGGAAGGCAATTGGGGAAGAGGAATACATGCTGGCCTAGCCAGAGAGACACCCACCTCATGAATGAATTTTTAAAATCAATGGTGAGGAGATAGAAAGGTAGTTATTGTATCCCCTGCACCAGTATTGTCATTGCACCATGTGAGCAGGGTGCTAGCTCCCCTCTTTCTTAAAATCCCTCTCAGTGAGTTATAATAATTTTCTGCAGAGAAAAGTAACTAGAAACAGAAAAGTGCTGGAACAGTGGAGGATGAAAAGTCCATTTGTTTGCTCTGTAAATGTTTCAAAATCAGTCCAAAGAAGGCTTCAGAAGCCAATTAAAGTCATGCTAACTGAACAAGAGACATTAAAGTGGAGACAGGGAGATCCTGTTTGAGTTCAATAAGATGGTTTCTGGTATCGTGCAGTTTTTCTTTTTCTTTAGTGAAATGTACACTTTGTTTCCAGCTGGCTTTACTACTAGACAAGTCAGATTGCAGACTGAAGCCTGGCTTGGTGGATATTTCTTTTGATTTTAATGAGGTGATATCTTGCACAAACATATGCATGCAGTGTTACACATTTTGCTTAAGCAATAACGTAAGTTCATTGAACTAAAAAAAGTAAATAGAATAAACAAATTTATTTACTTATAACACTAATTCAGAGATTTAAATATGCAGTAATCCCATAAATCCTAAAATAGTCCTTTACCAATTCCAGAAAAGAAAAAAAACAATTCACTTATAGTACCCAACAGCAGCCCTTGTACAGTACTCAGATCAGAATCCTTCTCCGTAACATCTCAATAGGTTTAAGATAACTGTGACATTAACTGCTAGACTAGAACTCTCGTAGCTTATTTCTGGAGCTATCATATATTGGATTTTAAACAAACTTAGCTTCAAATTCTCTTCAGGGTTTTATCCCAACATTTCCGGTCCCAGGTTACATAAACTCCTTACTCTAAGGAAAGCCTAGTTTTACTATGTTCTCCCTTTCTCAGGAGCCCTGCTCTGTACATGCATCTTCATGCAAAGACTTCAGAGAACAGGCCAAAGCAGAGTGAAACTGAAGGAAAACTTCCCCTCTAAGCTAAGTCTCCATTAAGCTTAAAAAAAAATCATATTCCAGAAATGTCTAGCAGAAACCTTAAGGTATAATGGTCTACTTTACTAGATTGTAATATTCTAAAGTAAACAATAACCCAATAGGTGGCCAGTGTAGGCCTCGTAAACTGTATTAAAAGAAATCACCGTGGTTATAGAAGTACTTATCAGTTAATTGAAAAATACAGAAAACCCATGTGTTACTAACTCAAAATTCGAAATCCAAAATTAAAATATTAAAATGTACATAAATCAGACAGGTTTTTGCTGATTCTGGACTATAAAGGGAACTCTCCATGATTTTGTGGGGGAGGGGGTTAGAATGAGGGGAGATAGGTTACAGTGAGGGGGAAGAATATACAGTTGAATGCATCACAAAGTGATAGAAAGTTAGTTACAGTTATTAGTGCTTCATGGTACCTCAGCCAATATCACTGCTGTGTCTATTTTATAAGTAAATCATTTAGACTTGAGTGAAAGGGGCACAATTTTAATTAATGGATGACACAAAAATTATATTTTGATAGCGTGAAGAAGATTTTGGCAAATTATAAGTTTAATGTTTAAATTATATTTCAAACATTAAATGCAGTGAGTGGTTAGGACTGATAATGTGAGTATGGTCCAGACAGGCTCAATTGAGGCTTTCAAAGATAGATAAATAATAACCTGAAGAGGAATTAATAGCAAGATAATGGAAAAAAGTCAGGGGTGGGACTAGCTGATTTGCTGTTGCAGAAAGCCAAAAGAGGCTCGAAGGCTGAATTTCTGAGTTGTATCAATTCTGTGATTCTATTCTCTGATTTTTAGCAGATTGTGGTAAGCAAGTTTTTATGTGCTGTCAAAAATGTTGGACTTCAAACCAATGCCATCGATGTTGAGGTTACATTTCAACCAGTACCAGGCACAAGTGAGAAAGGACCAGTCACTACCCTTCACAGCACCTGTCTCAAGGCTGGGGAAAGATTCTCGCACCTTGAAAGTGTGTGGTCTAGGAATACAAATTCTATAAACTGTCGACGCCATGATTGTGTCAAGAAATAATGTGACATTGAGCTGAAGATTACATAAACTGCACCCCCATTGTCTTTGCCCCTTTGCTGAATGGTGCAGGATCCTAGGTCAGCTATAAGTACATCAAAGCTCTGAACCTCTCAGCAAAAGGTACTCAAGATCCATCATGAAAACTCAATGGCAGGACAAGATCACAAAAATTGAGATCATTCATTATAATAAAAGTAAAATGTTACAGATGCGGGTGATGTGAAATAAAATAGAGAGAACTAGAGAAACTCCATGCATCTCGCAGCATTTGTAGACAGAGAAACAGAGCTTTGAGGCCAATATGATTGCTCACATTGGTTTTCAAAACAATCTATTAAGTTCATGTTAAGTGATAGTTTATACAAGCGAATTGGTAATTACCATATAGGTTAGATACCTGTCAGTAGTCCCATATCACATTGTTATAGTCTATGTGACAGTGTCACATCGCACTCCTCACCTCTTGTGAATATATATATTTCTATTGGTTTTCATTCTGCTGCCTGTAAAGATTATCATTTATTTTCTGTACTTTTTGATTGTTCTAATGAGAAAAGAATTGTTTTAAAAGGATCATGCAAGGACTTGCTGTACTTTTAAAACCAAGTTCCTGAAACTCATTGTGTATGGTGTTTACACTGCTTTGTTCATTCAGTAGGGGGAGCTATTTGTGGATGGCTGCTACAAACGTATAGATTATTTTTTAATCACCCTGTTCAGGTGTGTTTTGACACATGTCTGGAGCAGATGGGATGTGAACCCAGATCTCCTTGCACAGATGTCAGGGTGCTACCATTGTGCCACAAGAGTTGTTAAGTCACCAAGGTGTACATGCAAAGTGGGATTTGGCTGTCAATAATTAACTGATTTGTTTGTGGAATTGTGATCAGTCATAAAGGTCAAAGGTCGTCAGCCTGATGACAAGTCTCTGACTGGTTCCTGCATAGCTGACAACTTGGGGTAAACGAAACATGGATAAACCTTTGGTCCTGTAGAAGGGGCGATCATATATCTATCTCTCTGCAGTGAAAATGCCTGAAGCCTAAAGAAAACTAGTTATTTCCCATTATCAGTTGCTCTAAGCCGTGCCCTTTAACAAGTAACAGTTGATGTACTAATCACTCTGTGCCTCCTGCAAAGAAATTCAAAGAACTTGGAGAAAGGAGATTGAAGAATAGACAGTGAATCTCTGTGAACCCTGTGGACTGTTGCTATTGAACTGTGGTTCCCAGTTTTTTTTCCCTCTGCCCATAAAATAAAGAAATATTGATTCTTCTATATCTGTTTGCGTGTGTTTTAGGGATTAAAAAGAAAAGTAGCATTTTAAATAGCCAGGTTATATGTCAATGATTCTGTTGTTTACTTGGACTGCTAAAATCTATTTATTTTATAATAAATATGTTAGGATCAGAAACCTGGTCCCTTATTTCTGCTAGTATGTGTCCTTTTGTGTCGTTCAATAAAATGTTTAATTTTTGTGACAACACTGGGAATAGTGGGGCTTGATTTCCAGCATGCTTTCCCAGCAAACCATAACTTACCTTACATTGTTAACTACTGTAGCAAATTGTTCCAGTGCCGACGGTTTCTGCTTTTGCTAAATGTAAATGTATATGCTGCTGCAGGACTCAGTGATTTGTTCTTGTCTGTGGGAAAATTGTGGGTTAAAGCTTCAGTACAGAACTAGTGACCACAACTGAAAGTACTTAACAGGCTGTGAGGTACACCAGAACCTTCTGAGACTTGGAAAGGTGTCATAACAAAAATCTTTCTACACAGATTAGGACCTTCATGGTGTTCACAGCTACACTCAATGTAAGCTACAATCGGCCTCTGCTCTGTTTGAGCCAGTCAGGGGAAAGATGTCAGAATTCTTGTTCCTGTTTCGAAATCCTCAATGAAAAATGCATTTGCTGTCATTGAATGAGGACAACATCATCTATTACTGTGATGCTCTGAGATGGATAAATACTCTCCCAAAGTTGAGGCTTCTACATAAAGACTGTTTCATTAGAGCAAGATAGTGTCTTTGACCCTTGCTGGAATGGAAGAGAAACTAAATAGTCAACAAAGAACAGTGACCAGTAGTAGCCAGAAGCCCAGAGTAACTGGTAGCTTTCTGTAGCAGAACACTGTTTACAGAGCTGCTGACAGATACTGCATTGTAACATTTCAGAGACAATGACATCTGATTGGGATAGTTTGGTTAAACCACAAACAACCCTTTCTGGTTGTATTAAACTTGTATTATCTGTGACATCTATTCTTAGCAGTGCTGTCAGGTTTAATATCCAGATTATGTCAGAATTTTACTTTAGTGTTGTAACTGAGTTCCTAAATTCAGCTATGACCCCATAGCTGGTAGTTAAAGATTGAATGTATATTGAGTAAACATGAGATTGGACTCTACTGTATTGCGTCCAATAATTGAAAGATCTCCTAGGGCACGCTACTTGAGTTCACTCATGATGATGAGCCTCTTTCAAAGGAAGAGAGTACATTGAAAAGAAACCGTCATGGTGCAACCACACTGGTCTCTCATTAAAACAGCCTTCCACCAGAGCTAGATAAGAGTGCAACCCACATGATTTTTGCCTGTTATTCATGAACCTGTTAATGAGAATGTCATGAAAGGAAAATGTGCATGTCTTGGTTGGTTGGTCGGTCTATAATTCTTGGTAACTAAGAACACAGGTAAATAGGCTTTGAGTCTTGCTTGTACATCCACGGACGATGTGAGACACAGGCTGTTGCATCCTTTTTTATGAAGGAAGGATCATTCATCATAGGGTCATATCTGTCAATACAAACTGGGCCAAACATGGTGACAAAGAGGAACCTGCTCAGTAACTACTGCCTCAGCTTCACGACTTTGGGTTCAGACAGGTGAAGAGAGCACACAATGAACAAATAGTGAAATTCAAGCATCTTATAATACTTTTTTTAGCAACTAGCAAATTTTGGTCTGACCCCTGAAGAAGGATTTGAAACATTAGCTCTGTTTTCTCTGCACAGATGCTTCTAGAAGTGCTGAGTTTCTCCAGCAATTTCTACTTTTGTTTCTGATCACCAACATTCCGATGCTTTATTTTGTTGTAACAAATTTAGGTGACAGTTCATACCCCTCTCACTTAATCAGCGCATTTGTATGATAGAGAACTTTATGTTTGGCACTGGTGTTTTCTCTATTCTGTAAAGTTCATACTTGTATTTTATTCTGCATTTTAAACTGGAATGAAAGTGAATGGTTTGGAATCAAGTGTTTTAAAGGATTGATGTACATTTTGAAAAGTAACCTGACACTCATCGAACAAGCAGTAGTTGAAATGACTGCAGACCAATTGGAACTGGAGGGCTCTGTGGACAGATGCAGCTGGGTGGCCACAAGGAGTTGATTGGCTTGTGGACTAGTGACTACTTATTGAAGACAAAAGCTTTTCATCTCCTTATGGCCACGTGATCGATTGTCAGTTAACCAAACAGTGTGGGGCTACATGAGATATAGATGGAAGTGTTTTGATCTCCACCAGTTCAGGAGCTGTCATTCTGTTCCCCACAGTTAAGACCCACATTAAAACCTGAAGAAAACCAGTTGATCTTTCTTTTAGCAGTTGATGTAAGTTCTGACTTATAACTGTTAAATCAGACTGATAAGTGAACCCATCGCCATGACTCTCTTGCAAACCAGTGGAACCATCTGAAGAAAGATGGCTGAAAAACAATGTTTTGACCAGAACAAGCATCATAAAAATCACCTCAGCAACCCATGAATAGGAACCACTGAACTGTCAGTTTTCCTCACCCATAAAATATTTCTCCCTTGTGCGCACGGACAAAGGGGTGTTTCCAATGGGATTTGAATTTAATTTGTTATGTTATAAATATTTTTAAGGTAAAAACAATGACTGCAGATGCTGAAAACCAAATACTGGATTAGTGGTGCTGGAAGAGCACAGCAGTTCAGGCAGCATCCAACGAGCAGCGAAATCAACGTTTCGGGCAAAAGCCCTTCATCAGGAAAGCCCTTCCTGATGAAGGGCTTTTGCCCGAAACGTCGATTTCGCTGCTCGTTGGATGCTGCCTGAACTGCTGTGCTCTTCCAGCACCACTAATCCAGTATAAATATTTTTAGTCAACTTGTACAGCTGAGTTATAGAACATACATAGAACATAGAATGGTACAGTGCAGTACAGGCTCTTTGGCCCTTGATGTTGCACTGACCTGTGAAATTAATCTGCCCATTTAACCTACACAGTTCCATTATTTCCATATGTATGTACAAAGCCCATTTAAATGCCCTTAACGTTGGCGAGTCTACTACTGTTGCAGGATTATAGGTGCTGGAAAAGCACAGCAGTTCAGGCAGCATCCGAGGAGCAGGAAAATATCGACATTTTGGGCAAAAGCCCTTCATCAGGAATACCTTTTGCCCTGAAAACGTTGATTTTCCTTCTCCTCGGATGCTGCCTGAACTGTACTTTTCCAGCACCACTAATCTAGAATCTGGTTTCTAGCATCTGCAGTCATTGTTTTTACCTACTACTGTTACAGGCAGGCCATTTCATACCCCTACTATTCTCTGATTAAAGAAACTATCCGGGATATCTGTCCTAAATCTAACTCCCCCATTTAAAGCTATGTTCCTTTGTGTTAGGCTTCACCATCCGAGGAAAAAGTCTCTCACTGTCCACCCTATCTAACCCTCTGACTATCAGGGTTTAGATAATCTGCTTGATTAAGCCATCTCTCAACCTTCTTCACTCCAATGAAAACAGCCTCAGTTCCCTCCACCTTTCCTCATCAGGCTTTGCTTCCATACCAGGCAACATCTTAGTAAATCTCCTCTGAACTCTTTCCAAAGTTTCCACATCCTTCCTATAATGCGGTGACCAGAACCGTATGCAATACTCCAGGTGCGGCCTTACCAGTGTCTCGCACAGCTGAAGCATGACCTCGTAGCTCCAAAACTCAATCCTCTACCAATAAACATTAACACACTATATACTTTCTTAACAACCCTATCAACCTGGGTGGTAACTTTCAGGGATTTATGCACTGGACACACATCTCTCTGTTCATCCACGCTGCCAAGAATTTTACCATTAGCCCAGTACTCTGCATGAAAGATGTGTTGCTGGAAAAGCGCAGCAGGTCAGGCAGCATCCAAGGAGCAGGAGCATCGACGTTTTGTGCTTAAGCCCTTCTTCAGGAATGAGGAAGGTTTGCCAAGCAGGCTAAGATAAAAGGTAGGGAGGAGGTACTTTGGGGGAGAGGCATTGGGAATGCGATAGGTGGAAGAAGGTTAAGGTGAGGATGATAGGCCAGAGAGGGGGTGGGGACGGAGAGGTCGGGAAGAAGATTGCAGGTCAAGAAGGCGGTGCTGAGTCCGAGAGTTGAGACTGAGATAAGGTGGGGGGGGGGGGAAATGAGGCAGCTGGAGAAATCTGCATTCATCCCTTATGGTTGGAGAGTTCCTAGACGGAAGATGAGGTGCTCTTCCTCCAGGCGTCGTGTTGCCATGGTCGGGCGATGGAGGAGGCCAAGGACCTGTATGTCCTTGGCGGAGTGGGAGGGGGAGTTAAAGTGTTCAGCCATGGGGCAGTTGGGTTGTTTGTTGCGGGTATCCCAGAGGTGTTCTCTGAAACGTTCCGCAAGTAGGTGGCCTGTCTCTCCAATGTAGAGGAGACCACATCGGGTGCAGCGGATGCAGTAAATGATGTATGTGGAGGTGCAGGTGAATTTGTGATGGATATGGAAGGATCCCTTGGGCCCTTGGAGGGAAGGAGGGGGGGAGGTGTGGGCGCAAGTTTTGCATTCCTTGCGGTTGCAGGGGAAGGTGCTGGGAGTGGAGGTTGGGTTGGTGGGGGGTGTGGACCTGACGAGGGAGTCGTGGAAGGAGTGGTCCTTCCGGAATGCTGATAGGGGAGGGGAGGGAAATATATCCTTGGTGGTGGGGTCTGTTTGGAGGTGGCGGAAATGACGAAGGATTGTCTTCTGGCACTGTTCCTGTTGACAATTATGACAAAAAGATTGAAACCAAAGGCTCAGCAATCTCCTCACTGGCTTCCCAGAGAATCTGAGGATAAATCCTATCCGGCCCAGGGGTGTGGTAGGTATATACTTATCAAGGACCTGCAGACTAGCTGTTCCTTGAACAAGCTCCACATTTCAAGTGTGTCCAACATCTGCAGTTTCCTTCCCCATCCTATGCATCCTAAATTTTGCCTAATTGCACCATAATTGCCTTTTCCCCCAGTTATACCTCTTTCCCTGTGGTATATACCTATTCCTGCCCATTGCTATTGTAAACGTAACCAAATTATGGTCACTATCGCCAAAGTGCTCACCCACCTTCAAATCTAACACCTGGCTGGGTTCATTCTCCAGTACCAAATCCAATATGACATCGCCCCTTGTTGGCCTGTCTACATACTGTGTCAGAAAGCCCTCCTGCACACATTGAACAAAAACTGACCCATCTAAACTACTTGAACTATAGTATTCCCAGTCAACATTTGGGAAGTTAGAGTCCCCCATAACAATTAACTGTTAGTCTCGCTCCAATCGATAATTATCTTTTCTCTCCTTTTGTCTACATCCCTGGAACAATTCAGAGGCCTATAGAAAAATTCCAACAGGGTGATGTCTCCTTTCCTGTTTCTAACAGTCCAAACTACCTCAGTGGATGTGTCATCAAACGTTGTTTCAGGTGCTGTAATATTACACTTGATTAACAATGCCGCACCCCACACCCCCTTCCCACTTTTACCATCTTCCCTGTTCTTGCTGATACATCTAAATCCCAAAATCTGCAACAACCATTCCCACCCCTCCTCTAGCCATGTCTCTGAAATGGCCACAACATCAAAATCCCAGGTACCAACCCATGCTGCAAGTTCACCCACTTTATTCTGGATGCTCCTGGCATTGAATTACACACATTTCAAACCAACATCCTGATTGCTGGTGCCCTCTCGTGACCTTGTAAACCTATTCCTGACCTCACTACCCTCAACCTCCTGTACACTGGAGGTAAGAAGTGATCCTTACCTCCCACATACTGCAGCTTTGACAAAGGGTCAGTTAGACTCGAAACATCAGCTCTTTTCTCTCCTTACAGATGCTGCCAGACCTGCTGAAATTTTCCAGCATTTTCTCTTTTGGTTCCAGATTCCAGCATCCGCAGTAATTTGCTTTTAAACCAGAGATAATAACTCTGTTTGTTCTAGCTCTAAGCTTCCAACCTAGATCTCTGAATTTCTGCCTTAGATCCCCACCTTTCTTCTTACCTATGCTGTAGTGCCTATGAGGAGCACAACTTGGGGCTGCTCCCCCTCCCCCTCAAGGATCCCAAAAACACGATCAGAGACGTCACGAACCCTGGCACCTGGGAGACAACACACCAACTGTGAGTCTCTCTCGTTCCCACAAAACCTCCTATCTGACCCCCCATAACTATGGAATCCCCAATGACTAATGCTCTGCTCCTCTTCTCCCTTCCCCTCTGAGCAACAGGGATGTACTCTGTGCCAGAGACCTGTATCCCATTGCTTTCCCCCTGGTAAGTCATTGCCCCTCCTCCAACAGTTTCCAAAATGGTATAGTTGTTTTTGAGGGGAACCACCACAGGAAATCACTGCACTGACTGCTGATTCTCTTTCCTACCCCTGATGGTACCCCATTTACCTTCGTCACATGGCTGTGGAATAACTACCTCCCTGTACCTCCTCTCAATAACCCCCTCGGCCTCCCAAATGACCCGAAGTTCTTCCAGCTACAGTTCCCTAACCGGATTCTTGAGGAGCTAGAGTTGGCTGCACTTCCCACAAATGAAGTCAGCAGGGATAGTAGAGGTGACCCTTACTTCCCACATACTGCAGGAGGAACATTCAACTGCCCAAACCTTTATTCCCACTTTCTAAATTTCCAAATAAATGAAACACGAAAGAAAACACTTGTCGCCTTACCAATCAACGCACAGAATGTTTTTTTTGTTAGAGGAGGAGGATGGGTGGGTGACACTACCCGAGTAGTTGTTTGGGTAAAGCAACTGCCCAAATATGTAACCTCATGACCTCTCTGACAGCCTCTAGGAACTGAAGAAATCCAGAACTGAAAGTTATGATACATATTTCCCACTATCTCACAAGACCCTATGCTGTAGTGCCTATGAGGAGCACAACTTGGGGCTGCTCCCCCTCCCCCTCAAGGATCCCAAAAACACGATCAGAGACATCACGAACCCTGGCACCTGGGAGACCTGGGAGGTTTGGTTATGCTGACAGATTAGTGTTTATTGGCACTATTGGTGAAGTGACTGAATGTTTGTGGTGCCAATCAAATATTCTGGATGGTGTCAGGCTGCTTGAGTATTGTTGGAGCTAATGAAGCAGCTGAAGATGGTTGGGCCTAGGACACTACACTGAGAAACTACTCAGACGTATCCTGGAGCTGAGAGAATTGACCTCCAACAGCCACAGCCACAGTCACAATCACAATCACAATCATCTTCCTATGTGCCAACTGTGAGTTTTCCCCTTGAGTTCCATTGATGATCACCATTACTTAGAAAAGCTTTGAATTCCAGATTTTTGTTCTTTTTATTCATAGCTGCTGTCTTGGTTTTGAATGTATGACCCCAGAGCATTAGCCTAGGCCTTGGATTACTAGCCCAGTTATAATATCAGTACATTGCCATCTCCTCAGGAAGCATGCAAAGATATTGAAGAAATAGACCTGAAGGAAAAGTTTTATGTAGATTATTCACTGGGACTCCTATTTATTAAATTAAGCATGTTTATAAAGTTTGATTTTTTTTTTAAAAGTCACTCACAGGATATGGGCATTTCTGGCTTGGCCAGCATTTACTGCCCATCGCTGAGAGTGCAGTAAGATTCAACCATGTAGGTCAGACCAGGTAAGGATGACAGATTCCCTTCCCTAAATGACATTAGTGAATGAGATGGGTCTTTCTGACAATGGTTTCAGATTGCTTATTGAATTCAAATTCCACCATCTGCCGTAGCAGGATTTGAACCTGGGTGCCTAGACATTAGCTGAGTTTCTGGATTAAAAGTCTAGTGATAATACCACAAGGTCATTGCTTCCCCATAAAACCTAAACAAGCCTTTCTCTATAAACCATGCATTTCTTTTCCACTGTTCTGTATTAACTGAACAAATTTATGAAGTCTCCTAACAGCTGAAGCTATCACATATCTCACTCACTGTATGGATAAAGGAGCAAGTGATGCCATTGGTCCGGGTGCTGTTTGAACCGGAGTTGGTTCAGAATTTCAATGCTTCTTTCTCTCAGTCTTGCTCTTTCTCTTGAAGTGCTCATAGATTGCAGATGTTGTGAATATCAGCGAGGTTGTAGCAGGGGAGTTTTAAATAACCCTGATGCTCTGGTATGTACTAGGGAAATTTTTCCAGATGACAGGACCGCCCAGAAATTGCTCTGAATCCTGAGTGTCTTCATTTTGGTCATGCCCATGGCATCTTGCTGGCATTGTCAGCTGCTGAACTGCATTATGTGCAGGTCAGATACAGGACTCCTTTTCTGTCGAGGGTGCAGTGCCTAAATGGACTGATTGAATTGCAAACTAGGACTTGGCTTCTCTTTCTCCCTAGGAATCGTCGTTAATTTAGTAACTGAATCATACTGTGGCGAAAACCACAGGCTGGCCTTGGTTTACGGACTACTATTCGAATGCAAGGAAGGGATTTTGTTTACAAGGCCATGAATGTGTAAAGAAACCAGCTACTAACTGTTAGTAGCACCCTGCCTATGATACTGCTGCAAACCACACTGTAGCAGGTTTAGTAATATCAGAGCAGACAGCAAAATTCCCCAGCCTGTCCTTGCATCACATCTGCTGAAGCCTTGATCAGAGACTACATCAACAAGTGATTGTCAATGGACAGGATGAACAGTCATCTCGAGCTGATAGAGTAATAATGTGCAAAATATTGTGCAAGCCACAATTGAACCTTCATATCATGAAAGAAGCTGCTAACGACTGACTGACTTGTTCAGCACTTCAATGCTGAAGTTGTGGTCAACTGAACCAGTATTGTTCACATTGTCAGTCCTTGTCAGAGACTTTGAAGAGGGAATAGGATGTCCAATCATCAGTTCAAGTTGGCTATGATGTCCTAGTCAGTAGCCAGCTCTGATTGGCCAGCTAAGAAAGGGTGCAACCCATGAACACAGCGCTTAAATAAAGTCTAAAGGCCTGTCAAGTGATACGGTTTACTCTGTACATCTAAGCATCCATTTATATTTTACATTTTTACAACAAAAGTTTTAAGCAAGGACTAATGAGATGAATATTCAGCCGCATTCATTGTCACCATTACAGTATCTCCCAGAGCCCCATATTCAACGGTAAGTTACATTTTCTTATATTACTTAAGAGGCAATAAACCCTTTAACAGATTGAGCATAAAGTTTTATATTTGCATATGCACTGCTTCAACAACAAAATATTTTATTGGAGTTTGCAGAAATCAAAGTTTCATTTAAAGAAAATATCTGGAATGTATCTGAAAAGCATTTCAGTAAATGCTTTACTGAAATAGTACAGTGTCATTCAGAGTTTCTTTTATTTTCTCTGCAGAGTTTATGTTTAGTTAATAAGTTCTGTTCTTTGTGATGTAGCCACCCCGCAAAGCTGCTGAAATGCTTGACTGATTTGTTTTACTTCTGAGTATTTTTTTCAAGCTTGGAGAAAAGCTAGGTTGAATATTGTAAATTTTAAATACCCAACGACGCTGACAATACGAAACAAATGATAAATGTGTTTTGTTTTGGAATTTCTCTCTACCACCTAAAATGTTTACCTACCTTTTTAGAAGCTGATGGGCCAGCTGGATACTCATGGATTTTGTTTGCTTTTCGTTTTCATTTCTGATTCTTGTTACTATTAAATTTGAATATTACAAAGCTGTTCTTTGAGGATGAACCAAGGTTGCCAATTTGGTTTGTCTTGTTTCAGTTTATGTGAGGCAGATGAAGGCATTACTTCAGATTGCACCAAATCCCATGAGCTATTCCAGTGTTGGTATAACCATGTGGCAGCATACAATTGGGTTTTCGAACTGAAACATTTAGAAAATGACATTTTGTATTCAGAGATAAATTGCTTATTTGATTTGCTAAGTTGACCATTTCAACTTAACCCTATGACTTCCTGAACTAGACATAATTTTTCAGATTTCATGGTAGCGTCATGGATCAGTTCACAGGGAGATAATAAGGGTCTCAGCCAATGTCAAACTCTATCTGCTGCCCCTAGTCTGGTGTTCCATCAGGCTATACAGAGCCATTCACAAACGTGCTGTCTCAAACAGTAACATGCTGTGTCTTTTGACTCCCTAGAGCTGATTAGTTTTAGGAGCGAGGGATCAAAACCAAAAAGAATCAAACTGTCATTTAATTATGAGAGGGAAACGCTATAATTGAGCTTTCAGAGAAAAGTAAATGAACAGCACCTCTTTCAAATTACATTTGTCAAGAATTCAATTAAACAATTAAGATCTTTTCACCATTTAGCTTTTATACAGTCCAATTAGTTTTAAAATTACTTTATTTTTCCAGAAGCTTTGAGGATAATAGTGATGGGTAATAAAGGTTGTGTAGGGATGTATTGAGGAAGGTTTCTGAACATCCATAGTTTGAGGGGATGGAAATCACTCAATCTTAGCATGATGCCACATTGACAAAGCCGTTCAGATGATTGTGCCTGTATGAACACTTTAATAGAGCAATCTAATTAGTTCTGCAACCCTAGATCCTTCTAAATGTTCCCCTATTTCAAATATCTCTGCAGTTACCTCTCAAAGTTACTCTTGAATCTATTTTCACCACCTTTTCAGGCAGCATCTTCCAGATTGCTACAATTCACTGTGTAACAAGTATTTTTGTCTCGTCTTGGTTCTTTTGCTAATTATCCTAAATCTGTGTCCCCTGATTAATGACTCCTCACCCACAGGAAACAATTTCATTTCTTTACCAAGCAAACCATTTTGTAATTTGAGTTTGCTGCAGCAGCTGAACAAATGATAGTTTGGATAAAAACAAATACTACAGATGCTGCAGATCTGAAATAAAAACAGAGTGCATGAGCAGCTCAGCAGGTCTGGCAACACCTGTGGAAAGAAAACAGAGTTAACATTTCTAGTCTGAAGCCCAGAATTTGGCGTAAATGTCGAGCAATACTGTCACTCAAAGGTTTCTAAGTACATATCAGAGACAAAACGTCAGACTGGACTCAACATTCCCACGTGTTTGAGTTTTTATTAGAAATAGTATTTCAGCATTTTTCCCATTAGCTTTGGGATGTCACAGAGGCGTTATAGCACAGAAGAAGGCCATTGAGTCCATGCGGCTGTCTGTAGCTTTCTGAAAACAGCAAGTGTTGATTACATTTTAAGCAAAACTGGGCAGAATGAATGGAAGGAAGAAATTTAACAAAAGCTGGAGTCTTGGTGATTTAATCTCCTTTATCAGTTTGACAGGACAAATTTAAAGCATGGAGGATAGATTATAAACTGTGTTTTAGAGGTTGTTTACGTTTTTCCAAAATAAAACAAGGTTTAACTAATCCTGTAACTGAATACATAACGTATATTAGATTACTCTGGAAATCACCTAGTTATGAGTAATGAGAGTGGAATACACAGCCGTAGTTGGAAAAGCACATGACCAGGATCAGTTTCTTCCACAACTCATATCAGATGCATATTCTTATCTGAAATAAATGATTTACTGTTAGAATAATTTTTAAAATTTGTACATTTAAAACAGAAACAATATTACTCTTGGTTTGCTGTGGTAAACGGGACCAAACTTGGGTTGGGAGGCAAACTCATGGATGAAGGTCCATTTGACAGCCTGTTAAAAAACCCATCAAGCATTCTATTAAAATGGCTTAAGTTTTATTCAACAATCTGTTTGAGGTGGGTCAAAGTTACAGTGAATAGGTTATGGAAATGCTGGGAATATTAAGTATATCAGGTGTGTTAATATGGTCAGTGTGTCTTACAGCCAGAAAACCCATATAAAATGGAAAAAAAACCTTTCTGTATGGGCGGGACCGTACTCTCTAATATGCCTTTTATATTTGTGTTACCGTTACGAATACTAATAATTAGTAGAGACATCGGTCGATTTGTAGGAAATAATGAGAATATTTTGGCATTTAATATGAGTAATTAAATCTTTAATTTGGAGCTGCCTGCCATTAATGAGACAAAACTGGTCTTTGCCAGTGAAATTTGGAGAAGGTGTTCACAATTCGTTTTGCCATACATGTGCCCATCTCACTGAATGTGGAAGTACATTTTGTTATGTAATCTTGTCTTCAAACTTCAAAATGTTTTTGATTTTCTTTCCCCATAGTGGAACAGATGGCCATGACAATTTGAGGCCAGGTCAGTAAATTATGAATATCAGGATCTGGATTGTTTGAAGTACTCCTATGCCTAAAACTATAGGAATTAGGCGGAAGTTTACGGCAATCAGCCTCTTGAGCCTACTCTGCTTTTCAATGCCATAATAATCAATCTGACTATAGAAGCAAAAACTTTGCTTTCCTGTCTGCCTTTAATTCATACCCAGAATCTTCCTATCTCTACCTTTTAAAAATAATATCTTCTTTTATATTTACTCTCAGGCTATTAATATTTATTGCCCATCTGTAAGTGCTCGGAGGACAGTTAAGAGTAACTGTCTGGAGTCACGTTTAAGTCAGATCATGTAAGATTTCATTACCTAAAGAACATTATTAAACCAAATGGGTTTTAAAAACCCATGTTCATATGTCACTAGTAGACTAGCTCTTTATTCTAGCCTTTATTAAGTTGAAATTTCACCATCCACCATGGTGGGATTTGAACCCATATTCCCCAGAATGCTGTCCTGGGGTTATGGATTGCTAGTCTACACCTTTGCCGTCCCCTGTTAAGAATAATTGCCTAGCAGCCAAGGTGAAAATGATCAAGGAAATTGTTAGAAGTTATAAAATTTATACTTCTGAAACTGCTGCCATTCCAAACACACACTTCTCCCACCATAATGCTGAGAGCATTATTCTGTGCTTATTTTGCATGTGCTTATTTTGCGCCAACCAATGGAGGTTTTGATGTCATGGGTAATTCCAAACCACAAGCCATGTGAGAAAAAAAAAACTCAACTGAGTGCATGGATTATTTGTCAGATAGTTCCTGTGACAACCTTATGCAACATTAACGAGAAACACAAGGCCCCAGGTGTAGAAGCATCAAGGTTGGAAAGAGCAGGAGACGAGCCAAGGCAACTTGGAAAGTGATGCCTGAGGTAGGTTTTTAAAGTCTTTTTGCTGGAGGAGAATGGGAAGCTTAAGGAAAATGATGGGTACCTCAGTTCTCTGGGTGTAGAAAAGAATGAATTCAATTTGAAGATGATATAATCAGTCTTGATTATAAAACCTGTGTGCAAATTTATATTTTAAACAAATATACATTATAAACTTTATAGTTTAGAAAATGCATATCCAAAGAAAATGTCATCTTTCCCTAAATTTCTCTTCCACTCTCATTTTGTGATGTGCAAAATAATGTAATGCATTTTAATTTGCTATTTTTGCTGGATAATTCCAAGCTCTGATCCAATCAGATGAAAACACCAAAAGCAGCTGCAGGTTCAGTTCAGAAGAAATAGAGAGTAAAATATTCAGGATCGTTTACATCATTTTTTTTTCATGTTGTTCTTGATTTCTAGTCAATGTCATTTTTCTTCTTAAAATTAAACTTATCAAAGGTTATTACTGGAGCAGGTGGAATTTGAACCCTGGCATCCTGGCCTAACCACAGGGACACTATCATTGTACCATAAGAGTGTGTGTAAGGACGCTACAGGGCGTAGGAAAACACTGTGTTCAGTTTTTGTGAGGCAAAGACCCAGCCGTGGAATATGAATCAACGATCAGTTACTGGGTTTGTGAAGGATATAAACTGAGGGGTGACTACTGTGTAAAATGCTTTCCTCCTCTTCAAATAGCGATCCAACAGCTCAAGCTGATCAATGAAGAATATAAAAAGAATTGCGTTCAGTGACTTTTACCACAAAATAATTGTCAGAATTGTCTACTTGTGATGCCATTCATTCTGCTCCTGAAAACTTGAGTAATCATAGTCAATTTTGATTAAAATTTAGATTTTCTTTTGTCAAATTCACTTCATCTATCCTCAAGATGCAGACCCTGATTTTAGTGCAGTTCCTTGTCTGGTATCATCTCGTGCTTTGTTTAGACAAAGTCTCTGAGCAGTGTGCACCAGAATATTTAATTCTGATGAAAATTCCTGCCAGGTTTTGCTCTTGTGCTTTCATACACACAACCTACAACAGAAGTCACTGCATAGTGATGTGGAGCAGGAAACCTGTCACAATGTGGAGATAGGGAAGGCAAAGAGACTCAGAAATGAGGTACTTACAGCTCTGAAGGAGTAACACAGTAAAGTGCAGTGGAATAACCAGATTAATAGTAGCAGTTACTTGTTAATAATGAACTTGGGTATTGCTACAAAAAATTCTTTTTTAGCAACTTTTTGCTTGCACTTTTCAGGACAATTTGCAAGAATACAATTTCAAGGGGAAAACCTATATTTATGCTGCATGAAAGGAGATTGCTAATTAGTTGGCAAGCTGATTCTGATTGATAGATTTGTGGCCATGATAGTGCACCAATTAATAATGTTCAGAATGTTATTAATATGTTAGTTTTAGCCTTGAATTGGTATTTCTTGTAAATTATCCTAATGGGTGCAAGGTGGAAATCTTTGACAGAATGTGCTTCTATTTAGAACAATAATTTTATTTTTAAAAATTACCAAGAAAATGGCAATGAAATTGGATTTATTCATTTACAGGATGTATATGTTGTTGGCAAGGTCTGAACTTACTGTCCATCCTTAACCACCTGTAAGATGGTGGTAGTGAAGCACCTTAAATGCAACTGAGTGGCTTGCTATGCAGACAAATGCAGCAATATTGCTGTCTAGAGTCGCATGTAGGCCAGGTCACATAAAAATGGCAGATTCCCTTCTGTAAAGGAAATTAAGAAACCAGATAGCTTTTTATAACAGTTTGGTGGTTTCTTGATTCTCATATCTGATGCTAGCTTTTTATTCCAATTAATTAAATTAAAATTTTTCAAATTCGTGTCTCTTTGGTCACTAGTCCAGTAACATAACCAGTGTGCCACTGAAGTCCAGTAGACATTGGAAGTTAAAAAAAGAGAATTTCTTCTCAAAATATTTGCTTTCTCCATCTTATGTAAGGATTTGGAAGGAGATATTTTAGTCTAAGGTATAAATGTACTTATGAAATGCCAAGATACTTAATGAACATTAAGTTGACAAATATCTTGAATGCAGCAACATGAAGAATATCACAGTGAAATGGAATCTGACCTGACCTGTTCCCTTTCAATACCATTGCTGTATAGGAATATGCCACATGAACATGATTCAACACTAATCATGTCCACTTCATGGTGTAATAGTTATTAACACATGCAGAAAGGTTAGAATTTTTTGACTTAAGGAGAAAACTTGCATTTAGATTTTGCCGTTCATAGCTCCAGGACATGCAAAGCACCTCACGGTTTTCAAAGTATTAATTGACTGTAATCATTGTTGTAACACAGAGAAACATGCACCCAATTTTGTCGACAGCAAGGTTCAAGTTTCATGTTGGTTTCTAAATTCTATTGAAGAGGCAATAAAATCACATGTCACTGTCACAGCTCAGTGAACAAACCCTGAAGCTATTGTTTTGGCATGTTTTGAAAATTAATGCTTTGGGGTATAATTTTATTGAAAAATGATGGACGAGTAAATTAAAATCAAATGCACAAAGTATATTTATTGTATTCTGAGCAAGTTTTGATTGATGCCGAGAGCTGTGTTTGTCTCAGTGGTGCTCAGATTCAGAGAAATTATTATTTCTGGGTTTGATGTCATTGTCTTTTGGCCCACTCTCTCCAATCATCGAGATTTCATTCAATCTGCTGCATAATGTCTGTTACTTGCTTTTTCTTCATTTCTGTGAGTAGCTTTATCTAACAAAATTCAATCAACCCATCTTGAAAGTATTAGCATCCTCAGCCATTTGGTGGCGAGGTTTCTAGATTTCTCCTTTTGTGTAAACCAAAAGCTTCCTAACTTTGCTTGTAAATAACCTTTTGTATAATTTTAAGATTATGTCCGCAAGAGGTATAAATTTATTTTAGTTTATGATCCCAAGGATTTATTTAGGTGTTTTTTGACAGCCAATACAGGCTGATGGCGCATCTCCTGATTGACGGTGAACTTTAAATGTGAAGAAACAAAAACAGAAACTGTTGGAAAATCTCAGCAGGTCTATCAGCATCTGTGGAGAGAAATCAGAATTAACGTTTTGGGTCCACTGACCCTCTCTGGAACGGAGAGTTGGGATAAAGTTGTTTTTTATACAGAAGATGGGGTGGGGAGGAGGTAAGGATAGATGGGGATACAGCCCAAAGAGAGAGAAGAACAGTTGGACAGACAAAGGATGGATAATGGTCAGTTTAAGAGAATGATTGGCTGCTGATGGGGACTATTGGTGGCTAACAATGGGTAGTGTGTAATAGCAAACCATGTTAAAAATCACACAACACCAAGTTATAATCCATTTATTTGGTTTGTTTGGGAGTAGAAGCTTCTGGATCACAGCTCCTTTGTCAGATGGCCAGTGGGGCAGGATTGTAGGACACAGATTTTATAGTAAAAGATCAAAGTGACATACAGCTGATGTGAAATATTAAACAAACCCTAGCTTGCTGTTAAGTCTTTAATCACTTAGAATGGGTTGCAGGTTTTGATTAATATTGTAAATCCCAGAACTTCCTTCAAGTCACATTCCTGAGATAACTTATGGTTTTATATTTTTAAAAATGTGACATCTCAGCTCAGAGAATGCATTAAAGGCGTGGGGTCAGAGTCTGTCTGTATTCCAACCTTGAGTGAGCCGATTCTATTTCCAAAGTAGGAATTTAGAAAATGTCACATGGACTGACTGCCTACAGATTGTGTGCTTTTAGAACAGAATAGAATGTATCTGCAAAACAAATTCACTCCATTGACTTGTGTGTGTGTATATGAGTGTGATAGAGTATATGCCTGTGAGAGTGTTGAGATCTGTGTGTGTCTGAGAGAGAGCATGTGTATGAGAGGCGGTCTGCGTGTGTGTGTGTATATAGTGTAGTGGGTCACCTGTAGTGTGACATGAACCCAAGATCATGAGTTGAGGCCAATCTCATGAGTATCGAACTTGGCTATCAGCCTCTGCTCAACGACTGCGTTGTTGCATATTCCCAAAGTCCACCTTGGAGGATGGTCACCTGAAGATCCATCGCCGAATGTCCTTGACTGCTGAAGTGTTCCCTGACTGGGAGGGAACATCCCTGTCTGGTGATTTGTTGCATGGTGTCCATTCATTTGTTGTCGTAGCGTCTCTATTGGTCTCACCAATGTTGGACTGTCACCTGGTGTTTTTTAACTTTGTCCATCCCAGTCTAACACCAGAACCTCCACTTCATAGCAGACCACATAATAACAAGGCCTGGTGTGTAAGGTTGAGGAAAAGACATGAGAGAGGGTTTCTCAAGCCCTAAAATCTTTCACCTCAACATTGAGCCCAGAAGGCTGTAGAGTTCTCAAGCAGAAAATGAGGTACTATTCTTCCAACTTGTGCTGAGTTTAGATTGAGATGTTGGCCAGGGAACAAGGTGGTGTGTTGAAGTTGCAAGCAACTGGAAGCTCAAGAAATTCTACAGTTTTCTGAGCTCAATATCAATTACAACAATTTTAGGGTTTGAGGCAGCTCCTCCCATGTCCTTATCCCAACTTCCACACACCAGGCCTCATTATCACATGGTTTGCTATTACACACTACCAATTGTTCACCACTAATAGTCCCCATTAGCAGCCATTCATTCTCCTAGGCTGATTGTCATCCACTCCTTTGTCTATCCAACTGTTCTTCTCTTTGGGCACTATCTCCACCTACCATTTACTCCTCAACCACTATCTTGGGCTCATGTCACACTACAGGTGACCCCACTACACTACAGGCAGACACACACACCCTCTCATATACACGCTCTCTCTCAGACACACACATGCACTAGGGAAAAAAAAAATTCCTAGCTACCATCAGTTCTTTGGATATTTTTTACATCGTAAAGGGTGGTCATCCAGCGATCATGTGTTGAGCACTGCTACATAATTTGAAATTATACACAAATTATGTGCCAGCAGCAAGTTATGTTATGTTACTGCAAAACTATATCTTCAAGTTATTCCCTTTCCTTGATGTGAAGAAGCATTCATTTCTGTGGTCTAATTAACAGTTTGACAGGCCATGATGTGAATCCTTCTTTAGTGATCATAAGTGTCATTGGACCAGCCAATGACATCTTTAAAGGTTACATACATAGCAAAAAGGGGCAGGGGTAGGCCATTCAGTCCCTCCAGCCTGTTTTGCCATTTAATAAGATCCAGTGTGATCTGATTGTAACTCAAATCCCTGTCCGACTATCCTGGTAACCTTTCATCCTTGTGCTTCCCAAGAATCTATTCACCTCTCTTTTAAAAAGATTCAAAGACAATGCTTCCCCCACTCCCCTCACGTTTTCAGGAAAAGAGTACCAAAGACTAATGACCATCTGAAAGAGAGAATTTCACCCCATAGAGTCATAGAGATGTACAGCATGGAAACAGACCCTTCGGTCCAACCCGTCCATGCCAACCAGATATCCCAACCCAATCTAGTCTCACCTGCCAGCACCCAGCCCATATCCCTCCAAACCCTTCCTATTCATATACCCATCAAAATGCCTCTTAAATGTTGCAATTGTACCAGTCTCCACCACATCCTCTGGCAGTTCATTCCATACACGTACCACCCTCTGCGTGAAAAAGTTGTCCCTTAGGTCTCTTTTAGATCTTTTCCCCTCTCACCCTAAACCTATGCCAACTAGTTCTGGACTCCCCGACCCAGGGAAAATACTTTGTCTATTTATCCTATCCATGCCCCTCATAATTCTGTCACCCCTTAGCCTCCAACGCTCCAGGGAAAACAGCCCCAGCCTGTTCAGCCTCTCCCTGTAGCCTCCAACCCTGGCAACATCCTTGTAAATCTTTTCTGAACCCTTTCAAGTTTCACAACATCTTTCTGATAGGAAGGAGACCAGAATTGCACGCAATATTCCAACAGTGGCCTAACCAATATCCTGTACAGCTGCAACATGACCTCCCACTCCTGGACTCAATACTCTGACCATTAAAGGAAAGCATACCAAACGCCTTCTTCACTATCCTATCTACCTGTGACTCCACTTTCAAGGAGTTATGAACCTGCACTCCAAGGTCTCTTTGTTCAGCAACACTCCCTAGGACCTTACCATGAAGTGTATAAGTCCTGCTAAGATTTGCTTTCCAAAAATGCAGCACCTCAAATTTATCTGAATTAAACTCCATCTACCACTTCTCAGCCCATTGGCCCATCTGGTCAAGATCCTGTTGTAATCTGAGGTAACCCTCTTTGCTGTGCACTACACCTCCAATTTTGGTTTCATCTGCAAACTTACCAACTGTACCTCTTATGCTCACATCAAAATCATTTATGTAAATGACAAAAAGTAGAGGACCCAGCGCCGATCCTTGTGGCACTCCACTGGTCACAGGCCTCCAGTCTGAAAAACAACCTTCCACCACCGCCCTCTGTCTTCTACCTTTGAGCCAGTTCTGTATCCAAATGACAAGTTCCCTGTATTCCATGAGATCTAACCTTGCTAATCAGTCTCCCATGGGGAATCTTGTCGAATGCCTTACTGAAGTCCATCTAGATCACATCTATTGCTCTGCCCTCATCAATCATCTTTGTTACTTCCTCAAAAAACTCAATCAAGTTTGTGAGACATGATTTCAAATGCACAAAGCCATGTTGACTATCCCTAATCAGTCCTTGCTTTTCCAAATATATGTACATCCTGTCCCTCAGGATTCCCTCCAACACCTTGCCCACCACCAAGGTCAGGCTCAATGGTCTATAGTTCCCTGGCTTGTCTTTACCACCCTTCTTAAACAGTGGCACCACGTTTGCCAACCTCCAGTCTTCTGGCACCTCACCTGTGACTATCGATGATGCAAATATCTCAGCAAGAGACCCAGGAATCACTTTTGTAGCTTTCCACAGAGTTTTCAGGTACACCTGATCAGGTCCTGGGGATTTATCCACTTTTATCCGTTTCAAGACATCCAGCACTTCCTCCTCTGTAATCTGGACATTTTGTAAGATGTCACCATCTATTTCCATATAGTCTATATCTTCCATATCTTTTTCCCACAATAAATACTGATGCAAAATATTAATTTAGTATCTCCCCCATTTTCTGTGACTCCACACAAAGGCTACATTGCTGATCTTTGAGGGGCTCAATTCTCTCCCTAGTTACCCTTTTGTCCTTAATATATTTGTAAAAACCCTTTGGATTCTCCTTAATTCTATTTGCCAAAGCTATCTCATGTCCCCGTTTGCCCTCCTGATTTCCCTATTAAGTATACTCCTACTTTCTTTATACTCTAAGAATTCACTCGATCTATCCTATCTACACCTGACATATGCTTCCTTCTTTTTTTTAACCCAAACCCTCAATTTCTTTAGTCTTCCTGCATTCCCTATATCTACCAGCCTTTCCTTTCACCCTGACAGGAATATACTTTTTCTAGACAACATGGCTTTGTGCATTTCTGAAGGCTTCCCATTTTCCAGCCGTACCTTTACCTGCGAACATCTGCCTCCAATCAGCTTTCGAAAGTTCTTGCATAATACCGTCAAAATTGGCCTTTCTCCAATTTAGAACTTCACAACTTTTAGATCTGGTCTATCCTTTTCCATCACTATTTTAAAACGAATAGAATTATTGTCGCTGGCCCCAAAGTGCTCCCCCACTGACACCTCAGTCATCTGCCCTGCCTTATTTCCCAAGAGGAGGTCAAGTTTTGCACCTTCTCTAGTAGGTACATCCACATACTGAATCAGAAAATTGTCTTGTACACACTTGAGAAATTCCTCTCCGTCTAAACCTTTAACACTATGGCAGTCCCAGTCGATGTTTGTAAAATTAAAATCCCCTACCATAACTACCCTATTATTCTTACAGATAGCTGAGATCTCCTTACAAGTTTGTTTCTCAATTTCCCTCTGACTATTGGTGGGTGTATAATACAATCCCAATAAGGTGATCATCCCTTTCTTATTTCTCAGTTCCACCCAAATAACTTCCCTGGATGTATTTCTGGGAATATCCTCCCTCAGCACAGCTGTAATGCTATCCCTTATCAAAAATGCCAATTCCCCTCCTCTCTTGCATCCCTTTCTATCCTTCCTGTAGCATTTGTATCCTGGAACATTAAGCTGTTAGTCCTGCCCATCCCTGAGTCATGTTTCTGTAATTGCTGTGATATCCCAGTCCCATGTCCCTAACCATGCCCTGAGTTCATCTGCATTCCCTGTTAGGCCCCTTGCATTGAAACAAATGCAGTTTAATTTATTAGTCCTACCTTGTCCCTGCCTGCCCTGACTGATTGACTCACTTCTGTTCTCAACTGTACCAGTCTCAGATTGATCTCTTTCCTCACTATCTCCCTGGGTACTACCCCACTCCCCACCTTACTAGTTTAAATCCTCCCAAGCAGCTCTTGCAAATTTCCCTGCCAGTACATTAGTCCCCTTCCAATTTATGTGCAATCTGTCCTTCTTGTACAGGTTACTTCTACCCCAAAAGAGATTCCAATGATCCAAAAATGTGAATCCTTCTCCCATACACCAGCTCCTCAGCCATGCATTCATCTGCTCTATCCTCCTATTCCTGCCCTCACTTGCTCGTAGCACCGGGAGTAATCCAGATATTACTACTCTCGAGGACCTCCTTTTTAAATTTCTGCCTAACCCTCTGTAATCTCCCTTCAGACTCTTAACCTTTTCCCTTCCAATGTCGTTGGTTCCAATGTGGACAATGACCTCTTGCTGGCCCCTCTTCCCCCGTGAGAACATTCTGCACCCTCTCTGAGACATCCTTGATCTTGGCACCAGGGAAGCAGCACACCATTCTGATTTTTTGCTGCTAGCCACAGAAACGTCTGTCTATACCTTGGACTAGTGAATCCCCTGACACAATTGATCTCTTGGAACCCAATGTACCCCTCATTGCATGAGAGCCAGTGTCAATACCAGAAATGTGACTGTTCATGCTATGTTTCCCTGCGAATCCATCCCCCGCCTACATTTTCCAATATTTGTTTGAAATGGGTATAGCAACAAAAGACTCCTGCACAAGCTGCCTACCTCTCTTACCTTTCCTGGAGTTAACTCATCTATGTGGCTCTGTCTGCGACTTTCCCTTCTTCATATTACTGCCATCCATCATGTACTGTTGTTGTTGCAAATTCCTCATTGCTTCTAACTGTCTCTCTAACCAATCCATTCAATCTGATAAGATTTGCAACCAACAGCATTTATGCAGATATAATCCTTAAACTCTCTTTAAACTCCCACATCTGACAAGAAGCACATATCACTCTACAAAAAGTCATTTTTGCTTCTTCACAACCTACAGATCCAGAAAATATCACCGTCTTATTCCTCAATAAACATTGCCCCAGGTTAAATTCATAGTTATGGCTTATATTTTAAGTTTAATCAAGAGACATATCTCTAAGAACATATAATCAAGAAAGAACCCACTCTACTCACTACTGCAGACTTTCTGTCGGTCACACTTAAAACAACAATACACTTATCTGCTTCTGTGCTGTGAACTTCACCCAACAGGTTCCTCCAAGATCAGTTGTGAATTTCACTGTTTGTTAATTTTCCCAGGCGCGCTCCGATGTCCAGCGATACATGAATTCAAACAGCAAAGGCAGTGTCAGTTTCTTTCTCTCCTGCACTGGCCTCACCATGTGCTTCCTTTGTCTGTACTTCTCCCTTTTAAAACTGCTGTTGTTTTGACTTTTTTTCCTAAAATTCCAAAACAATGCAACAGCATATAAAACAGTAATTGCTACTCCTGGAATTCAAGGAAATCACCTCCATCACCTAAAATACCTCAAAAAAGGAGCAGCTATTACAGCCAGAAATTTTTCCCATCCTCCATCTTGGATTGTTGGGGAGAGGGGAGGGGCGTGGGTGAGGGAAAGGGTGGTGCGCTGGGTATGCATATGGATATATCAGGGATGTCAGGTTGGGTTGCAAGAAGCCATGTGTCATGTCCAGGAGGGTTAGCTCAGTGGGAGAGAGTGGACTCATTTGGAGGGTGCCAGATACAGGGTAATTTCCCATGAAGGTCTTTAGTTTCCCAGGCAACCCCTGTAGCGTTAGCTGCTTCTGGAATTTGGCCCAAACACACCTCCAGTCTATACTGTTCAAACTATTCTCTGGTAAATGTGTCAGAAGGTGGGTTTCACTCCAGTGAATGGTGTAATGAATGTCACGTCTGTAAATTTTTTTGCAAGATGAAATTTTATTCAAATGCATTCGTAATTTATATTCCACTGTTCTGCAGTTAGTTCTCTTCCTCTTTTTTTCTAACAGGATTAATATCAATGATTCAATGAAAAATGGATTTGGAGATATATTTGAACATCAAGTGTAGGAAAACAGAAATCATTTCACGAGTGAGCACTAGCAACTAATGGTGTATTTTTGAATAGTAATTTTGACGATTCCTATTTTTTTACTGAAGATTTTAATTTCTGTCATTACTATAATGTTTTATTTCTTTTTTTTTTAATGATCAATGTGCTTTTACCCCCACCCACAATATCACAGGCAAAGGTGCTGATTCATTTTAACGAAGAAAATATGACTCATTGACAAAAAATACTCAAATAGGTTGTGAATAGTGTGTGTAATCTCATTGTAAAGTCACCAAATGTTCATTACGTCACTAGTGCTCAAGGCTCAATATCAAGTACACGTTGGGTCAAAAGCTTCAGGAGTAGTTGACATGGCATATTGGGGTGAACAATTTTTTTGTCTTTATGTTCTGAATGTTGCTACCATTCCTCCTAAGAGTCAAATGCTATCACTTCATTTACTGCCCTCATCTATCACTTCTTCAAAAAACATCTTATTAAATTTAACAAATTCCATTTGGTTTTGACATGTTTGTTCTGCTGTCCTTGAGTAACTCACTCATTCCATCTCAGTGACAAGGACAGGTAAAATGAAAACCTAGAAATGTTGGAAAATTGAATGAAGAGAAAGAAAGTGTTAGAAATAAATAAACAGAGTGGTAGTTTCCAGGAAGCTACAATTTCTCGACAAATTCTTCTCATTTATTTGTTCTGACTAACCTTTTAGTCATAATGTGCTGTTGTTTTATATTCCGATCTCAAGAGGAGGTCAAGATGGATCATGTATTTGGCACTTCCAATTGAAGATTGGACCAAATACTCCAGACTTATCTTTCGCATTTAAGTGCTGGGCTGCCCCGTTATTGAGGATAGGAATTTTTGTGGAACCTCTTTTTCCAGTAAGTTGTTTAATTGTCCATCACTATTCATGACTGCACAACCAATGAATGAGCCAATCACCTAAGCTCTGCCTCCCTCATGTTGCTTTCACTATTTAGCACATAAGTCATCCTGTGCTGTACCTGCACCAGGTTAACACCTCATTTTTAGGTCTGTCTGGTGCAACTACTGCATGCCCTGTTGTATTCTCCATTAAACCAGAGAAAATCTGGCTTGATGGTAATGGTAAAGTGGAGGATATGTCAGGCCATAGGTTGCAGATTGCTTTGAAAATAGGTCTGCAGCTGCTGATGGCCCACAATGCCTCATAGATTCCCACTCGTCAGATCTGTTTGTTGTCCCTCCCACTTGGTACCATACAATATGATGGAGGATATTCTCAATATAAGACTTTATTTTTACATGAATATTTCAATGATCACTCCTATTGATATTGTCATAAATGGACCCTGCAGGAGACAGATTGGTGAGAATGAGGTGAAATATGTTTTCCTGTCCTGTTTTACGACCTATCTCAGTAGGTTGTAGTAGCTCTGTCTTTTCAAATTCTGGACTATGAGTCCAGTGACATTTCCACTGTACTACCACCTCTGGTGTATCTCACTTTTTGTCCAACCATTGGGCTTAGAGATCTGAAAACCAATGCTTATTTTTTTTTCTTCTTCCTAACTTGCTCACTTACCCAAGATGAAATATCCTCCTTTAAGACTCACTTCTCCCCCCCCCCCCCACCCTTTTCTTAACTGCTTTTGCTCTAAATCCATTTCTTTAAAGTTGACCAACAAACACCAAATTACACCATTCCCACTTACCTGCACTTGGTCTACAGTCTACTATGCCCTGACATTTTAAGTGCTCATCCAGATGCTTCATAAATGTTGCAAGAGTACCTCAACCGCTCTCAGGCAAATCTCATACGTCTACCACACTCTGAGTAAGATAAAAATACTCTCAGATCTCCTCTAAACCACATACTCCTCACCTTAAATTCATGCCCTCTGGTCTTAGACAGATCTGCCTTCGGGAATAGATTCTCATGATCTACCCTGTCTTTCATAATATTGTATACCTCAATTAGATCCCCCCTCAGCCTGTTCTAATCCAAGAAAAACAAACCCAGCATATCCAGTCTCTCCTCATAACTGAAACTTTTCATCCCAGGCAACATTCTAGTTAATCTCCTCTGCACTGTTTCCAGTACAATCACATCCCTCTGATAATGTGGCAAACAGAACTGTACACAGTATTCTATCTTTGGCCTAACCAATGTTTTATAACATTCTAGCAAGACTTCTACTTGCATCCATATCCAAGACCCGGCTAATGAAGGTAAGCATCTTGTATGCCTTCTTTGCCATCCTACCTAAATGTGCTGACAAAGGGATCTATGGACTTGTACACAAAGTTCCCTTTGTTCCTCAGTACTCCATAGGGACCTACTATACATTGTGGATATTCTTCTCTTTTTAGATCTCCTAAAACACTTATCAGGGTTAAGTTCCACTGCCATTGCTCTGCCTTGTGGGTCTGGAACCACATATGGACCAGACCAGGTAAGGATGACAGATTTCCTTTTCTGAAAGATATGAGTGAACCTGATTGGTTTTACAACAATCAACATTGTTGCCATCAGCGTGTCTCTGATGAGAGTGTGATTCTCTGGGACTATGGTGACTTATCCTGAACTGCTAAAGTCCATTTGTTATAGACAGACCCATGAGGGAGGGAGTTCTAAAATTTTGTATTTTTGTACTTTTGTATTCTGCATTGATTAATAATGGAAAGGATCGTATTTGCCTTCTTAGCCACCCTATTCTCCTTCCTATTCTTGGGATCTTAGGCATGCATTCCAAGCTCCCCTACACCTCTCAGTTTCATGCCATTTATTAACTATTCCCTTGCCTTGTTTCTTGCCCACAAATGTGTCACTTCCCACTTCATCTAAATTAATTCTATTTACCACTTTTCTGCCAACCTGACCAGTTCAATGATCTATTTCTATAGCTTTTCTCCTCACTCTTTGTCAACTTTGTGTTGGCTGAACAAGTAGGATTTGATGGGATACAATATAGGTAGCAGAATCTTGTGTAAGCTGAAGTTGAAGGATGGTGGATAATGGTGGGATAGTTAGAACAGTATTATTGATGAATATTTTATTGTTAAATGTCATGATAGGTACAGAAAAAGGCCAATGGAATGTTGGTGAATCCAGAGAGCTAGAATATAGAGAAGGAGACATCATTTTCCTGACCCACAGCATTTTCTGATATACAAGTCAAAGGTTAGACCACACATGGCGCATTTTAGGAAGGATACATTGGACTTGGAGATTCACCACAATGACACATGGCATCTAAGGATAACATTATGAGGAAAGGTAATGCAAACTAGAATCCTATTGCCTGGAGGTTTTCAAGATATTAATGCGAACAGATAGGGTAGGTAGCAAGAAATTATTTCTGATGGTTGTGAAGTCTTAGCATTTGGAGCTACACCTTTTCAGGAATTAAATTAGGAAACATTTGTACACACCAGGGGTGGTGGCTTTTTGAATTCTCTTCCACAAATAATAATTGATGTTGGAGAACCTGTTAATTTTAAATTTGACACTGATCAATTTTTGTTAGTCAAATTTATTAAAGGGAAACTGTCAAAGGGGTGCATGGAATTAGATTACAGATGAGCATGATCTCTTTGAATGGCAAAGCAGTCTCACTGGGTTAATACTCCACTTTAGTTCCTATGTTCCTTGGATTGACCATTAAGAGAGTGGTTGATTGTCACCTCTTCGGTTGATTGGACCATCCGATTTGTAATCACACTATACAATTGCTATACTACTCTGCAAACCATTACTTCATTATAAACATCTATTGTAAGGGCCCTTGTGCTGCAGTGGGAATTTCCTTACACTGAACCTGGAGGCCCAAGTTCAAATCCAACCTGCTCCATAGGTGTGTTGTAACATCTCTAAACAGGCTAATTTGAAAATATCTAAAGTGTACAATTGGAGGACTTTTGAGGTGCTGTAGCAGTGTCTTTACTCTGAGCCAGGTGATCCAGGTTCATATCCCACGTATTGCAGAGGTGTGTAACAACATCCTTATAAGGAGATTGATTAAGAGAATGTATCTAAATAGCTTTTGTATACAATCACACATGTATCATCTACTCCCAAACCTGAATCATTTATTTCTCCTCTGCAAAGCAATTATGATCCTTGTTCACTGTTGATTAAAGTGTGGGAAAAGTTTAAGTATGTAACAAGCCCATGACAAGACAAAAGAACCTGTTTTCCACCACAGCCAAACAATTGGCCACCCACAGATTTTTAAAATTTACTTGCGGTCTAGACTTTAGTGAGATTTATCAGCTACTCTTTATTGTGTGTCCTATTTTCAGACACACCTCAACATTTTAAATCGAAGGGTTTATGTGAGATTATTTTAGTTTTTAAGTTAAGTTATGTTTGTTCTGTAAGCATTTTGTCCTCCAGCATCTTAAGAAGTCAATGTGTCAGAACATGAGGGCACCAGCTTGCACAAGTGTTTCAAACTGATAATCACGGAATATTCTACTTAGTCAATGCCAAGTCTCAGCTGCTAAAGATACTGCTGGAGACTCTTCTTGGTAGTTTACCTCAGGAAAGAGGGTAGCACATTCAAAAACCATATTTTCTTTTGTTATAACCACTTACAATCCTACGCAAATAGAGGCTATTCAGCCTGCCATGTCCATGTCTACAAGAGCATCTCGGCTAGTCCCATTCCACCACTGCCCTTTCCCCAAGGGAGTTCTTTTTCTTCTCTCTTCAGGTAGCTCATCCACTTCTCTTTAAAAATCCATAATTAAAACTGTCTTTACCTCACTTTCACAGTTCTTTCCAATTCCTAACCACCTGCTATGTGAAAGGGTTTTTCCTCCTGTCAGCTTTGGACTTTTTGCCAATCATCTTCACCAAAGCACATGGAATTGGTGAGAGCATACCAACATGGATAGAGAACTACTTGGCAGGCAGGAAACAATGGATTGCAATAGATGCAATTTTCTAAGCGGTGGCCAATTACTGATCGGGTCTTGCAGGATCAGTGTTTGGATCCCAGCTATTCACTATATATGATGATGATTTAGAGGAGGGAACTAAATGTAATAGTTTCAGATTTGCAGAAAACACAACGCTGGGTGGAAATTTAAATTGTGAGGCGGATGCAAAGATGCTTCATTGTCATTTGGACAAGTTGAGTGAGTTGGCAGATGTTGTATAATGTGAATAAATGTAAAGTCATCCACTTTGGCAAAACCAGAAGGGCAAAATATGATCTGAGTGGTGACAGATTGGGAAAGATGGAGTTGCAAAGAGATCTAGGTGCCTTTAACACTGTTGAAAGTTAGCATGCACTTGCAGCAGTCAGTGAAGAAGGCAAATGGCCTTCATAATGAAAGGATTCATGCACAGGAGAGGGATGTTTGCTGCAACTAATAAAGAGCCTTAGTGAGACTATAGCTGGAGTATTGAACTTGTTAAATGAAGAGGAATATTTTGGCTGCGGAAGGAGCATAACAAAGGTTTCTCAGCCTGATTCTTGGGATGGCAGAACTTATATATGAAGAGAAACTGGATCAGTTAGGATTATATTCACTGGAATTTAGAACATTTGAGGAGGTTTGTCATAGAATTTTATTGGTTTCTAATAGGACTAGTTAGGGTAATCATAGAAAGGATATTCCTGATGACTCGGGTGTCCACAATTAGTGGTTACAGTGTAAGGATACCGTGTAGGATATTGGAGACTATGAGGAGAAACTTCTTCACGCAGAGAGTTGGAACCCTGTGGAATTTTTATCCACAAATCAGTTGAGGCCAAACATTGAATTTTTACAGGAAGGAGCTAGATATAATTGTTAGGGCTAAAAGGATCAAAGGGTATAGAGAGAAAACAGAAACAAGGTCCTGAGTTGGATGATCAGCCATGATCATATGGAATGGTAGACTGAAGGGCTTAATGATTTACTCCTGCTCCTACTCTGTGTTTCTGTGTCAGTATCCTCCAGTTCTTGATTCTTTCACCAATGAGAAACGTTTCTCCCTATTCATTCAGTATAGACCCCTCATGGTTTTAAACACCTCTATAAAATCTCTTTTCAACCTTCTCTAAAGAACACAATCACAGCTTCTGCAATCTATCCACGTCACTGTTGTCCTTCGTCCCTAGAACTGTTCTCAAGTTTTCCTGTTCTGCCTCAAATGCCTTCCTAAGAAACTGCACACAAGTGTCCAGTTGAGGCCAAACCAGGTTTTATTAAGACACATCATAATTTCCTGGCTTTTGAACTTCATGCCTTTGTGTGTAAACAGTGATACATTCAACTCCTCCTCAGCCTGCTCTATTATCTTCAATGATTTATGTGTATATCTCTGCACAGGTCTTTCTCTCTCGCTGCAATTCCTTGGTGTATCTTTTATTTCATATTACATCATCTTGTTTTTCTTAGCAAAATAAATCAGTACACAGTTATCTGCATTAAATTTCATCTGCTTTGTGTCCACCCATTCTTCCAATCTATTAATGGTTTCTTCCAAATCTTTTGCTAATCCCCTCACAGTTCATAGTATTTTCAAGTTTTACATCACCTGCAAGTGTTACCCTGCATACCCAGGTTGCATCAAGAAACCGACTTCAGGTGCTCTTCGCACTTCAGACTATTTTTCGCATGATAAATGTCTCCAATCACTTGTATAAAGGAAACATTTACTCAGCATCCAGTTTATCTTGTATTAACAGGACAAAACAAAATTGAGGTTATAACGTGGTTAATATTGCAGCTTTACAGCACCAGGAATCAGAGTTCGATTCTAGCCTTGAGTGGCTCCATGTGGAGTTTGCACATTCTCCTCATGTCTGTGTTGGTTCCCATCGAGTACTCCAGTTTCCTCCCATATCCAAGCATGTGCAGTTTAGGTGGATTGGCCATGCTAAATTATCCCGTAGTATCTAGGGATGTTTCTGATAAATGGGTTAGCTATGGTAAATGCAGGGTTACAGGGATAGGGTAGGGTGCTGTTCAGTTGATCGGTGCAGACTTGATGGGCTGAATGGCCTATTTCTGGACTGCAGGGATTCTATGATTCAATAAATGAACTACTACACAAACTCCTATGTGCAAATGTTGTAATTCAGGGGGCTCATTAATTTGCACACTGCTCGTCAACAGAAACATAAGTTAAATACATGACTTGATAATCTGTTTTAGTAATAAAGTGGGATAAAACTTGGACAGGAACTTGGAGATTTCTTCAGTCATTTTTTTGAATTGGGATTTCTTTAATTTCACCCAAACAGTTGGTGATCCAAGATGCCGGCCGAGTAGGATGCTTCAGGTGGAGCTTGTCTGCTCTTTCCATTTCTTTTTCTTTTATCCTTTCATTTTTTTCTTCTTTTGTGTTTTTTTTTCTGTTTCTTCTCTCTTCTTTCTTCTCCCAACCACAGACTCAGCGCAGATCTGGCAGGGCAACTGCCTGATGTGGCAGTCTCTTGGCCTGGCGTGACGATCTCTGTGACCTAGCATAACAGTCTCTTGGCCTGGCGTGGACTTCCAATTTCAAGGTGATTCTTAACTGCTTAGTCATGGTGGGACTGCACTTCAAGGAAAGACTGTAATGTTTGATCTACAGCTCTATTTCTTTATTTTCTACTGAAAACTAAGAAAGTCTCACAGTCCTATAATTACTGCAATGTTTAACTTTTAACTTTGTTCATGCTTTCTACTTTGCTTTTAATATTCGGTATCCTGGTACTTGTACCTAAATGGTGCCTGGTGTGGCAATGTTATACACCTTTTGCTGTACTCCTGTACTTTTGTACTTGGCTACATGTGACAATAAAATCTAAATCAAACTGCTGTTAGTTTTCACATTTCACCTGAAAAAGGCAACTTCAAAATTACAGCTCTCCCTCAGTTATTGCACTTGAGTATCAAGCCCACTTAAGCTTTCCAGCCTCTAGATTGTAGCAGCACCTTTCCTTATCTTTGTACTCCTCTACAGCCACATAACCCTCCGAAACACATGCACGCTGCTGATTCCAGCAGAAGTGCGAGTTTGATGTAGTGCATCACCATTCTACAGGGATGCCCTCTAGGCTGACAACTGTTTAGCAGCAAGGCAAGCTGCTTGTATTTGTGACTGCACTAACTGGCATGACATGGTAAGACATGGATCCTGTCAGCATACAGGTTGGCGCTAAGAGATGTAGCCTAGTCCAATCCAACTGCTGCCTTACAATGCTAGTTGCTGATGCGCCCTGTAATGCAATTCTATGCTTTCAGATCAGACCGCTAGCGCATGGTAGAAGTATCAGGATTGTCATAAAGACCTGGCAGATGCTGGATGCCAATATCAGTGAAGAAGGGCTACATTTTCTTGGTACCCAATGATCTTGCCTTCAGCTGCAGTTTGGTCACAGGCACTGTGGAAGTTGTTTGGAACAAGCAGCAAGTCCTGGTTTCCCTGTTGAATTTTCCCATGATCTAACTTGTTTGGCAAGTTTGGTAAGATGGGTGGCTGAATTTTAATGAAGTGAGTTGTGACATTAACAAGATGTTTAACAATTTTTAATCCCTGTCAATTGGCATTTTGTTCCCACCTCGTGAGAATCTCTGCTTTGTGAAAATCATAGAAGATGAACTGAGATAATCTCAATGTCAAGATAGGTTGCACTGGATTTGTGATCCCTAGCCAACAAAAAAAAAACGATCAGTCTGACTGAAAAAATTAAATTTTCCAGCTTCCACTGCCTGACACTTATGCAGTGCAAAAGTTAGTCATTGGTTAATCAAACCAAGCCTGAATATTATCCAGGTCCCCTAGAATGTGAGAAAGGTCGGAGTCATTATGAAGGAACCAACAGTGTCCGCTAATCAGCAAACGTTCCTACTTTGACTTGGAGGATAGATCATTGAAGAAGCCGCTGAAGATTGTTGGGCCTAGGACACTTCTTGCAGGGAAATTGGAGGATGGAGATGATCAATCTCCAGCAAATGTTATCATCTCTCTTTTTTTGGATATGACTTGAACCAATGGGGCATTTTCCCATCATGAATTAAGTCCCAAAACAAATATGGGAAGAAACAAGAGCAAAGCTGAAACATGCAAAGAAAAAGGAAACAAAACGGGAGCAATGAGTTTGCTGTGCGAAATTGTTGAACTACATGTTGAACGCAAAGTACTGTAGAATACCAAATGAAAAGATTCAACATTCATAAGTCAATTTAGTTTTAAATCTTTTTTTCCTAATGCTGAAATACATTTGTACAGAAACTTACATTCTGAATGCTGATTTTTAACAGCAAAGCATCCTTATAAATGCTGTGGCTACAAGAAAAGGTCAGAGGCTAGGAATTCTGTGGTGAGTAATTCATCTTCTGGTTCCCCAAAGCCTGCCCATCATTCTTAAGACAGAAGTCAGAAGTGTGACGGAGTACCTCCATCTTGCCTGGATAAGATTAGCTCCTACATTGGTCAAGAAACTTGACACCATCCAGGGCAAAGCTGCCCACTTATTTAGAACTATATCCACTGCCTTAAACATTCAGTCCCTTTATCAGCAATGTACAGTAGCACCAGTTTATGCCATCTGCAACATGCACTCGAACATATTTCCAAGCCTTCTGCGATGGCACAGCTTCTTTGACAGCACCTTCAAACTGCACTTCTACCACATAGAATGATGAGGCAGCAGAGGCACTAGGACAACTACCATCTCTCCAAGCCACACCTCTTGACCAGAATTGTTATAGCTGTTCCTTGACTGTCAATAGGTAAAAGTCCTGAATCTCCCTCCTGAAAAAGGATTGTGGCTGTCCATACCCCCAAGGATTGCAGCTATTCAGGAAGTGGGGTGGACAAAGTTAAAAATTCCACAACGTCAGGATATAATCCAACAGGTTTATTTGGAAGTACTAGCTTTCAAAGTGCTGCTCCTTCATCAGCATTCCAAAAGCTAGTACAGGTAACACAATTCTTTATCCAAAATTCCAAAATCTACTTCATGGAGTGTGCAGCATTATTTTGGCGTGTGAACAAGTGACCCAACTCCACAACCACTTGAACCACATCACTCAGATGTGATATGGTGGCGTGGCCCAGCACTGGCAGGCGCCAATTATGTCTCAACACTTGTACTATTCACACATGCGTCTGCTGTTAGGTAATTTTTATTAATTTCACTGTGAAAATGTCACATTCTGAAATCCAAAAAAATTCCAAATTCCGAAAAACAACTGGCCCCAAGGATTTTGGATAAAGGATTGTGTACCTGCACTTCCAAATAAATGTTGGACTATAAACTGGTGTTGTGTGATTTTTAACAGGGTTCAAGAGGCAGCTCACCACCACATTATCCAGGGCAATAAGTGCTTGGCTAGCCAGTGACATCCACATCCTGTGAATGAATAACAAACATTGCTCTCAAAGCATTTTTGTTTCTTTGCTTGCTTAGACTCCATTGTCGTTGGCAGATTAGCTCTTCTGTTATTCAATATATCCCGTTTTCACCAATCACAGACCATTTCTTTGTCCTTGTACCATCAAACTTAGCTCATTATTTTAACTTCTTCCATTGAAATAAATATTACTTATATTTATGTTTTCCTAGTATTTATTTGTTCTTTCATAGCATATAGGCATCACTGGCAAGATCAACATTTGTTTCCCGTCCCTCAGTACCTTGGAACTGGATGGTTGTCTAGGCCTTTTCAGAGGCCAATTGAGAGTCAATACATTACTGTCTGTCTGGAGTCACACATAAGCCAGGTCATCAAAATGACAACAGATTTCCTTCCTAAAAGGTGTGGGATTTTATGACAACAGTTCTACAAACTGTCATGATGGGATTAGCTTGAACCTCTGGATATTAGTCCAGTCACATTACTGCTACAGTACTACCATGCAAAAGCTTGGCAAAAGTTTAATTTAAATCATCATTCTTACTTCCAAAAAAATGTTTGTTGGCTGAGTTCTCGAGGATGTGAAAGATGCATTGTAAGTGCGAGTTTGGATATTCACATCTTGTCATCATGCCACTGGCATAAAATTGATTTTCAAAGGCATAAGAAAGTCTTTAATCATGCTTTTTCAATTAGTAGAACAATGCAGTTGTCTAAGAGAGTACTCCATCAATCTGCCTGTCTTCAATAAACCACATGAAATGACCAGGACAGATGACAAAAGGAAAGGAGTCTTGGACCCAGAGACATCCAGTACCAACTCACCATAACCATACACAGGCTGGAACCTTGGTTTAAAAATTTGTTCAAGACAGGTGGGAATGGCTGGCTTGTTAACTTACCATAGTACATCTTCTGGATGGGACACATTGCTGTATTTGTGCTGTACTATTGGTGGTGGAGGGTTGAATGTTGAAAATAATGTATGGGATGCCAATCAAGCAGCTGCTTTGTCCTGGCTCATGACTAGTTTCTTGTGTGTTGTGGGAGCTGTACCTATCCAGGAAGTAGTATTACATTCCACTCCTGACTTGTGCCTTTGGGAGTCAAAGGTGAATTCATCACTTTTGAATTCCTATCCGCTGACCTGCTCTTGTAGCCATAATATTTACAAGGCTGTGCCAATTCAGGTTCTTATCAATGGTAACTCCCAGGATTTTGATAGTGATTCCGTGATGGTAATGCTGTTGAATATCAAGGAGTGATGGTTAGCTTCCTTGTCTGATCATCATTACCTGGCACTTGTGTGACACTGATGTTACTTGGTGCTTAATCAGCCTAAGCCTTGATGTTGTTCAGGTCTTTCTGCATATGATTCCTCAGACTGCTCCTGTGTCTGAGGAATCAGGAAAGGTATTGAACATTGCACAATCATCAATGAACATCTTTATTTCTGATCTTGTGACGGAGTGAAAATCACTGATGAAGAAGCTGAAGATGGTTGGGTCAAGGACACAACACTGACGAACTCCTGCAGAGATGTCCTGGAGCTGAGATAACTGGCCTGTAACAACAACCATCTTCCTTTGGGCTAGGTAAGGCTCCAATTTGTGAATATCCCTTGATGCTATACTCATGTCAAATGTTGGCTTGATGTTAAAGGCAGCCATGCTCATCTCACCTCTGGGTTTAGCTGTTTTGCCCATGTTCACATCAAATTTTCCAATATGTTTGGGGACTGAGGGATCATTATGGAACTCAAACTGAACATCACTGAGCAGGTTATTGCTGACCAAGTGCCATCTGAAAGCAATGTCAATGCCAACCTCTACCATAGAATTATGATGCAGAAGGAAGTCATTTAACCCAGCTGTTGATCAAGGCTATACTGATGAGGCAGTGAATGGCCACATTGTATTTGCTCTGCTTGTTATGTGTACAGGACATACCTTGAGAATTTTTCACACTGTTAACTCAATACCAATGTTTTAGCTATACTGGAAGAGCTTGGCATGGGGCACATCTGAGATCTAGATTGGAGATGCAAGTCTTTTGTACTATTTGCAGAATATCATCCAAGGCCATAGCCTTTGCAGTATTCAGTGCCTTCAGTCGTTTCTTAGTATCACTTGGAGTGAACCAACATAGCTGAAGACTGCTCTGGAGGAGGCCTAAATGGTTCATCCACTGATTACTTCAGGCTGAAAATGTTGCAAATGTTTTAGTTTTGTCATTTGCACTGATGTGCTGGGTTCCCATACGATTGAAGATAGCGACAGTTATGGAACCTCCTTCTCCACTGAGTTGTTTAATTGTCCACTACCATTTATGACTAATGTGGCAAGACTGCAGAGCTTACTTCTGATCCATTGGTTGTGAGCTGATTTAGCTCTGTTTGTTAGAAGTGTCGCCCAGTATCTGCGGGTGATACATTCCAAGACCTACTGCAGATGCCTGAAACTGCAGATAGTAGTGAACCCTATAATTTAAATGAGAAACTTACTTCCCCAGCAGCCCCCAGAATTATTTCTGGAATGTTACATGTAATATTTTCCAGTGGTAAACCGTAGAAACCAAATCCTCAGATGCGGAGGTTCTACTGTATACGTTGCTGGGTGAAAGCTAAACAGAGGGAAAACAAAACATGCAAAGAAAAATCAAAAACATTACTGTCTAAAATTGTTGAACTCTGTGTTCAGTGTGGAAGGATTTGAAGTGCCTAATAAAAACAGTAGGTAATATTCCTGGAATTACACTGATCCTTAGTCAAACAGTGGAACAAGTCGAGGACAGAGACTTCAGTCTGAGTGCAGGGTGAAAAATTAAAATGACAAGTCACTGCAAACTTGAGGCTTTGCATCTGAACAGATCAGAGATGTTTCAGAATCACTGAGTCATAGAATTGTTACAACTAATGAGAGCTATTTGCCCTGTGATGTTAGTTCTGGCTATCTGGAGTAAATCATCTTATTTCACTCCCCTGCCTTCCCCATCTTCTTCCACCCTCACCCCCACCCCCAAAAACCTCTGTCCTGTGCATTCTTCTTTTTCAGATAATAATAATCCAATCCCTCTTGAAAGTCTCCATTGAATCTGCCAGGACTATTCCCTCAGGCAGTGCATTCCAAGTCCTAACCACGTGCTGAGCAAAAAACACTTTTTTTTTAACACATCTCCATTGCTTCTGTCATCCATTGCTTTAAATCTGTGCCTCACATTCCTGATTGTCCCACAGTGGATCCCTCATTATTTTGAATATCTGTCAATCTCCTTTCAAGTCTCTCCCTTTTCAGGGAGACAGTACCCACTTCTCCAATCTATGTAAATGAAGTACATTGTCTCTGGAAACTTTCTCATGAATCTTTTCTGTACTTTCACTCCTGCTTTGACATTTTTCCTGAAGTGAACTCCCCTTGATGCCAAGCTAGTGTTTTAGATAAGTTCAACATAACTCTTTTGGGCTTAAACTTTATGCCTCCTTTACTAAAGCCTAGAAACTGTATTCTTTATTAATAACTTTTTGTCTTGCCACCTTCAATGACTTGGACACATAGACAATCTGCCTATGACTGTATGTATTCTCTTATTGCCCCAGTTAGTATGTTTTATATGGACTTTTTGTAAAGCGACACCAGGGTGCCAATCGATCAAAATTGAGTTGAGATCAGGGTCAGATTAGACATGATCTCATTGAATGATGGAGCAGGCTAAATGACTTATGGCCTACTCCTGCTCCCATGTCTTTTGGTCTATCAAGCAGTAGTTAATCATCAGCAACTTCTCACAATAAGGATTCTCAGAGGCACAGTTACTATTCTGCACTCAGTTCCCATCTTCATTATACCCTTGGTCTAAACATGGACAAAGGAGTTATATTTCAGACATGAGGTGAAAGTGACTGCCCTTGACACAAAGCTAGCAAATAATTGCGTGTGTCATCAAGGAGCCCTGGCAAAAATGAAACGAGTGGGAATCTTTGAAGAATTTCAGAGAAAAATCACTCGATGGATACCTGGGATGGCGCGGTGGGGTTTCCTTATGAATAAAGATTGGACAGGTTGTATCTATATTGATTGGGGTCCAGAAGAACAAGAGCTGATATATTGAGACATATGAAATCCTGAGAGAATGTAAGATCTTGAATGTGGACAGGATGTTTACCCTTGTGGGAGAGACTACTAATAGAAGATGGGGTGTCTCATTTTGTGGCAGATGAAAGTTTGTTTCTCTCATCAATGATTATGCCTCTATCAGCAGGCCATAGTGACTGCACTGTATTTAGTTAAAAAGATACACTTCATAAGCATGCTAGAATTTCATCACATCACATCACATCACATTTGCAGGCCAACAGGTGTCCCTGGGCATGAGAATTGCTCCAAACATGGATGGAATCAAATGTAAAATACACAGATTGGATTGGTTCAATTTATATTTAATTTATTTTCCCTTATAAAACAGTACAAGTTCTTCAATTACATCAATTTACTCATACTTACTACCAGGGGAAAGTGAGGATTGCAGATGCTAGAGATTCAGAGTAGATGGTGCTGGAAAAAGCACAGCAAGTCAGATAGCATCTGAGGAGCAGGAGGGTCGACATTTTGGGCAGGCCCCTTCACCAGTCATGACTTGCTGTGCTTTTTGCAGCGCCACATTCTATCTACTCATACTTACTACCGCCTACTTAGTTGGTCTTAGTTATGGAGTACTGAGGGATATATAAACAAGAATACTTCGTTCAAACAATTTGGTACCATTTAATTCAATGATGATTGACTGAACACTTCAAGACTTTTTAGTCACATTATCCCCATAACCCTTAATGCCATTAGTAATCAGAAACCTATCAATCTCTACTTTAAAGATACAGTAAAACAGTTTCACAGTCTTCTTCAGTAGAAAATTCCAAAGATTCACAACTCCTAAGTTAAATAATTTCTTCTCATCTTGGTCCTAAATGGACCTATTTTTAAATTGTGTCCTCTGATTGTAGACTCCCTAACTAGGAGAACATCTGATGAATGTGATCCTTTAAACCCCTTTAAATTTATCACATCAATGAGATCACCTCTTGTAATGTCTACAGCTTTGGATAATATGATGAAGGGCTCCTGCCCGAAATGTCGATTTTTCCTGCTCCTTGGATGCTGCCTGACCTGCTGTGCATTTCCAGCACCACTCTAATCTTGACTCACTACAGGAGCATTTGCCCAACCTCTTCACAGGACTGTTCTGGCATTCTTGGACAAGCCTGGTGAATCTTCACTGCGTTCCCTCTATGGTGCTAATGACTTTCCTGAGATGAGACCCAAACTGCACACACTACTCCAATTATTCACAACTGAAACAAGTCTTCACTACTTCGATACTCAAATCCTCCTGCAAAGAACCTTTCTAACGTTTGCCGTATCTGCATGTTAACCTTCAGTGACTTATTGATAAGCAAACCAATGACCCTTGTGCAGCTGCACCTTCCAATGTTTTGCCATTTAAGAAATAAGCTTCACATTCATTTCTTCTACCAAAGCGGATAACCTCACACTTTTACACTTGATTTTCTATCTCCCTTGCTATGCCCAATCACTAAGCCTGTCCAAATCCTTTGGAAACCACTTAACATCTTCTTAACAACATGCCATTCCCATTTAGCTTGCTATCATCTGCAAATTTGGGAATATTATATTTGGTCCCCAACTCCAAACCATTTATGTACATATGGTGAACAACTGAGTCCAAAGTACTACTACTTGCATTGGCCCATAAGTCACAGCCATATGTGAGAATGACCCATTTATTACTACTCTCAGTCTTCTTTCTTTTAGCAAATCCTTAACTCATGTCAGCACATTACTTTCTAGCCCATGTGCTTAAAGGTTCTAACAAGCTTCCAGCAGGGGACTTTATCAAAAGCTTTCTGGAAATCTAGGTAAACATTGGCTCTCCTTTATCAAATTTGGTAACATTTTCAGAAAACTCTAGCATGTTCATCAAATACCATTTTCAAATGGATCACCAAAAATACACAAAACTGCACCCCCCACACCCCCACCCCTACCACCCCACCCCCTCACCAATCCATAGTCTCTCTACCTGGTACCCCAACATACAGACTAGCCAAGGAATTCCACCAAAAACTAAAACACCTAATTGAAGATTCACGCCACTCCATTCACTCCACCCAAGAATTCCTGAACACCCAAGAATTCCTGAACACCAATGACACCAAGATAAAGTGGAGAAATAATGATCTCCTTAGATGTTACAGCCTTTTTACATCAATTAATATCGACCTGGCCAAAGAACACTTCAATCACTATTAGGAAAACGAAGACCACAAACACCAGACAGCACCAACCTCATCAACAATGACAACATCCTCAAGTTAGTGGACGTGTGCTTCACCACCCACTTCACATTCAATAACAAAATCTACAAACCACATGTATTTAACAAATAAATAGTGAAAAACATAATACCTCACCATGCTCTGTCACCATTTTAAGTTACAGAAGATATTGAGATGCAACTAAAGACAGTTCTTCCTCCCTTTTTATGCTCCTCATTGTGGGGGTGTCTCCACAATGGGCTCAGTGACCACCATGTCACAGTCTATTCCAGGTGTTCCGCAGCTGTTCCCAAGCCCCTGAACTGATATTAAAAGCTGCCTTTGACTTACTGTATTGGGATTCCCTCGTGCTAGATCCTTCCCTGGAATTCATTCTAGAAGACTATGAGACGTCACCGTTTCGTTCTAGCATATGCAGTGTGTTTATTTTTATTATTCTCTCAAGTGATGTGGGCATTGCTGGCTGGCTAGCCTTTATTATCTGAAATAATTGCTCTTGAGAAGGTGATGATAATCTACCCTCTTGAATCACTGCTATAGTCCTTTGCTGTAGGTTGACACACAATACTTTTTAGGGTGAGAATTGAAGGATTTTGAACTGGCAACAGTGAAGGAATGATGATATATTTCCAAGTTATGGTGGTGAGTGACTGAGGAGAACTTGTGATTGGTAGTGTTCCCTTGTATCTGCTTGTCCTTGTCCTCCAGGATAGAAGCAATCATCGTTTTCAAAGGGGCTGTCTAAGGATCTTTGGCAAATGTTTGCAATGTATCTTGTAGATAGCACACACATTTGCTGTGTATGTAGCTGGCACATGATGCAGGTGTGATATTAATGTAGCAATGTGACTTACAGCAACATGACTGCTGACTGCTAACAGTCATGACATGTTGCCTAGCTTTGGGTCAGCACTAAACAGCAAGGCAATACAGCATTACTAGAAGCCTTTAAGCTCTTACTGAGAGGACAAAGCACAAAATAGCAAAAATAAAGCCCAAGACAGGAATGCTGCAAGCATCTAAGTAAATGCTAAGTGTATAAGTGCTTTTTTAAAAAAAGCAAACCATCATCCCTGAGATGTTCAATGATCTGATCTGTTTGCTGGGTGCCTGTCCCTGTGCACAATGTATCCTTGTAGCAACTTTTTAAAGCTATTTTCCAGCACAGTCCATTATGCAGAACTGAGGTGCTGCAGCATTGTGCATTTGCGGAGAAGCTGGCATGTCTTGGATACCAGTGTTTGTTGATGTGGAATGTATATGGCCATGAACGTACCTTTTGGCATTGGTGCCAGTTGTCCAACATGGTGGTCAGGAGGAGAAAGTGGTGAGCTGCAGTTGCTAATTATCCAGTCAGACCCTAATATCGAGGATTTTCAATGTCTAGTTTCCATCTGTGTTGTGGTCCAATAAGATACTGACGTGTAAATAGCATTTACTTAGTATGATAGAAGAAAAATGTCTGCTTTAAGAGGCCTTGCACCACTCCGTAGCGAGAACTCTGTTGCAAAATGGAACTTGTTAGTCCCAACATCAATTATAGCCTTCCCCTTGTTGAACTTTTCATATTATTCTTCCAGACTTGTTGTCATTGTCCATGCTGTTCAGGGTCCTTTAAGATTCTGTCTATAATCAATTGCCTGCTTGAGCCAGTAACACAAAACCTATTTGTTTGTTTATCAAAGGCCTATTGGCAGTTTGCTGAGGTCAGCTGATTAATGATCAGTTATAAATAATCTGTAAATTTGATGAACTCAGTGATCCCCTACACCTTCCATATTTGGACCCTCTATTGCCTGGGAGGATAAGGACAGCAGGTCCACGGGTCCATGGACTCAGGTCCATGAGTGCCATAGACTCATCCACAGACTCTATCAACAAACACATCGACCTGGACCCAATATACCGGCCACTACAACGGACAGCTGGAACTGACAACCGGAAGCGGCAGAGACAGGCCACTATAAATGCCGGAGGAAACAGCACAGAAGCGCTTCACAGGAGGCTCCCAAGCACTGAGGATGTCACCTAGACAGGGGACGAAACGTTTGCAAGACAAATTCCCAACTCGGCGAACAGAACCACAACAACGAGCACCCGAGCTACAAATCTTCTCCCAAACTTTGAATTAGAGGACTGTCTCATGAGCAAAGGTTTTAGAACCTGAACGGCATTCAAAAGGGACAACTAACAGGGTACCTTTTATAGAGCTGTAAGTACTAAGTCAATGAGAAAGATTCACTCTGAGATTATTTCAAGTTAACCCGTAACCACAGAGCAAATGGACATAGACACAGTATTTTTTCATTTAGTCACTCATGGGATGTGGGTGGCACTGGCATTTATTGCCCATTCATAATTGCCCTCGAGAAGATGATGGTGAGCTGCCTTTATAGACCGCTGCAGCCCACATCTTGTGGACTGACCCATAATGCTCTTAGGGATACAGTGAATACGACACAATAATAATAAATAATGAAAATCATAGCAATAATAAAATAAATAATAGTGCAACCAGTTCTTGTTGACTTTCAAGAAAAATATCATTGAATCCTTGCATCAACAGCTTTTTAGCATTATTGAGCATAAACCTAAGTCATGTCAATATTATCACTACAGAAATGATAGAGCTGGATATTATGAGACACGTGACTCACATCCTGATCCATGCATGTTTCCACCATTTTTGTCATTTAAAACAGAACTATGATGGAGATATTTACAAGGACGTTACTGAGACTGAAGGTTGAGTTATAATGAGAGGCTGGATAGACTAGGACTTCTTTTACTGGAGCATAGAAGATTGAGGGGTGACATTCTAGAGATTTATAAAATCATGATGAACATAGATAAGGTGAATAGCAAAGACCTTTTTCCTAGGGAAGGGAGTTCAAAACTAGAGGGCATATTTTTAAGGTTAGAGGAGAAAGACCAGAGGAAGTGGTAGATGTAGGTATAATTACAACATTTAAAATTCATTTGACAAGTATGTGAACAGGAAAGGTTTAGAGGGATATGGATGAAATGCAAACAAATGGGTTTAAGTTCAGTTTAGGAAAACTGGTAGGCATGGACAGGTTGGACTCCGTCCTGTATGACTTTATGAATTCCAGGATTTTGACCCAGTGACACTGTAAGCAATCGTGATATATTTCAAAGTCAGGCTGGTGAGTGGTTTGCAGGGCAACTTTCAGGTGGTGGTGTTCCCATATATCTGCTGCTCTTGTTCTTCCAGAAGGAAGTGGCCGTAGGTTGGAAGGACTTCTTAAGAATCTTTGGAGAATTGCTGCAATGCATCTTGTAGATAGCACACAGTGCTGCTATTGAGTATTGTTGGTGGTTGGGGGGGGGAAGGGGGAAGAAGGCTGCTTGCGGATATGATGCCAGTGTACTTTGTCATGAATGGCGTCAAACTTGTTGAGTGTTGTTGGAGTTGCCCTCATCCAGGCAAGAGGGGAGTAATCCATCACACTCCTAAACTGTAGATCTTGGATGGCTTTGAGAAGTCAGGAGATCAGTTACTTGCCACAGTATTCCTTGCCTCTGACCTGCTCCTGTAGCCATTATATGGAAGTCCAGTTAACTTGCTAGTCAATGGTAGCTTCCAGGATGTTGATAGTGAAGGATTCAGTGATGGTGATACCATTTAATGTCAAGAGGTGGTGGTTAGATTGTCTCTCATTGGAGACAGTTTATTGACTGGCACTTGTGTGGTGTGAATGTTACTTGTCAGCCCAAACCTCTATATTGTCCAAATTTTGTTGCATTTGAACACTTACTGCTTCAGTACCGATGCAGAATCACAAATCAAACTGAACATTGTGCCATCATTGGTAAACATCCCCACTTCTGACCTTAGGTCAGGTCATTAATGAAGCAAATGAAGATAGTTGGGCCGAGGACATTACCCTGAGGAACTCCTTGCTGTAAACCAAAGTCTACTGTGGCTCAGTTGGTAGCTATCTCACATCTTGGTTCCCACTTCCAGTCTAAATCCAAGTCTAAAGCACAAAAATCAAGGCGTGATTTTCCAGTGCAGTGTCAAGGGAGTGCTGCAAATACTCCCCCAGGTGCACATAAATGATCCCATGGAATGATTCAGGAGACAAACATGGTAGTTAATACTGATGTCTAGATTTATATTTGTTGTTCAATTATTACCACAAACACGTTATCTGGCTATTATTGTATTTCTATTTACAGGGGCTTGCTGCGTATAAATTATCTGTTGTGTCTCTGACATCAAAACAGCACTTACCCTTCAGAAGGGCTTAATCAGTTGTGATGTGCCATCCAGTGAGATTTCCAGTGATTGCACTATATGAATGGAAATCAACATCTTCTAAACATCAATTCGAGGTCAGATGTCAGGAAGCACTTCTCCACTTAATAATCAACAATGTGGAAGTATCTCTGTGTAAAATAGTTGGGGCACAAACTTTGGAACTGTCCCAGGCACATATGCTATAATGGTGAAATTGTAGGTTTGCTGGAGATATGTGCTGGATGGACTGAATGGTCTCCTTAATCCTTACCACTGTGCGATCTCAGAAATCTAAGTTTGTCATCTTTAACCACAGGGTCAACAGAAATAGGGACTGAGATTTACACTGCTGAAACTGCTGAGTGCTCACCACTTCAAAGTGATGGGGTTCCTGTGCTGATTGTTAATTCAGTAAGTATAGTTTAGTAATGGAAAGAGGTGAGAAATTAATTACATTTCAACTTGCTATTAAGGTTATGCTGTCAGCAATGTAAAACTACATTTTAAGGATTACTGTCTTCATGAGAAGTGGCTTTGATATGCTCGTACTATTTGAAAAGTAGCAATGTGCAGTAATTGTTATCATCATGGTTAGCTTGTGCATAGGTGAGTCTATACATTCTTTAAATTTATATTGAAAAAAATCACCAAATATTTTACCATAGTCATCTTACCTTTACTATCACAATTGAGATGGGGGAGGGGGGAAGAGGGGAGTGTGGTGCTGATAGAGATGTAAAAGGTTGAGGGGCATGATAGGGTGAATACAAAGCAGCTGTTCCCATTAGTTGAAGGGTCAATAACAATGGGGCATAACGTTAAAGTGAAAAGCTTAGAGGGGACTTGAGGAAAATCTTTTATGCTCAGAGAGTAATTGGGGTCTGGAATGCACTGCCAGGGAGAGTGGTTGAGGTGGGAAACTTTACAACCGTTACAAAATATTTGGATGAGCACTTGAAGTATCATAACATTCAAGGCTACAGCTCAAGTGCTGGAAAGTGGAACTTTGTGGTACAGACTCATAGGGCCTCTTCTGCACTGTATGATTTGACAATTTTATGATATCCTGATGTAAACATTGGAGACATCGAATGTGACATAGTGGTCAGCACTGCTGCCTCAATGCCAGGGATCTGGGTTTGATTCTGGCCTTGAACAAGTGCCTGTGTAAATTTTACATGTTCTCCCTGTGCCTGTGTGGATTTCCACCAGATGCACTGGTTTCCTAAAATACAATGAACAGCTGAGGATCCTGGGATTGTATTCATTAATGTTTAGAAGGTTGAGGGGAAACCTAATAGAAACTTACAAAATAATGCATGGCTCAGAAAGGGTGGACACTAGGAATTTGTTTCCGTCAGGCGGGGATACTGGGACCCATGGGCACAGCCTTAGAATTAGAAGGGCTCAATTTAGAATGGAATTGAGGAGACATTTCTTTAGCCAGAGAGTGGTGGGCCTGTGGAATTCATTGCCACGGAGCACAGTGGAGGCTGGGACGTTAAATGTCTTCAAGGCAGAGATTAACAAATTCTTAATCTCGCAAGGAATAAAGGGATATGGGGAGAGTGCGGGTAAGTGGCATTGAAATGCCAGTCAGCCATGATAAATGGTGGACTGGACTCGATGGGCCGAATGGCCTTACCTCCACTCCTATGTCTTATGATCTAAAATTTCACTGAAGCAAAAATCAAGTCAGAAATACTTTTAAAAAAGTAGGAAGTTGCAATGATGCAAGTACAAGGTTACAAGTGGTTGTCTCCTGTGTTATAATTTTTCTATCGTTCTATATACAAAAGGGTGAAAGACAGAGTCGTTTCCTAGAAAACTCACTCACTGTACCAGATTAAATATTGTTATTTTCTGTTCTTTCTTTTGTTAAATGATGGAGGTGAAAATCAAAGCTGTATTTATATTTCTCTTTATAAGGGAACTATAAAATCAATTAATGGTAATAAAAAGGATCTGCTTTGTTCATATTGTGCCATGTGATAATGGAGGCTCCTTCAATGGGAAGTACTCCTATTATGCTTAACTTAAGGACGCCTTTGCTCTGTGAGTTAAAGACATAGCTGGTATTGGTGTCAACACCAGGACCCCACACTGTAATTCAATGCCTCAATATTATCTCTTGTAGCTGACATTAGATAAACAGTTCAGCATCAGAAACCATTATTCTTACAATGGATATTCAAAGTCACTGTTACGTAAAAGCAAATTTTTGCTTTTGAGATGGTGTCTTTCATAATCTCAAGCCAATGAAGCATCTTTGAAGTTTGGTTACAGTTTGGGTAATACTCAAAATTATTTTCACATAGCAGGCTATCATAAATAACAATCTGTTAATGGTTAGAGAATTTTTTTCTCCTTGATGTTGCCTAAGTGGTAAATATTGGTCAGGATGACAGTCAGAACCCCTCTGCTCTTTGAAGTGTTTCCATGGAGTTTTTTGCATCCACCCAAAAGGACAGTTTGCTGGTCCCAAGATAGCAACACGAGCATGGTAGGTAGTGATCAGGCCACTGAGCCTGTTTGTTGCAGGCTGTCTACATCCTTTCTTTATCTCCTTTTTCTTCTCTTCATCCTCCAGATGTTGTGGATGGATTGTGGAGGTGGCAATGCCCAGGACTCTTGGTGGCCGTGCCTGCAGTGGGTACTCCTGCCTTCAGTAGGCCCACAGACTGGACTCATGGCAGCGAGGTCTTGGCTGCAGTAGTGGAGGAGCAGGGACTCCTGATTGTGGAAGGCCAGAAACAGGGACTCTTGGCAGTGGTGTCAGATCATCAACTGTGGCACTGATGGTGCCAGGAGCAGTGACTCCGGACTTTGGTACCACTGGAGCAGGATATTTTGGAGGTGGCAACGGTTTGTCGATTGCAGTGGTATTGATGCCAGAGCAGAATCTCCTGATTTCAGTAGCCCGGAGCGGGGACTTTTGGCAGTATTGGTGACACAGCAGTGACATGATGATCTGGGATCTCCTGGGGCATTGGTGTCACCGTTGCCATAGCCGAGTGGGGATTCCTTAAGGGCAACCTGGTAGAGGCATTACAGAAGCCCTGAAGCCATGTTTGGGGCATTGGTTGAAGATGTAACTATTTTAGCTTAAAATGGTGCCAGATTGTGGCAACAAAACACATTCTTCTCTGTATCTCCCTAGATATATGTGACAATAGATCATTCATTCAGACAGAATCTCTGCTTAATGACTCATCCAAAAGATGAGTCTTTCATTCAGTACTCCTATTGAATATTCATCTAAATTTTCCATTCAGTCTCTGAAGCGTGACTTAAACACAAAACCTTATCAGAGCTGAAAGTTCTGCCAGTTAAGATGCAGCTGACACTGGATGAAACATTAAAATTTGATCTCTGTTTTGAGCTGAATTAACTGGTCTCATACTGGCTGATTTCAGGTAGAGTTTTCTTGTATTTGGGAAGTTTCAACTAACAACACAGGTTAATGTTAGCAGATAGAGGCCTAGCTCAAATTCTCTTCTCTTGTTTATTGTCAAGACTCATGTGAAGAATGGGACTTCTTTTGCTGGAGTATAGGAGCCTGACCTTGTAAAGGTTTATAAAATTATGATGAGCATAAATACCTGTGACACTGCTTTCAAAGAACTACGCACTTGTAGTCCTAGGTCCCACAGTTCCACAACACTCAGAGTAATAGAGTCATAGAGATGTACAACAAGGAAACAGACCCTTCAGTCCAACTCATGTACACCGATCAGATCTCCTAAATTAATCTAATCCCATTTGCCAGCACGTGGTCCATATCCCTCTAAACCCTTCGTATTCATGTACCCATGCACGTGCCTTTTAAGTGATGTAATTGTACCAGCCTCCACCACATCTAGCAGCTCATTCCATATATGCACCACCATTTGCATGAAAAAATTGCCCCTTAGCTTATGCCCTTTAGTTCTGGACTCCTTGTCTATTTACCTTAACCATGCCCCTTCCTCAGTTTAATTTTGAATCAACCAATTTATTCTTCCCTGTGTAGTTACTGGAAGCTCTGAGTTTTAATTTATATGAAAGAGATATTTTAGAAGAATGAACCAGTCAATATGTACCTCTTTCAAACAAATGAATGTATCTGGAAAAGAAAGATAGAAAAGAAAGGTAGAGAAACAGCATTCTGATCAGCACAAGAATCGTCCCAGCAAACCGTGTGAAAAGGAATCACTGCTTTCCCAATTTTTCCTGCCACTCATAACAGCCATGCTTCCTTTCTGTCTGTATCTATCTGTGTGTGTGTGTATGTAGCAGGGAATTCAAAAAGTTTGTGTTTGAACTGATAGAGTTATATGCTGGTGGTTCATAACTGTATACCTGTAGCAAAAGTCTATTTATTGTAAAACATTGTGATTCTTGTGGTGTACACACAATAACGTGCTCCAGTTTTTTTAGTCAAACTGGATCTAAAAGATGGGTAAATTCGGGAATTCTGCATGTTTTTCAAAACATTTAATTTTAGTGATGACTCTAGGAATAACATGGCTTGAATTTTCAGTGCATGACCTTGATGAGGCATAGCAAATGATTAAGCCATAAAATCTCTTATCACTTTATAATGCTTTTGCTTGACACACTGTCCACAAAGATGGTTGACCTTTGTAAAAAGTGGTTAAACTATTTCCTCATTGGCATTTTAAATTTTCATTTCCAAGAAATCACATGATAAGTTCCTTTTCAACTCAGTAGTGTCCAAACAGTTCCTTATTCCAGTTTCTCATAGTCGACAAATATATACCTATTTCTAACATCTGTTTCTGGGAATCCATTGAAAGCAAGGTTGACTGGACCTTTTCAAATAAAAAAGAAACTCACTTACATACAGAGATGAGAAAAAATATGCAAGTGTGCTATGTGAATATTTTAAATAGATACGATGACAAGGAGGATAGTCAGAACAAAAATGTATTTCTAATGATCAAAGAAAAACAGTCTATGGTAAGGTCCTGGAGAGTGTTCCTGAACAAAGAGTGCTTGGAATGCAAATTCATTGTTCATTGAAAGTGGAGTCGCAGGCAGATACAATAGTGAAGAGGACAGTTGGTATGCCGCCTTTTATTGGTCAGAGCATTGAGTATAGGAGTTGGGAGGTCATGTTGTGGCTGTACAGGCCATTGGTTATGCCACTTTCGGAATACTGTTTGCAATTCTGGTCTCCTACCTATAGGATGTTGTGAAACTTGCAAGGGTTCAGAAAAGATTTACAAGGATATTGCCAGGGTTAGAGGATTTGAGCTATAGGGAGTGGCCGAATAGCCTGGGGCTGTTTTCTCTGGAGAGTTGGAGGCTGAGGGGTGATCTTAGAGAGATTTACAAAATCATGAGGGGCATGGATAGGGTAAATAGAATAGGTCTTTTCCCTGGGGTAGGGGAAATCTAGAACTTATGGGCATAGGTTTAGGGTGAGAGGGGAAAGATTTAAAAAGGAGCTAAGGGGCAACCTTTTCATGCAGAGGGTGGTGCATGTATGCAATAAGCTACCAGAGGAAGTGGTGGAAGCTGGTACAATTACAGCATTAAAAAGACATCTGGATGGGTATATGAAAAGGAAGGGTTTATGGCAAATAGGACTAGATTAATTTAGGATATCTGGATGGCATGATGAGCTGTACATCTCTAAGACTCTAAGAAATTAATACATTTATTTTTAATCATTTCGAATGAGCATGTTGCTGGCTGAGTAACATTCATTGCCCATCCCTAGTTACCATGTAAAGGCAGTGGTGCAAATCAGAATAATCAGACAGTGAATAAGAAATTGTAACTTCAAAAGTTGCTCCTTCAGTCATGAGGTTAGCTAATAAGGAAGTACTTAGAACATCAGATGGAATATTACGCTATCTTCCGGAAAGCTATTGCAGTGACTTAGAAAAGATATTACAAACACATAGCTCAACTTGTGTGAAGAGTCAGGAAAAACATCTTGTGCTATGCATGGTGTTAACATTGGGGATGCATTATTTATAAAACAGCATCCTCCCAGACTCAATGCAGAGAGTTTAACTCAAGTGAGAGGAGATATTAATTTCACCTTGAAAGATGAATCAAGTCATAATAGGTGGAGCTCACCTGTCATGATGGTGCTGAATCAGATGAGTGACAAAGATTGCTGATTCATTAACATAAAGCCGTTGCAGTAATAAAGGTGGACTTGTCCCATTCCCATCTTTACAGGACTACATTGAGAAAGATGGTCAAGCATGATTCATTACCAAAATTGAGTTGTTATTAGTTCCATTGACTGATAGTCCTTTGCCTCTATCATTTTTGCAACACTAGATGGCCCTTATCAATCATACCATTGTGAATAGAAAATACACATCAAGTTTTCGAAGATTATTCAAAAATGTATTGAAAGATTACGTAACTACATTATTTAAATCAATTATTTGGTCACATTAAAACAAACCTAGGAAGAACATTTACATCACTTGAATGAAGTCTTTGCTTGGTTAAAAAAAAGCCAGTTTGAACATAGGACTGGCTAAAAATGAATTTGCCATGGCAAACTGACTTACTTGGGCCATACTTCGGACAGTCAAATAACACCTAGAGAAATGGAAATATTGTCCAATTTACATTTACCCATGCCTTAAAGCAAATGCAATATTCTGTGGGCTTTGACACAAGTAGATTTTATATGAGGTTTGCTCTGTGACAAACATTTTGAAGAATGTGAAGAAATTTGAATGGACAAAGGAGTGTCAAAGAGTCTTTGACAATTTTAAAGCTGTGCTGACAATGTCACTCATTTTAGCCGAATAATGAGAAGCCATTCAAAAAATGGTTGCTGAAGCCAGTGACACAGTATGCATGCTACTTTATTAATAGGAAGATAAGATGGGGACCTAATTGAGGTGTTCAAGATAATGAGAGGCATTGAAAGAGTTGATAGCCAGAGACTTTTTCCCTGGGTAGAAATGGTTAACATGAGGGGTCATAGTTTTAAGCTGTTTGGCGGAAAGTATAGAGGGGATGTCAGAGGCGGGTTCTTTATGCAGAGAGTTGTGAGAGCATGGAATGCGTTGCCAGCAGCAGTTGTGGAAGCGAGGTCATTGGGGATATTTAAGAGACTACTGGACATGCATATGGTTACAGAAATTTGAGCGTTCGTACATTAGGTTTACCTTACATGAGGTCAATGGTCAGCACAACATTGTGGGCTGAAGGGCCTGTTCTGTGCTGTACTGTTCTATGTTCTATGAAGAGCCAGTAAGTATTTTTTGTCAAAAGCTAAGTATGTGTCAACAGAAATATTTGATGGTGGAAATACTATGACTGGAAGGATGTCAGAACTTGTATTCGCTATCCACAGATGATAGCCAATAACTCTGAATAGATTTTATTTATATGAACCAAACTCTTTTCAGCTTTTTGGGAAGATTCCATGACAGAAATCCAAAACTGCTTATTGGAGTCTAATGTTACAACTCTACAATGTTAAGAAAAATTTTTAAATGTTTCTCGCAAGATCAATGTTATGGTGGACTTTGTCAATAGCAAATATAAATAAAACTGAATCTTAAGGGTGTTACTTAAATTATGATTCAGTTTTATGATCTTAAATTATGATCAAAATGGATTTGTATAGAATGTGGAAGTTATTGATATCAATATATTTAAAGTAGATATGTTATTACAGTTAATATGGTAGTGATATGAAGAAATTATGATAGTAGATGCATGCAAAAAAATGAACATATTCTGCTCCAATGTCTGCAGATACCTTCTCATTCTGTTCGTCTTACTCAAAACATATGGAATGAATAATAACTTTCAACATAATCTGATAACCATTTAAATTCCTAATCATTCATAGTTTCTGATGCAATTATGAGTTCATATTCCTCCTTGAGATGGAATTGTTACATTAAAATGTGCATTCCTCTTTTAAATATTCAGAGTTGGCAAAAGGAGTATATGAGAAATTGTCAAGGTTATTTTGGAAAGGAGAACAAAAAAAGGGTGTTACTTAAATGGTGAAAAACTGCAGAAAGCTCCAACACATCGGGACTTATGGTTATTTGTGCATGAAACTCACAAAGCTAGCACATAGCTGCAGCAGGTAGTCAGGAAAGATAATGGAATATCTTTCATCTTATTTCAAGGGGTTTTGAGTATAAGAATGGGGACATCTTATTGCAACCATGTACAAGATGAGACCACACCAGAATATTGTAAGCAGTCTTGATCCCCTTATATAAAGAAGGTATTTCATTGGAGTGAATATCCCAAGATACTGAAGGAGACAAGGGAGGAGATTTCTAGAGCCCTGACAGGGATCTTTGTATGGTCTTTAGCTACAGGTGAGATCCCAGAAGACTGCAGAATAGCCAATGTTCTTCCTTTGTTCAAGAGGGACAACAGGGATAATCCAGGAAATTACAGGCCAGTGAGCATTACATCAGTATTATTGGAGAAGATTCTTTGGGATAGGATTTACTTGTATTTGGAAAAGAATGGACTTATTAGGGATTTTCGGCATGACTTTATACAGGGGAGGTCTTGTCTGACAAGCTTAATTGAAGTTTTTGAGGAAGTGATGAAAATGAGGGTAAGGCAGCGGACGTTGCTTATGTGGATTTCACTGAAGCATTTGACAAAACCTCTCATGTTAGGCTGGTCCAGAAGATCAAACTGCATGAAATCCATTGAAAGTTGGCAGGTTGGATACAAATTGGATTGGCCATAGAAGATAGAGCGTAGTTTTGCCAAGTGTAGTTTTTCTGACTGGAGATCTGTGACCAGTTGTGTTCCACAAGGATCAGTGCTATGACCTCTGTTTGTAATTACATAAATGATTTGGATGAAAATATCAGTGGTCTGATGAGTACGCTTGGAAATGACACAATGGATGATGCCGTTGTGGGTAATGAGGAATTATATCCAAGGATGCAGTGGAATATAGATCAGCTGGAAAGTTGGGCAGAGAAATGGCAGATGGAGTTTAATCTGGAAAGTGTGAGGTGATGCATTTTGAGAAATCAAATAGCGTCATAGAGATATACAGCACGGAAACAGACCCTTTGGTTCAAACCAATCCATGCCAATCAGACATCCCACCACAATCTAGTCTCACCTGCCAGCACTCGCCCATTTCCTCCAAACCTTTCCCAATCATAAATCCATCCAGATGCCTTTAAATGTTGCAACTGTACTATCCTCCACCACTTCCTCTGGCAACTCATTCCATACATGTACCACCCATCTGTGTGAAAAACTTGCCCCTTATGTCTCTTTTATATCTTTCCCCTCTGGTCTCTTATATCTTTCCCCTCTCACCCTAAACCTATGCCCTCTAGTTCTGGACTCCCCCACCCCAGAGAAAAGACCTTGTCTATTTACTCTATCTATGCCCCTCATAATTTTATAAACCTCTATAAAGGTCACCCCTCAGTCTCTGACGCTCCAGGGAAAACAACCCCAGCCCATTCAACCTCTTCCTCTAGCTCAAATCCTCCAACCATGGCAACATCTTTGTAGATCTTTTCTGAACCCTTTCAATTTTCACAACATCCTTCCCATAGCAAGGAAACCAAAATTGCACACAATATTCCAAATGTGGCCTAACCAATGTCCTGTACAGCTGCAACATGACCTCCCAACTCCTGTCCTCAATACTGACCAAAAAAGGGAAGCATACCAAACACCACCTTCACTATCCTATCTACCTGCGACTCTACTCAAAAGGAGCTATGAACCTGCATTCCAAGGTCTCTTTGTACAGCAACACTCCCTAGGACCTTACCATTAAGTGTATAAGTCCTGCTAAGATTTGCTTTTCCAAAATGCAGCACCTCCCATTTATCTAAATTAAACTCCAGTGTAAATACCTCCCTATTTCTCCCTTCTTTTATCTTTGACAAAGGGTCAGTTAGACTTGAAACGTCAGCTCTTTTCTCTCCTTACAGATGCTGCCAGACCTGCTGAGATTTTCCAGCATTTTCTCTTTTGGTTTCATATCCCATTTTAAAGTGGAGTTGGGTTAGGGATCTGGACAGCTTATTCCTGTACCTTTTTATAGTTGTATTCTTTCTGCACAGTAGGGATTTTGTGCTGAGAAATATTCATGAGTAAAATGGAGTTTGAAATTTGGCATTGGGTGTGTTCATACAGTGAAGTCATGAAACATCAATACCTAGAGTTTTGGAAGGATATACTTTGGAAGCACTTCAGGGAAGATCACTTAGCTGAATCTTGGGAAAAATGAATTTTTCCCATGAGGAAAGGTTGAATAGCAGGGCTTATATTCATTGGAATTCATTAAAATGAGACTAATTTTAAAGAAATGTAAAGGATTTTGAGAAGGCATTACAGGGTTGATGCTGAGAGAGTGCTTCACCTCATGGAGGAATCTAAAAAAGGGGGAAAAATTTAAAAATAAAGTGCCTCCTATTTAAAATGGAGCTGAGGAGAATTTCTTTTTCTGAGTCATTTGGGTTTGGAGTTCTATTCCCAGCAAGAAGGTTGGGTCTTTGAATGTAGGAGAAAGTGAGGACTGCAGATGCTGGAGATCAGAGCTGAAAATGTGTTGCTGGAAAAGCGCAGCAAGTCAGGCAGCATCCAGGGAGGAGGAGAATCGACGTTTCGGGCATGAGCCCTTCTTCAGGAATGAGGAAAGTGTTGAATATCAATGAGGTAAAAACAATGATTGCAGATTCTGGATTAGTGGTGCTGGAAGAGCACAACAGTTCAGGCAGCATCCAAGGAGCAGCGAATTCGACGTTTCGGGCAAAAGCCCTTCATCTTTTATTCCTGATGAAGGGCTTTTGCCCAAAACGTCAATTTCGCTGCTCCTTGGATGCTGCCTGAACTGTTGTGCTCTTCCAGCACCACTAATCCAGAAAGTGTTGAATATATTCAAGGATGAGTTAGACAGATGTTTGATGTAGAAGGGAGATGGGGTTTATGGGGTGAGAGAAGAACAGTGGCAGGCAGGAAACTGGAGTTAAAGCCATATTCAAATTGACCATGAATGCTGCAGCACGCTCATTGTGCTGAATGGCTGATCTTTTTTAATGCTCTTAAAATAATCATCACATAGTTCATATTTGGTGTGTTCTACAGTACAGTGCATTCTGTAAATGCTTAAAACTCCTATAGGTGCAGCAAAAGAGGACTACAAATATTGGGGGGAGGTTCAAGCACTTCTGATGTTAAGCAATGAATTACACTGCCTCTTATAGGAATAGTGTACTCAGTAATCTGCCTTTCTTCCCTTTATTATTTCACAGCATTGCTGGCAAGGTTGGCATTTGTTGCTCATCCCTGACTGCCCTTGAACCAAGTAGCTTGCTAGGCCATTTCAAGCAGTAGTTAAGACTCTACTATATTGCAGTGAGTCTGGAGTCACATATAGGTCAGACCAGGTAAGGATGGCAAATTTCCTTCCTTGAATGATATCAGTGAACCAGATAGGTTTTTACAACAATTAATGTTAGCTCCCATGGTCGTCATTACTTAGTCTAGATTTCAATTCCAGAGTTATTACTTGAATTTAAGTCATGCCAGCAACCATGTTATGATTTGAACCCATCTCTTCAGAACATTCAGCCTCAAAATTATTAGTCCAAACTAGTCATTTTACAAATATCCCAATATATTTCCTTTGGTTGGTTGTCAAGTTGAATATTCAGACAACATACAGTAAATCATATCCACTAAGAAGGTCAACTTAAAGACAGTTTTCCAGCGTATCTACACCAATTTAAAGACTGGGGTTGCTGCTTCTGGATGTCCCATCAGGAGTATTCTGTACATATACATACTATTGATAGAAACCATTCCAGTAACAGTCAGGCTCTCCCCCAAAGGGCATGCACTATATTGCTTTGGACTTTGTCCAACAATTATAACTCATATTTACAAAGGGTCTTCTAATGCTAACATCTCCAAGATGTTTTGTAGATGGTGGTGGAATAGTGGTAAATAAAACCTAATAATGGACTAGAAATCAAAAGACCTGCCTGGGCTAATGCAGTGGGGGAAGCGATTGATTCAAATTCCACTACAAAAGCTGGTGGAATTTAACCCGTTAATTTTTTTTTCCATTACCCCCACACTACTGCCTAAGTGCAGTAGTGCTCATTTTTTTTCTCCCAGCACCCATGTTGTATGTGTGCAGGTGTGAGACACAGTGAAAGATACAAGGTGCACGAATCTTTATTCAAAATTTCCACCACCAGGAAGAAAGGAAACACCCAAGTGGCCAGTGACCAGCAGTGCCCTTTTTAATCTCTTAAAGTGTGGAGTATCCAGTTAATCCCAGCGATGGTGATCATTGGAAAGATCATTGTCATAAGAACCAAACCAGTTCAGTTCCTTCAAGGGAGGAAATTTGTCATCGTTACCTGGTTTGGCATACACGGGACTCCAGACGCACATCAATGTGGATTTTTAATTGCCTCTGAGATGGCCAAAGGAGTTCAGGGGCAAGTAGGGATGGACACCAAATACAACTATGGACAGTGATACTCGGATGGCATGAAATAAAAATAAAAACAGTCACCGTGGCCAAATTAGATTTAAATGAAGCGTGCGAGAGTTTGGGCAAAGCGGTTAAATGTTCCGAACCATCCTTATGGAGCAATCAGAATTCAGGCCACGGACCTGCAGTCGATGGAAAAGGTTTCCTAATGCCATCTTCACTTGGAGCAATAAGGACCAACCCCACTCTCGCTCCCCATCTCCTCGGAATCGATGAAAGTGGAGGGAGTTCCTATCAGATCACGATAAGGATAACGCTCGCGAGTGATAATGGACCGTTAAACGGTGAATTCGATTGGATTTGATACGAACACTGCACGCGCCAGCACCAATTTGGGCCTCGAGTGCGCAGGCGTTGGGGAGGGGTCGCATGCGCATTCCCTCTCCGGGGGCCGGGAAAAGAACTAGCGGAAAGGGCGCCATTGGGGTTGGAAGGAGTGGTGTCTTTGATCGGTGTTGAGGTAAGGAGTAGTCAAGTGAGAGTTGGGTCCTCCATCATAGAATGTGCTAAAACAAATTATAAAAGAATTTCAGAAATGTTTGTATGAGCATTTCAAGTTGAATTTCTGAATGGTGATCTTTAACCTATAAGATACTAAAAAGAATAATCTTGATATAAGGCTGAGATTCCTTGGTTTATATTGTTGTTGGGAGTGGTTTTGAAATGATGACATGTCTGGTGCCATCTAAATAAGTGTCATGTTGGCAGCAGTCATTTGAAGCTAAGCCGTTGCATTTGTGGTGAAGGAATGTGATTCTGATTTCCAAAAACGATAACTTACAACCTGAAATTTGCCCTTGGGTTAAACCAGCCTTAAACGCAGCTATTAGCCCTGGTTCTGTATTGTACAGCTGTGCTGTTCTTGTGTCTCTTTACTTCTGTCCCTTCAACTGTACGTCCAGTTTTTAATATTGATGAGAGTTCGGTTATCATGTCTGTGCCTTATGCACTTTTGAATGAGGTAGTTGTGAATTTGCGTTGAAGTGCGCACACATTTGGCCTTTTATTGCTTTGAGTTGAATCTCTATAAACAGCTGATGTGGATTCAAAATAAAATTCTAGCATTGGTGCGTAACAAATATGGGTTGCAACCTTGTGAATTGCCTTGTGCTGAGGTATACAAAGTAGGACAGTCTTGTGTTTAATCTCCAGTCTGTCTAACCCTGTTGCATGTTGGTTACAGAGAGACAATATCTTCCAGGGTTCACAATCCTGATAACTATCCAGTGACTCCAGCAAGAAATGTAGGTCTGAGTGCTTTGGGTTTAGTGTGACTGTTGGAAAATCAAGAGTGGAAAGCTGACAAACACCAGTTGTATAACATGCTGTATGGTGGTAGTTACTTTGAAATACATGACACTCTCTAGGTCTAACTGAATTGAAAGTTGGTTGTGATATTAATAGCTTAATTTGATTTTCATTGTAGGATTGGTTAGTAGAGGAAATAATTAATTAAAGTAGAAGAGTAAAGTTGAGGAAAGAAAAGATTAGAATACATTAATCAAGTTGTGGATGACAGGCTTGGTTGGACGTGTGGCCTTGTCTTACTCCAGACCTGTTCTGAGTTTTCAGTTTACTTCTGTGTTGCATTACATATGTGCTCCAAAGCAGATAACAAAACCTGCATTTTGGAAGACAAAGGCACATTGCTCAGAATTAAACTAATATGAAATCATTGCTTAAATAGGAAACTGGGTACGCTTGAAATAGCAACTTTTCAATATTTCAACAATAGCATCTCTCTTCCCAAACTTAAATTTTGTTACAAAATTTGAATTAATCGCATGAACACACAGGTTCCCTCCAGTAGTATCAAAAAGTTCAATTACAGCCAGGTGTTGTAGCTTCCATAGTGACAGTGATTTGAACTGAAGGATGAATCCATTAGTGAAGGGTGTGCCTCATATTAAACAAAACCAATTCCAAGCTGTTATTTTATTGAATATTTGTCTCATTACCAACTCACTGGAATCTATTTGATTGAGCTTTGTCGAACTTTTGCAAGAACATTGTGTGTTAGATTTATTTGGACTGTTGAAACTCTTGGCTACCACAGACCAAGAATTAAAGGACACTCCAAGTTTGAAATACCAGAAAGGATATCCTCTGTATTTTACTGGAATATTTAAGTTTATTTTCTTTGTGCTTGTTCCTGTTGAGTTCATTTTCTGACTTGAATGTGTACATAAGCTTTCATATCTTACTTAATTTTTCAGGTTTTAAACATGTTATTTAATTTACTAAACACTTACATTCAGTATTTCTATCCAGAAATATTTGCTTCAACTTTTTAAAATGCATATGATTTTAAACATGTTTAGACATGTTATGACATACCGCTAAAGCAGGTGACACTCTAACTTTAATCTGCTGGTCTCGATGCAGGGACAGTACCACTGAGCCAGAGGGTCTAATTGCAGAAATGCAATGTTAGATAATCATGTGTACAAAAAGTTACACTGGCAATCCATATAGGATTATCAGCTGGCCTCACAATTGCATACATTGAAAGGTACATATATTAAAACACCGTACCCTGTTCTATCTGGAAAAGGACATGTAAACACCAAACCTTTATCAATTCAATAGAGTACATGACAGTTATTCATTGGTCAGAGCAATTCCCAGTGAAATTGAAGTCACCATACCTGTTTTAAATTTTAAACAATGGCTGGGAGTTAACAATCAATCAGTATTAATGGGTTCGTTTACCATGGCAACATCTCTCTCAGGCAGTGTCCACTTGCCAACCAATCAGTCCTCTCAAACGTTATAAATATTTTCCCCTTGAGTTGGTATTTTTGTGAATTTTTCTGTTAAGTGTAAATTAAAAACTTCAACAAAATGTCATCTTTGCAGTATGCAAATTGAAAGGTATTTTTAGAAAAGAATTCTTAAGTTTAAAAGTCTTGACTTGAGCTTAACGTTTTTGTTGCAAGTAGAGCTGGTCTTAATTTAATCTAATTCTTGTACTTGAGCTATGTATATTTTCCTTGATTATTTCAGCATTATTTAGCTAAAATGAAATAACATCTCCAGCAAAATTTATATTCTATTTTTCAAAATTTTGATAGAAGTTAGAGCCGCAGTTCCAAAAACTCAGTCAGGAAAATTTGTACAACGATTTCTTTTTTAATAAAGGTAATCTCATGGGCCCCAGCTATGCTTATCTCTTCATGTATGTGGAACAGTCCATCTTCCACAGCTAGCTTGGCACCATTTCCTACCTTTTCCTCCACTACATTGATGACTCTATTGGCGCCATCTCGTGCTCCCACAAGGAGGTTGAACAGTTCAGCAACTTCGCTAACAAGTTCCACCCCAACCTTAAGTTCACCTCGACCATCTCAGACACCTCTCACCCTTTCCTGGACCCCTCTATCTCCATTAATGGTGAGCAACTCAACACTGACACCTACTACAAACCCACTGACTCCCACAGCTACCTGGACTACACCTCCACCCACCCTGCCTCCTGTAAAAACGCTATCCCTAATCTCCAATTTCTCTGCCTCCACCACATTTGCTCCCAAGAGGACCAATTCCACCACAGATGTACCAGATGGCCGCCTCCTTCAAAGACCGCAATTTCTCCCTACATGGTCGATGCCCTCCAGTGCATCTCATCCACTTCCTGCACCTCCACTGTTGAATCCCACCCATCTAACCGCAGCAAGGGCAGAACCCCCTCATCCTCACCCTCCACCCCACCAAATTCCGAGTACATTGCATCATCCTTCAGCATTTCCGCCATGTACAAACACACCCCACCACCAAGGATATATTTCCCTCCCCTCCCCATCCACATTCTGTAAAGGCCATTCCCTCTGTGACTCTCTTGTCAGGTCCATATTCACCATCAACCCACACTCCCCTCCTGACACCTTCCCTGTCACCACAAGGATCACAAAACCTGCGTGCACACCTCTCCTTACCTCTGTCCACGGCCCCAAAGGAGCCTTCCACATCCGTCTGTGATTTACCTGCACTTCCACATCTGTCATTTACTGTATCCGTTGCTCCCAATGTGGTCTCCTTTACAGTGGGGAGACAGGACACCTATTTGCGGAACACTTCAGGGAACATCTCTGGGGGACACACATGAAACAACCCCACCGTCCTGTGGCCAAACACTTTACCCCCCACTCCCCCAAGGACATGCAGGTCCTGGGCTTCCTCCATCGCCAAACCCTTGCCACCCGACACTTGGAGGAAGAACGCCTCATCTTCTGCTTTGGGACCCTGAAATCCTCACACTCCCCCACACAACCACCACCTTATCCCAAATATAACCTTCCAACCCGGCATTCTTGACCTGTCCATCATCTTTCTCACCTGTCCGCTCCACCCTCCTCTCCGACCTATCGCCTTCACCCCCACCTCCATCTACCTATCACATTCTCAGCTTTTTTTCCCCTCAGCCCCATCCCCCTCCCATTTATCTCTTCGCCTGCAAGCCCCAATCCTGATGAAGAGCTTATGCTCAAAACGTTGATTGTCCTGCTTCTTGGATGCTGCCTGACCGGCTGTGCTTTTCCAGCACTATGCTCTCAACTCTAATCTCTGGAAGAAGCAACCAAATGTCATTGGTGTTGAGTTACAGCTAAAGACACCACAAACCGGTTGGAATCATATCAGTCAGAAATGCATAGTTTCTGTCTTCAACGTAATATGAATTATTAATGAATGCGAATGAATTCGATTTTAAAATATCACCTAATTGTTCACTTTTTTGATCATTTGAAAATGTAAAAATTCTAATTGTTATCCCCTAAAGCATAGCTTGTGTGCAGCTAGAGTGAACAACAGACAGAGCACAGAAAATGTTGCTGTTGGCAAATGGGGCCATCAATCTATAGGCAGGGATATTCCACAAACAAAACTAACTGAACGCCTGTGATTTACGTGTATTTCCTTCGGTTAAACAGACTGTATTTGCTACTCGCAATATGATGTTCTCTCTATTTGGGAGTCAAAATTCAGGTTGCGTGATTTGCTTTGCAGAAAAGCATATGTAGAAGCGGAACCTTTCCGTTTCAACCTACCCCTTTTCGTGTTCTTGTTTCTCTCTTAACCTGCTGTGGTGTTTCACTGAAGTCTCATGTACATTTGACAAACTGCGCTTCATCTTTTGATTAGATACTTTACAACCTTCTGGATTCAGCATTGTGTTCAACAACTTCAGGCTGTAATGTAAAACTAAAAGCAAAATGCTGTGGGTACTGGAAATCTGAAATAAAAACAAAGTTCAGGAGAAACCCAGTGATCTGCCAACATCTTGGAAGAGCGAATCTCTGTTTCTTTCCCTCTATAGGTGCTTCCACAACTGCTAAGTTCCTCCAGCACTTTGTTTCTTATTTTAGACTGTCACACCCCTTTTAATTCAATGGGCATCAACTTTGCTCACACATCCATTGTGTGGAACTTTTGTCAAATGTCTTTTGAGAATTCAGATCCATAACCACTGTGCAGGCATTATCAACCCTCTGTTATTTCCATCACCAGACCATAGCAACACGACGGTTGGAGGAAGAGTGCCTCATCTTCTGCCTAGGAACTGTCCAACCACAAGGGATGAACTGGGATTTCTCCAGTTTCCTCATTTCCCCTCCCCCCACCTTGTCTCAGTCAAATCCCTCGAACTCAGCACCGCCTTCCTAACCTGCAATCTTCTTTCTGACCTCTCCGCCCCCACCCCCACTCCGGCCTATCACCCTCACCTTGACCTCCTTCCACCTATCGCATTTCCAATGCCCCTCCCCCAAGTCCCTCCTCCCTACCTTTTATCTTAGCCTGCTGGACACACTTTCCTCATTCCTGAAGGGCTCATGCCCGAAACGTCGATTCTCCTGCTCCTTGGATGCTGCCTGACCTGCTGCGCTTTTCCAGCAACACATTTTCAGCTCTGATCTCCAGCATCTGCAGTCCTCACTTTGTCGTCTTATTTCATCCAAGATTCAAACACTGTAGGGATGGGTGTGTGTAGGGACATAGTCATATAGGGCTCCTCACGGAAATAGGGATAGAAAACTTGTGGATGGCAAAGGTGCTAGTTTTAGAGGGCCAACAACAGGATGCTAAAGTAATGAAGAGGACAGGCTAGAACCAAAATGTGATTTTAAAAAATGCTTCCCATGTGATATGAACTGTCGTATTCCAGCCATTGCTGGAAGTTACATGGGAGACTACTTTTCCAATAATAACAACATCTAAAGAATCTTCAGAAAAAAGGACATGGGTATTAAGTGTAGTGGTAGTACAAGAAGAACATTCTTTAGAAAATCATGAAGATTCTCTTTAAATACTTGAAGAAACAGAGTATTGAAGGTTCTGAATAGTTTTCTTAAAACGGGAAGTCTTTCCTTATGGCTAAATTCAAAGAGGTAAACCATTAAACATGTTGAGACTTACTGGAGCAAGTTAATCACTGCTATTTTCTAGAAGGGGAATAAAGTTGAAAATATTAATTGGAGGTTACAAATCACTCATCTAAATAGAGTTGGATTAAAAAGTGAGTTAGTACACAGAGAAGTTGTAATTGGAGTCGTGCAACATATTCCAAAGAAGGAATTGATTTTATCTTGGAAAATGACTAGACTGGTTCAAAAACATTGACCTCACCCAGGATGATTGAACAACTAGTGGGGGGAGAAAAAACTGAAATGTTATATGACTCTGTTGTGACTCAATCTCAGGCCCATAGAATAAACAGGAAGATGATGAGTTTACGAAACAGGGAGATAATCATTCACTGTGGAAATAGACCCCTTGATCCAACTCATCTACAATGACCAGACATCGCAATCTGACCTAGTCCCATTTGTCAGCATTTGGCCTATATCCCTCTACACCCTTCCTGCTCATATACCTGTCCAGATGCCTTTTAAATGTTGTAATTGTACTGGTTTCCACCACTTCCTCTGGCAGCTTGTTCCTCAAGTCCTTTTTTAAATCTTTCCCTTCTCACCCTAAACCTATGACCATTTCGTTTAGACTCCCTCACCCGAGGAAAAGACCTTGGCTATTCACCCTATCCATGTCCCTCATGATTTTTTTATGAATGTCTATAAGGTCTCAGTCCCCAATGCTCTGGGGAAAAATGTCCTAGCCCATTCAGCCTTTCCTTATAGCTCAAATCCTTTAGTCTGTGCAACATCCTTGTACATCTTTCCTGCACCTTCTCAAGTTTAACAACGTCCTTCCAATAGTAGTGCAACCAGAATTGCATACAGTATTCCAAAAGCATCCCCATCAGTGTCCTTTACAGCTACAAGATGATATCCTGACTCCGAAGCTCAGTGTTCTGACCAATCAATGAAGGCAAGTGTGCGAAATGTCATCCTCACCACCCTGTCTACCTGTGACTTCACTTTCAAGGAAATATGCACCTGCACTCCTGGATCTCTTTGTTCAGCAACACTTCCTAGGCCCCTACCATTACCTGTATAAGTCCTACCTCGATTTGCTTAGCAAAAATACAACATGTCACATTTATATAAATTAAACTCCCTCTGCCACTCAGCCCATTGGCTCATCTGATTAAGGTCCTGTTGTATTCTGAGGCATTAGAATCATAGAATCCCTACATGTGGAAACAGGCCATTTTGATCAACAAGTCCACACCAACCATTTGAAGAGTAACCCACCCAGACCCATTCCTCTACATTTCCTCTGAGTAGTGCACCTAACCTGCACATCTTTGGGAGGAATCTAGAGCACCTGGAGGAAACCGACGCAGACGTGGGGAGAATATGCAAACTCCACACAGAACTGAACTTGGATCCCTGACGCTGAGGCAGGAGTGCTAACCACTGAGCCACCATGCTGCCCTTTCTCCTTCACTGTCCACAACACCACCTTTTTTTTAGATTAGATTACTTAGTGTGGAAACAGGCCCTTTGGCCCAACAAGTCCATACCGACCCGCCGAAGCGCACCCACCCAGACCCATGCCCCTACATTTTGGTGTCATCTGCAAAGCTACTAACCATACCTCCCATATAAATCACTTATATAAATTACAAAAAGCAGTGGTCCCAGCACCAATCCTTGTGGCACATCAAAGGGTCCAAAAAGCAACCCTCCACCACCTTTTGTCTGCTACCTTCAAGCCAATTTTGTATCCAATTGGCTAGTTCTCCCTAGATCCCATATGATGTAATCTTACTAATCTGCCTACCACACGGGACCTTGTCAAAGGTTTTCTCGGTGTCCACGGCGACACTGTCAACAGCTCTGTCTTCAACAGTCCTCTTTGTTACCTCTTCAAAAAAAACTCAAAACAAGTTAGTGAGAAATGATTTCCCATGCACAAAGCCATGCTGACTATACCTAATCACTCCTTGCTTTTCCACGTGCATGTAAATCCTCTGTGTCAGAATTCCTTCCAACAACGTGACCACCACTGATGTAAGGCTCACCGGGATCTTTAGTTCCCTGGCTTTTCCTTACATCATTTCTTAAATAATGGCACAATATTAGCCAACCTCCAGTCTTCTGCTATCTCACTCATAGTTATTAATGATACAAATAGCTCTGCAAGGGACCCTGCAATCTTTTCCTTAGCTTCCCAAGTTGAATTACAAATTATGTTATCGGATACAATTTGAATTATAAAAGCAGAATGAAGCTAATTATTTATCTCATCTTCTTTAATAGAAATGCAATAAATGGATTTAGAATTGAATATTGTATCAAGCAATACAATTGGTATCAACTGATACCAATACCTGAGAATGATTGTTTGAAAGAACAAGTACTACTGAAGAATTTGGAACTACCTTGAATATCAGCTGATGAGGTTTGGGCAATGATCTATCACATGGTAGTTCCACCTAAGTATCATGATGTTTTACACGTGAGGGACATAATTGCAATGGCAGGTTACTTCGCTGTTAGGAAAATACAGGCTAAAATATTAAGTACTATTGTCTAAATAAAAACTGAAAGAACTGCAGATGCTGTTAATCAGAGACAAAAATAGCAATTGCTGGAAAAGCTCAGCAGGTCTGGCATCATCTGTGGAGAGAAATCAGAGTTAATGTTTCAGGTCAAGTGACCCTTCCTCAGAAGGGTTTTCATGAAGATGTCATCCAATTTTGTTAGATGTGCTCACATAGTGGGGAAATTCTGAGCATCAATTAAACCTACACCTTTAATTTCCTGGCCAACTTTAAGAACTGTTTATTGTGTAAGACCCTAACTAAAATCAGGAATGGGAATTAATCTTCTTAAAAATTATGGATTTTTCAGCAAAATAGCTTGAAGCAGTGCTTTGGAAAAATAACTATGACAATGCTAGTGGACGTGTTTAATTTTTTTTTCAAGGTATCGATTGTCCAAAACACAATTAGGTTGAAGTTCAAATTATATCCCGTAAACATTCAGAAAAATGCTGACTAGTTTGGAAATAAACAACATCATGTTTTCAGCTTATTACCCATAATCTTAAACTACATTGGAAAGTTCGCACCAAACTTTGACCACGACTGGAGCTTATTGGGACAAATGTTCTGAGGACTGTTAAGAGTTCTCTTGTTAAACTGCATGCCACTATAGATGCTCCTAATGAGTCCACCTTGGTTCAGTCCTTTTAAAATGCTGTATGGGTTCAGGTAAGAAGACTAAATGTAGACAAAAGATGGGGTACAGACCAGTTTGCTTAACTTATGTATTGGGGAAAATGCTTGAGTCTATTATCAAGGAAGGGCAGGTCACACTTAACTAATCAACTAGAATTCTATGAAGATATTACGAGCATAGTGGACAACAGGGACCCTCATCTTCCGCCTCGGAACACTTCAACCCCAAGGCATCAATATGGACTTCAACAGTTTCCTCATTTTCCCCTTCCCCCACCTCACCCTAGTTCTAAACTTCCAGCTCAGTAACTGTCCCTATGACTTGTCCGGACTTGTCCTACCTGCCTATCTTCTTTTCCACCTATTCACTCCACCTTGACCTATCGCCTTCATCCCCTCCCCCACTCACCCATTGTACTCTATGCTACTTTCTCCCCACCCCCACTCTCCTCTAGCTTATCTCTCCACGCTTCAGGCTCACTGCCTTTATTCCTGATGAAGGGCTTTTGCCCGAAACTTCGATTTCGAAGCTACTTGGATGCTGCCTGAACTGCTGTGCTCTTCCAGCACCACTAATCCAGAACAGGGACCCAGTAGATGTGTAGCTAAATTTCCAAAAGGCATTGCACAAAGAGCCGCACAAAAGACTGCTGCAAAGAGATAAAGATGCAAGCCGTTACAGGCAATATATTAGCATGGATAGAGGATTGGTTAACTAACAGGAAGCAAACATTGGGGACAAATGAGTGAGTGCTTTTCTGGTTGGCAATCAGTGGCTAATGGTGTGCCTCAGAGTTGGAACCACAATTATTCGCAATTTACATATGTGATTTAGTTGCGGATGACACTAAGATGAGTAGCAGAAGTGTGCAGAGGACTGTGAACTTTGCAAAGGGGCATAGTTTGTGAGAGGGCAATGGTCTGGCAGATGGATTACAATGTTAATAAATGTGAAGTCATCTATTTGGGTTGGCGTAACAGTAAAATGGGCTTGTATGGTTAAAAATAAATTGCAGCATGATGCTGTGAGGAGGGACCTGGGTGTCCTTGTGAATGAAGTGCACAAGGTTGGTCGACAGGTGTAACAGGTAATTAAGAGGGCAAATGGAATTTTCTCCTAAAGGAATTGAGTTTAAAAGTTGTAAAAGGTGCTGGTGAGGCCACACCTGCGTGCAGTTTTGGTCTCCTTACTTGAGAAAGGATGTACTGCCATGAGAGGGGGTTCACTAGGTTGATTCTGGAGATGGGGGGGTGGGAATTGGCTTATGAGGAGAGACTGAGTAGACTGGGATTGTATTTGTTGCAATTTAGAAGAATGAGGGGGAATCTTTGAGAAACATATAAAATTATGAAAGGATTAGAGAGGATATTTCCACTGGCGGGTGAAACTGGGACAAGAGGGCATAGCCTCAAAATTATGGGGAGCAGATTTAGAGCTATTATGTCATTTCTCCATATGCAACTGATATGATAAAAACACGTCAGGAATGAATTGAGGAGGGACTTCCTCATCCAGTGAAGTAGGTGAGACTTGTTCAGTAAATGTTTTTAAAGCGAAGATAGATAATTTTTTGAACAGTAAAGTAATTTAAGGGTTGTGGTGAGAGAGTAGCTAAGTGGAGCTGATGCCACAAAAAGATCAGCCATCATCTTGAATTGTGGAGCAGACTCAAGGGGCCAGATGCGCTACTCCTACTCCTGGTTTTTATGTTCTTCTGACTACTTTATTTTTTTTTTAAAAAAGGCTCAAACGAATCAAAGCATATCAATTCACTAAAAAGCATTTAAAGAGAGCTCAACCAATAGTTAAAACAAAAGGAAATAAAAAGACGACAGTTTGAATTTTGTTGCTGGAAACAAGGATTAGTCTCTGAGGAACTTAAAAAGCAAGATTCATTGGATGTTATTAAAACAAAAAGGGAATGAATTCTGAAATTTATACAGTGAGTACTCCAGAGAGGATGAAGAATCAAGTGGGTCAGGTTTGTATGTTGGAGAGAGATTACAACAAATGATACTATAAAGGTTGGACAGTATAGTACTGTATTTTGTCTGACAGCAAATTAGGAGAGTGACTTATAAAGGCTGTTACAGCATCATAAATTGATTGGTTTGATACGCTAAGGAAAGTGTTCTTGACCGTTCATGACATTAGTGTGAAGGATAAACATACCAAACAATATTCTTACGGGTTCAATCCAGAGAAATTAGCTCAAGTTATCAAGAGGTTAAGTTAATGATGGACAATGATACAATTGAACTAAATTACCAATGGGTTGGAATGGACTCTTGAAACTTAAGTTGATCTTTCTCTGCGCTTTCTCTGATCCACAGAAGCTCACCTGTTTTATTAGTGCTGAAACCAGATGCATCACAAAGAATGAATATTATTCCAAAGTCAACATGATACAAGGCAGACTCGTATCCTATTCCAAGATTGATATACAATGGGATCTTGGGGTTCAAGTCCATAGCTCCCTGACAGTGGCCACACAGGTAGATAGGGTGGCAAAGAACGTGTTGGCATGCTTGCCTTTAATGATTGGGGAATTGAGTAAAATAGTCAGGATGTCATGTTGCAGCTTTATAAGACTTTGATTAAGCCATATTTAGAGTATTGTGTTCAGTTCTGGTTGCCACATTAACAGGATCGTTTTAGAGAGGTTGTAGAAGAGGTTTACCAGGATGCTGCCTGGATTAGAGGGTATGAGCTATGATGGGCTAGAAAAACTCTAGTTGTTTTCCCAGGAGTGGCACAGGCTGAGGGGAAACTTGATAGAGGTCTCTAAAATTATGAGATGGATAGATAGAGTTGACCCCACTGAACTCATCTCTACCTACCTTGACACTGTCCTATCCCCCCTAGTCCAGGAACTCCCCACATATGTTCGAGACACCACCCACGCCCTCCACCTCCTCCAAGACTTCTGTTTCCCCGGCCCCCAATGCCTCATCTTCACCATGGATATCCAATTCCTCTACACCTCCATCCGCCATGACCAGGGCCTCCAAGCCCTCCGTTTTTTCCTCTCCAGACGTCCCCAACAGTACCCTTCCACTGACCCTCTCATTCGTTTGGCTGAACTGGTCCTCAACCTTAACAATTTCTCCTTTGAATCCTCCCACTTCCTCCAGACCAAAGGCGTAGCCATGGGCACATGTATGGGCCCCAGCTATACCTGTCTCTTTATTGGCTCTGTAGAACAGTTGAGCTTCCGTAATTACACCGGCACCACTCCCCACCTCTTCCTCCTCTGCATTGGCGCCACCTCATGCTCCCACAAGGAGGTTGAGCAATTCATCAACTTCACCAACACATTCCACCCTGACCTTAAATTTACCTGGACCATCTCTGACACCTCGCTCCCCTTCCTGGACCTCTCCATCTCCATTAGTGACGACCGACTTGACACTACATTTTTTACAAACCCACCGACTCCCATAGCTACCTGGATTACACCTCTTCCCACCCTACCTCTTGCAAAAATGCCATCCCGTATTCCCAATTTCTCCGCCTCTGCCGTATCTGCTCCCAGAAGGACCAGTTCCACCATAGAACACACCAGATGGCCTCCTTCTTTAGAGACCGCAATTTCCCTTCCCACGTGGTTAAAGATGCCCTCCAACGCATCTCGTCCACATCCCGCACCTCCGCCCTCAGACCCCACCCCTCCAACCGTAACAAGGACAGAACGCCCCTGGTGCTCACCTTCCACCCTACAAACCTTTGCACATTTCCGCCACCTCCAAAAAGACCCCACCACCAGGGATATATTTCCCTCCCCACCCCTTTCCGCCTTCCGCAAAGACCGTTCCCTCCGTGACTACCTGGTCAGGTCCACACCCCCCTACGACCCTCCCTCCCATTCTGGCACTTTCCCCTGCCACTGCAGGAACTGTAAAACCTGTGCCCACACCTCCTCCCTCACCTCTATCCAAGGCCCTAAAGGAGCCTTCCACATCCATCAAAGTTTCACCTGCACATCCACTAATATCATTTATTGTATCCGTTGCTCCCGATGTGGTCTCCTCTACATTGGGGAGACTGGGTGCCTCCTAGCAGAGCACTTTAGGGAACATCTCCGAGACACCCGCACCAATCAACCAAACCGCCCCGTGGCCCAACATTTCAACTCCCCCTCCCACTCTGCCGAGGACATGGAGGTCCTGGGCCTCCTTCACCGCCGCTCCCTCACCACCAGACACCTGGAGGAAGAACGCCTCATCTTCCGCCTCGGAACACTTCAACCCCAGGGCATCAATGTGGACTTCAACAACTTCCTCATTTCCCTTTCCCCCACCTCATCCTAATTTCAAACTTCCAGCTCGGCACTGTCTCCTTGACTTGTCCGACCTGCCTATCTTCTTTTCCACCTATCCACTCCACCCTCTCCTCCTTGACCTATCACCTTCATCTCCTCCCCAACTCACCCATTGTACTCTATACCACTCTCTCCCCACCCCCACCCTCCCCTAGCTTATCTCTCCACGCTTCAGACTCACTGCCTTTATTCCTGATGAAGGGCTTTTGCCCGAAACGTCGATTTCGCTGTTCGTTGGATGCTGCCTGAACCGCTGTGCTCTTCCAGCACCACTAATCCAGTATTTGGTTTTCAGCGTCTGCAGTCATTGTTTTTACCTCGTCAGTATCCTTTTCCTAGACTTGAAATGTCTGATATAAGGGGGCATGTATTTAAAGTGAGATGATGGGTAGAGGGGTGGTGCCAAATAAATTTATGAATACAAAGCAATGCTGTGCGGAATGAAATGTGCACCAGCAATGCTTCAATGATTAACTGAAGGACAGTCTAACTGCATGATTTACATTTGATTATTTGATTATTTTCGGTCAGATTTGTAGAAGACGTATATGCCACTTTTTTGGACTACTTGATCATAAATTAAGATTCAATTTGGTTATAAATCTGGACAAATGTAAATTTACTTAAGCACAAGTGACTTATTTGGGTCACACTGTGGGGGAAAAGGCTATGTAGCACCTAAGGCTATTTTGGATTTTGCTATACCTAGGGCAAAATGTGAAATTTTGTGATATGTTGGCCTGAGTAGATTTAGTTTTGGAAGTCTGTTCTGAATTTAAAATCTGTCATGGCTTCTTAAACTAATTTTAAGTGAAGACCAAAGCTGATTGGATACAAGAATGTCAGAATACCTTTGGTGACTTGAAAACTGTGATGACAACTACACTGATTTTATGTGAAGCCATTTAAAGAGACCATTGATCTTAGTGACGAAGGTATCATTTTACTGGAGGATGATGAGATGGAGATTGAATAGTTTGTTATATTGCACTGTCTGGATCCATCACAGCTTGGTATGGCAACTGCTGTGTCCAAGACGACAAGAAATTAGAGTTGTGAACGCAGCCCAGTCCATCATGAAAACCAACCTTCCTTCTATTGACTCTGTCTACACTTTCTACTGCCTCAAGAAAGCTGCCAACACAATTAAAGACCCTCCTACCCTGTTTATACTTCCACCTTTTTCTATCAGGCGGAAGATACAGAAGTTTGATAAACAGATTCAAGAATAGCTCCTTATCTGTTGTTTTCAATGGGTTGGAATGGACTCTTGAAACTTAAGTTGATCTTTCTCTGCGCCTTCTCTGTAGCTGTAAAACTATATTCTGCATTCTCTTCTAATACCCTGACGTGCGTACTTTAGGTATGATTTGCCTGGATAGTACACAAAACAATATTTTTCACTGTCTCTCAGAACAACCGTGGGATTCCGAGCTCGATCTCAAGCTTCCATAAATTGTTATGAGCCCTATGTAAAAACAGAGACGCTTACCCACAATTTCACACAGGACATCCACCAGGATGAAAACAATTCTTTTGTAATCACACATTAACAACAGCAAAGACCACAGAAAAAAAAAACTGAGCTGCAACCTGAATTTCCAGTTCTTACAGAATCTTAAGTACTTTTCTCTCTGCTGATCAATCTCATCAGGAGAGTGGGGCTGGGGCTGAAATTCACTTGTTCTTTACTCAGCGAGTCGTGAGTTCATGGAATGCCCTGCCAGTAGCAGTGGTGGACTCTACTTCTTTATGGGCGTTTTAAACGGGCATTGGATAGGCATATGGAGGATAGTGGGCTAGTGTAGGTTAGGTGGGCTTGGATTGGCGCAACATCGAGGGACAAAGGGCCTGTACTGCGCTGTATTCTTCTATGTTCTATGCAACTGAACAGGCATTGCTTTGCACTTGTTAGCAGAACCCACTTGCTTTATCATCTACATCTATGTGCACATGCACCTGCACACACAACTGCATGAGTGAGTGAGTAGTTTGCTCTTGTCCCAATCCAAAATATTGAGGGGTGAAAGACATCTGACGTTGTCGCTCAGGAGTTGGCATGAACGCTGGATGCTCCTGAGTGGACAAAGTTCAGTTTGAATATTTAGCATGGCTTCCTTTGTTTACTATCAGATCAGTTATCCGAACTCCCCATCTGTCTTGTTCAGATAATCGAGGTTGTTCTATACATGTGACAGTAAATTCAATCAATCAGTCAATTTTGGAAAAACTGACTGTGTGTCATAAGAAATATTTGATGAAGGAGACATTGAGTCATGTGTTGCCTGTACAATATTTTGAAATGTACAGCATCAAAAATGTGGAAGAAATTTTTATACAGAACATAATCCTTTGTTTGATTTTTGGAGAAATTTCAGGCCAAGAACTTATGGTTTTTTTTATGGTGCTTCATCCTCCATCCATACATTCTAAAAATCATTTGTGTGCCTGGAAAATATGGTATAATAATGGATGCATTGTGAAGAACACACATGAAGAAACTGGTGTACTGTGCTGTAAGTGGACTTGTGTAAATGAGTGGTTGCTGTGAAACTCATTAAGTTTAATGTAGGCATTGTGTTACTGTTAACATAGAAATAATATTAAATTGTTTTGATGGATAATGAGAATGTCCATTAAAGATATATTTTCATTCATCTTCAGAGGCGGTGTTTTGAAATTGATATATTTTCATATCAATTTTTTAAGAGTTTTGATTTTAAACTGGTGATGTTTGTGTTTTTTTTGTGCAGGAGTTTAATAATTAGCTTGGTTAGTACTTTTGAAGCCATGATTGAAAACCTAACGTGCCAGATCAGAGGCTTGTTGGAGAGTTAATGGAAGTTTGTTTGTATCATTGGGCTTTACGATAGAAGCTAAATAAGTGGTCCAGTAGTTTAGCTGAAGCTAGAATGAGCAAGGTGTCTTTAAAATTTAGTTTAAAAGTTTCTGAATGCAGCTCAAAGGAGACTCCCTGACAGAAGTCAAATCTAAGAATAGTTATCTTGGGAGGAGTTGTTTAGAGCAGGTAGGTGAATGTGCTACTTCAGTGTAAGTTTTCAGTTTCTGAAAACTTTCAGATCATGAATGTTTGATTAGACATATGCATTGCTTAAAAGCTGAGAGTTTATGATCACTGTGGTGTGATGAGTTAAGGAAACAGCCTTACAGTTCATGGGACAAGAACGGGCGTGGTGGTGCGGTGTGGTTGGAGTTGTCAAACTTACAGATTAGACCAGAAAGGAAAGTTTCTCTACATTTTCCTTTAACTGTAAAATGATGCTATTGGATATCGATGGAATTTTGTTTTGCAGGGAGTATGAATTCTTCAAATCTTGTTACATGTAGATAACTTGGTTTGTTTTGGTTTTAATTCTTTTTCATAATGAACCTTTGGTTTAATATTAAGCCAAATCTGCAGTCTAGTGTCCTTGTATTTCAATGGAAGACTGACATATTAATGAAAAACAAAGAACAAAATATGTTCTGTTAAGCCAGATTACATTCTCTGATATGACTTGTCCAACAGTAACATCAGCTAGATTTATAATATCAATGTTTGTGAAGATAATTATGTCTGCTTTAATAATTAAGGTAGTCATTATCTACACAATAACAAGAACTGCAGTAGTTCTGTTCTATTACTTTTAGCTGGTCTGACTCTAGAAATGCCCCATTCATCATTTGCATCATGATGCCTAAATTCTATGAACTTGAATTCAAGGCAACATGACTCAGTTCGTACCTTTTTGAGCACATAATGAAAGGTGACACGAGTGCAGAGTGATGGAGGACTGAATTGTTGAATTGGTATTTTTCAGAAAATGATTAGAATATGTTGGGGAGCCAACCAGAGAGCCAGCGATATTAAACCTGGAATTAAGTGAAACTGGTCTAATAAACAGCCTCTTCAAAAATAATTTTCTAGGGAAGAATAATCATAATATTGAATTTCATATTTGAGGTCAAAATATGGGTCTGAAATTAGTGTTTTTAAGTGTTTATTAAAAATATTAAGGTAAGATTTGGCTACAGTATTGTAGAAACATGGTTAAAAGGTAAGACAGTTGAAAAGTCATGGGAGACATTTAAAGAGTTACTTCACAACTCTTATCTATTCTGTTGAGAAAATGCTATTATTGATAAACCGTCCGTGTCTAAATAAAAACAACTAAGACTGGTACCAGTTGAATAAAAAGGTATATGATACTGCAAAAATTAGTGGCATGCAAAAAGATTGGGAAAACTTAAGAAACTAACAAAAGAGGGGGAAAATAGAACATGAGTGAAGTGGTAATAAATATAATGGGCGGCACGGTGGCACAGTGGTTAGCACTGCTGCCTCACAGCGCCAGAAACCCAGGTTCAATTCCCGCCTCAGGCGACTGACTGTATGGAGTTTGCTCATGTCTGCGTGGCTTTCCTCCGGGTGCTCTGGTTTCCTCCCACAGTCCAAAAATGTGCAGGTTAGGTGAATTGGCCATGCTAAATTGCCCGTAGTGTTAGGGGAATGGGTCTGGATGGGTTGTGCTTCGGCGGGTTGGTGTGGACTTGTTAGGCTGAAGGGCCTGTTTCCACACTGTAAGTAATCTAATCTAATAATAATGTAAGAGATTCTGCAATTATATAGAAAGAAAAAGTAGTAAAACTAAAGGTGTTCTAATGAAGAGTCACAGGACTGTATGTTAACTCTGCTTTTTTTCCCACACATGCTACCAGACCTAAGTGTTTTGCCAGCAATTTCTATTTTTGTTTCATTTCTCCGACATCTGCAGTTCTTTGTTTTATATTAGCTGAAGTAAATTTTGGTCCCCAGGTTTGAGACAGGGGCCAAGTTCCATTGTTAACAAAGTTGCAACAGAACATTTAGAAAATGTGTCTGTACAAGATTTTATGAAAAGAAAATTATGTTTTAAGTTTAAAGTTCTAAAGATTAACATGCATGGTGGCGAAGTAGGTGTGATATAGTTGGATTTTCAAAAGCTGTCTGTGTAAAAGATGGCGCAAGATCTGAGTTCATGTGTTGGGGATAATATATTAGCATGGATAGAGAATTTAACAATCAGGAGGGAGAAAGAGTTAGGATAAAAGACTAATTTCCAAGTTGGCAAACAGTAAGCAGCAGTGTGTCACAAGGTTCAAGTGCCAGGCTCCAGCTACTTACAACCTATATTAATGACTTGATGAATGGAGACATAATAACTAAATGTGCTGATGGTATAAAGGTTGGTGGAAAAGCAAGTTTTGAGGTGAACACAGTCAACAAAGTGACTATGCATAGGCCAAGTGAATACACAAAAGAATTGATTGATGAAATATGAGGAAATAAATGAGGTCAACCTTTAGAAGAGTAGAACTGCAGAGGGTTATTGAAAGGCTGAGAGATCGCAGAATGCTGTGGAGCAAAGGAATCTTGGGTGTGTTTATTCTTGAACGCCAAGCATTAATTTGAAGTTAATAAAAACAAATAATATTTTCAAGAAACGCATTTGGATCCCAAAAGTTGAACTGCAGTATAACTTGAAAAATACCAATCCACGCTAATCAGATTAAAGGCATGCAAATATGTAACAATCATGTAGTGACAAAAGTAATCAAATTCTGCAGTTTTCAGGGAAATAATGGACCGAAACATAAAAGGTAGCATGAATTTAAATTTGTGAAAATTAAAGTTCATAACTGAGGACCAGAACTATGTAGGAAATAGGGCTACGTCAATATCTTTTCATTCTGCATCTTTTTACATTTTTTTTAGATTACATTAGATTACATTACAGTGTGGAAACAGGCCCTTCGGCCCAACAAGTCCACACCGACCCGCCGAAGCGCAACCCACCCATACCCCTACATTTACCCCTTACCTAACACTACGGGCAATTTAGCATGGCCAATTCACCTGACCTGCACATCTTTGGACTGTGGGAGGAAACCGGAGCACCCGGAGGAAACCCACGCAGACACGGGGAGAACGTGCAAACTCCACACAGTCAGTCGCCTGAAGCCGGAATTGAACCCGGGTCTCTGGCGCTGTGAGGCAGCAGTGCTAACAGTTTAATTTGCTAGATTGCTCTGGGGGATCTGATTCAGAATGTGGGCAGTTTGTATAAAGGGTTTCTGTACTTTATAAAACTTCAGAAATTAATACTTGTACAGAGTTTTGTACTCAGACATGCAGATTGTTGTCTTAAGACTGGTATCTAATGGTATTGAAGAAAGTGACAGTGGAAATTGCAGGGGTATCATCTTTGTCTTCCTTAGGTGCCAGGCTGATGCTGGAGGATTGGAGAGTTGTAGATATTATGTCCCTGTTTAAAAAGGCAGTAAGAATAAGACAAACAATTATAGATCAATTAGCTTAACTTCAGTGTGGTGAAAGCTTTGCAAAACAGTACACTATAGAATTAATAGTCACAAGGAGAAAAAATGATGTTTAGAAAGAGCCAGCATGAATTTGAGGGGAAATTATGTTTGACTAATTTGCTCTTTTTTTTAATAGAGGGTAACAGGTTCATTGAAGACAATGTTATTGATGCATGGACCTTCAAGAGGCATTTGACACAGTGCCACACAACATTTTTCGAACAGTTATAGTTTGTGGAATAAAAGGGATAGAAGTAATATGGATATAAATTGGCTGAATAGTAAGCAATAGATTATTTTTCAATGGTTATTTTTCAAGCTGGAATAAGATTTGTAGTGGAGTTCCCTGTACATCAGAGTTGAAACATATGGCATTGGAAAAGCACAGCAGGGCAGGTAGCATTCGAGGAGCAGAAGAATCAACGTTTTGGGCATAAGCCCGACATCACTATTGTGACCCATGCTTTTCCTGATATGTTAATAGACTAGGTCTTGATGAGCAAGTGACAGTTTAACACTTTACAGATAATTCAAAATTTGAAAACATTGTAAATTGTATGGGGGAACGTGTAGACCTTCAAAAGGACATTGACCCATTGGTGGAATAGACAGATGAGTTCAATGCAGAGAAGTGTGAGATGTATTTTTGTAGGGAGAATATGGACAGATAATATAAAATAGGGATTACAATTCTTAAACCGAGGTATTTGTCCATTGGTGCATGTACTTGTTCCTACAGATGTCTGCTTTGTTACATTTATTAACTCTTCAACTGCTTACTGCTTTCCTTCGCCATTTATTGAGGGTGTCCAAAGTTTCCTAAATCTCTCTGATTGCAGCCTGTGATCTATAAGACCATAAGACATAGGAGTAGAAGTAAGGCCATTTGGCACATCAAGTCCACTCTGCCATTTAATCATGGCTGATGGGCGTTTCAATTCCACTTACTCGCACTCTCCCTGTAGCTCTTAATTCCTAGCGAGATCAAGAATTTATCAATCTCTGCCTTAAAGGTACCCAACGTCACAGCCTCCGCTGCACTCCGTGGCAATGAATCCCACAGGCCCATCACTCTTTGGGGAAATAGATGGTGACATCTTGCGAAATGTCCATATTACAGAGGAAGAAGTGCTGGAAGTCTTGCAACGGGTAAAGCTGGATAAATCCCCAGGACTTGATCAGGTGTACCCGAGAACTCTGTGGGAAACTAGAGAAGTGATTGCTGGGCCTCTTGCTGAGATATTTATATCATCGATAGTCACAGGCGAGGTGCCGGAAGACTGGAGTTGGCAAACGTGATACCACTGTTTAATAAGGGTGGTAAGGACAAGCCAGGCAACTATGGACCAGTGAACCTGACCTCGGTGATGGGCAGGTTGTTGGAGGGGATCCTGAGGGGCAGGATGTACATGTATTTGGAAAGGCAAGGACTGATTAGGGATAGTCATCATGGCTTTGTGCATGGAAATCATGTTTCACAAACTTGAATGAGTTTTTTGAGGATGTAATAAACAGGATTGATGAGGACAGGACGGTAGATGTGATCTATATGGACTTCAGTAAGGTGTTCGACATGGGAGACTGATTAGCAAAGTTAGATCTCATGAAATACAGGGAGAACTAGCCATTTTCATACAAAACTAGCTCAGAGGTAGAAGACAGAGGGTGGTGGTGGTGGAGGGTTGTTTTTCAGACTGGAGGCCTGTGACCAGTGGAGTGCCACAAGGAACAGTGCTGGGTCCTCTACGTTTTGTCATTTACATAAACTATTTGGACACAGTAAGTTTGCAGATGACACCAAAATTGGAGGTGTAGTGCATAGCGAAGAGGATTACCTCAGATCTTGACCATATGGGCCGATGAGCTGTGAAGTGGCAGATGGAGTTTAATTCAACTAAATGCGAGGTGCTGCATTTTGGGAAAGCAAATCTTAGCAGGACTTATGCACTTAATGGTAAGGTCCTAGGGAGTGTTGCTGTACAAAAAGAGTCCTTGGAATGCAGGTTCATATCTCCTTGAAAGTGGAGTCACAGGTAGATAGGATAGTGAAGGCGACATTTGGAATGCTTTCTTTTATTGGTCAGCATATTGAGTACATGGAGGCCATGTTGCAGCTATACAGGATATTGGTTAGGCCACTGTTGGAATATTGCGTGCAATTCTGGTCTCCTTCCTATCAGAAAGATGTTGTGAAACTTGAAAGGGTTCAGAAAAGATTTACAAGGATGTTGCCAGGGTTGGAGGATTTGAGCTATAGGGAGAGGCTGAACAGGCTGGGGCTGTCTTCCCTGGAGTGTCTGAGACTGAGGGATGACCTTACAGAGGTTTACAAAATTGAGGGGCATGGATTGGGTAAATAGGCAAAGTCTTTTCCCTGGGGTTGAGGAGTCCAGAACTGGAGGGCATAGTTTTAGGGTGAGAGGGGCAAGATATAAAAGAGACCGAAGGGGCAACTTTTTCTCAGAGGATGGTACAGGTATGGAATGAGCTGCCAGAGGAAATGGTGGAGGCTGATACAACTGCATCATTTTAAGAGGTATTTGGATGGGTATATGAATAGGAAGGGTTTGGATCGGTATGGGCCAGGTGCTGGCAGGTGGGACTAGATTGGGTTGGGATATCTGGTTGGCATGGATGGGTTGGACCGAAGGGTCTGTTTTCATGCTGTACATCTGACTCTGTGGCTGACAATGTCTTCTCATTTCCATTCTAAAATGACCACCTCTAATTCTAAGGCTGTGCCTATGGGTCCTAGTCTCCCTGCCTAATGGAAACAACTTCCCAGCATCCACCCTTTCTAAGCCACACATTATCTTGTAATTTTCGATTAGATCTTCCTCACTCTAATGAATACAAATCCCAGGATCATCAGCCGATCATCATATGTTAGGCCTACCATTCCAGGGATCATCTGCGTGAATCTCTGTTGGACACACTCCAGTGCAGGTATGTCCTTCCTGAGGTGTAGGGCCCATAATTGGGCACAGTATTCTAAATGGGGAGTGGTTAGCACTGCTGCCTCACAGCACCGGAGTCCCAGGTTCGATTCCAGCCTTGGGTGACTGTCTGTGTGGAGTTTGCACATTCTCCCTGTGTTTATGTGGGTTTCGTCCAGGTGCTCCGGTTTCTTCCCACAATCCAAAGATGTGCAGGTCAGGTGAATTGGCCATGCTAAATTGTCCATAGTATTAGGTGCATTAGTCAGATGGAAATGGGTCTGGGTGGGTTACTCTTCGGAGGGTCGGTGTGGACTGAGTAGGCTGAAGGGCCTGTTTTCACACTGTAGGGAATCTAATCTAATCTAATCTAATCTAACTAGAGCTTTATAAAGTCTCGGAAGCACGTCACTGCTTTTAGATTCCAACCGTCTTGAGTTGAATGATAACATTACATTTGCTTTTTTACTCATGGACTCAACCTGCAAGTTAACCTTTAGAGAATTCTGGACTAGCACTCCCACATCCCTTTGTACTTTGGCTTTCTGAATTTTCTCTCCATTTAAAAAAAAAAGTCCTTGCCTGTATTCTTTTTTTTCCAAACTGCAAGACCTTGCATTTGCTCACATTGAGTTTCATCAGCCATTTCCTGGACCACTCTCCTAAACTGTCTAAATCTTT